>NC_141691.1:889094554-890373193 GCF_964263255.1 Lissotriton vulgaris
TATTCGAAACGCGTCGGCAGTAGGCTCATGACTGCTAAAGGATCTGGAGCGGAAAATGCCATACCTGTTTAAAAAAAAGACTTATGCTTGAAGTCTTTGGGTGATGTTCGAGTGCTTCCCAATTTTCGGCACAAGCAGGAGCAGAATGTTAAGGCGGCTGCCGCGCCGCCGGGAATGCAACACCCCTGGAACCCAAGGGGGCCATGGGGGGAACTGCAGTTGTCCTCGTCATGGAGCATCTCCCAGGGATTGAGGCAACGACCGCTACAGGGGCCCAGTTTTGGGTCTGATATGCCAGCAGAACATTTTGCTCAAAATCACTCGGCACTACCTTTCCCAAGTAACACTGCGCAGAACTCATCCGGAGCTACCAATCAAGGGCGCGCAATCAAGTGGAATAAAGGGGAAGGCTGTGTGCGAGTGTTGCACATTTCGTGAGACCACAAGCCCTGGAAGAAGATTATTCGAAACGCGTCGGCAGTAGGCTCATGACTGCTAAAGGATCTGGAGCGGAAAATGCCATACCTGTTTAAATAAAAGACTTTTGCTTGAAGTCTTTGGGTGATGTTCGAGTGCTTCCCAATTTTCGGCACAAGCAGGAGCAGAATATATATATATATATATATATATATATATATATATATATATATATATATATATATATATATATATATATATATATATATATATATATATATATATATATATATATATATATATATATATATATATATATGTGTGTATGTGTATATATATATATATAGATAGATATAGATATAGATATAGATATAGATATAGATATATATAGATATAGATATAGATATAGATAGATATATATAGATATATATGGAAAGAAAGAGTTGCCGCTAGGTGGGGATGCACTTACAGGTAGGAATTGATGCCAGCGCAAGGGCGCGAGCTGCGAACAGAGTCCCTTTCCTGCCAGCGTTTCGGGCCAACGCCCTCTTCAGTGGCAGCACATGTGACTTGACGGCAAGCTGCAAGCACCAGTAAATACCCTCAGTAATTATGCACAGGTGTAAAACCTGAAGCAATGCTCTCTGGGACTGGTGGTTCCGTAAAACCCAAGTGGGTCGCCGCCGCCATTCGCATGCAAAAAAAGTATTAAAGGGATTGCCAATGTCCCCGCAAGCACCCCGCAAGTAAAGGCACCTCCTGTACTACAGAAAACTGCCCTAGTAAGGGCATAAAAACAACAGTCCTGCCCCTCCTTCTGCACTGAGGGGGGAATCGAAGCAGGTACGAACCTCAAAAAATGCCTCCACAACATCCAAAGTATTTTGCAGTTCTTTATTTTCCTTAAACCACCACAAAGTGAAGCAGACAAGTGTCGGCCCTGGCGCGTTTCGATTGTTCCATGGCGATCTTGTTCACATATATACTTATATATTTTTTAATTTATCTATTTATTTTTCCCCTTTTTCCACATGAAACTGGTGAGACCACTAAGGCTGTCTGCAGGCTAGACTTAAACAGAACCACAGCTCAATTCACAATACTGTTTAAACATATCATTTTACATTAAATGCACAAAAAGACTCTCATTCACAGAATCAGACTGTAGACATTTGTGCCTGAAAATGCATTGTACAACCTTGTAATATCCAAGCTTACAGTGGAATTTCTTTAGCCGTAGTTGTAGAGTTAGACATATAAACATGGGCTATTCCCAGTGCAGTTGGAGGAGAGAACCATGTTGATGAAAACAACAAAGTCTTAGCTTCGTGGCACTCCTCAAGGTTCTCTGAGATTTTCACGCCCGCTTTTTACACCCACAGCAGGATACTGCCTGAAGGCACCAGATCAAATGAACACAAAATGATGCCAGATAAGTAGAACTAATCTCGAAAAGACCATGTTGCTGTGGTAAGTGAGATGCCTTAAGGGCTAAGTATAATGTTATCTGGTTCGTCCAAAAGTCTGCACCGTAGCTACAGACACTTCCATATATTAAAGGTAGGTAGGGGAAGGGCATTCTTGACAAGGAAGAAATGCTTTGCATATAGAGGAAGAAAGTTATATTTGCAAATGCACAGTTCCTCAGTACTGTTGTTTTCCACCTAGTGGACCATCCAAAGGTAGTAAGTAAAAGGAACCATCACCCGTGGACATCTATGATTTCAGTGGTGGCTGATAGAGAACAGGCCGGCGGAAGTGGGGGGGAGTGGGGGGGGGGATAGAAAATGTAAGAAAAAAAAGAAAACGTACCTGTGGTCGCGTTGCAGCTGACACCTCTCCTCCGTCGCAGGAAGCACCCGGCTCCCCAAGACAATCTCAACGCTTCAATGCAGCTTTGTGATAGGTTCCCCTAACCCAATCACAACGCTGCAATACAGAGTTGTGATTGGTCTGAGGGCCGTAGGTCAGTGCTCAGATGGGGCAAGGGAGCCAGCGCATGTTCCTCACCATGCTGTGTGTTATAGCGCTGGGGGAGATGCAAAGTGCGCATGACTGTTGGGCCGGCCAAACAGTCATCCGTACTTAAGGAGTGAAAACCACTCCTCCCCCTGGTCCCTGCTCTGGCCAGCCCCGCCCGCCCATGCACCCAGGAACGGAAAAATAAAACGATAATGCAAGGCAACTGGGTGATGCTCCTCCGCCTCAGCGGATGAGCCGCCACTATGTGATTTGAGTACTCCTAGTTAGGTATTTCCATGTTTTTTAAGGCTTCCCTGATAAACATGTGTGAGAAGGGAGTTTCTTTTATTACTCATCTGTGAAATCTCAAAAATTCCTATTTATTTTTTATGAATACATAACTTCGGATCCCTTAGTTTCCCAGCTTCTGTAGGGCAATAGAAAGTATGTATTTTCTAGAGTTTGCATGACTATATTTACCAAGGTACATGCCTGACATGGTTTTAGTTGTGGACGTTCTCATTTAGCGTAACCTCTATAACTGGGGGCTTCATTTAACAAGAATTTTTGGAAAAATGTTTGTGTTCATGCATCATTCTAATTTCCTTCATGTGAAATATAGGTTTGCAAATGGCGGGGAAACGATCCCTTCCTGGATTCAGATTGCGGTCTGCATTTATAAAAAAGTGTCTTTGTTCCTATTTTTTGCACCAGTGTGCTGCCCTGAAGAAATTAATCACCCGTTGTTTGTTAAGAGTACTTTAGGAAAATCCCTTTTCAACTCTCCCTAAATTGCAAGTTCTTTGTGTCGATTTTAGAGCTGTATCCCCCCCCCCCCGTTATTTGAAAACAATATACACCTTATCACAATATAATGTTTATTTAAAAAACAGATTTTGATTACATTTTCCAGGGACCATTATCACAATCCCCAAATGAAGCAAAACATATAATACGTTTTCCTGCGTATGTTTTATTTAAACATATTACTGATACGAGCTTACATGGACACATGACATCCTTCCCCAATGCTCAGATATATGAGGTATACGCGGCACACGAGATTGGAAATCCTTTGCAAAGTTATGTTTGTCCAAATGCTGTATTGTATTGCTTGGCTGAACTCAATAAAAACAAATTTGATCAAAAAAAATATTACTGTTCTGGGAATGTGTTTGTGCAGAAACACAAAAACGCTGCAGCCTTCGCACTTAGTGGTTAAACTTTGGTTGATATCTTTTGCTTCTTTGCTGCTTTCCAGTCCTCTGCTCCAGCATAACAGATGATTACATGCACACCAGCTAAATGTCTAATACATCTCCAGGCTCAGCCGGATTGCCTTGTGTAGAACTGACTTTAAAAATATGTGACGGAACATTGCTCCAGTCTCTGAATACTTGTCAGATTGGATTTATTACCGTGGCTCACATTACTGAGATGTGCACTTTGGTCCTTGGGGGCTGTTTTTTCTCGGTCTTTCTATTTAGGTATGTGGTTTCAGCTATTGTAGTGCCGCGGTCAATCACTTATTCACTTTGACACCCACGGTCTTGGACATCTCAGTTTAGAGACTTTCAAAAAATACAAAATAAAACGTTTCTTTAAGCAAAAAAGTAAGGGGAAAAAGTTAACGCGCATTTATTTTAGTCTATTTCATTTTTCGCAACAATTTTTAATACTCTGATCTTAGATATGTTATTTATAATATAAAGCCACGCTCAATGTTGTTGTTCAAATCAGAAGACACCTGAATAAGTGTAGACTTTGTGAGTGGGGCTCTTGATTACAGACATGAATATATCTCCCTGCAGATGCCATCTCTGTTGCAGTTTTTCTTGTGTAACTAAAATTAGGTCAACCAAGAACGCCGATTATCAGGAGGAGTGTATTATTGCTTATGTTCTCTTGAAAGATAAGACTGTTTTAATGTGTTTGAATTTGCTGCTAGGTTTAACGCGTGTATGGGTGCTACAATAGACTGGATGAGCTCCCAGGTGTTAAAAGTTAATTCTGATAAAACTGAGGTCCTTCTTTTTGGGTGGGACTCTTCGTTCTGGAGCTCATCCTGGTGGCCGCATTCCTTGGGATCCCTGCCATGCCCAGTCCCGAAGGTAAGGAACTTGGGTGTCTATTTTGACACCAACCTTACTTTTAGGGACCAGACTAACCATCTTACATCATCTTGCTTCCTGGTCCTGAAAGTTCTTAAGAAAGTTCTCCCTTTCTTACCACCACAATTCGAAAAAATCTGTGGTTGTCACACTTCGTGGTCGTCGTCGAGGTTAGACTATTGCAACGCCCTGTATGTTGGAGCTTAGCGGGTATCCTATTGAGACGGCAGAGTCTGCAAAAACCACTGTCCGTGTTGTTACATAGACTAAAAAGTATGATCACATTTCCAAAGCCAGACAAGATCTTCATTGAATCACTTTAAAAAACAAATGTGGCCTTCAAAGCCCTCTGTCTTACACACAGGGCTCGCTATCATCATCATGGCCCAAATTTAAAGAAACTGTCTTGGTACATGCCTATAAGATCATTGCAGTCATCCTTAGCCAATAAGGTACGAGTCTCAGCCACCAGGAAAGTGTCCAGGGGATAAGGGGGCAGAAGAATTGCCTGTAACTCCTCTAAGTTACAGAACCAAATGCCTTGGAGCTTAAGGAATCGAGCCAACCTCCTCACATTCAGGAAATCATTGAAGAACTGGCTCTTCATCCTCCCTCTGTAGCTCACCTGTACTTCCTCAGGAAAGGCAGTGCCAAGACACCTTAGGGCAGGTGTTGCGCTATACAAAACTTAAATCAAATAAGATGTACATCTTTGGAATGCAGCATATCATATATATACTAGATAAAAGTGTTACTTTATTTTTTAAACTCCGTATAAAACTGGTATGGAACCATTGATTATGAACAGTGACTTTTTAAAGCGCAAGTTATTTGCCAAGTTCCCCTCGTTTGTTGACCGTGGATGTATCTTCTACACCAGACCTGTCAACTTTGAGATTAGATGGAAGTCCTTGAAGGAGGAGGAATGTGGAGAGGCGTGGGGCTTTGAGCCTCTAACCACCCAGATAAACATGGAGTGGGGTTGGGTGTCAAGTTTAATGAACAAGCCTAGAGCTTGATGCTGCCCTTGCATACCCTCCACTCGAAACAAATTTCAAAGGGTTGCGAGGCTGCTGCCGACATCCTGGATTGATGTAAATACCCTGTTGGTCGCCAGAATTCAGGTCCTCCCCACAACGAGCTGAAATCCTTCTGTCTGCAGAGGTTTCCAGCTCACTGTGTGAACACTGCGTGAGACCCTGTTAAGAGAGCCAATATCTTGTGACACCAGTAGCGCACTGTGAGTTGTCAGGTTTGTAACCCTCTTGTGACATGACTGGACAAATATTTCTCAAATATTTTCATGTGAGCATTTGGCTCATGTGTTCATAGGCACAAATCTAGTCGCCCATATTACTAGGAAGCAGATAGTGTAGTCACTCCCGAGAATCTGTACTGCCAATACTATATTAGTGGCTAGGCAAGTGACTACAGTAAACAAAATAAAAGATGAAGTAATGTTTTACTTTTTTTTAATATATTTATTTTTATTAGAAAAAACAAGCAAGGCAGCAACAAATTACATGAAGTGCATAGACTGCGCAAAGGCGGAACATCATTATATCGACAATGGAATAATCGACACATTGACCCGGGGGGAGGAGAGGAGGGAGCATCAAAAACCTTAAAGCAATCAAGAAGTAATGCGGGGTCAGAGGGAAAGCGGGACATCAAGGACAGGCGTAGCTGGTGGTACACATATGTCACCTCTATATCGGTTCCAAGGACCCCATATTTTGTGCCACTTTCGGTGACGACCCCGAGCCAGTTATACAGTTTTTCCCTAAACATGCACCAATCAATATTTTCCATCCACACCTCGAGGGTATGGGGCCTCTGGGATGCCCATAACTGTGCAATATTACGTTTGGCGATCCTAGCCCCTAGGGTCACCCATTGAGTTTGAGCAACGTAATGGTCGGTGGGCTCCCAGACATTTAGCAAGCAGCGCCTGGCTTCTGGCAAGAGAGCCACCAATGTTTTGCTTTTAATAGGAAGTAGGCAGTCTTTTGAAGCAAATCAGTGCTTTCAGAAGACAAATGGGAGGCAAATGTCTGCCAAGTATGCGTTGACATTTTGTGACTTGCCAAATATATGTCTTATTGACAGTCCATTTAGGGCTTGCCTCATTGGCAACCTTATTTGATCATGCAACATCGGTTTGTGATGATACTTGAATGCTATGATTGTCTTGAGCAGGCTGGTTCTCTTATGGCACGATCCCAGAGAGATCTTTCTCTTACTTATTATATTTATACAGTTTTACAGCTCTTTGGTTTCCCTCCCATTTTTCTCTCTCACTCTTATGATACTATTGATGAGTATGCAGCGATAGGAATGCTCGTGTGGTTCTCTGTGGTCCTACCAGAGGTTCTACGGGCCCAACAGCCACCTTAGACCTCATACTTCGACATGGACCCTTTGCATGGAAAATCGTCTCTTCTCTCTCTCCAGGCCCCTTCACATTCTCTCCTCCAGCTGTTGGGCATCTACTACGTCTCCTGCAGCTCACAAATTGTCAGCAGGGACGCCTAGGGAGCAATGTGTACTCCAAAAATGTAATCTGTGTGTCAACTTATATACTGCCTTATGACTGGGAAAATAAGATGGCCCGGCTGCCTTTAGTTGGGAGCCTGCCATCAGAGAATTACTGTGACATGCTCAAGTCACAACAAATGTCCAGAAATCTCGTGCAAGGTCCAAAGATGTGCACATCTCCCACACTCACGGCCACTTATGATGCACTTTGTTCCTGATCATGCATGGAGTGGTCTAACATTTTTTGTTTGCACCAGGCAGTCTCTCTTTGTGTTCATCTCTTTGTCTTTGCAGTGGTGGCCGGCATGGATCGGGGGAGGCGGGGGTGGTGAGGCTTGGGGAGGAGGGTAAATAAAAAATTAAATTAAACTTACCTCCTCGTCGTGTCCTCCTCGCCACATCCTCCTTGTCGCGTCTCTCCACTCCGCCTGTCTATCCATTCCTCCCTCCGGATGGAACAGGAAGCACCCAGGCTCCCCTGAGCCAATCACAATACTTCAATGCAGTGTTGTGATTAGTCTGACTGCTGTGGTTCGGCACTCAGACAGGACTAGGGGCTTGGCCATGTTATCCACCCAGGCTGTAATGCACCCTGGTTGGAGAACATGCTAAGTGTGCATGACTGTTTGGCCGGCCCGAGACGACTGGCCAAACTTTCATGCGCACTTAGGAAGTGAAACCTCTCATCCCCTTCCCTGCTCTGTCAGCAGAGCAGCCCTGCCTTGCCCCACAAAGCTGCTGCACCCGCAACAAGAAAAAATAAATTGCTAATAACATTGAGTTATCATTTTATTTTTCCTTGCACTGCTGAACAGCAGTGGGGCTGCGCTCCTTTGCCTTAGTGGAGGAGCTGCCACTGTGTCTTTGTCGTTCTTTCTATGTGTGGCTGTCACATCCACTCTTTTTTCAGCACGGCTCCTTTTCCTTTTGTCTTTCTCTGTGTTTATGCCCATAAATCTTCCGGTCGGTGTGTGCCAGTCTGTCTGTGCCTGTCTAACTCTGTTTGTCTTTACTCATTTATCTGTCGGTTTCTTTCTCTCCTCCCGCCAGTTTCATATTGTGCACCTGTCAGTTTCTATTTCTGAGTAGGTCTGGTTGACATCTGATATCCCGTTTTAATTATCTCTCGCGCTCTCTAATTTTTTTTTTTTTTTTTTTAGGTTTCTGTACTTTTTTGTCTCCCTAGGTCCATAATTCTTTCTTTCTGTGTGTGATGCAGCGTCTTTTCCGGTGCACTTGAAGTGATAGGCCCTACTCTCAGTGCTCTATAGAAATGAAAACATTTACTTTCCTGCTTACAGCCAGAGGACCTGGCTGACTTGCAATGATTGTGGGGGATAATTTCTGGCTGTCTTGTTCTGTGCCTTGGTCTCTCAATCTTATGTGATTTTTTGGTTTGCCACTTTTTTCTCCTGCCTGCCTCAATTTGTCTTCAGACTCTGCAGATTTGCTTTCTTTTCCAAGCACAGCAAAAGAAATAGATGGCCTGAGGCTGATATTGAACCGCATTAAGGATTCGAGCGCAGGCAGACAACCAGGCGTTTTTAATGCATAATAATAGTCACTATACACTCAATTTTAAGGATCTGTGAAAAAATATACCCTTTTAGAAACATGCATACATACTTTAAGCCGAGGTGAAGCAGCTGGGATCCCAAATTTAGGTAATGGTAAAAGTTCCTGCATAAGAGTTGTAAGCAGGCCACTGTAGTTCTTTTCAGACCCCAACCTAGCCCACTTGCAATGGAGCTTCAAATATTTTATTGGGATTTTGAGCAGGATGCGTATACATTCTGGAGCTTTGAAATGTGATTGTTTTTATGCTTTTGAACATGCATGCATTTTAAAACTACTTAACTTTATGAAGAATCAGTGGTGGGCGCCTATGTAAAGTTGTAGGGTGGTGGGTGATGGACGGGTTGAGTAAAAAAAAAATATATATAGAAAAATGAATCTGCCGCTCCGCTCCTGCTGTTGGCCATCTCGTTGATCCTTGGAATTGGATGTGCCTCAAAGCAAAGGCTCCCCACACAGTCAAGATGCTGCTTTTGTACTATGAGAACAGTGCCAGGATTGGGCTGAACGGCCTCGTTTGTCTCTCATACAGTGCCTGTGAATCTGTTCTGGTTCTCCAACCCGGCAGGGTAATGCAGCTGGGTTGGAGAAACATAAGTATACATGTCTGTTTGGCAAACAGACATGCACACTTATAAGGGAACATTACTCCTCCTCCTCCTCCTTTCTGCCGAGCCCGGCCCGCCCTATACTTATTGCGCGACTTGGGACAGTGATAAATAAAATTATAATAACATTGTGTTAGTATCACTTTATTTATTATCTGCTGGCTCTGGGCAGTGGGGCAACACATCTTTGCGATTACAGAGGAGCCGCCCATGTAAAGAATCACAATAGTTCATTTTTTTAATGTTTCCATGGAAAATGCTGTATTGTAAACTGCAGAGAAGTTCTGCATGGGGGATGGGAATGAAGCTAGTAGTTGCCTTGTCATTTATTATTTAGGAAATGTGTCACACTGCAGGTTCAGTCAGAGCTTAATAAGAGGTCGTGGTGAGTGTCCAAGGCAAGATGGCCGATACAGCACCCCTTTCATGTTCCTTTTGCCCTTCCTTCCTCATGTGTCTTCCTAGTGCCACAACATGAGCTGTGTGTGGGCCAGGGGACTAGGTATCATTAAGTTCAGAAACAAGCACATAGAGATGCAACAAAGCAAATATCTTTCAAGATGCTTCAACACACTAAAGGAATAAGAGTGTCCTTCATTGATGTAAAAAAAACGATCTCTTTAATACATCCATGAAATATTCTTGATGCAAGATGATCAAACTCAACAGCCACAGAGCAGCCAATGCGTTTCACCCAAATAGGGCTTCCTCAGGGCATAAAGCTTTTTAGTTGTAGTAGATCACTAATGTTAGGAGATCCCTGTTCTTGTTACCTACTCTGTGAGTGTTTTTATGAAAAAGAAAAGTGGCTTTGTCCTTTTAAAGTAAATAATATGTCATGGGGAAAATGCAGGAGAGTAGTCCCATGTGTATCTCCTAGAGGCGCACACCTTGCAAGCTACACACGGGAGTACTCTTCTTCAGATTGAAACACCTTTAGACCAGTATTGCCTCAGACTCCACTTGAGGCAGTAGGGCCACACAAGATATCGGCCAGGGTCATCCTAGTTCTGTTCAATATCAGTATTATTCACCATAAGACTAGCCCTCATGAAGTGACTGTAACTGACTCAGCAATAGACGGAACGTGTTGACAATGGCAGAATGGACTAATGGCTGATGAATAAAGAACAAATGTTGAAACCATGACCGTAACTGTTGATTTCCTGAGTGCTCGGATAATCCTTTCTTGCAGTTGGGATCCATCCAGCAGAGGAAGACTTGGTGGCTCTTCCTCCTCGTAGAAGCACCAGACATTTATGGAAATGTATACACAAAACAAACTTTGACTATCTGACTATGTGATTACTGTGGAGTGTGCACCATCATCCCCAGCAACTACACACAGTGTTGCATTCTCAGGGCATTCCCGCGTGCCAGTATTTTTCTCTATATCAGTATTTTCAGCCATGGCACTTACCCAGCTTTCTGTTTTGTTGCTTTATAAATTCACATGGTGGTAATCTCAAGCCATCGCAGAACATCTTTCTAATATTGCACTGATTAAAAAGTGTGTGGAGTTTTTATGCACTAGCAAATAGTAGAGTGACCCAACAAGAGGGAAGGTGCCCTTTAGCTCTGTGCCACCACCCAACCCTTCCCATTTATAGTCTATTGACAAAGGTTTAGCAAAAAGCACTATGTGGATCCAAGCATTCCAAACTAATCTGCACATACTGTGTTGGCTTTTCTAGTTTACCAAAGCCTCTTTTCACCTTGAATAAAGCATTACTTAGTGTGGCTGTGCTATGATTGATGGATGCAACAAAGTCGACAGCCTATCCGGTTGGCTCCCGCTGAGCCTAAGCTTCATATATCCCTGCCTTCACACATTATCTTATTCCACATTAACACTTAATGTGACAGAGTAGTGTGGTGTTTGCCTTCACTGGCTGATAGGTTGATATAAGCACTTGCAGCTCATCTGTGTGTTCCCCCTATGATAAGCTTTGCTCAGATAAATGGGGCCAGTGGGTTTAACAACCCCGCCCAATGCCTACGTAACTGGGGTCCCAGTCATATTTCATGCTAATTACCTGGAATTAAAAAAAAGAAAAGGCCAGTGAGGGGAGATACTCATGAATTTAGTTTCTCGTCCCAGGAGCTCACAAACTTTCAAATAATGTCCTTGGAAGATGACATGACATGGTTGGTGGGTGGCGAGGAAAGGATTGTTGTTTTAAAAAAAAAATTGCCCATGAGTTTTTCTCTATAAGTACATCATACATTCATTTGTCTCCCCCTCCCCAACAGAGAACATCACCTGTCCATCCATTGACTCTCAGAGTCTCGGGCCACTCAATGAGACGCAAGAGCACAATTAATCTGATATAAGGTTACTGTTCTATAAGAGAACGGAGTAGAACCTCCATTATTCGATTGTGTTTATCGAAATATTTAAATTAAAGTACATCTCCTTTCCATGATGTAACTGTCATAAAAAAATTCTCAGGCTATTTAAAGACATTTACAGTTACCTGTGGTGTCCTCTGCTCCTTCCACCGTTTTACAGATTGTTATAAGCCATTTGGGACAACCAGATAAATTATGTATGTACCTTGGAGACTGTAGTGGCATATTTACTGGATTTATCGCAGGTGACACACTCTCAATAGCATGACTCAAGAACATCATTAGTTGCAAATCACATTCTAGGGCGCTGTACTTGAATTTTGCTAAAGAAACTGGGTATGCAAATGAAATAAAACATTTATGACATTATGTTGTAGCGTGCCAGGACCCAATCATTATGGAGCCTAACACCTCATGAAAGTTGTTTATTGCTGTGCATTTCAGGAAACCACTTGTGCTTCTCTACAAATTCAAACTTTCTTTTCAATGAACAATACTGCCACAGAAATTTCCTTTCCATTACTTACACGGAACACATTTTTTAATCTGCTGAAAACGATTAAATAGGTGAAAATCAGTTTTCTCCGGGAAACTTAAGAGTCTGGGTAGTCTGATATTTTCTCATACAAAGTTAAATTCTCTCATAGAGTGGAAATATTCATCAGGCTCATTCCCACACCACACAAGCTTTCTTTACAGGCACGCCTGTGCCGGGCGTTATACTGGGGCGGTGACGTCAGGCAGGGGAGGGTCAGGGTGGGGGGTTGTAAAATGCGGGATATGGACCATTAGAGGTAAGTACCGATAAAAATAAATAAAACAAATTTCGTTGCCCACGCTGCAACGCCAAATGTGATGCAGCGTGGGCAGCGAAATTCTTTTTATTTATTTTTATCGGTACTTACCTCTAATGGTCCATATCCCGCATTTTACAACCCCCCACCCTGACCCTCCCCTGCCTGACGTCACCGCCCCTGTATAACGCCTGGCACGGGCCGTGCCTGGTTCTTTAGGTTCAATAATGGTGTAAAACCATGGCGTGCCCAGACCTTTCGCACCCATGGTGGCCCCTCCGTTTGCTGCCCCGCAGCGGCCGCATGTAGGAGCAGTGGAGGCCGCCACCCCCAAAACTCGTGCTGCCGGAGGCGGATCATCGCACCTTGCTACGCCACTGGTGTAAAATAATGAATTCTGGTAAACGCTGAGGCCACATATCCAGATGCATTATGTCAAATTTCTAGGAGGTCTTCTCACCTCTTTTCTTCTGTTCCTGGTTAGAGAGTGTTAAGGTATTTTACCAAGTACTCCTGGTCGTTCTTTTCAGTTTTTCATCTCAAATTTACTCTTCCCAAGTTACAATATATTTTTGTTTTTGTAATGCATTATATCCAAGAAACAAATGTTGATTGTGCAGATATTCTGCTTTCACGTTTTTTCAAACACCCATTAGGAAATACGGTGGCCCACCACTGTATCGCGGGCAGTGTTGGTCAGGACAATGGACCCAAAGCCTCTAAACTATACATGTGCATTACATCAGGTTGCAGGCAAACCAGACGGGCTTCCAAAAGTGTACATGTGTCAAATGCCAATTCATACGGAGAGTCTTACTCGTGTAAACAGGCAGTAACTTGAGGAAATTAAAGAGTGGAAGATTTGATACATAGATTGAAAACCTTAAATATACAAAAAAAGCTCAGTACAGTATGTGACCATCTTTTAGCAGAAGGGGGAATCTTGAAAAAGAGATCACAAACTGAGGAAGAGGTGAAGTAACTCTAGTCTTGTTTCTTGATCGGTGAATGTACGATATCATCTCCAAGTGCAAGTGGTGGTGACAAAAACAGGAAGTGAACTGGAAAGAGGTGTGGAAGATGCATGGTCTCAATAGTGCTGCTAGGTAATGATGGGACATCATGTATGTGAGTATTTGGAAAGAGGAAACCAGATACTGGTCCTACTGGGTCTTCTCAGCTGTCCGTATCGGATGTCAAATTCCTTAAGACAAAAATCATGGAGCTCCATCAGTGCCAGGGAGGGCATGATCCTACTCCCAGTAGAGAGACTTGCTAAAGTAGGGTTCATTGAATAAATCGTATACATACCGTAACTAGAATCCAAAACAAGCCAAAACATTGTGCAATAATAATGCTGTGTAATATGATTGAAGGAGAGGACGAAATTATAAGCTCAAACCTACTGTGTACCAAAATCTCTTGGTGATATGGAAGCAAAAGCGATGATACTTATGAAAATAGAACCCGAGCAAGTGAGTGCAGAGCAAAAACGCAATCAAATTATCATTTTGAAGAAAATATTTGATTGCCGCTGAGATTACTACTACTTTTCAAATAATGACCCAGTAATTGAAGAATACACTCAACCTTCAGGATGCCTGCTGCATTCCAGACCAACAGTGCTGCGACATTGTTCCCATAATGAGATTTCGAGCAAGAATATGAATTCTTTCATATAATCCTGTATCTATTATTTTGCTTGAAGATAATATTTTCTTGAAATGAACAGCATGTGTGCCTGACACAAATTTTAGATTTGACAATTTACGGGTAAGCTATCACATTGTAATAGCATTGTACTCAAAGCCGCTTTTCTTCATAAACCCATATGTGTAATCCCTCAGACCGGTAAGCAACATGCTGCCCTGGGAATTAACTTCAGATTGAAGATAAAAGAAGAGGCCAAAGTTAATGACTTCCAGAGAAAGCAACTGGTGGGGGAATATAATTCCAGCATGAGAACTGCAGCTTTATAAAGGAATGAACCACTGGCCAGAATGTATTTATTGCTTAGTGATAATTTATATAAATAGATTGTTTTCCACTATTCATAACCTTAAGTTATATCATTACAAGCAAAATCTGTTTCTGGAATAACATTTTCGTCGCCATGCTTATGACAATTTTGGTTAGGCACGCCCACAGGTTATAATAATGATTTTTCTTTGTTACAGCCCAGTACTAATAGGCCCAAGGGTAGTAGCATTAGACGAAATGGGGGCAAACATCTTTATAGTGTAATTTAAAAGCAGTGTTATAAATGAGTTCTGCTTCCCATTTCCACATTGTAAATATTTTATGTGACTGGTAAGCAGGGGGCAAGTTGGTCAGCCCACTAACTGACTAACTTCAGTGAGAGTCTAACGCATCCCGCCTTTTCACAAAGAGCACATCCACACACTAAAATCTTCCCTTAAGTTCCAGAGTCTGCATAAGTAATTTGTAAATATATTTTCCTTTTAGCCAGTGTACATTTTTAATTTAATGAGACCTAGCAGCATCCACGACAATAAAGGCTTGCAAAAAAACAGGACAAAAAAAACAAAACACAAAAATCAGTACCTATGCTTTTTATTTTTGTTTAGTTAGGAGATTAAATGTGAACGAACAAACAAATCATAAACGTTGCTGTGTCCTATTAAGCACAAAACACAATTTTTTACTTATTTGTTGTGGTTTTCATAAACGTTGCTGTGTCCTATTAAGCACAAAACGCAATTTTTACTTATTTGTCGTGGTCTTCTGTATCCATCTTTGCGGATTTCATGTTAATGGATTTTCCAGCTACATACCGTTATAAATTAAAGAAGTGGTTAGTGACATCAGCTGTCAATCAAGGACACTATGGGGAGGATCAGCTCAGCCCTGAATCTTGGCTGGTCTGTAAATCTACTTATGGCTGGCCTGTAAATCTACTTAGATCAACAGGATGTTTTTACAGACTATATGACATTTGACTCATTTCGCACTGCACTTCTCCTACACCGATTAATGCACAGATTTAATGCACAGATTCTCGTTTTGTGAAGTTGTGCTTGGCATCGTCTTGTAATGGGTTTAAGTAAAATAGTACACAGAGTTTATCAGGAAGAGCAAAGTAGTTGTATTATGTCCTCTACTTCCCTAGTTAGCAATATGCTTTTACAGGATGTTGTGCCTCTCAAAGAAAACTGTATACTATAAGTGGTATGTTACCTTCAGTATAATGCACGAAAACAATTCATAGAAATGATGCTGGTCGAACCAGGGTTATTATGCAACAGGAGAAATGTGCGCAGCAACTCCACAAAGGGCCTTTCAAGTAGCATGCACCAATAAAGAATATGTTTTGCTTAAATAATAGTTGGTGAAATATTTTGTTGAGTTTGTCTGATGTGTTTGTGCATTATTCAAATATGTATAAAGATGCCTACCTGGTAACAGTAATATAGTAGAATATTGCCACTAATGGTTTCTGATTATATAAACCACAAGGTCGAAGACAGAGTGTTTTGTAAAATTCACCAGAACCTCCTCAAGGGCAATATAATATAGGACCATATTACTTTACCCATTAAGCCTTTTGATAGGATATATTTTTCTTTGGGTAATATACTTGTAAAAGTGGTTTTATTTAAAGTGCTGCTAGCAATTGGCTCTTATCTGAATTGTTTGCAGGTTGCACAAACTCTTCGTTTCTAGTTTTAATGGATGAAAATAATAGTGCCAGAAAATGTGTTTCATCTTCTTTTTTTGCTGCATAATTTAGATATCCTTATTGCATACTGTCTGTGTATACACACACAAACACACAGACACACACACAAACACACAGACACACACACAGACACACAGTAGAGGTAGACAGAGGGAAAAGTTAGACCTATAAAAGGTGATACTGTAAGACAAATCACTTTGCTGGGGTGGGTGGGATGTTCTTGGAAGGTGGGAGATCTGGGCAGTTGTCCACTTTGCTCATGCCTTAAAACGTCTGCGTGTGAATGGTAAGAATGGGGTCGTTAGTGAAGATGAGTGGATTCCGAGTGGAATAGAGAGGGCGAGAATAACCAGGGGGCAACATTTGAGCTATTGATTTATTAAACTGTGAGTCCAGTAGCCACTTGCACCATCAAGCTGCAAAGAGACCATCTTTAATATCACTCCAGTACTAAATCTGGACTTCTTTGCGAACCTCAGGTTATCAATGCCTAAAAAGATGTTCTCAGAGTTGGTAGTCGTTTCAGAAATTGTTTATTTTCGCCATCTGTGTTTACTAGTTGTTCAGTTGGCAGACTATGACTAGTAGTAGATGCCAGGACGATTCCGGCAGCGATCATATTTGCATTTTGCCTTCAGAAAATGAAGTATGCTGTTTGGTGCGCTGTTGTTTTTCTTGGATCACACGTTGGCTGTCTTGCTGCTGGCACCTGATCCAGGAGGTGGGCACCGGTTTTGATCTGCAGGCTCCATGGCTGCTTGATTTGACTTGAGACAGCAAGTGTGGAATATAGTAGGGTTTCATGTATTACAAAAGGCAACGACTTTTCCAAAGCATGCATGACAAAATAAATGGAAGGCGTGAATCATTAAAATGAAGTGATCACACTTTTGAATTCTGTTGAATGCGAGAATGCCGTGCATCAGCTGTCGGCTTGCCTTACTGTTGCTGTGGTGTTATTGTTGCATTTTGGAGTCTGTCAGACCCCTCTCTGCTCGTGTGAAAGCTGCTGTTCATTATGAACATGACAGAGAGTGCCTAATGAGCAGTCCTCTGTAACCTGGGCTCCCGCAACTGTACCCTAAGAGATGCTCTTTGTAAACACGTTTCAGCTTTGTTGATAATTGATTGCATGGGAGTCTGGGCTCGGTATCTGGATATATATTGTAATTTGACAACCACGGTTATTGCTGCTAATCTTGTCACTTGTTCTCAGAGTTGATGGAAGGTTTGCAATATTGCTTCTGCTAAGTACAAAGCAGTAGAAATGGGACATTTCTCCTCTCAAGCTCTAAAGTTATCACTTGATCTTTAATCTGTTCTTTCTGAGACATTGTTTTGCAATTAATGTCAGAATTACTTTAAGTCACATTAATGCTGCATCCATACTTGGCCTATTTGGACCAGCGTAAGAGTGGATAGAGGGAGCCAACATTTGTCAAACCTGAAGCCTCCACATCCAGTCTTGGTACAGAGTGCACAAGCCACTGAAATGGGTGATGTGTGAACTTAATCCTACATTCCTTGGGCACTCTTTACTTCTACATTTAGGGTTAGTTAGCTCTTCAGCTGGGCTTTGAATCACCTGGTAAGACTAGCAGAACACATTTGAGCTAGGATTAACAGACCACATGCACGTCGGCTCCCCATCGCTAAAAGCAATATAGCTCAGGCGCTCGATTTGTCACTGGTTCTATCATGCAGTGCTGTTGTCAATGTTAGTGGCGGATTTGGTCTTTGTGGAGCGTTATTTGCTTATCGAGGTCTTTTGGCATTCTTAATCGCAGCCTAGACCTTATATGGCTTACTAAGGGTGTAACGAGTTTGCTTACTTCCTCAGTGGTACAGAAGATGGACCCCATCTACAGAGAGCACATTTGTCCCGTAATCTTGTATTTTTTCACAGTGGAGGTTTGCACTTTTTTCTGCTTATGATTATACTTTGAGCAAAATGCATGAGTCACAGTTGTACACCAAAGTGAATTGATATGCAAATGAAATTGAATAATTCTGCTATGTATCGGAACAAAAGCCTACTAAATTCTGATTTGTCTGCTTTATTGCTTAGCTATTCATGCGCTTTTCTTCTGATAGCATTGCTTCTCTTGAATGGTTGTTTACTGTTGCGCCATGATCCTTCATCTCTAGAAATGTAAGGACGCACATATGCAAATCCCATAGGACACCACTACCCGCAGAAACGAGGACTGCTATAGAATTGTCCGAGGAGTAATCGTTCCACATGGCATCTCACAGACAAGCCTACAGCCACAAGAATTGAGGGATTTCTATGATCACTTCCCACAGAAAAAATCCTCCATAGGAAAACAATGTCTGCCATGGACTGCTCTCACAAGACCATGCACCAGGGGACACTGGCACAGGAGACTAGCTTATTTAAACCTGTTGCGGATATTGCCCACACCTACAAAGAGCAAAGGTGTATTTCCAGTGATTGGCAGTTCTAGCCCATAGAGCTTCCCTGAAGGTGCAGTGCTATGTTGTATGTGATATTGCTTTTACATGTCAATCGGGTCTAAATTTTGAAATTAGCCCATTGCATGGTGTCTAATGAGATATTATTGCTAGTCAGCTCTTGAATTTAGAAGTCTGATGTTTCTCTAATAATAATATTTGTTTAGCCTTGGTTTGTATGGTTCCTGCTATTGAATGTTTTACTGTTTTTTGCACTATAAATAACAGGTGTTAGTATTACCCATCTCGATATTACTCAGTTTATTTCTTTCATAAGAATGAAAATCTGAATGTGCGAGGCTGGGCTTCAGCTATGTGTATGACAGATTATATCGGAGCTGCATAGATTTAATTAACTTGCTATGTCACCTCCTACATTTGATCTTTTGCTGCTTGCTAGCACTGTACTGAGTGTGCAGGTTCGCCTTCTGTTTCAGTGTTTACCTCCAAAGACCAGTACAATTGCACAGGAGCTCTATAGTAACATTCCTCTATGCTGGTGTGAAATTATTGTGGAGTGCAAAGGACAGATTTATGCTTGTTTGGAATGCCATTCAAGAGTCCAGATTGGTATATCTAGTCACTGTTTCCTTGAAAGTTATGTGCGGATTGTATATAACCAAATAGTCAATTTCTTACAAGTGAGCTTTGGGCCAACCTTTTCAAACAATGACTTTCTTCGACCAGCCTCCTTCAGCCATTTGATTGCGACTTTGTTGATCACGTCTTTGCTCAGCCTAATGAAGTAATAATTTCTCACCCAACGCTGTTGGGTGCATCCTTCCACCTCTCTTTCTGCTATTTCCCTCCTCTGTGTGTCCCACTCTAATGTGCTAATGATGCATGAGTTAGCACATTAAATCCAGACCTGTTATATTTGCCAAATACCATTATTTGGAGAG
The DNA here is from genome assembly GCF_964263255.1 of Lissotriton vulgaris. Taxonomy (NCBI): domain Eukaryota; kingdom Metazoa; phylum Chordata; class Amphibia; order Caudata; family Salamandridae; genus Lissotriton; species Lissotriton vulgaris. The sequence goes on from NC_141691.1 coordinate 889,113,989, forward strand.
ACCTCACCGATCTTTGAATATGTGTGTCATGTCTCTACACACCGCTTTAAATTCAGTTTACGGAAAACCATTATAAACAATTAGTTCACTTGGGCAGGATTACTTGTTCCAAGGAGACAGGAAACACTCGCATGTTTTTAAACCCCTACCAAATAATCCTGAAATCCATAAGTCCATGCACTGAGTGTCTTGGAAAACCTTATAACCTTCGGATGCTCAGAATAGCCCCCTGTCCAAAGGACCGCCGTGCAGGTACACTGTGCACACAACATAGATACATCCTAAATGAGCAATTTAAATGTCTGTCTGCTTAACTCCCATCTGTCTGAGAGGGCTGGCGCATAGCAATGTTTTCATTAGGTTTTGACACGTCTTCTGCGAGTCAATACCTAAGGGTGGTACTTCTTGTCAAATCGGTGAAATATGTTATAATCTAATTAAAATTCGTGTGCAATTCATCATTGCACTTACCAACACCGAATCCTCTCAATTCGAGTCCCTTTAATGAAGTACTCTAATAATATTAGGAATATTGCCATGAATGTCGCTAATGTGTTTTCAAAATATGTAAAATTGTTTCAAGATTTCTGGATGTAAAGTATTTCCACTGTTAATTCCTTCCTGCAGTCTCCGTTTGACATTGCACTCATAGATACCACATTTGAAACGAATTCTTCAGGACATGGCATCATACCCTACTCTGTAAGATCTTCCTAAGTGAAATACATTGGTGTTGGAGTTATGGGGCAATGTCTTCATACAAGAGTCAGGGGTCAGGTAGGAGTAAACTGCTTTATCTCATGTTAGGCCCTTAGGTAACAGCCACAGTAGGTAGGTCTTGTCAAGGGTCCGTTCTCCCTCCAACGTTCTCTCCCCTGGCTTTCTCTGCAGACCACAGAGCACCATTCTATTACAACCCTCACTCTCAACATTCCACTTTCAGCATACCGACAACCAGCTCAGAAATGCAGGGAAAGGGAACACACCGCTACTAGAGTTTGATGTTGTATTTGTTTTGGTAATCCCTTCTTCACCCTCCCACTAGAATTTCCATTTAGCAATTAATTTAAAATAACAGTGCCATCACTGATATTGAAGTGAAACACTTTAGATTATTTCATTTTAAATTTGTGTAACATAAGGCTTGGTTCTTAAAATGTATGCACACGGATCTACCTTTGGACGCAACTCTCATCTATCTGCCTGCTGTTCAATATATGTGGAACCTTATTTGTTTTTTCTGGACTTGCTTGTTTTACTGGAATCAATTTGCTGTGCTAGTACCAAATTTTATACTTCATTTTCTTATGATTTTCTTACAGTACTGTATTTAATTTATCGGACCCGATCTTTCTTGTAATGATGTATCTCTTTGCAGCTCCTAATAAAAATATTTGAACACAAAAAGCAATGGGTGCATGTCAATTAGAGATCCTGATTTGTGGAATTTTACATTAGGAAAGAGTATTTCCAAAATATATAAAAAATGTGTCAGTGTTGTCAATTTTCCGCATTCGTGAATGCTGAATTCATAAATGCAGAAGGGTGGTAATATGGTATTACTTATACAGCTGAGCTGTCATTGAACATTGCCAGCTAATTAGTGGAAATATCGCCCTATGCGAGTACTGGCAAAGTTGAGCTTTTTTCGCTCCAATCGCTTTCAGCCAGGTGCCTCTTTATTAAGGGTGGTATGTCTGACTGCAGAGAACAGGCTGTCCAGTAGTAGGAGCGCCCCCCACCCACCCATCTTACCTATGAATGCCTGTAGGACAATGCTGTAACAGCACTTCTTGGAGGCAATACACTGTTCATTTCTTGCCCACCAGAATTCCAGTTGCATAAGTGGCACACTGTCCGTTTTACATGCACTGAAAACCTTGATATAGGGAAATTGGGAATTGACAATGTACAGTAGCTCATGAGCTCCTTGGTGGCAGTAGACCTGAATGGCTTTGTTTTGGTTCCCCATTTGCCTTTATTCATTACAACATTGCTAGCTTCACATTGGCAAAAGTATTAAGGGGCATATTTACAAGGCCCTTGCGCCACTTTTGCGCCGCTGTTGCGTCACTTTTGTGACGCAGCGGCGGCGCAAAAGATGCACCATGGTGGGGGGTATTTACAACGTGACGCATCAGGAAGATGCGTCACGTTGTAAAGCTCTACGCCAGAAGGAAGCGTTCCTGCGCAAGGGGGGGGGGCGCGTTGCGGCGAAGGAGCACCTCCTGAAAGAGGCTGAGTGAAAATTACAAGATTTCACTCAGTTACTTTGGGGCCCATGCTGCTTCAAAACCCTGCGCCTGCTTAAAGCAGGCGTAAGGATTGACGCATCATTGGAAGAATAGGGCCCCCGAGCATTACTGGACTGCGTCGTGCTTGCGACGCAACTCCAGCAATGCGCCACTTTTACGGCACAGATGCGTGATGCATCTGTGCCGTTTTTGCCCCATGGTGCACCTCATTGTAAATGCAGCGCAACCATGTTGGCGTAGGCATGGCGCACAGTAAGTGGCGCCTCCCTGCTGATATGCAGGGATGCGCCACTTATTGTAAATATGCCCCCGAGTACCTTTTGAAGGTGGGAAATGAGATGGAACACTAGAAGGGGTTAGGGGCCCCTCCAGAGGGAATTTTTTTTCCTTTGGATGAAAGCAAGTTTAGTCACACTAACACACAAGTCCACATCGTTTATTCATGTAGATGTGTCTCTGGTACATTTTGCACATTGGAATCAAACATTTACAGCTGTTGTAGATTTCCACGAGTTTTCTCTGTGGTAAAAGTCAGAAACTAACTCCAAACTTAGGAGTAAGCATTCAGCAGAAGGTTTCCTGTTTTTTACTAGAGGATTTTTGAATCAGGCGTCCAAAGCCCAGTGTGCATGTGTCAGCATCCTCCTGCGCTCTATACAGCTTTCTTAAGCCTTCAACTACAGCTTTGTGACAGTTCAGCAGAAGGAATGTTCCCCTCATCACAAAATGAGGCCATCCGTTTGTGTTTTTTTATCATTACATTGTCAAGAAAAATTGATTGCCAAGATGGATAGTACAAAGATGCATTGGAAAAGAAGCCTCATCTTTGTTGCAGCTGCTCATAATTCTAGCTTTTGCTTTCGACACTTTAGTCCAGACGGCACATCAGGCAGGTGTTTGATTCTCCTCAATGTAAACAAGAGTCTGATGCCTTTGTCGTTTACCATATGAATAGTTTCACGTGTGATGTATCTGGTAGCAGTCTTAGCGGGTCCTGCATCTGTTTGATGCTAGCATTTTGATTATGGAAATGCACAATTAAAAAGTTCTCTAGACACCGCATGAAAACTTTGCACCACCCTTACCTCATCTTCCAGAATTATTATGTTTTTCTACAATTAGTTTATAAAGCCATATCTTTTGACTTTCATATTCATTCTTTTCCTTTCCTCATTGCTGGTTGTCTTTGCACTTATGTGTTGCACATTGGATTTCTTTTTATAAAAAAAGTATTGCTATATTGAATTGAATTTTCACATTCAAATTACATTTTTAGTATCTACCAAATTTGCTTAATTTTACTCCCTCTAGCCACCACTTTCGGCCCCACGCACCTTGACGTGTCTTTATACTCATCCCTTAATTTATCATCAACTGGGGGTCACAATAAGTAATAAGCTCTTCGCTCTAGGTCTAATTCAGATTTTTGTGTAATCACTAAACATTTGCACACATTTCTATTCAGAGCAAATATTTTTACATCATCTTTTGCTTACTTTTGCCTTATAGTTACACCTGCTAAGTGCTTCATGAACTGCCTTATACCTTTTAATCTGTGCCTGTTAGCCACAGATAATGCTGTCCTTTTTTCAAGGGAGGGTCGAATATTGCATGCCAAAATCTCCTACGATTTCAAGGGATACTTTTAATTGGAGTTTTTGACCGAGTGGTATATAATGTAAATGTGGGTGTACTTGTAAAGCGCACTGCGACTCCATGGAGTATCCTGGCGCTGAAGACGACTGGGGAACCCGTCCTGGTTTTCCCTGTGAGATGGTCCCTTTCTGGGTATCTCCAAGGTGAAACCAGGCATCCCCGGCGTCTGTGGGGGGCCGTTGTAGAGATGAGGCAAGCTTAATGCCCAGAGTTGCCGAGTGTGTTCCCTGGTTAGAGTAGGCACTGAGGTGAGAATTATTGAGTCCGTTTTGACCCTGGTCCACGACCCTCATGTGTGAGACTATTTAGCTATTTTTAGTCCCATGTCAAAATCCTAGTTTCCTTTATAGTCTCTCCTGTGGAGATCTTAGCAATGTGATAAAAGAAAATGATCGGAATAGCATAATGAGAAGCATCTCCATAAAACAAAACAAAAAGTAAATGGAGCAAACTGAAAATATGTAAAATAATCAATGCTTTATCTCTGACGCATAAAATCATGTTATGACTATTCTGGGACAATTTCAACAGGCTATCAATTTCGTCTAAGACACAGTTGTAGTAAACTGCAAATTACAATAGCATGCTCTGTGAATGACACACTTGTTTTGCAAATATCTTACTGACAAAGTACCTCCGGTTCTCTCCCAACAACTAGAAGTGAATCAGTTAACTCAATAAGCATTTGTACCCCTTGATGGCAAAATTGCGTCTTAGAACTTTCAACCCTCCCGTCAATTTTCTTCATGATCTCCTCCCATAAGACAGTCCAAGTCATCCAACTACTAAACCCAAGTTACATAAAATCTCCAGAAATGAAATTATTTCAACACACGATGATGATGATGCCTACCCAGCCGATCCGCCTTGAACTCAGAAGGTTTCAGAATCATTCTCCACTTAGGGGCAAGTTCACAAATTGTATAGGGAGATCCTCAAACATCTAAGTTAACTACATATTAGTAAATCGGGGAGGGACTGGGGTAGGGGCTGTGCAAAGGTCTTGCTTACTATTAAATGGGATACTTTTAGGGTGGAATAAGGAGAAAGGTTTAGTGAGGGATAACCGCCCACACATAAAAGAGTAAACCCACTGCTATTCACAAGCTGCATTTATAAAGCCCCAAAGGACTCAAAACAGTAGTAAATGTACTTCAGCCCACAACTGGGGTCATAGCAGCACCAAAAATGGCTGGTACTACAACACCCTCCCAGAGAAAATAATGGAGGTAGGAACTTAACATTATTTCCCATGGGGTTTTATTTTTAGTTAAGTCAAATTATTTAAACTAGTTAATATATAAATGATTGAAATTTAATATAAAAAAATCTAAAAGTAAAACATTAAAAAAAAATATTTTAATAACCTTTTTTAATTAAAAAATGAATGTAACGTTTTTAATTGAAATGGTATTACATTACTTTTAATTAAGTCTATATAATATTTTAATATGTTTTTAATTCATAATAAATATATTTTTACATTAGGAGTATAGTTTTTATTTAAACTTTAGAAAAACTATTTAAACGTAATATATTCAGAATCATTAAAATTCATAATAAAATTAAATTGATAGTGTAACCATATGGGAACACACATCAGCCTCCCCCTCACACAGCTTCTACAGCATTGGGAAACAGACTTTGGAAGGGGGCGCCATCACTGAGTGCTAGCTAGTGTTAGAGTATCCTCACCAAGTACCCAGAAACCACTGGTTCATGAACACCCAGCTTTCTGTCCTACAGAGAGAATACCTTAAACCTACCAAACTAGACCATATCTTTCCAGACCCTCAACTCTGCTACCCCTTGGTTAATACAGACCTCCAGCATGTCCTCTGTTCATGTACGTCCCTAGCACACTATTGGTGAGCTGTTATGGCTACCATAGCTGACATTACTCTTTACGAGGATATTAATACTTGGGAAGCTGGTGTCCTTGGCATCTACAGGCGCACTAAGCACAATAAGTTAGTAGCTAGGTTCACAAACCTTGCCTTCTTGCTAGTTAAATGGACTACAACGCTATAGTGGTGTGCGCAGCTGCTCCCACTAGTTGCATCTCGGCAGCACGCCCTGACCTGTTGGGACAAAGCTGAGAGCCTGCAATTCGCAAAAAAGAGGCAAGAGGCCTCTATGGATTCTAACGCTATGTTGATCCACCTTCAAAGCATTATCAAAAATAAGTCCCTACCCATGAGATAAACGTGCTTCACATTAATTGCGAGTGGCTGATACCTTTGCTCCTTGTGGTCATTCCCCTGTTATTAGTGCGCTGGTGCCTACTTCCAGCTCAGAAGTAAAACCACACCCCTTGCTTTCCCTCCCTGTAGAGATCCCATAATGACATCTCTTACTTCACTGTGTTTGCGTTGACCCTTGCTAGCATAGATGGCAGCTGTGCCGCAAATTCACATTTTCTAATGATCACATATTGCGAAAAGTGCACCCTTCTTCCTACTTTTTAGAAACTACTCCACATAGCATTGCGTTATCTTTTCATTAATTGGCCAAATGTTAGTTTATCTAATATACACAGTAACCTTATCTGTAAACTCCTAGAACGCCCTGGGGATACTGTCTGTAATGCTCTAAATTGAAAATGTTGAATAAAAACGCTTGAAAAAATTAATGTTAATAGTCCTGTAGCATTTTTTATTTTGTTTTACATTTAAAATAAATATATGAAATTAATTTAAATAAATGTGACATAAAAAGGTTTGTTGTTTTTATTAGTAAGTTTAATGAACTTTTTTTTACTTTTCTCTGTACCTCACCTTAGCGAGCGCTCCAAAATCTGGGCGAAGATATCTCTAAGTATGGGAAAAAGTAAAAAATGTATTAAACTTGAAGAAGAAAAAAAAGTAAATATATGTTTGTATTAAATATTTATTTAAGCTCGTGTATATTTATTTTCAATGCAGAACAAAAATGTTACAGCTCTAATAACTTAATTATTAATTAAATATCTAATTATTTTAAATATTTTAAAGTAACTTTGTTTTAAGATTTCTTAAAAGGAAATAGCCTACCTAAATTAATAAATATAAACATAAAATATGTATTTTTAATTATGTTTACATTTTCTAACATTAAATGAGTATTATATATATTGAGGTCAATATAAATATATTTAATATAACATTGTCTTATTTGGTTCTAATTTATGTCCCTACCTTCTTTATTTTTTAAGAGAGGGTGCTGCAGTATCAACAGTTGACCATGTCTAGTGCTGAACCTACTACTGTCCCTTTTTGGCAGTAATAACGTGTACACTTATATTTGGCTGCACCTCATGTTTCAGGGGTGGAGACATGTAAATCTACATTTTTGAGAGACTTTACCCATACCTTTGTGAATAGCCCTGTTAGTGTTGAACTTTTTCTCTTTTTGGTTTGCAATCCATTATTTTCCTTTGCTTTGCAGTTTATCTCCTTTGTGCGTTATATATCTAGCATCCAGCACATTATACAAGGAGCAGAAAGCCTAAAATCCCCTCCTCGGGCGTGTGTGCTTTCGTCCAAGGTCCGTATTTTAATCGGTGCATTTGGGAAACTTGTGTCTAGCCAAAGATTAAAATCAAGGCAGGCTGTTTCCTGACACAAGAGGTTCTTACAGTAGAGATGAGCAAGAGAAGATGGCACCATAATTGCATGTCATCTGCTTTTCTAAGTTTCAGTCCTGTTGGATTTGCATTTCTTTACCTTCATTTGCTCTATTTTTAATAAGGATGTGACCGTTACTGCCGCCAACGCAGGTATAGCACTTGGACCACAAAGACTGAAACCTGCTAATAGTAAAGTCCAGCGCTTTTGGGCAAGGGCTAAAGCATCTATTGGTTTAAGACTTTTGACTAGCCAAAATATGTCCATCCACCAATCAGTGGACGATATCCAAAGGCACATTTCAGTACCATTCAGCATGTATGAAAATCTCAGTTTAGCCTCAACATTGAAAATGTCTGGCATTGCACACCTCAAGGCTGCTGTTTGCATTACTAAAAGAACATCATTCTAAGTATAAAAGACCAGACAAGGTAACTCTTGTAAACATGGAGATCAGTCAACATTTTTGCCAAATCAAGGTCTGGTCTTTATTCGTGATAGCACACTACACCAGTAGAAGACAGTCTGAGCTACAAATCCTGCCAGTGATACGAAGATATGCTCCAGGACAGCCTTCTATCGTACCATCCAAGCATGTATGCATCTTACAGAGAATTAAGGATATAGTATTGCTCTTTTAAGAAGCTGGTCTAGCTCAGAACAATCTCCCAATGCTAGATCAGGTAGTCTACGGGCAGTTACCCTAATAGAACGCATTTGCACTTTCATTGAACGCTTTCCTGACTTTACTCCAGTAGATTCTCTTCAGTTTCCTCTGCATCACTCAGGATGCACTTTGCCCAACCTGAATGGTGGGTAAGCTGAGGAAAACGGACAGTGTAAAACCATTATCAAATCACGGTGACACACAATGCTAAAACTCTCACAGGTATGGATTAGCCTTCTAATCCTGCATACTTCTACTAACAAAAGCTGAAATCTAGCTTTTTTCTAATTTGATGACCCTCACTGATGAAACTGTCAGTCAGAACAGCCACCAAAAACAGATCACAGTGACTGCCACCAAGAGCGTCACAGCCAAACTGTCACAGCTCGACGCGACCGTACATATTTGCTAACAGGAGCCAACACAAGCACCAAGATATTCTGGCACAGACTAGTAATAAGCTATTAAATCTTCCTCTTGTTAATGCCTCCTGCGGCTGGCGCTTGGTAAATCCAAGAGAGGCACACTAATGTCCTGCTTTCAATGGTACTTGTTGTAACTCTGCCTTGCTTTGTAAACCCACCAAAATCAATCTAACACGTAGATCTTGGGTGGGACTCGAAGCATGACAAACAATAAACAAGATTAATGAATTGGGAGAACTGTAAGGAAACCTAGATCCTGCTTTGTACTGGTGACATACCGGGTCTAAAATGCCACCAAGCTGCCTCGCATATACATTGAATAGAAAGGGCTGAAGTCCAAACCCTCTCATGGCCTCCATAGATGTAGTATGTCACATGACAGACCATCGCTACATGTTGAACCTTTCATCAATGACGTGATGTACTTCAAGGTTGAAACGCTCCTTGCCATTAGCAATTGTTCCATCGTTCAAACAACCGGATAGACACTGCATTGATTAGCTCCAAACCCCCACCCATAGAAAGGTTCCTGACTGGGCAGATGCCAGCTTTCTCAGTTCTCAGTACCATGGATAGAGCGAGAGGCCCGTGAACATCAAGACCTTCTGAGTTGGACACACCAGTGCCTTTTTAAATGACACTAAGGGGGCAATTACGATGTTGGGCAAACTTGCGTCTGCCCACAGGGTCTCGTAAACTGAACCGACCGACCTCTGGTTGTCAATACCGCCTTCCTCACTAGAATGCGACCAAACAATTCCGACATCTCCCTATGGGAGCATGCATTACAACTGTAAACCAGCAGTAATACATGCTCCCATAGGGAAATGGGAGGTGATGTTCATCCCTGCACCCCTTGGCAGGCACCTAAAGGTGCCTGCCACGGAGTGCAGGGATCAACAGAGGGGCACCATAGGTGCCCTCTTGGGCCACAACTGGAGGCCGCACACACAAGGGGGCCCTGCTGGGGTCCCCCAAACACAATTTCCGACATCATGTCCATGTAGGACAGGCCAGCATGGAAACCATGCCGCAATCCGTGCATCGTCATCCCAAGGAGGGAAAGGCCCGCTCTTTGGGATTACGAGCCAGTTGCAGGACCATCGGAAGCCAGCCGGAATGACCAACTGGTTTCAATTAGGACCAGCTGATACATTATCAGCCTGTCGGAATTGAAACCGACGATGGGGGTTGGAAAGCCTCCGACCTCCATCGTAATAGGCTCCCTAACTTGCCTGTTAAGTAAGTATGTGCAAAATTATTGTCATGCTCGCTTAATCTTGTAAAATTCAGGAATTTCGCTTTGCAGAATGTGCAGACAAGTCTCCAGTCCGTTTCTCATGTGGTTTGTGTCATTTGTACCCTCTGGAAGAAAGGCTACACAAGGTACAGAAGAAATATATTTTGCGCACTACAGATCATTTTGAAAAAAAATATGATTATATCACAAAAATGACATTTGGCCATTTTTGACTTCTTGTTATTGGGAGGGCAAGTCTGTGATGACACTATCCAACCCCAAAGTGTTTAAGTTTAGGAACTAGAACTAGCTTGGGCATTGAAAAAAGAGGAGCTGTGCAGCAGGTACTGATAGATGAGGAGGAACGAAAATCGTGAAATGTTTTAACACTTCTGGTCGTACTCCTCCTTAGGCAGTCACAACTGTAATTGCTGCAATTTAAATTAAATGCATGGCTGTGAGGGGCATGCAGGGATTTGCTAGAGACGGGGGGCTAAGTGATTATTAAAATTTACCGTCAAATACTGGGCAGGAAATGTCACATGGAAACAGCCATTTATGCTAGAATAGTCCGTTTCTGGAAGCAGCAGCATCTGCTTACTAGTTCTTCACCTGTTAGGAAGTATTTCTATTGACAGCCGACTATAAAGGGTTAGGCAATCACAAATTGTAGCAGACAAATAAATGCAGCCTATGTTAAGGTGCAAAGCTGTTCTCAAATATAAAATGACTTGAGTACAGCTTTCACTACTTTCCCATCCCACAAACGAGGACTGTGTCATTGCTTAAAACATTTGGCCTTCACTGTATCATTTCTAGCTTATTGGAGCATAGTTTAGTGAAATGTGTGATGGAGAACACACTACAAAAACCTTCCAGTTTCTTAACGTAATTCATACACTAAAACACATATTTTACAGTGTTATGTTAATTAATGGGCATTCTGTCACTGATCAAATCCACACGAATACAGCAGGCAAGACCATAGTAATCTCGCTCCTCCTCCCTGTCTCCTTTGCTCCTTCTTGCTTAGTCTCTCTCTCCACTTCCTCTCCTTGCCTCACTATTTTTCTCTGTTCTGTGTCTCACACTCTCAGTGCAAGTCAATATTTTTGGGGGAATTACTTGCTTTACAAATTGTCACCACAGTCTTTTAATCCATGTGCTTTTCAGTGGCGGCTGCCGCGAAACAGGGATGGCGGGGCGATGAAAACTTTAAATAAAGATCACTTACCTGTTCACGCTTCTCGTCATCCTCTGGTCTTCCTTGCTCCTTGATTTTTAAATCTTTCTCTTATTCCTCTTCAACAGCCTTGAGAAAGCCCCGGCGCAATTCGCCAAGAGGGGGCGAAACACGTGTCGGCTGTCCTTATCTCATGAATCAAAATAAAGAAACTTTGCTACAAACCGAGATGTCTTTGTCCTTCATATCAAAAGCTGAAAAATACGGATATTAATCCTGGGAAAACTTAATCAATCTTATGTGGAGATCACACTCACAACTTCTCAAAACTGTTTCCCTAACCCTGAAGCCCAAGAGGTCCAGAGCTTCGAGTGTGTCTCCATCCACCGAATAACTACGCTTATTCAAGTGTTGTCTAAAGCCTTGAAATCCTTGGGCCTTCGCTACCTCATCCACAAAGTGCGTATGAGTGTTTGGCCGGCCCGAGATGGACGGTCAAACATTCATGCACACTTTTAGAGGGCAAACCACTCCTCCTCCTGCTCCTCTGTCATCGGAGCAGCCCTGCAAAGTTGCTGCACCAGGAATACATAAATGATTATAATGTCGAGTTATTATAATTTCATTTTTCCTTTATTTTACTGCTAAAAAGCAGTGGGGCGATGCTCCTTCGCCTTAGCGGAGGCGCCGCTACGATATTCCACTCCTCCTCCTGCACCTTGACAGAAGCCCAGCCCCGACCCACTGAGAAAATTAAAATGATAACATCTTGTTATTTTATTTTTCCTTTGCTGCACTGCTCAGAAGCTGTGGTGCGACGCTCCTCCCCCTTAGCGGAGGAGCCGCTGCTGGTGCTTTTGACTGTTATGGTGCTAGAAAGAAAAAATGTATTTAGCTTTTATGGCCACAAAACACTGGGGTTTCTACTATCAAAACGTGAATGTTACACACAACTTCAAGCTATGTGCGCTTTGAGTCCTTTCTGGTAAGTTCCCTATTATAGTCAGTGTGCCATGGGCTCTAAAGCGAGCATGGAAAGTAAGACCCTGTACTCAATGGGTGGTGCATGGCGGCTATAACCAGGATGCAGTGGGCCACTCACACATCTGGGCCCTGGTTCTACTGCACGTGCTGCAGTCAGTTACAACCCTGGCAGCAGCAGTGCACTGTTTCTTCATATGTTATGTTAGTATGAATTTGTAGAGCGCACGTTCACCCCAGGGTTTCTTGGCGCTGTCGTATTTTCCACAAGGACTGTGTTTCTCTGCTAACGAGCCCTCTTTTGCTCTGCTGTCAAGAGTTGCCTGTGTGTGCCTGTTTCAGTTTCCAGCGGTGTTCCTTCATTTCCAGTGGGACACACACTTAGGCGATTAAGGGAAAAACCCCAGGGCTCCTTTCTAAATGTGTTCCTATACAGTGGGCGTCTGTGGCCTCTGCTGTGATCTAGAAATGTCCCATGGATGCTAAATTAATACAAAAGTCAGTTGTGGTACTGGGCTATGGAATATGGACTCTAGTGTTACCCAACTCCTAGCAGGATTAAAAACCTACTGATACTGTGTTGCATTATAGAATGAATAGGTCTTGGAGAGTGTGAAATGATTTGGCACTAGGACAGGAGACCAAATTAGCCAAAAACACACAATCTGATAAAAGGTCTTAGGTGCACATTGATAATGCACACAAATGAACACAAACGTATTTAACGGGAAACAGACTTTACAACGAGATTTTAACTACGTTGTGCCTTAACCACACATTTTTTAGCACGCATGTCACCGAGCAAATACTTCACCTTCCACATTTAAATCACCCTTCCTCCTGTACAATGCACTGTTTGTACACCATTTCACCCAGTCCTTTAATTCCAGCACCTCTTCAACTGACTATGATCATTATAGTGCCTGGTACGAGAAATAAATGTGGTACCCAGGACAGTTTCATCAATCTGCAGTAACTCACACTACATTCCGTTCAGACCTAATTTGTTATCCAGGAGCTGGTAAGAGTTCCTCAGCACAAAGTAATTCCTCATCATAGTTTTATCCTGTAGGCATTGTGAGCATTTAATTTTTTCTCAAATTTTATGCAAATCTTCCATCAGGGCACATTGTTTTGTCAAATGAAAACAAATTTGCATACAGTGTTTTCCCATTGCAATAATCCATCATCCTATCAGGGAGAGATTGTAGCACTGTATTTGTTGTTAGTTAGTAGGGTTGGGTCACATGCTTTTTTGTCCGCAATATGTGGCATGAATGTTCAAACTTTGAATGACCCGAACGTACCCACTTGGGGGAAAAAGAGGCAAACTGCATGCAGTAATTTCATTACAGTCCGGGGACCACCACATAATGATTGCCTACCACAATTCTCAGACAGTTAATGGTAGGGCTTTTTTTGGTACTAACAATTGACCCTTTTCAGATTGGTAGAAACAGTTCAAATGTTAAAACTATTTCGATTGACTTCTTACAGACCACCACAATCCCTCTGCACAAGGCACATATGCCTAGATACACAACACCATTCCCAAATACTTTTTTGTGTAAGAGCAAGAAATCGGCATGATTTTTTCTACTTGGCCCAAAGAGTGAAAGGTATCATTCCTAAATTCTTATTCATCAACCCTCCCCTCCTTTGGAGAGGCTGGTTACATATGTAAATGTAAATGTAAATGTACAGGAATTTATATAGCGCAAATCACCGAGCGGTTTCTATCATATCTGAACACCCACAAAATAGAACTGCACTAAGTTTGCTTCTGTGATGCAGAGCACTCTGTTCCCAAGTAAGAGAAAACAATGAAACAGAATAACCACTCTTTTCAATGGCTGGTGCGTTGTCTCTTTACAGTTTCTGGTTTAAAAAAATGTTTTAAGTGGAAGATAAACTCTCATTTCTTGAAAAGAATGATTTGAAAGGAAAAAGAATAGCATTATTTTAGTGATCTAGCTTGGTGGCTGACAATTATTCTAAGGCGGGCCACTGAAATTATGCAATTTTGCAGACATGTTCTTTTCCACATAAGTATAGATTTGCCACAGTTGCCACATAATCCATCATCTGCTGCACAGTCTGCAGATTTTAATTAAAAAGTATATATATTTGTAGCTCAGATGGATCAAGTTACATAAAACCCAGCAACACATGTAACATTTTTTTTTATTATGAGGTATGACTGGCCATGCTCAGTACATGATGTCAGGAGGGTACTACATTGTCCTGGACACTTGTTATAGTTCAATACCAATGCCTTTTGTAAATTATTGTGATGGCCTGGAAAACCCCTTAAAAGTAGGGTGTGTAGGCTATATCCACACATGGGTCATAGCATTTTTAGGTCTCGACTCCAGACAGCGCATGCGCTATCACTGTGAGATCAATTATACACTATAAGGGGTTTGGAGCCCGCCTATGCTTACCATTCATTGGCTTCATTGTCACTCTTATTTGCTGCATCCTAATTGGACAGCACTTAACAATGTCACTTCCTGCTCCGTGGTTTGGAGCATGGACCAAGTACTGATTAATTTACTTTGATTCGTGTCCTTCCGCTGTCCATCCACTGCTCACTGCAATTCAGAATCCATTTTTTTCTGTATACTTTCCGGACATGTTGCTATTTTCCCTCCCACCCTGTTTCTTCTTCCCCTCCGTCCCCCGAGGTTGTCAGGGTTGCGTCATCCCCTTGCACTCTACTCCGTCTAGTTTTTTACCCTGTACATTCCCCCCAACCTTGGTGGTGTTGCTCCTTATCCTCACACCCCCTACCCTTGTTGCTTCTTTCCTCCGACCCTCACCGTCCCATTGTCAATGTTACTTCTTCCATCCCACCTCCCGTTGTCTGTGCTTCTCCCCACCTCAGCCAACGTGGGCTGTGTCATATTGCTTTATTTTAGTATTTCCACCCTACCTCATGTGGTCTGTGCTGTCCATGGTCACACACAATAAGAATAAAAGCGCTATGACGCTGCCAGCCCTGGCCGCATCATAGTGCATTTTTTCCCAATTTTTTTTAGCCATGTTGCAAAGCCATGCTGCTAAACGGCATTTGTCAAAGCCAGTAGCTTTTGCATAGGCGAGACCTATTGACCGTACCAATGCTAGTTGGACCATATGATCTTTCTGCATTTTCCATGGTCAGTGCCCCCAGACAGTAGGTCTGGAGCCAAATGTAGCGTTCAGCCTTCATCAGTCTTCTGAAGCAGTTGGGTTCTGCTGTCTTGCTATGGTCTTGGGCCTTTATGGCCATGGACTGCCAGTGCGCTGGATCTTTCTATCACTACATGTTCCTTGGTGGATCTGGAACATAGGTTTGTGGCAAACATGACCTCTGGATGCAGAATTTGCAGGTAGATATTCTTACATGCATAAGTTCCTGCTTTGCTGGTTTTACATGTTTAACACTCAACTACACGCTGCGAGTCTAACTGCCGGGTCGGTGAGGTTTCAGCCTGCCTAACTGCATGTCTGTTTGTTAGTATACACTATTCTGTTAGTCTATATATATATATATATATATCCCTCCATGCATTTCCGTTTATAGGTCTGCGTATTTCTCCAGCTGCTCACAATATTCATGTTCTGATTTGTATGGTAAACATCTTCCACTGTATTTATGCATCAATGTGCCCACCTTACTCTTTAACAAACATCAATTATGTAAGTGGTAAAATAAGAACACAAGCCAGAATGTACCCTCTCCTAAAATTACATGAAAACAGAAAAAAAAGGAAAACCGCTCTATTAAGTCCTGTGTAATCTTTTAATCCTGTAAGGCTTTAGCTGTGGCTTTGTGTGCATTACCAGATCAACTTTCTTTGAATACTGCTATCTCAAGCAGTAGGGTTCAAAAGATGTAGTGTAGCACATTATGCTCAGCAAGCACTGCTTTCAGTTCCCTTTCTTTAATTTTGGATATTGGGTTTTCATACGAATGCTTTTTGATGTGGTAGAATCAGCCCTCCCCGCATGTACTGTAAACGTGCCGTATCCAATCTCAAAACAAGATTTTGTTTCCTGCAACTGCCCTTTACAATTAGATTATACCGAACGTTCAGTATACAGCTTTAAAAAGCACAAGGGAAGTGCAGTGGCGTAACACAAGATGATAGCCATGCCCTTCGTTTACCGGCAAATAATAAGGATCGATTTCTGAACAAATAATGTAAAAGTCTGTGAGATATGTCATATTATTGGTTTAGTTCCTGTTTATATTTGACATGGTTTACTTAATCTTGGACCAAAATGCTGGTCGGGTGGCACAGTACAGGGGTCAGAAAAATGTAGTTCAGGCGTTTAAGCAACACCCTTAATTGCATATTAGGCTATGGCCCTATTAAAGCCCCCTGCTTGTTATACAGACCACTTAAAGCCCTTTGATACTGTATGCAGAGATAGGCTTAGGGTTTAGGATGAATGAGGGACCCTTTGCACTAGAGGGACTTGTGTTTCTCGTCTGGCAGTGTGTATTGGGTGGAGGCCATGATTTTGGAGAGGCCATTACAGGGCGCGGAGTGCGAACAGGGCAAATGGCTCAAAGAAGTCTTGTGTAAGACCAGATTCAGCCAGCTGGCAGGAGCCGCCTTTGCCCATTCTATTGTCTTTTACCTCTGTTGTCTGAGTGAAGTGAAATGCTTTCGCCCATAGTAAACTTTGGCCCGCGTGGTAAGCATTTCAGCATAACAGTTTATTACTTACACTAACCAAAGTCTGGGGTTCCTTGTAAGCTTCATAACTGGGCATAGGCGTAAATAGAAGATGACTAGCGGTAAAGATGTTGGTGATTGTAATATTCAATTTTTAGTTGAATCTGGGTACAGAAATTAAGCAGGTGGATCCAAGAGCGTTAAAAAGACGTTTACGGTGTTGGTGGAGACGGACGTCACATTTGGGGGGGCATGGGAGGTATTTTAGACCGCGAGTATCATGGTTATAAATGGTCAACAAATCTCTCGATCAATATTTTAACTATACATTTAAAGAGGGACTCCAGTTTTTTATATACACCTCCCAAGCCCTTCTCCCATTGGCAGGTTGTCTCCCCTGATGGCAGGTGTTGGTACAGGGCACCTTCAGTTCATTCATTTAGCAATTAATAATGTCTTACACTCTCCTATAAGGTCTGTAACCATTGTTAATGCTCTGAGCAGTTGGCAGAAAGACTAAAAAATGTCTTAAATGGCGACAGAAGAGCCAGAGTAGAGAGGCATACTTTGACTTTTATACAGTCACTTACAAGCAGATGAGACTGCTGAACGAGCCACCGATCAGTAAATGCAAACATTCATTCCCCAGTTTCTGAAGAAAATTTAGAATGGTGTCAGATTGCTGGATAAGCAGAGATTGGCCTTCCCTGCTCGGACTTAATAGCAAATGCTAATAGCTTTATTTTGTGTTACATTTCTTTAACTTATGGCGTTTTACTCGGATTTGGCCTTGTACACTCGAAATAGACGTCTTGAGACCTGGGTTTCTTTTGCAGCTACTCTTCCTCTCACATATGAATAATGGTTATTGTGGCATTTTTGGAGACCACGAGAGGTGCTAAAAGCAGTTTGTGAATTTTAAAGCGCCCCCTCACACACAATATGCAAGCATATATTTGTATTTTTTTTCTTTTTCTGGTTTCCTGGAATAGTTTTTTAGATATTGCACTTTTAACATTTTTTATCCACGTCATGCATTTAACACATTTTTCTCAGTATACTGTTTCCAGAGCTGATACTCAGTTTCACTAAGTGTTTTCCTACCATTTGTTTGCTTGAAGTCTGTATTATTGCACAATTATTTAATCCACTAGTGATCATTTCGAAAAATGATGACATAAGCCATTGCTTGCCATTGATGGAACGCAACCTTCAGGTCATCAACTTATTTTCCCATCACCCAATCGCGTCAGGTCTTTGCTTTCAATATCCAGTTGCTTTTGTTGGCCGGGATTGGGACAATCCAGTGAGATGTCTCTTCTGTTGGGCGCTAGTTCCCAAAATTGCAAAGTTGCTTTTTAAGTCATAGCCTAATGCCATTGGCTTGCTTACTAGGTGGTAATAAACAACACTTTTGAAGAAATTGTTCTCTGTGGGAAAAATAATTAATATTTTCTTTATATTCTATGTCTCCATCAGAGGTCTCATGGATAAATATCGCATGGCAACATTTCTTGTTGATAGCGATTTAATTTGTCTTCTACTTATGGGAGACTTCATTGCATTGGTATTGAACTGTTGGGTTGGAATTGTTTTGTGTGAAAAAGCATTTTTTCTTTGCTTTCCACACTCTGATTGTCATATAATTGTTGTACACATGGGATGTTGCCTGAGCTACGACTTGATGTACTGTAGTAAGTTTTAGTCTTTGGTATTCAATTTGCATTTTGTTTTTTCCTCTGTCTATAGTTTAATGCCGAAATGCACACTGGTGTCTACCTAGCCAGTGTAGGAGGTGTTGACCAGGAGGTTGGAATCTCAGTGATTGTGGTGGCTTCAATGGCTAGAGTTATATAAAATGTCATTAGCATTTTACAGCATAAACACATGTCTGTTACAGCACATAGATCCATAATGTATGTTTGTTGTATGCTGAACAGTAGCCTCTCAAACATAGCATGAGATAAGAGGCAGACTTTGGAGGTCTGTCTTCCAGATGTTACCCAAAAATATGGTTACATGAGCAATATTTCTGTATCACCCAATATTGTGTACAGTTTATACTCATTTAAACCCAGACTCAAATGATAGTGCCTGATCCATGTATTTTGCTGATGAGGGGTGTTACCCCCAGACCGGTCCCAGGATGCTTGTCTCTGGTCCAGGGAGGACCTGGCCTGGTGGGTTCGGGTTCGACTATTCCCATCGGAAACAGCTTAAAACTGATCTGGCTGGGTCTAAACTGGAATGGCTTAGCGTGCACAAAAATTATCGATTTAACCCAGATCTGTAACTGGGGATGAATGTTTGATTAATTCAGCATTCCGTCCATCATATATACTTTTTGCAATGATTTGTGTATTTAAGCAGGAGATGTCCGTGTTTGTGTTGCTGCAAGAGACCATCTCGCAGTTGTGAATCACCGCTACCCAACTCCACAACTATTCAAAACAGGGAGAGAACAATGATTTTGTGTTGAAATTTGATATCCTCACAGAACTGAGGTTATAGATACATCAAGACTGTTTTGTCTCCTCTTTATTCATCTAGTTTTTGGAGAAACGCATCACATTTCACCATACCAAACTGCCCCCCTACCTTTGTATTCCATCTTTTACCTTCACTGTTTGGTTAAGGCATCCCCATCGGCCTATAAGACAGTTCTCTTTGCTGGCGTGCTAACTGCAAGGCAGTCTCACTTTTCCAAGCCATTACCAGCTGCCACTTGGCCAGTGGGAGGACTAGTTCAGCAAATGTAGATGCCATTCTGTGTTGTGTGGGCCTCTTCCACAGTCCCAATATACACCTCTTGGGACTTCAGTCAATTATGATGCCTTCAACCGTCTTGTAAGGGTCAGTATATCAGGCTCATTATGAGTACATAGGCAGGCATGACCAAAACCTATGTAGGAGGTCGACAATTACAGCCCAACTCCTCGGGCATGCATCCGACACTTATGGCAATATCCTATGCAGGCGGCTAGGTGTCAGTTTAAGGGGGTGCAGTATAATATGTTGTATCCATTTAAATGTGGCATTTCTGCAGATCAGCAACAACTACAACAACTTCTGCCTTTCTGTGTCCATCAGTTTTTCTCTTCATCTACCACCCACTTTGCCCTGAAAGCAGTCTGATCAGTTCTGGCCAGACCCACCAATGCTGCGTATAATTATCATAACTTTTCAGTGGACAATACTTATGTTTTGAACAGCACTGACTGCTTAGTAGTTTTCTCTGCCAATTGATCTGTATGGTTGCTTCATTGGAGCAGGCACATACAAGTAGCTACATGCACACATTGGTGCACTTCACGACCTCCACAAATAGTCACTCAAATTATAGACATAATAAAAGAATAACAACACATATGTGAAACCTTTTTGTTACTGCTGAGAGTTACACTCATAATTTCACAAAGCTTTGCCTCTCTCCTTCTTCTGGAGAAAGTGTTGCATTGCAGTATAAAACTTTTTAAAGACATGCTATTTTGTTCCCATAGTTGAATATTGCTTAAATAATTCATATCTAATGGGGTCTTTTGCCTCACCTTTTACTGTTTTTTGCTTGCCTTGTTTCTCCGACTCACAGCTCAGCTGTCAAGCACAGCTCTGCTACCTGTTAATTGTCTTCCTCCTCCCCAACCTTCAAACATGTCACCTCTGCAGCATCCTTTGGATGGTGGGGTGTCAGCCTAGCAATTACCTGGTAAGGTTGTCTGTACAGTCCACGAACAAAACAACGCTATAGGACTGCAGAACATCGTGTATTTCTGCTCCCAGGGTACCACAGTGCGAGAGACAAAAGGGTGACGCACAACTATTAAATATCACAGACCCCAAATTGTCTTAATTGTTATTTAAATTCTCCACATTGCTTTCAGTGTTTTTGAGACTACATCGGGATGCTATTTATTGTGTGATTTCGAAGTAATATTCATATATTTAGTACGCCGCTCAAATATAATTGCTGACAGGTGGGAGGAAGACGTTAATTTGTTTTCTTCTTTTAAGTGCACTTCTCTGACAACAGCTCCCAAGCAAAGGCAGTGGAAGAAAACCTTTGTGAATCCCCTGCTTGTTATTAGGGTTTCAGTCTTCCAATGGCTGAACCTGTCATCCAGCGTGCCCTGGTTGCTTCTTAAAGTGTTTTTTATATTTCGTTATAGAAGTGTTTATATTTTTCTTAACATTTTAAGAGAACAAATAGCTGACACATAGTAATTTATGCCAGGTGCAGGGCATCTAAAATCCAATGAAGTCTTGAAATGTTTAATTGTATAGAAGCAGTAAGAAGAAGGAAGACATTTATGTTCAGTTAATAAAAACGTACAATATAACACATTTTTACACATTTCATATGTAAATATCTCAGTTTAAACACCTTTGTGAAAGCACAATTTAAAATAAAGGTTATTTCCGTAGTAAAAACAATTAATTCAATGAGTTGAAAACCACCTAAAAACCTACTGGCAGAATGCATTTACAAGAGACATGACCCACCTACTATTTCCACTATGCCTAAAGGGCACTGTTTCCTCTATTAGTTATTAATCATACTACACACTGTGAGTATTCCCATTCAATTCACTAATATGGCCTGCCGAGATTTTTTTTAACAAGCTTTTTGTTGACCCCTGGCATTACATAAAGTGAAATTACTACTTTTAAAGATTTAGAGTGCAAAGTGTCTTTTTCTAAAATCATCTCAAGGCTTGACAGATGCTAAGACCTAATTTTTTTCCACGCTATTCAAAATTATCCTGTAATAAGGAAATGGCACAGCTCTTGCAATGGTTATATGTCCTTCCTAGCGGTTTGTTCCTAAATTAATAGGATAATGAAATATGAAAACCCTTTACTGTGCACGTTTGGCTAATTTCCCCTCCGCAATAGCTATAAACGTTACAAATCTTCCAGTAAATAGAAGCAGTATTTTACATTCATGCTACCATGTAAACGGTTATATGGCTAATAAAGCCAAGAATCCCTACAAATTGTGCAAATGAAGCTGACTCTGAAACAATATTTATCATAGACTAAGCTTTTGATATCTATAAATGCGACAATTTGTTAGTTAAAGTGTCTTAATAAGCTTTAAATATTTTCTGGCTTTTGAAACACCCCTACCCCCCAAAACATGATATTATCAGCATGGCTCTATTTGGATAAGAATCTACTAAGAATTAGGCAACTTTCCTAGCCCGCGAAGTATTTCTGAGCATGTGCTGTCTTCATCAAGAAACATGAGGATTTGTTTGCTGCATTGCTTATTTTTTTCTAGTCATTCATACACTCAAGAGCTCTAAACAATGCATATCAGCATCCAATGTGAAGAGACAATTTTAGAACTGCCATGACCTTATGGTTTTACTAAATTATATAACACTATACTTACTTGTAGGGCTTTCAGACATCATTTTTCTTCCACTGGTCTGATATTAAGTCATTCCAAAATGTTCTTCCACCCACTGAAGCATACTGCATGGAGTAATGGGGGAGTCCACTTCAGGCACTGGCTAACTTCAATGTGAGTGGTGGCATGCTCCTCTTTCACAAGAGCACATCCATAAAGTAATTTCCTTTAGTAGCAGAGACTTCTATGGAAATGTTTGCTATTTGAGCCCAGTGTATGTGTGTGTGTGTGTGTATGTATATGTGTGTGTGTGTGTGTATATATATATATATATATATATATATATATATATATATATATATATATATATATATATATATATATATATAATTTTGTCAACGCTTGTAATGTTTTGCCATAGTGCTTTTTTAATTTACTTTGAGCCATGTTGCACAGCAGCTTCAGCAGCTGTGCATCATCTTCCATAAACAGTGCGAGAGCCAAATAAGCTCTGTGTGAGCTATTTGGCATTGTTAATTTTTTTTAAAATGGCTTAAGGTATATATAAACAAAGCACCATGGCACGGTCACAGTGCTTGTTATTCTGAGGTGGGGGAGGGGGCAAAAACAATCTTAAAAAACCATTAACACCACCAATAGATCTAACATAGGTGAAACTTATTGGCTTTGCCAATGGTTGTTTATTTTGTTCCTTGTTAATTTCAGTATTTAGTCCTGATTTCCCCCTCCATTTTCCAGCTTTTGTGGGTCTAGTGTGTAAGTAAAAGTGTAATATGCAGGTTGGAGGGGTAGAGTGAGGGATGAAAGCCCCCCTATTGTTAATGATGGATAGAACAAGAACATATCAATCTAGTTTAGAAATACAGCATCCTCCATGGCAAAGTGAGACTTGTTTGTATACGGCCTTTATGGACTCTGGCCACTTGGATTGTGTGGGGCTGATTATTTCATTATATGGACTTTGAATATATTGTGATGCTGTGCCATTTCTGTGTGTGTATAGGCTGCTGAAATATTTGTGACATGTTCCTAATCATACTATACTTCTGATTAAATACCAGACAGGCAGATCATTTTGTTCCTTTGCCTCAGTGTGTTTTTGGCAGATGTGTATCTTAGCTTCCTGCTCTTAAACCTCTGATATACATTATATATGAAAGTGTCTAGTTATCATATGTGTTCCGTACTTTTCTCCATATTGTATAATCGGTGCCTCATATGTGATGATAGAGGATATTTCATACTCCCCCACCATGTCTGATCCACTTACCCAGAACTTCCTTTTCGTGAACTAATACCCCCCACCTCTTTGCTTATTTGCGGATTCTTCTGTCATGATCAGAATCCACTAATGCCACAGGGAAGGCTGAATCTACAGCGATGTCAGGTCGAATTAATGCATTATAGGCGTATTAGGTGGCTATAGTAGCTGTGAAATCTTTGTCAGCCAGGATACTTCTAGAACATGCCCACATCTTTAGGTGTTACTCCATCAGATGCTACAAAGAGACTGGGCAGAACTTGAAGAAAAGGTAGTTTTTACCTAGTCTTTCTTACACATTGGAATATTACTATCCCGCAATAAAACAATTGGAATGGAATTCACATCCTGCGTAACTCCAGTGGGGTGGTAAAAATATTAGCCACCTGAATGTAAATATCCTTGAATTTAGCACCTAAATAAATACTGATTGTGAGAAAGTGCCATCTTTCTAGCATTGGTACATTGGTATGCCCCCACTTTTTGCTGAACTGCTGATGTGCTTTGACTGAGTGTGCCCTGAGCTCCTGCCAACCAGGTACCCAGGGCCTGTGTTTCTTCCCTAAAGCTGTGTTGAAACAAAACCCAATTGGCATCTGTGGCCACCAATCAGCCCCTAGTACATGGTACCCTAGGTACTCAGGGCATGGTGATCAGAGAAGACCCCAAAGGGCTGCAGCACGTATTGTGCCACCCTTAGGGGCTCTGTACCCTGACACCCACACCCTGCCTTTGCAGGCTGAGTGTCTAAGTACAGAACTAAATAGTCGACATGGCACACATCCCTGTGTGCCATGCCCACAAACCCCACTGCCCTGGCATACATCAGTCACGCCTCTAGCTGGGTGCCCTATGCCTGTCGCGTGGGCACAGGTGCATGAGCCCTGTGCTCCTACAGTAACCAGGGCCATTCCTGGGCACTGTAAGTGCAGTGCTGCCATTTAAAAGTTTATGGTGCTGGGAGGTCAACATTGCGAACTCCACAGCACCATGATGGCTTCACTGAAGGCTGATAAGTTTGGTATCACACTGCTCAGCACATTAAACCTGCACTGATGCCAGTGTGAGGTTTAATGTAAAATGCACCTGAGGGCATCTTAGAGATGCCCCCTGAAACCTAACCTA
The DNA here is from genome assembly GCF_964263255.1 of Lissotriton vulgaris. Lineage (NCBI taxonomy): Eukaryota > Metazoa > Chordata > Amphibia > Caudata > Salamandridae > Lissotriton > Lissotriton vulgaris. Next base: position 889,138,431 of record NC_141691.1, read on the forward strand.
GAATCCACTTCTGGACAGCGTGGCGGCCCAGGTCGCCACACAGCAAATATGTTCCTGGACCCCTCGCTCTCCTGGGCCTGCAACAATGCACATCCTGGGCAAGGTGCTAGGTCTCCTCTCCCAAGATGGGCAGGGGAAGCTTCAAAGGCTTGCCGCCTCTGTGAGCTTCCCAGACCATTTGCTGTACCCATCAACTGGCCCCCATCAGTTTTGACCCCCACTCTGACGGGAAGACTGGCGGAAAACCCTACGTCAGGAAGGGGGGTGTGCCAGCCTGTGCCAACCCCACCCCTCAGGTGGGGGAGGCGAGGTGAAGCACAACCCTGGGCTCCGGCCATCTTGAAGATGGGGAGCCCTGCCCAATCACAGCTAGGTTCCTGCCCCCCTCCCACCGGAGAGGAGCAGGCTAGGGGGTGTACCCACCCCAGGACAGGGACCTATTGGTCCCTGCCCTTGTCCTGCCTGTAACACCCCTAAATTAAGTATTTAGGGGCTCCCTGAATCTTCCTTCCTCAGATCCCGATAAGAAAAGAAAAAAGATCAAGAAGAAGAAGACCCGCCGTGCAGCTGCTCACAACAGGACGACACCCACTGACTTGGCCCCAGCCCTACCGGCCTGTAGATCATGGAACCTTCTCCTGCTTTATCCAGGAGACTGCTGCGGACAGCAACCTTGGGACACCCAGAGGACCTGCCTGCTTTGACCCTCTTAAAGACTGGGACTCCCATAAGCAGAGGCTCTGCTTCAACAACCAACCCCTGGTGCCAGCTAGGAAGTTCAAGACCTGCCCACTCTGCACCCGCCGAGCCCGGTCCGTGCCCGAGTGATCAGAGACCACAAGGACGTCCCCCCAGCAACTGGGACTCGAAGTCCAGTGCCCAAAGACCCTCCTCGACGAACCAGACGAAGCCTGCAGCCTCAGAACCAGGGACCCCTCCAACTACGACCAGCCAAGGGTAAGATTTCCCGACACCCAAAGACACCCCTGCACCCGGCGCCCTGCGTCTCTCTGTGCCTCCCCTTGGGGTACCTACCTCTTCTCCAGGATCCCAACTTACCTCTCGAAGTGGTGGTCGCACCTGAAGAATCACCGTCCCCGAGTCTGCAGCCTTTGTTCCCTTTTTACCTTTCCCATTGAATAACATTGAGCGCCCGATGGCTCAAAAGCACCCTGCACCCAGCCGCCCGAGTGCCTCTGGCAGTGCAACCTTTACCCTATCCTACTTCCCTATTTGCCCTGAGCAAGTGACCAGGAGCCCAGCTCCCACAGCTGCGTGGCTTGCTAGTCAACAGCCACCAACCGAAGGCCCCCTGCCCCTCATTGGCTAACATTGGGCCTAACTACCTCTGCAACCGGCTTCCCCTGTGCCGCTGAGGGTGAACCAACTGTACCTACTTGACCCCGGGGGACCCCTGAGTCTATGCCCAGAACCTTAACTTCACCAGCTGAGTACTCCCCTTGAAACCAGTAACTCACTTACCTGCCATTGGATAACATTGACTTGTTTGACTCGAAAAATCTTCTAAGTGTGAAGTTTTGAAAACTTAAAATATTCCTTTAAAATCAGCCGAGTAACAAATTCCAAAGTACTCACCTGTGATCAGGAGAGAAGCCAATACTGTACCTTGTAGCCCAGTATTGGACCACAAAAGTAATCCAAACCGGGTTTACCATGAACCTGTATTTCTCCATAGGAATCGATTGTCTGCTTTTCTATTAATTGTCTACTTTTGAAAACTTGAAATATTCTTTAACATTCGCACATACTACTGAAATGAAATTATTCACCTGCCTTAAGTAGAGATCCCAGTGCTGGACCTAGGAGCCCAGTACTGGATTACAAAAGTAACGAGAACATACTTTACCTGTAACCTGAATTTTCTCCCATTTGATAACATTGCCAGATTTTCACTGAAAAGTTTCTAGGTGTGAACTTTTGAAATACCTTTTTATTCCTTAAAAATCATTGCAATAACCAAAACGTTTTTACTAAACTGTTTCCAGCTCAGACCCCAGGACTGAATCTAGGATCCAGGCTTGGATTTACAAAAATAATCTGCAAAGTAAATAACTGTAATTGTGTAGAAAAAATGCTAAATTGTGTGTAGAACTGTGTTGCCTATTACAACCCCTGTACCTCTTGTGTTCACAAAGTCATTGCCTTTCTGAAAAGCAATAACCTGAGATTACTCATCACTGAGAAAAGTATATTTTGATACCTGTTGTTTCTAAAAATAAAACAACTATATCTTTTGATATAAAAATAATAGGCCTGGAGTTCGGTCCTTGAGTGTGTGAAACCTTTCTCTGATTGAGTGTGTACAACAAATGCTTTACACTGTCCTCTGGTACTGCCTTACTGCTCGACCTAGCTACCACTTTTGAGAGTAAGGTCAACCCTGACTTTAACCTCCGTTACACCTCTGGGGTTGATGGCCTCTATACACACTGCACCTTACTTTGGTCCAGTACATATAGAGCCACTTTCTCACACTGATGTGAAGTACAGTTTACCACCAATGGAAAAAAATAAAGGTGGCCCAAACTTATATTTCATGCAGTGGCACAGGACCAGACCACAACACTCCTGTGCTCTGCCAAAGTGTTCTGTGACCACGCATAATCATTTTGCGACAGTTCTGCGTTGATCAAGGGGCTTATTTCTAACCCCCTTGCACCACTTTTATTATGGTAAAAACGGACGTGCCACCAGCGCAAGAAGTTTGTAAATAAGCCCATTAGTTTCTTTTTTAAGCTTTGTTTTCCCTTGTAAACTGGAACTTTAGAAGAATTCAAGTTACCATCAGCAGTAGTTTTACCTATGGCAATTTTCTTGTGTAATGGATTTTTCTTCTACATAGGAGAAGCTTCCAGGGGTGGCTTGCCACTGCTCCCGGTTGTTCTTTTACTACCTGTTTTGGGATGTCAACCTCTACTTTTCATTTAAACTCTTGTACCTCTCCAAGAAGAAAATGTAAATACTCTGGGACAGTAATCTGCAAAAGTGCCTGATCCCTCACTGTTCCAGATAGTCATAGAGCTGATTTTCTTTATTCCAGAAACAATAGGTCATTGCCTGGAGTTGCAGACGACTAATTGTAACACACACTAAGAAAACTATTTGAGAAGGGAAGTGATTGTTCGGTTCGCTTTTCAATTTGCAGAAAGTGCTTTTAGGAGCCTAATGCTTTTTTCCTTCTCACATTAAGGGCTACAGTCCCTTTTCAGTTCTGCTGCTAAAGTGAAACCATTTGCAACACATTTTGGTTTTGGTGTTCAAAGGTACATGTAAATCAATGTTTTTCTTCATTTTTATCCATTATCTTGACAAGTTATTTTTTGTAAAAAAAATGTTTTTTTAATGTTTTACTGCTTTCTTTGCTATTTGGTAGTGGGAAGGGGGTGAAAGAGCTATTTTTCTGCACCGCTGGAGCTACTTAATTTTTCCTTTCTGTAATATTTTTTATTGCGGCGCTCTGTAGCTTTTCTGTTCATGAAGACCAGAATTTAAAATGAAAATCCCCAGGAGCATTCTTTTCTTTAAGGTAGCTGCCTATAATGTTATCTGATTCGCATGCAGGTGGGGAAAGGAAGAAATATAGGGAAAACGTGCTTTTAAGCACCCGCTGGTTCACGGCCACCCACTTGAAGGATCACCCCAACTTAGGTCCTAGCTATAACTACCTACTGGCGACCACCAGTAGGATATGGAGATATATATATATATATCTCAAAACAACAGGATACCTCCAGTGAGGGGGCCACTACAGAGTGCAACCTTCTGCCACGAGGGTCCCAATAGACACAGCTTGCAACTGTCATTACGGGTATGCGTCTCAAAGCGCTTCGGTTCTCCCCTTGATCACGAGCCTGACACAATATGGAAAACGTAGCTGCCATTGATTTTGCACACGTGCTTTATTTCAATAGTCCCCGCCCCAATGGGCGTGCCTTCGGTATCGCTTTGTACGCCCTAAGTTGGCAGGGTATGCCCAGATGTGGGTCCCTTGCTCACTTTGCCATATTCTCAAATTACATCAGTGATGTCATAATGTCATAGAACATGTCAAGTGATGTCATATGTGAGATCATAAGCAGTGCATGGCGGGTTGCAAATTATAGTTCGTGCTGCTAACTAGAACTGCTGATTTTTTTTTTTTTAGTTCAAAACGTTAACGTCACTGGGGAATTCACCTAACTATAGTGTTACTTCAACCTTTGTTTTTTTCATTGAAAAGTGAAAAACAAAACAAATATCTATAATATTCATTCTGTGCAGGAAGTCTTTTGTCTTTTTATTTCATTTTTTTCAACTACCCCTACCTCTGCCCTTTTCCCTTACCAGTATCCCTTTGTTTACCCTTCTTCAGCAGGAACAAAGATGTGGCAAGGGCATGCATGTTGCTCAATCATGCACATTTCAGCATGAGTACAGAAGCCCTCAAAAGAATCCAACTGGGGCCACATGGAGCCCTATCGCAATATTGAAGGCTCAGATCACTATTGCAGCTCGATGCTGCCACACTTTTCTATCTTTTCAGAGTCTGAGCACGATTCCCCCAAAATCCTGACTCCACACAAGCCACTGACAGTATGAGAAAGGTTGGGGTGAAAGACAGGTCTCAAATTGTGAACCCTCCTCAGAGCTCTAGCAAAGCTTCTGAGCCCCAGGCCCATAGTCAGACTTACACTGATGGATGATCACAAGTCGTTAGAAAGCAACCAAAATGTACTTACTGAGCAGTATTGCTCATGCTAGACTAATGACTCACTAGTCAAGATCTGATTTGAATGTGTTGGATTAAGAGAACCCATCTTATTGTGCATCTTACTTTTGAGGAGTTTGCTTTGTTAATAGTTTGAATAGGGCTGTGTAGCAAATGGTACTACTCTGATTGATAGTGTGTAGAAATTAAGAATGTGGTATAATTTCAACGAACAGTTAAAATAAATCTGCGTAATATTTGCAGCATGCCACTACACTGAGGAACTTTTAGCACATGCTTAGGAAGCCGCAGTACACAGGGGAAGGGCCTAGTGATGCTTGAAATGTAATCTTGTGAAACCTACTCCTGTAAAGCCACAGGCCACCTTCAGACATAAAGATGATTGAATAAAGTGTCAGTGTTTACAGCGATTTGGCAGAGTTACAGACATGGCCGGATAGGCCTTTTATTCCATCGGGCATTTCCTGACTCGGCTGGAGCCCCTGGAGGTCCGTATTAAAAGGTCTGGGCTGCTCCTGGTGCATATGTCGCTTTCCTCAGGTCCCCGAGGTTAACTGCAGCAAGCACAGGGAATCTTAAAGAGAAAGGGAGGGGGACTATAGAAAGAAAGTGATCATAGAGGGAGAAGAGAGGACAGAAGGAGATAGTTAGAATGGAAGAAAAGAGAGAGATTGCAGAAGGAGTTGGAAATAGTGGAGCTGATTTCAGCATTTTTGCAAGGGCTGCTTTAGGTTCTCAGTCAGGCCTTGGGTACAGAAGATTTCCCTTTGTCCATAGTCTAGTCATGCAAGTATATCATATGCGTTTGGCTGTGTTGATGTGATCCACGGAAATGAAAGAACGACTTGATGTAGTGCACACAAAGCCTACCGTAGGCCAGAAGAATGCTTAATTTAATAACATACATTACTGGGGCATTTAAGTATGTTTATTGCATAAACACCTATTTTTGAGAAATAGAAAGCATGTTCTGCAGCCAGACTCATCCTGGAACTCCTCAAACGGACCTACGTCACTCCCCAACCCAGAAACATCCCCTGGCTCCCCATCCAGAAGAGATGCCAGTTCATGATACTCACGCAGGCCTACGAAGCTCTGCATGTTTAAGAAGCGGCCGACATCAACCAACGACTGAACTTCCACCTGCCCGTGAGCACACCAATTGCATCCGTCGCAGCGGGTGCCGCTCCTTCTCCTGCACCGCCGTCAAGACCTGGAACGACCTACCCCTCCATCTTCGAACAGCACCCTCCCTGGCAGACTTCAGGAAGAAGCTCAAGACCTGGCTCTTAGGCGGAGATGTCGCACCCAGATACCCCTAGGGGTGAGAGTGTTGCGCTATACAAATGCTGATTGATTGAGAGTCGCTGTAAGTACCGCGCCATTCAGGTACTCTTGGTAGAGATCTTGCTGTTCTGTGCTTTATTTGGTTGGGAAGGTGTTGGACAGGCCACGTGAAGGGCTCGCTCCCTCCCCGCATGACAAGGCCCGAGCCCGGCCCTCCAGATGTTACCCACAGAAACCACCCGCTTCCCGACTCATACGGGACTCCTGCCCCCGGACATCTCTGCATCATGGGCCCGAATCACTACCGGCCCCCTCGCCCGGCCTGGGCGCCATCTTGGGCACTGCACCACGAGGCCGCGTGGCCTCCGATCGACCCTAACCCTGGGCCTGGCCAGGCCCCGACATCCCGGCACCACCATCCACCCAGGAGGTGAACGGACCACTTGGCAGGTCAATGGGAGAAAGAAGTGTCGATGGCTCTCCCCCGCCAGGTGCCGATCGCCCCAGCTCCCCCAGGCGCTGGCTCCACCCCCCTGCTGGGTGTCTGGACTCCCTCATCCTGGACCTCCCGACCTCCAAGTGCGAGGGTCCGGACATCAAAGGGCGCCAGACCTATAACTGGGGCAGCTCCAGAGCAGGAAGGCAGTTGTATCCTGGAGTCGAGAGACGCAGTGAAGAACTCATCCTTGACGGACTACTGGCGCTGCCGTAGCCCTGCCTTGCGAACTACTGTCTTGCCTGCTGACGCTGCCGCAACCTTCTGAAACCTTCATCCTCGTCGGGACCTGCTGGCGTGGCCGCGGACCGTTTGTAACTACCACCTTCTCGGGACCTACTGGCTCCGCCGCGGCCCGATCATCTAGAACGCCGAGCTCGAGGATTGTGAGCTAACCATCTTATCATCGCATCTACCAGATTGGTAACAAGACTGTCCCGCTACCCCTTCTCCCCAAACCAAGAGACTCGAATCGAGGGGACCCCGGAGTCCAGACCTCCTTGTACCATTCCACCGTACTTAAAGATTGCTTATAAAGAACGTTAAACCTTATTTCTGTGTGGTGTACATCTGTGGGGGGGAAGTTACTAGTCTGTACGATCGCTGGAGACGGCTCTCCCCTTGTCCTCGGCCGACCCTCCCGGTCCGTCTAACAGAAGGCCTCTGAATGATTAAGTGCCACCTGAGCTAATGTCTTCTGTTCCTCGCCCAGACACTGATAAATCAGGCACATGTATTCAAAACACAGTAAACATAGCTACTGTGCCTAAAGACAAAAGCGCTGTGCGCTTGTTTAAATAGTCACGCGCCACTGGCACGCTGATAGAGCCTAAACCCTCACGCACCATCCAAAGATGTCTGCCGTGACGCGCCAGCCATTCTACTTCCTTATCATAATTGCAGAGTGTCATTTTGTTCTGATGAAGATGGATGTGGAACAATTGTTGATTCGGAGCTCTTTGTGAAAACAGGGAGCCTAAGCGGCGGCGCGAGCGCATTGAAATTCAGGAGCGCGCGCCCGTCATCTATCATAATTTCACAAATGGAAAGGACTCAGACAAGCTGCCATACTTCATATCTATTTAACTGCACTCCGGAGTGAATTAAAATGTATTTAACATCTTTTATCTCTGGCATGTTAGTAAGAAAAATCATATCAGCGCGAAAAACATGTCTTGTGTGTGAACTCAATTCCATTTATGAGCAGTAGTGTTCAGTCACTGCGGATTCTGCGTCGTCGATTAGGAATGTATGAGTTCTGCGTAAGAGTTTAGCCGCCCAGGGTGGAGTCTGTGCAGAGTGACGACGACGAGCACGAGGACCTATCAAAAACATAAAGAAACTAAAGGGCTTATTTACAAGCCCCTTGCGCCGCCAGTGCGTCACTTTTTCCTATATTAAACGTGACGCACCGGGGGGGCAAGGAGCATGTAAATAAGCCCCCGAGTTGTTAAATAAATAGGTGAAATAGAAATAATCTAGCGAGATATGATAATTTACAGAATTTGTTCTGCAGCTATGAATGCTAATATCAAGTACTAAGCTGCGTTTGTTATTGTGTCTGCCAACATATCGGTTGATAGCGGATGTTTTTGAAAATATTTGAATTGCTCATTGCATAGGTACAATCCCTACAGCATTACTGAAGTAGCAGAGGTGGGCTGAGAGGAAAGCTGGACTCTGGAGTATGTTGCCGCGTAACGTGTAGTAAGGTATAGTAACAGGTAGTACAACCAGGAGATGGTGAAGAAACCGCTGTTGGAGTTTGAAGCTTGAGCGTGATTGGTTAATAAAGACTGACCAAGAAAAGGGCCTTAGAAAAACCACCAGTGAAGCAGGCCAGGCAAAGGTAGGTGGGCCTGTGTTTGCGTCCTTCTGCTATCATTCCAAACCCCAATAACTGACTAACCTATCCACCACTTAAAATGTACTAGCATGTTTCACTATACTAATTCAACAATTACCCTATGGGTTCCGGAGTACCATGCTACTCGCCAAAAAAGCGAATTGACGCCTCGTCAGGGGTAGTAAGCGCTATATAAATGCAATTACAATACAATACAATACAATTAGCACAGCGTTGGAAAGAGCCAGAAATATGTTGTGATACGCGCATTGGAATTTACGCAACATCGGCCTAGCAGGAGTACATCTGCGCACTGTACAAGGATGCACTAGGAGCATTGGGTTTCAGGAGCAAGAAAGTTCATGATCAAGGTCACGGTGATGGAGAAGAGGGTAGGAGGTTGCTGGTCGCTCGATGATGTAGCTAACCCTTATTGTATGGGTTGGTTAGCACTCCCTGAAGAGGGGAATCTTCTGGCCTTTCATGACCTGCAGGAATAAAGGGGCAGGCTGATGTGTGGCAGGATATTTTCCAATACTGTGGATGGAGCTGCTAGCTGATGGGCAGCCAAGGAATGTTGACATTAGGGGGATATCCGTTGTTTTCCACGTGCCTTCTCATTGGCTGAACGGTAAGACATTTCCCCATCTTTAAATCGTCATGTAGAGGGGACATCTTGAGTCTTTTTAGCAAGGCTAGAGTGGCAAATAAGGTGCATGCTCTGTATTGACCCCACTACTGAATGGGGCAGAGGAACAAAGAAATGTCCGTCCCATTCTGCACAGATGAGTCAGGTGGGTCAATGTCATCTTTGATAAAGTACGCTTGCTCTTTGGAGAGGGTGAGTTAACAGATCTGTGGTGTGGAATGATGCTTGTGGAGCACCTGGAGGCCACTGGATCACAGAGTGCTCTTCAGCTTGGTATGTTGTCCATGGAGATACAGGTGGTGGGGGGGAGGTGGAGGAGGGGGGGATGAGCAATATGCCACTCAAATCTACTAGTGTTTTTGACAAAGGGCTTCAAACTAAGCAATGCATGTAGTCTTTTTGGATTTTGGTAGTCTTTTTGCACTCTAGCACACCAAATACTCGTGACCGACTAGCAGTTTCATCATATTGCTCAGTGTGATCAACTTCGCTAGGTACTTGCTAAGCAACATTTGTCAGCTGCAATTGGCGCGGCTGTACTTTGGGATTGTAGTGCATGATCTTGCAACGTTTAAGAAGTGAAATAGTCCGAGGTCCCCCACACCAGAAAGACCAGATCGGGAGGCCGCTCCTTCTCCTTCCTCGCGGATAAAGCATGGAACGCCCTTCCGCTCCACCTCAGACAGACAACATCGCTCCCCATCTTCGCAAGAAACCTCAAAACCTGGCTCTTCGACAGACCCCCTCCTTGATGGAATGGAACCTGCATCCCCCCCCACCCCCACCCCTAGCGCCTTGAGACCCTTACGGGTGAGTAGTTGCGCTTTAACAAACTCATGATTGATTGATTGATTGAAATAGTAAATATTTGAGAGGGAAAGCAGGAATTAAGATTAGAGAATAATTAGAGTTGTGGCAACTGAGATTTAGTTCAGTTTATTTTAATCATAAACTCACGTAAACACAGTGGTCCTGAGTTGTCTTACACTTTTCAAAGCGACAGAGCAGTGCAATGGTACTGGGATTTTGGGACTCATAAACAGATGATTATTCAAAAGAGCAGAGAAAGTTAGGATAGTAAGTATTATTTGTGAGACACTTATTTGAGTATCGTGTGTAGTTCTGAACACCTTGCCTTCAAATGATGAATATTTATTGGAACCAACTGTAGAGGTACCAAGATAGGTCCTGATTAGAACCAGTGCTTTCATGAAGATAAAAGCAATACTGTTTTGTAAGAGCATTGGGAAGATAGGGGAGGTGCATTTAAACAACGCAGCATAAATACAAAATTGAAAGAAAGCTTGTTCTAGCTCCAGAACAAGGGGTCATGGCAAGAATTCCTGGCATGTTGGCATCTTCTATGAGCTTGTGCGTAATGTTTGAAAATTGGAAGTGCTCCATGTTGGACTGCTTCCACATTTGAGGGGAGGAGTGCTGTTTGGGCCATAGGATTAGGTAGCTGTTGCTCATATATTACTCTGTGTTCGCTGCATTTCAGAACGACCCATTTTTAGAACTGTTGCCGGCTTTTCAAGAACGTAAGTGGACTTTTGGCCTGCCTATTGCCTATCATTGGTTCGCTTTATTGGAACTCTTTTTTGCTTGCAATATTATTTAGTGACTTTTCTTGGCCATCTTGTGTGTGTCCTTCCCTTGAACCACATCCGCTTTATAATTTCTCTGATTCGCCGTTTTCAGTCCTTCCACTGGTCACTTTGTAGGGAGCTACTATTTTTTTGTCTACACATTCCATGAAAGTGCATGTGTTTTCCAGCTCTCTCCCTCGTATGCTTTTCTCTCACCAAATGCCCCCCACTCTGTGTCGATGTCTCCCTTGCGTTGCAAGCTCTCTTGTGTGCTTCTGCCCCACCAAATTCCCACACTCCTGCCTCTCTACTGTTCATGTTATTCTCCCCCCCCTTTGTGCTCTCCTTTGTGTTGATTTTCCCCTCCCCTTCGCAGCTCACTTCCTCGTGTCCCTCCTACCCAGGATTAGGTTGCCCCCCTCCTCCACCACGCTCACCATTTTTTATTTGTAATATATATTTTTTTAGGGGGTGGGACGGGCAGAAATGGCTGCTGGGCCCTCTGCCTTTCACTTAACACCTTCCGAGCGTCGAACGTTCAGCGCCCAGTGCTGAACGTTCGAATAACGAATGCTGACCCGTCGGGCAACGGTCGTGCGCAGCACTGGCAAGGTAGTACTCGTGACGACCGTTGGCCGACGGCAGCACTTAAAGGGTTAAGCTGTACTACTTTTTTTTTTTAATTACTGATCCATCTGATGAAGAGTAAATAAAAAAACTGGTGCCCTCATCCTTTTGTAAGTGCATATGTATAATTACGTATGTTTGAGCCTACAAAATGATGTCGCTGCTGAGAGATAAAGAAAGAGAGAAAGGAAGAACGAAAGAATGATTTAAATGGGATGCAATACTCCGGATATTTTAATGCCTGCGATTTTAAGGAAATAAATCTCTGACTGAGATTGATCATGGATGCTACTTTTCTTGTTTTTTTTTTTTTTTAGAAATTAATCACTGTTGTGACTAAGCCGTTAGGCACTTCTGGTGTAGGGTGTCTAGTCAGATCAGATGCCCGAAGAAGGTACTTTGTTACAGTGGTCGAGAGGTTCCTTGATAAGGTTTGTGTTGATCCAAGTGGAAAGTCTGATTGGTGGAAGTAGTTATTATTCTCTGGTGTGTGAATCGGCAGAGGCAATATACTATTGTACCTTTCCTCGATATAGACTGCCGGGGGCTTCACGTTTGTGGCCTGATTAATAAAGAGCAGAGGTCAATTGTTCCTGTTTTTGCCACGTGTATTTCATTCTGGTGTTATGTTAGTGGCCCCCACATGTGCAAACTTTCGTCCAATGCACCCTGTACATGTGCAAATGTAGTGCCAGCCCCATGCCAGAAGTAGGTATTCACCTATTTGCATGAAGGCATGACCCAGTGCAGTTGGTGGTCCTGTTTGCTAGTGCATCCTAGAGACATGGGTAAACAAGCCTACTGAGTGATGAAATAGATGTGCGCTGTTAATGAGGTGGAGCATATCCAGTGTGCCCACTAGGATGCTTGTTTATGGTCCAGAGAGGACCGGACTTGGCAGTTCGGGCTGGACTGTTCCCATGAGGTACAGGGTCCAGACTGATTTGCATATGGCCAGGTCTGAATTGGGGTGGCATGGTGAGCAAAAGAATGATGGAATTAACTCAGATCTCATGACTGGGGGTGAATGTTTTGATTTGTTCTGCATTCCGTCCATCAATTGTGTGTCTTTTTCTTTCTCGTCCTTTGGAGGTGGCACGGAAAGTCCCATGGGCCCACCACCCGGGAACCCAGTGCAGGCGGATCCAGTTACAGACTGCATCCTCTCTTATTTGCACTTAAATTCATTTTAAAGATAGGTGCACCCGTGAATACAGTGGGCCTGTGCACCCCTTACTGTAATACAGAAGCACTAGAGTGGTGGTTGGGAGGGGGGAAGACTCTCTTAGTCAGGCCTTTTACCATCAATCGATTGTATTTGTCTAAAAAGATGCGTGTGAGAGAATCAACGAAACAGCACGGAAAACATAATGGTGCTCTTTACGGAGCTCCATGCTAGTGAGAAAAAAAAACAAAAAAATGTATATCACTAAACAAGAGCAAAAACAATTTTAAAAAAGAAAGATGTGTGCTCAGTGTAACAACGACAAGCATTTCATCACAGTCTTGGACGGGAAATTTCCCGAATGATTTCATGTTGGAAATCATATGCGAATGCCTTTACATTTAGTACAACCGAACTTAAAAAGGTGAATAATTGATTATTAAATCCCACTTGAAACATAGTGTACATCTCTGAAATAATGGAAGGGGAAATATAGGGATTAATTGATTCAAAAATGCTATTATGGTATCTTGAATGCTTTTGTTTAATGATGACATGCACACACCTGAAGTCCACTAGAACGGAAAACACTTTCACATGCTTTGGATGACATATTATATAAATAGCCGTCCTCCGGATAAAAATATGCAAATACATTTGTAATTATTGTAATTGAGCTTCTTATCGTGGCAGATAAGTTGACATCTTGTTTATAGTTAATTGCTTTTCTGTTCTATTTGTGCTCCAACTGCATCGAGATAATAGTGCACCTTTAGAGGGGCCTGGCTAGTCAAACAGATACTTTCAAGTGGTCGAAGTGGGCTGGATCGGAGGGGCATAGCTTGCCCATACCTTTCTAATTTAACAAAAACAGTTCTCCTACTTTTTGTAAAAAGAGAACAGTTCCGGGCGGTTAATTCCGAGAGTTGAAACGCGTCAGTTGAAATGTAAGGCAGGGCTTCTCGTGCACTGTGAATCCGAGGGAGGGGCAGACAGCTGCACAAGCCTATTGGCCAGGGTACCCGCTGGACTGAAAGAAATGTAAATGTGCACAACTGGATAATCTGTGAATATAAAGCGTGCCTGGAAGCAGGTATTGACTTTAATTGATGAACTTACTTGAAACTTCCTGATGACATAGATGTATTCTTTTTAAGTTGTACTGCTGAGCTGTAAAGTGTATGCTTTTAATGGACAGTTCTAAACATTTCATTATGTACAGTCTGGGTATTACTAACATTTGTATTTTGGAAGCGCTTTATCTTAAATATTTTTGCATTTTTTTGTAGCAGCTTATATTATACTGTGTGTAATGCAAGTTTAAAATAATGAAATACATATCCACAGTGCTTTCTGCCACAGACTGGGACCTCATAGCACTAAACATACATAACTCACTATTCTGCACTGCATCAATGAGGATTCAATAATGTGCCTCTCTGGTTACAGACACAGACCTCTTTAGTGACTTAATAGAGGTTTCATAATGCCCAATAGTGCATTTCCCACTGATTAACTTAACTTGCATCTATTTTTCATGTAAGCTCTGCCTTATTTTATATGTAGTTATCTGAAGGTGAAAGCCCGAAAAAAGTTACTGAATATTTCGTTTTTTTAGCTAGACATTTGACCCCACCCCACCCTTAAGCTCACTCATCTCCCCCCCTCTTTGCGCTCCACTTCATAGCGCCCATACTTTTTTCAATCCACTTTGACCACTGAACATGACAGGTAATTATGACTAACTCCTCGAACTCGGTGGACCTCACCCTTTTGTTACACACCAATCTCAGACTTGACATCTTTAGCGTTTGCCAAGCAGCTAAAATCTCTGTAAGAAATTTTAGCTAGGGGAATAATTACCCATCGGTGATTGCTCAGGTAATCATGGGGTCTTCTACCTGAAGTGTCTCTAAAAATGTTTTCTTTCAACACTTTTCCTCATCAAGTCTCTGTTGTGAAGTTGTGCTTGGGTCAATATGTAACACAACAAAGCTGCTTGTACTACCTTATTTCAGCATATTCAACCAGTGACTTTAACAGATTTAGTTTGCGGTCATATGGCTTTTCATCCACACCGGTTAATAAGACTGTATCACACACCTTTCATCTTTGTTGTCTCTAGCAGATTGCACCCAGGTACCTCTGTCTAGTCCATAGTAGGATGTGCGTTCAGCGGCCTGACTTTCCTCCAGTTCTTCAAATACTTTTCTCAGAAAGAGCCTTGTCTAAATCCCCACCATCCTAAAAGGGATTGCAACTGAGCTATCTAATGCAATCAACCACATTTTTACATTGTTTTCTACCCTAACTCTCAGTTGTCAAAATCTCCAGCCCTAAAGATTCCTAAAGATTCTGCTGCTCCCCAAGTAACAGTGCCTTGTAGATAGGTTGGACATTCTCTGCGGGTTTTAGGGCATTTAGAGAGTGACACATTGCCATCCGTATGTTCCCTGGCATTTTTCTGTTTGCAGAAGAGTGCCATGCCAGTGGGTCCTGCGTGTTCCGATTGTATTGATAGCATTGGGTGATAAGATGGATGGATTCACATGCACAAAGCTTTAAATGTAGCTAGTTGATGCATTGCCTTAATTAAAGGATTAGAGTTGAGCCCGATTTAGAGGTTCAACGCCTCTTCAGGGGTAGTAAGTGCCATATAAATTCAATTTAATTTAATCCATTGAGCAATGAAGCCAAATAGTGTGCGTATAAGTTTGTTTAATACGCCTGTGTAACAGTGCATAATCCGTCTAACGTGCTATGAAGGCCAATATATGGAACAACGTTGAGTGGTGGCCCAGTGCTTCGTTTGAGCCGGTGGTTTCCGGTGGTTTCCGGTGGTTTCTAGTTAATCGCCAACACCGGTGCTTTTCATGAGCACCAGGTAAGGACACAATGAATTTCCGGGAGATTGTGATTTGCTCAGAAACGCAGGATGTTGAGCCGATGTCGAGCCTCGAACCTCGTTTCCCAGCTGCGAAGTCGGCAGTTCTGGCCATTATGCCACACCCTCTCCCCACTTTCATGGTTCGTTGGTTCTGTTCTAGGTGGCGCTAACAGGATAAATGGGCTGGTGCAAGCTGCCATCTGACGAGAGCCCTTTCAGTTATTTTGTTTTACTAATTAACCATTGTGGTAGCTACATAACTCTGACAAGTTGGGAAAATAAGATTATTAAACTAGTATAGGATTATTAAACTAAATGCTTCGTTCCTTAATTTCAAATCTGACATTTTTCAGACACTACCAAAGCATAAAAGCACCTAAAGTAGATTGCTAGACACTGGCAACAAGGAGCACAGGGCCTGCATAGGCCATTAATAATGTTAAGCGGGGTACATACCCGCCATCTGGCCTCTGCAGGCAACCTTGTGTGCAATAAGGAGACGCTAACGCTTGACCGGATAACAATCCCCTAACACCGCTGCTTTCTTAAGGGAGGAGGTTGAGCGCTATTTATATTTGTTTCATCATAATGTCGTAGACTAGATATTTAAAGTGTCAAGATGTATTCATAGAGTAATGGCCTATCCAGTGGGACAACCACTCTGCTTCTAGGAAGGCAGTCACTTTTACGCATATCATGTGATGAGAAACCCATATGCTCTAACTTTATTCGCTTATGTCCAAGACTTGCTCTCTTTCAGACGGTAGGTAGTGTTTCTCCACTTCCTCCAAAGGTAGAATGTTGGTGCTTGGTGGTTTTTATGGCCTGCAGAGGACGTTCTAGTGTTTTATTGTTCGTCTTAAGGTTCTTTTAATTGTTACAGGAGTGGCATATTGAGGAGTTCAACCTTAATGCTAGCCACCCATCTTGACATAAAATCTCTCACCTGTTTGTTGCCAAATATCGGCATTTACCAAGGGTTCGAGAGTTCTGGGTTGTGGTGTATTTCCTGGAGGTGTTAAGCGCTTATCCTTCTGTGATGTGTACTTGACTAACAATTTTTCAGGTGAAGATTGACCAGCCCAAATAACTTTTAATATTGTTTAGAAACGTATCTTTGTACTTGAGCCAAATTTTTTACTCTTCATCAAAGTTTGACAAATTCTGAGATTATCACTGTATGCCGCAGATGTAAGGAAGTTTACATTTTAGTTACCTTGCACACACCCTTGAGTGACGTCGTTTTTCAGGGGGCTGAGAAAAACTACAGATACAGTGGTTATGGTGGAGCCACTTTGGAAAACATTCTAGCACGATCAATTTACTGCCAAAGCAAAAGGAAGCAACGTTTCTGGTCAGACTCGACACTTTGTTAAAAAATGTTTTTTAGTTCAAAATGGGTTTTGTCAGAAACCTTAACGTCAAGTGGTTCTGATTTCTGTCTTGTGTGCTTTCTCCTTTTTATGTAACGTACAAGACTGTGGTGTTGAATTAAACAATGTACATGTGTCCTCATATCTGTAAAATGGTTAACCATTAATACTAAGCGGGTAGCCAACCTCCATGGCATTTTATTGCCTTCCTCTAAGAAGACTGTTGTGAATGAGATTAGATGACTTGGAAGCAACACCCTATCACATTTTCCAAGCTCAAAGAAGAAAAATTGGGAGATTTGCTGCTGCTCGGTCCTGCGATCCTTTTTAGGAATCTACTGAACAGAGAAAGCTGCATGTGGAATCTAGTGTGTAGCAGAACTTAGATGAATGAGACACATGGTGTGTTTAAGTAATAGCGCCTCATTTTAGTTAGTCAAACAAAGTTTTCTCTATCTAGACTGCCCAAGACTATCAAATTGCAAGAAAAACTCCAATATTGACTATCTGATAAAATCATAGCCACTCAGTAGCGGACACAGGACTTCATCCTAGATTCTTAGACAATAGCTGCATTACTTTGCAAGTAGACCGCTAGCTCAATGAGAAAGGACCTTTTGTGATAAATCTTTAATTAAGTATCCTTGTGTATTTAAACTTCAAGAATTTTAAAGCGGAACCACCTGTAGTGCAGAAAAAGGACCCAAGAGCATAGCGGCAGTTGCACAAATATGCCAGATTTTGCACTTGTGGTAGCACCATATGACATTTTGGGACTCGTAGAGCAATGCTTGTGCCGTGGGAAGGTACTGATTCCCAATCTACTAGCCAAGAACATTTCAGAAGATTAGAAATTTGGAAAGATAACTGAAACAAGATCCATCACAAAAATGATTTGTGTGTATCTCACATCACAAATGCAGAACCTCAACCCAGCTGGGAACAAAGTTGATGGCAGGAGGTATCAGGAGTGTCTGAACTTCCAGTAGGTGATACAACATTGATGAATGGAATTTTTAGGATGGTGAAGCTTGTATCATTGACTGAGTCTGTTAAACATCCCCCAAGAGAACAAAATAATCAAGGCCCAAGGAATCCCACTTGGGGGCCGATTTGAATGTTGGTCGGAAAGCCTACGAACGACATCCCCGGTTTGAATTCCTACCTCCAGATTATGAATTCGACAGTCTGAATTCAATTCAGCCGGTCATTCCGGCTGGATTCCGATGTGCTCAAGGAGCCCGTCGGCCAGTCAGAGACTGCCCTGTAATCCCTATGGACGTTTCCGTCATAGGAATTACGATGTCTGTTTCCGACAGGCTTTCCATGTTTGGCTTTCCTACTTGGAAAGCCTGTCGGAAAGCCACTTTCACCTTGTGGCCTCCATTTGGCGGCTGAGGGGGGCACCTATGGTGCCTGCCTGTTAATCCGTGCACCGTTTGGTAGGCACCTTGATGTCCCTGCCATGCGGTGCAGGGATAAACAGATCCTCCCATTTGTCCTTGGGAGCTTGTGCTATGGCTGGTTTACGGCAGCAGCACAAGCTCCCATAGACAAATGGGAGTATGCGACCGCACATTGTTATTGCAATGTTGGGACTGCCGACCAGAGGTCGGTTGATCCCAAGACTGCGATGGTGTCGGTCAGAGATAACTCCGACCAACATCGTAATGAGGCCCTTAATGTGTTTTCCCAGCTGTTCTTGTTGCGGTCCATTTTCTGAAACCATTGCAGAGCTCCTTGTATATCATCTGGAGTAAATCTCTGTTCTGTGTTGGGACCCATCTATGCTGATGAGGTTGTAAAAGAATTGGTTTCCCCATGGGGAAATGGGGAAGGAATATTTTCCTGTGGAGAAACAAAAATAATAAACAATGCAAATTTGCGACATTTCTGCTGCAGAAATGTAGACTTGTGACTTTTAGTGTATCAGGGAATATGTTCTTCTTTACTGTACGTTAGTTGAAAGGGTCACTGCCACCCAGGAGTACTTCTGAAATTCTTTTAGAGAATGCAAGGGTCAGAAATGTATGCAGATCGTCAGTGAAAGTGTGCAAGTTTTAATTTCTGACTCAGCACCTCTTTCCATTTACCAGAAAAATGAATAATCTCCTTTCTGCGTCTGCATTTAGTAACTGGTCCAGATCATGGACTGTCAGGAATTGTTTTCTGTCAGGCTTTTAGCAAGTATAACTGTACTTGTGTACCTATGTAGTCCTCCCTCTGTATGAAAGGTTTTTAAACAGATCTCTGCCCATAATGGCATTTAAAACGAATTCTAAAATGACATGCTGAGTCATGATTTGGAGTAATGGTCTAATTAATATGCTAAAAGGTTAAATCAAAATACATTTTATATTACTGTGCCGAAGGGACTTATTATTATAAAATCACAATTCCTGCCACTGATATGATGCTCATTATGGGCCAAAGCAAGCTTGAGCCTTGCTCAGTCAGGCCAAAGCCGCAGTGCTTAATTTGAGCCGGTGGTTTCCGGTGCTGGCCACCAAAATTTAATTGTCAGCATTATACTTAGGACAGCCCCCACATGGTGGAGCTGTTTGTGTTACTTAAAGATAAACAGAATAAAAGTTGTTTATTAAATCAATTCTCATTTAAAAATCTATAATGCCTGCTTCCCACGCCATTCTTATAACTGTGGGTGCCTCGAACAGTCGAAATTGTCACACTTGTAGGAAGTGTGATAGGAGTTGTGTTGGTACTGTAATTGGCAGCGCTGGTGCAAGCTGGGTGGCCCCTTGACGCAGGCCCTGGCACGTTCTATTTTACAAATTGAACACTTACCAAAGGGGTGGCTCCATCTCAGCTCGATGGCTCATGATGAGCCAGGGCATTGCATTTACCCCCTCCACCCCTATTAGTTGGGCAGATCAAACGCCAAACAGCGCCCTGAATAATGTAGTAGTACTGCAGTATGAGTAGGGATAAA
The DNA here is from genome assembly GCF_964263255.1 of Lissotriton vulgaris. Taxonomy (NCBI): domain Eukaryota; kingdom Metazoa; phylum Chordata; class Amphibia; order Caudata; family Salamandridae; genus Lissotriton; species Lissotriton vulgaris. The sequence continues at coordinate 889,158,029 of NC_141691.1, forward strand.
ATACAACAATGTGCGTTTTTTTCTCAATATGCAACACTTGCAGTTTAAAGTAACAGCAGCGTAAGAAAGTGACAATATAGCAGCAACCAGACATGTTTGGTCTTTCGATGCTCGAACCCTGCTTCTGCTCTTCCAGCCAAGAAGCGTGACCCCTAACTGTTCTCCCTGTGATCGCTGGCTTGTTTGCTTTTACTGTTCAGTCGTCGTGCAGGCAGTCCTTCATAGTATCAGCCGCTTGCCGCAGCCCCACTGTTGAAGAGACAGAGCCCCCGATTGTTCTACTCACTCTCCAAAACTCATCTGCCGAATGGAAAAGATTACCCGTGAAATCAAGCCTCAAACTTTGTATTTTCTCATAATCGGCGAGAAAGCCGTGTGCTTGGACTAGTAATGATCGAGAGATTGGCTCTTTAAATCCCCTCACAGGCCCGGAGCCGGTGGCAGGCGGCGCGTGCAGGCAATTCACCGCGAGCGCTCCTCCGAGCCGAGCCTCGCGAGAAATAATTGGAATCGGGTTGGAATGTAATGGGCCGCCACTCCCGCGCGCGCGCGGCGGAAGTGTTCTGACGCAGCATCCGAGGCCAGGCTCTGTGCTCTGGGACACAGGGAAGCGATGTGTAATAGCTGGGGTCTCCGGGGAGCAGGGAGCGCGCTGGAGCGGAGGGAAAGGTGTGAGTAGGGAGCGCACCCTTGTGCCTATTTCCTTTTGAAAAGTAAACAGTGAAACGAGCCCCAACTCGGTCCCTGTGGTCTTTGCACAACAGATGTCGCCTTGCTCTGTTAGGTTGTTCGAAGCCATTATCTCTGTTAGAAATTACACTGCTCTAATTGCTTAAGTTTGACTTTCACTCTATTTTCCAAACTCCGCATCGTTATATCCTAGTGCTGCATTTTCCATTTTTCAATGCATCTGATAGTTTTCTATTTTTGACGTCTGGCATTAGTCACAACCTTTTCATTTTACTGATTTTACATACTTACGTTGTGCTGTTTTTTTGGTCATTCAATTTTTTTCTACCATATCTATTATAGTACATTTTTTTAAAAATGGGGTAATGTGCTAACCTCTCTTTAGTCATTGGTTCGCCGATTCTGCTCCTTCACAAGAACACCCACACACAAAGTAATTCACCTGTGCCAAGGACACCTGCTGTGTTATTTTTTAAGATCAAAAATATTGTGCTCTTAGCAATTGTGTTTTCTTTTATATTGGATATTGGCATTGAGCTGGCAATTTACCCAAACATAAATGTTTAACAATAATCATGTCATCACAAAACAAGCATTGTCAAAGCCAAAAGGCTGACAGCCAATTCCAGACCTGTCTGTGCCAATGCTTGTCTTTTTGATAGTTATTTACATATCATATTTTCCCTCCCTTTATAAACAGAGTAGATTCATGTGGTTTTGTGAAGTGTAAGAATCAATCAATCCGCATTTGTAGAGTGCAGCACTGTCACCCCCTGGGGGATGGTGCTCAACCCACATAAGGCTAAAATGGCTTTAGATCACCCCCCCCCCCCCCCCCCCCCCATCATATGTCTTAGACCGGACTGCTGTAGCGTGAAGTGCTGTGTGCTTAGCTGGGCAGTGTCTGGAGTCTTATTTCCGCCACACCCAAGTTTTTTCACGGTCTTTAAAAGACCATTTACATATTTACATGCCTTCGCGAACTCATTAATGAGGCTTCGTGTTTTTTTTCACAGGTTCCAGTACCCCCAGGGTCCACACTCTGCTTGTTCCTTACATCTGTAGTTTATTTTTACTGCCACAGTAGGATAATGCATTTAGTTAAAAGGCATTTCATGAGTAGGGATGTCACCTTTCCAAGAGAAAAATACCAGCCATTTGTTGTTGTTTAAAGGGCTTTTGGTGCTTAATTTAGATCTTGCTGTGCTACATCAACATCTGAACTTCATCTCTACCGCTGCTGATAGATGGAGATCAATGCACCTCCGGTTTTTATCTATAGAGACCATAGATATTTTGTTTTCTACTGTGTCATACCCTTCCCTTTCCGTAGAGAGCCTCAAATCAAGGACACAGCAATGTACTCCTAACATCTCAAGACACTGACTAGAGAGGTCGACAGAACTACTTTTGGAGCTGCCATGTTTTATCAATTGCAGAAGGGAAATTGCTGAGAGAGACTGGCATTTAGGTGGGTTACTCACGTTTACCTTACTCATTTCGAGATTAAACTAATGCATTAACAGATTGCGGGAACATGTGAAATTTACCTGTTGATCTTAACTGGCCACAATATTATGTGATGGTTAAGAGTGCTCTCATGCTATTAATCTTCTTTCTACATCCTCCCTGTGAATGCAGGGCAAAGACCTGCAGAAGGATAAAGATGTCAAGTGCAGTAGCAAGGGAAGATGGCAGCACACTCGCGCCTTCAAGTTCTCCTCTAGTATATCAAATTGTTGACCTGACCGAGCATTCACTAAATTGATGGTCTGAATTTGCCTCCACCAGAAGTATAACACTTTTCCAGTTGGTTGGCTTTTTTCCACTGCAGTTGGAGATGCTCCACTGACCCATCTCATTTTGTAGACTGTTGTACATAGCTTTTCCCTCTCAGCCCTCTCCCTGCTTGCCCTAGCCCCAACCTTCTAGATTGCTTACATGGTTCTCTCTGCCTCACCTTCTGTGATTCCATTCTCTGGCAGTTACTCCCTGGCCAGATGAGGATACGGTCCTGTTACTTTTCTGTCTGCTGTATTAAACGTCTTATCTGCCATCTATCCGGATTTGGTGTCTTCTTTCCATGTACAACATTTTGGCGACTTCTGGACGGGAGCATCTGGCCAAATGCTGCTACAGCCTTTGAAAAGACAAACAAAACAGTGATCCGTTCCTCGACGAACCCACGAGTGCCAGCGCTTTGAATCCTCGACGACTTCTTCTCCTGCAGCTGTCGGATGTCGAGATTTTCCGGATTTTACTTCCTCTTTCAGCGTTTTTGCCCCTGTGGTTGCTACCGACAACGTCACCTGACAACCAAGCCTAAGGTGCGTAGCAACCGAATCCAACGTCGCATTTGCATTTTGCGTAGCCATAGCAACTGTCTCGACAACTTCCACGACCGCGAGCAGTGTCTCGTGCCTGGACTACGCATCGCGTATCTGCTGGAGTACTGCATTTCCGGACGCCTCGCGTTGTCTACGTAAGGTCATTGACGTGACCTTCGTGACGACATACGCTGGCGGCCATCTTTGTTTACCTCTTCAGTCCGATGCGAACAGTTCATCAGTCCGATGCGAGCAGTTCTTCTCTAAAAGATTACGCGATCACAGTTAAGGTCGTTGGCACGCAACAACTGTACTATTCAAGTAAGCACGTTATTTAATACTTTTTAACGCCTGGAAGTGTAGCGCTGAGCTTATTTGTTGGACAAGGTCTTCAGTTAAAAAAAAAAAAAAAAAAAAAAAAAAACGGATTTTTGTACAAGAACTGTACTTACTCTAAGACATCGTTATTTCATATATCCTTTGTATTGAGTATTCAATATCCCGTGGTCAACATTCATTGCAATGGCACAATCTATAAACATTGCACTTCCTCCTCAGTTCTTGAGCGAACCTGGCAATCCTTCTACACCTTGGGAGGACTGGGTTATTATGTTCAATGACTACATTGAAGCCCTGGATGGGGAGGATTTCTCTGCCAAACGTAAGAAAGCCATCTTAATGACCACATTAGGCAAAGAGGGACAAAGACTTTTTAAATATTTACCTCAGGTTCTCTCTGCCACGTCACAACCTTTGAACGAATTTGAAGAAGCTATTGCCAGACTGGAGAACAGATTTGGAAGGGAGGAAAACCTAATTCTTCAACGGTATAGGTTTTACAAGAACAAACAACTTGAGGGCGAAAGTATCGATGAATTTGTTGCTCGCCTTCGTGAGTTGTCAGTCAAATGCAACTTTGGCCAAATGGCTGACGAGCATATCAGAGACCAATTAGTTGTACAGGTCAACAATAGGAAAATCCAGGAGCGCTTGTGGGCTGCTAAGAACCCCACTCTCAAAGTAGCAATCGAACTTGCTAAAGTGGTTGAGGAGAGTGAAAAATGTATTAAGGAGTTATCAAAATGTGGTTCTGACAACAAAGTTGCTGAAGTTTCTCATAAGTTGGTGAATAGTGATATCAGTGATGACGAAGCCGCTGCTGTTGCGATTGTTAGAAAGAAAGGTTATGTGTTACAAAAGAAAAATATGTCTCAACAGTCGTTCAGTAGACCACAGTCACAACCTGGTAGCAAGTTTGTGTCCAAAATGTGCTCTAGATGTGGGAGTTACTCTCATTCTTCCGATGCAAAGTTTTGCTTCGCCAATAACAAAGAATGTTTAAAATGTGGTAAAATAGGCCATTTCGCAAAGGTTTGTAAGAATAGAACCAATCAGAGGGTTACTGTGGTATGTGACTACAATGACTTGAAACGTGATGTCAACAAAATATTGATTTTGTATGATTCGGTGTGTGCTTGCGATGAGAAGAGAGAGCGCATCATTAAAGCAAAGTTTTTGATTGATGGGAAAAAGGTTGACTTGATGGTTGACACTGGGTCCAAGTGGACAATCATTCCCTCGTCTATGTTGCATGAAGTTTGGGGTAACAAGGATTTGGAAGAGTGTGATATTTTTCCATCCGGATACCAGGGTGAAAAAATCAACCTCCTTGGATACTTCAATGCCATGATTGTTTTCAAGAACAGGTCAACCCAGGGCAAGATTTATGTGTCTGTGGATGGTCCCGCAATACTGGGTCGTTCTCATCAGTACGACCTACACATTATTGTTAACCCCAGAGCCGATGAACCCGTTCTTGTTGTGGATGATTGTTACATTAATGACATACTTGCCAGTCATAGTCAAGTTTTTCGTGAGGAACTGGGTGAGCTACAAGGGTACACACACAGGATACTGTTAAAGGAGGGCAGTATTCCTGTACAGCACAAAGCGCGGCGTGTTCCTTTTGCCTTGCGGGCTGAGGTCAAGGCTGTCCTTGATGAGATGTTACAGGGAGGTATCATCGAACCGATTGAAGCCTCCCCATGGGTTTCTCCCGTGGTTATCTCGCAGAAACCAGACAACAAGATTCGTTTCTGTGTTGACCTACGCTCTTTGAATAAATGTGTTGTGGCCGATGTTTTCCCTTTACCTAATATAGGTGAATTAGTGTCCACCCTTAAAGGAGCTAGGTTTTTCAGCAAACTAGACCTTAAGCACGCCTATCACCAGATTCGTCTGGATGATAGCTCCAAACATCTTACAGCTTTTATCACGGGCGAGGGAACTTTCCAGTTTACCCGCTTACCTTTTGGTCTTATCTCCGCTGCTAGTGTTTTCCAGCGCATGGTTTCTGAAGTGTTCAAAGGGCTAGATAAAATTATCTTCTTCCAAGATGACATTCTCATCTTTGGCAACACATTGGAGGAGCACAATGATGTTTTACGCAGTGCTTTAGGGAGAATTGTAGATGCTGGTCTCACGTTGCGCCGCGAGAAATGTGCGTTTTTGGTTGAGGAGGTCGAATATTTGGGTTTCTGTCTTTCTGCTGAGGGTGTAAGACCTAAGAAAAATCTTTTAGAGGCTATTGAGCTGGCACCTCCTCCTGTAGATAAAGAACAACTCAGGTCCTTCATGGGGCTAATTGAGTTTTATTCTAAGTTTGTCAGAGATTTTTCCTCGAAGACTGCTCCCCTAAGAATTTTATTAAAGAAAGGGGTCAAGTTCTCTTGGACGAGTGAGCATGAGTCTTGCTTTAACTGCATCAAATCTGAACTCAAGTCCTCAGGTGTTCTCACTCCTTTTGATATTAGACGTCCTTCTATTCTGATGGTTGACGCAAGTGGTGTTGGCCTTGGAGCTGTTCTTCTTCAGAAGCATGAGTGTGGTGAAAAAACTATCGCTTTTGCCTCGAAACCTCTGTCATCCTCTGAGGTCAACTATTCTGTTATCGAGCGAGAAGCTCTCGCGGCTGCGTGGGGGGTTAACTACTTTAGAACATATCTGTGGGGTTCTCGGTTTGTTCTTCGCACGGATCACAAACCCCTTGTAAATGTTTTAGCACCTGGTGGTACAGGCAAGGGCTCCCCTAGATTAGCCAGGTTGGCTTCTCGCCTTCAGGATTACCAGTTTGAGGTCGAATTTGTTCACGGTTGGAGGAATGTGCAAGCCGACTGTTTGTCGCGCCTCCCGGTTTCTTCCCCTAAGCCCGGGGGTTACTTGAGTGAACAGTGTGATGATAAAGCTGTTGCCTCCTTAGATGATGTCGTGTCTTTGTGTGAAAGTTCCTTTTCAGCTGAGGAATGGTCCAAGGGTATGGATGAAGACCATGTTTTGAAAGCTGTTGTTAATCTTGTCCTCAAAGGGGCAAGAAGAGAAAGTACCTTAGAACCAGCTGTCAGACCCTTTCTTAAAGTGGTTAATGAGTTGTCCGTGTTCGGGAAAAACGTACTCATGAGGGGTGATCGCTATGTTCCTCCAAGCTCTTTGAGAGGAAAAATCCTCAGTTTGGCTCATGAGGGCCATTTGGGCCAAACTCTTACTCAGCGGCGTGTAAAAGAAAATTTTTGGTGGCCCTCAATCGACAGCGATGCCGTAGATTGTGTGGTCAAATGCTCCTTGTGCATGGAAGGGGAGAAGCGTCTCAAAATTATTGGTTCCCAATCTGTTGGCAACATTTCCTTTAAAAACTTGCCTTGGCATACAATATGCTTGGATTTCATTGGCCCAATGTGTGAACTACCATTAAATCAACGTTTTGCGGTGGTTGTTGTTGACTGTTTTTCCAAGTGGTTGACTGTACGTTTCATGAAGGAGATCACAACTGACTCTACTATTCTTTTTCTCAAGTCTGTTTTTGTGAATGAGGGTTACCCTTCAGTTCTAATTACGGACAACGGCACCCAGCTCACCTCTATCAAAATGGCCCGTTTCTTGCGTGAATGTGGTATATCTCATCACCGCACCTGTCTTTATAATCCCGAAAGCAATGGTCTGTGTGAAAGGGTCAATCGTCTGGTCAAGGGTGTGATACAAATGTCAGTTGCTAGCGGGTGTTTTTCTGACGAGCTTGTGCAAGAGCTGGTTTGGGCTTACCGCTCAACGCCTCATGGGCAATCTGAAAAATCCCCTTTTGAACTGATGCGTGGGCGTTCCCCTGTGTCCAGACTAACCCCTTCCTGGTTGAGAGATGATGGTAAGCTTTCTCCTCCTTCAAATGCTTCCCTTCTTCCCATATCCACTGGTGATTTAGTCAAGGTTAAGCCGGGTCGCTGCTCTAAGGGCCTCTCTAAGTTCAGTGGTCCCTTCCGGGTTAAGAAGGCTTTTCCTCATTTCGTTCTACTTGAAAATGGTGCTAAGTGGAACTACAGAAGGGTTGCCTTATATCAGAAGGAAGTTCCTCATGCCCAGGATTCAAATCTCCATTCCTCTGAGACAGGCTGCAGTGGCTATATGTTGTCTGCTCGACAAGATTCTGATTTGTGTGGCTCACCTGCTGTACGGGGGGAGGTGGGTGGTGGCGATGCTCCTTCATCTGCGTGTGATGATGTGCTCAGGAGTTCTGATACCACTTCTGGTGTTCCTTCCTCCTCAAGGTGTCCTCGTTCCCGCCACCCTCCAGCTTACCTGAGTGACTATGTTCAATAATGTTTGTTACTGATATTTTGCTCTTTCTTTCTCTCATTTTTGTTTTGTATCCAAAGGGGGGAGATGTGTTGTACATAGCTTTTCCCTCTCAGCCCTCTCCCTGCTTGCCCTAGCCCCAACCTTCTAGATTGCTTACATGGTTCTCTCTGCCTCACCTTCTGTGATTCCATTCTCTGGCAGTTACTCCCTGGCCAGATGAGGATACGGTCCTGTTACTTTTCTGTCTGCTGTATTAAACGTCTTATCTGCCATCTATCCGGATTTGGTGTCTTCTTTCCATGTACAACATAGACCTTTGTGCCACCCCACTCATTCTGCTAAATACTAGATATATCATTGCAACCGGTCCACAGCTTTCAAAAACCCGTTCAGCTTTTGGAGCGGAATAGAGGGGTTTATTCTTCCCATACGTCTCCCGAGAACATACCAGAAGTGTACAATTCCAGAATTTGGGCACTATCTTATACTAGAGAGGTATGTCAATTCCAGCACCTGAAAATGGTTTTAAATACTCAGAATTAGGACACATGGTGATTATTGAGAGTGAGTGGTTTTGCGATTTTGTACTTTTTTTTGTGGATATTGTACACCACATTGTTTTGAGCTTCTTTGATGTTGGGTCTAGGCAAATTTTTATTTTCTCTCATCCAAATCCGTCCAAGTGTCCATCTGTCCTCGTGAACAGAAATACAAATGTTCTTTTTTTTTTACCAGAGTTGGTTTAGCAGGCAGTCCTTTTTTGAAGATGTTTTTATAAATGAAGTGCCAGTCTGTTTAGTGAACTGAAGTGCATGACCGACATCAAAGTGGTAAACACTTAAAAACTGCTTCTCCCTTTAATGGTTTCATTTTCATGAAGTAATTCTTTTAAGAAAAATTGAAACTTGGAAATTTGCTTGCTTTAATTCTTTCTTTAAATGTCGCTATTGTTTGGTAGGCAATAACAGAAAACTGGCCACATTATGTTCTAATGTTGGGTCAGGAAAGCTATTTGATGACTTAAAGTGTTTTTGATGGGGTCCTCATGCTTCGACTAATGTAAGTAGTCAGCATTGTTTTGTCTAAAGACTAGGCCCCACAGTACAGATGCAAAGTACAGGCCAATCAGTTTTATGCAGTTTTGCTGCATTTGTAATATGGAATGTATCAGACATACTTCTCACCATTCAGTTTTACAGAAATATTTAATCACCGGGGCAAATATTGAGGAAAGTGATTGGGAAACTATTGCGAAACCTGTAATGCTCACTTTTCAGCGTTTAAATCGTATTACTTGTGTTAGAGATTTTAAAAACGAAATTCTTTCCACAAATCTCACAGAACAAACCGATTTGCACTACAGTTGCTGTTTTTTAACTAATAATAAAGATAACTGATTTTGATTTCAAGCTAAGTCCTGTCTTCCGCATTTGTAAAGTAGACAACACGTATTTGACAGTTTATTATCATATAGAAATAGCAGCAGGCTTTGTGCAAACTACGTTTGCTCCATCACCAATTACTGGGTGTTACAAATGGTGTAAGTGGATTCTCCCTGTTTTTTTCACATCGTTTAAAAGTCACTTTAATACACTCGAATGGCAGTTAATGCATCACAACTGGGTACCGTAGTTGTGCATAAGACAGCATGTTTAGTAATGAGATCATGTTATGCCGCTTGTGCTATATGTGTGATAGTGTGAATTATTACAGTGTTTGCTTTTTCAAGTCCAGCACGGTACTGTTGGAGACGGAGCTTAACAGATCGAAAAAAATCTCTTCAGACTGTGGATGTTCGATCCATCCTGTCCAAACATGGGAACAGCATTTGCTCAACTTAACCTCACTTCACAGGCACAATTAGTAATTCAGTATTAATAACCAATTGTGATGCACCTGTTTAGCATGGGTGGCAGCAATGTAAGTGCTCAGAGTCTCACTGCAGTCATGTAATTGTATCAAAATGTGCATAGCACTTTCTGTGAGTAGTTTGTCGTCAGAACACATTCAGACGGCAATGGGGAAAGCCGGAGATACTTGTCCCAACCTTGAGGTTCCGCCCTTTCAGGCCTGATGTCTCAGGGCCTGACCAACTATGGGTCCAGAACAACTATGAAAAGTACCCCTTTAGCACTTGACTTTCAGTGGTAGCGCAAGCCAAGCAGTCCAAGGCTTCTTGGTGGTGGAGGGGGAGGGTAGACACAGGGGGGTGAACACTGGCTCACAACTCAAAATGCGTGCATCATCAATAAATAATTGCCCAGTCAAATACTTATATAGGACACAAAGTAAAATACAACATTCTCAAACAATACACACAGTCCCTTAAGGTCAGGGCTATATGGTTTAATAGGCGGGTCCCTGAGTCCCACTCCCTCCTTGCTAACAGTAGTGATTATTCCCCATTCATTACAGGTAACATTAAGGTTAAGCCCAACTGGTAGTCAGTCTTGGGAGCCCCACTCTGACTTTTGATTAAAGTCAAAAGTGTTCCAGTGCTGCTCCACTATCTGACAAGCAAGTTCCTTTGGGGCCGTCAAGCCGGAAAATCGTTCTTACGTGCACCCGCAAGATACAAGCGACCAGAGTCTGAGCGCACCTCCTTTGTGGGCTCTGCAGCTTCACCAGCTGCCTCTGGTAAGTTTTTAACACACAGTCCAGGAGGACTGCCGTCAGGTGCCCTCGACTTCCTTACATACAGTCCTTCAGCAACCAGGGGGTTCTCAGTGCTCCTCCGATGCTTGATAAGTTCTTTGGGCTCCTTCCCATGGATAAGGGGAGTAGTGTGATGATCCTGATGCAGGGTCTCAGTCACAGCTTGGGCCCACTCGGGTTACCACAGCAGCCTCTTTCCTCTGTTGACGGTCTCGACCAGACCACCCTTGCTGTGTTCCGGTGGCTCCCCTGTTATATGGGGTCACTGTTCCTCCTCTGCATACGGGCTACAATCCGATCTGATCAGCTCAGCAGCAAACTTCATGGTGGACCCCACCTGTCATATGGGTCGCCGACTTGATAACGCACACAGGCTATGGTCTAATTGGAATGGCAGCAATTGTCATGCTGGCCCCACCTTTATATGGAGTCACAGACTTGATACTGCGCATGGGTGATTACCCGTTCAGTGCAGCAGTGACCATGGCTTACATCACTCCGGCCCTCCACTGGCATGGGGGGAAAACTGTCTTATTCCTGCACACAGGCAATGACCCGATCGGTGCAGCTATCATATCCTTAAACCTCACTATGGGGATCCATTCGCCAGGATCCATTCTTTGGACTTCGCCCCCTCTAACGTTCTCCTCTCCCGTACAGGGCACATTGGTCTTGGCTAGCAGGCAGGCACAGGTGCTCCAGGCTCCAAGGACAGTGTTCTTGGATTGCCTGGGTGATTTCCCCTCAACCATCCTGCCTAAGGTCTTTGTGGTGCATTCTTAGGATGTATAAGTGTTACACAATGTTCCTCACTCTCATAGAATTTACAAGCTGTCCTTCATTAACTAGCCGGACACGATGGTGGCATAAACCACCTATTTCTCGCTCTGCCTCCCATATGCCCTTTAGGCATTCTCAGTGGCACAGCAGCCCCCCCCCTTCCCCCCCCCCCCCAAATCCGCCACAACTTCCCTTTGAACTGGCTGTAGGCCTCCCCTCTGCTCCCTTGGGATTAATACCTGTGTACAGCAAGAGCTATCTGCCCATTTCCAGTATATATTTTAAGTTACTTTTCTGGCTACAAAAATTCCAATGTATCTTTCTGTTTCTGTAGCTTTACTAATCATCCTGTCTCGGAATACGTTGCCTCATTGAACATCTACTTTTCCCTTATTGTTCAGATTTGACTTTTGGTTATTTTACCCAGGTCTGTTTCTTGTGGCAGTGGTTAGCACTTTATCGTAGAAGTTTCCTTATATCTCTCGTTGCACAACTGCACGCTGAACATAGAACTATGCACTAACCACCATTAGTATAAAGCAAATATTGTTATTACTTAGACCTTCAATAATTCGCGGACTTATCTGAAAGCGCACCTTTGAATAAAAAACAATTTCCCCTTTCCTTCCCTCCACTCGTATTGATATTTTAACAGATTGGATGAGTATTTACATTAGTTCCGTCATTTGCAGCTCGTGTGAATAGTTAACTAGTAGAAATAGGGCGCTTAAATGGTACTGTGAAATTGACACAATATATTTGTTGTAGCCCTCATTCGTTATTATTTTGCAATTATCATTTTGAAACGTACAGCAAAGAGGTCATTATTACAGTCAGTGTACACTTTTTTTTAACAGTGATTTGGGTATATCCTCCACAGACTTACGCTTTGGAGTCCGTAGTCCCATATAGTAACTAATTTTACTCTAAAAATAAAAAAGACAGAGTTGGGGATTTAATGATTTGAGACATGTCTTTTGTACATTCTCATCTCCATCTTGTAATTGCAAGCGTGGAAATCGTGGAAACGTTTGTACCAGTAACGCCACTTTAAAACTTATTTAGAGACCCTGGAATTTCCACGCCTTTCTAAGTTGATGCATCTTTGCCATCATATGAAAATAGAGCATCACACAAAATAGACATCATTATTTGCCTCCGATGTTCAGCCAACAAAGGGAGGTTGGTGACGTTTCAAAAGTTTATTTTCTCTTTAAGAGAGTTGGTATTTTTGTTATTTTTATTCAGACTAGTCAAATTGATCTAATTAGAGAAATTATTGAAAATAAGTTTAGTTACAACAAGCATAGAAAACAGTGTGTTCCATTCACAATTTAGTCCCTATTCTAATCTAAAGGACCTATCCTATCCTAATGAGAACCCATAAAGAGTTCCTTTTGGAAAAGAGCAAGTACAATTTGGAGCAAAGTCAGATAACTAAGAAAAGTTAAAACTCCCCATAAAGGGTAGTTCCAGAGACTTAGTCAAGTTCTCCAAACACCTGCAGCTAAGACAGGTAGAAGGAAAGAACCACAGTAGTAGCTATGATTGACATAGAAATAGATAGTCTCCTCACTTAGTGAATGGATAAACCGAAGAAAATCACAGTTGGCAATAGCTTATTGCAATTCGAGCTAGAACCATAAGGAGCATGACAGGGTAGGAGTGCACAGAATGCCTTGACTCTCTTACTAGGAACACATACTATATGGAAAAGCCATTAAACATGTTGCAAAAACAGGCAAATGTCAGCATCCAAAGGAGGGAGATCTTCCAATGTTCCATCATCTTTGTTCTCGATTCCCAAGATATGAAGGCAATGCGATGTGACTACAGCTTATTATAAAAAGATACATCTACGAAGGTTCTCATGAGAACTTTTTTGCAAGCCTACTCTGTTAGCTGCTTAGTGTCCTATCGTGTAACAATGAGTTGCTCTATGAATTGAAACATTTAAATCTTGTATGTCCTGGTTAGATCACGAAACCTAAGCTGCAGCAAGCATTTCTTTCATCTTTCATTAATATGAGTGTTCGTTATAAATATGTGGCAAAGGAAACAATCTAAATACAGTGAAGCCATATGGTATGAAGAAAATAGAAATACAATTTTCAGAAACCAGCACATTTCACAAAGCAGTCAGGTTCTACTGCTCATTTATAATGTTAAATCACCTTTTTGCGAAAAGTATTTATATTCTTAAAGGGATAGAGAAGAATAAAAGAATAGTGCAAGAACAATAGAAATGAGAGCTTTTTGCAGAACTAAGCAGCATTTTCTCTTTTGCACATTTAATAAAGGCACATTTTCTGAACATCTAGTTTAATACGCATTTTTATGTTAATGTTATAGCACATTTCTATATTATTAGGTGGTACATTTTCGGAAAAATATTCAGTTGCCTCGTAATCCTTCATTTGTTGTCCCTGTTGTTGTGCATCGTGCCATGAACAGTTGTTGGTAAATAAGCTAAAGCTGCGTCTAAATGGGTATACCTACATGTCTTTTGGGTGACTTTATTACTCACCGAGACATCCAGCGTGTGACCTGCAGCCACCTCGAGGAAAGAGGAGCTACTGTATTTGTTTGTACTCCCTTAAACTAGAGGCACATGCCTTGTTAAAATGGCTAGGTCATTTAATACTTAATATAGGAACTTACCTATAGAACCTGTCCCTGTGCTCTTTTTTTGTAATTCTCCATGTGTTTGTGTTTCTGCCTGCTAGACCGCCCTTGAAGGGTCTGACCTTAGTTCTGTCTCAAAAAGAGCATCTTTGCACATCATCTGGCCAAGGTAGGCATGTCAGACATAAGTGCCGCCTTCAAGTCTAGGGACCCTGATACTTCTACTTTATGTAGTTGCAAGCTTTATCTGTGCATGAACTTAGGCGCACTGGAACGAGCAATGTGCACAATAGGAAGTACAAGAAATGCAGTTCAGTTTGCACAGAAATTTACCTGGAAGAGTGTCTTTGGAGAGGCGATTCATGTGTAATGATGAGGTTCTAAGGCAAGGCCATCCAGGAAACGGAGTCTTTAAAGGGGGCCAGTACTGTTTAACATCTGCAGGGCCAGTTCCCAGTGTACTTCAGAGCACAGAAGCTGGGAGACCATTGGCCGTGTCACACATTTCTATCCAGATGTGGAAGTAGACACCATGGAACGTGTTCGATCGAAGTGATTGTCCTGGAGAAATCTAAAGTACCAAGAGAACGTGTATGGGGTCATTGCTATTGCACTGTTTGCTGCTGAGAGGAATTGAGATATTGCAGGATTTAGCTAGCGATTGATTGGGACATTGGAGGGAGATGGAGACAGTGAGAGTTGGGAGACTGGGACCATGTGAGATGGAGTAATGGTGAGTCTCAAGTATTGGAAGATTAAGAGCTCCTGGGAGATTGAACGACTAAGATTGGGAAATTGAAAATTGAGAGATTGGATTTGGCTATTGAGACAACAGTTTATGGCATGCCTGGCTAATATATTTGGCTCAAAAGTACTACAACTTTTTTCAGGCAGGCTTAAAACTGTATTAATGGTCTCCCCTAATTCTTAGCATGTTTAAATAATAATCTTGTGTTGATGATAAAAATAGAGGACTTTAAAAATAGAATGTTAATCTTTGTCACTACATTAATTGATTTAATATTTCCAGTTTCTCGGTTTCTGATCTTTCGCCTTCTTGCCTCTTTCTCTCACTCCAGTTATACTTTCTCCTTTCTATATCAGCCCTCCTTTTCCTCTGCCATTCTCTCTTTCTCTCTGCACTCCACCGTTTTTAACTCCCTCATGCACGTTGGGTTTGTTCAACCCCCTCGGGTTACGAATGCCCTTTTCTGTGGCTGTGCTTTAGAGGTCGCATTGTCTTGACTTCTGTGCCATTACGGATGTCATACACTTCAGTCACTCGCTCTTTCGTTTGACGGTGAAGGCAGTAGCAGCGGGTCCACGCACCTTGTGTTTGTGGAAGCTGACCATGAAATTGCCATTGCCAATCCGCTGAGTGCCTGCCGTAGTCTGTGCCCGCGATGGCTGACGGGTCGGTCCAGGAAGAGAGTTTGAGATTCGGAGCGAGCCGAGAATGCCAATAGGCCATCCAAATAATCAAAGTGGATCTCTTTACATGTAAAATAACAATAGAGCTTGGTTTTATATCGGTCTTTGTGCCGCAGTCATTTTGGTATGTTCTGTAAATGACAGGTGTTAATGTTACCCACCACCTCCTCTGTTTACTGACCTCGAAAGGATGGAAGGCTAAAATCGGCCCTGGCCAGATTCAACCTCATGACTTGCAGATCACAGTGGATTAACTCACTGAGCCATCTGGCCAGCTGTAATTCACGTATACTAGTCTCAAATGTGAGGTACTTTGTGGCTCAGCTATTCAAGCAACAACATTTGAACTCCGAATTAATTTTATAATGAAATCCTAAAACCCCTATTCTCCATATGTTTGCTGTATTTTGGGATTTTATCATTGTATGTGTTGGCCTACACCATGGACAGCGTGGGTAAAGTAGTGAATCTTAAGCATTTAACTACCCAGTATTTTTTTTTTTGAGGTATTGGATATATGTTTGAGCCACCAATCTCCAATTTGGGATCCTCTACAAGAACAAATACCACATATTCTCACATCGCCCAGACATAGGCATCTAAGTCAGGCCACTTAGGCCCACAATCATTAAAGCAAAAACCGGTCGCAAACGGGCTGATTCTCAGAATCTGCCCCTTTGCGACCGGTATTCTTGCATTTGGGATGCATCTTAAACGTTTTTCTATAGCTTGTCGTGGGTTGTGCTGACAAGTTTCGTCATGAAGGATGATTTGATATTGATTTACCTGTATTTGTAGAGTGTTTTTCATTGATCTTAGCTACAGGGTATTATGGTATATTTTCATTTGTGCTCGGCAAGTCTGAGGACTGTCGTCTCGGTGTTTAGTTGTTTACTGTATCTGTAGGTGCATCCGTTTTTATAGGTTTGGATGGAGGACAAACCATTTTCATAGGTTTGAGAAGAGGTGGAGGAGGAAGTTTTTCCAATGCATGAACGTTAAGTTCATTTTAGGGTAGACGAGAAAAAGGACACCAACAACAGTAGAGAATAAAATATCTAGGTTAGTTCTGCCTATGTATTTGATATCCCTGGTTAACTTCATCTTGACTGTAGGAGCTGAGAGGAGCAGGGGTGCACAACAATTAGAGCACAAATTAATAGCTCGGGCCTTAGTCATAAAACAATTATATTTGAGAAAGCTTGCTTCCTTTGCTATAGTTTTTATTTTAGTGTTCCAAGGTTGCAACTCACCATTCATCTAGTATAGGTAAACCAATAATAAAAGGTAATAAAAAGAGGCCATCTTGGAATACTTGTTGTTATATTTTATGGCAAAAACTATTCAAAATGAAAGACCACTTCTTTTTATTATTAACAAATGGAAAACCTCTTTCAAAGATGGCCACCCACACCAGTGCCCTTGTAGGATTCTGCTCTCAGCGACAAGCAGCCCGGTAGCAGTATATGTGGAGCTGTCTAGCTCTTGCAAAAGTAAAAAAAAAAATAAAGAATTTAGAAAGTTTGTAAAAAGAAAATGATATTTTTCTTTTAAGAAGAAAGAAGAATTTGGTCCCTCAGCCCTTGCACTGAAGGAGTCTAGTTTTTAGAATGAAGTACACATACTTCATAGATAAAATGCTGGCATTCACAGTGAGGGGAGACAAATCTTTCCCCTTTGCTGTATACTGTTGTGGGAGGACCACAAAGTGAATGTCAATTCAACTGACCAGGGGATGAAGACCGCTGATCATATATGTAGGTTCATTTATGATTTCAAATAATAGTCTGTCGAGACAGCTAGAACCCATCTCTGAAAAAGAATAGAATATGCTTCTGGTGTAATCAACCTACGAAGAAAAGTTGCTGGAGTATGAATTATAATGGGGATTAATAGATCAAAAGTGGACCCGTTGTATTCAGTCAGTGCTACTACATGTCACCAAGTGCTATACAGTGTTGCATTTACCTGGGCTCTGCTGTTGCATGTCACTGCTGGCTTCAGTGATGCACATGAATGAGATTGACCATGGACTATCATGGAGAGAGCATAAAGAGTACAGTAGCGTCTTATTATTTACAAACCAGTGCCGTCCTTTTGCCTTCCATGCTGTGCCTGGAAATGAGTATATATGCACGTGTAACCACGTTCCAAATTTAGGTTGTTCTTGCTGCTTGGGCAGGCTATGTCAGGAACTGTTCCCTGTCCGTCCTGTATTGTTGGCTTATGTGCAGCTAATTCCTTGTTTGTCCTTAGACTGTAATCACTGTGTGCCCTGCTCTTCCAGAGGAAGCACCACAGGAAGCAGGGTTGATTGTCTAAGCTTTAAGCAGGAAACAGATCACTGTTCTCTGACACAGACACAGGAAACAGATTTGTACTGTGATCTCTGGTTGAGTTCTGCGTTTATTTGGAGCCCACCTCTTCTCAAATATTTTGAAGCCTGCAAACAAATGTGCAGTGCCGTTCTCTCTAAGTTTGCTTGTGCATTTTTCGTGGTTCCCTCCCGCTTGCCCCCTGCATCGGCTGGTTCTGGTATTCTGCCAGGGTGCTTTCTGCATGCCATTTGCTTGTCAAATATTGTAATATCCTGCCAGCTTCTCCTTTATCATACACTGCCCAGCCCTCACTTTCCAACTGTCTCTTAAATTAAGTGTTTTTATATATTTTTTATATTAGGAAAAGGCGTAAAGTGTATGTGTGTGTGTGTTTTCCTTTGCATGGCGCTTCTACCACATCACCTACACTCAAAATTTGCTCTCTTCAAATGCCTGTTTTTTCTAGTAGAGTTTTTCAGCATAGGCTTAGCACAGTGCTAACCTAGAAAAGTGACTACGCCTTTTACCGTTCAAGGCACAGTATTGCAGCTGTACATTAGTAAAATACTGCCCAGTGCAACCTGACCTGAATAAAAGCAGCCCTTGACACGTGTTTCGCTGTTATTAGAGCTTGTCAGGAGAGTCATAGCTTTGTCCAACCACAAGGGAGCATCCAGTGTAAGACAAAGCATACACTTTCAAGTTTAGAGTGCCACATAAATTATTCAAAAAAGGAATTACAGAACCCTGGGTAGTTTCCACGTTTTAGTAGGAGAGCAGCTCATTTAAATGGAGCACTCAAAACACCACTGATACTCAAAATCTGCTCACCTCAAATGTCGGTTTTCTAGCAGAGTTATTACGCCTAGGACTAGAACACTGCCCTCCACACCAAGCTAGAAAAGCGACAATGCCTTTTACCATTTTACAGCAACATCTTTTAGCCTAGAATTATCTAGTGACATCCACACTGAGCTGAAAAATATCAAAATCCTTTAACCATTCCAGTGACATTATTACATACTTGGATGGGAAAATACCATTTAAGCTAACTTGGAATTAATAGAAGCAGCCCCTGACACATGTTCTGCTTTGCATTCAAGCTCGTCATATTATATCTGACCCCCTGCCATGCATTATAAGGCTTTTGCAAATCACCAAGAAGTTCTTTGACCATATAGTGAAATGTGGCTGAAATTAAACACAACAAAAAGCAGTGAGATATTTGTTGTAAAATGTATTAGAATCAGTTTAATACACGTCTGATTAAGAAAATGCTGTTGCTCAGCATGTGTAAAAACATAGAGATAGCATATTTCCTATAATTACCTAAAACCTCTCAAAATAAACCCTTTGCCATAAATATCTCCTTCCTGCTTAGCACTGTTCATCTAGAAAAACAGAGCAGAAGAAGCAAAGGCCAGGCTTTGTTTTCAATTTTTAACCTGTTCCCTGCATGTGTCGGCCAACAGCCGTCGCAGGCACTACCTGGCTAGTGCTGTGCACGTCCGTTGGCCGACGCGGCCCCGCCCACTCATTAAAAGTCCTGCACCATGGCGTAATTTGCGCTGCGGTTAATGGGTTAAACTTCAGCTTTAATTAACCTCTGTGTCTTGTCTTTCCGGTTGATGCTGACTTTGGCAGCAAGCTTTATGACATCACAACTCAATACTAACAAGTTATTACAGTTGAGAAATTATTATTTCTTTATTACAGGCAACTAGACATGTCACAAGTCGCCTAGAATAAGGAAATTAAGACGGGCCATTATGTAGGCAGACTCACATGTAATATTTATTATAAAACTCATATTTCACAAGAAACCGTAAAAAAAGTTAAATATTTTACAGTTCTCTGTGAAATATTGATTTCATTATCATAATACTAGCCCCTAAACCACGCCACATAGCTTTGCCATTGTCAAGGCTACTAGGTTATACAACTTGGAGGACCAAATTATGTGTCAAGGTTATCTAAATTATATGGAAAAAAAGTCAGATTTTGCATATCTTTAACACCAGTATTATTTTCATCCATTTGAGAGAGAAACAACATTTTTGTGAAATCTGCACATTATCTGGCAGTATGTAAATCCATAAGTATGCAGTAAACACTACAGTTATAGCATCACAATAATCCCAAAGCCCTCGTCATTGCCTGTGTTTTTATTTAAAAAAAAACTATTCATGAAATGTAAACAAAATAAACATAATTCTAGTCTGTGTCCAGTTACCTGAACTTTGAAAAGACTGGCCTTTTCAAGCAAACTAACCCAATAAACATGTAATATAAAAATGATTAACGGTTAGCATGTGTAATATGGTCCTATATTTATATCTCTAGGATTTCACTTTAATAATCCCTTGATTGCAATAATGGGACATATTTCATGGTTCTTTATTATGCATCCTCAATTCTCTCTCTCTCTCTCTCTCTCTCTCTCTCTCTCTCTCTCTCTCTCTCTCTCTCTCTCTCTCTATATATATATATATATATATATATATATATATATATATATATATATATATATATATATATATATATATATATATATATATATATATATAATATTAATAACCTGAATCTATCCTTCACGTGTAACACCAACACAGAGTCTAGACATTTTTGTGGAGAATAATGAGAAACAGTCTAGGACTTATAGAAAGCCTACATCAGGAAATTCTATTCTTCAGGCAAGTAGTTTCCACCCTACTAGACTCAAGGAGAGCATCCCATATGCTGAGTGCCGCTGAATGAAGCAAAACTGTAGTTCTGAAGCAGGTCTGAAGGGATCCACTGACGATTTGTTTTGAAGACTAGAGTCCAGAGGGTGCAGCCCAGAAACACTAGCTACTGCTGAAACTCAAAATACTAAAGGGAGAAGATCTACTATTCAATTCCGCCAAGAGTTAGAATAAAAATACCAATAGCTCTGTAGGAACCCCGAGACTCGTCACAGGCTATAACACATATCCTACAAACCTCTTTATAAAAACTGGCGGACTGTTCGCAATGACCCTGTTATCGGACAAACTTGCGCCAGAGCTCCTCCCATATCTTTCAGAATAGCCAAATCGATGTGTAGAGAGCTTGTATGTAACTCACCCACAATTAGATAGGGATCTGATTGGTTGAGATCACAGAGAGATTTCCAAAGATGCTCTAAATGTAAATCCTGTGGGCATGGTGTCAATACCAGAACAGTGCAAACACCTTTTAGACAGTCACCTTATGAAATCTGAGGCAGCTCCACTTGTAAAAGTGATTTCGCTGTCTACGTTCTTCAATGTACTTGCAACAAACAATACGTGGGTAGCACTATCCACCCCGTACATGTCTGTATATTACAACACCTTAGGGCCATTACCAATGATGACCCCAGCTACCCAGTCTCCAGACATGTAAATTCGTGTCATGGTGGCAATGCTAAAGATCTCTCCTTCTTTGTGATCGACACCGTCCCCAAGAATCTGAGAGGAGGGAACAGACAGTTCCCCTCTACTTAGGAGGTTAGAATCAAGATATATCATCTTACTGAATTCTAAAATACTGTATGGGATGAATGCAGATGAGGCTCTAACTGTACATTTGTAGGTTATTGCTGCTTGTCCCGCTCCGTGTTCCGCTCTTTTTCTTTAGGCCCATTTTCACTTCACTTAGCTTTGTTATTTTATATTCTTTAGTTGCTATAGTTATTCACACTAAACCTTTGTTGGCTCTGTATGTCCTCTAATTTACCCCTCATAGCATTTTCTGCATATATTGTGTTGGTTTCCCTCCAAAGCCCACTTGGGCGGTACCATTTTGTCCTTGACAATAGGTTAGTCTTAGATGCAACCAGCAATATATGGAGTCATATGTAGTTTTGCTTAGTACATATGCATGCATCCTAGATCGCAACCCTGGCACACTCTGCCTGTGCCACTCACTTTCCTGGAAATCCAGTGATCTTACTAATTTTACATTTTTGCTATTTGTGTGTTTTGGATAAATGCAGAATTATGGGGGTAGCAAGAAATTGATGAATATTTAGTCTTTCTTCTCACTATGTCTTGCAGGGCCTAGGTCCGTTTTATAGCTTCAGTGACTAGCTTTCTTTTTTTATTTACATTCAGTTACTATAATTCTTTTTGTCACAATATTCTTGTGCTGACATGGATACAATCTATAACAAGTTTATTGTTTATATGCACTGTTATTTCCATTTGGTGTTTGTAACTTCTATGTTTACTAGCATGCATGGTTGCTGTGACAACCAACTAAGAGTGCTCACTATATAGTGATGGATTTGGCGCCCAATGTAGTGAAGAAGGCGGCTCTCCGTCGAAACGTGTCTAGGCTATCAAATGGAATAAACTTACTATGTTACATTCCCACGGAGTCAGCGCCTGTCATTGCTTGTTGTTAGGACTGGCTATATATATATATATATATATATATATATATATATATATATATATATATATATGCTATTTATTACCATAGTCGACCAAGGGGAGGGACAAAATGTCACATTCAAGTATTTGTTTCACGTGAGTCATGTTTCCTCTCCGTTGCATCTGTGTAGTTATGGTTCCGATGCACTTTACATTGAAAAGCATTTTTTGATTTGCATATATCTTCTCAATCCAGAGGACAGATTTACAAAAAACTAAGAAAAGCACTAGCTTGGCCAACCTAAGGTCCAGCATGCCAATTTCCGTGCCAGTTCGTGCAGAGGAAAAGTTCGGATGGGTCAAAAAAGTGATTTTCCATTTTAGCTCCATAAGAAATTTTGTTTACTGCTGTACATGAACCGCTGAATGTATTTATACCAACAACTGGCTTGAAAGTAGAACTTTACTCAAAAATCATGTTTTTCTTGGTTTAATTATGTAAATTCTTAGATTAGTTTTTGAGATTGTTATTTTAAAAAGGTGCAGAGCAGGATTTGCAAAGTTAGAACTTTTTTTTATAACTCTACAGTTTTAACTTGCAAGTTGTGACTCGAGAATCCCGTCAGTAACAGTGTGAATTAAAAAAAATATGATTGGCTGTGTAAGGGTTCTGTAAATGCTTTTATGGTCATCTTAAACCCTGTTAGCCAGTAGTGACTCATGGATGTTGCACTGTGGTCAAAGGTTGTGCACAGTAATCGGGGAACACCCCCAGAGGTAACCAACTCCATTTGATGATCAGGGTTACTACTTGGGGGAAATGAAAACTTCGAAGTCCAAAGCAGAAAAAAATGCTGAAGACAGCACGTGACTTGCAAGATTGAAGAAAATCCCGAGTGTCCATTTTAGGAGTGATTAGAGCGCTGTGTTTTTTAAAGTCACTTACAACTCAGATTTAAACTGGAGTGCACAAAAAACAAGCACAATGTAAGTCAGAGATAGGGCTGAGCACAGCAGAGGATATCCACCAGAAGGAGGAGGGGTGCAGAGCCTGGCCACAGGCCTGGTCCTGTGCCAACCCACGTGCAATTTGGCAAAGGCGTGCGCAGTGGATGTCAAAGACTTTGTGACAGAGCAAAAGAGCGATCTGGTGCTGTGCCAAGTGAATATAACATCTGTGTTGTCATGGCAACACCTCATTCAAAACATACAGCTTCTGGTGAATGTCATGTTTATGGTATGAAAAACTGTAGTTTCAGATAATGAGATGCAGACCCTTTCTGGTTAGATACAATTATTTTTGTGTATTATGGTGTTCCCTAGCTGTCCATCCTTCATCTAATCCTAATGTACACTTCAGATTTTGATATCTAGTCAGTAACACGTTTTTCGGACATTTGTCGTAGCTTCCATGGTGTAGGAGATGATAACCTGAATATGAAACGTGATTTGAGATTTTACTTAGTTGAATCCCTTCATTGTCCATTTGCAGAGTTTATATTTGGAAATATGCCTGTCAGGAAAGCATGCAGGTGTGGCCGTCATTGCCTGAACCTACTCTATCTGAGAGGGATCATACTTCCCCTCCCCCCCCGCAACCCCACCCCCACCGCTATCAGAGAAAAATCACTCTCTATGACTTTCTACAAACATGAGATCCACAGGAACGCTCTGTTCAAACCTTCTGACGCTCGCCCAGTTACTCTCATGACTGATGTACAGTTAATCCTGAATTGTTGGAACTCTTCCATACCAAATCTTTCCCATCACCTCTGACTCCGCTGTTGAGATAGGAGTACTTTATTCCAGTTTTACATACTTGAAAAGGAGAAGTAAGGAAATAGAGACTTGGTCAGGAATGTCTCGGTGGAACGGGTGTGGACTTTTGAAGACTCAGTCTGTATAAACAAAATTGCCCGCTACTTGAGTAAATGGTCAAGGTATTTAGTCTGATACACAGGTTTAGGGATCCAGGGTGAGGT
The DNA here is from genome assembly GCF_964263255.1 of Lissotriton vulgaris. Lineage (NCBI taxonomy): Eukaryota > Metazoa > Chordata > Amphibia > Caudata > Salamandridae > Lissotriton > Lissotriton vulgaris. Next base: position 889,181,839 of record NC_141691.1, read on the forward strand.
CCTCGCTGATGAGGATGGAAGGGATACGTATCGTATACTCGACAAACTACATGGGTTTCCCTTCTGGAACCAAGGTGGTTCCTAAAGGACCTTGGTTCCAGAAGGGATATCCATTTGGTTTGTCATGGTATTTAGTTGCCTGGTAAGCAATATAGGCCCGCCACTAGTCCCTTCCTTGAACAGAGGCTTCTCATCTGCACACAGATTGTCTCCATGAGTCTCCGGCCAGCGGCCACTTGTATTTTCGCCGATCAGGTAACATGTAACGTAGGTAGATGCCCAGATGACTCTCCCTTTAGAGGCGTCATGTCTTCCACAGTCAATTCTTTCCGGGGGAATAGTGTCTCCAAGCTGGGCCTTGTTTCAGCTTATAAACCACGACCAAGCTATGTCCGGATAATGTTCTCCATAGTATTTATTCTCCCTGCATTTAATGTTGTATGTGCACTGAATGCAACTTGTTTCCGAGTCCCTGAAACTTGGGAAATGAATTAAATTATGCCGTTGTCAAGGTGAATTATTGAGTTCTGTTCTGTATCTTCCTAATGAGTTTTCTGTTCCCAGGGGGACGGTTAATTGAGGCTGTACTGTTAAGTGTTACCGAAGATCCAATGTCCAAGGGTGCTAATTTAACTGACAAGCCTGTTACTAATGAACGCAACTCCACCGGAGCACCGCACCGCACAATGGCGAGCCGCGTCTGATAGTTTATGCTTCTGTCGCCAAGTACGCTTTTGACGCCAGGGAGATTCACAATTAAAGAAAACGGATGGCTGTGTTGAAAAGGATGAGCAGGGGCGGCCATTCCTTGATGCCCAATACGGTTTATTGTTGTTGGTACAGATTGAAGCTAATACAATTTGCTATTCATGTTCCATCAAAACAGGCGGGGAAGGAAATAATTGGGTGCAAGAAAAAAAGCATGAAGGGTATTTATTAAGAGTTTGAATTCCTCTCTGATCAGAAGGGAGTTTTGACTCGCATTACCAGTGCCACTGGTGTATTTAGTGCTGTTAAAATAACTCACAACTTGTGCTCCCTGTATACAAAAGCCGCATCAACATGTTTCAGCCCCTTCTGTAAAATGCCTTTGTGTTATAGTTTGTGTTCCTACAAATTTACCGGCTTCTATGACCTTAAGTGAGACAAGATGTGTGATCTTTGTGTGTGAGGAATGACAATACTTAAAACTGCAGTGTGTGCATTTGTGTACTCGCACACTTTCCTAAGAGATAAGTCCATCCATTTCAAACTGCTGTCTACTGGGAAGGTATTGTATTGTAGTTGCTTTTAAATAGTGGATTCATTCCCCTGACCAAGATGTTGAGTGCATGTATGGGGCACGTAATGGGTCCACAGGGCCATGTCACTCCCACTGCAACTCAGTCAGACCACGTCTCTCGACATCCCATACGTAAACCTTGCCACAAGATTTAGCCTCCATTGTCCACATGCATGTGCTACCAGGAATGCTGCAAGTGCACTGTCACAGACTGCTTATGTGTCCTATATCCTTCACAACATGTCCTGGAACCCACCTTGGATATTCCACCAGGATGGGAGTGCATCTCTGACCCTCGTGTATGACATCCAACTCTTCTCACCCAGGTACCTCTACCCTAGCAGTCTTTTCAACCACAGATACCTGCCCTTACATACACCTCTTGGACAAAGTAGTAACGCTACACAACCGGATTACCTTGGGCAAGAAGTGCTTTACCACTGACCCAGTCCCTGTCTACTAAGCTGGACATGCTGGTTTCCTCTCAGACTGGGGGCTTCTGTACCTTGTATCCATGTTCACTATTTCATTTATCTGTCTGATGTATATATAACAAAACTAAGGGCCAGATTTAACACTTATCCAACAGCTCAGTAAAGCATCAGCAAATTCTGTGCTGCGTAAAAAGGAGAGAGGAGGAGAGCACCATATTTACAGAAATGTGACACTCTCCTCCCCTTTTCTCAGCGCCGGCACTGAAGTCAACTACTGTGCGTCAAGGAGACACCTTTGTCATAGTGCAAGGGTGTCTCTGTGAGTCTAGCATAGGTTTTGCACTGGAAGGATAGCCTTCCAGTGCAAAATACCATGCTTAGACTACCTGTAATCCTTTTCCCTCTATGTATGTGTGCTGTAAAGTGTAGCACACTAACAAATCGAAAAAAGGGAGAAATAAAAGCATTTCTCCTTCCTAGCGCCTACTTCAAAAGGGCACCGTTTTCTGATGCTAAACCAGGTCTTCTTTTGTTAGTAAATAGAGTTGGGTGATTGCATGAAAACACCTATGCACCACCCATGGCACACCCCCTTGGCGCTAAGTAATGCAACAATACAAAATAAGACCCAGTCCAATGGCGAACTCATATATCAGTGACTCAAGGGGGGTCCAACAAGTCCTACTCCCCACTACTCTCTTATCCACATTATAATGAGGTAATGCACTGTACTCCGCCGTGTTTAAAATACCTGTTCTCCAAGACAGCACAACAGAACAAAGCACTCAGAGTGACCCAAATTGTAGTGGTTCACAATAGTCCACACTCCACATTGGACCTTACTCTGAATAGAGGAAAAAATGTGCGAGAAGCAAGTGACCCCTCACGGAAGCACCACCAACGGGGTAACTGGTATGCAATTTCCAGACAGGCCCCTGTCTCATCATCGGTGGTCACCCGCTTCTCGAAGAAAAATAAGATGAAAGGAAAAAAGAAGTGTCTAAAACAAACAACATATAAAGTGACAAAGTGAAGTGCAGAAAAATCTGCTAGTTTTTTAGATTTTTCTGCACTTCACTTTGTCACTTTATATGTTGTTTGTTTTGGACACTTCTTTTTTCCTTTCATCTTATTTTTCTTCGAGAAGCGGGTGACCACTGATGATGAGACAGGGGCCTGTCTGGAAATTGCATACCAGTTACCCCGTTGGTGGTGCTTCCCTGAGGGGTCACTTGCTTCTCGCACATTTTTTCCTCTATTCAGAGTAAGGTCCAATGTGGAGTGTGGACTATTGTGAACCACTACAATTTGGGTCACTCTGAGTGCTTTGTTCTGTTGTGTTGTCTTGGAGAACAGGTATTTTAAACACGGTGGAGTACAGTGCATTACCTCATTATAATGTGGATAAGAGTAGTGGGGAGTAGGACTTGTTGGACCCCCCTTGAGTCACTGATATATGAGTTCGCCATTGGACTGGGTCTTATTTTGTATTGTTGACTGTGAGTGGAGGGTGACCCTTTCCGTATTCCCTCTGAGCTCCTATAGTGTTTGAGTGCTAAGTAATGCAAAACAGCGCATAGCGCTGATTCACATTACTTATACATTATTTCTCGCGCCAAACAAATTCAATGCTGGAAAGTAAATCGGAAAAAAAGATTAACGTAATTTTTGGGATGCAAACACGGCGTACAATCTTAGTAAATCTCCCCTAAAGTGTCTTTGTATCCCACTGCTCCGATTTATTTTGATAGTTATGTTAAGTGTTTCAAACAAATCAGGTTTTGCAGGCGCGTAAAAAGTCTGTTGTGTCCCATGTCGGCTACCTGCGTAAAACAGAAAGAAGCAACCAGGTTTTGGCCACAGACCAGATGTTACAGTACCATGTCATCATGGGCCAGAATGAAGCCTCTTGCGCTTTCTGTATTTTTTCCTCCTTGCGTAACATGTGGGGTTGGGATTGGCCACGACAATACTCCTGTCATTCACCTTTGAGACTGAAAGGTTCGTTAGGCAGCAAAGTGGTGAACACGGCTTTTCTTGTTACCTTTGCGCACTTTATCAGCAGTATCATCTGTGGCCTCGGCCTGCTGCCAATGCTTTATCCGTTTAAGCTTTTCACCGTGAGATGGAGAAGCTGCCTGGCAGCTAGCCCAAGCCAAACCAAACACCTCAAATAAATCAATACATCCCCGGCAAATGTAGTTCCTTCTTTCTGCTCCAAGCTTCTCTAAAATATATCATTCAGTGACCTTAACTGCTTACATATTGTACCGTCTTGCTCTCTCATTTTGATAACATTATATTATATCTACATGGTGGAAGTGGATTTTTGGTTTCATTGCTCATGCACTTGTTTCCTTGATGGCTGATATGCGATACCCTCTGTAAGTTAAGGAAGGTATTGAATGTTTCCAGCGCTAAAATCCACGGTTTATTCGCTGGCCCTTTGTGAATAGTCGCAAAATGGCCTTCCATCCAGTCATTTGCAACACTGAGAGGCAGCTGGCATGTCCCGAGAATGGTGGGATGGTGGCAGCGTCGGATTGGTAACGGGGGCATTCGGGCAATGCCCAAGGGGCCGCGGGCCGAGTTCCACCTGAGGGCTGCTTTTGAGCAGCCTGGGGGCCGATTTGGGCGGTGTCTGTTCGACTATACCGCCAGCGGCCCAGTGGGTGTCTAAGTGGCCTTTCTGGAGGGAGATTGGCACTCATTACCTCCCTTATAGCAGCAACAGGTAGAGGTGTCACCGCTTTTCTCTCGCTGGGCCTCCCATTAATGTAGGCATACTGAGCGGGGCACAGGGCCTGAGCAGAAGAGGCCTCACTTGTTTTCAGGTGTGTTTCACTAGTGTAAACTGATGTGTGCATATTTTTTTTTTACCCCCTTTTTTATGTAAAATGACACGAAAGCAGTGATTTGAAGGAAGGCATTATGCAAATGTGGGCCGATTTTTTTTTTTTTTTTATGCGTGCCCGGGCTGATTTTTAATCCCAATCCAACCCTGGATGGTGGGGGCACATAAAATAAAAAATACTTGACTTTTCCACGACTGGGACGTCCTCCTTGATCCTGCTCTCCTCGAGGCAGGCAGGCACCCGACACCGAAGCCAATCCTGACACTGTTCTCATGCAGCATAAGAGCAGTGCTAGGCTTGGTGGGAGCGGCCTCTGTTGGCGCTCAAAAGAGCACTGGAGGCCTTTGTTTTTTCTAACACAGCTGTTTTAAGACAGCTGGGTTAGAGTGGTTGAAAAAGATCATGCCTGGCTTGCCGTCGCAAAACAGCCGGCCAAAGAGACGTGCACATTTTAAACTCGAGAGCACAAAGCTCCCTGCTGCCGCCCGCAGCAATGGCCCCATACTGGCGCTCAGTTCGGGACGGTTTGGTTGCCGAAACTTAAAATGGTAATAAATAAACTTTGACCATTCTATTTTTCAGCTCTGGGGGTTTTGTTTGTTGGGCGACGCTCCTCTGCTCAAAATCTCAAATGGAGGAGCCACCCCTAGCGACACTCCTTTTCTTTAGTCCGATGGGTCCCACAAGGAAAGTGTTTCATTGCTGTGGTATCTATGAAGCTTGTCAGCCAGTCTGAGATGTGTAACCCGGCATTTCTCGTCAGTTTTTTTGACTGTTTTCATGTATTGTTGCAGGAGGCTGCTCTTTCGATGAACCCTATGGCTCGTGTGGATACAGTCAGTCCGATGACGATGATCTGGACTGGGAGCAGGTGAACACGCTGCTGCGGCCCTCCTCGGACCAGTGGATGCCTTCAGGTTAGTTCTTACTGCTCGCTTGTCTCTCAGACGGTGTTGAATGATTTAACAGGCAGAAAAAACTACAAGGTATATTTATGCGGTTTAGGAATTTTAGCATTGTTTGGGCTTTGGCCAATGCTTATTTCTATATTTTTCCTTATACTTGTCAGACCAGATGGCACAAGCAATACAGACCAGGGCATTACAGTAGAAAAGATCACTTTAATAGAACAGGTGTGTGTACGTCAGTCAGTTCAATGCATTACAATAACAATTTAAACTACACCTCCCTAATACAAGTCATAACCCTAACACCCATGCCCACCCATAAACCTCCTGGAGCCTGAAATAAATCAAACCGCCCATTCAAGAAGCCAAGATCATTCTTGTAGCCAAGTGCCTGTCCTTTCCAACTGCAAACTCTTCCCCCATATCTTACCTCTTGACCCTGCCCAACCTTTTTTCAGCCACAGCCCTGATATAACTGACCAACACCACCGCCTGTAACCCCCTGAGCTAAATACGCCTGCGTCATGGCTATCCAATGGGGTGGGTGGAACCCGCAGAGTTACAAAACAAATCAGCAAAATTCTGTATAATTCTGCCAATAGGTGGATAATAAGATGCTTGTGGTGCAATATCGCACCAGTAGCACGAGCAGCACGAAAAAATAAGTGTGAACGCATAGTGCGTTGCAAAAAAACGCTTGGCCATTCGTATTGATTTTTAAGTAGAAAATCTACTGAGCAGCAGCAAATCTACTAGAATGGAACCCCTCTGACTGCAACCACCTAGATTAGAAAATCACACTAGGGTGCGCCAAATCTCGCCTGCGCTCGCATTTTCTGGAGCCTCACAGGAGAGAAGTTCCACAATGTGTAGCAGAATTTGGCCGGAGCTCCACGTTAAAGAGTAATGTGTAGTGGCCAAAATGTTGGTAAATCCATGGGTGGAATGAAACATTCAGCCCACCACTACTATCCAAGCCATTCCAAACACTGATTATTCAGTTGATCTCATTAAAAACCATTACCAGGTGTTTTCCTGCCCCACCTTGCCTTAGTGGTCAGTGCTGTTTGCCTAAGAAACCCTGGGAGAGATGCAACCCTGGCTCTACTGACACCAGTGCCCCCATTGTCTTTGTAATGCGTCTCACTGCATTGTTTTTCACAATTCATCTTGAGCATGGCTTTTTATGCCAAAGTATGTATTTGTTGTACTTTTTCAATCTCTTGCATTGCAGTCTTGGAGATTGAGTAAACCCTGGAACGGTTTGTCTGCTTGTCTCTCCAGTAATGTATAAATGCTTTTAAAAGGTTCATGGGGTTCCCCCTGGCTAGTTATGATTACTTCATGTAGTACACAAGAAAACTAGACAAGATGATGATAAAATTGAGCATAAAATAAAGGCTTAAGGACTCACTGTACCAAAGCTAACGCTGCTACCATGGCATTGCAAGATAGAGTTCCAATCTTTGACATTTGTCAGGCAGCAACGTTCACCAAGCACTATTGCCTGGACATTTAAGTCCGCAGGGATGGCCCTTTTGCCCACCCTGTCCTGCAGGGCTTCCTGGTCTAAACTTGTCCACAGACTCTCCTCCCAGGATTGTATTGCTTAGGTATCTATTCAAAGGTAAGGAATCGGTGGCTAGATGTCTCTATCAGATGGATGAATTACTTACCTTCGGTAACTCCTTATCAGGTAGAGACATGATCTAGCAGCAGATTGCTTACCATACACCCATCCTCCCCAATCTGCGGACAGGTTTTGAGGGTCAGGTTTGTTTTCTTTCAGGGACCAAGATGTTCCAAACAACCCAACGTCAGTGCTCGTCATGGCTCTGCGATTCTGGTGTGTAAAGGCGTGAAAGTAACTGACAACAGCGCATCAGGGTGGCGCCCACATAGGTGATGCAGACGTCACAACAGCGGAAATTACACCATCAACGTCACGCAGAGCCAACCAATGCCGCCTTACGGCGCGTAAGGGTATTGCTTGAAGAAAAATCTTCCAGATGTAGTCTGATGCCTGGGAAATTCAAAGGTAAGGAATCTACAGCTATATCATGTCTCTAGTAGATAAGACGTTACCAAAGGTAAGTAACTTATTAATTAGCTCAAAGTTGGATAAGTTAAGTGGCCATGGCCATATTTAACTAAATCTGGGTACACTTGTGTGAATTCATATGAAACAACAAGAGAGAAAGGGTATAGTTAGGACCACTCTTTTACCCCTTCCAACCAAATGTATAATAATCAACAGAAGAGTGTCAAAATACAAGAAAAAATTAAATAACAAAGGACAGGACACAAAGCCAGTTTGTGTCAGTAGACAGAATAGGAATTACCACCATCTGGAAATACTAAGATGTAATAAAGAGATAGGGTGCACGTGCTCAGTGGAGAAAAAGAACCCTCAGGCACCGACTGTGGAGGTCGGTAGCCAATTGTCTTCATTGGGTCCAAAAAAGTTGGAAAAAACGAAATTAGTGATGGAAAAGTGCCTTAAAAAGAGTGTGGGCTACTCATCACACAATAATTTTATTAAGAGGGTAGCTCTAACTCTAGTAAAAACAGTGCAAATTAAAGGACTGGTAATTGGTTGGGTTAGTTTGAACCAATAAGTCCTCACTGAAGTGACAAGAAAACAAAGATGGTCAACATGTTTCTGCTTAGGAGCCCAAAGTCGGCTCAGCATTCGTCAGGACCAAAACACTCTATCATACTCCTTGATGGGCACTCACTAGGGTGTCCAAAACTAAGGTGTAGAGAAGAAAAAAACGTATGAAAAACTAATACAACCTGATTAGTGTAGACTTCCTATATTGGATAAATCGTCCAACAGTCTCACCCCAAAAGGGGAGACAAAAAGTCTGAAAAATAAGAAGAACAAACAAATCTGTTTTAAAATGTGACTATTCTGACATTTATCAAAATGCATATACTCTCAGCAATCATGCACCTATATTATAAATCGGAGTCCTTACTCCTGAGAAATATAGTCTTAAAAGTATAGGGTGCAATGCCCAGGGAAAGGCTGTCTCCATATATGAGTGCTCAGACAAAACTCCTAGTCTTGGAAGCCTAAATCAAATAACACATAAGACATATTTTGTCTGCGTGTTCAGAGGGTAGATATTTAATTAATAAAAGTGCTCGTCAAAGTTGCAGAATCAACCAGAGGCTGGAATTGAAAAATCCACAGAGAAGACCTTTGAATGGGGCATACACGGAACAGCAAGTCGAGTCACAGAGGGAGAACTCACATTTAAAAGTCCGTAATTGGACCTCATGGGCTGACGGTGGGAGGAAACCTTCACGCTCGGTCCATCTATTGAAATAACACAGTACAATCAATGTGTTAGGAGACAACCGTTAGCGTGTAGAATCAGTTAACCAACTACTGGCAGTGAATGAATTAAACTGCGTGCACCTACTTTCTCCGACGCGATTCCCCGCCTGTAAACCTATTCAGACCGCAGCCGCCGGTCCTATGATAAAACCTATCCATATGCCAGTGACGATTATACTCCACCAGACCGCACTAATCAAGATCTCAACACCACCGATGATTCAGATTCTAGTAACTCGAGTAGTGGCAGTCGAGGGAATAGACCACGCGGCAGGGGCAGAGGGAATCAACAACGAAACCAATACAATCCTCACTGGTTTCCCTACCCACATCAGGGACCGGTTGCTTATCAGCCTAACCCCTACAACCAGCCACCATTTCCACCGAATTTTGGTTGGAACCCACATTTTGCTCCCCCTCCACCACAACATTTCCAACAAAACATGTACCCACAACCTTTTTTAGGGTTTGGCCGGAGAGGCAGGGGGAAGAGGAGAGCAGGGAATCAAGTCCATTGGGGACCAACAGAATCCGTAGGGGACAACACACGGAGCAAAACTCAAGACCAGAGAGCGGGTCCGAGCAACCAAAGAGTTTAATAACTAATTTATCAAATGTTGTCTTGACCCCTGATGAAATCTCTGTCTTGGAAAAGGGCTTAGGTTTTATACCTACCCCCCGCTTGGACCGCTTCAAATTAAGATGTGAACTTGGGGAGTTCTTTAGAAAACTTAGGCTTAAGACTTTCTTTGAACAACAGGAACATACTACCCAGGTATCCTCTAGTGACACCAATTTCAAAAATAAATCCAACTTTAATCCTCCCACTCACCTAATACCAGCAGATATCATAGCGTTTGAACACGCTGTGTCTCTTGAGGTAGAAGCACTGACAGAGCCGACTCCGTTTAAGAACCTAACCGCAGGAGAGTATAAAGCCATACAAAATTTACAGAAGAACACAGAAATTGTGATCTAAAGTGCGGATAAGGGAGGTGGCATTGTCATCCAGGATGCCATTGCCTATGACAATGAGTGTAAACGCCTCCTGGGTGACACTAACAGCTACACCATCCTCCAACAGGACCCCTCTCCTTATCTTAAGGATGAAATTGTAGATTTAGTTGGTACTGCAGAAAGGGATGGCTACATCAGCAAACAAGAGGCTGACTTTTTGACCAGTTCTGAAGAGAAAATACCATACTTCTATACCCTGCCAAAAACCCATAAAAATCGAGTTCCACCTCCGGGGAGACCTATTGTGTCAGGGATTGGCTCTCAATTAGAGCCACTCTCAAAATATTGCGATTTCTTCTTCAAACCCTTGGTACAATCCACCAGTACCTACATCAAGGACACCAAAAGTCTCCTTTCGATACTGCTCACTGTGGAACTACCAGAAGAACCATGTTACCTGGTTTCCCTAGACATCGAAAGTCTGTATACCTGCATCCCGCAGGATGCAACCTTGAAGGTCCTTGCAGATGTACTGGAACAGACAACTTGGACATATAACACCTCCAAGACTTTCATCATTGACTGTGCTACTTTAGCACTAAAACGCAATTTTTTCCAGTACCAAGACACCATCTATTTGCAGAAGACTGGCACCTCAATGGGTAGTACTTTTGCCCCAGCATTGCGGGGCTGTATGTATATAATTTCGAGAAGACACACATCCTGAATGCTAACAACCCTTAAACTCTCAATGTTATCCTGTGGCAGAGGTACATTGATGATGTGCTTTTAATTTGGAAAGGGCCTGAAGAGAGCCTCTTAGCGTTCTTTGACTGGGTGAACACTTGCGACCCCCATCTTAGATTCACTCACCAATACAACTCTGAATCGATTGTCTTCTTCTGTGACCCTTACCAGAGCTGGCAACCGACTTGTGAGTAAAACCTACTACAAACCCACCAGCACCAACAACCTTCTTCATTTCACGAGTTTTCATCCGCGCCCCTTAAGGGAAAACCTCCCTTTTGGCCAATATCTACGCATACGTAGAAATTGTAGCAATCTTAAAGATTTTAACATCCAGACTGATGACCTCACTGTGAAATTATCACATAGAGGGTATCCCAAGAAAATACTACAAAAAAGCCGCTAGAGGGCGAGGAACAACAATAGGGAGGCCCTTTTGGAAGACCAAGAAAAGGAGGCAGTACCTGATGTCCCTCTAACATGTGTGACCACCTATAGTAATATCTCCAATTCTGTCAGCCGCTGTATTAACAAACACTGGAGAATACTTACAAGTAATGGTCGCAATTGGCAAAAACCTTTATTCTCCTACAAAAGAGAAAGGAGTTTACATGATGCACTTGTACATACCCGCCCAAGAACTAATCAGACTCTCCATCATCAATCTGTCCTTAATATCTGGGGTTTATCACCTGTTATAGGCCATTTCCCCTGTGGCGGATGTAGCGTGTGTCACCTTACCACCACTACCAAGGTCTTACATTTGGAAGAAGGGAAAGAATGGCATCTGAGAAGTCACACTAATTGTAATTCAAGTAATGTCATCTACTTGATTACTTGCCCCTGCCATCTGAGGTATGTGGGAATGACCACCAGGAGGATAAAGACACACATTGGGGAACATCGCAGCAATGTTAGATGTGGCAGGAATACTACCAAACTAACTACCCATTATTTGGAAAATGGTCACATCCCCAACGATGTGAAATGGGTGGTGATAGAGCAAATCAATTCAAATAATGAGGGTACTCTCTTTGAAAAGGAGCAAAGGTGGATGTATCGCCTTTCCACACACCTACATGGCCTTAACGACGATATTCCGTGGGGCACGGTAATGCGGCGATAACTGTAATAATGTTTTACCTCTGATATTGTAATTCTGTTTACCAGTGACCTTAAGTCTGATGCAATTGATACATGGGTTATTCACAAATAATAATAAAAAAAAAACCTTTATTTCCCCATACGACACCTTTTATTTGGTGTAGTGCATTTTCCAGGCAGTGTTGTGGTGCAGAACTACATAATTATATATACTGCTGGGGTTGGGCTGATATAGCGACTGTTTGCTTGTCTACTTGGTGAATTTTTCCAGGAATATATTTTGATATCGTTTGATCCCGTGAATGATTTTGGCGATTGCAGTCATTTCTTGTTGCAGTTTTCGCCAACGTTACATTGGCCGTTTTCAGCCAGACAACGGGTCTCCTTTGCTTTGCCATTCCGATGATCTATAGATACGGCACAGCTAACAACGGTCTAACAAGGCCCCTTTAAGTGACAAGAGACCTTTTAGGAGCACGTGACCACAAACAAACGCGAGCCGCGCCCCCTCGGCACTTCCGCGTTCTTTCCTTACAAAACAAACCCGCGCCGACATTGCCGCTTGGTTTTTACGGGCGGCGGCTGCGGTCTGAATAGGTTTACAGGCGGGGAGTCGCGTCGGAGAAAGTAGGTGCACGCAGTTTAATTCATTCACTGCCAGTAGTTGGTTAACTGATTCTACACGCTAACGGTTGTCTCCTAACACATTGATTGTACTGTGTTATTTCAATAGATGGACCGAGCGTGAAGGTTTCCTCCCACCGTCAGCCCATGAGGTCCAATTACGGACTTTTAAATGTGAGTTCTCCCTCTGTGACTCGACTTGCTGTTCCGTGTATGCCCCATTCAAAGGTCTTCTCTGTGGATTTTTCAATTCCAGCCTCTGGTTGATTCTGCAACTTTGACGAGCACTTTTATTAATTAAATATCTACCCTCTGAACACGCAGACAAAATATGTCTTATGTGTTATTTGATTTAGGCTTCCAAGACTAGGAGTTTTGTCTGAGCACTCATATATGGAGACAGCCTTTCCCTGGGCATTGCACCCTATACTTTTAAGACTATATTTCTCAGGAGTAAGGACTCCGATTTATAATATAGGTGCATGATTGCTGAGAGTATATGCATTTTGATAAATGTCAGAATAGTCACATTTTAAAACAGATTTGTTTGTTCTTCTTATTTTTCAGACTTTTTGTCTCCCCTTTTGGGGTGAGACTGTTGGAAGATTTATCCAATATAGGAAGTCTACACTAATCAGGTTGTATTAGTTTTTCATACGTTTTTTTCTTCTCTACACCTTAGTTTTGGACACCCTAGTGAGTGCCCATCAAGGAGTATGATAGAGTGTTTTGGTCCTGACGAATGCTGAGCCGACTTTGGGCTCCTAAGCAGAAACATGTTGACCATCTTTGTTTTCTTGTCACTTCAGTGAGGACTTATTGGTTCAAACTAACCCAACCAATCACCAGTCCTTTAATTTGCACTGTTTTTACAAGAGTTAGAGCTACCCTCTTAATAAAATTATTGTGTGATGAGTAGCCCACACTCTTTTTAAGGCACTTTTCCATCACTAATTTCGTTTTTTTCCAACTTTTTTGGACCCAATGAAGACAATTGGCTACCGACCTCCACAGTCTGTGCCTGAGGGTTCTTTTTCTCCACTGAGCACGTGCACCCTATCTCTTTATTACATCTTAGTATTTCCAGATGGTGGTAATTCCTATTCTGTCTACTGACACAAACTGGCTTTGTGTCCTGTCCTTTTGTTATTTAATTTTTTCTTGTATTTTGACACTTTTCTGTTGATTATTATACACTTGTGTGAAGCCACAGCCAAACAAGTCAAGGTGCTGGCTCAAAAAAATCATATGGAGAGAATTTCTTTGCAGACTTTTTTCTCAGGACATGCGCCAATTGTTCAAGATAATGTGGATCTCCCTGGCCGCTAATCAGACTCAGAGTGGGAATTCTGCAATTTCCAGACAGTTCATAGCAAAAGGCCACAGGACTTGGTTCGAGCCCCACACAAAAGATCTGCCTCTGTGCTCAAACCTTTATAGTCCCGTCTTTTGTGTTGACAGTGGATGTCAGAAACCCGATGGGTGATTTTGAAGTTTAGCACTAGCGGCTATCCAAGGAAAGGATGTCAAAAAAGCCACAACCTGTGAAGGTAAACCACCTCTTTATGCTGCATGTCCTATGTCCTTTACATCGTTGCTTACGACACCCTGTTCCCTTGTACTATTAAATTAATCTACAATCAGCCGCCTGTTTTGCTGAAGTCTAAGTTAATGTGGTAGAAGCCACCTTGTACTCTGGGTAAGGCACAACTTTGGGCCCAGGTGCCTGGCCAACAGAGACATATGCTCCGAGGGTGAAACGTGGAGCACCATCCCATACTCAAGTGATTGAGACCAGTGAGAGAAAATCATCCGGGTTAGGCAGTAGCTGGGCATACAGTAAGGACATTATTGTTTGGATTCTGCTGGTGTGGCATAGGAAAAGACAAACGAAAGAGGAATGGGCAGTAAAAAGGGCCAGGGAAGAATAAGAAAAGTCAGAAAGAAGGACAAGAAGCAATAGACTGTGACATGGGGTAAAAAAAAGAAAGGAGCAGGACATGAAAATGCATTGTTAGTGATTGAAATAGAGGTATCACGGTGTGGATGATGCCATATTAGAAGCGTTCAACTTCCAAAATTGCGTTCTACTACTCCGCAGCACGAGGTTAATCTACCACAGGTAATTTGACTTCCTGGTAGCATCTAAAACCTTGACCTATCTACTTCCTGCCCTTCTTGCAAAGGCCATACCTGGGGCTGTGTAGCAATAGCAGCATCATATAGCAATTCTGGGTATTTTAAAACAGAACATCGGATGCTGTGATAAAGTTTTATCAAAGGGGCTGTTCATTGGAGAAACACTGTGAGTTCCATCCAAATATAAAAAAAGCATGCAAGGCTGAAGGCCCCTTTTGATATCAATACATATTGTATGCTAGCTTTGTGCTTGCTGTAAACCCCATTCCTATCATATGTTGATGCTGAAACTGCCATAATATTGATAACCATCATACAGTTTTATTTTCCGCCACAGATGTGGTCACTGGCAGTCTGATGGCCTGAATGCTCCTGGTGGTTCTTCGACAGACCTGTTCTCCCTCACACTACTGCTGCATGGGAAGGAAAGATTGGTTTAATGGCTTCCTTAGAGTGAATTTGAGCATAAATTACCCCCATTCTCTCGTTCCGGGGCGCATCATTGTGTCTCAGTTATCCGAAGCCTCCCTCTCTGAATTCTGATTTATGCACAGAATTACTTCTTCCCCTTAAACAATCCATTAAGAATGCACTGGTATGTTACCGACTGGTAGATGCTGAGAGTAGCACTGAGCCTTGCGTCTCCCAGCTGTCGCTCTATACCACGTCCCCTATGGGTGTCACGGTATTACCATCTGACCGTAGCCCTCCAAGGAGCTTCAGTGTATGGTTCAGGTGACTTGACATTCCATCAACATCTCATTTGTTGCCCGAGCCCAAACGACGTTGATAGACATTTGGATTAATTGAAGATGTAATTGGTTAAACCACCATGTCCTAAGAAAAGAAAGTGACATTTCCTTCACTTTTCATCAAAGGCAAATGCAAGAACATTTTTGTTTGAGGCAATCCTTGCGTTAACAAAATGTCAGTGCACACCGCATCCCTCTTGGCACGGACAGCTGTCGTGGAACCAAAATTGTCACTCCATCAATATGTGTAACCATGTTTCGGAAAATCTGTAGGACAAGCGGACTGTTTTACCCCGGTATTGTGTGCCCAGATTAAACAATACATGGACTCGTCACAGGAGAAGCCAACGCCACCAGAGATTACCCTGCCCTTTGGTTAGTGCCAGTAGCGCATGTGTTTAACTGAACATCAACTGTGCACGGCTACACTCTCCTGGGACAATATGTCTATTTTATTGTTGGTATTTGCACACCACCCGCTTCATACATACACGCAACGGAACCCACTTCTGCAATGTCCTAATTTGTATTTTTATGCAGTACTGTGCCTTTATGGACCTACATGTCATGCATTGACCGTTAGCTCACAGGAAGTAAAGTTAGATTCCAAAATACTAACTTATCGTTGGAGATCTAGAACTTGACTGTCCAACTGTAGACGTGTAGGTCTATTCTGGAAGGACACATCCAGGGATACCTTTGATTCAATCTGCGGTTAGCTGTTGGCATCCATGCGCAGAAGAATGTTGGGGTTTTTATTCTGTTACACTGTAACCATGATTGTATTTACCAGCAATGCTGAAGGAGTGAGTTAGCATGGGGAGTGCCCTGCCTACCCTTGCATATTGCAGTGCTCTGCCAAATAACATCTCATGCGGGGTACCTCCTGCATGGCTAGTCTTACTAGTGATGTTAGTGGTGGGGCATTCTAGAGCCCGGGGTCAATGTGGGGAGGGGGGGTGCAGGTGCGTAACATAGGCCCCTGCTGTTCTTGTGGTGCAGGAAGGGCCCCAACCCTTCAAAAGGACCCCATTCAGCCAAAAGTCGATGAATATCTGTGACGTATGGGAACCTAAAGGGTCCCTCGTCACATTCTGCAGGGTCCCCATCATTTTGTCCCACACCACTGGCAGAGGCCAATTGTTTTTGCGTTGCTCTCTTAGCCGTGCATGTCATTTTACCACGTGAGTTGGATTTCTTTGCTTCTTTTTGGTTCGCCACCCAGTGAAGCGGCAACCTATAGAATGAGACCAACGCGGTCTGCCGGCCCTCATGCCACTGAGCTGCACCAGTGCTAACATTGCGAAAGAAGAATGTGCGTGGATGTTCACTAGCGTTTACCAGCACAGAGCCCTCCCTGTTTTATACTGTGTAAAGAGGCCCACCATTGGAATGTGCAACAATTGCTGCCATTCATGTGCCTAGTAAGCAGATGCAACAAGCTGGAATTGCTTGGAAATGCCTTGGTGCATTCCTCGCTTGTGCAGCTGCTGTTGGCAGATGACACATTCTCATACACTACTGTAAGGTTTGTGTATGGGTTATGCCTTATTATCAGAGTATGCAATCAAAATTTGTGAAAATCTGTAAAATAAGTGTGCTTGCGAGGACCCTTAAATTAATACAAGTGCTAATTATGTTATAAGCATTAACGTTCCTGACAAATTAATAAAAGCAATATGTAGAAATAATAATTGGACATTTCCCAGTTGTCTTTAAAAACACATTATGGCTCTCATTGCTTCTGGTATAAGGGAGGACTGAAAGAAAAAAAACTCTTAATTTTTGTGTCCTTTCCTCTTTGGTAGTTAATTGGATGTCTACTCGGTACTCTCCAATAAGAGTCAGTTCAATTGAAGTAAGTGTAAAAAAAGATTTCTTTTTTTCAGGTCACCTTATTCTTTGGCAGTGTATCGTGTTCAATTTATTGGCCACAATTTGAGATGGAGACATCAATGTGTTCTGTGTGTGTCCCTTAGGCGTAGAATTGCTAGCTGTTGGAAAAAAGGAGGCCCAAAATGAGAGCTTATTCTTTCTGTTCATCTCTACCACAAGTGGTCATGATTTGACTTTTAGAAGGACTTTACTTATAGTTTCTTAATCTACTGATTAACGAGGAAAACGTGTTTTACAGGCTGTAGCTAAAATGTGATGTTTTTAATCACCTCACCTGTCTGATTGTCCATGGAAAAATCCTGGTCTAGCCCATATCTTCCCTCCACAAAGGTGATTTCACTCTGGGGCCTAGTAACGAGTCTTCTCTAAAAGAGCAGCAGTGGTCCAGCAGCGGTCTTACCCTCTTAACCGCATTGCTGCGACGGATTTTCCCGCTGTGTGCAGCAATTTTGAAAAAGCTGCATTACATGACGAGCTCAGCTCGTCATCAGCACACGACCGGCGTAGCTGATGACGAGCTCAGCTCGTCATCAGCAGCGTATAGGTTAACTCGCCGCATACTTGATCACATTAGCCCCGGAGATTTGGGTAAGAATTCAGCGATGGCATTGCATGCTTCATTCTCCACTGCCTGTTGCATGCTTCCGGTATACATTTGGAATCTCAAGAGAGACTTTCCTGAGCACTCCAGGTAGTGGTTGCTTTTACATGTTGAACAGAGGTGTAGAGAGCAAGCACCCAGTCTTGTATACTCCTGCCTGAGAAATTTGGGAGATGAACACGAAGGACCAGAATGAACAAATTGTCCTCCTCCCTCTCAAACAGGGCAACTTCACTTTTTGTTTTTTTAGCAATCCGGACACTTCTTCCTAAGTGGTCTAGCAGCAGGAGATGGCACACAGTACTGAAGATGGCCTACAGGTCTAACATAACTAACTCTCCCAACCTGCTCTGTCTTTTGTCCAGTTGCCTGTCTTGAATGTTGGTAGGTGATGGTGTTAACCAGCTGTAGCTCACACTATCATTAGGAACGACGACCCTTGAGCTCAGAATCACTACTCCTCTCTGGCTAGTCAATACAAGGCAGAACTACACAATTCCCACGTTGTTTGAATCCCTAACTGTGAAAAAGAGACAGCCAAAGATATGGCATTTTTAGGTTTTGCGTGCACCTAACTCTATCAGATTGCAACCCGGGGGAACAAGAATCTTTAAACCTAGAAAGATAGCTCTTGCTCTATTGGCGCAATAATCAAGGATAACGCGGACTATGAGGCACCAGGAATCGAAAAGAAACTAAAATATTTTCACTTTGTCCAGTAGATCCTGGGCTAGCTGGACATTTATCCAACTTTAGTATAGCTTTGATTTGTCTTGGTTATTTCTCTTAAAACAGGTTAAATAGTTGAGATTTATTTAGATCGACTTGGTAGCCTATTGCGTCTTCTCACATTAATACCCATGTCTTCAATATCCTGAACCGTCAAAGCCCCTCCACGGACTTCAGAGATATAGACATCAAGACTTCAGGACAGTTTTAAAGCAGTCCGTGCTTCAGAACTCTAGTGGTATAACAGTGGCTTATTTATGTTTTTCTGAAGTGAGGTGTTCAATCAGATCTAACCACAGAGCAATAAATGGTGTAAGAAGGTCCTAAATTGAGTATCTCTACAACTGTTAGGGTTACAGACATAAGACCACCACCATTCATTGTCATTTGACTGTGCTAAATCCTCATAATGTTCATTAATGTTATTTTATTGTTCTCAGTTAACTTTCATGCGTCTCTCGTGAGCTAGGCTGCTAGGCCAAGTCATCAAGGGAATTTAAGGATGCTGTGGAGGTCAAGTGTTGTCTCAGACCAACTGCCTAGCATCCCAGTCATCATCGAACACTGCAGTCACAGCCCTTTAGTATTGCTAGGTACTCCCTACAAGTTCTTAGTCTGGGGATAGAGCATCGCCGCAAGCTGTGGAAATATGGTGGATCACTGTGGAGCACTGATGGTAGGAAGCTACTAAATATGGGCATATATTAATAGACTTTACAAAATGTGCTCCCAATACTGTGCCTCACAACTAATTAGTATTTTTTTCTTCTATTTACTCTCGTTTTATAAACTGTTCTGATATCCAAAGGCTCAATAGTACTAACTGAAATGAACAAAAAAGAAGGAAACAACTTTAAAAATTATAGTACTTTTTTTTTTATTACTGGTCCGGTCCTCCGTGTTACTTAAGGGGAAACATGTGTAGCGCCTGGATTACTGGCCATAACATAAGATACATTTTTAGTTTGTACAAAGCAGCCCTATTTATAGTCAGAACATTATTCCTAATCAGGCCCACTGGAATTATTGGATTCTGCCTCTGTGGCGTTTTCCCATGATTATGGATTAGCCACATATTGCCTCACCTGCTGCCTAATCTGCAGGTTTAAACAAAAAAAGTTTGTTTCTAGTTCAAACGGATGAAAAAATACTAATGTTGCAGGGACCTAATTTGCTGCCTAATGAAATGCCCTATGCAAAGGTTGACTGGTCATCTTTCAGTTTCTTATTACTGTATTTGGATATTAAATAACTACTAATCAGGTGATATATTTGCCTAGGCAGTGTTAACATGTGAAACAAGCATTGGCAAAGCCTGTGAAAGTGCTGTTGGCTTTGCCAATGTTTTTAAATCATGTTAGATACCAGCATGGCTGTTGTTCAGCATGGCAAAAAGTTAGTGGAATAGAGGAGAGTGTCATGGAGTTGAGTGTCGTAGATTAGAGAATAGTGGAGTGTTGTGTAGTAGAGTGGCATAGAATGTCATGGAGTGACGTGGAATAGAGTGGACTGGTGTCGAGTGTGTGGTGTGGAGGGGTGTGGAGTGGCAAAGAGTGTCATAGAGTGGGGTGTTATAGAGTGGTGTTGAGTAGTGTTTTGGGTAAAGTGGCGTAGAGTGAAGTGTCGGGGTGTGGAGTGTCGTGGGGTGTCATAGAGGCATTGAGTGGAGGGTTGTAGAGTGGAGTGGAGTGAAGTGGAATGGAGGAGCATAGAATGGCATGAAGTGATATAGAGTGGAAGGGTATAAAATGGAGTGGAGCGGAGCAGAGTGTTGTAGAGAGGAGGGGCGTAAAGTAAGGTGGAGTTGAGTGGCAAAGCATAGGGTGGCGTGGAGTGTCATAGAGTTCGATAAAGTGTTGTAGACTGGAGTGTTGTAGAGCGGAGGGTTGTTGAGTGGAATAAAGTTTTGTAGGGTGGAACAGAGTGTCCTAATGTGAAGGAGCAAAGAATGAAGGGACATGGAATGGCATAGAGTGGAGGGGGAAAGACTCAAGTGGCTTGGAGTAAAGTACCATAGTGTTTCATAGAGTGGAGTATTGTAGCCAATAGTTAAGTGGCATAGGCTGGTGTAGAGTGTCAGAGTGGATTGAAGGAGAGTGGAGGGTCATAGAGTGGAGTAAAGTTGCATAGAGTGGAGTGGCATAGATTGAAGTGGAGTAGAGTGGAGTAAAGGGTGTGGAGTGGCATACAGTGGCTTAGTGTCTTAAAGTAGTGTAGAGTAAATTGGAGTGATGTAGAAGGAGTTGCGTAGAGTGGAGTGTCATAGAGTGAAGGGTCATAGAGTAGAGTGACTTATGGTAGAATGGAGTAGATTAGAGGGAGCATAGATTGAAGTGTAGTAGAGTGGAGTGAATTGTAGTGGCATACAGTGGCAAAGTGTCATAGAGTTTTGTAGAGTGGAGTGACATGTAGTGTCGAGTGTAGTACATTCGAGAGGTGTAGCAGGAGTTGCGTGGATTGATGTAGAGTGAAGGGTTATGGAGTGGAGGGTTGTTGAGTAAGGTGGAGTAGAGGGGTGTATGGTGGTATGGAGTGTCGTAGATTTAAGTGTAGTAAACTGGTGTGTCATACATGGCATAGTGTCATAGAGTTTTGTGAAGTAGAGTGGAATGGTGTCAAGGGAGAGGAGTGGAGTGGCATAGATTGGAGTAGAGTCCTAGAGTGAAGGGCCGTGAAGTGGATGGTCTTAGAGTATGGTGGAGTAGTGGCGTAAGGTGGAATGGAGTGGATTGGAGTGTCGTAAAGTGGATGGCATCGAGTCAAGTGTCAGAGTGGAGGGTTGCAGAGTGGAGTAAAGAGTCACAGGGTGGAATAGAGTCGTAGAGTGTCGTAGAGTGGAGGGACATCGAGTGGAGGATCGGAGAGAGTGGAATCAAGTGGCATAGGTTAGATTTTTTTTTGTCCTGGAGTGGCATGAAGTGGAGTGGTGGGGAATAGAGTCATAGAGTGGCGTATTATGACCTAAAGATAAGTGGCATAAAGTGGATTGACGTAGAGTGGAGGGGGTACAATTACATTGCATAGGGTGGAGTAAAGTGTCAGAGTGAAGTGGCATGGAGTGGAATAAAGTGTTGCAGAGGGGAGTGTTGTAAAGTGGCATAGAGTTGAGTGGAGTTGCGAAGAGTATTGTGGAGTGTAATAGAGTGGAGTGTTGTAGAGAGAGTGAACTATGCATAGGGTGGTAGTGCACTGCCATTACAGACAACACATTTTCAAGTGAAATGACCATTACATTTGCACCTGCAGTTTTACTTTTAAAAGTATACAGCACACAAATAATGTAAGGAAATAGCATTATCTAGTGTATTGACTTGTTTTGATTATATTAAACTATTTGTTTTCAGCACACCTGAGAACTACAAAAAAGTGCCTAATTTGTGCTTTCCTAATTCTGACATATTGTTATATAGTTGCACAGTTCATTTACATATATTTAAAACATTTCCTTTCACATCCTCAGATTGCTAGGTAAATCCTCTCTTTGAAGTCAGAGAAAGAAAAGTAAACACCAATGCGAGATGCAAACCACAAAGCCAATGGGCGGAATGCATTATTTCAAGTCATCTTTCAGAAAGTCCCCAAGACGTCTTCATCAACCAGACAGCCCAAATCCTGAAGTAATACTATCACAAAATGTGCCACATTAGGTTGTATAGTTTGTCTTCTCTTGCTGCATAATTTAGTCACAATGCCGCATAATTTGACCCTGCCTGCCTCATAATTCCAGTGGCCCCGTTCATAACGTAAAGACAATTCATGCTCGGTTGCAAGGCTTAGTATTTATTGTCGCCTGCCCCTCACGATGAGCAGAATCGAGAAATTCATGATGGCTCACAACAGACGCGTTTGTTAGTCACTGTCAAAATGAAAACAGCTTTTATTGTCTCAGTCTGCGCAGACAATGCTTAACGTAATAACTTGTCGTACTTAACTTGTCTCTCCCTGCACGTGTGACGGTTGTAAAAGACAGCCCGCCGAGCAGAGGCGGCGAGCAGTGTCTATATGTCGCTAATGCGAATAATTTACTTGACGGAAGGCCCGGGTGCGCCTGGCCCCGCCTCACTCGCTCAATAAATCGCCTCTGAGCGCTGGCTAAACACCGCTGCCGCGGCCATTTATGGGTTCGGAGACAATTCACTTTAGATCATCTGCGCCGACCCTAAGGCTTTCAACTCCTGTGTTCCTGCATTGATGGAAGGCTGCTGCGCCAGCAGTTATTGTCGACTATTTTGCTAAATAACATCTCTCTTCGCAGTAACCATTTACAGTTTAAATGGCGTCAGGCATTGCCTCTGACAATAAGCACATCTCCACCTAAGCTATACAGGCGCCTGCTCAAAGTACAGGCTCTTAGCATTAATAGATCACGCACTTAAAAAGAACGGAGAAAGTAGGCCCAGAATGTTCGTAATTATAATCCATTAAAAGTGCCTCGTGCTTGAAATAAGCATTGGCTAAGCCAGAAGGTCTAGCTGGCATATTGAGTCCTGACTAAAACGTTTAAAAAGGTCTGGAGCAGTGAAAAAATCAGGAACAAAAATCTATTTTTTAGGTAAAGTATACCTTTCAGATTAAGAATGTCATGCGTGTAGATCCTGCATACATTTGAGGTGTCCCTCATGCATGGCAATGCAAGCACACCACAGAAGGTGCAGAGATAAGCCTCACACCCAGTAGCATGTAGTCCCAGGGTAGCACTCTTCAGGGATAAGTGTGTAATGCAGGCTACCCTTAATGAGAGCTACGCCAGGGCCGGACTGGCCGGAGCAGCCATCGGGCATTTCCCAAGGGGGCTGGGTTCGAAGCGGTGGGGGGAGGGGGAGTTTTGTTATAGGGGGCCGGTTTTGCGGAGGTGCTGCAATATCAACCCCTGGTAACAAAAGCATTAGTGCTTCACTCTGCGCTCCCTCTAATCCCCTCACACCCCCACCAAATGACTGGTTTAACAAATCGCCAGGGCTGCTTTGGGTTCCCAGTACGGCCCTGCCTATGACCCAGGCCAATGAGTATCAGTGAGATATGGAGCCTCGGGCCTCCTCATCACATGCTGCAGGAGGGGCCCATCATTTTGTGGTGCGTCACTGGTCAGGGTGGAGCCAAAGCCCACACTCTGTATTGACTTGGTAGTGACAAGACTGACGCTGTCAAGCCAGACCTAAAAACTGGCCAACATTCATGAGCTTGCCTGAATCTTTGCAAGGTGTACACAACCTAACTGCTTGTGTCTGTTAAGATGAAGGAAAACGTAAAACCTGCCATCATTTCTAGTGGCCTAGCGCCGTGTCGCTTTACCCCGTAAGTAAACAGTAAGATCATATCGGATAGGAGTTCCCTCACAAGTCCATTTAAAAGAAGGCCCTGTTTCTCAAATTTTAAGTTCAACACACAAATACAAACTTCATGATTATGTTTACAGATGTTCTCAGTAATTAAATATTTTCGAAAGTAGTTAAAGGAAATAGTCTCTGACAGAATAAGAAACGATGCTGCACTAGACCGTTAGCGGGACCCTCAAGGGGCTTTTCAGCTTCCTACAAAATGCTGCGAGGCATACGCCAGGATTGAAGAGGGGCAAAAGAGGTCCAGCACAAAAAGCGGATTGAAACTGAGATAAACCCAGCAGCTATTATGCAGCAGATGAAAAAATCAAGCCTTGCCATGGCTCTAGTAGCGGTAGACCACTAGTTCAAGGGGGAAAGGCAGTCTGTTGTGTGGGCGGCAGTGAAAACTCCAGAGGAACTATTCAAAGGGCAAAGGCTACCACCATAAACCAAAAAAGTGCTAGGGGCCTTAGCTACCTTAGAGAATTGGTCAAGGCTGCAAAAGTAACTCTAAAGAGAAAGCAGTGAATGAAGGCCAAGATAGCCCTTGCTGGCATCAACGATGAAGCGTAGCAAGTTCAGCCTCTCTGTGTCAACAGCAAAACATCAGTGCTAGAGTTAAGGGTAGTCCGCTAGTCGGGAAAACAAAACAAAAGTAACAAAGAGAAAGGGAGACTAGCGGGTAGAACTTTTAACCATTCATTGAAAAAACAGCTTAACATATTGAAAAGTGGGGAAGGCAGAAAATGTACTCTGCGATCAGTATTCAGCATTAAACTGAGGGAAAGGCCAGATTCCGCTAGACAAGTGTGTGTGCAGAGCTTACCCTACAGGTTGGTTCCTGCTTGGTTGACATAAACGGAGCACTCAAAGTTCCAGGATGGCCCTGGTGCTGGTTCCCAGAGGTCAGCCGACTGACCCATGGAGTCACTGCTTTGGTCTGGAGCTTGGAGGCGACTTTTCCCCAAGCCAGGAGCTGCAGTGGCAGTCCTCTCTTCGCTAGCCCAAGATGCAGCAGGTGCTGTCCAGCAGACGGTGAAGCCTCTTTTTGCCAAATCAGCAGGGCAGTCCTTCTTCAGTCCTTTCTCCAGCTCCAGTGTGATCTGAGGTTCAGAGTGCCATATTTATGCCCAGAAAGAGCCCTGTGAGAATGATGTGGTCATTAGCCAATAAACTACCAGGTCCTCTCCCTCTTGGTGTTTACTTCCTGGCTATATGTGGCATCTAGCAATCCCAGTGTGCACTATTCTGTCCACTCTCAAGATGTCTGAACACTTCCTCGGATGATAGGGGCTTGGTAGCCCAGCCTAAAGTTTTGGCTACCTGCAGACTGGAAAACTGGTTTGGGCCTGGTCTCTACTCTCTGTTCCCACATCCAGCCTATCTACCTGAACCAGGGGCATCCCTCAAGAGTATGCTCACCATTTCTCCACCAAACGCAGCTTTGCCGATGAAGCTCACCTTTCGGGCTAACACCATGAGTTGCTTCCCACAAAGTGGAGGTAACACCTCTCCTTGTTGCAGGCTACTAATGTTCATAAGCTGGGAGTTTTTCACACTACTCCCCAGGAGAGCAGAATGCCGCCTTAGGGCCAGTGACCATTGAGGCCACTGGACAAACTGGGTCACAGAGTGGCAACTTTCTAAAAGTTGCATTTCTGTAATAACGCCATAAGTTGAACTTGGGCAAGTCGGATTTAGTGCCATGATTAATTTGATACCTTACAGTACTCCCATTCAAAAGTTAGCCAGACTGAGTGGTCCACTGGAAACTCTGTGTTAGCCAGTGGGGCTACTTACTCTCCCAGAGCAAAACATCAATTTGGATGTGTGGCTGTCAGGACATATAGATAAAATTCATGTCTTACTTAATAATATACACCTCCATGCCTAAGGGTTCGATAGGCCTTCCTTACAGGAGACTTACATATATTGTTAGGGAAGTGGGGGCTTTGCCATTGGTTTGAATGGCAAAGTCGAACTAGCAATGATACAACTGCCCTTCCATTATGCATTGGCAGGCTGGGAGCCATTTTTGTACCTTACCAAACACAGCATGGCACAGTCAGTGCTGCAGCCATGGGTGAGACACTGTGACTTATATGCCCTGGGTACCATATACTGGAAACTTAAAAGCCAGTTAGTCTCTGCCAATTGGGGGTAGTAAATTAAACATACACTTTTTAAGTGGTTGGATCACTGGCGCTGAGATCTGGTTTGCAGGCCTCAGTGCACTCACAGCCGAAAAACCAGCAGCATCAGCCCAAAAATGTTAGGGGGAACATGCAAAAAACAGGATTTCCTTACACTGCTTTATCCACTGCATGCAAGGAAAGTCACACCCCAGAGTGAGGCTCAGATTCTGTCTGTCCTATTACAAGGCAACATAAAGATATCAGATCAGGATTGACAGTCATTTGTCTCATCTGCTGTTTATTTAATTTTTTCTACTTCCGAATAACTACTCCTAGATTTACTATTGAAACACTTTCACAGAGCATCACATCAGTGCGGCATGCATATTTATGCCCGCGTTCCCTCGCCAATTGCAGACTGAACGCTGTGACACTCCTAATTTGAGACCGTATTCCTCTTTAGAGCATCAAAGCCCATATGCAGCATTTCAAATCATCTGGCTGGTTGGTGGGAAGGGCAATGCTCATATATAGTAGTCTAGATATCATTTGCGTTACAAAGGGCTGCTGGAGTCCATGGCGGCTCTGTGAATAGGGTTGCTCTGCCCGTTATGTGAGGAGAGGAAGGCAAAGTGCCGCCTGGAGACCACTATTCAAACATGCAAATTTATTTCAGTCGTCTTGGAAAAAAAATGCCTCTGACAGTTTTGCTCGCAGGTTTGTTTAAATTCAGTAGGGAAAATATGACAGGAGGCACTGATGTCTGTCTGAGGATCACAGCACTACATGATGGAGAGAAATAATTTCTAGATATCAGCTGCAAGTATTGTGGGAATCCAGTTCACAGTAGAAGCCACAAGACTATTGAGAGCAACATTACCAGAAAATAAACACAGAACCTTTGTAGATCAGTCAGTCCTCTGCTTTTTAGCATGATCTTCGCTCTCCAAGGACCCAGCTATGGCTGGCTCTCCTCAGTAAATGCAAGCGCTCCCGACACAGAGTACATTATTGCCCAGGTAGTTACTGCAATATTTGTTGGTTGCTGTAGTGATAGGAGGAAAGTAGCATTGGAAAGAGCATGTGAGGGACTTGAAGGTACTACATACCAATATTCTGCAGAAGAAAAGATGTGTTCTTCATGGCGTTATAAACCCAGTACAGCCACTCCCATAGAAGGATGAGAGAGGCTTTAGCCCAGTAATAAAAGATGTGGACATTCATATTCCCACAGTAGCGGCTGGTGTGCTGGGTGAGCGATGGATGTAGGGGAAGCATAGGGTGCGCCGGGGGGGAAATAAAAAAAAGTAATAGAACGTAAAAATGTACTTGCAGTCGGCCATGTCAAGCTCTTCTGCCCCTCTTCTCCAGGCCCCACAGGCTCGCAGAATGCCCTGCGACCAATCCTGTAGCTGGTGTCATGCATGAGAGCAGCTATGGTTGGCCTGAATACTCTTGATTTGTGCTCCAGGACAGACTGGGAGTCTGTGCCCGCTTTCTCCAACCCAGCTGCATTGCTGGGTTGGACCGAGCTTTCACTGCACATGACAGTTTGGCGTGCACCTACTCACCCCACAGGCCCCTCCCCCAAGACTTGGCAGGAAAGAAAAAATAAAACAAGTGTTTATTATCTTCTTCTTTTTCCT
This sequence comes from Lissotriton vulgaris, assembly GCF_964263255.1. Lineage (NCBI taxonomy): Eukaryota > Metazoa > Chordata > Amphibia > Caudata > Salamandridae > Lissotriton > Lissotriton vulgaris. Next base: position 889,209,315 of record NC_141691.1, read on the forward strand.
TTCCTGATGTTGTTGGGGGGTTGACACTCCTATGCCATAGCGGAGGAGCCGCCGCTGTATTCCCAACAAGAACTCCATGCTTTTTACTTTCAACAACTCATGCAAAGACTTAAATAGTGTTAAACTTTAACCCCAACGTTTCCTTAAGGGAAATCGAAATGAAATATTACTTTTGTCCCCCAAAAACCTAAATACAAGGAAAGGATTTCTTTGGCATTTTTTTAAACTTTGTGTTAAAAACAGGTTACGAAAAAGAAACTCGAGCCACAACAGAAGCAAAATCTTCCATCTCACTCTGCTGCAAATTGCCTTTAACAAAGTTTAATAAAACGTAGTAGTCTGCATCAGTGAAACATATGTAGTAATTTCAACTTTCCCCTTTTGCTGACCCTCTTGCTTCTTATTCGATATGCATTTATGAATCCGTTGCCCTATACCTTACTCCCACACCTGTCCTTCTTCCCACATCTTGTTCTTCGGATCTCGTCCATTTCTCCTTCATTACATGTTGTATCTCTTTTTCCTCCTTCGCTACCTGTCGAATATTTGAAGCGTATTTGAATGCTGGCCAGAAGCAAGACATCTTTCAAATTGGGAGGATCTGGTCTTTTCGTTTGACTTTTATTATTGCTTTGCGGGACAAGACAACAGTTAATAAAGTTTACTAGACTGCTGAAAAAGTGAAATGAGCAAACTTTCCAATCAATATTCAACTCCCTACTGGCGTTATGAAGGGAAATACGTTTGTGGTGGTTTAGAGCATATCCTTAAAAGGATCCCAGAGTTGGAGTAAAATCCTGCTAGAGCTAATTGAGATGCTGTTGTCCCTAGTTCCATCTCCTTTGAGTGAATGGAAGTTCAGTCAACCAGCCTGCGTCTTGGTGTAAGAGACCCAGTACCGTAATTATTGTTTATGTGCACCTTTTCAAGTGGTGCTCTCTCTCCTATCCAGCTGAGTGGTGTGCATGTACATTTTCATCACTTTATGTGGCAGACCAAATGGGAAGTCACGCTTACAAAGAAAAGATTGAGGGAATTTGCATCATGACAACAGCTGTTTTTCATAGTTACAGTCCGGACAAATACTTGTTTCAAATTTAAACCTTTAAACCTGTTGTGTGTCAAAATTGATTTTCGATCATTCAACTTGAGTTCACAGTTTTCTTTCTTCCTTCTTGTATCCCAGCCCCTCCCTGAGAGCTCCGATACCACCGTGGATAGTACACAGCGCTTCACAAAAAGCTGCCAATAAAGAAATCAAGATCACACTCGGAATGGGGGATTTTTAGAGCAAACTATATTTTATTTCTTTATTTGCAGCTTTTTGTGAAGCGCTATGTATTATCTAGGGTGGTTTTATAGCTCTCAGGGGGAATGGGGATACAAGAAGGAAGAAAAAACTGTGAACTCAAGTTGAACGCATCATTCACTAGATTGAATGAGGTGGGTGTATGGAGCTTTTCTCCTTTCAGGTGGATGAATATCTGTTAATGCTCAAGCCTTAAATGTGCATTAAATATGTGTGGTTTTATAGGAGGATCTGGTCGGCTAAGAGGAAGACTCTCTGCTGCTATAATCCAATAGCAGACACGCACGATATGTTCAACTGCTACAGAAACAGAAAAAACAGAGCAAAACATTCTACATTCATTGGTTTATAAAAATGGGAGATTACAGAAGCAAGTCTAAGACATTGTACAAAAGTTGACTGCTACGCCAACACTTGGTAAATCATAGAAGTCGCCTAAGGAGCTTCACCTAATTAATTTTTACACATTGTGAGATAAGTGACCTTTACATCCACTTACCAAGGGCACATACGTGCCCTGCAATCGAAGGTCTTTGTGATGATGAAAGGACGTGTAATTGAATTATCTAGTGCTGGCAACATCCACCCTTGTTCAATTGATGGAGAATGGAATTCTTTGAAATCAATTATAAATTGTTTTGTGTATCAGTTGCTAAGACGCGCCTGCCGGATATGTATACACCAAGGCCAATTGTAGTTATTTTGCAACCATACGTACATTTAAAATAATGAATTTTTAGTGATTTTACTTATAACATAAGCCTGTGCACATCAAGATACAGCTTCAACAATCAAGAGGCAGAGTTGAATTAAGTATGTAACACGTCAGTGCTGAGGGACACTAGCGAGTTTTTGAATACAAGGAAAGGATACATATATGTACAATATTATATAAAAGTGATTCCTCTCATGCCTAGGGCAATACAATGAGGAATAAGTGTAGCCAGGCAGTCAATCAAACTATTAAAAAGAACCAGGCCCAATATTACCTCCCATCGTACGCCATCCCACCTCCCTGCCCAGCATGTATATACAATGGGGTATTTAACAGGTGATGAGTCACATTCCTGGGTATCACTCATCCAGGGCCAGCAGGGCCTTCAACTGAGTCAGATAGCAATTGGTCCGTGAGGGTACACCTCCTGTGTCTGGCTCGTGTGTCAGACGATATTGAGAGCATAGCGGAGGCCCAATGGACCCCATCAATCTTCCATGCCATTACTGAGGGTGCAGTCGCTGCTTTCCCAGACATGGCAGTACGATGCTTCGCACAAACCAGTACCAGACCCTCAAAGCTCATCAATAGTTTTTGGTGCCGTCTGGGTCCTACATGGCCGCGCCTCCCATAAGAATAAACTGAGTGCATATGGTACTCTCCTTTGTCCTAGATGTATATATTTCCTCCAGCACCGTACCACCACCTTCACATGAACATTCAGTATTGTGCAATAGGAGGGACACACTAGGAACCCATTCCAACAGCGAGGCATCTCTTTGTCAGTCAGTGTAGCTCTTTCTGGACATGATGTGTCATGCAGCCAACGTAACGTCCACCGAAGTTGAGCTGCGGCACAATGAAGCTCATAATTGGGGGCACTCTAGCCTCCCACCTCCAATACTGGCGTCATCACCCCAACCCCTACCCTATGTCTCTTAGAACCACAGATCAGGGATGCCAGATTGAGGTGTGTGCCTCATCGAGCTTACCATCTATTAGATCTCGTTCCAAGTGGTAAACATGGACCCCTAGGTATTTGAAGGTATTCTATGCCCACAGCAGTGTGGCTCAATGGTTAGAACGGCAGACCCTGATGCAGAGGTCTGGCCCGGGACCAGGGTTCAATTCCCCGCCTCGGCGGGTCTTTGGCTCAAAATTCCACAGACCTGATAATTCTCGCCTCGGTGCCTATTCCAATCATGGAGTCCCACTCTGCAACTCTGGGCAATAGCTTGCTTAATCTCCACAACGGCCCCCACAACGCTAAGGATGACTGGCCTCCACCTTGGGGGTGCCCAGGAGCGGACGCCTCACAGGGAAAGCCAGGATGAGTTCCACAGCGGTATTCGTACAAGCGCCTTGCGACCCTTGCGGGTGAGTAGTGTGCTATACAAGTATCAATTTACAATTTACAATTTTACACCCAGAGTACGAAGTGGCTCGGGTGTCTGCAGCAGTGGGAAAAGGCGCGATTTCCCCCAATTGATCTGGAGTCCAGACACCTGGCCAAAGCCGACATGACTGTCGATAAAATCGATGGGTATGCTTTCAAATAAATAGGGTGACACCGACATACATAGAAACTATCTGTGAGGAATCAGTCACCCGGAATCCCCATGCGATAGCTTAGTTCCGTAGTAGACAAGGCAGCGGTTCCATGATCAGCGCAAACAACAAGGGAGACAGGAAGAAAACCATGTCTAGTTCCAAGTTCAATGTGGTAAATGTCTGAGATAATGCCACCTGTGCATACTCTGGCCATGGGGGAATCATAAAGGACCTGATTCCACCTGCCAAATTCCAGGCCAAATCCCAGTTTCTACAAGACACCCTGTAGGTAGTTCCATTCCAGGGTGTTGAACATCTTCTCTAGGTCTAAGGATGCCACCCAGCATTAAATGTCTGTTCTGTGTGCCCAATCCATGACACTAAATAAACAACATATATTTAGGAACATGTTCTTCCCTGGAATACACCCTTTCTGGTCCGGGTGGATCATCGTGTGCACCATATGGGGGTCAATCTATTTGCCAAAACATACCCCAGCACCTTGTAGTCAAGGTTGAGTAGAGGGAGCGGACAATAGGATGCAAACTCAAGTAGATCTCTTCCAGGTATCGAAAGTGTGTGATCAGGGCTACTCGCATGCATTCTGATAGGTTACCACGCTCCCTGGCTCATTAATATAAAGCCAACAACCTTGGGGCTAAAATGGCGCAGTACGCATCATAGAATTCAATAAGTAGGTCATCAGTACCAGGTGTTGTACCTCTGGCTATGTGCTTAATATCTAAGTAAACCTCCTCAAGTGTCAGAGGGGCATCCAATTCTTGCACTAATTGAGAAGGGGTGTCTTAAGAGGCCGCAGATGAGCGAGGATCGCTTATGGGTTCACACCTGGCGGGGCCCGGTACAAGGCCCTATAATAACTTTCAAATTCTATATTGATGTAGAGCGTTCAATATCTTGATAGGATGGCTTCGACAGGAGTGCATGGGTGTTCTGATTTCAGCAACCATGCTGTTAAACTACTACATGTTGCCGTTTGGTGTACTCTTTGAAATCGAAGGTGGCCAAATGTCTGTTTTTATACCCTCCAACACTGGCTAGGTGGTCGGGTTGGATACCATGCCCCTCTCTGCCGACCTTAGTCTACTCTCTAGGTCTAACATCTCTGTCTGAAGGGCGTGCCTTATGCCGTGCTGCTTGGTCAAACACACAGCCTACAAAACCACCTTGAACGCGTTCCATTTAATCATTCTATCTGAGGTGGAGCCCTCATTCTCTGTGAAATATCTATCTATGTGCTCCTCTATGGTTGTCTGCAACACCATGTCCGCTGGCGCCTCTGGTTGTAGGCATCTGTTAGAAATGGCTATGCGTGGCCGTCCCCAATTATAGGTCACCAGCAAGGGGCAGTGGTCAGAAGGGCCTATCCCAGGTATTCTGCTTGTTTGCATGTATTCACTAGTGTCTCGCTACTGTATACCAGGTTGATCCTCATGTGGAGGGCATGTTGTTCAGTGCAATGAGAGTATTGTCGCTGATGCAGATATAACATGCACCAAACATTTAACACCTGTACATTATGTTGTGTTATTGGAGGTTTTGTAGCGCGCTCAATTTCTCAGGAGTATCCTGGTGCGTAAAGATGCAGATAGACAAGAGAAGAGCTAGAGTACTTAGGCCGTCATTTTGAAGAGGTGGGTTTTGAGTGCTTTTTTAAAAAGATTGAAGTTCTGAATGGCGCGTAGCATCGGAGGAAGGGTGTTCCAGGCGACAGCTGTTTTCACGGCGATGGAGTGACCGCCAAGGCGAGTGAGTTTGAAGCGTGGAACAGCCAGCAGGTGTTTGGTGGCTCTCCGTAGGGGACGGTTGGATAGGTACCGGGAAAAACGTTTCCTCAGGTACAGCGGCCCTTGATCATGAATGGCTCTATGGGCAAAAGTGAGGGACTTGAACAAAACTCGTTGTGCGACAGGGAGCCAATGCAAGCTGCGCAGATGCTGTCGGACGCTGGACTTCCGCGAGATGTTGAAGAGAAGTCTAGCCGCTGCGTTCTGTATGATATGAAGGCGGTTGATTAGGTAAGCCAGAATGCCAAAGAACAAGGCATTAGCGTAGTCGAGGTGGGAAAGAATGAGAGCCCTTGCCACTGTTTCTTTGGCCGTCCTCGGAAGCAGGGGGAAAAATCTCCGGAGAGCTTTAAGGGTACTGAAGCAGCCGCAGGTGAGTTTTTTAATGTGCTCATCAAATTTTAGGTTTTCCCCGAACCATACCCCCAGGTTTTTTGCTGGTTTACTAACCGAATTAGGGTGTGGTACATCAAACAGCCACAGAGATTCTCTGAAGTTGAAGGGGAATTGCCCGTAGAGTAGTATTTCCGATTTATCTTCGTTACATTTTAACTGGGCAAGAGCAAGCCAGTTAAAGACTGAGGAGAGGCAGGTCTAGACAGATGCTGTGTCCAGATCCGTACCCGGCCAAGTGAACAGCAGCTGCGTGTCGTCTGCGTAGGCTATTATTTTAGAACCCAGTTCTTCGGCCAAGAAGATCAGGGGGGTCAGGTAGATGTTAAAAAGCAGTGGGCTTAATGTGGACCCCTGTGGCACCCCGGTGAAAAGAAGCTTAGCCGAGGAAGAATAGGGAGGCAGCCACACCTGCTGAGTCCGGTTGTCCAAAAACGAAGTCAACCACTCTAAGGCAGATCCAGTGATGCCAATGGATGCCAGCCGGGTGAGCAGAAGCCGATAGGGTACCGTGTCGAAAGCGGCAGAGAGGTCTAACATTATCAGAGCCGCTCTGCCGCCGGCGTCCAGGCACTCCTGATGGCCTCAGACATTTCAACCAGGGCTGACTCATTACTATATGCAGCACGGAACCCAGATTAAGCAGGGTGGAGAGTGTGGGAAGCTTCAACAAAAGCATCCAACTGGCGAAATGCAATCTTCTCACATACTTTGGCCAACACCGACAGCAGGGAGATGGGGCGATAATTGGCTGGAACTGCGGGATCCAATCCTGATTTTTTTAAGAAGCGGCAGAAGTTTAGCATGCTTCCAACAGTTGGGAACTGTAGTAGCCCGAAAGGAGAGACTAATGATCTCAGAAACCTCAGAGCAAACCCTCTCCGCCACCCCTCCTAGAACACGGGCGAGGCAGGGGTTGGTGAGTGACCTAGCCTTCATAGATTTCAGGACAGCTAGGGTGTCTGCCTCAGTTGGAGGGGAGAGTTCTCTGAAAACATGAGTAGAGGAGGAAGAAGATGGGGGATGGGCCATGACCTGGATACTCTGACCAAGACCAATGGTGCGCAGGCTGTCCTGAATCCCAGATATTTTATCTGTGAAGGAGGACAAGACCTCACACCATTGCGTGGAGGATGGAACCGTTGGTTGTTCAGCACAAGGGGAAAGAAAGCTCTAAACAATGGAGAAGATTTCCTTGCTGTTATTATTGGCCCTAGAGATCCTGCCTGCATAGTACTCGCTCTTGGCCATCCTATTGTCAGCATAATATTCCCTCTGCGCCGCACGCAAAGCCCCCTTGGCAGTAGGACAGTAGGCGCGTCTCCAGCATCTCTCCAGTTTTTTACAGTCAAGCTTCCGTTCTTTCAGGGCATGCAAAATCCAAGGATTAGAGGGCGCAGAGCATTTGTTGGAAGAGCCCCACCCCTGAGCTGATCCTGGTGTTAAAACGCTTCACAGCAGCGGGAAGCTCAGAGCCTAGTACTGGGCGACCCTGATAAAGAGCGTTGGTCAAAGCAAGAAGATTAATCTTCTGGTGGCAGGTGTTAGGCAAAATGTCGCAAGATGGCTTGACTAAAGGCCAGGAGAACCTGATCAGCATATGATCCGACTAGGTAAGAGCTTCGGGATCTGATAGTGTTAAGGCAAAGTTGGAACAGAATACATCCAAAAGATGGCCCCCGAATGCATAGGCAGCATTACCCACTGTGTTAACTGGGCTAAGTTTAAGGATTCCAGCAGACTTATTGAGTCCAACGACTCACCTATGTCTACGTGAATGTTGAGGTCACCCAAAAGGAGAAACTTAGAGAACCTCAAGGCCTGAGGCACAATCATGTCCTCCAGTGCACAGAGGAAAGACCCAGAAGGGCCTGGGGGACGGTAGACCAGCGTGCCCCCAGAAGTGAAATGGGGTGAGAGGACGAGGGAGAAGTGAAGAACCTCCCCTTCATCCCATTCCCTGGATGCCTCACTGTGGAAAGACCAGGTATCTCTAAATACAACAGCGGACCCCCCTCCTCTGCCCATTGCGCGATCAGCCCCAATGATTTTGAAGCCTCTCGGGATGGCGAGTTCATCCACAGGGACACAGGAGTTATATAACCAAGTCTCTGTGATGAACAGGATATCAAGACCGCCATCGGACAGAAGCTCAAAAATGTCGGCAGCATGTTTAACCATAGAACGAGCATTTATTAAAGCTGCAGTTATTGTAAGTTTATTAGAAATTGGGGAGGTAACATCCAGGGTTTGGGGGGGGCAAAGTTGCATAGGGGACAGATTCTATGGGAACAGTCAGAGACATCCCATGGCCGAACGCCTCTGCATTCAGCAGTGTTGAGTGTCAATAACTCCTCTTGAGAGGACCTCTTTAGGTCTGCCGCTGGTTTGGGAGAAAAACTAGCAGCATGGCCAGCGCTAGGCACGCCCCGGGCATAGACGGGCTAACCTTTGGCTTACCTTCGGCGCACCCGCTGCGCGTCCGGAAAGACATACGCAATTTATGTGTGCACCTCCCTACCTCAGCTAGAGCGCTGCAACTAGTCCAGCTGGGAACCGGGACTACACCTAAGATGGCCGCCTGCCCTCCACTCAATCGGCACAGCAAGCCGCGGTGGAACGGGGCAGGAAAGGCACACCTCAGCACCCCGAAATGGAACAATCAGGTATGCGATGTCACATAGAAGGGATTAGCAAATTGAAATAGGAAAAATCAGCGTGAGCGCCTCAGCGCAAAATACGAGTACAGCGATAATTAAAAACAGTGTTAAAAGATTTAGAGCATAAGTAAACAGATGATGCCTCTGCAGAGCAAAACGGGTCCGAGTAGGAGCTACCACCACCTACCCTAGTCCATTGCCATAAATATTTAGTGGTGTAGTCAGATTTTGTTCCTGGGACAGGAGGGGTGAATCTGGCCAGCTCTAAATCTGGATCACAATTAAAGTCTCCACACCAAAACTTGGGAGTTTGCGCTGAGAAAAAAAGGATTGGTGTCAGTGATGCTAAAAAGGGGGGGTAGGGGAGGTTGGCCCACATTAGGAGCATAGAGCACCGCCAGGGTGAGAGGAATCCCATCCAGTTTGCCCTCCATAATAACGCACTGGCCCTCTGGGTCAATTATTGAGACAAACAGGGCGCCCGGGGCCAACCCTAATAGGATCCCCTAGCATAGACAGACTTAGTGGTGCCCAGGATGTGGCCCTGCCGGTGTTTACACAATTTCAGGGGCGCTTCTTCTGTTAAGTGCCTCCTGAAGGCAGGCAAATTGTTATACAGTTTCAAGTAAGAATGGATATTGTATCTGTTAGTATTTGTGCCCATGCCCCTCACATTCTATGTGAGTATGTTATATTTATGTGTGGTCATGTATTACGCATAAAAGAGGCCCCATCGGTGATCTGTATGGCGAGGAGGAGGTGCAGTAGCAAACAATTCGGGCAAAGAAAGAAAAATACCAATCAATAAAGAAGAAAAAAACATCAAGAACAATCCTAAACAAACTCCTTAACCTTGGCCACACCCTCAATCGGTTATGGCCAGACACTGCCATCAATGATTTGGCAACTAGCCTAAAGTCTACTCGATGGTGAGGGGGTCTAAGAGCGTCACAATCCGGGTTCCCTTTGATAGTACTGGAGAAAGAATACCCTTCCCTCCACTTACAGTAGCATGACCGCTCCTATTTTTTCAGTCCCCTTCCAACCCCTCAAGAGGCCCCAGACATGAAAGAAACATCACCAAAAGGATATATGTTTTGCCTTGGTCACTCTGCAGTCATTAGGGTGATTTGGGGGCCACCTCGCAGTTCCTCTGGTAGGTTGATCTCGCATAGCGTGAAGTGCCCTTGTCTCTTCAGCAGGAGCTCTGCCATCTGTGCTGAACAAGGATGCCTGCTCCATCGCAACCAGTGCCACCGCGCTGTCCAGCGCCACCTGTACTTTCAAGGGTATGCCACGGATATTCCAAGTGGAACGCCTCCTGTTAAGCGGGGCCTTCCTGGCCCCTTCTCGAGCCATTTGGGAGGGGCGCTGATAGTCACCTTGTGGTTCCAGTCAGGTCCACGCCTCCTTGGGTATCAGAAAAAAGCGTCTCACTATCTGAAACAACCCTTAGTTCTGCAGGAAATAACCATGCGTGTTTGATATCCAGATTACGTAGGCTTTGTTTCACCTCATGAAACCAATCTCGCATTTTTCGCACCTCAACCATGTAATCCAGGAAGATTGTTACGGTGTTGTTTTCAATGGTTCTAGGGCCAATAGTTTGAACAAGCTGTAGGATATTGTCCCTGTCCTTGAATTTAAATAATCTTGCCACCACTGTTCAAAGGGGGGTTCCTGGGCCCGGGGGACGTCCTGGTACTCTGTGTGCTCTTTCCACAGAGAAGAACTTGGAGATCTTCACCCCAGTACCTGCTCCACCAGCCATGTCTACAAAAACATGTTAATTCCGTACCCTCGGAGTTACCCACCACTCTAATATTGTTCCCACAGGAGTTTTTGGCGCCATCGGCCCTAGCCCACAGATTTGCCACTGCCTTCTGAAGTATTTAGATCTGTTGTTGATGTTCTGTCACAGATAGACGAACTGTCGCCAATTCCGTTTCTGCATATTTTACTCTGCCCTTTAGTTTTTTGTGGTCCTCACAGAGGAACCTGTGTTGATCATCCAATTTGGGTTCCAGGGAGGACTTAAGGTTATTGACAGCTGCCAAAAGTTCCGGAACTTTCTCTGTCTGATCATGCAAGTGTCGCTCTTCGATCGATTGTTGCGTTGGAGGATTTGGGTCAGTTGAGGTGCGCACAGTAGATTCATCTCAACCCTTGCCCGTTTTCACTTAAGACATGTTGGCACAGTACTACTAAGAATATGTCTGCTGGGTGCAGAGAAATGGGAGAGCATATCGGCGATCTAGCTGGGGCATCTTCAACATGTCCCCTCTACCAAGCATATTTTGTGCTAAAATGTGTGAAAGGTATACATTTTTTTCTCACACACGGAAGGGGAGAGGGTCTACACACAACTCCACCACCCCGAACCCCCTAAAGTAAATGTAATATACACAAGAAAAGGGGTGGAGAGGGAAGAAAAACACATACAAAAGTGTACAAGCAGTGACACTTTTGTGTATAGTGAAAAACTGCCCTCACTCACACACAATGTGTGTGACCTGCTTCATCATCGGGTCTGCTGTGACGCCCAGGCGTAGCCACGCACCGGGCGGAGCATAGGGAGGGGGAACAGATAATACAAGAACAAAGTACAACACAAGACTGAAAGTGACGACAATGTTCACAAACAAAAAAAGACAATCCAACACTGGGTACAGTGATAGAACAAAACATTGCAGTAGGGAATAGTGAGATTAAAACTGGCTCCTGGATACCAAGTATAACTTTATTAATAGGTTCCAAGGTCAGGATTAAAACTAAATAACGGATGGTAGTGCTAAGGTAGGATATTAGGACCCCCTAACACCCCTCCTTTACTGCTACAGTCAACATGTTTCGACCTATGATGATTGGTCACATCGGTCTTCTTCAAGACGTCTGACAGTCCCAGTCTCATATAGTACCCCCCTTACCTTAGTTTGGTGCTACAAGGGTATTAGTCACTTTTGCCAATCAATTTGGGGCAATGTGGTGGAGGTTCGGCCAACACGTGTGACATGAACTGCAAAAAATCATAACAAATGGCATTCACAATTGTGGACAACACCAAATGTTACCTTTTACTCTAGTGTTACAAGGTGGCTAAATCCCTTGTCTTGCATAATGCCCCTCTATTTTATGTATAATTCCTGGCCACTGCTGGACAGTCAGATAGCCATGCCTAGAACCAATCTTTCCAATGCTTAATAAATAAATGTAGAGTCGTCTGACCCATCATTCAGTCTAGATACCGAATACGTTGTAAGCAAATTATTATCCATGAAAACCCTCCTTTTCACAAAATATAGAATCATGACCTTTTGATAATCCCGGGAGTATAACCATATGTAGCTTGACTCCCCATCCCTTACAAAACATTCACAACTCACCGAGTTTATTGAAACATTAAAATCGACCTGGCGTCTGGAGGGTGGAGTTCCAGGGAACACAACCTGTGTTTCAAAATAGTAGAGGATCACATATGGGAAATACCAAATCATTGTAAGTATCAGGTGCTATACGTACTGAGGGTGAACGGCGTCTGGGCTCCGTATGACAGCATTTACTCCTCTCGTGAATCTGGTCATGAAGTAAGGAGATATTTTGAAACAAAAATCCATCTGTTCTTTGAGGGCCTGATTTTATAAGCTCAGATTTAGGTGCACAACCCATGGATGGTGCACCCTTGTTATACTTACCTATATCGAGAATAAAAGTGACTTTGCCTTATCGCTGACAAAATTTAGTAAAATTTCAAGCCCGGCTGTACACCCATTCTGGAGGATAGAAACAATATAAAGACCTCCAGTTGCTGCTGCATTTGAACTTCTTATTTGAGACTGCGAAATAGACCTCTATTATCGGGCCTCCACTACACGACCACTCACACCGCCAGGGATTTGTCGAACCTATTCTTGCCCTGAAGAAGTCCCTTCCAGGACGAAACGCATCGGCTGTTCGTTTTCTCCTGTTGAAAAATAAAGGAATCAAACAAACAAGACTTCTGGACATCACTATTTGTGCCTTGACATTAATACTGTTGTTCTCGCACATTTATAATTCATGGTGCACCTGTGCTTTTTTTTCATTCATTGTAAGTATCTGTTTTCACTTTCGTAAACGTCAGATCCCATAATTCAAACTAGAGTGTAAAAAAGATGTAAGCGTATCAGTGCGATTTCTTCTCCTGTTGAGGGTATTGTATGAAGTTCAGTTTTCAGTTTATCCCAGATGTTAAGACTAGAGTGTGGATGTTCTAGTGTGAGCGTATTAGTGTGATTGCTTCTCCATTTAAGATTATCCTATTAACCGCAATTCTCAATTTCTTCAGGAAGTTTGAGGCCACCGTGGCTAAATCCCTTCAGCACCCACTAGATGGTTTGGCATTAAGGTTTAGTAACATCAGTGTGGTTAAATTCATCTGCTCAGCGAGTACCAGGGTATGTCATCATTGAGACCATATAGGTGTCTTTTCAGGCAGAACACCCATTTTTGTTCACGTAAAAATAGTGCTCTATTTACATCTGAAATCTGAAAGTAAGGTTTTTCGATGACCGTCCACCTCAGGTCATCCTGTGAGTGACCCGCATCTCTGAAATGTGTTGTTAACCGCGTATTAGATCTGCCACATCTAATCGTACTGCGGTGTTCAGTGATGCGGGTTTTAACTTTCCTGGTGGTCATTCCCACATACTGTTTTGAACAGGGGCAAGTAATCAAGTAAATTACTCCCTGTATGTCCTCTCTGTTCCCAAGGAGTGGGTAGGCCGATGTCAATACTTTTAGTGTTGGAAGTGAGATGTACACTTTTAAAGGTATACATTTCACAGTCCATTAAGAGTTGCAGTACTAGTACAGTGAAATGTGATATTTCAGAAGTGGACATGTTAGTCTGTTATTTTGATTAAAAAGGATAGTTGAGGGACAGAGGAGTGAAGGATTTAGACATTTTTTTGGGAAGGTCATAGCAGTAGGAGGAGGCTTGGGGTGATTAAAAGGGATGAGGAGTGGAAGAGTCAGAGGGAAGAGTTTGGAAAGGCTGGTTTTCGGGGATCAGTATAGTAAGAGGTGCAGAAGATGTAAGGAGGGGTAGAGTAAGGGAAAGTCTAGAAAGAGTTATTTTTGGGTTCTTAGTAGTGTTATGGGATGAATGAGAGAGTAGATATAGAGGCTATATTGATAGAGGTATAGGGTGAGAAATAGGGTAGTGCATTGGAAAGAGTAGGAGAAAGAGGTTTGAGATGAGTCAGAGAGTTGGGGTAGAAGATGTATTGAGAGAGACATAGGGTAGGAAATAGGGTAGTACATTGAATGTGCTTTTTTCTGAATAAAGTAATAAATATATAGATCCAAGTACTTGAAAGGTATGTAGATGCATAAAAGAAGTAATTATATGTAGATTAAAGATGCATTAGATGAACTCTGGTTTCCAAGTGTTGTTGTCCTAAAAAATGTATTTTATGTATTATGTGCTAAGTTTGGATTGGGAGCAGATAGAGGTACACTGTTTAATCTCATACGAATTGTAATTTAAAATCTCTCTTTAATAGTAAAGGTGGATTTTAAGTCGCAATTCTTAAAATGCCACTTTTAGAAATGTGGCATTCTATTGTCCCAGCCATGTGTGCCTTTTGCCAGTGTACTGAGTCACGTGACTGTGAATGGCTCTGCTCTTGGGTTTGTATATTCCTCCCAGACAGTGACACAAAGGGGACTGCGTGTATACAGCCAAGATGGCTGGGGGCAGAGCCGTTCCATTCCTCACTTTCATTTCAAAGGGCTTGCCTCCGGCACACACAAAGGAACCCAACACTAGTCTTTAGTGACCCCATATTTGCAGGTGAAGGGAAGACCTTTCCAGATCCAGATGTGGGAGTAGTATAGAGAATCCCCCTTTCAAAGGCTGGCGCCAGACCTACACATTGGTCCTCCAGACTCACTCTTGAGTACACTCCTGGTCATGTGAACATTACAGAAAAAGGAATGCCCTGCTGCCCAGAGAACTGCCCTCCTGCTTGAGGACAACCATGCTCACACAACTGCCCTGCTGCTTGGGCACTACCTTGACCTCAAGAGGGTTGCCCTGCTGCTTGAGGACTGCCTAATGCTTTCCAATCAGATCGCTTATTTGAAGTCAAAAACTATTGAATGGGTTTATACAATAGCACGAAAAGCATGCTTTCTGGGTAAAGATCTAGCTTTCCACAGAATTTGGTGTAATTCTGTTCATCCTTTTAGGCTGTAGTGCTGTTCAAAAATTCCTATGGAAATTGCATTTTGACTCCCACCCACTTTTTTCTTGGCCTCTCTTGGCAGATCACCCCAGAACTTACTCGAAAGCAGCTGAAGTGGGTGAACCTTTTTGTTTTGGAAAGTTTAGTGAAGATTCTTTTAACTTCCAACATTCACGGACAGAGAGGACAAAATCAAGAAATTTGGACCAGCTTGCATCAACCATCGCCTGATTGTCCACCAACCGGACGGACAACTCCATTCCGCCTCCCTATCGATTGGCTCAATCCCCCCCCCCCCCCCCCCCCAATATCTACAGAAGCACTAGCGGATGACGCATCTCGCGAAAGCATGGAATGACCCCCCCCCCCCCTACAGCTCTTTACCAGCCCATGTCTACTCGAATTCCGAAAAGCACTCCAGGCCTTGCTCTTCAACTGAGCTTATTACACCCTGCAAGTGCCTGGATACCCTTGGGGTGATTAGCAGCAATGTACAAATTGACTGATTAATTATGACCCTTAAGGTTATTAAAGACAGAACACAAAACTACTAGCAGCAATCAAAACAAGTGCAAAGAGTGCATTCAGCACATGTAAATATAGTCATAACACGACCTGGCACCTGTAGATGGGTTAAATACACTGGAAAGCTGAGTCAAAACATATTGTTGCGTGAACTCAAATTAAAATTTACCCATCATACGAGACCTGCACTCTCCATCCGATGTTAGGGAAATGTTTGCTTGAAGCTGACCTGTCCCCTTCACATTTGTGGCTTGCCATCTGGCCTGGCTAAAACAAGGTGGTTCATGCCCACTCTCCCTTAAAGGGAACTTGTAAAATTGAATTAATTCAATCAAAAAACAACAATAGTAAAGGAACCTAAATGGGAGACACGTCTTATTGTAAGCACCATCAACACCAATACAAACCAATTGAATGACAATAGCTGCACCATGTGGTATAGTATTAAAGTAAACAATTGATTTTAAAAAGGGCTTCAAATAATTCTTTTTTGACATTGTGTGCTGCAAAACCACAACTACTGCAATAATTAACACCTTCCGAGCGTCGAACGTTCAGCGCCCAGTGCTGAACGTTCGAATAACGAATGCTGACCCGTCGGTCAACGGTTGTGCGCAGCACTGGCAAGGTAGTGCTCGTGACGACCGTTGGCCGACGGCAGCACTTAAAGGGTTAATCTTCTTAGTCTCTTTCATGCTCGAACTATTTATTTGATATCTGTAAATATTATCATCACAGATACAGTTGGTTTGTAGTCCTAAAGTGCACCTTGGGAGAAACTAATGATGAGGCTGCTTAACAAAGAATTTAAAAAAGTCACTAGGCATGATTTCCAGGATCCATGATGGGGAAAAATAAGTCTCCAAAGCAATACCTGCATTTGTCTGGTGAAGCCTCGCTGAGCCCAGAGTTTTGGTTACTGGTTTGATACTATCAAAGTAGGTTGCATTTATCGCCAAAGCCTCATACAACTTTAATCCTCGGGTAGGACTATTAGGTCAAAGGAGGCAGGTTGCTATGAAGTTCGTTGGGCTAGAATTGGCGGATGTACGTTCACCTTCCACACTCCCAATGCTAGAACTCACGTCCTATAAATTCATGCCTAGCTCTTCCTCTCTCTTCTGTAACAAAACTAAAAATCTGGCTTTCCAACTAGGATTATCTCGGTCTTTGTGGCATTACCTTATAAACTATGGTATATCTCTTGAATCCCTAATCCTTTTGCACTTTTAACCATGTCAATTTGACCACCAAATAAACTTTCAGTGGACTCAGGTAGACATTTTTAAACCACTCTTTATCACTCTATTTTGCACTCTGCCCCTCATTCTCCTGCACATTAACGCTCCTCTTCTGAGAAAACACCTCTGCTCCTCCCCTCTGGGAGTTGTTGCCCACACTACGGTGTGAGGAGGGAACCTATATGATGAAGCATGTCACCTAACGATGAGTGAAGGTTCTTGTCCTGAGGGAATTTCACCCCCGTTTTCTGTCCACACAGCCCCCGTTTTTCATCCATCCTTTGCCTCTTCACTTTATTCATAGCCAGACGTACTTCTATGTGATTAGCATTCTTATGTGGGATCAGTACCTTCTGGCTTCCACAGATCCCCCGTATAGATCCCAAGTGTGCATATGTTTGAACTGTATTTCACCAGGACACCCTACTTAGACAAAGTGCCATGCTATATACGTCACCCACTCATTAAGTTGTTTAAGTACCATTCGAAACCCTCTGACTGATTGGTTTCTGTGTGTACCTGAAACTTTCCTTGCTTGGGATTCAGCTAATCGCATTGCCAGCAGCCTATATTTATCATCAGTAGTAGAAGACCGCATGCTTGAGCGTCTTTGGACTCTGCCACGTTTGCTCCAAATAAGCATTTGTCAACATCATATGCACATTGAGCAACTCTGAGAGATTTAAGGATTCTGTGATGGGCCAATAGTGCACATATCATTTTAATAATGATCTAGTTACTTGATACTCAAAGTGCGGCCCTTGACCTTTACATGCGCCCCCCTGCTCAACAAGAGCACTTGGCTGCTGTTTGCTGGACTCAACACTAACAATAAAAAGATTTTAACCCCTTGGGTGCTGATGACGGCCCCCGTCCGTCATGCACCGCGGTGGGTGGGTGCTGATGACGGCTGGGGGCCGTCGTGAACCCGCCCACTGCGGAAAACGCCGCACAGGCGCAGAATTGCGGCCGCACCCAAGGGGTTAAATAGACAGGCAAGCGTTTATTTCAAGGATAATTGGTGGTAAAAAAGAAAGTTACTACTGAGTCCTGCTTAACTTTAGAAACACCTTCGTTTTTAACATCTTGCAACAAAAGTGGAAACATATGACAGTCTTTTCAAAATTCTAAACCTGTATTTATTTGATATGAGGAACTTTTTTCACCTTGGTGCAATTCATTATATCAGTGGATTGAGAAATATTCATTTGAAAGTGATAGTTTTCGAACATGAATTTGGAAACAATAATTCTCTCTATCCTGAAAACACCAAGAGTGAACTAAAGATGCAAGTTATTTGTTATGCGCACTCATTTGGTGGCTAGGTTCCTATTATACATATATCAATTAATCAAACACAGAAGAAGGTTTTGTACAGCGCGCACCCTGATAACATGTCTTTCAGGGTCCTCTTATATGTGACAATGAAGAAAAAGGAGTGAAAATGGAATTAAACATTTGCTGAAGATCATATAATTTGGTGAAGTGGGGAAGCCAGGATGAATCCCAGCTTTACTGGTTTCACATTGTTCAATTAAGCATCTAGATGAATATCCTTGCTTCGCCCACACCCACTTTACCACCAATGCCCCACAACCTCCTCGCCCGACTGCCACCCTGCTGGCATGAGTGTGGCCCTCAGGCACATCATACACCAAACATTTTGGCTCCGGAGAAAAAATTTGCTTGTAACCATGATCTTGTTCATCCGTTTCTCAGGTCCTGATCCCAGTAATATTCTGGCAGTGGGCTTCATTGGCAAATTCATCAACCCAAAAACCACCATCTGAGGGAGGCAAAGTTCTCTGTCAGGTACCAGCAAACCCGTCACTTTCCTGCATCCACAAATCTGACCATAAATAGTCGTTGGAGAACATGATGTTATTAATGCAAACAATTGTACGCTGTAACTACAACAATTAACCCCTTTGCTGTTTCTGACGGCCAACGGCCGTCGCGCGCATTACCTCCGTGGTGCTGCGCACGTCCGTTGGCCATATCGGCCCCGCCCACTGCGCTAAACCGCTGCGGAATAATTCCAACGCGGTTAACACAGTCTATGAAGCACTTGTGGTGGCAATCCCAGAACCACCGTACAGCATACACCTTAACCCTCAGGCCACGTTTCCCAGCTCGGGAAGAGATTCCTGAGGGCCAAGCTCTCAGTTGCTGTTCATTTTTTTTCGTATCTAAACTCCAGTCCCTGAATACTATTTTTGTTTTTCAGTGTACTTTCATTCTGAGTAGATTAGCTCTGGTTCAACACGTAGGCGTTTCCTGGGTTCCATTAACTAAGTTGGATTTGTCAGTGGTGCACACTGGGACGTTTTAGTGGAGAAGGTTTTAAGATTATGGCTGGTTTATTATTCTCCAGTGGCTTATTCATGCAAGCATCACTCTTAATGCCAGCAATTTAAGGAATGCAATTCTAGTAAACAGATAACACATTGAATAATTTAGGTATCTATAACTTTCAGGCTGCCAAGTGTTACATTTCTGGAATTACAAATTCAAATATGATTTCACAAATATAACTTAATTGTAGGTTGCTGCTGTTTTAGGATGACAGTTTACCGTGTGTGCTCCTGTAGTCTT
Source organism: Lissotriton vulgaris (assembly GCF_964263255.1). Taxonomy (NCBI): domain Eukaryota; kingdom Metazoa; phylum Chordata; class Amphibia; order Caudata; family Salamandridae; genus Lissotriton; species Lissotriton vulgaris. The sequence continues at coordinate 889,228,339 of NC_141691.1, forward strand.
TTACTATAAGCAGAAACATGGTCAAGATTTTTTTTGTGTCCTGACAAGGGGGGGGGGGGGGTGGGGGGGAGAGATTTGACTAAGCGCTATAACTGCAATGCTGGTATATACCATTCATCCCGCCGATGTATACGTTTGTAGATTCAAATTCTGAGAAATGGGGTACAAGACAAAAGATATAAAACCAAAAATATATATATCGGCTTAGGGTCAAAGACCTTTGCTATGTAAAAAAAAAACTCAAATTCATGTAAAAAAATGGTTAAAATGACATGGTTAGGTATTGGAATGAGACATGGACTATCGTGAAAAAAAACAAAAATCACTGAAATGTACCATAGTATAGTCCAAAAACTATAAATACCATACTTGCCATCCAGTGCTTATGACCTCACATATTACAAACATCACTTATGACTAGTTCAAATTAAAGAAAAAAAATACCATTGTGGTTTGGGAGTTTGCGCAGGAATGGCTGCAGGGCATAGCTGAAAGCCATTACATGATGGGGGTAGAAGTTATATCCTCTTAACCGATTTGCGCAAAACTTTACAGGTAGGGACTGAGGTGGATGGAGATTCAATGGAGATTCGTCAAAGGCCACTATAGTTATCACCAAAACAAAAACGCTCTTCTTATGTAAACTCTAACTATAACCACACAGTGGGGACCTTTTTTGTGTAATATATATGGCGCAGCGGCAAGGGTGATTGACTCCGGAACCCGGGGGCTCACGGTTTGATTACCAGCGCCGGCCGCAGATCCACTCAGCACCATGTGACGCTGGGCAATAGCTCGCTTAAGCTTCCCGATGGCCCCCAGCGCCTTGACACCCTTGGGTAATTGTTCGCGCTTTACAAATACTGGACATGTATGATATATGCCATTGAATATATACATCTAATATACCTCTATATACATACAAATGCTAAATGGATAGTGTGTGTGTATATAGCACATTTTACATATCTGCAGATTTAAAAAAAATTCTAGCTCAAATTGATTATAGTACCACAGCTAGATAAACTGCTGCATAATTTGTGATTTTACCACATAATTTAGATAACCGTGTCACATCATTTTCATTTCCTCCTCCATATAGCATAATTTGAATAGACTTGACAATAGTAAGAATCTGGAGAGTGGTGTGGGGGTGTCATGATGATGATTAAATCCATATTTCACAGGGTACTCTGAAATATTTACCAGATTTCACAGGATACTGTGAAATATGGGTTTTTATATCACTGCATTTTGGGCTATAAAAGTACCGCTGGGCGGATGGAAGGATAGATGGACGGATCTTTCTGCTGAGGGTGGAAAGTAATTTGTGTTTGCAGAATGTGGGTGATATCCGCCTTAAAATCGCTGCTGGGATTTGATCCTGTGCCAAGGCTTGCAGCTTTATGAGAATAAATGTAGTGCGCAGTTTTTTAATTGATTCACATTACACCAGCCTTCTACAGTTATTTCTTCTGTCTCTGCCTAAACCTTGTTATTTGCAACATGAGAAATGTAATTAGGGTGCAATAATTAGGAGTTTAATTACAGATTTTTTTTCTTCCTAGTGTATCATATCTTACTTGTGTAACTAACATCACATTGTCATTAGGTGTTCTTTGTAAACAAACCTAAAAAAGCGGAGTTGATTGCAAGAATATAAATAGAACACATTAAGCATTGAAGTTTCATGCACAGTTTATTGCAAATTTCAATTCATTTGCATCCACCCAAAATCGAGGCACTTTCTCTGTGCTGTTGGCCTAATTAGACAGGGAGTTCTTTTTGACGCATACTTCATGAGAGCACAGTGCACTGATGAGTGATCCCTCCGCTGGTGGGTATGACCCTTACCCCTTTGACATTTTTTTTTTAATAAACTTCTTTTTTATGTATAATCATCATATTTGTGTTCAGTGTGTTCAATCTGTAATGAAGCTTTGAACCTCAGTTTAATGAGAAATCAGCCTCACTACTGCTTTGAAAAGTAGGGGGTTGTTCTATTCATAGCCATATGCACAGACACATTACAGCTGAATAAATGCAGGTAATTGGTGGTGACGATAAAACCAGTAACTGACAACACCAGATTGTAGTAGACAAAGTTTGCTGGTGGTTTGTTATTAGTAAGTAGGTCATGGGTTAACACGTGGGCGTTCTAAAGGCTGCCAGCGATGATAGGACATGTGCTGGCCACCCTCCTTTTTAGCACTGGCACTACACCCCATCAGGTGCTAAACATTTTGGTTTTTACTATTCTTCTGCACCCACGATCCAGGAATAAACTCATGCACAGGGTGGAGTGTTGCAGGTAAACCCCCCAGTCGCTCAGGCTTGCAGCTTCCCGTTGAACAAAGTGGACACTATCGCCTTCATCTTGGAGTGTGCCGTAAGGACTTCCAGGGAACTAGCATGATCCTTTGGATTACCTTGTAACTCTGCCTGCAACACCAGTGAGTGGTACAAGTATATAGACGTAAACCTGATCATGACATAAATAAAAACAGACAAAATAGAGGGAAAAGGGCAGGGTGGCTTTGCCTTGAAAACCGACCAAGAAAGAGAAGGCAGGAGGTGACTGGTATATCTGGTATATAGGCCACAAACATCCCAGAAAGGACCTTGTAGCAATTTTTTTGCCCCTGCCCCAATCCCCCCCGACTGCAAACTCCACCAACTGGATGAGTTGTGGGGACATATATGCCAGGCTGCAGGTGACGTGAGCACACACATAGTGGCAATATTATCTAGCCATGCATGCACATACACCTGAATACATTTATGTAACTGGGGTAATGATGAAGCCAATAAACGATACAACACCATTTTGTATTGGATAAGGTGTGCAGCGGGTATACTTTTTAAACCATCATCATATAAATTGAAGAACAGGAATTTTAGCTACAGCACTTTATGGGAGGACATTGATTCTAGAGGCATTAATATGCACAATTATATTTTTTACCACTTTATTAAGACCCGAGCTTCCAGGAAGAACAATTCTAGCCTGCGTTCAGAGAGGGGGTTGACATAGTGGTGCCTCTTGCTCTGACTGAGACCCTGTTCATAGTTTAGCTGTGAACCTACTCATCTTTACAGCAGTGTACAGTGAACCAGTGGCCCATACTTCAGAAGTGGGCGTGGAAATATGTCTAGGGAGTCCAGTGGCCTACAGCATGATCAAAAGGGCATATTGCATAGTTTAGCATGGCCCTAGAAGGTCATAGTGGGAGCATTGATCCCTGAAAAGTACTAATGCCTTGATACCAGAGGGCACCAAGGCAGTAAAAGTGCTACTAAATCAGATTTTTTTCAGTTTCTACTGAAAAGGAAATACTCACTTCAGTGGTGTTTTATCGGTTAAAATCAGTTTTAACTGAAAACTGGAACCCTAATTATAAACAAGTAGCCATGGAAATGGTTTAACTTAACAGATGATCCAAGGGCACCCAGCGATGATAGGACCTATGCAGGCCATCAGCCTGATAAGCCAAAGAGCACCGGGCTTGCATCCTCTCAGGTGCTAAAGAATTTAGCGTTTACCCCACTTTTGCATGCTCAGATCCAGTAATCAAACTGATGTGCACAAACAGAGTGTTGCAGGATGCATCCCCATTTGCTCAGGTTTGGAGCTGCCCATAGGGCTAATGGGGTGTCATTATTTTAATCCTGGGCTCCTGCCGTAAGGATTTCTAGGGAGTTGTCATGAAGTGGACAATGGGCTCTTTCTGTTGCTTGTTGTTATGCACCCAAATTCTTTGGATCAACCTGTAACTCCACCAAGCCACAGAGGTGGCCACCATCTGCTCTGAGCCCCCCCCCCCATGTTATCTTACCACTTTTGTGTGACCCCTTACTTTTGAGGGCCTGCTGCAAGTCCAAGAGAAATATATCTGTGGGTACTTCAAATAAGTTGACCCATTATCTGTGTAATATATCTTTGAATGCACGTTAATAAGGATGTGTCTCACAAACCAATGCCACTTTAATCACAAACCTCTGCTTAGCACTATTAAGTCTTTTGCAGGCCAGTCTCTTCATTTGCACTCAGCGCAAATCAAACTCCTGCGTTTGATGGCTCAGCGAGAAAACTTCTCTGCCAGGGTCAGCCTGGTGTATATGACAATCTATCAGTGCCAGAAGGGGTAGTCTGACAGCCCAGTGTGTGAGCCAGTTGTCTGGATGTTTATGGGCCTGTTTTATGGTCTGGTCAGCTGGTTTTTACTGTTGATTTTTCAGATATTGCAACAAATATTGCCTGAAACAAGCAAAAAGGCATGCATTCTCCCATACCGTGCAAAGCACTCATGCAAATCCTCTTTACAAGTTAAAAACTGCCCTGACATGGAGAGATGGACTACTTTTTTTAGCTATACGATTCCCTAATGGAGGCTACCTTTATTTTGGTTCCTGGACCTATTTTCTGGCCCAGTCTGACTATGCTCTACTACTACAGTCTTTTAAGCAGTGGTGGCCTGCTATATTATCATATAATATACCAGAGTGTTTGAAGCCTCGCTGGAAAAAGTACACCGAATACTTTGGTTTTCCGTTACCAGGGCAGGTTTAGTGAGCAGGTATATCTCATAGGAAATAGTAAAGTGCATTCATTAGATAAAAATGGCGGACCCTGCTTTTGCAGGGCTTGATGTTCTTGTAAAGGGGCTTCATGAGAATTGCCTTATCTAAGAGTTAGTTCACCACCCATTCTGCTCAGGACATTTTCTGTTGCTCCAACGTTACACCAATGCTTGGGCTGCGGCATTATGCAAGTGCTATCGGTTGTAAATGAAGGGTTGAGAAAATACTAGGTACACACTATTTACATAATAAATCTGCAAGTTAGCAATTTTATGAAGACCTAGACCTGTGAATCAAATGTTAGCAACTGAAAGATGGCTATTTACTTCTTCAGGTGGAAGAAAAACCTTTATTAACTTAGAAGACGTCTATCATTCCTATACTTCACTATGTGGAATAGAAATAACTGTGATGGCAGATGTTGGTCATGCAGACCTCAGAACTACCCGCGGTAATGGTTATTGAATGGCAAGCTGGGTGGCTGAGAAGAATTATCCAAGTCAGTCGGGTGCTGCTCCTCTAACACCAAGTTCATGGAACTTTTAATGAGGCTACATAAATAATAAATAATTCTTCATTGTTTATCGTTATTTAAAACCGTTACGTTTTGAAAAGAACACCGAACTCGTATTGGATGTTACATATTACAACAATAAACACTGCAGTTGATTGTGGTTGTTAAAAACAGGTTCAATGAATAAAACAGAGGCTGGGTCCATTCGTATTAAGACAGTGTAATCAGCAGGTTAAAACATACTGGGAATACCACGCTAGTCGGCTAAGCGAGAACAGCAACTAGTTGTACCTCATTTATAGCAGGCAAATAGTTAGATTAGGTGCTAATGCGTAGAGGCAGCTGTTGTGCAGAAAAATAAACTTCCAGCATGACACCATCAGGTTGGTTTCAGCCAGCATAGCATCAGATTGATTCTCATTAGCAACAGAGCGATAGTTTGATAAAGTGTTGGTGCAATATAAAAACAACCATTTTGCAACATAGGTAGCGAAAGAGTGATCCTCAAAGTAGACACCATCAGGTTTGCTTCACTCAAGGATCCATTGTTGGGCACAGTTCATTATGGCTGATCAATGATATGAGTTACTGTCCCGGTGATCAGATGGTGCAAGGCTGGGTATTTCAACAGATAGCTTGGTAGAGTCAGCAGAGCCCACATGTTAAGCCCCCAGTCAGCTGAACATATTGGATGCGAAGATGACAAATTTCGTCAGCAAAATCTTCAGAACTGTGTTGTCAGGATTTAAAGGGTCAATGATAGCCTGCTAGCATGTGCTGGCTCCCAGCGTATTCCCTCTCTCTAGTCTGGTCCAACGTTCGTTCAGCAGTACTGGACAGAGGCATACATGTTCGAAAGATTCTTCACAGCCGCCGCAGCCTCTACAAGTTGTGTCCTCACTTGGACGATGCCAGCTGGCTAGAGATTTTCAGGAATGACCACCCCCCTAGCCTGAGGCCAATATATCTTGCAGTGTAATGGATGGCATACATACATGGAAGATATGATGCTGGGGTGGCTGTCTGATACCTGCTGATAAATGCCAAAGCATGTCCGTCCGCATTTAGTGAGTAGTGCCCTGTCCGAATAATTAAGGATGTCAAAGGCGGATGACTAATTTAACTAAGTCAGCATCGGAAACCCCCAGTATCCATCCATGGATGCATTTCATTCAAGATTACCCCGATGACCAATTCCTTTCTGGGCAAAATGGGAAGAAGCCCACGTGCAATAAGTCAAACAGACTATTCTTCTCTGTGAATGGTTCGAACTGGTCCATACGCACCCACCCTATTAGCTAGGGCCCAGATTGCTTGTTATTTTGATAAATCGGTCAGTTCTGCTTGGGGATTTTTTAGCAGGAGCAGCGAGGCCACTTCTAGAAGCTGAGGGTAAGTTAAGGCAGGCTCTTAAATTGGTAGACACTGTAGGGATAAGTACCAACTCTCTGAAAATTTGTGTCAGGCTAACAAAGTTTGGAACCAATGCATTAAATGCTCATGGTTGGATTTAGGTATGGTGCTCGAAAAATAAGAACGAAAGACTATACAACTGATGTCGCTGACCCAGGAAGAGATTGATTTGATGACTGCTGTACGTTCGTCTAAATTTCTCTGAATTTCAGTATTGATATCTATCATTTGTATCTGCATTTCAGGTTCATTGTGCCCTCACAGTATCTTTTATAGTACTGTGTCACTAAATGATTTTTATTCCAGGACTAGTAGCTTTTTTAAACTTTTACACATATAGCTTGTTTTGTAACACAATCCTTGCTCTTTCTAAATGCGTTAACTTACACGTTTACTAGTACCTAATTTAAAGGTAGTTCGTTTTTAAGCATCGGAATGGTGAAAGGTTGAGCTAGACTCGCCGGGATTCAAACTTATTTTTGTTCACTCCAGATGCTGGCACTGAGCGCTTAACTTTGAAATCCTTTCAATTAACTGAATTATATCTACCACCATCACTACACTCAGCTCCGCTAATTTTATGCATCTTGGCCTAGCCTTACAAACGCAAAAAACGAATAGTTGCTTGAGGGGGGAAAAGGTTTTTAAGACCGCTTAGCTTGTCATATTTGTTATGTTTTGGCCAACGTTTAATTTTCCTGCTGTATATTGTCTCGAGTCTAACTGTATCTTTACCTTTTGGCTTATTATTGCTTAAATTGTGGCAAGAGAAGTTCATTTTACGTGTACTTGCAATATTTTTTTATAGCTCATCCTAATTATTGTGCGCACTATATGTGCTTGTGAAGGGTAATGATTTTCAGATACGGACAGTGCGTGTTGATGCTAGAGGGCAGTCTACTATCAATTTTCATAACATGAAGGAGAGAACATTGGAAATGTTCTGTTGGTTAGACCGAGGCATAAAATAATCAATCCTCATTTCTTCAATCGACGCAACATGATTAAAAGAAAACTCTTTGAAAATTATAACTGAAAGAACTGACACAAAAGTAAGGCTTTTTATTACTTCCCTAATAAAAAATATTTGCAGTAAGCAAAGGCATCAATCTTTATGTATTGCGAACCACGTTATAGTTGTTTTTTTTGCTAACCAGTGCTAAAGTGCTTCTGCTCTCCTCTTTAAACATGGTAAAATTGTCTTACACTTAATTAGCACCTTTAATTTACTTATACGTCCCCCTAGTAAAGTGGTACTACAGGTACCCAGGGCCTGTAAATTAGATGCTACTAGTGGTCCTGCGGAACTTACTCCACCACCCACATAAGTGCTCTTTAAAACAGGTCTCAGGCTTGCCATTGCAGGCTGGGTGTGCAGTTGTAAAATGCCATTTCGACCTGGCAAAATACACATTTTGCAGGTTTAAACCTCCCTTTTTAATGTGTTCAAGTCACCCCTAAGGTAGATTCTATAGGGGCAGGGTGCAGTATGTGTAAAAAGTTGGCCATGTATTTTTAAGTCATACATGTCCTGGTAGTGAGAAACTCCCAAATTCAGTTTTCATTGAGGCCTGTCTCTCCCATGGGATACAAATGGGTTACCTTATTATATTTATTAAGTGATAACCTTTGTTTGGAAACAGGTAGAAATGTTATGATTACACTCAAGTTAATTGTCATTTAAACCTTTAATGGTAAAGTCTAATTCTAAGTCAAAATTCGGAAAATGCCACTTCTGGAAAGTGAGCATTTTTGTCGGCTTAACCATTTGGTGCTTATAACCTGTTACCTGGGTCACATGATTAGGTGTAGTTGACAGCTGTTTTTGTGTGTTCCTCCTAGACAGCCACATAATAGAGGGACTGAGTTCTGGAAGGATTGGGGTGGGAGTGGAGCCATGCATGGCCATACTTTAACTTCAATGACACTGCCTTAGTTCCCACGCAAAGAACTTCACACTAGCCTGTTGTGATTGCAGATAGGCTGGGACAAGGACAGGGAGGCAGGAAATTCCAAACACTCTTTTGGTTGAAAACACACTTCAAAGCTGCCATCAGGTCAAGAATGGGAGCCTCGGACTCACAGGTCAGTACGTGCCAGGACCAGTGGATACTACAGAGGACTGCCCGGCTGCCAGAGGACTGCCCTGCTACCAGAGGACTGCCTTGCTGTCCAAGACCTGTGATACTGTCTGAGAAGGATTACTGGACCTGCTCCCTTCATCTCAGACTACCTGGTGGACTCCAGGGCTATTTAGCTGGCCTCCTGTTCTGAGCTACAGGGACACAACAAGGTCCAGAGGCTTCTCTACAACTGCTCAGCTCACCTGCTGCAAATGACTTGTACCTAGAACTGCCTTAGCCCTGCTGGTATGTGCTACTTCCTACTTTCCAAAGACGTGTCTCTCGGGTCTCGTAAAGGTGCAGCAATATACTAGCAATACGGGACAAATAAATAACACGTTTCAAATCCTGGACACCATTGTTTTCAGACTATACATATATTTGATGATCTATACCATTTAGAAGTTAAACCTTGTAAAAGAAGCATATTTAGGCATAATAGTGTCCAGAAAAAGCCTGACACCATTGTCCATGATCCAGGTCAGATATTGTTGTGTTTTTTTCAAGATCAAAGAATTCCTTACCATCTCAAATTTTTCTTTTTTTTCACAAATATGGATGTCCAGACAAAAACTTAAGTAAGAAGAGGTCAGTTTGAGATTAGATTTTAACTGGTTTACAGACCTAGATTATACCAGACCCTAGTCTAAGTCAAACAAGCTTAAAGTATCTGAAAAATTGCTCAAAAACATAGATTTATTTTTCATCACAAAAATCACTTTGCACATATAACTCCTTAATGAGTTAGAATCACTCCTCAATATACGATGACCCCAACGAACCACTCCCGCCAAACTTTGCACAAATTAACTTTGTATCCCACTGACTGCAACTGCCGCCAGGTTATTAAATCCATACAAATTCCTCAAAATGTGCCCTTCGATTTTGTCTAAGAAACCCCATTTTGCTACATCAATTCATTCCATTGCATGCAATAATGTAGCGGGGATTTTGGATCTATATATAGTGAGAAGGCGGGAAAAATGTCTCCTCCCCACTGCTCTATAAAATACACTGAACCTCTTAGCCTAGGATTTAGCCTTACAGATGGAAATATGTTCTGACTCATTTAAAGTGCTGCACACAATTTCCCATAAATATTTATAACAGTTTTCAAAATGGTTTTCGCCCCGCCACAGCACGAGTTTGTGCTGTTGGCTGTGGCTGAGGATATCCGTAGTAGTCTTGATGTTGGGAACTCTGCGGGCTGCGGCCTCAATTCTTTTGGATTTAAGAGCCGCTTTCGACACTGTTTCCCATGACATCCTTTTATTTAGGCTGCAGGACATCAGGGCTAGGGGGCCGGCCTTGGCCTAATTCCGTTCTTTTTTGGAGGGTAGAACCTTTCAAGTTGTTGTGCCACCTCACCATTCGCAGGTGTATGTTATCAAGCATGGGGTCCCACAGGGTTCGATATTGAGCCCTACGCTTTTTAACATCTATGTCCAACCCCTAGCAATGTTAGCTAAAAGTAGAGGGTTGTCATTGGTATCCTATGCCGATGACACCCAGCTAGTCATTGCTTTCTCCAAAAAGTGCAAAAACAAACTCTTCAAATTTAAAGAGGACTTGTTAGCAATTGCCGACTGGATGACAACAAACTGCTTGCAGCTTAATGCTCCCAAGTCAGAAATTCTTGTGCTGGGGAGAGATAGTGTTCTTTGGTCAGAACAGTGGTGAACCGATAAACTCAAAGCAGCGCCGCTGCCTAAAGAGGAGGTCAAGAATTTAGGTTTTTAGATAGATAGTGATCTTTCTTTTGATACCCAATCCAAAGCTTTAGCCCGTTCTTGTTTTGGACTCATAAGGGTGTTGAAACCTCTGCTTGGATATTTTGAACCAAACATCCGCCAAACCATTCTTCAGGCTACAATTTTAGCCAGGTTAGATTACGGCAACTCTCTCTATCTAGGCGCTAATGAATCTTGCATCTTACGCCTCCAAAGAATTCAGAATGCTGCAGCATGTGCTTTGTTGGCACTTCCCAAGTCGTGTTCGGTATCCACATTTTTGCCTAGGCTTCACTGGTTGCCAGTAGTTAAAAGAATTCAGTTTAAGTCTTTGTGTGTGGCCCACAAAATTTTGACTCAACAAAGTCCTCCGATCCTAGTGGATTTGCTAGTCCAGTATGTCCCGAATCGCCCTCTGCGCTATGCCAACTCGGGGTTGGTTTGTACCCCCCGTTTTCAAAGAGCCAGAGCTGGTGGTCGCTCTTTTAAGGTTCAGGCGACCCACCTATTGAACTCTCTCCCGATCTCTATTAGAGAGCTTCAGAATCATCTGAATTTTCAAAAGACTATAAAGACCTGGCTCTTTCCGGCATAATTTTCCTGTTTGTTTGAAGTGGTCTCTAGGCACTTGTTCTTTAGGTAGCGTTGGGACGCCCCGTTGCTGGGGCAACTATGCGCTGTATAAAAATTTAAATAAAATAAATTATTAAGTCTCCAGTTTATCCATACGAAGATACCAGGAGGAGTTTGAGTAGTTACAAACTTTTGCCCCGAAAGCATAAGACTTTGCTTTTAGAACTGTTCATTTTCAAGACGTGAGATCCTGTATGCTGCTGTACAGCAGCGAGGCAACTATTTAAACATTTAGGTGTAAGATCAATGACTTTAATATCATCCACATAGAACAAGCAGGCCACAGAGTGACCCCCAGTGACAGTAACACTGTCTAACTCCTCTTGCATCTCCCCATCATATACTTGTAGCTTCATGCATATTTCCTATAGGGACGGATATTTCCAGTAACGTTCTTGTAATTTTATAAACAAAAGCTAAACTTTTGAGACCATGTAAATACAAGCTCTTAAGGGATATTTGACCACATTATTGCCTCTGCTAGTAATCATGCTCATACATCGAAATCTGCAGTTGTCCACTCTGTGTTATTGGGCAGGGGGATGCCCATTTTCTTGTGCCTAAATAGGGTACGGGGGTACAGCCACTCCCGGATGTCTAATTGAAGTCTGATTTGGCTCAACAAGTAGGGCTACTATGGTTTCCGATGTGTCAATAATATCGGACTTCCTCAGTTCCCTCTTATTTCTCATGTGAATGACTCTGCTCTCATATTCTGTCCATCTCACTACCACACGTTTCCATTTATCTATACATGGGCCATCAGGAGCATTTCTTTTCATTGCGGATTGTCATTTTTCCAAAGATAACAGTGCCCGGTCAGCAAATCTATTGGTAATGTTTTGGCCTTCTGGTGTGCAACTAATCCTAGTATGTAGACTTCTGGATTCAACTCAAGGTTCCTATCTATGCCCCATGAAATGTGATCCAAAAGAGGAACTTGATTGAAACTGCTTATATTTACTTTTTGCAGAGATGGAGAGACAGGCCTTACCATGGGGGTGCTATAATTGATAAGCAGGTGTACATAAAATTGCCTCCATGATAGAGAATGTGATTTCCTCCACTGCTGAAAAGATAAAACACGTTTTGGGGAGTTTGATAAGGAATGGTATTTACATCTGCAGGAAGCTGCGGTGGTGCAGAGGTTGATTTCTTATGCTTTATCTGTAGAAAAAGTTGCGGCCTGGTCTTGAGCACTGGCATGTTTGTGTGATGCTTAGTCTATGGTTTATACAATAGAGAGAGTGAGAGACCATAAAATATAATAATGGTATGGTGCAGAATCTCAAATTGACTTCTAGATGCTTTCAGGCTGATAGGCCGTGGTCTAATTTTTTAATAAACCACTTGATAAGGAAACCTGCTGCCACCAGTGCTGTCAGACAGCTTAAAAAGGCATAGTAAGAGGAAGCGATTGGCCCCGAAATATTCAATTCTAGTGTAGAAAGAAAGGTGGGATTAGAAAGCCAGCTCTACTAGATCAGAAGGTAACAAATTGGAAAATAGACCACATCCTATTAGGGGACTTCTCTGCGGTAGCGGGTATTTGATTACAGACAGTAGTCGCAAGATTGGCATCTGACCATAGATGTGTAGAAGCTGGAGTATGCTGTGGATGGGCCTCACCAGAGCAGAGACAGCATGACTGCTGCCAGTGGCATAATGCAAAACACTGCGCCGCCCCTCCCCCAACCGCAGCAGACTGTCACAAGTGCCCTTGAGACTCCATTATTTCACGGATGTTTATTGGCCTTGGCTGACTGGCCCCTCCTGAATAGTAGGGGGTGCCCTGAGGGTGAGGTGGGCACCTGTGCCGCAGAAGCCACGCGGCCCTATGTTATGCCCCTGACTCCTGTGTCATCAGTTAGTTTTGTTGCATTCTTTTTTTGAACTTACAAATGGTACTGATAATTGACGTTTTAGCTCTTATATTGTACGTGTACATTACTACAAAGCGACATTGCCACTGCATGCATGGCCTAAGCACAGAAGAAGCGTGATATTTATTTGACCATGTATCCTTGGATTCTCTAGGAGTCCGTATGGTGCATCTCTATTAGCAGCAACATCACTACAATAATTTTTCATGTTTCCTTTTTTCAGGGACAGTGCTTAAACTGATGTCAACCCATTTCCTTTCTTATCCTTCTTTTATGCTCTCAGCCTGACAAGGTCGAATGTTCCCCTCTTCTCCTTCTCTTGTGTGTGATTCACAGGAAGAAAACACATCTCGCACAAAGAGAGCGGCTGTTCGCTGACAAACTGTTTCTTTTCTCTCTGCATCTTGGAACATTATGCTGCTTCGCTGTATTCTGCAGCTAGCCAGCTACGAGGTCGGGCATTTTGATGTTGTCTTTAAAAAAGTCATCTAGCAAAAGGAAAAGCGGTCTATATTGCTCTATGGTCATGTTGTTCCTGCTATCATTGGATTTATCCTACTACACTAGTGGCTCCGAAAATGTCACTTCGGTCTGTAGAAGAATCCAGATAACATTAGAGGTGGGGCTTACATAGGTGGTTTCTGAAGGCGGGTCCGTTGGTATAGCCAGGTAACATATTGAAAGCCCTATAAAATGTCTCTGTGAGATATTTAAAATTATTAAGTGAAATATGTATCTACTAGCAGCCCGTCCCGATGTTGTCCGGGTAGGCTTTGCGAGGTGAAAGGTACTCACCAGCATCGCGCACCCCGGACACGGGCAATCCAGCAGCATTCTTGCACCCCTGGGCATGTTGTTGTCGGGTGTCGGTTCCGCGCTCCTGTCCGCTCCTCCCCGCGCTCCTGGCCGCTCTTACCTCTGAATTATAGATTAGGCCAGCAAGGGATTTTGTTTGTATTGTGAAAAAACAACTTATGTAGAATTAAACTTAATTTTGTGCTCCCATTAATTATTAGCGGTGAGCGGACTGAAAATGATTATTCTGTATAGATAATGTTACCACACTAACATTAAACTGTTGAGTTATTTCTTGTAAGAATACAACAACCAGGTGTATTGATGTCAAAATTGTTTTGTTCTTTTATTAGAAAAATGAAAAGTTAATCATTAGTTAAAAATAGGGTACTGAAATTGCAAAGAAAGATATATTGGGAAAAAGATTACATATTCCTCTGATATATCAAACAAGGTCTAAGCTGCTCAAACAATTTTTCAATATTGATTCCAACAGAAAAAATAGAAGAAGATCAATAACAATGAGTTAATCAAAAGCAGGTTTAGACACTGTGGTCGACGTTTCGGTCTTTTGATATTTCTTTCATAAGACCATCTTCAGGACACAGAATAAATGCATAGGTTGAAGACCCTATATAGTATACGCATACACTTCCTTGTCCGGTAAGTGCTTTCAATTTGTGGCTGACTTGTATTTGATTCAATGGCTTCTAGTTCCTTTTTATTTGGACTCGATGGTATTAGTTCGGGGTTCTTACTAGAAATAACTCAACAGTTTAATGTTAGTGTGGTAACATTATCTATACAGAATAATCATTTTCAGTCCGCTCACCGCTAGTAATTAATGGGAGCACAAAATTAAGTTTTATTCTACATAAGTAGTTTTTTCACAATACAAACAAAATCCCTTGCTGGCCTAATCTATAATTCATTACTCTGCCCAAGCCCGCAAGGGTATATTGGGTTGCTCACCTTTTTGTAAACGCTCTTACCTCTGGGCAGGTCCCATGTAGCCTCTCGCAAGCATTGTATGCAGACGCCCTGACGCCATCGGCCACACGCCTCATCACCCGCACCTGACGCCATCGCCCACACGCCATGTTGCCTCTCGTTGTATGCAGACGCCCTGACGCCATCACCCACACGCCATCTTGCCTCTCGCAAGCGTTGTATACAGTCGCCCATGATGCCGAATGCTGCGTCTACCTAACGCCATCCCCCACACGCCATCTTGCCTCTCGCAAGCGTTGTATACAGTCGCCCATGATGCCGAACGCTGCGTCTACCTAACGCCATGCCCACACGCCATTGCGCCTCTCGCAAGCGTTGTATGCGCCCATGACGCCGAACGCCGCGTTCATATCACTGTATGCATACGCCCATGCCCCAATGGTCTACTTTTCCCCTAACGTTCTCCCCCCCCCCCCCTAATATATATGGTGTGGTGCTGTATAGCCTATGTCCATCTGCTGAAACTACCCTTTCCAATGGTGTATTGGGTGTTGTGATTGGTGCTGTAGTTCTTCAGTTTACCCGCCTCAATAGCAGTATAGATATAGATGTACACTTTTCAGTGTTCCTCCTTCCAAGCAAGGGACGTTTAGGGCCATTTTCTGAATGTGAAGAAGTTCATAGGCGCCATTTGCACAAAACACTCGGCTTTCTTGGTGTCATAATTGCCTTTCGCCCCCATGCCTTATCTAAAACCGTCAGCCTGCCTGGCTTCAAATCTGTAGGGTAACCAACTGGCATGCTTTGAGAGAGAGTCTTCAGTTTTGATGTAAGCTGTAACTGACTTCCCACATTGCTGAAGCCGAAGGAGCTGCCAGAGTAACAAGTATTAGCAAAGCCAATATATCTCGCCTTTGGGATCTATTGGCTTTGCCAATGCCTCTGAGCCATGCTGAAAAGTATTGGCAAGATGCTGTGCAACATGGCAAAAAGCTAAAAAGAAAAAAAAAGTGTGATAACAGGGCCCCCGGTACATCATTCTGTAGGTAAACGCATGCTGTAGTCAATATATGTGGCCTCCTAAAGACCGGGGCAACTTTTATTTTCATTTACAGTTCCCAGATGGGTCGGTTAATAAAAATAAAATAAGTAGTAGTGCAAAAGTGCTATTAAGGCAGATGGGCTGGCTGCAATTTACTGCCTGGTCTTCCCCCATAAGAAATAAGACCACTGGTTGGAGCAGTGAGCAATGCGGGGGAGTTGAAAGGTGGGAGCGGCTATAAAGGAGAGCGGGAGGGTGAGAAGGTCCAGCACCGGAGAGCAGGTGGTGGAAGAGGGAAGAAACTGGGAGCAAGCAGATCGGAGGAGTGGGCAGTTTTTGAAGGAGAACAACAGGCACGTTCGAGAGAGAAGCAGCAATTGAGGAAGAAGCACATGGGGGAGAAAGCATTGAGGGGGGAGAAGCGCACCAAGACAAGCGCAAAACGGGGGAGGCACGGAGAAGCCTCCAGGCAAGAGCAACACGACCCAGGGTGGAAGGTTGGAAAGACACATACACAAGAGAGACAGCTGGAAAACGTATGCACTCTCATGGAGTACTTAACCAAAAGAAAAATGTGCCTGAAAAGTAATCAACGGAAGGACACGATTAAACAAGCTATGTGCCAGGGGAAGGATAAACACAAGAAGAGGAGGGAAAGCCCACACAAGCTAATAAACAAAAAGCAAGCATATAACAGTGACATTAAAATCAACCAATGGAAAGCAGTGGGAAGGCTCTAAGCATACTGTAAGCTGACAATAAATCTGTCCACATACGGACATCTTGTGCAGTCTGGTAGAGGGGATTTAAAAATGAGTTTTCCCTACAGGTGCTCTTGAGTCAAATTTGGTAGGCTGGCCTAAGAAGCGGTGCAAACCTCAAGAGAATTTTGCAGAAGGTTATTTTATGTAGAAAAATCGAGCCTTACAAAAATACATTTAAAAAAAAAAAGTCACTCTACTGGGAAAAATGGACAACTCGATTCATAATTTCTCATAATTTCGCTGTTGCGTCATACTGAAAAAAGTCATTTTAGTTTAAATGCACAAGTTTGGTAGAAATTTACAAATAAAAACTGGAAATCTGACGGAGACTGTGTATGACATCCTTGAATACATTTTATGTTGATTTAAAAAAGAAAAACCTGTAATCAAACTAGGATGTTTGTGATTCTAGAGCGGTTAGATCTTTGTCAAAAGCTTAATTCTCACTCCCCCTGGCTCTTAAGTTGGATAAATATGTGTAGCAAAAAATCCTGCAAAATTGGAATTTCAAATCAAAGGTAATGCTTCTCCGATTGGTAATGGTTTCCTCAAGACGGGTTTCAAATAACCTCATCCACACAGGCTAAGTTATACAGGCTCCCCACCACTATCAACAGTTCCACAAAAGACCTCTCAGTATGATCACTGTAACCCCACCATTAAAAGCTTAATAACAATTCACAATTTTTGTAAAATGTCTGTTCGTTGGGCTCTGATAAATAATTGGCATTTATTCATTTAATTAGTCTTTTGGGATGTTCAGTTTAGTCAGAAATGAAATCCTGTTGGGACAAGCTCGAATGCCTACTGCTTGTGCCTGGCATTGTTGTTAACCATGTACTGGTGGTAGTTCTGCTTTGGTGACGTCAGGACAGCGCAAGCAAGGTGCAATCTTTCAATCGTTCAGAATCTGGTTGTTTGATGTTATCTTGTCTGGACAAACTTCGGTGATGTCACAGCAAATAATATGATACCTGCAAAGCCCTAATACCATATATTATTAGCTTGCAGTGCAAACTGGTCTGAAAAATAAAAGAAGGCCTTCAGAAAGGCTTGATTTTGTGTGTCTCTGCTATTCCTGAGCTAACCACGACAGAAGTCCCACAGTACATCTCTCTTGCCCAACAACCATTTTATTTAACACTAGCGGCACACGTAGATGATTGTCATGAGCATGGAGGGCGGTGTAAGTTGGGTTTTCAGGTTCGCAGTCATTTTGCTTCCTGTTGTAAACTTTTGAGTGAAATATCAAATGGTCCCTTTACTTCCATTATTTCCAGATTACTGTAAGTGGGCAGAAAAGATCTGGGTGCTGTGGATACATGCTTAAACCAACCCCCTCCCTTATCGCCATCAACTTGTCAGGCAGTAAGCCAAGCACATGACACTCTTTAATGCCACAAGTCTAGTTTTTAAGGCAGTTAACAGCTCCTCACTTCCTAACACTTCCCAAAACCTCTCCTACTTTATAACTGCAAGCGAGGCTTCCTTTGTTAGCCATCCTTAAGTCACTTTGCTCTCCCTCTAGCTTTAAATCATTTGAAATTCCAAAAATCTTACCAGTCTTTAAGATGTCCCTTGTCGCCTTCGTTTGCTCTCAAGATATAACTATCAAACCCGAATAGCATACCACAAACCTGTTCTGTCCCACCAGTCATCCGTGTCCACTTATGTATTATTAAACTTTTGTCTTTAAAAAATCAAACCTGTACTCTCTGTTATATGTAATATATTGTAAGACTAAGCATTATATATAATACACAAGTGATTGGTTAAACAGAACATTTATATTTCTTTGGTTTTAGTGGCCCTTTTAGCAGATGTGCTGAACATCAGCTGGGATAATGTAATGGAGATTCATAATTAGGACATTAGACGGGAGAAAAGGACATCAAACGCATACAAAGTTTCCATATTCTACGCATTTACTAACAAGCATTTTCAACTTGGAGACTGAATTGGATTTTGATAAGTCTTCTGTTAGAGAGGCAGAGGGTCTATAGTGCATCATTGAAAATGTTCATAGGAAGAAGAAATGGGCCTTGAGAGCTTGTTGGAATTTGGGGGGGGGGGGGTTCAGACCAAAGGAGGGTGCTGGACAGTTTCGTTGTTTTTTAGGAAAGATTATGCTACCATTGATTTGAGGTGAACTGGTTTGTGGCCAGAAAAGGAAGAAGAGGAGGAGAGAAGGGGAGGTGTTTATATGACCACCATTGTGTATATTATTATTGTGTAGAAGGAATCCAATGGAGCACAAGGAGGCAGGCTCAATATTGGGATGAATTGTTGGGGCAGGTGAGAAAAAAGCTGACCAGGTTGTAGTGGGGAGACTGTAAATTCTTGGGATCAAGTAGGGTGCATGGCGAGAGTGTCTCTTCTCTTATTTTTTTCAATTATGTGTTGCAAGGAAAGTCACTGGACATGATGTTTAAAAGAATGGGCTTGATCCAAGGGGGAGAGGGGAGTGAGTTAATTGAGCAGGACAATCTCTGGAGTTGGTGCTAGAATGATGGAGTATGAGCACCTGTAAGGCCTCTTTATTGGTGTCAGGCGAGGGACATCCTCTGATTGCGAAAAAGAGAATTTATTTGTGGTATTTAGGTGCAGATGCATGGTATGCGCCTTACGTTTTGGTTAATAGGCATGGGTGAACAGGTGAAGAGGATAGTGGTACTTTAATCCAGATTGGAGTGTGTAGCTGAATACAGTGGAGGATCAGACTTTGAGGAATGGTGTCTGATCATGGTGTCTTTGACCATAGCTGTTGGGGTGGGTATGGTATGGATTTTTTGAGTGATAATGGTGATTCGGATGCGGTTTGGAGCTACGTTGAGAGTCAATTGGATCAGGGAATGTTCCAAAGAAAATGGATCTACTGACTCCTAGGGATTTTGGTATACGGATAAATGGTTTGGGTTGGTTAGTTGTTTGTCAGCAAGATAAAATCACCATCCTTACATTGACTAGTAAAATAGCATAGGATGCTACGTGGCATTGCACAAAAATTGAACCACAAAATTCCAGAATGTCCCACCTTACATTGTCTTGTTATACTTTTTTCTTACTTTTTCTCTGGCGGCCCAGCCTACCTTTCAATTGGGTACCCTGCTGGTGATTCGAAGGAGTTTGCAGATCTGCCCACAATTCAATTCGTGCCAGCGCGAAAAAAATGAACAATTTTTGGGTATTTCTTGCCATTAATTATGCAAATCATACAATGGTGGCAATGAGGTCAGAAATGGAAAGTGGCAGGACTCCTGCAATGAGATGATGTGCATGCGAACCATGCAATCTGGCTCCATTTTACAACGTGACCCAGTGCCACGTCAACCTACTGCCTTGTCAAAGGTGAACTTCTGCAAATAAGGCTATTCATGGCGTTGGTTGTGCTGCTCTAGTGGGACTGCACATATTCGGCACAAAGCGGGTAGAGGTTTTGGTCTCCTAGTGCATGGGAAGCGAGGTAAGGGGTGCACGTACAGCTCCCACTGAGCAACAAGGCTACTGCTGATGCTTTTGGTAATCTGGACAGTACTCTTGTATAGCAGTTGTAAAATAGAATGCATGCACTCGTTTTTCTGCAATCGCAGGTGGAGCGGTTGATTAATCCCTGTTTTCAAGCTTCAAGAAGTGTAATATAACTCAGTAGGTTGCATCTCTTTGAAGCTTTTGTACAATATAATCAATAATTTCAGTGAAATATTAGATTTGTCTGTGTGGATCAGAGGCCTCAGTTCCTATACCCTTGTTGTGTGACGCCATAGAGAGGTCTACTCTACTACAGTCAATTCTGTGTCACGTATGCGGATAAACTGTGGATTCATTTTTCATGCTGCCCCGCAGTGCACCACCCACCAGGAGCCTTAAATATACAATATTTTTTTCCCCAAAGAAGGATGAGCTCTTTAAGTCCAGGAGCTTTCAACAACAGATGCGCCCTTGAAAAGTATGGATACAAATGTCACATATCAGATAAATGGAGCTCTTCAGCCCATATCCCTTTTTTATCAATTCTGCAGCTTTCTACTTTTTCGCATCAAGTGAAATTTATACGGTAGCATGCGAGAAAGCAGTGATTTAAGAGATGAGGTTCTCTTCTTTCATCTCGGGGAAGGTTGTTTGAGATGCTGAAGGTGTGATGTTCACTGGCCAGGAGTGCTGTGTTTTCTGCGTTCACATCAAATAACAATTGCATGCCATTTTTGGCTCTGCTGGTCTTAACGGGCGACTCGTGGTGCCAGAACCTTAGCAAATTTCAGATGGGCATTTTTTAGTATGATGGATCCCGCATGAGTGTCGATAAAAGGTGCATTTTTTTCATAATCTTATTTAATGCAGGTTGGGCCTCAGTGGTACTGGTGCACTGTAGGTTTATACGATAAACTAGTACATTGAAGATAAAGCAACAAATTGAACAGATTTAAACAAACATGAGAAAACTGGAGCATGATCCACAACATGTGCAACCTACGCAGGATTTAATTAGGCAAGTGAAGGAGTAAAGCAAATGTAATATAAAAGCAAGGGAGTGAGACCACAGCAACGATATTCTGTTTCTCAAGTAATGCTTTGCACATCTGATGTCTCCTAGGGCCCAATGGTATTATTTACGGTCAGAATCTATATTGTTTCAAGGTGGGTGTCGGGCAAGTACAGGTAATCGTAGTATTTCAGGAATAATTCCTATACGCTGGATTTATTGTGAAAATAATATTTATAGGTAATGTCACTCATTGAAGAAAAGCTGAATGGGTTTGCAAGAAAGTAACAAACAGCCTGTTTGACAACACCTATAAATATTATTTATACTTGCCCTAACACCCACCTTAGAACTTTTTTAAGTTTAAGGGGGTAGTGGTATCTCCCTGTCCAGGACAAGTAACCCAACAACTAATTTCTGCTCAATATTCAACGGCTAGTCATGGATTGGGGCCCATCACCCCGCTACCTACGGATCTATATTGTTTCCACTGCATAAAACCCTCTTACTTTAGAAGCATATTCTGTTTTCTTGAAGTTGCCATATCTTCATCATGAAGTAGTTTACGCTTGTTCATACAGTAGCTAAAAATAATGTCACTCACAGTCCTCTAGTCTTCTGCAAACCATCCGCAGTAGGGAGAGCATGTGTAACAAACTCCCATTCTCACTAGAATACATCACCCAAGGGTGACAAGATATCCTCAACAGAGGGAACATAATGAGGCTATTACCCAAATCCCTGACTTGAAAGGCATAACATCGACAGACTTGCAATCATTCGAATTCCTGGCAAATGACAACACCTCATGTTTAGAACTCACACTAAGGGCTCTGACAATATAGTGCCATCATTCATAACCTTTGCTAACATCTTTAAAACCTCAGGAATTACATTAGAGTTACTAGGTGCCTGGATATCCTTCTCCCTATCGCGGTGAAAGAGAGAGCTCAATCCTCACCAATAACCCTCGCTTTGTGGGTCCTACTGGGTGCCAGAAGGAACTCTCTGGGTTGGACCAAGGGACAACCTCAAAACAATCAGTCAAGCAGGTCAGCATCATCCCGGTGGGATTGGATTCCCTCAGTTTTAAATGCTTCAAGGACCACATGAACTCACTACTTGAAAGAAGTCGGACTGAAGCGTACGGTTTGGTACCTTGTATGATGGGACATTGCTGGGGCTAAAACCTTGCTCCAAGATGATTCCCCTGCAGAACTGGAATTACTTTGATATCATTCCCCTTCAAGAAACCTGGTCCATGGGAGACCCCCCAGTTCAAGGTTTCTCACATTATCATGTCAAGGCTACAAAAACATGGGAGACCGAAATGGGGACTAGCGGTCAACCTATCACTGAGACTGGACATTACTGTAGAATAATACTGCAAGTTGACCCAGGCCTCTAAATAATCACACTTCGCTAAGGAGCCCCAAATATGAGACCCACATTCTCCTATTCAACATCTATACTCACCCAAATACAGTCATGAGAAAAACGCTTTTATAAACAATCAGGTCCTCAATAACTAGCTATAAACAAGCCAACCCCACATGGGACATATTGATTGGTGATTTTAAGTCCAATTTAATATACACCCCAGACAATGATGACATGCTAAATGGCGACAACACATAATGGAATGTTCCATCCCCATCATCCTCAATAGTCAAACGTTGAGACCTCAATGGCGAAAAATGTGTCACAACTTTGGAATTTATAGGTATGGGGGTCTTGAATGGGAGATCCGTAGATGATACTCCCCTAAATTATACTTTACTTTGGCCCAAAGTCTCTATCAATCATTGACTACACTGTTGTCTCCCTGCTGTTAATTCCACTGATCCAGCACCTCTCCATTAAAGACACAACCAACAGTAATCGCTCATATCAGACTTTAATGTTAGGCCTCAGCCCACAAAAACACCGATTGGATCCTGTAGAAACTGGTGAACTACATTTGTCCAACTTAAGGCACTTGCGATGGAACAGCCCTCACATCCCTGGCAAAATATTTAATAATATGTTGCACCAATACAAGAACAAATCTAATAGATGCATGGATAAGTTTTACTGCCAATCTGTTGTCACAAGCGACCGCAGTGACATCAAAACCTTCATTTTTGCGAACACACAAACCAAGTCTTGTTCATTAATATTAAAGAGATGCTTCAACGAAAGAGGCATTCGAAGGAGCAAAGAAGCTATAATTGCAAGTATGAGCCTGGGGGACCCACAGTTAATCCGTAAATGTCTGAGATTTCTGATTAGGGCTCCAACTGAGCTGTCCCAGTCAAAGTTCTCACCAATGTCAGTGGAGCCACTGAATCGAGGGCTAGCTACTATACCCTGAATTTGCACAGAAGTGACCGATGATTAACCTATATTGAATATTTGCACAAGCACAGTTCTGCACTGTTAAGTAATTATTTAGCTATGTCTTAGAGGCTATCCGTCGCTCGGCAGGAGGTGAAGCCAGCATTGTATCGGGCAGGGCCAGCTATCAAGAGCTACTCTTCCCCTACTGTCAAGGCAAATGCACCACTCACCCCACACTGACATATTATTATTATTATTATTAATTGTGTTTTGTTAAGCGCAAACAACCCGGAGGCCTTGTAGCGCTGTATTGTCTGAATCAAGAGAGGACAAAGAGAGCCAAGTTAGGTGAAAAGGAGAGTTTTCAGATCCTTCCGGAAGTTCAGCAGGTTAGATTCACTGCGAAGGGTACCAGGCAAGGAGTTCCAAGCCTTGGCGGCATTCCAGGAAAAGGATAGCCCGCCCCATCTAGCACGTTTGGTTTTGTTTATTGTGGCTAAGAAAGCTGTACTAGATATCAGAGATCTATGAGGAAGATAAGGGGTCGCCAGAGAACAAATCATAGATGGAGCGGTCTTCCACATGGCCCTGTGCATGATGCACATAGATTTGAACAGAACTCTGGCCTTAATGGGTAGCCAGTGGAGTTTCTTCAAAGCTGCTGTGCCAGATTCTCGCCGGCTAAGGCCTAGGAGGAGGCGAGCAGCTGCATTTTGAGTAGTCTGGAGTTTCCTAGTGGTGGAGATAGGAGCCCCCAGGTATAGGGAATTTCCGTAATCCAAACGAGAAAGAATAATGGCTTGCACCATTATTCTGCGTGCTTGGAAAGGTAGGACTGGCAACACCTTCCTGGGCATCCGCATCAAGCCGAAGCAGGTGGCGGACAGGACGGTTGCTTGTTGTTTAAAGTTTAGATTTGTGTCCAGCCATATGACCAGGCTTTTTATTTGGGTTTTTGGTTGGGGCGGGTTTCCCATGCATGGGGGCCATTCTAACATAGGACTGGGGATGACTGAATTGCCCAGGATCATAAGCTCCGTTTTCTCACCGTTGAGCTTCAAGTGTGAGGAAGTCATCCACTGATTTATTGCTACCAAACATTTAGTGAGGTTAGGGGGGAGGTGTTGGGCTGGTTCATTGATACAACCAGTTGCGTATCGTCGGCGTAGGTTACTATGTCTAGACCAAACGAATGCACAATGTCAGCAAGAGGTTGCAAGTAAACATTAAAAAGGGTAGGGCTCAAGGACGAGCCCTGTGGTACACCTCGATCAAGGGGCCAAATTTTTGAGTGGGTGTTGCGCTCTACTACCTCAAAAGAACGATTCTTCAGGAAGGACTGAAGCCAGTGTATGGCCCTCCCTGAGATTCCTATTTGGCGTAGGCGGTGGAGAAGAATGCTGGTGTTGACAGTGTCGAAGGCGGCACTGAGATCAAGCAACATATTTGCTACAGTGCCGCCTTGGTCCATCTGTTTCCTTGCCACCTCAGTCACCGTCAGAAGAGCAGCTTAAGTTCCTAACTTGGGGCGGAAACCAGCTTGGGAGTCATGAAGCAGAAGGTTGTTTCCAGATATTGTGTGATGGTGGCATTGATATGTTTCTCCAACAGTTTACTGACCCAGGGGAGAAGTGAAATTGGACGATAGTTGGCCATGTTGTCAGGGTCCAAGGTGTTTTTTTTTTTAGTAGTGCTCTAACTTGGGCGCATTTCCACGCCATAGGAACTATACCTGTAGTGATAGAGGAGTTTAAAATATTAAGGATAACAGGCCTAATAGTGTCTATGATCTTAGTTAGATGGCAGGGGGGGCGGGATCAGTAGGTGACCCAGATTTGACCTTCCGCATTAGGATATCAAGTGAGTCCTCATTAAGCAAAGGGAACTCATCCAATGTTATTCGGAACTCTGGAGCCACCCAGCCCCTGTCACACACACATCAAACCAGCAGAAACCAGAAATAGTTAGACAAGAAAATATTCACTTTCTAAAAGTGCTATTTTCAAACCCAGAGTCCAAAAACCATCCACCCAAACGGATGCGTTATCAAACCCCGAGTTCAGGGATACCAAACTCGACATTGCACCATGCTCCCCGAGCCAGCTAGGATCATACCATTAATAATCCCGGCAGCTCATGCTAACTAATGGAGAGCATGCGACCTTACGATAGTGAAGTACGAAGATGGCGGTAGTTCACTATTAGGACATGCCGACTTCGTCAGGCTTGTCCTACCTTATACTTACAATGCACCCTGCCCTCGGGCCTACCATAGGGGTGACTAATATGAAGTTAAGGGAAGGTTTGGAGGACTGGCAAGTAGGCGTACTTGCGCAGCCCGCGTGACAGCACGAGACTGCACGTAGGTCTCGCAATGACAGACCCGTAGACATACGTTTACTAGGCCGCTCGTGTGGGTGGCACAACACGTGCCGCAAGCCCACTAGCGGCATTTGTATTTACAAGCCCCAGCACTCCTTGTGCACTAGACTAGGGACTGACAGTAAACCAAATAAGCCAAACATGGAATTCAATCAATACAGTAATTTCACATAGGGAGCACTTGCGCCGCGGCACTGATCAGCAGTGGCACAGCGCCCAGAGCGATATACCAGCAAAACCTCGTAAACATAGGAGGCAGACAGAAAAAATGGAGGAGAGACTCAAGCCAATGTTGTCAGGTCTAACAGAGGCTATTATTGAAGAAGTTATTGCCCCATACTTGAAGGCACGATTGCACTTCCATGACTGCTGCCTTATATAACTTGCATGTCTGCACAGACTTATCGAACTTGAATTGTACAGGCTGACTGATGCGTAATCTGAATTTTACACTTGCACAAGCACAGATCTGCACTGTTATGTCATTATTAACATGGGTCTTATAGGCTATGGTACTGAAGAAGGTAGTGACCTATGCTTGGAAGGCACAACTGCACTTTTCCGTACCTGGAGCCGTATGTGTCTCGTATATTTGCACAAAGTTCTGACTGGTTTTAAAGGCCATTTTTATTGAAGATGAGATTGTTCTATGATCAGTGTGTATTTTCTCGCCATTTTACCTTCTTAATTGTGAAATATTACACTTGTAGTTGTTTTATGGTTCAATAAAAATATTATGGTTTTAATTAATTGAAACAATAAAGAATTATTAAAAATTGCAAGTAGACAATGTGCAACTTACAAATACACCTCTGGGGAGGTTTATTCTTTGTACCAGGTGTAATCACCATTGGAGGAAGCTGTGGTAGGAAAAATCGAGTCTGGCTGTATTAGCCTGTACAGGTTGCTATGATCAAAAAGGTAGGCCCAGAGAGGGGATTGCTGGATCATGTTTGAAGGCTATGGTAGATCAGGAGACGGATGTAGATTTTGTACTAGAAGCAAAGAGGATCGTATATAAGATGAGCACAGTAAGGGACCTAATTTGCAAGATTTAGCCTGCGCTCAAGTCTTTTTATGCATGGTATAGTGGGCTGCTTGCATTTTGCGCCAAACTGCCTCTGCATTGTACATGAAACCAGACAATTGACACATCATTTGAACTCATTTATCAGAGGTAGGCGTTCGATTTAGTGTGGTTTCCCTTTCGGGACCGTAAAAACAGAGGTTCATTGGGAAGAAGTAAATAAGCTGAGCCTATTGCGGGAGGGTGGCTTTGGAGGGAATCAAGCCATGAACAAACACCTCTATTCAGAGCACCATTTTTTCTAATCAGCTTTAAAGATTTTTACATCAAGGTGAAGCGAGCTTGGGGATTGCAGTCGATGAAACCCATTTTCGGTCCATTCCCTTTTTAACTTGGAGATTATGGGATCGAGGGTTTAACAGATTCAACAAATACACATTATGAGCTGGGTGCTGGAGCAGCTCGAGCCGAGGTGTGTGCGCCTGCACCCCCGGAGAGATTTTGGCTTCCTTTTTCCCCGAGCTGGGAGAGGAAGGAAGTTGGAAAGTACGAGAATCCGTTCGCCCCGACAATGCTGGCAGAAAGTTAAATTACTTTACATTACCAGCATCACCCCTGCAGCTAGAGGAATTGGTAGCTGTAAAAAGTAATAAGCGCGTGCTCACCGTTGACATTTTCCAGTCAATGCTTTTTCTCTTTCTCTGCGTGACCCCGGAATTATATTCCTGAAATACAAAGAGAGGTGACAGAGCATTGGAACACGATGAGCTGGAGCGGCGCGTGCAGAACGCGGGGCTCATGTTCATTGGCGCTGACCTCCATTAACACAATGCTTTCTGCGAGTCCACCCACTGACGTGATAATGAAGTGGAAATAATGAGGACTTAATACAATTCTCCTTTTTTTTTTGCCTTCGACTTTCTGCAAATTTGCTTAGCATTTTTAAAAACTCAGCGTATTGGACTACTGCATCCTGACACATCTTGTTAAGGAAACTAAGCGTTCCTGGCGCGGCTAATGGCATCGTGGCCTACCGGCTCGCTGGAAGTAGTGAAAAGAAATCTCCGCCGGCGAGACCCACCTGCGGTTCTGGTGGCAGAATGAAGGCGGGAAAGAAGCTAATGCAGGGGCAGAGGTGGTGACATCTCATACAAAAAACGCAAGTTAAACATAGAGTAGCCTGCCTGTTGCTAGGGTGACCAACTGGCATTGGTGCAAATTCAGGACGGGGAGTGTAAAAATTCAGGACAAAGGGTCGAAATTCAGGACACAAATTCAGGACAGGAGGTCAAAATTCAGGACAAAACTTCAGGACAATTGGTTAGGTTTTACAGACACATCAGAGGTCGCGCAATAGTATAGAAGTAAGCCCAGCCATATCCAAACATATTCAACAATTTGCAAACCTATCCATCATGTATCCTTCCATCTATCATTTCACTCATCCATCCCCTCATCCATCCTTTCACTCATCCATCCATTATCCATCCATCCACCCTTTCACCCTATCCATCTGTACACTCATCCATCCACTCTATCCATCTGTACACTCATCCATCCACTCTATCCATCTGTACACTCATCCATCCACTCTTCTACCCATCCCTCCATTCACTCATCGAGCCATTTGCCCTTTCACCCATCCAGCCATCCTTTCACTTACTCATCCATCCACCCAGTCACTCATCCTTCCACCCTTCCACTCTATCAGTCATCCACCCATCCTCCCTTTCTCTCTCCATCGACCCTTTCACTTAGCAATCCTTCCTTCCATCCATCCACCCACCCATCCATCTACTAATCCACTCATGAATCCATCCATTGACCCTATCACTCATCCATCCTTTCTCTCATCCATTTATCCTTTCACTCCTTCACTCATCTATTCATCCTTTTGTTCATCTACCCTCCTTTTCACTCACTCATCCATCCTTACATCCACCCTTTCACTCATTCGTCCATCCATTCAACCTTGCATTTATCAATTCATCAATCCATCAATCATTTCTCTTATCCATCCACCCACCCACTCACTCATCATCCACCTTTTCACTCATCTATCCTTCCACTCATCCATCCACCCGTTCACTCATCCAGCTACCCTTCCACCCATACATCCAGCCATATACCTTTTCTCTCTTCCATCCTTCCACTCACTCATCAATCCATCCATCATCTCTCCTTATCCATCTATTTAATCTTTCATTCATCCATTCACCCTTTCACTAATTTATCCAGCCATCCATTCATCCCTTCACTTACTCACTCGCCCACCTTTTCATATTCATTTTGAGCTGAGCCTTTTTGACAAGAGGCCCATCAAGAACTTCACCCTCCCTGCAGGAGCCATTCCAGGACTGGGGCAGAACCCATCCAGGGCAGAGACAGGAGCCACCACATGGGGGACAGGAGCCATCACAGGCAGGGGGGAGGTGGGGGGACAGGAGCTATCACTGGGGCGGGGCAGGAGCCATCACAGGAGGGGGAACAGGATCCATCAGGGTGGGCACAGGGGTGGGCATGCAGTTTTCTAGTATCATCTTGGTCTCTTCCAGGGTGGGGTAGGGCTCCTCACCCCCTCCTGGACAAGACAACGAGAAGACTGGCTCTTTCCAAAATGTTAGTTTAGCCATCCCCCGCGGTGATGTACAGTACTTACAGGAGATACTCCAAGAGAACTGATTTAACCGATTGTCCTCCATACTTTGTTAATCGGTGTGGGTGGGATTGTGTCATTTCTTAATTTTATTACATTAAGACTGCATGTTAGAAGACCCGAGGTTTAATACAATTTAGTGACAGTATTTAAGCTCTGTGAAGAGAACCAGTGCTGCTCAGTGTAATCAGGGCCTGGGACCGTCGGCAGAAATTAAATGTGTGAAGCCCTCCTAAATCGCAGAGACATGGTGCATTCAGGGCTGTTTGCATGTGAATAGATGTCGCTGCTCCTGAAGCTGCCGCCCCCCCTCTGTCACCTTCAAGCACCTCTTAACAGCTCATCAAGGGCTGGAGGTGCGAGAGTTGCCATCCCGCTGTGCCTCTCCAATGCTGCGGGGTATGTGAGCTTTGCATCAGAGTCAAGAAGGGAGGAGGGCGGAAGCTGTAACGGCTTTAGGGAGGTGCGACCAGTGCCCGAGGTTAAAATTACGGACAAATTGCGTCCGTTAGAGACTCCTTCACGGACAACGGACAGACGGCCGAAATTACGGACTGTCCGTGAAATTTACGGACGGTTGGTCACCCTACCTGTTGCGCCTCCTGATGCGACCGCAATGCAGTGCGATGGTTCAGGCCTCTGCGCATGCGTCCTGGAAGAGTACAAGGGAAGGACTGGGGGCATCAGGAGGTAGTGGGGCTAATAAGACAGAGAAGTAGGTAATTTACGCATGCGCAGAGTCGGGCATGATCCTCACACCGAGGAGAGCCATCCATGGTCTTATGTATCTGGGGAAGTTAAAAAATATTTCATGGTGGAATGTGCAAGGTGGCGAAGGAGACGATTATCAGAGTTTCTTGAGGACGTAGATAGTTGAAATGATGAAGTTGGAAATAATGTTTGGAAGGGAGGTGGTGTAGAATGATAACAGTAGACCACTTGTTAGGAGGGCTGAGGTAAGTGAAGAGGCAGAGTATGCGCAGTTGGAGCGATAGAGAGCATAACCAGGCTAGCGCCACTCGACTGAGTCGACTCGCTCTGAGAGCCACCACTGGGACCCTCCTTGTACCCACAGACCACATGTAGTCGCTGTCTGATGGAAAAAGGCCACAGTTAAAAAAAAAAAAAACATCACACATGATCATTGTGTCATCATCCATTAGGTAATCAACGTAATAAATCAACAAAATAATACACACACATTATTAGTCTGTCACTCGGGTGGGGGAGGCCACCTTGCGGGATCGAGGTATAATCCTGCTACCGATTGTCCATATGGGCCCTTGGATGTGTGGCAAGTGCTTTGCCCACTTCGCTGACCCCGAGTTCTTTGCTAGGGGGGTCCTGGCATTTGGCACCCCAAGGCCCCACTGCATGACCAGGCACCCCCTTCTATCTCTTCTGGGGTGCTCTATTACTGCTGTTGAGGTTCTACCAACTCCTCTTGGTGACTACATTTCGACCTGCCGACGTACCCTTTCTACCTGTTTTTTGGCCTGTGTTGGTGGGTCTTTGCTTGACTGCTGAGAATGTGCAGCTGGCCCGCAAGCTAGAGTGACCCTTACCAATGTTGTCAAAGAAGGAGGGGATTTACACCAATTCCAAGCAGTGCCTTTCTTGTCATTTATGCTTTGCAAACCCATTTTGCCTGAGAACTGTCTCCACGCACCATTTAGCCTTCTCCCTGTCACATTTGGGGCTTTTGGCCAGGTTAAGGTGCTGTGCCCTTAGACAGCCCGACTATGGTGGTCCAGAGGCTTTCTTACATTCTAGCACTTTTCATAAGATACCTAGGGAGGAGAAGAGTTCTAGCACTTTGCATAAGATACCTAGGGAGGGGAAGAGTTCTACCACTTTGCATAAGATACCTAGGGAGGAGAAGAGTCACAAGCACGGTAGCGTGGTGAATTGTGCTGAATGCTGCAGAGAGGTTGAAGTGACTATAAATAGAGCAAAGTTATTTGTGGTTTGAGGGACGATCGTTAAAAATGTCCATAAAGCCTCTTTCCCTCTAGGCTAGAAGTTGAAAAACAAAGTGCAGGGTATTCAGTAGGTTGAAAGAGGACTGTTTACTAGCGAGTCGGTTGATCACCAGCTGCTCGAGATTCTTGGAGAAGATGTGAAGTTGAGCTGTCAACCATAGTTAGTGACGAAGAGTCAGCAAATAAATCCTTTTATAGTGCAAGGAAGATAGTAGTTTGAAAGCTGACAGGGTAAAAGACATAGAGGCAGATGAGGCTCAAGAGAGATCAGAGACAGGTGAAGGTGGTGCAAAACTATGCAAGTTGAATAATTATATGACCTTAAATGCCTTGGTTGGAAAGCAAAAAGGCTCTGGTCATTGAAAAATAGGGATCAATTCCTTAGGGGCAGTCAAGGTAAAGGAGACAAGTTGGGTTGGAGTGGGGGTGGACTGCAAGGATGCCAAAGCACCAGTCTGGTGCAATAGCTTCGGAGGATGAGGTTTGAGAGAGAATCCATTTTTAATTACCTTATTTACGGGGAGAGAAGGGAAGGACCTGTTTGTGTTTGTGCGCTTGCCTACCTACATATAAACATGCATGGAAACCGTGATCTGTGGTATGCAGTAGTTCTACGTGAGGTTTTATCATCTACTATAAGAAAGACACAATAACAGGCATGTCCATTTTCTATCCAGTTTGGTCCATAAACAAGACAGGTTCCTAGCTCATTTTCAAGTGATATACACAGCTTGATGTACACTTTTAATGAAGTTTACTGCTGTGAATTCCCACTTCCCGAGGTCAAGTACATCTGTACCACTGCACAACCAAGATAGGCGCTGTATTAAACATCTAAGATATAAATCTAAGAAATTCCTTTTGTCAGTCTTAACAGTTTCTTGTGGAGTTACTAGATTCCAGACGCGGCCCGCGCAGGTAAGAGCGGTGAGGCCGGGTTAGGGGGGGTCGTGGGGGGGGGGGGGGTGGCGTTTCGGACACACGACGACAATGGAAAATTATTTATTTATTTAATTTTCCATTGTGGTTGTCTGTCGATTCCCCCCCAACCCAGTCCCTCCGCCCTACCGCTGTTACCTGTACGGACTGCGGCTGCTAGCTTCTTGTTTGGCACTGAATTGAAGCTTCACTGACAGATGCGCAGAGATCTCTTGTACCATAGTCTTTAGACTATACAAAATTATTTTTCCTAGTAGGAGCCTCAACAACAGATTGCACATCACCCTACTCTATGCTGCTGAACGCGTTTCTTTTAGTGCACTGTCAGGATCAGCCACAGAATTCAAAGTAGCTAAGTGCTGTCCTCAAGAGATACTGTTACCTTGAACCCTTCCGGTTTATAACTGAAAGTTTGGCTTTTGTTTTTCTTTAGGCGCATCTGCATTAACAAATCTCTCCTCTTTTCAGGCCTTCCAAAGATTTCCGCCTAGGTTTGCATTCAACTAACTTATTCGCATGTTTGAGTATCGAGACTTTACCCTGGTGCACGGTTTTAACCCATTCTGTGCCACTGAATGTCAATTCAGCTATTAAATCGGGCCTTAAACGATTCAGAAAAGGGGGTGGTGATGAACAGAGTGTCTGAATTAAGCAGACCACTCTTACCCAGTCCAAAGATCAGGGCTTGATCCATCACCGTTATTTATCTCACTGCACCATCCCAGCTCAGAACCTGGCTATATGCAAATCAGTCTGTCCCTGGCCCAGTGCATCATGGGAACAGGGCAGACTAAACTACCAAGCCAATTCTTCACCAGAAAGGAAACAAGCTACCGGGGACCGGTTTCTGGCATTTCAGCCTTCTTCGGCCTGGCTTGCTTGAATCCTGATGGAGCAGTGAGAAAGGGACTCATGTCTGAGTATACCCTGCCACACCTATAGTGGCCAAAAATGATTCAGAAAAGGGGGTGGTGATGAACAGAGTGTCTGAATTAAGCAGACCACTCTTACCCAGTCCAAATCGGGCCTTGGCTGTACTAATATCGCAATTCCGTCTGCATAGTTTTCTGATAAATGCTTCTTTTTAATCTGAAACGTTACCACGTTCACAAAGGCATTCCTCGTGCTTGATGTACATATCTTGACAGTTTGTCCCCTGTTACTGGCCAACATTTCCAACACAAGTTGTGAAATGCTGGTCACATACTTCCCTTCCTACTGAAGTTCTGAATTGATTAGGATGGGGAAGAAATTGTTTTGAAACATCCTCCTTTGCTAGACTTTCAGCAATTCTTCGTCACTCTAGGAGTGTCTGTTTCTTTAGCATTTACAACATAAGCAAATAACTTCAAAATACAGGGTTGCCCTGATTCTTGTAGATATTATAGAAGATAACGTGTCCTCCGTGCCGCCCTCAACCTTCTGCATACCACTATCTAAGAATCACTGGCTTGAGATTAAGGTGGTTCACCTAAGGTTGTATTTTCTTTTTGTGTTTGTGTTCTAGCTCTTGCAATTGTGTGAGACGACTTGTATTTTTTTGCAGATGAAGCTTTTTTTTCCTTTACTGATACTCCTCACTTCACAGTATCTCGTATATAGGGTGTTAACATTGGTATTGAAAGTTCTCTGGTATTTGTTGGGTTGTGAAACAATTTGTCATATTGCATCTTCTGGAGGCTGTCATCAAAGTTTTTGGAAGACATCCATCTTCCTGGGAGAGCTCAACTTTCACCTGGATGACCCCATACTCCCCGACCTCCTGGAACTCATGGACAACTTCAGCCGCACGCAGATGGTCTCAGACCCCAGGGACAGAGCTGGTCACAAGCTGGACCCCATCTTCATGTCCATCAACTGACTCAGGTACAGCCACACCACGTAACTCACCTGATCTGATCATTCCGTCGTACACTTAACCATCACCGTATCCCTCCGCATCAGCCCCCAACTGCCACAGTGCCCATTCCGCAGCTGGACCAAGGTCACTCAACCCCAAAGGACCGATGCCCTCAGGCTCCCCAAGCCCGACACCTCCACCAACATGAACTAGGCAGTAGGGAACTTCAAAGCCTGGATCACCTGTGCCGCTGATCGAGTCGCCCCCACCAAACCAACCAGAATGCACAGACCCACCAAACAAGCCAGCTGGTACACCTCAGTACTCTGCACAGCGAAATGCAGATGCAAAAAACTGGAAAGAAAATGGAGCTCCAGCAGCTATGACCGTGATCAAGACATCTTCAAGTCTACCCCCAACAGCTATCACCACCTACTCAAAGCCACGAAAAAGAAATCCTTGACACACCACATTGAAACCAGTGCCAACCAGACTACGGAACTCTTTGCCATCGTCCAAGAGTTCACTGGCCCATCAGCCACAGAAAACCCGATCCCCTCCTCACAGAAACTCTGCGATGCTCTTACAGGCCACTTCCGCAACAGGACAGCCACCATATGCAGAAACTTTGATCCCCCAGTGACCAATCTCCTCAGCATCCCCCTCCCGCGAAGACAGCTGCCGACCACGTGCTCACCACATGGGAGCAACTCAGCACAGCAAAAACCAAGGTCCTAATGAAGTCCATCCACTCAGGAGCACCCCCTGACACGTGCCTCTTATCTACTCTACAACCTCTGAAAAGACAAGATCAGTCACCAGCTCACCACCATTCTCAGCACCTCAATCACCACAGCCACCTTCCCTGATGCCTAGAAACATACGGAGGTCTGACCCCTCCTCAAGAAACCCTCCGCAGACCCAACGACCTCCAGAACTATTGCCCCATCTTGCTGCTCCCGTTTCCTGCCACTGTCCTTGAGAAGGACATCAAACTTTAACTGACTGAACTCCTAAATAGAACCAACCCCTTCCAATTATGATTCAGAGCCATCCACAACACAGAGACGGCCCTGATTGCTGCGACAGACTACATCAGCACGTTACTGAACAGAGGGGAATCAGCCTCCGTTATCCTTCTCGACCTCTCTGCCTTCAACGCTGTCTCCCACCACACACACGCATCATCTGACTTCACCAGAACCTAATCAAAATAGACACCCTCAGATGGATAGAATTCTTCCTCTCGGGGCACACACAGATTATTTGTCCCCCTCCTTTCACCTCACTTTCAGACTTGGGGATGACAGGGAAACCGTTTGTCTAAAGAAGCTGGTGGGTTTTGTGCCCTGGCTATTGCATGACTGAATGTACATGGCTTCATATCTTACATGCAGAAATTATGCATAGTGTCATTGTGAGTGTACAGACCTGCTAATAGGGCCTCATGTTTGAGTAGGTGCACATCTTGGACTGATGTGCTCTAGTGGTCGCAACCTATTTGGTGCCTGGCTCAGACTTGAGTCCCTTGCTCACTTTACCACTGGATTCAAGCAAGCCGGGCTGAAGACGGCTGGAATGCCAGAAACCGGTCCTCGAACGCTTGTTTCCGTCCAGGGAAGGCATGGCTTGGCAGTTCAGGCTGGACTGTTCCCATGAGGCACAGGGTCAGACTGATTTGCATATAGCCATGTCTGAACTGGGGTGACCGAGTGGGCTAAAAAACGGTGATGGGGGGGGAGGAGCCAAGATGGCGGCGGAGACAGACGTGTAGTCGCCCGGCTCCCCGAGCCTTTGTTACCTGCAGCACTATCCTGCTCTCTATCCTGATACAGTGTCGTCGCGGGAGGAAGCAGACGTCGCGCTGATACCGGGGGTGTTCCTCCGGTGTCTCTACCCGCCTGCAATCCGACGATAGGGCATGCTGATCTGCTGACCGTACTCGTGCCCTGGAACCGGGACCCCATGTCCCTGCGCACCGCCGGAGAAGGCTGTGACTCTGAGGGCTGCTGGAGCAGTGAAGTAGCGGACGCTACCAGGCTGACTGTATGCTGTGAGGGCGCCTGTATCTGCCCTCGCTGGAAAGTGCACACCGACCGACTGTGGGTCCATTCTGCTTCTCAGTTCCCGTGTGACGCAGAGGTGAGCCGCACTGCCCTTTCTTTCCGTGTGTGGGACTGGATGCCATGATTAGCCGTTTCACTCGTTCCTGCCAACAACTACGCTAGGGGGGTTTTTGCTAATTGTTGCCCACTGGAGACGGACCCAGCTATCCGGTGACTACACCCCGTCTGTCCATTGTTAGCTTTGCCTCCGTTATCGGCGAAACCCCTAGCTGTGCAAACATGGCGGCCGTCCCCTTTGTGTTCGTTGTGGGCTCTACCTCCGCTCCTGAAGATGCTCCACTGAGTGCACTCGAGCGGTGTGGGGGACGCGGTGCTACACTCCGGACTGCGGACACGGCTGCTTACCCGCCTGAATATACCTGCGCCTCTATTATGAGCGCGATCACTGAATTAAAGGCGGATTGGTATGAGTGCTCCCGAGCGCTGGGAAAGAAACTGCACGAAGCCGCGCTTGGGCTTAGGGATGAATCGCCTGGCTGCTCTCATCTTCCCGCTGATCGGCCCCCTCACGGCGAAGTGCGGGCTACATTGTTGCAGCGCGCCTGTGAACTGGGACACACTTCTGATTTTGATACTTCAGATGCACTGCTGTCTGCCGATCCCGGCATTGGTACAATGTTTCCTATCCTGCCTAAGATTTCCATTCCGGCTACGGCATCGCTATCCTTCCACGTGGATCAGCAGGAACTGCTTCTGTCTTTATTGAATGTCTACACCCTGCA
This sequence comes from Lissotriton vulgaris, assembly GCF_964263255.1. Lineage (NCBI taxonomy): Eukaryota > Metazoa > Chordata > Amphibia > Caudata > Salamandridae > Lissotriton > Lissotriton vulgaris. The sequence goes on from NC_141691.1 coordinate 889,265,241, forward strand.
CGCTGCTACTCCATATCCCTGTGAACTACAACTCCAGATGGACTTTGGAATGTTGCCCTTCTGGTCTGCCAAAACAGTGTGTGCCTGGAAGTGGCCATTTTGTCCTGGGGGATCATCTCTTTGCCGAGTGCGGCCATCTTGTCCCTTTGTTCCACCTGAGGCGGGGCTTTCACCGGAGCTATGTTTGGGAATACGTTTGCGGTCTGGCCAGGGCTAGAAGTGCCCTTACTTATACGAACTGTGCCTGATGGACGGTTGAGACTCGGAATGGGCCGCCTCCTCAACGCGTGATGTTCTGTTATACGATGTCCTTCCCTATTCATTTTGTGCTTGATGATCCTTGCTTTGTTTATGATGTTTAGGGGGAAGTGAAGGCTATGGTCGGGGAAGTCCGGGAGACTTAGGATTTGGCCCTCCTCGTATAATAAAAAATGTTTTCCTTTTTTCTTTTCCTCCTTTTTCTTTTCCTATATTTCGGGTTCTTTAGTGGGCGACAGGCACAATGCTGGGGGGGGGGTAGGCCGTAGCCTCTGCATGAGTGTAGGGTGGGGGGTGCAACTTAGTTTAATTTCTTTCGTTTCTATGGGCCTTAATTTTTTCTCCTTATCTGCGCTTTTCTTACCCTGTTTCAGTTCTGGGTCCGCGGGAGGAGTTAGTGGGGAGTGGGTGGCGATGTTCATGATGCGTACGTGCTTGCAGACAATCCTGTTGTTCCTACCTGAACCGTCATGCGATTTGAAGGGTCTTGGCTCCCATTGTTGCTTTACGTACTGATGTTGCCTACTCATGTTGCTTAGTTATAGTACGGACTCAGTTCTCCTTGCACGCTATTCTTCATTATTTGTATTAGATTGGAAAAAACTTTTTAAACTTAACCTTCAATGATCCTTTCTCGGTGGTATGACTCTACTCAGGGGAACGTCAATTGATTGTCTAAGTTTATTCTGGTGCCACTGAGAACCTGTATTGATCGCACTTGTGCTTAAAAGTACTGTGGCCGGCCTGATGGTTGTAGGCCCGTATTTGTCCTCCTGCTAATGCACAATAAAGGTTTACAAAAAATTAAAAAAAAAAAAAAAGGTGATGGATGAAACCCAGATCTTTTGACTGGGTGTGAGTGTTTGATTGGTTCAGATGCTCCGTCCATTACCACCCCCTTTTGTACTGGTTTCTTTCTTTGACATGAGGTGGGGGTGTCGCATATTTCAACCTATTGCAGGGTTTCTGTGGCTGCTGTTTGTTCTTTGTGAATTATTTTTATTTATTTTTCAACATGTAGTAGTAATCCACAATAAAAAAACATGACATTCTCCAGGTAGGGTATACATTAGTTGTATCAAACAACAGGAGAGGAAGGGAAAGGGAATCCCTCTTCTTCCCCAAATAGACAAATAGATACTTTCTAACAACAAAAGAGTGACTCTTGGTGCAAACAAACACAGAATGTGGAACAAAACTAGTGGCTAGGTGTGATGGGGAAAAACCTCTGTTTTTTAAAAGAACCCTCACTCACCAACCTAGTTGATGACATGCTCCATCATCGGGTTCCCACCAGGGAAACCGAATGTCTCCCTGGTGTGCTGCGACGCCTGATTTACAGCGGAGCGGGTTTTTTTGGACTGTGTGATAGTGCAAAAAAGACGGTGAGTAGTGTGGGAATTAAAAGATGGCGAGCTGCACCCTGAACTAATTTTAATAGAAGGGCAGCCAGCAATCATTAAAATCAGTGTAACAGACACGTGCTAGTTCACTTTTTCACAGTTAATCTAGGATACAGCTGACTCACTTTGCAGGCCAGCACGTGTCGGTTCCACTATTTTAATGATTGCTGGGTGCCCTTCTATTAAAATTAGTTCAGGTTGCAGCTTGCCATCATTTAATTCCCACACTACTCACCTTCTTTTTGCACTATCACACAGTCCAAAAAACCCTGCTTCGCTGTATTTCAGGCGTCGCAGCACACCAGGGAGACATTCGGTTTCCCTGGTGGGAACCCGATGATGAAGCATGTCTTCTAAAAAAACAGAGGTTTTTCCCCATCGCACCCAACCCCTGGTTTTGTTCCACATTCTGTGTTTATTTGCGCCAATAGTCACTTTTTTGTTGTTAGAAAGGGTATACATTAGCACATATATGTAGAGACAGTACAAGACAGTATATATACCAGAGCACCGCTAAGCACACCGTTATTCCATCTTGTGGCCTGGTACGGGTATCCTGGACCCAGGCCATGGGAGATGCACCGCCGGCCCAGTGTCCGTGTTTGTTGTCTTTGTGAGGCTGCATGGGTAATAGAGAGTTTTCAGGTTGTTGTTGGATGAATGTGTAGACATGTTTGAGATTGAGTGATAGTAAATAATTGTCTGTGTACATTATATGAAGGAAATAGCTGTTCTTTATTTACTTGTTTGTAAGATAGGCAGATGTGAAGTATCTTGTGTGTTCCCAATCCCTATATGTCTGAGCTGGTGTTTGGGATGCTGAGGAGAGTGAATGGTGTAATAAAATGTTGCTGTGTGGTCTGCAGTGGAAGCTAGAGATGGGGCAGTTGTAGTGAGGATGACACCTTGACCAAAGCTACCTCCTGTTGCTATAACCTAAGAGCCTAAGACGAAATAAAGAACATTTCTTCCTTCTTGAATGGCTCCAGGCTGTTGTATGAAGTACCTGCCCTCCAACCACAACACATGGCTAGCCGGTGAACTAGGCATTTGATGGAGACGAGGTGGTAGTGAAGCTTCAGTAATTGGTTTTGGTTTTCAACAGTGTCCTCTAAGTCTGCTTCAGTATTTTTAATGTGTTGGCCTTCACCTGCATGTTCCATTTCCTAACTTCTAGGGGTATTTTCAAACATTAGATTAAAATTTCATATTTGCCTTAAATTGCATTACAGAAAACTTTGAAAATATACCATCACTGTTGTACAAATTTAATGTGGCCTGACCTATGTGGCAGTCCAGTCTGTTAGCAGAACTGATTCTCACGCCTTTAATCGAAGTCTGAAACATCATAATTTATAGACATATGTTTACCTGTTGTGTTGATTTTGGCTTGAGAATTTGCAAAATTCTGCAAACGTGTGCATTAGAAAGTATGCAAATTGTAAATTTCCTTTCATGCGGCCACTCTCCCACCCTTGCTCCCATTGGTTGCCCGCAGAGCAGACCTTCTACATGAACATGTTAAATAGTTTCTGTGAAAATACACAGATTTGTTAGTTATAGTTTTGTGCACAGGAAAGAATTTTCCCTGTCGGGAAAGAAGTTTCTCTACAATCTCTCAAAATCTGGAGAAGTTCAGTTCCCATATTAGAATGGCACTTCTTCCTTTTACCTGTATTTCCAGAGATAGAAATCAAATTCAAAATGTTTGTGAATAGCCATGAACATTTGTGTTTGTCAGTGTTACATGCAATGTTTATTCCCCATGATCCCCACCCCTTTAACCATCTATAACTTCTAAATTAGTACTGGGAACATCGATCGTACTGTTGATTTTTGTATGTGTAATGCCAAATTGAGTCTGCCAGTATAAATGTCCACAGATCCAAATTCCAAGCTTCTGCATCTGCGTATGGCATTGCTCTGTACTCCTTAATAAGTTGCCCCCTCTTGTAATATGTGTCTTTCAGGGTATGTTTTTTCCAGGAATAAATACTATCACGTTTGATTTGGGAGAAAACTTGACGTCATTTGTCCTTAAGTCTCTACAGAGAATCCAGTGAGCATGGAGCTTGAACTCCCTTAACCCCAACCTGTGCAGTTTGGGTTTTTAGAGCTCCTACTGCTGTGGAGTCTCCGACTGTTCTCACTCTGGCACCTTTCCTGAACACCTAATCCAGGCTTAAAATTCTGCACACTGTGCATGTGCACAGACTTTGCATCCTGAACATTTTATACCCTCAGTTCATCAGCCCCAATTTGAGTAGCACAACAAGGCGCTGTGCAACGTAATGCAGTACCTTATAATTGTGTATTAAAAATCAATACTCCCATCTTTAAACTACCTACTTTTCATTTAAAATGCATGTTTTTCGTAAGACAGGCCAGAAGTCGTCAACTAGGACAGGATTATGTTTCTTGTTGCCACCTTTTTGAACATGGTCTTTATTTCTGTTATTTAATAGATGTAAATGGAAGTTTGCTATCCATTGAGTTTTTAATAGCATTGGTGCTCTAATTGAGACATGAATGCGCGTGCTTGTACAGTTCCTCGACTGTGCCCTTTCGTGAACGGTGACGGAAACCCATTTTATTTCGTTCAAACCATTTTCATCGGACGGGTGAGATCACCTCTCATACGTCGCCGCCTGTCTGAACGCTCTCGCCGGCGCCGCGTGTACGTGGGGGTGAACCCGCGCGCTGCACGTCCGCGCTCCTGAACGCCCTGACGTGCAACGAGGCAGCACATTACTTCATTATGTCACGCAGGAGCGAGGCCCTGCTTGCCCCCAGCAAGTCATCTTCTGTACAGGAACACAAATGCTGTGAATATACTCCTCTAGTTTTGAGTTGTCCATTGTTTCAGAGCAAGTAGTCAATTTGCCGTGAAGGGACGCTCCCAGCGCCTGGTAATGGCGGGGAAATCGAATTCATTAAATGTGCGTCGCATCGGCGGGGTACGTTTGCGTTCCACCTTAATTTCCCACAGAGGTGACAGATTCCTTATGACCGAGCTCTGCCTTAAGTCATAAAAAAATGAAGTAATTCACTTCAGTAACCGAATGGCCCCTGGGGCTAGTGCTTCTCCGGTTACTCATCTGTCAAACGAGCTCTTCATAGTGCCGCGGAGCAGAGTTTTGAGATTCGCTGCCAAAGGTTGGCTGTTACACTTGCTTGTATTTTGTTTTCTAAAGCATAAGGCTGTAAGGCCGTCGTTCAAAAATCAGGTGCTTGCAGCAGCGGAATTTGAGGATATATGTCATGGCGATGGAGTGCCAGAGGTAATGCGCTTCACCGCAGTGTCAGGCGCGTGTATGCCTAGCAGCGATGGGAATCTGCCATAATAGGTGGTTAGGAAATTAGTAATTAACAGAATGACACTAATCCGCTTGAGAAGATTAGGAGCAAACACAGTCCTGAGCGGCTCCCCGGGTTAGAGTGCTGCAGCTGAACATCACTTGAGCTTGCCGGAGTAATGAGGCGGCTTGCAGACTTGAAACCGTTCCATAACACTAAAGCTTATGCTGGAAATCTAGCCCTGTATGGACAGGCCACAGCAGTGGTACAGGCAACGACAATCAAGAAGCGTGCCCAAGACCTTGCAGAGGTGGGGGACTGACAGGACCGAGTTCACCTCTAAGTAAGGTCTCCATAGCACCTCGCTTGCACATTTGGAGAGGAGGTAAAAAAACAGAGCCAGAAATTGTACTCATCAGTGTAATCCTATGGAAGTAACAAATCTTTATTTATGATGCATAAAGTTTTTGATTCATGGGATACTGCAAATGTTCTATTCACTGTTGTGTGTGTAGCCCCTGTCAGCAATGCACTCACTTGTCTGACTCTCCTACTCTTCATATCACAGTTGAATAGTAGACAACACCCAAAATCTTTTTTTATAAGCACATTGACCAATATCACTCAACCTGCCTGGTCTTTAAAAACAAATGCAAAAAGAACAATTGATGGGCAGATGCAGAACAATGTCATACATTCACCCCAGTACAGGGTACTGGCCTAAATCCATCGTTTTTTTGCTCACCATGCCATTCCAGTTTGGACCCAACCATATGCAAATCAGTCTTGACCCTGCACCCAATGGGAACAGTCCAGCCCGAACTACCAGGTCAGGTCCACCCTGGACTGGAAAGAAGCATCCTGGGACTGGTTTCGGGCTTTCAGTCTTCATCAGCCAGGATAGCGTGACTCCAGTGGCAAGGAGAGCAAGGGACACACGTCAGTCTGGGCATACCCGTCCCACTCGGGTGACAAATGCAAACAGAACAATTGATGGACAGAATGCAGAACAATGTCATACATTCACCCCAGTACAGAGATCTGGGCCTAAATCCATCGTTTTTTTGCTCATCATGCCTTTCAAGTTTGGACCCAGCCATATGCAAATCAGTTTTGACCCTGCACCCAATAGAAACAGTCCAGCCCGAACTGCCAGTCCTGGTCCTCCCTGGACTGGAAACAAGCATCCCAGGACCGGTTTCGGGCTTTCTGCCCTCATCAGCCAGGATAGTTTGATTCCAGTGGCATGGAGAGCACAGGACCCACGTCTGGGCATACGGGACCCACGTCTGGGCATACCCGTCCCACACGGGGTGTCAAATGCAAAAAGAACAATTATTGGGCAGAATGCAGAACAATGTCATACATTCACCCCAGTACAGAGATCTGGGCCTAAATCCATTGTTTTTTTGCTCACCATGCCATTCCAGTTTAGACCCAGCATATGCAAATCAGTCTTGACCCTGCACCCAATGAGAACAGTCCAGCCCGAAATACCAGGCCAGGTCCTCCCTTGACTGGAAACAAGCATCCTAGGACCGGTTTTGGGCTTTCAGCCCTCACCAGCCAGGATAGGTTGGGGCTGGACTGTTACCAGGAGGCACAGGGTCAAGACTGATTTGCATGTAGCTGAGTCTGAACTGTGGTGTCGAAGTGAGCTAAAGATTGATGATGGATTCAACCCAGATCTGTGACTGGGGGTGAGTGTCTGAAATGTTTCAGCACTCCGTCCATCATCTCCTTGTGTTTGCTTTGTTCACCCTAAGTTGGCAGGGTATGCTCAGACGTGGGTCCCTTGCTCACGTTGACACTGGATTCAAGCTAGCCTGGCTAATGAAGGGTGTTACCCAGAAACCGGTCCCAAGATACTTGTTTCCGGTTCAGGGAGACCTGGCTTGGCAGTTCGGGCTGGACTGTACCCATGAGGCACAGGGTCAAGACTGATTTGCATATAGCTGGGTCTGAACTGAGGTGGCGAAGTGATCTAAAGAATGATGATGGATTCAACCCAGATCTGTGACTGGGGGTGAGTGTCTGAAATGTTTCAGCACTCCATCCATCATTTCCTTGTGTTTGCTTTGTGCGCCCCAAGTTGGCAGGGTATGCCCAGTCGTGGGTCCCTTGCTCACTTTGCCTCTGGATTCAAGCTAACCTGGCTGATGAAGGGTGTTACCCAGAAACCGGTCCCAGGATGCTTGTTTCCGGTTCAGGGAAGACCTGGCTTGGCAGTTCGGGCTGGACTGTTCCCATGAGGCACAGGGTCAAGACTGATTTGCATATAGCTGGGTCTGAACTGAGGTTGCGAAGTGGGCTAAAGAATGATGATGGATTCAACCCAGATCTGTGACTGGGGGTGAGTGTCAGAAATATTTCAGCACTCTGCCCATCATCTCCTTGTGTTTGTTTTAGTGTTTAAAAATAAGCATTTGCAATGCAATAGGTCTCACATTTACGAAATTTTAAGCTATTGGCATTGTAAATGACAATGCCTTTTATTTATGTTTTCAAAACCAACTCATAGATAAAAGGTTTGTCATTTACAATGCCAGTAGCTTAAAATCTCACAAATACGAGAACTATTGCATTGCAAATGCTTGTTTTAAAAAAAATATTTATTCAATACTGCGTGTTATTTTCCCACAGGTCTGAGAACGTTCCTGCCTGCTCCATGTGCCTGAACCCGAAATTAATATATAAGAGTATGTAGCAAGACAACCAGAGCTGCCCTCTGTAGGATTGGGAGTTCAAGTTCTCCTCAATTCCCCCGAGCTTCAAGAAACATAGAAATGAACGTGACCTTGTTTAATGTAACTTGAGTTCCTGTAAAGTGATCTTCAAGACAAATCCGCGCTATGTAAAACTGCCAAAAAAGTAAAACTGCAAAAAAATAAAGTCTAACATGAGTGTGCCGTTCGCTGTGTGGCTCGCAATATTTGCAACGTGTATTTTTAAGCGTGTTTTTGGGATTTTTTAAGTCTATTGCTGCACCGTGAGACCAATGCTTGTAACAAGATATGCGCTGCGCGGAGACGCACACCCTTGTCTTTTATGTTAAGTAACACAATGTTTTGCGTTGTGTAGCCATTGCTAGCCTGGCAGCCCCAGCCAATCAGAAAGAGCAAAATAGTAAAAAATAGTTCACACGCCCCTTCTCTGCTGCTACCGCCCTCTGATGTGTGAGGGTAGAGAAAGGGTGAGAGCATAGCCTAAGTGGTTGTAAAAAGCCAAGTTTTTAGGTTCTTCCTGAAACACTGGAGGTTAGGCTGGTGTCTTAGAGACAGAGGCAGTTTGTTCCAGAGCTTGGCCGCGCAGTATGTTATAGCTCTGCCACCCTATCTGGCTTGTTTGAGCCTCACGGTTTCTATGAAACCTTGACTGGCCGACCTAAGGGCACATTTGGGGACGTATAGTGTGAACAGTTTTTAGAGGTCCACAGCACTCCCCCCAATTATCGCCTTATATACCAAAATTAGAGATTTGAATTCGATGTGCTGTTTGATAGGCAGCTAGGGGAGTGATCTAATTCCGGCACAGGTTGGCTGTCCTCTGTGTAACCCCAGGAGGAGTCTGGCTGCCGCATTTTGCAAGGACTGCAATTTTTGCAGTTGGAATTTATCAATTCCTAAGAACAGTGCATTCGAGTAGTCCAACTTTGACAAAAATAAAGCTGCTATCGCTGTTTTTTGGAGCTCTTGGGGTATGAATGGAAACATTTTTCTCAGAGTTTTTAGAAGGAGAAAACATGAGGAAATGAGACTATTCACCTGCGCACCAAACTTCAATTTGTTATAAAAAATGATCCCTACATTTTTGACCTTTTCAACAGGACGATGACATTCTCCAGCCTCAGATGGCCACCAGGCCAGGTTCCATAGAGGTTTGCCTGGCCCAAACTCCATCACCTCTGTCTTCTCTGTGTTGATTTTTAGATAGCTCTGGCACATCCAGGCCATGTTGTCGGTGAGGCAGGCGTGAAATCTAATTGCTGTGGTCTCTGGCTGTTTAATGATGGAAATAATGAGCTGTGAATCCTCAACGTACAAGACCAACCCGAAGCCATGTCTCCTTACTAAGTTAGCCAGAGGAGTGACATACAAATTAAATAAGGTCGGTGATAGCGCAGATCCCTGCGGCACTCCACAGGGGAGGTGAAAATTCTCAGACTGCATACCATCCCAAAACATCTGCTGCTGCCTTGTCTCCAAAAAAGAGGACAGTAGTGACAGGGCGGTCCCTTCGACTCCTATATCCCTCAGCCGCTGCACCAAAACCGCGTGGTTAACAGTGTCAAAAGCGGCTGATAGGTCAAGGAGCACGAGGACCGCCCTTTCCCCTGCATCTACAGTTCTGCGGATCTCTTCAGCTGCGAGAATTAGTGCTGATTCCGTCGAGTGACGCGGGCATAAAACATGCTATGATGGATCCAGCAGATTGTTTTCGTCGAGATATTCAGTAAGCACTCTGTTAAGTTGTTTTTCCAGCACTTTTGCAGTAATAGGAAGACCGGGTATAGGTTAGTAGTTCTTAGGTTCTCTAGGATCTGAGTTCAGTTTTTTTTTTTTAGAAGAGGCCTAATGGCAGCCATTTTCCAAGTTGCAGGGTAACGGCCAGTGGCTAGAACTTGATTCATAATAGGGGCCAGATTTTTGCAGATCTTATGAACTGCTTGATGCATAATAGGGGGAGATCAGGTATTAGTGGGTGCACCTGATTTTATAGAGTAAAAGTTTTACAACCACTTCGTTCTTCATTGGCTGAAAACAAGTCAGTTTGCATTGTGGACTGATATTGGGCGTTATCGGGTCCAACGATCTGACAGGGCTTGAGAAACTATTGTATATTTCTCTCACCTTCTCTTGAACGTGGTTCGCCACTTTATTACATAGAGGTTGATCTGGCTTGAACGCTTTGTCTTGCTGCGGTTTGGCCAGCAAGTTAACTGATTTAAACAGTTCCCTTGTGGAATTGCCCGCCTCCTTTATTTTTACAGTAAAAAACAGTTTTTTTGCAGCAATGATTGCTTCTTAATATACTAGAATAGTGTGATTATAGAGGGCTTTCATGTCATTGTCGTAGTTTTGCCGCCATTCGCGCTGCGCTCTCCTACAATTAACGTTTAAGTGTTTAAGTTCTGGGGTGTGCCAAGGTGAAGACGTTTTGACTCTTTTTACTGTCGCTAACTTTTTAGGCGCAACTTTATCAGCTGCTGATATTAGCCAGTCGTTGAACTGCTGAGCTATCTTGTTGTTATCAGAGTCAAGAGTTGTTGGAGAAAGATTAAGCACCAACTCAAAAGCCCCATCTTTGGTTTTGTTCCATCGCTTGATTAATGCCTTTAAGACTTTGGCTTGGGCTCCCGGTTGTGTTTGGGTAAGTTTAAATTTGAAATGAATGGCCTTATGGTCTGTCCATGGTAGAGCTTGTAGGTTAGAAACCGTGATATCAGGGTCACTGGTGAAAATCCCATCCAGCGTATGGCCTGCCAAATGGGTGGATCCACTTATCAATTGTGTAAGGTTGAAAGCCTCAAGATTGTGTAACAGACTAGCAGTGTCTGCGTTGTTATTTGCTTCTAGGTGGTAATTGAAATCACCAAGAATCGTAAGAGGGAGCGAGTCAGTATAAGATTCCAAGAGCGTCAGGAGGGTCTGAGAAAAAGCCCCTCTGGTTCCCAGCAGGCTGTAAATCAGTATCCCTTGGAAGCTCTGAAAGTTATTTAATTTACTGCGGAAATCCATTGCTTCCGCTGGGAGGGTGGAAATAATTTCAAGCTGTACTTTGAAATGGTCGCAATAAATAATCGCTATCCCTCCTCATTTGCCCGTCGCTCTATCATGAGGGAGGTAGGCATAGCCCTCTGGAATGGCTGTATTCCAGTCGGGGACTGAGGTGCTGTCTGTCCATGTTTCGTTTAAAAAAACGAATTCTAGTTGAGAAAGTTGGATGATGTCTTCCAGCTCATATTTATGCTTAGCTACCGAGCGGACATTAACTAGCAGGCATTTAATGTGTTCTATCGCTATGCCATTGAAACCCCTACTTCTGTTGTTAATAGGCTCTTTCTCCTCCCCTCCTTTCCTTGAATTGCCTTTGGCCATGGAGTTCATCCCAGTGTTAGCAAGAAGTTTAAATGTGCAGTTTGTGCGTGACCCCCTAGTTTACTATCAGGCTGTGGAAGCATGTTTTGGGAATCGCATGTATTAGCTCTAAGATCTAATAGAAATTGCCTACCATATACACCTGGTACGATTTGGCCAGGGGTTCTGGTGCTGGTCGCGTTTCGGGCGCTGACTGGCGCAGACGGGCTTGCCTTTGGTGCGCCTTCGGTGCGACGGCAGCACGCTCCCGCTGCGCGGTCCCTCCAGTGTGCGTGATATAGTTGTGGGTCCAAAAAAGACTAGAGCGTCAACCCCAGTGCGGTCCCGACTGACTTCCGGGTACCGCAGGGGCCGAGCGCTCTATAGGAGTTGTAGTTTCAGGTGAGTTTAAAATTAACAAACATGCTCTGAAAAGCAACGTTTATGCCGTATCACGTCTAGTACGGCTAGCGCGTGAGAAATGAACTGATTTCGAGTGTAGAGTCAGTTCCCAAACAGTGCAATTTTATTAAAAGCAATGTGATATATTTAAAAAGTAGTGGCTATACAGACTAAGCAAGCCTCCCGGGTCTGACACAGTCTGCAAACAAAGATGGCAAAAATTAAAATCCTACCACCCACACCCATTAAACATGACGCAAGCCAATGGGAAGAAGGGGCGAGGCTTAAAGCACCCTTCAGAAAGCTGCTAGATTACAAGAAGCCTCGCAGAGCGAGCTGCGCATGCACGCTACAACACAGGTCTCTGAGACCTAATGAGAGGGTGCAACAGCACAGGCACTCATACTCCTGGGTGGCCATACAACAAGTATGTCCTTCATTGATTTAGGTGGGGTGATTGGTGCTATTTATTTAACTGAACCACTGAGCTTGGAAGTTTTCCTATATAGGTTTTATTGTATGTAAATTTGTCTGGGGTGGGTAGCCTAAAATCTAACATCTCACATCCCGTGGGCTACCTTTCACCCAGCATTCGATATAAAGAAGCCTCAACTTCTAGTATGAAGGGACACTTACAGGATGGACAGGCCTTGTATTCCACCGGGCATTTCCCTAGTCGGCTGGAACCCTTTGAGGCTGGTTTTGAAAGCCAAAGGTCGCTCCTGGTGCCCCTGTCACTTTCCTCAGCTCCCCAAGGTTAATCGTAGCAGACACAGGGAAACTTTAAAATTGAGAAAAAAGGGGGCGAGGGAAAGTAGAAAGAAAGTGATCAGAGAGGGAGACGTTACAGGCAATAAGGAGGGAGAGTGGATGGATGGATGGATGGAGAGAAAGAGAGAGCAAGTAGACAAAGGGAGTGGGGTTAATATATGCAATTTTGCTAGTGCTGCTTTGGAACTCCATTCCGGCCCTTGGAATATCCCCTTGAGCCCACTCAGATGTGTCTGAACACAAGCTTGTCAACTAATTGTTCGGTGGCTGAGAGACTCATATCGCTAAACAACTCTAGGAGGATAAGGGAGGTGTCCATCTCGAAGTACATCTAGGAGGAAATGATTTACTGTTCTGTAAATGTGAGTGTGACTGATGCAAAATCTGTATGGCTGAGTGCAGAGTTCATTTCTTAAGCTGCTAAATAATAACTAGCCAATGACATAGCCAGCTACGCCAAGAACTGCTTACAGAAATAGCTGACTTTGATTCTCTCCTTCTTGTCATTTCTATTGGTACAGTGTTTTTGCAGGTCAGGGCATCTGACATGGAGTGTGAATTGGAAGAAGATTGTAGTTGAACTCTTACAAGAGGTAAAAAATCGATTAAACTTCTGACGAATTGAAACCTCAACAAACGCTCTCCCATGACAGCAGTGAAGAAATGCCATAAGTTTGATGGCTTCTTGCATGTACAGAGGTGAAAGACCTGCTAGATCAGTTGAAGATTACCACCCAATGCCTTGGTGGTGAAAGAGGAAAGGAAACAAAAGCAAGTGCTAGTGAAGTTGTGACTAGTTCTTTTACTTTCCAGCCCCATCCCACTCCTTAGTTGGGGTGCTTGAGTTATCTGCCAACCCACACAGTGGCCCACCAAATTATGGTGCCTGTATTCCTTGTGTGCTGATGTCACACCAGTGGGAATCTCATGTAATGCTATGCTGGATGCTTACCTATCTGTGCAATATATCCAAGTGGGGTCAGAAGCAACCTGGTTGTAGGTGTGTCGTGAATGCCATCCGCCAACTCTTCCCCAGCACCAGATGAGCATTGTTCTCGCTGGTAGTGTCTGTTTGCATTATGGAGAGTTTGAAGGTACCAGTTTGTCACCTGGCAATACCGAAGGACTTCTGGATTGCTGCAGTTGCCAGTTTCACATTCAGATTACGTCGTAGGTTCACAAGAGATTTAGTGACAACTCCAAAGCACATCCAGACTTACAATACTTCAGGAGATGGAGCTTTCCCCACAATTAACGCAAGTCTGACAATCCACTCACTCTTGAGGTTTGTGACTGGAGCACTCTTTTTGCTCTAATGAATCACATTTTGACTGCCCCAGGGTCAAACTTCAGTTACTTCTACAAAACTACCTTTGCTATTGTGATAAGTGTCCTGTATATTAAGACCCCTTTGAAAAAATGTTGGCTCTGTAGGAAAATTTGTGGTGGCTATTTCAAGCCAAGCTTTGTAATGGGTCATAGTTCTCCTAACACTATGTAATACAAGTATCTTTTGGTGAATTAAGTGTTCGTTCGAACACTCACATAATTAATTCACTCGGGCAATCAAGCATGCAGAGATCCATTCAGTCGCAATGCCCTCATGTTCGAACCCCATTCAGAGAGCCAGGGGGCAAGTAGAAGTTATCTGGTTTAGCTGTAGAGGCTGAGGCCATTTACTTCTGCTGTCCTGGGGCCCGGCCTCCTATGGTTCCTAAGAAGCTGGGATAAGCCCCCTTCAGAACTTGATTCTCAGAAATAGTGTGGGTCGAGCAGTCCAATGGTCCCCAGATAAGGAAGCAGGTACAGGGGGTAAACATAGGCTCACAACTCAAAATACATGCAGCAGCAATAAACTATTGTCCAGTCACATACTCACTTTTACGGGGGGGAAATATATTTTATTTTACCACTATTGGCACAGGGGTATATACAACATTCACATGCAACTACACACTCCCCCTGAGGTCAGGCTTCTAGTGTTTCTTAGGCAGTTGCCTGGGTCCCACTGCCTTCTTGCTCTAGGGAGAGAGGTTAGTCCCCATTCACAAAAGGCAACATCGAGGGAATGCTCAAGTAGTAGTACAAGTCTCAGGAGTCCACTCCACCTCTGTATTAATGTCGAAAGTGTTCTGTACCAAAGCGCTATCTAGCAAGCAAGTTCCCTTGGGGCCAACTGGTTCAAAATCAGTTTTACCTGCACCTACAGGGTCATAGTGACAAGATTTCGTCTTTGGGTGCTGGAGCGGCAGCGGCTGTTTCAGGTGAGTTCACTGCACATGACCCAAACAGGCTTACGCCCAGCAGTCTTCGAGTTCCTCACATGCATTCATTCAACTGCAGCAATCAGAAGTTCTTCATTGCTTCTCCTTGCAGGGTAAGTGTTGGATCCGTGCCTGGTGAGTGGGTGGTGGGGGGTAGTAGTGTGAAGGTCCTGATGCTGATCCTGTGTCCTGGTGTAGGTGCGTAGGTGTTCCCATGGCAGCCTCACTCCTCTGGTCGATGATGTTGATCAAATCACACTTCTTGCTTGTTTCGGTTGACCCTCTCTAGCACAAGGGGGCACCATATCGCTATGCACATGGCTTTGCCCCCATTGGCACAGCAGTTTCCTTCATGGCTACTGTTCCTGGTGTACGGGGTCGCTGGGTCTCCACCGTTTAAAGGCCAGTGACCCCTACTGGCATAATTTATCATCACCTCATCACTGCACATAGGCGATGACCGATTCGGCACAGCGATGTCCACGGTTCACATCACTGTGGCCCTCCTCTGGCATACGAGGGCTGCCAACATTTTCCTGCACACGGGCAACCACCCGATCAGTGCAGGAGCCGTCTCCTCATACCTCGCAAAGGGAGTCAACTCAACGGGATTCCCCACTGAACCTCACTCACTCCAATGTTCTCTTCCTCACAAGGCCACTGGTCAAGCAGGCATCCAGGCACTGTGTTCTAGGGCAGGTGGTCTTGGATTCCCTGGGTGATGTTGCCTCACCCAGCTGTGAATACTAGTAGGGCTTGACCCCCAGTCCTGGTCACAGTCTGAAGTCTTGTAAAGCTTCTCCTCACACAGCCCAGCTGAAAGCTTGACAGTTGACAATATTTGGGGGTCCCAAGATCTCCTCCTTTTAGTCCATTTCCAGACACCAAATGTGGTTTAGAGTCTGAGACTTTGAAGTTTATATTGGGCATCTGCTTCTTTTTGAAGTGCCCACTCCTCTGCCCTTTCTTCATCTTCAAAAAGTCTGTCAGAGCGGGGGCAACTCCAAAGCTGATAGCTCCACAACTTAGGCCATGGGTGTGACTAGAGGTCACACCTGAATGTCAGCCAAGGTGATATGAGGTCAAAAGGTTAACCCAGGGCCTCAGCCCTGCTCTTTATGATTCTTCAATCAGTCCTCTTCACCTGAAGCCTCATCCTTATGACCTCTTTCTGAATCAAAGAGCACTCTTTGAAGTGTGCTGGTGGAGCTTGGCTCTCCCTTCCTCAGTGTGTCCCACCCAACGTTCAGGAATGCAGCATTACATAAATTTGTCTGGGGGGGGGGGGTGATTCAGCTATATATATGCACTGCACAGCACTGTATCCTTCATGTACTACAACACTCACTCACACAGGAACACAGCATGTGCATTTAACTTGATGCAGTGCCCAGCACTACATACTTCATGTATTGTACCACTCACAGGTACACATGCACGCCCTTCACAGTACAGTACTGCTTTATTCCTGTATTGTACCATTAAAATGCACACATAAATCCAGCACATGTATTCCACACATACACTGTGCAGCACTTCACACCCAACCGATGTAGGCCAAGTTAAGCACACACAGCAGAACTTTAAATGAGTGGTTCTGTAGGACTCACTCAAGTGATAAAGAGGGTCGGTTTACTCCTACTGATCACTACAGAGTATGCTGCCACGCCAGCACTCATGCACCGTATCTTCTGGTAAAGACCGTAACCTTTCACCACTATGAGGGTAGTGCATTGGGTGCCCCGCATACTCCAACAAGACTGCAGTCCGTGAGACAAGCCTGTGTCACAGCGCACACGCATGATCTATGTTTGCCTGTGACAGCAAATTCAGCATTATGGATTCAGACATCAGTACAATTAAGGCACTCTGGGCATGAGTGCACATCCAATACCATGTGGAGGACTTTTCCGCTGCAACACCTTATATAATAACATTATTCTGAGCTTGCACTTGCAATCGTGATAGCTTAAAATGTTGATTTCCTCATGACAATTTAAGTGCCTACAGTGTCTACCTGTACTTTGCTTGAGTGATGCTACCTGGTGTTAACCATGAGGAGTGTTTGTAGGTGAGTCTACTGTAAACAATTAAAAAGCCTAAAAATCAACCTGTGGTCATTGAAATGTGTGTCAAATTTAACCAGATGTTGTTTTTGGGGTAATGCAGTTTTCCATTTACACTACTAGCACAATTGTGTTTCACCTGTAACTGTTGTGGCATCTTCTCCAAAATCTGTTAAACAAGAAAGGAAACATCAAAAGAAATAAGCACACATTGTGCAAGCTTTCTGTTTAATAATTGGACTAATGCCACCACTTCAAGTTGCATTCTTATAAGCAAAACCCTCACCCAAAGGTTTGTTGGAGTGCTTAAATAATACTGTTCCAGAGGAACACAGATAACAACCTTTATGTGCTTTTCCCCGGATACTAATGAGATGTAAATTGGTTGTAAAGTTCGAACAAAAGAACAATTTTCTTGCCAGCTGTTTTTAAACAAGTGTTCGGTCTGATTATTGTTTAAATGGAATGTGTCAGTACATTTTCCAATTCTGTTTTTCACCAGGTACAATGAAACGTCTTAATTTGTATTTGTTGGATTCAGATTGTAACACGCCAGTGTTCCCTTTATACGTTTAATTCAATTTCCTTATCTATCATTTGCAATTCATGTTACGCTTTGTCCAATCAAAGAGGATATAAAGAAATGGAACACGCAAGAACTGAAAGTAGAGAATGGGGTACTCGTTTGCAGCTATGTCCACTGCAAGCTCATGAGCACTTTAGAAATGTTCTCCTTTGTTAGAATTAGGATAGTCCATTGCAATGCCTGTAGAAAAAGCTTCCCAGTGAGGTTGAATTCTAAGTAAAATGATCATTAACTGGGAATTAAGTCTGTCTTTGCTTAGCTGTCCTTATGTCTCCTCATAAATGTTTGACTGTTACTACCAAAGACATTTCGAAACTCGTTTCAAAAGTTAAATTTTCTTATTTGAGTCGTAAAGAGAGACAGTAATGAAGGGTAGGCTGCTTTACGATTGATACCCTAGGCAGCACACTACACCACCATCATAGATAAAAATGCTTTTGGTGCTCCATCAACAAGAAACTGCAAACTTGGATTGAAGGTGTTGTCAGGATACAGATATAGTGGAACGCCCGCTACCTTTACTCTCTCCACTCAGCAGAAGGTAGTCTTTCTACTGTGTGCAGTAGAAGGAATGAACAACAATACTAATTTTCCCTTCTGGGCCTGCCTTCCGCCAAAAGGGTGGTGGTGGTGGTGGTAGTTATAATAATAATGACAAGAAGAAGAATTGCAATGTCGTGCAATGGCCAGCCTTCACACAGCTCTCAAAAGTGAACAGAGAAGCCAACATTTTGGGGTTCCACAATTTGCATATATTTATGTAGATATTTGAGACTCCCACGTTGTGTTCACATTCCACCCCAAATCTCCCAGGGAGACTTACATTTATTTTCATTTTACTTTTCAGACCTAGTTAGAACATCAAACTTCCATTCCTAACTGGCCACTCCGTTTCACATTAGCTAACCACCATGGTACCCACTGAGCATACTGTGACATTTGTTCAGTAATTGGAACGACTGGTATATTTTCTTGCTTCACATCACAACTCTGGCATTAACTTTGTAACCCAATGTACAATTAAATAAGTACTGAACTTGTATATGATCTGGGAAATTCCGCTTCACTGTGTAACTTGGAGCAGATCAGAACTGCTGGTTTATTGTAATGCGCTCTTGCTGGATTAGGGTGTCAGATAGACATCTGGAGTGCAGAGGCTTGAAAGAGCTTAGAGCAGGGCTTGACTTGAATTCAAAATTGGCCCTGATAAAAGTATTCAAACTTGTCCCCCACAATAGGAGGCTGCGACTTGAATGTGATAATAAGTGGCACGATTGGGTTATGGCAACCCGTCTAGCTCTAAAAGCAGCCCCCAAGCCTGTAACCCACCAGACAGAGCGGCCAAATTGCTAGTCTGTTAATGCACTGAAGAGATTGTTTGCAGTCAGGGAACCCATTGCTCTGGTTAAGCGTTCTGGCTCCGTTAGAGGTTTGTTACTGATTTGGGTGAAATTGTACAGCTTCAGTTTCTTATTGTCACCGATCCAAGGTTGTGGTAGAAATGCCCCCCAGATATACATTGATCAAAACAGGACTTCTTCTGGAAAATTCTCTTACTTAGGGGAATTTTGATTATAACAGGTCAACAAGAATGTATCCTCCTGCTTCTCCAAAGTATAGATTTTCTTGCAAAGCACCCTATTTGTACAGAAAAATAGGGGTCTTATGTTTCGTGACATGGGCACCAACACCACAGGAAAGACTGGTAATTCAGAGCAGATTCATTTATTTAACTCCTTCCTTGCGCCCATCGGCCAACGGCCTTCGCAAGCACTACCTCCGTAGTTCTGTGTACGTCCATTGGCCGACACGGCCGGCCCACTGAATGGAACGCCCCGCACTGCGGCGGAATTGCCGCCGCGGTTAAGGCATTAATCAAAAGCAGTTCCAAAGTTTTGGTGTGCTGGCCCGTCTTTATATTGTTGCAATGTTTCTGTCATGACAGCAAGGTGAAGGCATATTTGATGTGATGTATTCTATGGTTGACTATTTCTCAAACTGAGTTCTCGGAGTGACTGGTATCTCGATGCCGGTCTACGTGGTTTAGGGAGATCGCACACTGTCTATTTCCACCTCCACTCATGACACTTATGCATTGCTTTTATTCATAGTTAATGCTTGTAGTTTTGCAAACATCCGCTCATGATCCTTGTATGTCCATAATCAAACTGGCTCCTAGAAACACAAGTCATGTTAAGGATTCAATTCAATTTGCTAACACTAGATAGATTTGTGGTGCCCTACAAAAGGTTTGCTGAAACTTTGGAAGGTAATATGTTATGCTTTGTGAAATTGTTATATGTGCATATTTTGTTACTTTATATGACGCTGAATGTCACGGGCACAACAGATTAGTATCTTTTTTGCTAGCATCAACATCTGAATAGATTTGATGGCATGATTTGAGTTTTGAAAGTCATCTTCTCTCAACGGTTGAGTTTTCAGTGCCTGCCTAATTTTGAGATAATCTGCTTTTAAGTTTGTGTTTGACAAGATAGCTTGTCAGCTTCTGCAGTCGGAATTGATAATTAGTTGGTCCCTCCACTCCCCATTGTCTCCCAGTTGCTTAACTTGAATTTTGTGATAGTGACTACTTGGAACTCGATTGATTTTGTTAAGTGTTGTAAGTTCTCGATTTTGACATTTATTCTGCATCCTTTTTGGTTCATGAATACTAGTATGTGGGATCAAATGGTTACCCAATATTTAGACCCCCTAAAGTTTTACTTTAACCAAATCTCCCACAGTTACTGGATCGGTGACGGTGTTAAACCTCAATTTAATGAGGCAATGTGTCCCCGCATTTAGGCATCTACCAAAGCATCAGTCAATCAAAATACAAACCATTAAAAATTATTGAATTAAATGATACCAATCAATAACTGAGCTCTAGATCAATATAAAGTTAAAGCATTTATTACAAAATTTTAAAACAAGCAGTACAGAGTTAATGCTACAAAAACACTCAGATTCAAAGTTCTATAGAGTATGCAAAAGTCAGAAAATATGCTATGTCCCAATGGGCAACAAAATCAGAAAGAAATCGGACAGCATTCCTAGTTGAATAGGAATGCCTTATAGCTCACCCCAAAAATCCAGGGTTTTCATACACAATTCTTGCATAGAAAATCACAACTTTTGCAGAATCATCGCTGTGTGAGCAAATGTAAAATTTCTTCAGCAAATCAAAGCCCATGAACAACAAATATTACAATAACACCTAAGCACTATCCTATTTTCTTGAATAATTATTAAACACCCTCTATGCTAATGTCATCCAGAGATGTTCAAACAAACAAACATTTGAATGAATAGCTCTAGTGAAGAAACAGAAGATGTAGTTGCATGTTGCAATTTACATCCAAACTGTAGAAGGTTCACCGTAAGCAGGAAAATAATAGCAGTAAAAGTAAACTATTATGACTTCAGCTTGACTGTGTGCTGTGGAGCCTGTGGGGAGAGGATGCGAGTGGGGGAGGAGGATCAGCATGAGTGAGTGACAGAATTGACTTTGATCTTAGATAAGACAGCATTTTACACAAACGCATTACTAAATACGCTTCTAAACATCATAAGAAATTCTTTAAAATTTAGTCTGTATGTATAAAATTGTGTGTGAAAATAAATTTTGCAGATTATCAATGATGGGCAAAAATATAAATCCATGACATTCCTCTACAATATGGCATAGTCTGATAATAATTTTAGACTGCATGATTTGTCTGGTTCTTGTTACAATTTGTGGCTGTTTTACCCGTTTTAGTTCAATAAGTATTATGTTGAATCCTGGCTTTCCTAGATACTAGCCTATTTTGCCCGTTGAAACCATACCCGAAAGCCGGGGAAGAGACGCGAGGTGAGCTGGAGAGTCGCACTCTGCAGAAATGCAACCCCAAATCTTTACTTTTGGACAGCCGTTGCCAGAGCCATTGAAAGAGGTGGCTTTAGGGCAGTACGGCCGGTGTGGCCACATTGGGCGTTGACCTGGAGGGGGTATAATAAGGAGTGGTCCAAGTAATAGTACAACTAACAGTGTCAAAAAGATATGTACAAACAAAATCAAAAATAAGCTTATTTTTGCAACAGTGTTATTTAATTACACTGAACACATATTTCAATTGAGAAGACATTTTAAAAAAATTTGAGTGCCCAGCTGGAAAAGGGAAAAGTCGGTGATTTGGGTGAGAGTAGTGGGGTACGTAAAGTTAGAGTATAGTGTGTGTCACAATTTTACTATTCACTTGGCATGTCATTTAGCCAAACAATTTCACAATTACAATGATTAATACAGAATATCACGTAGCCATGTATGGAATACAACACATCACAGTAAAGCAAGTACTGTCGATAATACTCTTAGTGCCCCACCTTTCCTGGCCTACACCCACTCTAGTCCTTAGGAAGAGCACGTTAGTAAGGATTACAAGGACCTACACTCATTCAGGGGTCGAAACGTTGACACTCCATTGTTGCCAGTATTATCGACAGTACTTGCTTTACTGTGATGTGTTGTTTTCCATACATGGCTATGTAATACACGTATTAATCATTGTAATTGTGAAATCTTTTGGCTAAATGACATGCCAAGTGCATAGTAAAATTGTGACACGCACCATACTCTAACTTCATGTACCCCACTACTCTCACCCAAATCACCAACTTTTCCTTATTCTTTTTCTCTTTTCCAGCTGGGCACTCACTTTTTTTTTAAATGTATATTCAATTGAAATATGTGTTCAGTGTGATTGATTAACACTGTTGCAAAAATAAGCTTATTTTTGATTTGTTTGTACATGATTATATATCTTTTTGTCACTGTCAGATGTACTATTACTGGGACCCCTCCTTATTATACTGTCTTATACCCAGGTCCCAGTGATTTTGGGTTTACCCGTTCATATAACGACCTCGAGGGGGGCGCTGTGTTTAAGAATAACTTATGATTTAAAAGTACAAGCTAAAGAGTTCTCTATCCGTCGAACTTAAGGCAGAAATAAAAATGTCAAGATAACTCTTGTGATTAATGTTTATGCTAGAGAGAGCAAGATTCTTGTTGTGTATGTGGCAGTTTTGACTTACCATAAAGTAGTGCAAAGGGTTAATATGCATCCTGCAAAGAAGATATCTGTATTTTATGTGGATAGCTGAGTGGATTAGTAAAGCCAGCCTTTACCAGCTCTTTAAAAACAAATTAAATGTATGTGAGAGAGGAGCTACGGAGAGATGAGAGGCACTGTTGCAGGGGGGTAGTGAGGGAATTTGAGGAGGGGTCATGGGGGTGGGGGAGAGTGCAAAAAAAGCTTGTCGCACCGGGCGCCACCAGCGCTAAAGCTAGCCCTGGCCAGTGGCATTGTCCAGGGAGAAGAGATCAAAGAAAATCTAAAGACGGAGCGAGCTAAGCAGGAATGGCAGTACATAAAAAATCAGAATGTATTTAAAAATTAAATAAACTGTTTTATAAATGTCTAAAAAACCTTTTGCATACTTTGTTTTATATGTTTAAATTCTAAACAACTTATTTAATTTTACGTGTGTGCAGAAGGGCCTCTGCCTTTGTATCCCTGACATTTTTCCCCACAAGTATATTTATCACACAGTGCTAGTGAGTTCCAGAAGACCAAAGAGTGCTCCTTCATAAAACAGCTAAAGCGTTGATCACCTAAACAGCAGGGCAAATGTATTGCCAACAACCGAGCAATAAAGAGAGGTGAGGGAGCCACCTCAATCAATGGTCTGTGAAGCATGATTACTCACCCGTAAGGGTCGCAAGGCGCTGGTGGGGGCCTGCTGGTCCGTCGACGGCGCTGTGGTTCAGTCGAAGTGCTTGGTCTTGAGGTCTTTCCTGAATTGAGACAGTGACAGTGATTGCCTGAGGTGGAGAGGCAGGGTGTTCCAGGTCTTTGCTGCGAGGTAGGAGAAGCATCTACCTCTGGCTGTGGTCTTGCGGATACGTGAATGGTAGACCGGGCCAATTGGGCAAATCAGAGGTCTCTGGTGGGTATGTGTAATGTGAGGTGGTGGTTGAGGTACGCAGGTCACACGTCATGTAGGGCTTTGTAGACGTGTGTGAGGAGCTTGAAGGAGATTCTTCTGTTTATTAGGAGCCAGTGGGATTACTGACATAATATTGATGACCAAAATATCCCCATAGACAAATATTGACACAAAAATATTGTTTGCCAAAATATCGACATCCTATCTTTAAAATGTAAATGACTAAAATATCGAAAAAATAATATAGATGTGAAAAATATCGATGTACAAATATCTTTTTTTAAATATATAAAAGATAAAGTTAAATTGATTAAATTATAAAATTTACTTTAAGAAAAAGTATAATAAATACACTGTACTTCAAAAGTTTTAAACATGCATATATAAAAAGTAATATATAAATGTATATTTACTTTAAATTAATTAAAATAATAATTTAAATTTATTTAAAAATGTTATACATATATAAAAATGTACATATATATATATATATATATATATATATATATATATATATATATATATATATATATATATATTATATAAAAAAAAATGCAGCACCCATAATGCATGTTGACCCCAATCATCATGTGACAGGAAGTTGTAAGAGACGTTTAAATAATGACAAAAAAAGCGGAAAGCTCATCGTGACCAAGGTGTTTGTAACACCGAAACACGTAGATCTCGCTTTAACTCTGTGAAATGGTCTTTTGATTAAAACCAAGAGCTGTGGAAACTACCGGCTGGGCGCCTCGTTTTTCCTTTGTGCGAAGGATAGTGATGAATGAATATATATATATATATATATTTCCTCGTGGTGCTCCTTCCGCCCCACACGGCCCATAGTAAATGGAGCCCGATCCGGCGAAGCCCACCGGAAATTTCAATTTCTCACACAGTCCAAGTAAATACGATCTCTCAGGTCGTTCCAATTGTAAAGTTTTAATGCCAGTTCGCGTTTCGGGGAACACCGTCCCCTTGCTCACAAGCCAGGGGATGCTGTTCCCCTAAACGCGTAACTGGCATTAAAACTTTACACTTGGAACGAACCTGAGAGAGCTTTTTTACTTGGACTGAGAGTGTATTTACTTGGACTGTGTGAGAATATATATATATATATATATATATATATATATATATATATATATATATATATATATATATATATATATATATATATATATATATATACACAAACATGCACCTATAACATAACATCTAATTAGAAACATTATATTTTAAATTAAAACATGAATATATTTAATTATTTTTAAACTTACATTTTGCACTCCATTGAGAGCTACAATAGGGAAAGTGTTGGATAGCGGAGAGAAAATAATTACTATTCCCACTCCAGTGAGTGCAACAGTAGGGAAAGTGTTGGATAGCATAGAGGTAAAAAATACTATTCCCATTCCAATTACTACAAAATTAGGGAAAGTTTTGGATAGCGGAGGGGTACAAATTACTATTCCCAGTCCAGTAAGCGCAACAATAGGGAAAGTGTTGGATAGCGGAGAGGTAAAAATGACTATTCTCACCCCAGTGAATGCAACAGTAGGGAACATGTTGAATAGCGGAGGGGTAAAGTTTACTATTCTTACTCCACTGAATGCAACAGGAGGGAAAATGTTGGATAGCGGATGGGTAAAAATTACTATTCCCACTCCAGTGTGTGCGCAACAGTTTGGAAAGTGTCGGATAGTAGAGGGGAAAAGTTTACTATTCCCACTCCAGTGGGTGCAATAGTAGAGAAAGTGTTGGATAGCGGAGGGGTACAAATTACTATTCCCACTCCAGTGAGTGCAACAGAAGGGAGGGTGTTGGATAGCAGAGGGGTACCAATTACTATTCCCACTCCAGTGAGTGGAACAGTAGCGAAAGTGTTGGGTAGCAAAGATGTAAAAAATACTATTCCCACTCCAATGAGTGGAACAGTAAGGAAAGTGTTGGATAGCGGAGGGGTACAAATTACTATTCCCACTCCAGTGAGTGTAACAGTAGGGAAAGTGTTGGATGGCAAAGATGTAAAAATTACAATTCCCACTCCAGTGTGTGCAACAGTAGGGAAAGTGTTGGATAGCGGAGGGGTCACATTTAATATTTCCACTTCAGTGAGTGCAACAGTAAGGAAAGTGTTGAATAGCAGAGGGGTAAAAATTAATATTCCCACTAGAGTCAATACAAAATTAAAAAACAAAATATCAACGACAATACCAACAAATGTTTAAATGTTTATAAAAACAATATAAAAATAATAAAACTTACAAAAGATAGAAACATTGTTTAAAAAAACCTACATACATTTCATACCAATTTAAAAAGTAATTTTCAAACAAATAACTATATTTTGATACAAATTAATTATAATCAAAAACATTGTTACATAAATTAATATTTTTTATTTCCTACCCTATAACCCCACACAATTCCCAACACACATCTACATTTTTTTTTTTAAAAGTGTACCTCCGTAATTAACATGAATAATGATCAAATAAACAAATACTATTCATTAAAAACTAATTAAAACAGTTAATAATGTATTTACTCACCAAACATTACCTCTATAAAACCAAAATCCACACGCAAAATAAAAGTAAACAACTATAAATATTTATCAATTAATAAATGAATAATAATGAGCAACTAATTATTTAATGAAGCCTAAAATACTTTCCACCCTCTACCCCAATAAATACCACAACACATACCTAAAAATCATGACACAATTTTCATAGCTAATTTTACATTAAATTATCAATTACCAACTTATTATTTAATTGGAAATAATTTACTTCCCTCCTTTTACCACTATAAACCCAACAAATCACATCTCAAATTAATTGCCCGATTGCCATATTAAATTGTTAATTAATTGCCATTATTTAACAATTATTTATTAATTTTTAATACATTACTTCCCACCCCATTCCCCTATAAACCCCACCACCCATTCCTAACAAATGACACAATTAATTACCAAATAATTAATTCATTAGTATTAATAAACAAACAATTGATAAATCATTATTAAATTAATCCCACAATTAACACTATAAATTATAAATTAAAAAAAGAATATATAAAAATTATAATTAAATGTATTCAAATTAAATTACTTCCCACCCTATTCCCCTATATTCCCACAAACCTGCTCCTACCAAAATGATACAATTAACCTAATTATCAATTAATAATAATTAACCAAATAATAAATAAATACATTCCCACGGTTAATTCTTTAAAGTCTAAATCAAATAAATACTAATAAATATAAAAGATTACATATTTTTAATAAATAAATAAATTACTTCCCACCTTATTCCCCTATAAACCCACAACCCCCTCCTAAAAAAGACAGTTAACATAATTACCAATTAATTAATTAAAATTAACAACCAACTAATAATTAATAATACATTATTTCCCACAATTTGGGTTTAGTTTGACGTCATACGCCAGCGACACCCAGATTGTGGTAAGTGCATACAAACATCAAACCTCTCCTGTCTAGCAGTTCCAAAACTGTATGGGCACAATCAACAGATGGATGATTGCACATTGCCTCAAACTTAATTCCGAAAACACTGAGGTTTTGATCTTTGGTAACATGCAGCCAACCTGGGGCAATCTGTGGTAGCCAGCAGAGATGGCTACACCTCCCAAACCAGCAGCCAAAGTCAAGAATTTGGGTGTATGGATTGACAATAAATTAACACTCTGTCCGCAGATCAACACCATTGTCTCTGCCTCCTATTTTCTTTTAAAGAAAATAAGGAAAATACTTCCGTACATCCAGGCGGATACCAGAAAAAAGGTAGTAACATCTCTCATTCAGTCCAAATTAGACTACTGTAATGGGCTATATCTGAATGTTCAGAAGCAATGTTTAAAGAAGCTTCAGATGGTCCAAAACTCAGCTGCACATTTATTTCTCAATATCCCCAGGCATAAAGCGGTATCTAAGGAAATCCGCAATCTGCACTGGCTCCCTGTTCCTCAGCGTATTAAATTCAAGGCACTGTGTCTAGCCTATAAAGCTTTGAATCACACAGGCCCCTCTTTTTTCCAGAATCTTTTTGTATGGTACCAACCGACCAGACACCTACGTTCTGCGGGGGCCAGACTTCTCACAGTCTCCAGAATCCGTACTGTGCACTGTGGTGGGCGCAGTTTTCACTACGGCACTTCTAAACTTTGGAACGCACTTCCAATGGAACTCAGGAACGCCAGCTTCTTAGTGTGTTTTAGGAGAAAGTTAAAGACCTGGCTGTTTCAGGACTAGACATGCTCACTGTGGTCTTCAGCGCCAAGACACCTCTGGGTATTGGTGCACTCTTACAAATTCCATTAACATTAACAATTGACACTATAAAATCTAAGTTCAATAAATACTAATAATAAAATCTAATTAATTTGTTATAATTTAAATTACTTCCCACCCTATTCCCTTATAAACCCACAACCCGCTACAGAAGTAAACGCTAAATTTAAGTAACATAAAATTAATCACTACTAAACATTTAACACATATATTGAAAAACAAAAGCAATACTTATACAAAAAAATAGATCACATTCTTTCAAAATACATACTAAAATACATTACACTAATTTAAACATCGATATTTTAAACAACAATATTTTTGCAAACGATATTACTAACTTCGATTGTAAAAAAAACAATATTTCTTACCTTAAAGTCGATATTCTTGACCTCGATATTCTTGCTGTCGATATTCCTGTATCACGATATTTCCAACTCAATATTTGCGCATGTCGATACATTTAAAACTCTATATTCTGTCTGTGTAAGGAGCCAGTGGAGGTCTCCTAGGTGGCTGGTGATGTGGTTGAGGCGGGTGATATTGAGAATGAGTGGCAGAGGCCTTCTGGATGTTCTACAGCTTCTTGAGGAGTTTCTGGGTGATGCCAGTGTACAGTGTGTTGCCGTAGTCCAATCTGCTGATACCAAGAGCATGGGTGACCATCTCTTTGGACTCGGGGATCCATTTGAAGATCGTTCGGAGTAGACGTAGCGTTTAGAAGCAGGATGATGAGACAGAATTGATCTGGCAGCTCATGGTGAGCGAGGAGTCCAGGATGATGCTGAAGTTCCGCGCCTCGCATTTGGGTGTGAGGGAGGTTCCAAGTGGTGCAGTCCACCAGGAGTCATCCCAGGCTGATTGGGTAGGGCCCATGAGGATTTCTGTTTTCTCTGAGTTGATCTTGTGGCAGCTGTTCTTCATCCATGCAGCGATTGTCTATCCCTTCGTGAAAGTTCTTCTTGGCGATTGTGGTTTCGTTAGTGAGGAAGAGAATCAACTGGGTGTCTTTGGCATAGATGACGATGTTGAGAACTTGGTTCCTGACAATGGCTGCGGGGCCATGAAGGTGTTGAAAAGCGCAGGGCTCTGGGAGGAGCCCTTGGCAATCTAAAATTGAATAGTTGAAGAGCTTGATTATTCAAAAAAGTAAGATACAGCTTATCAGTGACCCTCAGCTTCAACTGCTTACTAAAGAATCTACAGTGATGTCACTACTAACATCAGTGAGTTCTTTTTTAAAGAAGACATCACCACACATCTCCCCCCTCATAACAAAATAATACATAAATAACACAACTTTGCTAATATGAATAATAAAATATTACAATCAAACATTTGACAATGCATACAAAAATTGTACAATGTAATTGTTCAACTTACAACTTCTGGAAAATGAGGATTGATTTTACATATATTTCCCAAACTCCAGATTTTTCCGTTATCCAACTTTGCAACAGATCCCATGACCTTAATCACTCTCCGAGGTTGAGAATACTTACTTTCTCCTTTCCTAACAAACCCAGTCTTCTTCACAACAACCTAATCACCATTCTCTACACCCATCAATCTCACACCTTTCCTCTTATCATATCTTTCTTTGTTCTGTGCATGAGAATCTTCCATTCTTTCAGCCATGCACTCGCGATCCACCCAAACTTGATCTTTCTTTCTTAACCAAATAGGTGATTCTTTAGTGGCAGAAATTCCTGTAACAGAATGTGAAGTTACTCGGGTAGCCCACATCATCTTGTTTAATTCTTCCCTCCAAACTAGTCCATTTGCCAACGACAACTGGATATTGTCCACAATAATTCTATTGACTCTTTCAACAAGACTGTTGGCTTGTGGTCTGAACAACGCTACTTGAACATGTTCAATTCCGAAATCATCCAGAAATGTTTTCATCATGCTGGACACCAATTGCACTCCATTGTCAGTAACCAAAGTTCTAGGAATCCCTTCTTCCATAAAAACCTCCTTCAAAAATTAAATTACCTTGATTGCTGTGATATTCTCAACTGGCTTTATAGTGAACCATTTACTATGATAGTCCACTAAAACCATCAAGAATCTGCTCCTAATATCCAACCTCTCCACAGGACCCAAAAAATCTAACGCTAGCTTTTCCCACGGATGGTCAGGAACTTTCACACATCCCAATGGTGGTTCAGGTAAAACCTTGGATTTGTCACTGTTACTACAAGCATAGCAGTCCTTAATCACCATTTCTACCTCTGTCCATTTCGGGCCACCAAAAACTTTGCCTTAATCTCCTCTTACACATACTTCTACCAAGATGACCCTCATGCACCAGTTCAATCAATTTTGGTCTCAACATCTTAGGTGGTACTACTCGATTGCATCTCAAAATCTTTCCTGAGTGAATAATTAACTGATCCCTCACCTTAACATACTGCTTCAATTCTTCATCCAGACCCGAAATATCCCTCCATCCATTTGTTATAGCACCCCTCAAATTCTCATACATCTCATCACCTTCCAAAGCCTCACTCCAGTCCTCACTTCTCAAGGCTAATTCATCCCCAGAAA
Organism: Lissotriton vulgaris; assembly: GCF_964263255.1. Lineage (NCBI taxonomy): Eukaryota > Metazoa > Chordata > Amphibia > Caudata > Salamandridae > Lissotriton > Lissotriton vulgaris. Next base: position 889,295,239 of record NC_141691.1, read on the forward strand.
AATTTGACATAACATCTACTTCAATTAGAGAAGTAGTTCTTTCTTCCTCTACAATTGGCATATGAGATAAAGTCTGCCACAACATTGTTCTTGCCTCTTACAAAGTCAATCGTGAAATTCATATCCATAACCGACAAAAGCCATCCAGAAATTCGAGGAGTCACGTTACCTTCTAGACCCTTACCACCTTTAAAAATATACAATAGTGGCTTATGATCTGTTCTGAGCATGAAGGGCAACCCCCAAAGATAAAATGTAAAATGATGCATTGTTGTTTACTTTTGACACAATTACTATTTAATAAAAGCAAATAAATCTGAATTTCTACACATTTAGGTATGTGCTTTGATTTATAAGCGTTCGTAGACTCGAGCAGACGTCAATGAGACACACTCCGTAACTGACAAATGAGTCAGAAATGCCTTGTAGAAAATGTTATATTCCTTCGTGCCTCAAAAACATCTTGGTTTAAACACTGCTCTAGCTTGAAGATATAATAGCGTAAGTACACCCTCGTCGCCATGAAAAGTGTAGTAATCACACTTAAAATTGAATAGTTGAAGAGCTTGTTTATTCAAGAAAGTAAGATACAGCTTATTAGTGACCCTCAGCTTCACCTGCTTACTAAAGAATCTACAGTGATGTCACTACTAACATCAGTGAGTTCTTTCCTTAAGAAGACATAACCACAGGATCTCTGTGGGTTCCGAGAGGAATTGAGGTAGTCTGGCTCTCTGTGTTCGGCCTGTAAGGAAGGAGCGGATCCATTCCAGGGCTTTGTCGAGGATGTTGAGGTTGTGGAGTCTTGTGCATAGGGTGCGGTGAGAGACGGTATCGAAGGCATCCGAGAGGTCCAGGAGGTTGAGGGCTGCAGGTTGGCCTACGTTGAGGAGGGCACAGACGTTGTCCGTGGCAGCGAGGAGGGCGGTCTTGGTGCTGTGGTGCCACCTCCCCTGCCAGGCATTCAAGAAGCATTCTCAAATAAGAGTGCAAAAAGGAAGAAACAGGGCATACCACGCTAAAAGTGACACAAAATACCCAGTTCAGTGCCTGCCATGCACATAGTGACGCAAGAAAAAGGGAAGAAAAGAGGGACATAGAATAGGACTAAACTGCAACAGATGTGTTTAAGGAACAACTCAGCATGCACCTCCTACCATTGTAGAAGGTGATATGCTTTGAAAACAAAGCCCATGAGAAAAAAAATAAAAAATACAGGGGCTCAAATGTCAAACAATATACGACACCCTTTTTAAGTCTATTTTGTAACAGTGCCACGAACATTGTCTAAAGTGTGTTTATCCATGGACAACAAGTAAATGTAAGGTTGCTAATTTCACGTTCTTAGGAAATAGATCCTGACAGTGTTATGTAAACTATATATTTCACCTTTTTGCCATCTGTTTTTTTTTTTTTTTAAATAAACCTATTGCCCTGTAGCCTAATTATTTGTGAACATTAATTCTATTATTTTTCGTTCTAGGGTCTTTCATGCTGGTAAACACTTCAGGGAGATTTGCAGGGCAAAAAGCCCACCTTCTGTTACCCCAGCTTAAGGAAAACGACACCCATTGCATCGATTTCCATTACTTTGTTTCAAGCAAGAGCGGATCCAACCCTGGTCTCTTGAACGTTTACGTGAAGGTCAACAATGGGCCCATTGGGAGCCCCGTCTGGAACGTATCCAGCGGTGCCAGCGGCAGGTGGAACAGAGCCGAGCTGGCAATTAACATCTTTTGGCCTCATTTCTACCAGGTATCTTGCGTTTTTGATTTTCCACTGCAGATGTATTGTTTTGAGAAATGTCACTTGCTATGATAACAATATATGTATTTCCCGTGGCATGCACACATATTTTCAGAAAAAGTATGAAAAGGTGCCTTTTCTCTCATACCAGCACGAAATGACACCTGTCACCTGTCGAATGCCAGGGCAATGTCTCTGTTGGCTTTTGATGGCTGTGAATTTATGTCGTTCTGTGCTATGAAAAGCAGGTGTGCATTTTGTTTAGTGCAACCTCTCTCATGGGACCCGTGAATGCAAGGATTTCGCTTCATTTATCTGCTTGTGTTTATTTGCTACACCAAAATGGCTCCCTAGTAAAAAAAAGATTATCATCGCGAGGTCTCATCATTCGCTACGTAGTCCCTGCCCAAGTTGTTTGTGAATTTGTCCGTCCTTGTCTTTTATTTGTATTACAGCATTTGCATTGTGGCGAATACACCTTCTCTCCTGATAGGCTATTCAAATATTGTGTCTGTATCTCTTTGAGGTTTGCTTGTACTTCATTATAAATTGACTCAGTCATTAGTAGTCTCTAGATTTTAGCTATTAGACAACCACTTATAACCCTGCTGCCCCCATATAATTTTTTATACAAATCACTGTGTCCAACTCCGGTTTTTGCACTGCTAAGGGTGGATGCTAACAAGGGCAGTGTCTGGTTTGGCCGTATTGTACTGAAGGGGGCGCTGCCACGCTTTGAGGTGTTACCTACTATTAAATCCCTTTGAGCATGTGCCTGTGAATCCCATACTTTTGTATTTTTCCCATTCAGTTAGCATGTAATAATCCATATTACAGCACCTGCCCTGAAGGGGTAATCTAGTGATGTTATGTCTAGCAGCCACCCTACCACCATCAGGGCAGGACTGGCTACCGGGCAGTTTGGAACGCTGCTGAGCTGGGGGCTGATTTCACTGCGGTGAGGGCTGATTTTGTTCATGGAGACTTGCGTGTGCTTCGAAATAATTAATGCAAAACGAATTTCGTTCAGCAGGTCTCCATGAACGAAATCACCCCCCAAGCTCAGCAGCAATCCAAACTGCCTGGTAGCCAGTCTGGCCCGGCCCTGACCCACCATACCAGTTTCCCAAAATAATTTTTTTATACTTTGATGGCAGATGATCATCCCATATGTCCACTGGTATATGGTCTCTGTTACAGTGTATTTTCAGTTCATTTGGATTTCTATTAAGAGGCATCCAGCCTATTTAGCATCTTCTTTGGGACGTCACTTTGCCTCCACCCAATCTGAGCCATCCAATGAGCCACAGATCTGGCTTCCATTTCACTTTCACACCTGCTATTTCTTCTGGGGCGTTATTAATCAGTGTTCTGTTAATTTGTGTGATTGCTTTTCACTTTACAGGTTCCATTAATAATCTGCCCCTTGTGTAGACTGTGTTTAGAGCTTTCCCTAATATCCCTAGTAATACACATTCCAGATACCTAAAAAATATTTGGGATATTTCCAGCAGAAATTGTAAGTCCGCATTTGGGATCAAGGGACCCAGGGATGTAGGTTTGACATTGGCCAGTTTATTGGGAACCCAGAGAGCTCTACAACGCCTAATGGTCTGCCAAATATAACAAAACATTGGTGGAAAATAAAGTGAGACCTTAGAATACAATTCACCTTCCAAGTTCATTCCCCTAAAAAAGATGTCGTCAATGATCTAGCAGGGCAATGACATTATGATTAAGGTAAACCACGTTGGGTAGAACTAACATCCCTGTCGGGTCCCTCGGTTTAAAGCAAATGCGATTGGCAGTACCTTGTTGACCCTGACACATACCATTAGTGGTGTGCACAATAATTTAACCCCAATTATGAAGCTGGTACCAAAGCCCATCATTCTGAGGATTGCCAACAAATAGCACAATTCAACAGAAACAAATTTTTATGTATCGGGCCACAAAAGCACTGTTGGTTCTGTCATTGAGCACATGTGCTCTAGAGTTAAACTGAGCCTCCTGAAATTATGCCTTATCGCCTCAACTGCGGTACAAATGGGGGTGGTGATGGACGGAGCATCTGAACCAATCAAACACTCACACCCAGTCAACAGATCTGGGTTTAATCCATCACCGTTCTGTAGCCCACTCTGCCACCCCAGTTCAGACATGGCCATATGCAAATCAGTCTGACCCTGTGCATCATGGGAACAGTCCAGCCTGAACTGCCAAGCCATGCCTTCCCTGGACCGTAAACAAGCTTCCTAGGACAGGTTTCTGGCATTACAGCCGTCTTCAGCCGGGCTTGCTTGAATCCAGTGGCAAAGTGAGCAAGGGACTCACGTCTGAGCATACCCAGCCAACTTATGGCGAACAAAGCGGTACAAAAGGGGGTGGTGATGGACGGAGCATCTGAACCAATCAAACACTCACACCCAGTCAACAGATCTGGGTTTAATCCAACTCCTTCCTTTAGCCCATTCTGCCTCCCCAGTTCAGACATGGCCATATGTAAATCAGTCTGACCCTGTCCCTCATGGGGACAGTCCAGCCCTAACTGCCAAGCTATGCCTTCCCTGGACCGGAAACAAGCTTCCTAGGACCGGTTTCTGGGGATGTATGTCGTTACAACACATACTTTTACAACGCATACCTTTACAATGCATTTTTTACACCGCAACATCCATTACAACGCATGCCATTACAACAAATTGTTTGAAACTACCTTTACAACGCATTCCACTACAACCCATACTACATTTACAACGCATACCATTACATTGCATGTATGGTAAGTATTGGATAGTGTAGGGGTAAAAATTACTATTCTAACTCTAGGGGGTGCAACAGTAGGGTAAGTATTGGATAGTGTAGGGGTAAAAATTACTATTCTAACTCCAGGGGGTGCAACAGTAGGGTGAGTGTTGCATAGTGTAGGTATGCGTTGTAATGACTGCGTTGTAATGACTGCGTTGTAATGACTGCGTTGTAATGACTGCGTTGTAATGACTGCGTTGTAATGACATGCGTTGTAGTGGTATGCGTTGTAGTGACATGCGTTGTAATGGTTGCGTTGTAATGTAATGCATTGTAATGGATGTTGCATTGTGAAAGTTTTGTTGTAAAGGTAGTGCGTTGTAAAAGTTGCATTGGAAGTGTTGTTTCCCGGTTTCTGGCATTACAGCCGTCTTCAGCCAGGCTTGCTTGAATCCAGTGGCAAAGTGAGCAAGGGACTCACGTCTGAGCATACCCTGCCAACTTATGACAAACAAAGCGGTACAAAAGGGGGTGGTAATGGACGGAGCATCTGAACCAATCAAACACTCACATCCTCAAGGGGGTGGCTCCGTCCATCCTAGGAAGCTTGAATTCCGGTCCAGGGAAGGCATGGCTTGACAGTTCGGGCTGGACTGTTCCCATTAGGCACAGGGTCAGACTGATTTGTATATGGCCATGTCTGAACTGGGGTGGCGGAGTGGGCTAAAGAACGGTGATGGATTAAACCCAGATCTGTTGAATTGGTGTGAGTGTTTGATTGGTTCAGATGCTCCGTACATCCCCACCCCTTTTTGTGCCGCTTTTATCGCCTCAACTGGGCATAAAACCAGACTGGTCTGGGTGTACCATTTTGTTAATGCAGGTGTAAAGTCTATTCTTGGCCAGAGTTTTACACTTCATAATTGGCAGTGAAATCAGCCTGAATTAATTGTGATCCTGCAGTGGGGTTTTCCTTGTTTTCCTTATTAGTGTGACCATGGCCATTAGTAGATTCGGGGACAGACCTTCCATATTTCTAGCCTCGGTATATATCCTGCTGACAGATGATTAGGTACGCGCTCTGATAAACATCGAAACAGCTCCACCGGAAATCCATTAGGATGGGGAACATTACCACTCTGTAACTTAGTAATTGTTGTGGCTTTTCTTTGAAATATTTATCTTTTATTTTATTTTTTTAATCGGACATGTGAATTTAAACTGTCTTCATTTTATAGTAATTCAATCCTTTTCTCTCTGTTAATAAGTATCATAATTTCCTGTGATGTGCTTTGAAGCTAAAATAGCTTCTTTACATGTTTTTGAGTGTACCTACCTGGAAGGAAATGAACGTACTGTTGCTATGTTATAATTATGTGCAGTGGTTATTTTTACATTTTTAATTTTCATTGCAAGCATAGGGTCACCATGTTAAGACAGCGATTTCTATTTTGTTCTCCATTTTTTTGTGATATATGGTTTAATAACTTAACATTAGCAAAGCCAACAAGTCTCACCTTAAAGACCTATTGGTTTTTCCAATAGTATTAGCCATGCTGTGCACCATGGCTAAAAAAAGACAAAAGTGATTATGTAGACACGCACCAAGCTTGAGCACACCTACAAATTAACGCTTTTTGTTTCCTGTCCGAGATAAAGAACATGAGGTGGTGAAGGGAAGTAGCACAGGTGAGAGGAAGCAACACGAAGAGAGGGATTGGAATCCCGGAGAGTAAGGGGCAGCAACAGAAGGGCAGAGGAAGGCAACACAGGGTGGGTGGACGCTACATGAGAGGCTGTGGGGGGATGGTAGGGAAACAAACAGAGAGGGAAACGTGCTGGGGGAAGCAAACGGACAAACAAGAGAGTGCAACATGGAGCTTGGGGAGGAGCATACGACCAAGAAAGCAATGCAGGTGAAGAACTACACAAGAGTGTGCGCACTACCCGGCAGGGTGAAGCACACGGCCATTGAAAGAGCAAAACAGCCAATGAATAGGGGGAATTACACAAGGGAGGTAGTTGGAAAGTACAAGCATATATGATGTGCTTGCCACAAAGGAAAAGAAAAAGCTTTGCAGCTGAAAACTGAGTAGTGGAAGGAAACAAGTAATACTTTGTTAGAACTTGGATTAATATTGGGGGTGGGGTTTGAGGGGGTGACTACCCACTTCAAGGAGCTATCTCAACACATGTCAGGGTAAATAAACCCTTGAAGTCAATAAAGTAACCTCAGCTTAACCCCATGGTTGCTATGTCACAGAGCAGAAAGATTAAACTTAAGTCAGTCTTCAAAGTATCTGTGCAGTACTTAAACATCAATAAAGTTGAAATGCAAAACAATAAAAATCCAAATCTGAACTATAAAATTTGAGTAAACTTCAATAAACAAAATTACACCAAAATGACAAAAATTCAATTAGGGGAACCAGAGATATGAATTTTTAAAGTTTTAAGCAGAAGTAGAACTAAGAAACATTAAGCGTTAGTGATAGTCAATTGTCTTGATAGTCCAGGACCTAGGCACAAAATGACATTCACCGTGGCGGAGTGTGGGTCTGATACACCAACCAAGTTCGTGTTGGGCAAACATTTTTCAATCAGACTTAGATCCTTTATGTACCAATCAACCACAGGAGTACACGTCAAAAGACTCCAGGACATCAGAGGAGGAACTTTGACAATCACAGTATGTAAGGCAGAGGCCAAACAGCAGGATCCATTTCAGGACCATATGCCACTGTTCAGTGGGGCAGTTGTAAGAAAAGGCCTCTTTGAGCTTGTTGTGTTCATGCCGCTTTAACAGTAGGTCAACCTTATGGCCCTTGGAAACCACTTTGTTGCCCTGGGTTCAAGAAAGAGAAGGTTTTGTCCTTTCAGAGTTTTTCTCAGGTCACAGACAGCAGGTTCACTCACCTTCTGTTCTTCCTCAGCTCCAGGAGTGTTCTGAAGTGCGTCTCTGGAGGTGCCACATTTATGCCTGGCACAAGTTAGTAGGTAGGAATGTCTTCTGGGCATGCCCTAAACAATGAGGTAGAAATTTCGAGGGCCAACGCTATTTACTTTGGGCATTTCCAAGATGTCAACAGTCTGGCCACAATAAACTTGGGTTCCTAGAGCTAGGGGAGTATGCGGAATATGTACTATGCTAATCCCAGTGCAGTCTCAAATCTAACACTAAAATCAAGTTTGAAGTAGTCACTATATCCCCAATAACCTCAGAGACAGAAGTATGGCAGAAAAAAGTCGGATTTTCTGGCATTCTGTTCTCACCCCTTGAAGTGCACCCTAACTGTTGCATTTAAATTCCAGAAGGCCTGCCACGCAGGAGATGAGACTAATGTCAAAAAGTATGCTCACAGCCCCACACTCGATATTCTATCAGGTTCTCTGCCCATTCAGGTTTGCCTATTTGTGTGCCTGGGAGGCATTCCACTCTCATTCCCACCTATTCAATTACTAATTACTGGCCGGGAGAAGTGGGAAACAAATGCAAATGGGCCTATTAAAGTTTTAGGCCAGAAAATGTAACTTACTAAAAGTACCTTTTCCTTAACATGTATCAAAAATCCGACTTCACCCTTGAATTGGATTTTTTTGATAACTATTAAATAGTTGTTGAATTATTTTCTGTCTTCTCATCAACATTAGTATTAATAAACATAGCAATGTAATCCAGTGTTTTCCCATGGACCGTCAACTGCCTTGCTACAGTGAAATTTGTTTTATGTTTTTCTCTCGATAAGGATATGTTTAACATTAAATTCCATGAAGTCCTACCTTTACATATACCATGCACCCTACCTTATGGGCAATAAAGCCTATATTTATAAATATTAAAAATAGGTTTTGACCTCTCAAAAGAGATGACTTTCACAGGACTAATTTGCAGTTTAAAACCTCAACATCCAGGATATATGTGGTAGGCCTGCAGTCATGTTTTCACTGTCACTGGAGTGCATTTGCAATGGATGCTGCAGTCCGGGTACCCTTTGTACCTAGGGCCATACAGCACTGTTTACAGAGGCCACACAGGTAAGTTAAATATACCAGTTTCATATTAGGTTTAAAGGGGCAGCACATGCTCTGTCATACTGGTTAGCAGAGTGAAGTGCACAGAATTGTAGAACGAGCAAAAAACAGTAACGCCAAAAATCTGGTAGTACGCCTCGCTCATAATGGTCAATTCTCACACTTCAGTCAAAGGACAGTGACTGCAGACAGGAAGCTGTTCTTGGTTCAGGCACCACGGCAGGAGAAACAGCCAAACCCCAGGAAGAAGTAGGTAAACAAGTGATGTTAAAGCCAACCAATTGTAAGTAATGGGTGGGCTCTAAGTCTGTTTTAAGCTTTTTTTTTTTTGTTGACAAGAGATTACTGTGCAGGCGAAACCCAAAAAAGGAATCCGGGTAGGAACCTGCAAGTTTTCCTTTGCGTTTTCAGTTCCAAAGTGAACTTGTGGATTGATAAAACAACGATAAATGGGGTAGATTTTTAATTATGGTAGCTTGTGCACTATTTACTGGAGTGAAATTGAACTGTACGGTTTGATACTTCACACCATCTGTGGTTTTAGTGCTGTAGATTTGGAACACAGACTTATCCTGCTCAGAAGGACTGGAAAATGTCCTCCTTCTGACACACAACGTTAAAGCTTTCCTACAAAGTAGTCCTGATGGTTAAGAGCCTAGGAAGCGATTAGAGTTCCAGATTATTGGAGAAGATGGTGCACTTCTGTAGTGTGCCATTTTCTGATAATGTCTGGGCTTCATCAGACCAGCTTTAGTGCTGGTAGCGCCCGGTGCCACAGCGTCTGTTGGCGCTTCCCCCCCAATGACCACCTCTGCCACGGATTCCCTCACTAGCACCCTTTAACAGTGCCTCTCAAGTCTCCATAACCACTGTCTCTCAGATTAATTTTGTTTTATAGTACCACTCATACCATTGCAAGGTGTCCGAGCACTTTACACCACACACACATTACACAGAGACAATATTATGTGGGTAAATCAGTGTATAGGAAATGTTACATCAGACAGTACTACAAGGTGTAGTGTAGGAGTGACATGTCATTGATACTGGTAGGCAATATAGTTAAAGTTCTTGTTCAGGAAAGGCACAAATTCAGAATTTAAAACGTAACATTATTGTATGGGGGTTCTCATTCATAATAAGAATTGTTTTCTACCCAATTGAACCCTTTTCACAAGATTAGGATAATGAAAGACGGGGCAAAAATACATATAGCTTTAACATACACCTTGCAGTTTGCATGCAGCTCTAGGACGACAGTTAATAGCTCAATGTTCTATATTACGATTTTGCCTTATAAGCGACAAGTAACAAAAGGAGCTCTCTTACAAAAGCAGTAGCCCACTGACCTATTTACATTATATGCACTTTGTTATCTGCATGGTACATGTTCTTAGCTGCAGGCATTCTAACCCTCTGCACTACCGTTGGATGAGTCAAAATTTCCACTAGAGAAACCTCCGGTCTCTTTACAGGAAGAAGAAGAATCACCGGACATCTCTTGACATTTTAATTGATGTCTGAAAGTTGCTGGAGGCCAGTAAACGAGGCAGCAGGTGTTTTTAAAATGGTAATACACATTTTGAAAAATGACGCCACCGCCCAAAGTCAACGGGGGCGGTCGCACCGATCGCACGGCCCTAGAGCCGGCCCTGCTGTTACTATCTTCAGTTGTATAATAGTCGCCGGTAATTACATGTAGACACTAGCACTCGGGACAGGAACTTTATGTCTTCAAACTTTGCAAGAGAGCAAAGAAACAAAGGCAGAAAAGAGAGAGAGAGAAGGCAGCAAAACAAAAACAAGACACAAAAGACAAAACTGTGTCAAAGGGAGAAAGCAGGACTGAAAAGAACTTTCAGGAATGTGATAGAGAGATGAGAATAGTAGGGTGGTGGTTGAAAGAGGCATTAGATGGAGTTAGGGCTAGTTACTCCTGGTGTTCAACTGTCCCAGCATTTGGCAAAACAAATTGTGCTCCTGCACTTACTTTAAATGTATTTATTATTATTAATATTCTTCGGATTAATAACAGTGTCCAAATAGTGTCCTATATTGCACTTGAGGTGTAATCGGGAAATGCACATGAGGCTCAGAGGCAAAGATGAAAAGGTTCTTAACTGCAGTGAAGGTAATGTCAAGGCATCTTTGTCCAAAAGGGCTGCATTTTAGGAACTGTATCAAGGGGCACAAGGAGATGTCTTCGAGGCAAAAAGCTTAATAATGAAGCTATCAAATCATTATCTTATTGACTAATAGATTTCCTTTCTTTTAGAAAACATTTCTACCAGGTAATCCAGCTGGACACCAACCAGCTCTTGGCTTAGAAGTAGAATTTTAAATAAAGTGTACTTTTAAGTTGCTTCTGTTCTCCAATCTTAAAGCTACATCTGTCTCTGCCCCATCACAAACACCCCTAAGGACCAAGCGGGGGGCCCTGATGTTGTCAAAATCTGTGTTCAGGAAGGACTATAGCTGGCTTTCCTTGATGTTCAAGAGCTCAGAGCATTCAGCATGCTTCCCAGTCACTGTAAAGAGTCACAGAAAATTCACGAGCACAGATTGCTCTGTCGATGCTGTACACATATTCACCCGAACATATGACCTTGCAGCACTTGGGTAACTGAATCCCTAGAAGATGGCATCCTTGATGACACATGAAGGGCAAGACGCCAGGTGTAACAGCAGGGGACTCCCTGGATGTATCTCAACTTGAAATCATGGTTTAACTGCGGAATCGAAATCCTCTCTAGTCATTTCCATTCCTTAAAATGGCCTCCTGAGCTGACTGATGTGTGATTTACTGTTGGGTGGTTGGCTGCTGGTGTTTTGTAAAGTAAAAGTATCAGGCGCTAACATCTGATACACAATGATGTGAAGGAAAAGCAAACATTTCTATACATGGTGCATCATTTTCTGTAGCCATTCCTTTTGGAGACAAATGTGGCCCTTTAGTCAGAGTGGGAAGGATCATACCCACTGAAGACTGCTCTGAAAAATAGAGGTGTGACGAAGAAAGCGCAACCCTCCTTCTCATCTGCGAGTGTGGTGCGTTACCTAGACTGCAGAACAGTTTCTAAATTATTGTCTTCCTTTCCGCTAATGACAAGATTGGGCCTAGTTGTAAGTTCTTGGCGTCCATCATAATGGACCTCTTACTTTACCACAAAATATAGAACAATTGGACGAGATGCAGTAAGTGGGGAAGGTAACCTAGAGGCAAGATCACATGGGGATTGTTGCTCTGAGGGGTGTGATTGCATGCCGCCATCAGGCAAAATTCTTGGCTTTACCATTGGCTGCTTCTTGCCCAATTAAGACCATAAGTTGGCTAGAGGCACGAGGTTAATAGGGACTGTGGTCCGATGTTATTTTAGACACACCCACTTTTTATTGCAAGCTTTATTCGTGGTTTCTGCTGACGGAATGGCCTGTAGATATTAGATCTCACTCTCTTCTTAATTCAGTGTTCGGAGATATATAAAAAGACACTTCTCATTGTTCAAGATTCCGCGGGCTCAGTTTGTACGGGTATTGGACTTCGAGTTAATGGTCTCAGTATGGATTATGACTGCCTTATATAATACTTGATGAGTGAAGCCTCTATGAATGGCCCGAAGTGGAATTGTGGTCCAAGGTGTGAGACTCACGACAAGTCAGAATTTAATTTGAAACATACGTCACACTGACCGCTCCACCTACACCTTCAGCACTTTCTTAAATGCTTTCTATTGACCAAAGTACATTTCATTGGGCCCAGGGCGCCTTCTTGAGAGCCAAAGTGTTTTAGGAATTTCATCAGTAGGAAATCTATTCTTGTGACAGGCATTTCTGCTGCATTGCTTCTTTCAAAGGCAATGCTGGTGGAAAGATTTCGCAAAGACCTTCCCAGTACGAATTGAACAGTACACAAGAAGCCTTCTAATCGAAGCAAGTGATTGCCACGTGTATGGCGTGGGAATTTGTCGCTTTCTCTGTGCGTAGTAAAAGTGCCCAGACCTTCCAAAGCAAACATGCGGTGTTTGAGCTGGGGGTGTACACAGGTTGCTTATCTCTAACTTCCACACCTATGGTCTGATTGATTCTAGTCTTTGAAGATCTGCTTTTAAGGTTTACCTTCCTGTTTGCTGAAAGTGCACTCTGTTCCTCGTTGTGGTCTGCTGTTGGTGCACCGCCACTTATTGGCTTGCATAGTAAACCGCGTTATCATCTTTCATGTGGTTGCACTCTACTAATTCTGTTGGGTGATTGGGCATTGCCTGGTATTGACAGTGTGATGCCTGGAGTCTGGCACGGTTCTCTTCTCCTTCCGATAGGCAGAAGTGCAATCGGTTGTCGGATATCAATTTAAAGCTGTGTCGACATCACAACAGAAACGTGGGTGTAATAAAACTAATTGCAGGTTAATTACTGTTCATTAGAATTTAAACTAGCACGGATTCTGTAATTAAGATACATTTTAATGATTATTCTAATTGCCACCACTTAAAAGATGCCTGTAAATTACTGCTGCACCAGTGGGAAAATGTCAGCTTCATCCAAGCTTTATGCAAGGAAATACAATACTCTGCCAATTTTGCCCCGATCAAAACATTTCCTCGTCTTCTTTGTATTAAAAGCTGTTCTACGCGGCCAGCCCTACATATTGGAGAGATGACAACGATGTGAATTTATGTTACAGGGCATTGTTCCAGCTTCAAAGAAATGCATTCTGTTTTTAAAGCAAGTTACTAATTGTCAGCGTTCAGTTTTGCAGGCAAACGTTGGTACCATTTTAACACCATAGAAGAATGGCAATTGTGCGTTTATTTATAGCATGATGTACATGAAATCTTCATATAATGCTCATTTATATACAATGCAGTCAGCAGCCAAGAAACATTGGTATGTAGGCGAGCCCTCAATGTAATTGTTTTTGGTTGGAAATAAATGTGCATGTTGAGGTTACCTGCAGACCACCATCAGCATCTTTAATGTATGAGTTGCAATATGACTGCAGGAATGCAGGCAGGACTTTAAGGGGAAAGAGCAGGGCTGGACTGGCCGTAGCGGGCAGCGGGCGTTTACCCGGTGGACCACTAGGGTGGGGGCTAGTTTTGGGCCCCTTGTGGGACCTTTTTGTTACCGGAGGCTGGCAATATTGGCTCCCTGTAACAAAATCGGCTAAAACCGGCCCTAGCTAACAGCTTGGCCGCACCTGGGATTTGGCAGAGCGGGACAGTCCAGCAGGGACTGGTAGTCCCTGAGCTCTGTGGATGTCTCCAAGAAACAGCTTGGAGATATCCAGGTGTGCATGTCAGTTTGGCCGGACGTGAATGGCAGGCCAAACTGACATGCCCACTTTCAGTGCATACCACTCCTCCTACCCCTGCTGCTGATGCGACTTGGCCCCACCTCACCCTAGATTAGCAGATTGGAAGTCAAAACAAAAAAAGCTAAATAGTTTTATTGTCATTTTATTTTTCTTCTGCCTGCTACCTTTCAGCAGTGGGGCGACACTTCTCCGCCATAGCTGAGGAGCCGCCCTTGGGAGAAGTGCAAGCCTCCCTCCCATGCGTGCAGAAATGGTGCAACATGAGCAACAACAGTTCAAACTTTCCTGTATGCACAGAGAGGTGCAGTACAAGAATTAACCTGCCCATGAGCATCTTTGAATTCCTTTGTTGGATGCTCTTAAAGTAGGTAAACAATAGGATGGTCCACGTGCATAGTGAAGGTAATTCGGAAGGTGCATCTAGAGAGAGAATGAAGCCAGCAACGAAAGGGGGGATGGGTTGTGGTTGTGCGTTATGCACATCACTAGTAAGGTGTTATTACGAGTGCCCAGGGACATTTTGCAGCATTAATGTCGAGTCGCGGACATGTCAGGGTACCAATAGTGAAAGCAAGCACTCTTTGATCTCCTCCCCTCATGACATGACCCATGTCTCACCCATAGCATTTCATTAGCCTTTGAGTTGCTTCGCAGCAAGTTAGAGTCCATTTTACTTTCCGTTCCTGCTACTACCATTGTGACGCTAAGACCATTGGCAGCAAAAGATTCCCAGGGTAATGTTGGTAGCAGCTTCTACGCCTATACGATATTCCTGTTCTGAAGGGGTCATCTGCAAAATTGAATTTCAATTGTTATACCTCACCTGGAGCATTGCTTTCAGTTTACAGTAATTGCTGGCATAGTGTCACTATCTGAAAGCCACCTCTGGCATATTGTCTGGTACTTCAATTGAATCTCTTTGAGCCACATTCATTGTTGTGGCCAATTTTTGAGTCTGCCTCTGTCATCTTCTGACCAGTTTAGGTACCCTCCCTGGAATTTTGCGTCCAGTTATGGAGGCTTTCTCTATTGCATTCTGCTAAATTCTGTAGTAGTCCGAATGAACGGTGAATCGAGAGATGCTACACTGGTGGTAAATTCGCATTGAGTGTTGGCTGGTGGGTGTATGGTGAATAGATTATTGATGAAATAATAGAAAATGTTTTAATGGATGGAGGATGGAGGTGTGTGTATGAATATTGCTGACTTGAGCTCGGGCCTCACAAGCAGCACCATGCTAAGCATAGGGGAGAGAGCAGGCAGCACCTCACAGCAGACCTCGCTAACCGTAATACCACATAGCCACCGGGAGTGGCCTTTAGCATCCTAAAGACTACAGTATGTTAATTGGCACTTCTGAAATGGTAATTCGTTTTTTGTCCAGGCTCTTTTTAACTGCCTTAAACAGCGGGCATTTCAGATAGGAAAGCCCGCGATTTAGCGTGTTATGCATGCGTTAAACACTTCCCTGCTGGCCTTCCTAGCCACTCGTAGATCCCCATTCAGTTCTCCCCAATGCACCCTGTGCCACAGGGTGGGGGAAAGGGCAATTGAGTATACCATGATCAAGCCATGCTCCTTCCGCTGGTTAACCCACCATGTGTGAGTGAAGAGAGTGGAGCAAGCAGTGCCCCACCCATCCTGGTGACCTCTGGTCCCTTTAGTAAACCTCACCTCAGAAGCCAGTTGGCGCGACCATTTAAGCGGCATGGTTGTTGGCCTACATCTGCTGAAACTTAGCATGGTTCTTTGTGACATGGTTCTAAGACACCGGCTTGGCTGCTGCTGTAGCCACTCTATCAACAAAGGAACATCACACACAATTGTCTGAGTGGAAGACAAAAGCCTACAGTTACACTTTCCCACTCAGCCAGAAAACACCACTTGCAAAGACAGTAATTATTAGGTGCTTCACCTTACCATGCAGATGTGGAAATGATCTAGAATATCTGCTGGCTCATGTCAATGTTAGGAGTTGACGGCATTTGGAACTATTCAAAAGCACCCGAATGTAGCAGGAAGGTTTTTTCTGCAACAGCATTATGGGTTTGCAGTGGTTAATACACCAATTGAATTCAGAGCAGTTTCTTTGAATATTTGAAATGGTTTGCTTTGAGTGATGGAGTGGCCTTCAATGAGGTTGAAGGATAAAGTGGACACCTTTTCTTCTTCAGGCTGGTTTAGTCATCTGTTGTGTGCGTAGAGTGTGTAAGAGTTGGATTTTTGTTGACTTAGTATGACTTTGATCAGAATTCCTTTTTTTTTTGTTTAAGAATCACGATCAAACAAGAAAACTCTGTATCCCGTCTTACAAGGGCCAAGGGGTTTCTCAGCAGCTCTTGCCCCGAGCCCGCTTAGTTTCTCTAGGACAGTGGAGAGGGGCCATCCACTAACCTCCATGCTTACTGCTGGGTCATTATGGTTCTTCGTACACCTCAAGGCGAGACCCAGCAGGATACAGCACGCTTGGGAAGTCTTTATTCAGCATAGGTGACGCACAGTTCTCCCATCCTGCCTGAGCCTGCAACCAAACAGAATCATTATTAGCACAGACAGGCGAAAGCAGCATTCTGCACTGTTTACCCACCCAAGATAATAGTTTACCATTATCAATAGAAAGACACACATCTTTTGCACCTTTTGTCTATTGACACATATTGACTAGTATTTACCCCTTTCTTGTTGCATGCCCCAGGCATAAATCATCAACCGTATTGGCTACTCATTGGCTTCAGGTGCTGATGAGATGCACTCCTTGCTCTTGTTGTATTATTCTCCTTTTTCAAGAGGTGGTTCTGAGCCCTAACAGTCCATAAGGTCCAGGTCATTGTGTCACTATCTTTATTGTGTACGTTGGTCTTGATTCCTTGCCCTGACAAATCAGCCAGGCCAGGGCATTATATCTCAATCGGTGTATACATTTTCTTGACTTTTACAGCATCTCATTCTTTTAGTCGTGACAATTATCAAGACGAGAAAATTATGTCACAATCATCGGTGTGTGCCTTTATTGTGATTCACAGCAAGGTCAGAACAGTGTTGCATTCTCCAGCACTTGTACCCAGCCTGAGTCATCACAATTCTGTCTCAGCTGTACTCTGCACACTTTCTGGATGTTTTTTGGCTGCGTGAGGTGACCAGTCACGACCAGCCACAGTCTGTGCTGGTAACAGCGGTTGGTCGATGGGGCTGGGTGAGGGGGGATTTAGAGGGACGATGCACAGGGGAAAATTAAATAAATAATTAGTATTCCCTCTGCATCGTCCCTCGAAATACTCCCCTTACCTCTCCCCACCGCCCCACCGCTGTGTCCTGCACAGACCGCGGCTGGTCACAACCGTGATTAACCATTCAGCTTACCCTTTCCAGTGTATTGTCTCCATGTCCAGCCTCTTTTTGACAATTTAGTACTTTTAATGTCCTATCTACCCCTGCATTGTAAATGCTTAGTTTCATACGAGAGATTTTCTGCCAGGCACTGTTGCATTTTCTTGAATCATTTCTAGAGGTGCCGAACCAACGGGGGTGAAGCACTTCCGCTGAAGTAAAGCTCGTCCTGATTATGTTTTTCAAAGGTAGATGTTGGTATCTTATTTGGGGGGTTGCCTGGGATTTCTAAGTCCTGCACACCTTGAAAACTTAAAGGATGCTTGCCTCAGTTAATTATGGATACATTTACGAAAACGTCAGGGAATTGTTGGCATCAAAATAAAGTACAATGAAAAATATAGCAAAGTAATATCAGTATTATAATTAAATTAAGAATCAAAATTGGAGATAGAAAATAAATGCACTATAACAGTCTATGAAATGTTAGTGAGGCTAGGGCTGTTACGCTCAATAGCAGTAGTACATTTGTCAGCAAAGCGACTTTGAAATAATAGGCTTGATGAAAAAAAAAAAAGGGATGGGCGGATTTCTTGAATTAATCTCAGAAACTGGCAATTACTGTGGGCTGAAACGCAGTCCACTGAGAACAAGCTTCTCCACTAAATAAGCAGAACTTTCCAATTCTTATGATTGGAATGCTGGGCCGATGATTTGAGAGATCTGTATCTTAACTGCTAGCCAACGTTGCGCAACCTAGCCAAAATAAATATAAACAAAGTGTGTGACTCCCGAAGTCTGGTGTGTAACTGTGTGAAGTATAGACTTGAGTGTCGGCAATGTACTGTCGGGAAGACCTTTGTTCATCAAGTCATTGCTACCATCAATTTATAACCATGCTGTTCCTTGGAGAACCAATCTGAATATACACAGTGGAATGAATCTTCTTTCTATCCATAACAGTTATTGGTGGTAGTCCTTACTGTGGACCTTTCTGATAATATATGACATGGAACATAACCATAAACGCCCAGATCTGGTTGGTAGATTAAGAGTAACCTCTGCCTGTTTTCAGTACAGATAGCCATGATTGCATTTGACATGTAGAAACCCAAATCTAGAAAGAAATACCATTAAAAACAAGCATTTACAATGCAACGGTTTCGCCTTTGGAAAAGTTTGAGCTATTGGCATTGTAAATGACAACATTTGTATTTATGTGTTGGTTTTGAAAACAGATAAATAAATGGCATTGTCATTTACATTGCCAATAGCTTTAAGTTTTCCAAAGGCAAAACCGTTGCATTGTAAATGCTTGTTTTTCATGCGGCTGACAAAGTACATTTGCCATTAATTCGGGGGATTGGAAAGATCGAAAATTATCCTCAGCAGCAAATATCACCTGTTGGACCCGGCCCATTAGGCAGGTTCACCCCTAGACTTTTTGCGTTTTCCTAGCCTATTTATGGAACCTGGTGTTGGTGATTTTAGGCCTCTGCGCACTTTTTCACTGTGGTACAGTGTAAAGTGCATGAGCTCTCTGTATGTGTGGTGAGTGACCTGCCCTCCCATAGGAATGAATGGGGAGTATGTATGCCCATGGTAGTTCCTGATGTGTGGGGAGTGCAGGGGCGAGTTTGGTATGTATCAACTCGTGAGAGTGAATGCTGCAAAATGATGTATGCGACATGACTGTGTCTAGTCTAGAAGTACTACTTTTGGAAGTTGGCATATTTGTGTAGGTTGTTGCTAGCGTGTGATTGGCTGGTGAGCCTGGCCCAGAGTGCATGGGCCTGCTTGTGGATTGACTGTCTGGTTTGAGGATGACAGGGGCTGGAGAGCCCAGGAGGTTGTCTGAGTCAGCCCATGGATGAAAGGCAGCATCTGCTGCCAGGGAAGTGGGAGGAGATGGCACCTGATAGTGAAGGGCTGTTCCTGTGTAACTCCAAAGCTGGCTCCACCTCCCGCTGGGCGACTGACACCTCTGTCCCTGATACTGAAGGGGACTTCCCTCTAAACCAGTCCAGCTGGTTCTCACACTGCCTGCTTCAAAGGACTTCAAAGGACTTCAAAGGTTTTGCACTGTATAAGAAGGTGTTGTAATCCCTTCCAACATGTTCTTGTTTCTGACTTGAATCTGCCAGGGGCATGCTGCTGCTGGGGCTCAGGGGAATCCCTGGGCCCTGCCCAGCTCCTGGACCTCTGATGGACTTTCCTGGACTCCTGGGGGACCCCTCTGCCTTGCTGGGCTGATGGGGGGGACTTTGCTTGACCCCTGGGAATTTCTGGGATCTTTGCAGCATGGAGAAGCTGCATTTTCCTCTGGAGGGCGCTTGTGTGGGATTTCTAGCACCTGGAAGCGCTGTGCTTCCCCCTGAGCGCTCTGCCTGTTTTCTAGCGCTTTGGAGCGCTTTATTTTCCCCAAGCGCTTGAGAGCGCTTTTATCTGGACTTCCTAGCGCCTTGGGAGCGCTTTATTGCCCCATAGCGCTTTAGAGCGCTTTATTTTGATTATAGCGCTGAGGAGCGCTCTGCCCGCCCTGGCGAGTGCCCACCTCGCTTATATTTTATCTCATTTAACTTCGGCTGCCCACGCCGTGATTGCTGCTGCCCGGGGGCCTGAAGGTGACAAGAGGCTGCGGGAGGAATCACGAAGGGGCCGCGACCTGATTGGTTGCTGCCTGGAGGCTCGTCGAAGAAGACGCGCTGTGATTGGCCGCTGCTGTGGGCCTGTTCTGGTGAGCTGCGCCTCTATTGGAGGAAGTGCCGCCGCGTCATCAAAAGCTGTCCCGGGAGCCGCGCTGTGAGTGGCTGACCCCCGGGTGCTGCTGGAGGTACGTCCCAGGGGCCGCGACGGGATTGGCTGGCTCCCCGGCGTGTTTTCAAGATGGCCGTGATCACCGCCGGGCCCGGGAGAGAGGAGAAGAGTGATGGCGGCCGGCTGACAGGGCTCCCGTGAGCGGAGGGAGCCCTGCCACGAGAGGAGCGGCCTGAGGATGGAAGCGGAGCAGGCGCGAGGCACATTGTCGGTGCCTGCCCCCACCGCGAGGCTCCCCGTTGCGTGGAGACGGCCGGTGAGTGGGGCAGAGCAGGGGAGGGGCGCCGGGACACGTTGTCGGTGTCCGCCCCTCCCCCGCAGTAGCGCGAGCTCGCGCTCGATGCCGAGAAGCCACGAAGGCTTCAAGGGCGGCCCAGATGGCAGTGGGCCGCTCCAACGTTGCAGAGTGCCAGCAGGAAGCCATGAAGGCTTCATGGGCGGCCCCAGTTGGCAGTGGGTCGCCCCAACGTGTTTTGAGGGCCCCGTGAGGTCCAGTGTTGGTGGTGCAATTAGGGCGGCCCCAGTTGGCAGCGGGTCGCCCCAACGCAGTCCAGAGCCCCGAGAGGCTCCCTGAAGGCATGTTTTGTGCCAGAGCCTGAGAGCTCCAACGTGGGGGCATCATTGTTTAGAGAGCCTGTGTGGCTCCAGCATGGCGCAGTTTGCGCCCAAGGGTCAGTGAGGACCCTGTCGCAGTTTATTTTATTGCAATGCCCAGGTGCCCAGCACTTTGTGGGCACCTGCCATGTTTAGGCTTTTGTGCTTTGGACTGGCGCTGCATGGCAGCGCGCCCTGACTTTGGACCCAGGGCATCCTTGCCCCATCAAGGCCAGTTGGCCTAGGGACTGCCACAGGTAGTGGCTTATGTAGTGTAGGCGCAATGTGATTTCTATGCTTTTAAATAGTAATTGCCTACTGTGTGTTTTTGCGCTATTGACTTATGTTATGGCACCTCTGAATGTTTATGCATTATGTGTCTTCCTTTCCATGCGCTGCACCTCTGAATGTTTAGTCATCATGTGTCTTCTTGCGCTGCACCCCTGAATGTGATTTTATTGCATCATGTGCTCTATTCTTAACACCTCTGAATGTTTAGTCATCATGTGTTCTTTATTACTCCTCTGAATGTAGGTTACTGCATCATGGGTAATGTGTCCTTTTCCTAGACCCCTAAATGCTGAGTGATATTTAGGTGGTTGTCTTTTCTACTCCTCTGAATGTAGGTTTATTGCATCATGAGTAATGTATTCTTTCTTAGACCCCTAATGCTGTGTGATACTTAGGTGGTTCTTCTTTCTTAGTACAGGTGGACCTAGTAAGGTCCTGGTTCCTGTTACCAGTGGTTACTGGTTGTTATCTTTGATTATTATTTTATGTTACCTTTATTCTTTATTCTAGAAGTGACTTTATATTCTACACTTTATCTAGAAGTTCTATATCTGATTTTGACAGGCGCCCATGTGGCCCTGTCTTGTGTACATAATCCCTGCGAATATTGCCCGTGCCAGTTGGCACCATGTATATGTGTGATTTTATCTGGTGTGTTTTTATAATACAAAAGTTATTTTTATAATAACCTTGTGTGGAGTCTCTTTTGTGGTGTGCCTAGTATGTTGTTGCTGTTGTGCGCTGGCGCAAATGCTTTACACATTGCCTCCGAGTTTAGCCTTACTGCTTGTGCCAAGCTACCAAGGGGGTGAGCAGAGGTTATCTTGGCGTGTGACTTCCTTGCCCTGACTAGAATGGTGGTTTCTGCCTGGCTTTGGCGTCAGCCTTAGCCTACCAGAAATAGCCAGTTCTAACATTGTTGGTCAGCGGTGCGGATTTTGGACTTGTGTTTGCGCAGTGCCATAGCGACAACTGGCTACATTACAAAACTCTGCAATTGTTTTTTTCAGATAGTCACATGTTTGGGATTATTGTTTTTGATTTTTTTCCTCAAGAGTGTCATTTTCAAATGTGTTTCTGCGCTTTATGTTTAGTGGCAGATGAGAGAAAGTGACAGGGCGGGACGCCATTAGAGGGGGGAGGTTCCCATAGATTAGGAATCCCTTGCTGGGTCCCGTGTCCAATCCCAAATCCTGTCCCTGTGTGGGTAGATGGAAGAGAGGGAGTGTGAGGAGAAATGACTAGCTCAGGAGGGTGGTTGTTCCCTGAGTGTAGTGTGTGTGTCTGGATTCCCCAGTGTGGTAGGATCCAGTGGTGGCAGCTTTAATGTGTCCAGTGTGTTAATTCCCATTCCCCGCTCCCAGAGTTTGGTACCTGTGTCACGTGTGGTCAGGTTGAGTGATCAGGGGTGGTAGTAACTGCCTTACCAGTCCGAGGGGGGGGGGAGTGTGCGAATGAGTGATGTGCTGAACTGGAGGAGTTGGTGTGAGTTTTCTTTTTGTTAAAGAGCTTGCATGAGAGGTGTACCTCTGGTGGTGTGCAGGAGGTCCTGCAGAGGCACTGGACAAGAAGGTGGATGTCTGGCGGTGTGCTAGATGTCTTTCAGAGGCATTAGGGAGTGGTTCCAAAAGGAGTGGCTTGTGTATCTGATGATCCTGTAAAGGGGAAGAGGTTCATGTGTAACCCAGCTTGGTCCCAGTAGTATGGTAGGGGTGTAGGGGCTCACGCCCTGTCTCAGTGGAGGCAGAGTGAGTGTGGGACGGTGTGTCCCACGTTGGCCTGAAACCCTATCTCAAGGCCTGAAGGGTTCCCTAAAGGAGCGCCAGGTCAGGGGCCTAAGCTGTACATAGGTCATTTGAGGAGGATCGTCCTGTGTCTGGAGGACGGGGAGTGTCTGTAACCAGAACTCCGGCGGTCCTAGTGTTGGGCAGTACCGCTCCTAAGTGGAGGGTGCAGAAGTCCTGGCTCGCTGAGCATTGGACCGTCTAGAGTGCTTGACCATTTGTGGGGCCTCTGGAGGTCGTTCCCCGAGGAGGGAGGAAAGCCAGGTTGGGGTGTGGCCTGACCTGGAAGGAGTACTGGAGGAGAGTGTGTCGCTGATACGCCGCTGGCGTGTGCTCTGTCTAGCCTGAGACATACTGGAACTGGAAGGGGGTGCAGAGGGACGGTGTCCTTACTTCTGACCCCGGTGTAACCTGAGGGTTTAGATCTTAGGTTGGGAGATTAGGAAACTTCTAGGTCAAGAGGAATCTCTACCAAAGTGGATCAGCTGAAGAGACTGAGGGGGCTGCCCTTGCTGTGTGTTCTGGGGCTCACCTGCAGTTTGTTGTTTTCACTAAGGTAGAGGAAAGGGGGCTTTGCTGTGTGCAGTGTCCCCCCACCTGCTTGAAGAGGAACTGTGCTGTGTGCTTTGTACCTCAGAAGTGAAATAGTTTCCAGGTGGTAGACCAGTGATGGAGTGAGGTCCTGATCTGGTAGGAGAATTGTGTTCTGGTGAAGTGCTTTTCTGTGAGGGTGCAGAAACCCAGAAGTAGAGGTAGGGTGGGGTATTCTTGCCCGTGACCTCTGGTCAGCCTGAGGGTATGGTCCCTAGGTTGTTGGATCAGTGGTAGTTGTAGCTACACTGAGAGAGAGAGTGGAGAATGGCTATTGTATGCCAGGGGTTACTACCCCCCACTCTGTGGATTAGTTAGGACCTGTGATTTGGATGGCCTATGGCCTGGTCTTGGCTGTGGATGACTAGTGTGTACCAGTGGGGTAGCCTAGTTGAGTCATAGAGTTATTATTTGGAGGAAACCATGTAGGTTCAGAGTGGCGAAAAACTGGACGGTGTCCCTGCTGTGCGAGGCCGTGTCCGTGGTTTTGTCGCCCAAAGCAGTGAAGCCCATCAGTGGTGTGATTGGTCTACCCTGCGTTTTGGCTGGAAGGGGGTTGTGTTGGACCCGGCCCATTAGGCAGGTTCACCCCTAGACTTTTTGCGTTTTCCTAGCCTATTTATGGAACCTGGTGTTGGTGATTTTAGGCCTCTGCGCACTTTTTCACTGTGGTACAGTGTAAAGTGCATGAGCTCTCTGTATGTGTGGTGAGTGACCTGCCCTCCTATAGGAATGAATGGGGAGTATGTATGCCCATGGTAGTTCCTGATGTGTGGGGAGTGCAGGGGCGAGTTTGGTATGTATCAACTCGTGAGAGTGAATGCTGCAAAATGATGTATGCGACATGACTGTGTCTAGTCTAGAAGTACTACTTTTGGAAGTTGACATATTTGTGTAGGTTGTTGCTAGCGTGTGATTGGCTGGTGAGCCTGGCCCAGAGTGCATGGGCCTGCTTGTGGATTGACTGTCTGGTTTGAGGATGACAGGGGCTGGAGAGCCCAGGAGGTTGTCTGAGTCAGCCCATGGATGAAAGGCAGCATCTGCTGCCAGGGAAGTGGGAGGAGATGGCACCTGATAGTGAAGGGCTGTTCCTGTGTAACTCCAAAGCTGGCTCCACCTCCCGCTGGGCGACTGACACCTCTGTCCCTGATACTGAAGGGGACTTCCCTCTAAACCAGTCCAGCTGGTTCTCACACTGCCTGCTTCAAAGGACTTCAAAGGACTTCAAAGGTTTTGCACTGTATAGGAAGGGGTTGTATCCCCTTCCAAAATGTTCTTGTTTCTGACTTGAATCTGCCAGGGGCATGCTGCTGCTGGGGCTCAGGGGAATCCCTGGGCCCTGCCCAGCTCCTGGACCTCTGATGGACTTTCCTGGACTCCTGGGGGACCCCTCTGCCTTGCTGGGCTGATGGGGGGGACTTTGCTTGACCCCTGGGAATTTCTGGGATCTTTGCAGCATGGAGAAGCTGCATTTTCCTCTGGAGGGCGCTTGTGTGGGATTTCTAGCACCTGGAAGCGCTGTGCTTCCCCCTGAGCGCTCTGCCTGTTTTTTAGCGCTTTGGAGCGCTTTATTTTCCCCAAGCGCTTGAGAGCGCTTTTATCTGGACTTCCTAGCGCCTTGGGAGCGCTTTATTGCCCCATAGCGCTTTAGAGCGCTTTATTTTGATTATAGCGCTGAGGAGCGCTCTGCCCGCCCTGGCGAGTGCCCACCTCGCTTATTTTTTATCTCATTTAACTTCGGCTGCCCACGCCGTGATTGCTGCTGCCCGGGGGCCTGAAGATGACAAGAGGCTGCGGGAGGAATCACGAAGGGGCCGCGACCTGATTGGTTGCTGCCTGGAGGCTCGTCGAAGAAGACGCGCTGTGATTGGCCGCTGCTGTGGGCCTGTTCTGGTGAGCTGCGCCTCCATTGGAGGAAGTGCCGCCGCGTCATCAAAAGCTGTCCCGGGGGAAGGAGGAGCCTAGCCTGCAACCATGATGGCCGCCTGACTCCTCGGCTCCGCCGACCCGCCCGCCTTCTTTCCGAAACACCGCTCATCCTGATGTTTATCCTGGTAAAGCGTCGGCGTTTCGGAACCGGGTGCAGATCCTGATTCCGATGGTGTGCTCCCCGCTGAATATTTCGCGGCAGAACTGGCGATACGTCCCTACCCTCGTTCCAGCGTGGCGCACTGGTGACCGGGTCTTTGTTCCTGGGGGCGGCTGTTCCAGAACTCGACGACTGCGGATGCTTGCAGCGGAGAGTCAGGCGACTGGAGAGTTACTGTAGCAATTCCTTTCTGGCTACATTGTATCGCCTAGCCCTGCGCACCTCTACGCTTGCTGCCTCGCAATTGTGGCCGACGCTTTATTGTACTTCCCAATCGACCTGTGGCTGGCACTGGGAGCCTATTGTCCTTCAGCGCTATGGTGGGTGCCATCTTCACCGAGCGCCCGATATTTGGGACTGCCGATCCTGGAGGACTGATCGGATAGCTCATCGAGGTGCATGCTACACTGTGGCCGGGTCTTGGTGGCCAGGGACAGATTCGCGGTTGTTAACCCCGCGGCTACGGTGTTTCGTGGATCTACTACTGGCGCTTTGTTATGGCGATGGGCACCAGTGGACATTTACGAAGACGACAATATGGCGGCGCCATCTGGGTGCATGAAACTGCTGCAGAGGAGCCTCTTGGGATTGCTGTTGTTCTGGGCGCTCTGAATGACCTGCGAGCGTCTATGCGCCTACATGCCCAAGACCTAGAGGGCCGACTGGATACTATATTGCTCGGCGGTGCTGCTCATCATGCTCTGTGCGCCTTGCCCTATCCTGTGCCTGACGGTGGCTGCCAATCTACCCAGACGTATGTAATGGCACCGGACGCCCAGGAAATCGTGGCCGCCGCGCTACCCACTCATGATGTGAAGAATTTGCGGACTCTGGACCCTATCCGTCGGCTGGAGGCTTCTTTTTGGACACCATGCTTAGGGTTTACTTCATGGCCCTTCGGTGAATCCCTTTGTCTCATCATGGGGTTGCTACTATGGCCACGGCCGGTCAACTTTCAGGTATTGCTGCTGTGTTTCCACCGTTACTGGGTAGTTCTACTCAGTTTGGCTTCGCGTTGGACAGACCACTGTGGATGGTGTTTGGCTCGGTCATGGTCCCTATATTTGCGATTCCCGTCTAAGATGGCTGCTGCTCGACTGAACTTTATTGACTGGCCGGAACGACAGGGACAAGGCTGACGATGTTTCTCTTTCTCTTCTTTGTTCTGCTGCGGACAATGCTGGTGATTACATTGGACAGCTGGGGAGGTGAATGTTGGTGCGGTGTAGGGTTGGGGTCTGAGGAGGGGCGGCCGAGGTGCGAATTCATTGCTTGTTTATTTGTTTCTCTGGCCCCCCTCTGGTCTTCCTTCTTCTCCGGGGGTTGTCTTTCCCCCGTCTTTTCCCTTATGTGGGTACTCTTGGGGCGACAGGCACGCTAGTAAGGGGGGGTGGGCCATAGCCTCTTCGACGTGCAGGGTGGGGGGGATGGGGCTTTATTCCTTTTTCTTTTCTTTTCTATGGCCTTCTTCTTATTTTCTTCTTATTTCTCTTCTTCTCTTTATATATCTTGGGTCAGGCGGGAGGTTGGGTTTTGTTCTTTATGGGACGCCTTTTTTCTTTGTGTCTCGCGTCTACATCCTTATCATATGGTTTATTGATCCTATGTTCTAGACATCGATTTTAATACATAGTCATTGAATGATTTCAGACCTTGCTCTTCCTTCCTTTTTCCACTATCGTTTGAGGGCGCGGATCCTGTCACGAATTTTCTCATGTAACAAGTGCCTTCTTTATACGCCATTGTATCCTTTATTGCTGCTATAGAATGTTCCCTTCTATATCCTATCATACCTTAGGCAAGCTAGATGTAACTCCTGATGTGTATATTGATTGGGCGGGCGCTAATTGGGGCGACATCTACCTATGTGCTTAGGTGTCCTTATTGTGAATGATTCACGCCAGTATTTCGATAACGATGTATCACTTGTGGATATCCTTCATGTGGCTCGCCCGCTCAGCTACCCTGTCTGACTTTAGGACGATTCGTCAAAATTGTAAAATGAAACCCTCTTTATCCTTTTCCTGTGGCTCCTTGCAAATCCATCGTGGTGTTTTTATTTTTATCTGCTGCTTCGCAAGGTTCCCCGGAATGGTTGTATATTGTCATAGCGGCCGGCCCGCAGTGGTTGTAGGCAGACGCTGTGTACTATGTTTACGGAAAATAAAGGTTTTCAAAAAAAAAAAAAAACAAAAAAAAAGCTGTCCCGGGAGCCGCGCTGTGAGTGGCTGACCCCCGGGTGCTGCTGGAGGTACGTCCCAGGGGCCGCGACGGGATTGGCTGGCTCCCGGGCGTGTTTTCAAGATGGCCGGGATCACCGCCGGGCCCGGGAGAGAGGAGAAGAGTGATGGCGGCCGGCTGACAGGGCTCCCGTGAGCGGAGGGAGCCCTGCCACGAGAGGAGCGACCTGAGGATGGAAGCGGAGGGGGCGCGAGGCACATTGTCGGTGCCTGCCCCCACCGCGAGGCTCCCCGTTGCGTGGAGACGGCCGGTGAGTGGGGCAGAGCAGGGGAGGGGCACCGGGACACGTTGTCGGTGTCCGCCCCTCCCCCGCAGTAGCGCGAGCTCGCGCTCGATGCCGAGAAGCCACGAAGGCTTCAAGGGCGGCCCCAGATGGCAGTGGGCCGCTCCAACGTTGCAGAGTGCCAGCAGGAAGCCATGAAGGCTTCATGGGCGGCCCCAGTTGGCAGTGGGTCGCCCCAACGTGTTTTGAGGGCCCCGTGAGGTCCAGTGTTGGTGGTGCAATTAGGGCGGCCCCAGTTGGCAGCGGGTCGCCCCAACGCAGTCCAGAGCCCCGAGAGGCTCCCTGAAGGCATGTTTTGTGCCAGAGCCTGAGAGCTCCAACGTGGGGGCATCATTGTTTAGAGAGCCTGTGTGGCTCCAGCATGGCGCAGTTTGCGCCCAAGGGTCAGTGAGGACCCTGTCGCAGTTTATTTTATTGCGATGCCCAGGTGCCCAGCACTTTGTGGGCACCTGCCACGTTTAGGCTTTTGTGCTTTGGACTGGCGCTGCATGGCAGCGCGCCCTGACTTTTGACCCAGGGCATCCTTGCCCCATCAAGGCCAGTTGGCCTAGGGACTGCCACAGGTAGTGGCTTATGTAGTGTAGGCGCAATGTGATTTCTATGCTTTTAAATAGTAATTGCCTACTGTGTGTTTTTGCGCTATTGACTTATGTTATGGCACCTCTGAATGTTTATGCATTATGTGTCTTCCTTTCCATGCGCTGCACCTCTGAATGTTTAGTCATCATGTGTCTTCTTGCGCTGCACCCCTGAATGTGATTTTATTGCATCATGTGCTCTATTCTTAACACCTCTGAATGTTTAGTCATCATGTGTTCTTTATTACTCCTCTGAATGTAGGTTATTGCATCATGGGTAATGTGTCCTTTTCCTAGACCCCTAAATGCTGAGTGATACTTAGGTGGTTGTCTTTTCTACTCCTCTGAATGTAGGTTTATTGCATCATGAGTAATGTATTCTTTCTTAGACCCCTAATGCTGTGTGATACTTAGGTGGTTCTTCTTTCTTAGTACAGGTGGACCTAGTAAGGTCCTGGTTCCTGTTACCAGTGGTTACTGGTTGTTATCTTTGATTATTATTTTATGTTACCTTTATTCTTTATTCTAGAAGTGACTTTATATTCTACACTTTATCTAGAAGTTCTATATCTGATTTTGACAGGCGCCCATGTGGCCCTGTCTTGTGTACATAATCCCTGCGAATATTGCCCGTGCCAGTTGGCACCATGTATATGTGTGATTTTATCTGGTGTGTTTTTATAATACAAAAGTTATTTTTATAATAACCTTGTGTGGAGTCTCTTTTGTGGTGTGCCTAGTATGTTGTTGCTGTTGTGCGCTGGCGCAAATGCTTTACACATTGCCTCCGAGTTTAGCCTTACTGCTTGTGCCAAGCTACCAAGGGGGTGAGCAGAGGTTATCTTGGCGTGTGACTTCCTTGCCCTGACTAGAATGGTGGTTTCTGCCTGGCTTTGGCGTCAGCCTTAGCCTACCAGAAATAGCCAGTTCTAACATCACCTAATTCCAATAGCATACACATTTACTGCACAGGCATTAAATAACCAAAGGACTGTTGGAAACGCCACACAGGAACATCTGAATATTTGCTCTTTACCAGCCTTCTACCCTTTATTTATTCTATCAAGGATGTACATATGCTGTCAATTAACTCACACCCCACCATACCCAAGCAAAATAATCGAATAATAATAATCGAATGATATGTTGTGCTGGAGTAGAGCCAAGTCAATAATGTGAGATAGAAAGAATTCATTAAGGGAGTTATCTTTTGAAAGTCAGGGTGCTAGCTTGGGGAGACTGCAGGGATAATATTTATTACATGGATTAAAGGCAAGGTAGTGTTGAAGCTTGCTTATTCATAGACACAATATAACAAACAAGACAACGCTGGAATTTCCAAGCCATACTATTACACATTTCTTCAGGGTATGTTGTCAACGTAATCGAGTCCTACAACTATGAAGAAAGTAAAGTGATTTTTATAAGAAAGGGGCCAACACAGACTGAACATTAGGGCCTATAGCGAGTCTGGAAAGTTAGAAACAAGAACGAGATATAGGGGTTTTCCTTGGCCACCTGCTGGTGAGATGTGAATTCATTATTAAAACAGACAACTGATGTACGGTGGTGTTCAAGAGACAACAAAGGGTAGGTAGGTAGGTAGAGAAGCATAATCTCACCTTAAATATTGAGGCGTGCATTTAAAAAAAAGGACACGTCCACCTTGGAAGTTTGTGGGAGCACGCGAGTCCATGGAATCAAACATCTCTAAGTAGGTACCATGGGGGTGAAAGATGGAATTACGAAATGATCGGTGGGTTGTTAAGGGAGGTGTTAGAATATTGCAGATATAAGACCACACTTTTAAGAAAACAACCATTCAGTAACCGGTATATATCCCATCCGACGGCTAGTGGTAGTCTAGAAATTGTGACTTAACTAATTAGAAATACCATTACACACCACGTTTTCACAACACGTGTTAAGTGTTTAAGGAATGCGGACACATAAATATGACAAGCGGGAGATAATCACAAACAGGTCTTTGCTGAGCCATTCAGCAAATTCGTCCGGTGGCTTCCCTATGCGTTGGCCGGTTCACGAGACACGACCTTAAGTCTATTAGAAAACACAAGAAACATGTTCAGCAGGAAAAAGGGCGTGATGGAGTAGAAATTGACTTTATTACTGATCCGGATCCTAACTGCAACTCGTATAAACTAAGATTAACCCCGATAGGCAGCAAGTGACCATCTCTAAACCCCGGGAACCTACCGTTGTGCGTCCCAATACACGCGAGGCACAGAAATACTACCATCTACAGGAAGTCGGATAATCTCCCTCAAGTTTTCCTGCGAGCACAGTTTACTAATGTAGCAGTTTTCAGTTAAATTACTAAAATTAGCGGAGCACCATCTCGCACCGCGTTACCTGGAAGATGGCGAATCCGGCGGAAAGGGAAAACTCGAGGACCCCACGGGTCTTACAGGGAAGTTCCGGAGTTGCCCTGCAGGTTGCCCGAATGCATGCCGAAAGAAAAATCAGATAATGTATCTTATAGTCTCTCTGGTGCTTGAGCTTGGGTCTTCTACAGCGAAACCGCCCATATTTCAAGGATAAACGAGCTCCAAAACTTTAAAGAAAGCGAAACAGGGTTGAGAAGTTCGACACCGTCATGTCAGAACTAGGTCTTGACATGGGCAACCTTGGACGGACGTAATGTAAGCGGCCATCTTAGAAAGGTTTACAATACAGTCGTTTCGGGGAAAATACCTGCTCTTATTCAGGCATAATTGCGAAATGCATGTAAATATAAAAGAATAGTGTAACCGATTCTAATAATAACTGAGTGCAAACAATATGTTTTGTATAAATATGTGTATTTTATTACTTATCATGAAGCTACGTCCGTTGAAATTAAAAGTTACATTTTACGTCACATGCTCTTTTTAACGCAGAAGTCACATTATTGCGTGCCCTCCTTGTTATATGAAATAGCCCGTCAGCGCTCAAAATTGCTTCTCTGCTTATGGAGAAATTGCTTCTCTGCTTATGGAGAATCTCGTAAGCAAAAAACAAGCACCTACGAGGACACGGGGGGGGGGGGGGGCGGGAGAGGAACGGACGGCGGGAGGGGGGCGGGAGAGGACACAGGGGGCGGGAGGGGGGCGGGAGGGGGGCGGGAGAGGACCCGAACGGCGGGAGGGAGGCGGGAAACGTGCCGGGGAAAAACACTCACGATGCCCAGGACAGCAGCAAGCACGGCCCGGCCGGACAAGATTCGGGGGCGTTCCCGGCTTTTGGCTGACGTATCATGACGTAGCCAAAAGCCAAAGATTCTCGGGAACGCCCCCGAATCTGGTCCGGCCATGACGGACGCCTCTCTGTTCCAATGGCTAGCCTCCATTTATGGAGCTAGCCAATTTGACAGGGAGGCGTATTCCAGAGTCACTATACTGAAATCAAGAGATTTCTCTGGAGGCAGAGCTTCCAGCGATTTCTCTGGAGGCGGAGCTTCCAGCTCCGTCCCCCAGCGAAACCTAAAAATGGCAATGATTTACTGAGGTGAGGAGTAGTGTGTGTGTGTGTGCGTTTGTGTGCCAGAGGCAGGGAGGGTTGATCGACAAATGCTGCTTATACAGGAATGCAGAGAACCATAAGGGGTTGGGGTTCTAGGGTTACGAAGGTGGTACCCACCGAAATGAAGAAAGCAGTGGTAACAAACCTAGAATGAAAAATCTGGTAAGAGTTTCTTGGTAATGGGGTCGAGATCTTCTCTTGGGGTCCGTTAATGCCAAATGCATCCAAATTTGAGATGTGCATTGCACATCAATGGCTCAGTGATGGCTGAATGATTCACAGGCTGGTGCAGTTCTACGAAATGTTGGGTATTGTCCAGATATTGGTGGCTGGAGATGGCAATGTTGAGGGCCATATTTTCCAGTTAAAAGACCTGAATAAATGGTGACAGCATCTGCCCTACACGCAACATACATGGATGGTTTCTAGAAGGATTTGGCTGTACCCACCTGGGGATATTTTAAATGTCAACAGAAAAGATTAAATCCAGTCTCAGACTTTCACCTCAACAAGAGTCCATGCAGAAACATTTGAAAGTAATGCCACGTGGAGAGCCTTGAAAAAGGTTGCTAAAGGTCCCAAAGAGGCAGGTGACAATGTGCAGAGGAGTCATGAACACCCTGCTTTAGCAGCTACAGCGGGATGAGGTTCTTTATTGGCCCATTTATCTGTAAATTGCCAGATAAAAGGTCTTCATTAACAGTAAAGTAAAGGTGGAATGATAGAAACGGAAAGAAGAATGGAATAGTGGATGCATGCACCGTGAAAGAATGAATAGATGAGTGGATGTGAAAGGATGAGTGGATGAAAGAATGGATAGAAGGTCGGCTGAAAGGATGGATGGATGAGATGGTTGGTGGGTGAAAGGATAGATGTATAGGTGGAAGGGTGGATAAAAAGGTGGATGGATAAGTAGGTGAAGGGATGGGGGATGAGTAGGTGAGAGGATGGGTGGAAAAGTGGATGACAGAATGGACAGATGAACGGATGGCAGAGTAAATGTAAATCTTGGATTATGGATGGATGGATGGCAAGCAAATGGAAATCATGGAGGATGGATGGATGGCAGAGTAAATGGAAATCTGAGAGGAATGATTGATGGATGGGCGAAAGAATTGAAGCAGAAATGGAAATCTGAGAGGATGGGTGGAAGGATAGCAGCGTAAATGGAAATCTGAGAGGATGGGTGAATGGCATAGTAAGTGCGAACCTGAGAGAATGGAAGGCAAAGCAACAGGAACCTGAGAGGAAGAATCGATTAACAAAAGGACTGATTGATCGATGAAAGGCTTTATTTGGATGATGGGTCAAATAATGGTTGCACGCATAGATAACGAATGTGTGAATGGATGGGTAAAATGACCAATAGATGGACGAAATGTTGAAAGGCTGATTGATGGATGAAAGAATGAACGGATGACCGACTGTAAGAGTGAAAAAGTGGATATTAGCAGGTGGATGGAAGGATGAATGGATAGATGCTTGGGTGGAGGAGACTAAGGTGGTTTGGACTTCACTTGACGTGCTTGCTTGGGGTCATCTGAGCTTTGGTTCAAAGGAGGGGGTATTTTAATTTTCTGGCTGCTCTCTTGATACAGTGTGCAGTGCCCCCTCATCTGTAAAGAAGCAGCCACTCTCCTGTAAGTGGAACAGCTGACACACGGGTTCATGCTTAAATTACATTACAAACTGCCCTTTCCGTATTTTACGCCGAATTTGGAATCTTAATGAGCTTGAAGTCCGATGAATAAATCATCTGTATTGCGTTTTTTGGGGGGAAGGCGGCGGGGTGAGAGGGAGGTTTCCCAAAAGCGAAGATGTTTGCTTAAGCCTTATGTTGCACGAGGAAAGTTGTTTTCTGCAAAAAGATTAAACCTTTGCAGGGTAGTGGAGTGTTTTGTAGTGTGTTGGCTTCACTACTAAGCACCTGGAAGGAAAATCAAGCTGTATTGTTCGAGGTATGAAAAGGTGAATAACTTCCTATCTAGTTTTATATTCTATGTTTTTGGTTACAAAAGTGTTACTGTCCATACATTTCACTGCACTGGGTGTTTTGCAAGACACATAGTTGGGGTCACACAACATTTAACAGCTCGAAATTAAAGAAGAAATTAAAACCTGTCAATTTTCTTCCCAGAGTAGAGACGTGTGGCTTCTTTTAGGCAAGGTTTACGGACATTGGATGCATTTCAATAGAATTAAATTATTTTTCGGAAGGGTCATTTCTCCATGCCGTTCTCAGATGGCAGAGTGAATGTTTACACTCGGTATTCTAGTGGGCTCATTAACCTTTCTAATCTGTTTTAGATTTTAGCAGGTGATGGGTGTCAATGACGGCGCCCAAAAAATCTGAATATTGCACAAGTAACAATGAATATCTGTATATTAGTGACCTCGGCTGGTACCATTTGAGGAGTAACATTTAGCTCCAAGCTTCCAAGTGGGGACTATATTACAATTCCAGAAGGCTCCAAGTTTAGGTAATGCAGTAACATATTTCATGTCCCCTTTGACTGATGCTCAGTTGCTACTGGGACAGATGCAGCTGCGTCTTTCTTAGAATATGTAAAGTAACAGCTGCATCCAAGTAGAAGAACGTAAAACATCTACCTCATAGTATTCTTAGTGGCCAGAAGGCCATTCCTTGAGCTGGCATGTATATCATGGAACCTGATCTTTAACCCGGCTCCCCTTTTTCTTTAGACTGTAAAGCAGACAGCTAGGGGTGTTTTAATTCTAAGATGTGACTGTTTTCTCATTGAGGCATCATTATCAGTTTGTTTTTATAAAGCATTAGCACTGCAAAAGCAGTAAAGCAAGTGCCGAACAGAAACTCTCAAGAAGCTACTCTATTATTTGATGACTTATTTTAACATAATTTTACACATTGTAATTGTGCCTAAAAAACAAATGCATGCCTTTTGTGGTGTGCTGCTACAAAACCCCAATAAAGATGTTTTATATATTTTTTTAAATGAGGGAAAATTAGAAATAATTGATATTTGAAGCATAATTTTATGAATCTTTGAGAGCGATATTATTTGTGTGACAATCTGTTGTATTAAGGCAGTGCACGAATCCCAAGACTCGGGATATCTATCTGCCCCATCCCGATCGTTTTGGTGTATTCTGAACAGATTCATATCCACCACCTAACTGCCTCTCTTTCACCATTCATTTAATTTCATGAAGCTTTATTCGGTGCATATTAAACAATGACCATAAAAGCATACAGCAAAAATGCGTTTATAAATTACAGAAACTGGTTAAAAGAAATATAAATTTTAAATATCATACTATTTCTAAAGTAAGTAGATTTGCAGATAAAAGTAGCAATATAAAAACATTTGTCTGGGGAGTTCACATTACAAATCAACCTCATGGCATCTTCCACGTTACTAATTCCATACTTTACAAACATTGGTTTCAGATAGTCAACCCTTACATTCAAGAAAAGAGTACAAATTAACATTAAGTGCAGTGTGCTTTGTTTTGAACGCCCATCACATGGGCACGGCCCAACAGGGTGCTTTTTTGGTTGCGGAAAGGCCACCAGAACGTGAGCCGTACCGAGTCTGAGTCTAGTTAGAACAAACCTATGGCCAGGTCTACTGACCATGCTTAAATATAACTGGAATCCGTCACTTTCAATATATTTGTTATAAAGGTAGACTGTGGTAAGGCGACAGTTAACCACTAAACGTTTCTGGGCTCTATATGACATAAAAGTATTTTTCATATCCAATTTAGAAATGTTACCTGCAGAACAAGGTTCTACCAATAAATTAAGCCCAAAAATATCCCGGAAACTGTCGACTACATATTTAAGCCAGGGTATTTTAGTGTAATTCTCCAGATCAAGACAGTCCTTAATAACAATTTGATTAAAAACTCTCATCCTTCCTCCAAATTGCACGCCATATCATCAGAGGCCTCAGCAAAATGAGGTCGCCTAGATAGGCGACACCCAGTTCCCTGTGGATCAACTCAATAGGGGCAGAGGTGGGTAGGCAAAGAAGTTTTTAAGGAAGGTATTCTCTTCCCTTTGCACAGAACCTACGTTAGTATAGCCCCACAACCCTGCCCCATATAGCGCAATTGAGACGCTCCTCGCTTTATAGATCAGCATCATGTCCCTGATCCGTCTATCGCCAATCTTGGAGGCGAATTTAAATATACCATAGGCACTCTTTGCCATCTTAGTCCTAACATTTGAAAGTTCTTGGGACCAGCTACCGTTGCACGTAAAGACTATGCCCAGGTAACAAAAGGATTCCACTTGCTGAACTTTCACCCCTTCAATGAAGAAAGCATGCTTTTTGTTATTTTTGGCACCACAAATCATTGTATGGGTTTTACTTTTGTTAATCAACAGCTTCCTTTCTCTTATAAAGTCAGAAAACGTATCCATCAGGCGCTGTAGACCTATAGGGTCCGCGATAGAAGCACAGCGTCATCGGCGTAAAGCAGGACTGGCACACCTGACCCGTTAACCTGTGGTACATCCACCCCAACCTTTTTTAAAACTGAATCCACAGCATTAACAAAAAGGGTAAACAACAAAGGGGCGAGAACACAGCCCTGTCTGATTCCACGCTTTACGTTAAAATTTGGGGTCCACTCTCCATTTACCCCCTAGCGCACACAGGCTTGCATCTTTCCATAGAGCCTGGCTAAGAAAAAGATAATAGCCTCCGGTGCGCACATTTCATGCACGACTGGCCATAGGATGGAGTGGTCTACCAGATCAAAGGCACTGCTTAGATCGGCAAAGCAGAGATATAGGGTACCAGGCTTCGCCTTTGTATACTTGCCGATTAAGAGCTCAAGATTTAGGCACTGATCTACGATCCCTCGGCCTCTACTAAAGCCATACTGGGAACTCGCAAGAATCCCCTTCTCCTCAGCCCAAACTTCCAGCCTAGACAGCAGCACTCTACTCATGACCTTCACCGATGAGTCGAGTAGGCTAATTGGGCGATAGTTACTTGCTGCTGACTTGTCCCCCTTCTTATAAATGGGAACAATGATGGAGTCTCCCCATGTCGGCGAAATCGAGGCCGTCACCGCTGCGTTAAGGACCAAGGTGAGAATAGGTCCCCACAGCAGCGGCGTGGCCATAAACACATCAATGAGGACTCCATCAGGCCCTTGCGCCTTGCCCCCCTTGCTGGCCTTAATACCACTTTCAACCTCTCCCAAGGTAATGTCCAGCGGGACTATAGGCCAACAACTTTGTTCTCCCTCGTTGAGACCACCACCTTGAAATATGTCCGAAAAGTGGGATACCCAAGGCTCACAGCTAACATTGGATGCAAGATGTGGGGCTTTATCGTTCTTAAGAAAGGGGGAATTTACTGTGGACCAAAACAAGCCACTATCGGAGGTCTCTGCTGCCCTGGACAGACTGTCCCATGCTTCCTGCTGTAACTCCCTCTTCCTGTTGGAGAGTGCCATTTTGTAATCACGTCTCAAGAGTATGACTTGGTTCTGATCCCTCGGCCTGAGTGTAAGGGCCTGTCTAAGCTGGGTAAGGAGGGCTGTACAGGCATGGTCAAACCAGCCCTTATCGTGAACAGTATTACCTGACCTACGTCCTGTGAATATGGTGTCAATAATTTTACTGATATTAGCAAAATTATTCAAAATGGCAACAGGCGTACTACCTGTTGCCAGGATACCATTGATATCTGCCAAAGAGTTTGAAATGATTATAGGCAATACTGTTGTTGATTTTTCCCCTCTCCACCTCAGCCTAGTCCCATTTGGCCTGTGTGGCTCAACATTGACTAGGGTTCTTATCACACGCTGACTTCTGCAATTTCAGGACTCTACTCTCGGTACAAACAATTGTGATCGCTTAAAGTAGGGTCCTCAGTTACCAAGGTCCTGCAGTGTGGTACAATGCTGGATGATACCATAACATGATCAATGTTGGAATTAGTATTCCTTCCGGTGTATGTAGGGATAATTCGGCTATTATTATCTGTCGCTGGCTGTAGTAGCTCTAAGTCAAAAGTTATCATGATGTTGTTAATGGCCTCCCATATGTGTTGTGTGGAAAGTGGGGTGTATTCTCACCACTGTTATTTAACACCCCGCATGCCCTCACCATTCAATTCCATGATATGTAAGCTGGCTTACTCATCTCCGACACAATACATATTCCATCATGGCGTACGCCTCCAACACTCCCCCCACATCGCTTCACTCTTCCCCTTCTTTTTTCCTCTTTCCTACTGCTTTGTAGATTTCACCTTCCTCATTCGACAAGACTTTTCCTCCTGTTTCCAACCCTTGTTATGGTTCTATTGGTTTGTGAGACTTCGGATGAGGGTTGTGTCTGTACTGCGGGGTTCTCGAAAAGATTCGCACACACGGGCTGTCTGGGTAATGCAGGTTTTATTGCTTTGTATAATCGACGTTTGCGAATAGGCACTCTATAAAATGGTAGTGGCGGGTCCGCCTCCTCCGTCCTGGATCTTCCTCCTGTTGCTCGTCTGTCCCAAGGTCTCCTGGGAGTCGTAGGCCTTTTTCCCGCCGTCTCGCTGGTCTCGTTGCGCCGGCCCACCAGAGAAAAAGGAAAGAGAAAGGTCCGTCTCAGTAAAGGTGCTGGGCAAAACGTCTCTCAGGGAAGGGAGTGAGGGGAATCACACGTGCAACCTTCAACCCTGACTGTGGGATGTGAGCCCTTGTGAAAACCATCAAGGGTGTGAAGGGGTGTTCTCTTTTTTATGAGGGCTTCCCTCGTCAACTACCTCCCCACGCTGTGTTATCGGAC
Organism: Lissotriton vulgaris; assembly: GCF_964263255.1. Taxonomy (NCBI): domain Eukaryota; kingdom Metazoa; phylum Chordata; class Amphibia; order Caudata; family Salamandridae; genus Lissotriton; species Lissotriton vulgaris. Next base: position 889,333,977 of record NC_141691.1, read on the forward strand.
CGTACCTGGGTGAGCCACACTTCCGTGTTAGTGTGGCTGGGCGATGCGCGTCCCGCAGAGCCCCCTGGCTTCCCGCGGTAGTCACCCTCAGGTTCGTTGTCTGGTCCCGCCGCCGCCTTCCCTGTTGGAGTCGTCCTGTAGCTCTGCCTCGCCTCAGGTTCCGTCCGGCTCCACCTTCCTGGTCTCTCTCCGCTGTCCCCGCCGTGCCTGGGATGATCTTGCTGTTCCTCCACCTCCGTCCTACTCTCTCCGTCCTCCTCGTCCTCCGATCTTCCTCCGTCCTCCGCTCGTCGTCTTCCTCCTCCGTCCACTCCGCTCCGCTGTCTCTCCACTCGCTCCACCAACCTCCAACTCCGCCTCCGGGTGTCTCGCACACCTGGCTGGACTCCGGGACGGGTTTTACGTCGTCAGGGAGGGTGTGGCGCCAATCCGACTCCGCCCCCTTAAAAGTGTAGTCCCGTAGGTGCACCGCTTCAGGTCGTCTCCGTATGACGTCGGCGGTGTTCCACGCCTCTGTATGCTGGGAAGAAAAGGTAGACACATTACTAGGCATACCAGGGGGGCCCTCGTCGGGGTCCCCCGCGTCACACATCCCCCCCCTAGGAATCTCCCGATCGGGGAGAGGATACCGAGAAAGAAAGTCCGCATGGACGTTCTCGGCACCCTTCTGGTGCCGGACCTGGAACCGAAAGGGCTGTAAGGCCAGGAACCACCGCATGACACGAGGGTTGTTCGAAATGTTCCTCGCCATCCATATGAGAGGGGCATGGTCGGTGTATAGCAGGAAAGACCGCCCTTCTAGGTAGTAGCGTAGCTTGTCCACCGCCCACCTGATGGCCAGGCACTCCTTCTCAATAGTCGGGTACCTGACCTCCCGAGGAAACAGCTTCCGGCTGATGTAAAGAACGGGCCGGAGGCCCCCCTCCCCGGTGTCTTGGGACAACACCGCCCCGATACCAAAGTCAGACGCATCAGTGTGTAACACAAAGGGCTTGTTGAAATCGGGTGACGTAAGAACCGGCCTGGTGGTGATGGCCTTTTTAAGAGTCTGAAAGGCTGTCCACATGGCCGGCGTAGGGTTGTGGAAGTCCGGGCGGGTCTTCGTTTTCCTGAGGGTATCGGTCAGGGGTGTCGCGACCTCAGAAAAGGAGGGTATGAAACGTCGGTAGTACCCGACCAGGCCTAAAAAGGCACGCATGTCCTTTAGAGTTTTCGGAAACGGGGTTTCCGCGATAGCCCGCACTTTTTCAACCTGAGGTTCAATGATGCCATGACCCAGAAGGTACCCCAAATACTTGACTTTATGGTACCCGATTCTGGACTTCTTGGAGTTGACATGGAGACCCGCGGATGCGAGTAAATTGAACACGGCATCCAGATGGTGCAAGTGAGTCTCCCATAGAGCATCTCGAAAGACGAACACCCAAGGCTACTTTGTCGCTGGCCTCTTATCACATACAGGGCTAATGGCAACAATGAGTCCCAGTCGGAGTGGTTTACCTCCACCATTTTTTTCAGGACCGTTTTTAATGTCCTGTTGTATCGTTCGACTAACCCATCCGTTTGAGGGTGGTACACGGACGTCTTAATCTGGTGCAAACCCAACATTTGGCAAACTTCCTGCATAACCTTGGACATGAATGGGGTCCCCTGGTCCGTGAGGATCTCTTTAGGGAACCCCACTCGAGAAAACAACTCAAGAAATTTGTCGGCAATGTTCCTGGAGGTGGGCGATTTTAAAGGAAACGCCTCAGGAAATCTAGTGGCGTAGTCCACAATAACGAGAGCGTATCTAAAACCTTTTTTTGTGGTGGTTAAGGGGCCTATCAGGTCCATCCCCACTCTCTCGAAAGGGGTCCCGATGACTGGCAGAGGTTGTAAGGGTACTGCCGCAGGTCGTTGGGCATTTTTCCGTTGACAAAGGTCACAGGTTTGACAATGTTTTTTTATATCGCTATAGATACCGGGCCAGTAGAAGTTCCTGAGGACGTTCTGGGTCGTTTTCTCACTCCCAATGTGTCCCGCCAGTAGGTGGGTATGTGCATAGTACATAATTTGTTCGCGAAAACAGGCTGGTACCAACAGTTGCATCGGCTCATCCTTAGAGGCTAGTCTATACAAAAGATCATCCTTAATCACGAAACTGGGGTAGGTGGGGTTAGGATTGGTTAAACCGACATGTGCCTGTTCCCAAGCATTGATGAGAGTCTCGTCATTGGCCTGGGCGAATCGGAAGGACCGGTCTCCTTCCCATGGACCCGTGGATAATAAGTTGTTTACTGTTTCTCCCTGTTCACTGTCTCGGCATAACTGGCCTCTGAAGAGGTTCAGGAAGTTCGGATTATCGGTGCCCAGGATCAAGGGTTCGGGTAGGGTATCCATTACTCCCACTTTCACTACCATCTTTTCCATCCCCTCTAGACCTAGGGGAATGTTAGCCACCGGGTACTCCTTCACATCCCCGTGTACGCATTTAATATACACACTGTTCTCCGGTACTAACTGTATTGGAGTCACATAAATCCCTTGGATTACTGATTGCTTACAGCCGGAATCAAGGAGGGCCCTGACCACCACCCCATTAACATTAACACTCACATGGAAGGAGCCTCCTAGTTCAGCCGAATACAACACTGCCTTTGGGAGATAATTAACGTCCATTGGTTCTTCGTGGGTTCTTTTCTGGGGGCACATACGGGCTATGTGGCCCCACTGTCCACAGTCGAAACACTGCGGGCCCCGAAAAGGGGGGTGTTCGACAGCCGATGGTCGGGGAAGAGGAGGGAGGGGTCCTGGTTGAGCCCTCACTCGGCGCTCGGGTCTTGTCGGTCCCTTGCTTGGCCTGTCTGGTTCCGCATTGTGAAGACGGGGTTGGGCCCGGGCGTAGGTGGTGGCCATCTCCATGGCTTGAGCCGTGTTCAGGTTAGAATGTTGGCGTAGCCACCGCTGTGTCCCATAGGGAAGGGCTTCCAAATACTGTTCGAGGTATATTTTGTCCATGATTTGGTCTTTGGAGCTCGTAGTTGGTGTAAGCCACTTGTCCGCTGCGGTTTTTAGTCTAAAGAACAAGGTTTTGGGGTTATCTCCGGCTTGTCCCCTCTCCTTGCGGAACCGAACCCTATATGCTTCTGAATCTAAGCCGAGGTGATCCAGAATCACAGTCTTGATCTGGGCATAAGGGGTAGTGCCATTGCTATTGGCTACCTGATAGGCAGCCTGTGCCTCTCCACTCAACAATGGTGCCAAGAAAAACGGCCACTTGTCCACAGGCCACCCACAAGCTAGGGCCACCCTTTCAAAATTTGTTAGGAAAGCGTCTGGGTCCTCCCCGTGACATATTTTTGCAAGGAAATGCCCGCGGGTGTAGGAGGAGCCCGGGTCTCACGGACGGTGACAGTGGCGGGATCACCCGTAACCCTCATTCCTTCCAGTTGTTGTACCACAGAACTTCGAAAGGTATCCCGATCCAGTTGGGCTGCTGCGAGTTGCTGCTCCACTGCCCATGCCAGTTGTTCTTGGCCCTTCACGAGGGCTTGCAGGATCGCATCCATCGTTGTGTCCTCGATGTTGCTCACTGTTGCACTGCCCGCATTCTCCACCACTTGTGAGACTTCGGATGAGGGCTGTGTCTGTACTGCGGGGTTCTCGAAAAGATTCGCACACACGGGCTGTCTGGGTAATGCAGGTTTTATTGCTTTGTACAATCGACGTTTGCGAATAGGCACTCTATAAAATGGTAGTGGCGGGTCCGCCTCCTCCGTCCTGGATCTTCCTCCTGTTGCTCGTCTGTCCCAAGGTCTCCTGGGAGTCGTAGGCCTTTTTCCCGCCGTCTCGCTGGTCTCGTTGCGCCGGCCCACCAGAGAAAAAGGAAAGAGAAAGGTCCGTCTCAGTAAAGGTGCTGGGCAAAACGTCTCTCAGGGAAGGGAGTGAGGGGAATCACACGTGCAACCTTCAACCCTGACTGTGGGATGTGAGCCCTTGTGAAAACCATCAAGGGTGTGAAGGGGTGTTCTCTTTTTTATGAGGGCTTCCCTCGTCTACTACCTCCCCACGCTGTGTTATCGGACCGTACCTGGGTGAGCCACACTTCCGTGTTAGTGTGGCTGGGCGATGCGCGTCCCGCAGAGCCCCCTGGCTTCCCGCGGTAGTCACCCTCAGGTTCGTTGTCTAGTCCCGCCGCCGCCTTCCCTGTTGGAGTCGTCCTGTAGCTCTGCCTCGCCTCAGGTTCCGTTCGGCTCCACCTTCCTGGTCTCTCTCCGCTGTCCCCGCCGTGCCTGGGATGATCTTGCTGTTCCTCCACCTCCGTCCTACTCTCTCCGTCCTCCTCGTCCTCCGTCCTCCGATCTTCCTCCGTCCTCCGCTCGTCGTCTTCCTCCTCCGTCCACTCCGCTCCGCTGTCTCTCCACTCGCTCCACCAACCTCCAACTCCACCTCCGGGTGTCTCGCACACCTGGCTGGACTCCGGGACGGCCTTTACGTCGTCAGGGAGGGTGTGGCGCCAATCCGACTCCGCCCCCTTAAAGGTGTAGTCCCGTAGGTGCACCGCTTCAGGTCGTCTCCGTATGACGTCGGGGGTGTTCCACGCCTCTGTATGCTGGGAAGAAAAGGTAGACACATTACTAGGCATACCAGGGGGGCCCTCGTCGGGGTCCCCCGCGTCACATGGTTCAACTGCTGAAATTATGTGCAATTTCGAGTTATTGCACACAATGCTATAGTAGGTACCTAGAATATTATCGTATGTTGACGTTTCTACGATATGATTCTCGGCATACACATTTTGTAAGCTTTTGGTCAGTCTCCCGCCTATACGTCTATATCAGTCATTGTGCCTGTAAAGTTTGAACCTTGTTAGTCGTCCACTTTACTTTAGTAATTGGGTCGCTATACTGAAAGTAGAGGGATCTCAATTCCTGAATGGAATTAGTTTGAGGATGAGAATATTTTGATTTACAAAAAAAATAAAATGCTGCCCTCCCACTGTACTTCAAAACAGCTTGAATTAGTACAACTTGAAAAATAAGCTCAGACTAAATGTTTTTAGGACTCGCCTAGCGCAGTGCGCATGCGCTGCCCTAGGAGAGGGCCTCTTGAAATCACTCCAGACATTTAGAAAGCTTTCAGAAAGCTTGTACTGTGGTTGTCACATTCTATTGGCCTTTGAGTGTGGCTTTCGAAGAATGAAAGCATGGAATCGGCCAAAGGCGGTTGCATGTCCCACCTCTTCTTAAAATTTTCACTCCCATGGCGTTTTGCTCTCTGGCGCGAGCAGCGGCGCGTAGGGTGCCATCTGTTGTGGATCATGTTACTTGCCCTGGGACATGTCGCTTTCACTTTTGCGGCCGTGCTTGTTTATTTCATTTCCAGCACTATAGTCCGCCAACACGGCCCAAGGGCATTGGAGGACTCCAAATGTGCATCAGATTAAATTATATTCCACCTTACTCCCGTATTCCTCTGTTTTATGTTCTCTTGTGCCCGTCTCCTGCTCCAAGCCTGGCTCTGTTATCTGCGCTGCCTCTTTCACTTTTTTCTCTTATGACAGTATCTCTCTTTTTACCCTCACCTCCTCCCCTTCCAATCACTTGCTCAGTATCGGCTGCTCCTAGCTTTGCTCCTGCTCGCCCCCCTCCCTGCCTGGCCCCTTTGCACAGTGCTCTGTTATGGGCAGTGCCGCCCCTCCTGGGGGACGCCGCCAGCCCAGCCCGTGACTCTATTATTGGAGCAGCTGGTGTCTGCTGCAGTCGGCATCACCACACCAGAAGGTGAGATTAAATATTTACCACTCTGAAATGAAGCACCAAACAATGGAAAATGTTGAGCCCGCACCCCCTTTTCTCACTTTCTGCGTTCATTCACGAGCTCGTGTCTTGCACGCAATCCCTAGCTTTATCTTAAGGCGCCTTCCACCTCTTGATCAAAATACTGCATTCACAGCTAAGGTTCAAGCGTCACACTGCCAACTTTTCCGTGCCGCCATATTGACGTCAACGTCTGCCACATGACGCTGCCTTCAAGGTGACGTGATGCAGCCAGATTGGCTGCCTGCCGCTTAGATAACATTTAACCCATGACTAACAGCCAGTTGAAATAACTTTTTTTTTTATACATACTGAAGTTATGCTGCTTCATAGTGCACTAAAGCATCAGGTGTTACCAATATCCCTTTTTATAGCCAAGTTGTACACAGAAAGCTGCTAAGTTGCTTGCTGAAGCAACTTACCTGTACAGCCTTTCAACCCCCTCGCTAAACTTTTCTGCGTGGATACACTTCACAGCCCCTCTGTCTCTGTCCCCTCCCGCGATATGACACAAAGAGAAATTGCTTCTTCTTCATTCTAGTTTCCAAGTTGTGCCTCTTACTTTGAAAGTGGCGCTTGCAGATTCAAAAATATAGATGAGAACGGAAAGACTGCTGCCTTGCACGTGACCCTGGTTGTAATAGGAAATTAATCAGGAGAAGTACTTGACATAGACCTTGAAAGCCCAAAGCATGTGTTATGCACATCCATGTGACAATGGGGAAAGAAAGCCAATATCTCTAGCTAAACGCTTAAAAGATACTAAAGGCTAAACCTATTTGCTATGCCAATGCTTGTTATGTATAGCGGTTTATATGCCACACATGCTAGGCACCTGTAGTGTTGTTCACTGGGGCTAAGGCTTCATGGTGATGTGCCGCCTTTTGCTTTCCACTTGTCAAAGTCACATTTTTCATTCTCAATATTCTTTCAAATTGTGTTTTCTATTTTCTGCCTTATTCTTTTGTTTCACTAGCATAGGCGCTGGTTGCAAATAGGACTCAATGCGTTTGTTCGTATGTCTTGTGATTTATTTTTGGTTTATTTCTCTGTCTCTCATAGTCTTGTATCTTTCTATCGTCTGCAGTATGATGTTTCATTGAGAACAGTGCTATAGTGAAGTGTTGCTGTGGTGACAATATGCCTTGTTATGCTAGAGTCATTTAAATACATTAACTTAGTTGCATGACCATTTCAATCCATTTGTGTGCTTGTTACATTGATTTGAGAAACTCAGCAGTGCATAGTGATGTGTTGGTTAAATTAGCTGTTAAAAAAACCCTAAGCGAGGCTGACTGGGTTATTGAAAACGATTATAAATATCTGCACCTTTTATTAATGCCTGTTTGAGCCAGTTGAAACGGGTCAATGTGGGTCTCTCATTAAAACCTGTTCTTGCCGATAATTTGGGATTGCAATGATTCCAGCTGTGTCCGATTCGGAATTCTCTGGCAGCCAGACCACAAAGGAGTTTGAAGATATCTCTGTACACTAAACCCTGCTTACCCTTTAACAGCTGAACACCTCTCCTACAAATGAGGAGTTCAGGGAATAAGGATGGCTCGAGTCAGCTGTCTCCTCAAATCTTTTTTCCAATTTCCATTTGAGTACAGAGCACATTCAACTCTTCGCCCAGCTCTGGAGCTGATATTAATTCTGTCCAAGCAGTGGAAGGCGTAATAAGGGAAGGCATGGAGCGAGACCCTAGTGCATTGCATGCTCCCTTAGCTTTTACTTTTGAGTACAAATCTGCAGCTATTAAGCAGCACTTCAGTCTTGAGTATTCATCCCTCTAAATAAATTCTCCCTCAACCAGACCTATCCACATATTAAAGCAATTTTCTAATTTATGTTTCTGTGTTTTAGTTACGCCAGTGGGTAGAGCGGAAGCTAATTCGTTTGCATTGCCGGCTGGCAACTACTGCAGGTGGGAGGAGGGAGGGTGGGGAAATTACATTAAATAAATAAAATAAAAAATTACTTAGCGTGCAGCAGCCACCCTCCTCGCTCTAGTCCTCTTCGTCTCTGTGACATCAGGCCCCCAGCAAACTCCCTTAACCAATCCTGGAGCTTTTCTCATGAAGTTAACCAGCATGAGAGAAGCACCAGGATTGGACAGAGTGGCCTCTGTAGGTGCTCCAGATGGCACTGGAGGCCTGCACTTGCTTTCAACCCAGCCATCTTAAGACAGCTGGTTGAGAGGTTTAAAGTGTGCATGTCTGCCTGGCCATCACAAGATGGCCGGCCAAAGAGACATGCACACTTTAAACAGTGCAGAGGCAGCCCTCTGCCCAGCACTGCTGTCACTCAGCTGGCCCAGCCGTATCCTGACACTCGGTTCGGGATGGGGTAGTGATAAATAAAAAGGTAATGAATTAACTTCATTACCATTTTATTTTAAGTCTCTGGGGAAATTTTTGTGGTGCGATGCTCCTCTTCTTATTGGAGGAGCCGCCTCTGTTCCTTTGATTTTACGCTTGTGACTGTACATATTTTGCTAGTTTCTAAGGAATCCCCTTACCTTACAAAGCATATGTGGTAGTAAATTCAAAATACCCTGTTTAGATATATATTTTTAGAAGATGTGGATAAATCCAACGTGGTATATAGTTAGTTTGTAGTTCCATGGAAGCTCAGAAACCCTCCAGCTATGTACATATCTAAGATATCAGCCTGCATGATAATACATTAAATTGCAAAAAAATAATATAGATGCTGAAATAGTGATATTTGGAAAGCTTGATGCAAATCAAACCAATTGGAAGCCATGCTAGGCACTCTCCAGAAAGGCAATCCAACGGGAAAGGTATTATCTTATGTTTCTCCCTTTCCGTGTATGTGTAAGCTGTTGCCTGGGATTATGAGAATGTATAGTGATGTAGTATAGAGCTGTGTGTATTGAGTGGAAAGTCATAATTGGAGGCAGGATAGACTCACTGACTAGATCTATAGTCATGACTTTGTAGTGAAGGACCTAAGAGGTAGCAAAGAAGATACCATCCTTTAAATAGCTTCTGGCGCATTTATGATGTGCCTGACTCCAAGCACAAGTGGTGTAGGATGAAAGTGTGAGCCATCTATATGAGTGTCGCTCGTTCTCCTAAATCGCATCTAAGACATGGAGCCATTTCCCTCAACACATCATAGCCTCCTCCTCCCTTCTTAAGTTCTGCAAGAAGCTGACGACCAGCCTCTTCATATTTGCACCTTGAGGACCCCACACCTGCCTAGTGTCTGGATACCCTCTCAGGTGATTAGTGCACTATACAAATCGACATAACATCACAAGGTGGATATAAAAGAGCACAGCATCTGCACTGAGTTAAATGTGTGGTACTGAATATCCTCTAGCATGAAGTGCTGGGTGAAATCCTAATGGGTCTACTGTAAAAAAGGCACCGGAGGGGAGCTTCGGACTCACAAATAGTGTATAGTGAGTTGCACAGGATCCCGCATGCCCCATTTCTTTGAAGCTGTTGTGTTCCATTTGGATAGGCCTTGATGCCCATCTGAGAAGGTGTGTGAATACTTAAGAATTTCCGAAGTTGAGTCATGAAAACATTTTGTCCACAGGAGGTGGTGTGGTATAGGTCTAAGCTACTGGCAAGTCCTGCCTCCGGAATTACGAGGGCATCATGTCTTCCAGAGAGTGCTCCTTGTTTATGCTATTTACTTTTCTGCATCGTTAGTGATTAGCCTCAATGTCCTAAATACCACCTTGAGCTGGACTGTATCCAATACTTTGAAGTGAAAAAGGGTCAAGTATAATTTTTGCCATGTTGAAGACTGCCTGCAATTGTGTAGGTTGTTTCTACAAGTCAGTTGGTTATAAGGCTAGGGTTTTAGGCAGGTTCTAGAGGTTATTGAAAACAGTATGGTGAACATGTTGTGCATTTGTTTTAGGTCTGACATTAGCCAAGAACCTTTTATTTTACTAAAATGATAGGCATAACATACTTATTTATAGGGCCAGCACATCCATTGGTCTGTCAGCAGTCACATTTTTCTTCAGCCCACTACAACATACCGCATGGGGTAACCCATTTAAGCCATTGGCTAACTTCACTGTGACTGATATAATTTTGCTCTTTCAGAAGGAACACATCCACATACAAAGTAGCTGCCTCCAGTGCCAGAGACTGCTGCTATGTGCTTTTTGAGACCAAATAAATAATTTTTTTTTCAGCATGTCTTTTTTCATGTAGACAGCTTCCTCAAAAATAACGTCTTTACAAAAACACAACTGATTGTCTTTGCCAGTGCTCGTCTATGAGGTTTTGGAACTTGAGGCACATTGTATAAGAGTGTGGTTTAATGTAACCATGTTAAGGTATGTAAGCATTACAAACTGCATGGTGACTATTTTGTGGTATTGTTTTATGTCCTACAACTTCTAATAGGGCTAACTCTATGGGATGGTTCTATGTTTTGTGTTTGGAAAAATATATACTTAAATGTGGGGTGCTTCTTTATATAAGGAAGGTGTTCCTCTTTGGAGTTGCCTTAAATGTCATTGTTAATATAAAACATGACCTGCTTTTAGAGGTATGTGTAAGATTTACTCCTTGGCGGAGGAAGGTTTTCTCCTTAGCGGAGGAAGGTTTTCTCCTTAGCGATGCATAATGCAGATTGAAACGTGGGGGAATTCCTGAGTTGAACAGTTATCTAGGTGGCACATGACTCATCTGGGAAGAGTCTCCCTTCCAGATATAACACAACCTTATCCTCGCCCCCCCCCACCCTTTAACTCATGCTCTTCATTCTCCAAATCCCCAGTCATTGACTCCAGAGCCTTACACATATTTAAAAATATGTGCATTTGCCATCACGTTCAAGGGAATTGAATGATTATTTATAAAGTTGAGATGTAGTGTGTGAACCTGTCTGTCTACAGAGAGCAAACTCTAGACCTATTCAGCCAGGCCTTTTCATCACCAATTATATTGTTGGGATTCATTGACCATTTAAATGAAGGGGAACATCTAGTAATATTAACACAGATCCTGCAGTTATATTCTATATAATTGTGTCCATGAGTGTAAGCAGTTTGGTCTCAGAAGTAAATCAGTTTCAATCACTTGCACAGAGAGCAAAGGACAGTTGGACCGGCAAGCCAAAATGTTGAATGATATTTTTCTGGCGTGAAGCTTAGAATCTTCCTCCAGCCATCTGGCATACCGTGCTCTTAGATAAATAAAGCAAGAAAGTATGCTGCTGTTTAGGTTTGACTTGACAACACAGCTGCCCCATACCTTATGTGAGCCAAAAAGGAGCCTTCAGGAGTACTACAGAGAGGGAGTACTACAGAGCGGGACTGTGGCTCCACCTAGACGTTGTTTCACCGGAGAACAGCTTTTGACTTGTCAAAAGCTGTGTGTGTCCTCAGAAAGAGTGCTTATGCTCCAACCAGCATTGATCATTTGTTTGAGACAGAGGGGCAGATTTACAAGACCCTTGCGCCGCTTTTACGCCGCCATTGCGTCACTTTTGTGACGCAGTGGCGGCACAAAAGATGCGCCATGGTGCGGGGTATTTACAACGTGATGCATCTCCCAGATGCGTCACGTTGTAAAGCCCTACGCCAGAAGAGGCGTACCATTGCAGGGGGAGGCGTTCCGGCGCAGGAATGCCTCCCAACAGTGGCTGAGTGAAATCTACAAGATTTCACTCAGTCACTTTTGGGCCCATGCTGTGTCAAAACCCTGCGCCTGCTTGAAGCAGGCGTAAGGATTGACGCAGCATTGTGCACATAGGGACCCCCTGATCATTGCTGGAGCTGCGACGTGCTTGCGACGCAACTCCAGCAATGCGACGCTTTTACAGCACAGATGCGTGACGCATCTGTGCAGTTTTTGCTCCGTGGGGCATCAAGGGTGGCGGAGCTGCGGCGCACAATTACTGGCGCATCCCTGCCGATATGCAGGGATGCACCAGTAATTGTAAATCTGCACCAGAATCTTTAGCAAACAAAGCCATTCTGCTTGACCTCTCGGCCGCATAAGTGCCGCTGAGATGGATGCTGCTTGCCCTTTAAGGTCACACAAAATCCACTGCGTGCTATTAAACATCTTTTCCCAGATAATTATGGCGTTTGTTCTTCTCTGGTTGTCTGGTCATATATGAAGGTTTATGCTCAGTACAGCAGAGATTTGTTAGGTCTGGCTTTAAAGTTCAGCTGTCACTAGACCATTTGTGATGGACAACAAAGGAACTTTCACATTACATTTGACAAATGGACTTAGGGTCTAATTACAAGTTTGGCGGCCGTAAACCTGCAGTGGCGTGGCAGCTAACGCCACAACAGCGGTCCAACCGGCGTACTACAACTTCGGCAGTTGGGCCGCAATGGGACTGCCACAACTGCCGGAGATCCGCAATCCCTCAGTGGTGTTGAGGTCTGGGACAGTAATATACTTGTGATGCCACTGTGGCACCGCCAAACATATTATGACTTTCCTGACCTCTACACTTTTCATGATGGTGATCGCACCATGAAAAATTTAGTGGTCCGGCAAGTAACGGGGTGACATGGAGGTGCATGCAGGAGGGACATGGTGTGTCCCCCCTTGTGCATGCACCTCAGTTCCTGCACGGCATGGATTGCAAAGTCCATGCCATGCAGGAACTTGCTTTGGCGCTCCTTCGGTGCTACAGTTCAAAGGCTCACATATGAGCCTTTGAACTGCGCCGCCAAAGGACCACGTAATGACTTGCAATCTGGCGGGCAGGCAGTGGTCCAGTTTGGCTGGTGTCTCTGCCCGCTCCAAGACTGCCAAACTCATAATCAGGCCCTAAGCCTTCACCCACACGTTGGCACTCTGAGTACAGTATCTGATTTGACCGAAGTTGTGTGCTTCCACTGAGTACAGTTCTTGTATAGTCTTTCCTGTTTGTGGAAAAGCTTATAGTCTAAACAGCAGGATTGATATAGTTATAGTAACAAGCTAATGCTCATGGCTACAGAAGTGATCTATTTATTATGAATTATTACGGTAAAGGCAGTAAGCCTGATATATTTATTGTAAAAAGCATATGTTAACATCAATTAATTTAAGGGTGGATTATTATCAATTTGTAGGAAAGCCTGAGAGAAGGATTTTGTTCCATGAAACAGATTGCTGTACTAAGCAATGGTTTTGGTGTTGGTTACCCCATGTGCAAACAATGGATATAGAATATTTGCTCTGTGAGATTCATGTTAGGCCCTCAAAAGAGAGAATATTTTGCTAAGCCAGCTGCAATTTTGTATACCTTCTTAAGGTGATATGATATACGAGTGATTTGTGCTCTGGGAAAAGGTATGTTGGGTGCTATAGGACTGCTCTGCTTATTATAAAAAAAGGTATGACAAATGTAGGTAGGTCTAGCTTATTTTTTGTGAAAAGCAGTTGTTGTCACAGGCTATGGACAGATATTTTGTTACATGTTATCTCACAGATTACTGTAGGGGGAAAAGGTTTACTCTTGGTCAACCACACAGACAAAACCTGGAAGTAGAAGATTTGTATCTCTGATTTAATATTTTTAGGCCCAATTGAGGGGGGGTTTATATTGTTTTGCCAACTGTAACATTATGGCTCTGGTAGACTACCACTAGAATGAATAACTAGATTCACATTCAGTAGCTCACAGCTATGACATAGCAATAGTTACCAAAAGCTGTTACCTAGTGTTGCCACATCATAAAGAAATTCCAAGCTTCTCTGGCTGGGCTTTCTAACAGCCTGGCAATTCAAAGCTGGAAACCAGAAAGAATAGCTTCTAGGGGCGAGGGGACAGAGAGTGGTGGGGCTGGGTGGCAGGAGGTTAGGTATTTTTTAAACATTGTTTTACATTTTGGACTCAGAACTGGGACCATGCTTTATATGGTTCCTTCATTACTCCTCTGCTCCTGCATAGAAGTTAAAAGCAGAGGCGGATAATTTTGAAGGCCATACATAACATCAAATTTCAGATGGGAAGTGAATTACAGGGATCTGAGTGACATCATAGACAAGAAGGCAAAGGTTCTGAGTGACATCATAGATAAAAGCGTTGCTCTCAATGTCTTTGATATCACACAGAACCCCAAGATGAAAATATCCCAGTTATTCACTGCTACCCAACTATAATGCTATATATTTGAAATGTTAAAACTTTAGGCATGATAGTTACCAGTTTATGCACACTACAGTAGACATATGCTGATATTAGTGTCAACCCAATAGTAAAGGACGTATGTCCTATCCATTCACTGGATAAATGGTGTCAGATTCCTAGGGTGTGTTCTGTTTACAATGAAAAGTTATGACAAAGCAAATAGGCTTGACTCACTTATTGTGAAAAGAATGTGCTAAAGTCAATAGGCCTTGAAGGATGGATTGTTATTGCCTGTAGGCAGGTATTTCGTTGCACAGAATCTTGCAGATTACTGGTAGTAGGCAAGAGCTTTGGTGTAGGTGACCGACCTGAACAAACTATGAAGATAGAAGATTTGGACTACGATATTCCTTATTAGGTTTAATTGGAAGGGATTAAAATTGTTTTGACAACTCATTTTTGGACATATTAATAATGTTATTAGGGCATGCCTGATGGCTGCCTTGTGGGAAAGCTTATACCCAACACTGTAGGCCTGAGTCGACTATGGTGACAAGCCAAAGATTATAGGACTGATTATTATGAAGATTTGTGTTAAACAATAGGTGACCACATATATTGACTTTAACCCCTTGACTGATGGCCCGTTTCCGTCCCTGTGCTGTAAACAAATGAACAGGGGGGGGCCATGACGAACCCCAGCCGTCATCAGCACACGAGCACCGTAGTGCATGACGGCTGGGGTTCGTCATCAGCATGCAAGGGGTTAAAAAGCACATGCAAAAATTAATAGGCATTTAACGGTGGATAGTTATTACTCTGTATTAAAGCAGACAGCCATGTATTTTATTCCATGTAATCTTACAGATTACCACATTAGGCAAGGATTTCGGTGTTGCTTATCCCCTCTGACAAACCATAGGTATGGAAATTTCCACATTGACAATCATTGTTAGACCTCCTTAGAAGAGAGGTTTTGCTGACTGTGATGTTGTGTACTTTTGTAATTTTACGACATTATGCCTGACGGTTGTCATGCAGAGAAGCTTAAACTCAATACAGTAGGCTTGACATGATTATAGTGACAAGCCAATGCTTGAAACACACAGAAGGTGATGGGCGGCTTCTTGCAATAAGTTTAACTCCTAGAAATAACTTGGGTAGCACTCCAATCCATTGCTATTTTGCTCACTATGCCACCTCAGTTTGGATCCAACCATATACAAATCAGTCTTGACCCTTCTCTTTATGGGAAAAGTCCAGCCCAAGCTGCCAGGCCAGGTCCTTCCAGAACACAAGCCACCCATGACCAGTTTCGCCCTAGTTATGGGCTCATCAGCTGGGTACTGATTGTTTCCAGTGGCACAGTGAGCACTGGGACTCATGTCTGGACCTACCCATGTCACTTAGAGCAGTACATGAAAGACACAAAAGGTGATGGGAGGTTGCTTGCAATTAGTCTAACCACTAGCAATAGCTTGGGGTTGTATCCCAACCTATCGTTCATTTGCTCACCATGCCACCTCAGTTTGCCATATGCAAATCAGTCTTGACCCTGCTCCTCATGGAAACAGTCCAGCCCGAACTGCCAAGCCAGGTCCTCCCCGAAACTAGACCACTTGCAACACAGGAGAGAGAGATTATTCCCAGGAACAAAAAGCAAAGGCTAAAGTGGAGTTACACATGATGACAGAAGTAAGATTTTAACTTGCATTAAAACGACTTTGACAAGTCACTGGAAAAGCACCATTGTTAAAAAATCCCCCCAAAACACTGAAAATTCACCAATTGTATGTAACTGAAATAAATAGAACTTGCGCTGCCCTAGATTTCGAATGTCATCAGTGTTGTAATATGTCGGGTCATAAGCAGTGCATCACATTGTTATTTTTTTTAATGTTCAAACTGTAGCACTTTTAAGTGAATTTCTACGTTTTTTTAAGTACCTTGAAATCATACTATCTTCCCCATGTATAACTTCACATTAACCTTTGCATTTTTTTGGTGAATTACTTTTTTTTTCTACGTAAAGTAATATCTTAATGTGATTAGTTTGCGGCCAACCCTTGTGGCCAGTCCATATGCCCAACACCCCATGGGTGGCCATTGGTCATGCATGAGGGGCAGCGGCCATCTGCCAGGCCCTGTGGCCAACCCCCAGTGGATGGCCAACACCCGCTGTGCCTGGTCTCTAATCGCATCATGCCCGGGGCAATCAGCATGCTGTTTTCACCTTATTTCCTTGTGGGAGTACCAATATCTATCAATTTTAAACCTTAATTTTTCTAAAATGGCTGAACAGAATTACTCCACATCCTAAAAATCACAGTTTTGGATAAAGCTTGCTGCCAAATTTGGTGTAATTCTGTTCAGCTGTTTTTTCTGGATTGTTGTGAAATATTAACCCATGGACATTGCACAGGGATAAAGTGTTTAGGGGCAGAACTTTTTATCTGCCCCTGCATGACAGATCACTACAAGACTTTCCGGGAAGGAGGTATATATTTCTCTTCTGCCATTGGTCTGTCTGAGTGTCATTTACACTCTGCTTCCATTCATAACAGCATGCTGCATGGGGTAATGGTTCAGCCCACTGCACTCTTTGCCTCGCTTGCCCTGTGAAATACGCTATTTTTTGATCATGTGCATATTTTCCTGAAAATGATTACGCTTAACTGTCAGGGCTCGTTTACCAGTCCCTTAGTTAGCAAATTTCGCCTTAAATAGTTCAAGTTTCTTTGATTTTCATCTTCTTATTTTCTTTAAAAAATACTAGTGCTCCGCAGGCCCTGCTATCAGGCTGCTTGCTTGCTGCTAGTTTCATCCACAGTGCGCTGCATTCTGCTTCCACTTACCCCAAACCAAACCAAACGTCAATTGTGTAATGCTGTTTTCCATACTTTAGCATTTTAGAATTCAAAGATGGCGAACATGTTGGTTTGAAACGTGGTAGCCATGCTGAAACTTTAACCCTTTGTGAGCGTCAGGCGGCCGTCCGACGTCATGGTGGGAGTGTGCGGAGGACGGCCGGGGGCCATTCGAACAACACCTAGTCATGAATCACCCACACCATGGCGTAATTCGCGCCGCAGTAAACGGGTTAAAACAACACGCTACTTACAATACCACTGGAAGACGAGGGCCTACTGCTATGTTTAATTTCTTTATTGCAAGCACATTCCTGCTGTGTTTAGATGAGAGCATGTTTTCTTTTTTTCTACTGGTATTCTTTCAGTTTATCTTGCATATGTTGAGTTTTGTGTGTGTTGTTTTGTGGGTGAATTAGCGGATAAATGAAACAAGCATTTACAATGCAATGGTCTCGGCAATATTATAGGTAGAGCTATTGGTATTGCTCATTTTTTATCTTTTTTGTATCCCTAAATAAATGGCTTGTCATTTCTATTGGCATTAGCTTTTTTTTTGCATATGTGATACCTATTGCATTAGCAGAGAGAGAGTGAGGTAGTGAGGTAGAGAGAGAGAGTGAGCTATTGAAAGAGAGAGAGTGAGGTATTGAAAGAGAGAGGGTGAGGTAGATAGTGAGGTAGTGAGGGAGAGGGATGTTGTGAGGTAGTGAGATATAAGAATAGAGTGATGTTGTGATGTAGTGTGATAGAGAGGTAGTGAAAGGGAGTTATTGAGATAGAAAGAGTGAGGTAGTGAGATAGAGTGATTGAGGTAGTGAGTTAGAGATAGAGAGTGAAGTTGTGAGCTAGAGAGTGAGGTAGTAAGAGAGTGAGGTAGTGATGTTTTGAGAGAGAGAAGTTGTGAGATAGTGAGGTAGTGAGATAGATAGAGTGGAGTAGTGAGGTAGAGAGAGTTATGTACTGAGAGAGGTAGATAGAGAGTGAGGTAGTGAGAGACGGAGTGAGGTAGTGAAAGAGTGAGGTAGCGGGATGTTCTGAGGTAGTGAGAAAGAAACAGTGAGTGAGTTTGTAAGGTAGTGAGATAGAGAGAGTGAGGTAGTGAAAGAGAGAGTGAAAGTGACTTAGTGAGATAGAGAGAGAGTGAGGTAGTGAGAGAGAGAGTGAGGTAGTGAGTTAGAGAGAGAGTGAAGTTGTGAGGTAGTGAGATAGAGAGTGAGTTAGTGAGAGAGTGATGTAGTGATTTTTTTGAGGGAGTGAGTCGTGATATAGTGAGGTAGTGAGAGTCTGACTCTTACGTGCACCCACTAACGGGAATAGGAGACATTTGTACAGCAGGTGCAGTGGCACCAGAGCCCTGAGGAAGGGGGGGGGGGGTATTGAACCCTGATTATTGCTCCACTTCAGAGTTCAACACTCAGCCAGGAGAAACATTTCCTTCCTGACACTAGGGCCCATGTCACACTGGTTACGCCACTGATTCGCCAACAATTAGCCCTTTTCTGAACATGATACCCATGTAACAATAACAAATGATGCCATCGATTCCGCGGTCTCCAAACACATTATCAAAGGGAATCGGCGCTTTTAGAATTAAAGCCACAGCAGCAGTGTTACATTTCACCACAATACTATTAAGTGATTCGCTAGCACTGTTCGATTTGGGACTTTTAATTGTACTAGCTCGTGACTTTTAAATTAACCGAGTTGTTGCTTTTCGCTTTTTAGCAACGATTATGCCTTTTACTTCTTTTGGTAGTATTTTATTGTTTTTGGATATGTGGCGCATTTTTAACTTTTTGAAATTACCGGTATTTTCACTGTAGGGGATTTAGTACTACTACTTTTACTGGTTCTAGCTTCCACTTTAAGCGACTATAATTTTCACTTGCTTTATGGCCTCCATTTTTAATGCTAGTCAATTTTACATTTTAATAAATTGTGTTTTATAGTGATTTACATTTGGTTTTCTTTTTACTACATTGCTGCTTATACTGTGATTGTTATGCACTTGATCTCCATTCCGAGTTTTGTTTATTTTTCAGCTGGGTTTCAGCCTCCACAGTACATGAGTGCTGCTCTGCAGGTTTCAACTCTTGCTACTACTGCCATGTCATGTTAAGTATTGTCATAAGGCTGAAAGGACGGAACTGTGTAGGTTACGTAGCGTTCGGATAAAAAAATTGGAGAGGAGCGATTTTGGAATCAGCAATGAAAACCGCGTAGGTAAAGAGTAAAAAAGTGAAAAAAAAACACACTAAAAACAAGTGTGGGCAGCAATAAGCAAGTTGCTTCAACAGGGACCGTAAACAAAAACTATTTTCGTAAAAAAACACTAAATGCTAGAATTCATTCCATTCTCTAATTTTGTTAAGGCGGGAGTTGTTTTCATGCTTTATTGTTTCTCACTCTCTGTGTCGCTGACAGATGCATCACCAATGAATGTCTAGTCTGACACAGTTAGATAACGAAAGTGAAAGCTGTCGGGAGATTGCAATGGGAGCTCCATTGTGTGTCATTTTGTCACTTGGCAAGGGAGGCCGTGCTTTTTTGAGGTCACAAGGACACACTGTTTGTGATAATATGAAAAGTAAAGCAGGGAAGAGTTAGGGGGTTTAATCCTCGAAAACACCCCCAATCTCCGCCTGTAAAAATAATGCCCTCCGTGAAGAGCTCAGCTCGTGAAAAGAACAGCACAGCAAGGGAGGAGTTTATTCATATTATACTGGGAGCAGAGTGAATGTCATTATCATTTAATATTATTTGTTTTCACTACGCAGCCTGAGCCTGCCAACTCACAGAGTAGAGCTGCCCCCTCCCTCGGGGTGCCAAGCACACACGGCTGACAAATGCCGATAACTGCAGGCCACGAGTGCGAAGCCGGCAGGGCCAGCGCGACTGTTCATCCTTGCAGTGTAGGACCACCACATTAGGCAATTGTACGCTTTTTATGTAAAGGAATTCGAAGCGTAAAATCGACTAAGAAAGCACTATATACAGACTGCCGTGCATTTACCATATTGAGAGATTTTTATTAGGAACCAGTATGCAGCTTAAATCTGGGTAGAAGTCTGCTTATAAGGTTCTTGGCACGAACAAGAATGTTCATAGCAGCAGGCCGGAGAAATGCAGTCTCTAGACGGGAACTCTAAATACGCGTTAGCCCCAGAGGCACACAGATGTTTCGGGCAGCAACCCAGCCCTAGCGTGTCGATGAATCTTTAGTAATCCAGGGGAGATGTGTGTATAAAGTGGACTCTGTGTGAACGGAAGGGGTCAGGGAGGGCTCTTATGATTGGATGTGCCATGAAAGCTGTGCTGAGAGAGGGACCGGTGTGCCGTGATCTGTCTGACAGAGGGGGTACGGTAGACGGTGGGGCGCAGTGCCGAGGTGCTCTCGGTGTTATGAGAGGGTAGAGTTCATGGGGTGCTGGTTTTGGTGGGGGCGGTGTCTGCTGAAGCCACCTGCAGGAACAATATAGCGTGAGTGAGGGCAGTGTAGGGAATGTGGTGGGGCAACAGTTTCTATAGTATAGGGGCGGGTGCTCCTTTCCATCCCTTCCAGGTTCACATTCTGCCAGAGGCTGCTCCCTGCTTCTCCTCGCTTCATACGTGAGCGGTTCCTATGGAGTATGGCGCCACGGAGCTGCATTACAGGGCATGCGGTGTCATGCCGAGGGTACCCTGCCTCTCTGACGAATCTAGTGGGGTACAAAAAAGAGCGTCAATCTATGTCGAACCTCGTGAAGGGTACGCTGCCTCAGAGAGGTGTTCAGTGAGGGTATAGTACATTCTACATCAGGGCACCCTACCTGCAGAAGGCGTCTAATAGAGATATGGTAGCTGGTGTACCACGCCGAGGGTACCCGGCCTCTGTGAGGAGTTTAATAACGGGTGTAATCACACTGCAGCACATGCCCTGCAAAGCAGAAGGTACCCTGCCTCCAAGGGAACAGTTTCGAAGTCATACAGTCCTAGCTCTGTGTACCTTTCTTCCGTGAGAAATCTGATGGGGTGAATGGTGCCATAGTGCACGCAGTACCATGCCGAGGGCACCTGCCTCAGTGAGGGGTTTAGCAGGGTAGAAGGGCGCTGCAGTGCCTGTCTCACCGGGGAAAGCCTGCTTTAATTCTGTGAGGGGGAGTGTTGAGGAGTTTGGCGGGCTACAATAGTGGCAGAGTAGTTGTACCATGCCGGGTCCCTCTGTGAAACGGGGGGTGGAGGTACTCGTGCGAACGTGCGTTCAGTACCGTGCTTTGATGGGTGTACTGCTGGGAGCGGGGTCACAGGTCAGGTCACATCATTCTTAACTTGCTGACCACGTTCTGCCCCAGGCCGGCCCGGATCTGGTAGCTCCACTCGCTGCACTGGCAGTCCTTGCCCAGCTGCGGGTCCTCGGCGTGGGCGGGGTGCTCCAGGAGCCCCCGGCTGTGGCTCATGTTATGCTCGGGGCCCACCACGGGGCCCCCGGTGGGGGCAAGCAGGTTCGCCTTTACCCATGCACACTTTGTGGCCCGGCAGTAGCCCCCCATTTCCACTCCGCGTGTACCCTCGCCCCAAGTGGTGCTGTCTCTCACACAAGGAGTGCAGAGGTCGGCCTGGGTGTGATCCAACAGGGTGCCCAGGAGGACACACGACTCGTGAAATGCGCACTGATTACCACATAAATGAAGGTCGCGGAGCCGCCGGCGGTGGCTGAAGGGGGCACAATGCCCTTGGACAGCACTGTCCTAACCTGCTCTGGTACCTAACAGGGAGCCATTCTGCCCGAACACCAGCACTGCCTCCGCTCCCTTCTGCTGATAAAAAGCAGCCTCCCCATGAGGGACGGATGCCCGGCTGTCTGTAGGCCATGCTCCATCACTTTAACAAAGAAAAAAAAAGCTTACTGTAAATAACTCCGGGACGTTGAACATGTGTTCGGGGAGGGCCGCTGGCTCGGGAGGTGGTACTTTCCTCAGCGGGGAGGGCCGCTGCTGCCCGGGCTCCGTGTGCGATCCTGCAAAGCGGGGCCTATTAATTCCCCCAGCCCTAAAGAAACAGCTTAGGATCGTCTGTCTCAACTGAATGGCTCTGACAAATCTGTGCCTGCAGCAGCCCGTGTTAGGAGAGCCAATGGCGGACACAAGCCAGGCACGGCCTGGCTCCGACTCCAGGGCTCGGCTCGGAAAGGGGCCGGGGACGGACGCGCCGAGGGTCCCTTTGTGCCGGGCCACGCTACGCTGCGTGTCACGATGCCAGGGAGGGAACCCGGACAGAGGTATGACTCGGTCTGCGGGCGGAGGGAGGGGGGTAAGCGGGACGGAGGAAAGCTGCGGGCAAGAGGACAGCGAGACAAAATGGCGCAAGGCTGAATGCGGGAGGGAGGGGTGGGGGCCGGGGAGCGGCAGAGCACGACGGAGGAGAGCTGCAGCAGAGGGAGGGGGGGGGGGGAGGCGAGAGCACAACGGAGGAGGGGCAGAGGGAGGGGGGAGGCGAGCGGAGTCGTGCAGCTCTTAAAAGCAGCATGGAAAGGATGCATCTACGAAAACACGACCACGTCTCTCCGAGACAATGCCTCGGAGAAACACACGGCCATTTTCGGATTCAGGGGCGTGTTTTTGCGCCCTGAGTGACAGACGACGTCACAGGGCTAAAGAATGCAAAAAATCACGCCCCCGAATCCGAAAAAGACGGAGCTTATTTGGAGGGACGGCTCTCTCCTCCAATGGCTGGCCTCCTTTTAGGAAGACAGCCAATTGAGGTGAGACGGCCGAGGGAGGCGGGTTCCAGATCCCTACTAAGTATCATACGATCTCCTCCCGGAAATGCTGGCAAGCCAGCATTTCCGGTCCTCGACCGAAAAATGAATCCGTGGATGAATGGATGCATGAGTACAAAGATGGGTGACAGAGTACTTATATAACACCTGGGATTCTGTAATCCCCCTTGAAACTGCAGGCACTAATTTCTTTATAATCAACGATTTGTGATGTACCAAGTCGTTGATTATAAAGATAAGACTTCAGAATTCAACTATTATTTATAAGTTATTACAGATGAGTTCTGACCTATCAATGTCTACTTCCAGAGCCAGCAGCTGAAGTGAAAGGTAAGACAGATCACAGAGCATAAATTGAAGCAGCTGTTTAAAGTAACCGAAACAAACGTTTATTTTCTTTCTTGTGCTCTATTATTTTTGTTGCTTACAATGACAAGCAATCTTTAGATAGTAAAAAGTTAGTCTCTTTATGCATGTTTCTACCTATTCGAGCTAGTGCAGCTTATGTTTTATAAAAAAAAAACTGACTTGTATTGAACTGTTTCTAATATCTGTTTGTAACAAATAATTTACAAGTTTTCTATGTGCTTAATTTTGCACTAGAGACTTTATTTTTGTTCTTCTTGTTTGTAAACATGCTCACTCTTTCATACGAAGGAGTAACACACCAAAGTTTTAAGAGGTTTGTGTGAAAGGTGATAGTGTTACCATGTATTATATGGGATAAAGTACCCAATGGCGTACATGATAAGGATATTGCAAGTCACCTTCACCCTTATTCCTCTATATGGTTATTGAATGCCACTGTGACTTGCAATATCCTTATGATGTAGGGCAGGGGGTACTTTATCCCTTATATACTGACTTCCTGGGCGCCTTATCCCTTTAATGACCCAAAAAGCACATTCCCTTATGAGCCAGACCTGTTGGCATTGCCAGTGCTTGTTAAGTCATGGCACCCTCCCCCCCAGACACCCTACTTCCTGCTGTGTAATATGTGGAAAATGTTTCCTTCGTGTGGTATATCCTCTGTGACTGCCACCATTACAGTGTGATTTTTCATCTGCATGTGTAATGACCCGAAGGAGCATGTTTTATGTTCCGCTGCATCCCTACAGCAATTCCGCACGAATGTTAGTGATTTTTCATTTGCCAGTTTCCCCTCCAGCTAGGCGCGTGGGCCCTTTGAAATCAGACCATTTGTCTGTCTCAGTATAGCTGTCATTAAGTGAAGAACAGATAGGAAATTGGAAGTTGGTAAGTGGCAGTACATCTCTCCTTCCCATGATCCCAATGATATTGGCAATGGGTGGCTGGAAAGATACACTGCTACTCATGCGATTGTCCCTGAAACCTGATCCCTAAAATGTTGTGTCAAGATGCAGGTTCTGCACAGAATTGCATTAATGCACTGTCATTTTTGGACCAAGGCAAATATTCATAATCCTGCAATATTCGTCCCTTGAAATCCAGTCATCCTCTGGGGCTTGCATTTTTCAAACCATATTAGTTAATTCTCTATATTTCTTAGGAGCAACTGCTCTGGAGAGTTTCTCTAAAGACCCAACAAGAACATCTACAAAGAACAAATAGGGAGTGCACGCAGTGGTAGAAAACCATTGTTAATATTTGTTGTTCTGTATCAAAAAATTATGAAGGCATTGTGGCCATGGGAGTGTGCACATTTTCTTGATCAGTTTGCGAATCAAGGATTCACAGCCATTGTTCCAGGCCTTACCGTCATGTACAAGCATGTGTCTTTTTGCCCTTGTCAGCTTACATGTACAGATATTTTCACCAGCGGAAAATGTATATGCACTTATGTTTGAGGAATATGAAGCACAAATATCTTGGCTAGGGCTGACTTGTAATTCACTCATTTAGGGGTTAAGATGACTCAACATTTGGAAGATCTAGTTTAGGCTAATTTTGACTCTTAATGAGAAGAAATTAGGAGTTTGTGGACCTTAAACAAATCCTCCCACTTTCTGTCATTGTCCAATTTAACTTCAGTGGTTCTCATTTTGCTAGCCCCAGAAATATGGACAGCTGATTTTGTCATATTATATAATACTTTTTTGTAGTTAATCAGAACGTAACCTCCTCTGAATGTTATTTTAACTTGCCATGTTAAGCTATAAAACAATTTTGGAGAGTGCAGACGTTTTATTTCCTTATTAATATGTAGCTCCGCAAAAAAACTCAAATTTAGCCTCATTTAAAGTATGGCTCTTGTAATCCAGCTTTCACTTCAGAAAATGGTGCATTGTTCAGGGATAAAAAGAAAAGAGTTTTCCAAGTTCTTCGCCTCTCAATAGCAGGAACTGTTTGTTCCCTTTGTTCTTCGGAACTGTGGCAGGTTATCTCCACCCGCACATTTCCCCTGGTAAGTATTCGCCACGGTAAGCCGGCCTCTTTTCCTCTGCTCAGGGTTGAAAAGCTAATTTTGCTCTTCAGTGAAGCAGAGAGGATCAGGGAAGCTGCAGTGTTAAGCTCCTTCCCGGTTTCCTGTTTGGCAGGCGCGTGAGGGATAGCCTGGTGTACAGCATCTCTCCGGCGGACGTGCAACACGGTCCGCCACCAGGAAATTAAATCAGCTTTTTAACCAGTTGTTTCCTGACCGATAACGCGGCATGGCCCTTGCCAAGGAAGCTAGGGGTTCCGGTGTGCTGTGCCTCCCGCTGCCCAGAATGCTTATTTGTTTTGACTAACGAGTCAAACGAGTTGCCCGCAGATTTTCTGTCAGGGGTGATGGACTGTGAACACGAAAGGCCAGAAGAAAAATGCTACTACCTGCAAGGCCAAGCGCGTGCCATTGCCTGACACATTGCCTCGTGCCCATTATTATTTCGGAAAACTTATTTTCCCAAGAAAGATCTATAGAGTGCGCCATTTTTGCAGTGTGACGAGAGCGTCAGTGATGGCAAGGCTAATTACCATCATTTGTCACTTTGTGTTTCTGAAATACCTGTGGGTTTCTAATTTCCTAGTTAAAAATGGAATTGATTTTCGAGAGTTCAATTTTCAAAAGTCTGCCCTTTGAGGGAAATTGTATAGTATAGTTGTGTACAGGCATTCCTTTTTAGGTCGAGCCTGGCCAGTACATGCGCTGCTCTGCGAAACATGCTGTATTTGAGTATGTACTTGAAGTCCCGCCCACTCTCCGCCCATATTTTTCATTGGGTTGTGTCATTGACCTTTGTAAATGCTGGCTTGTGATTCATTAAAAGGCTTGCTAGTCCCTTCGTAGTATCGCCTTGTAACCTCCCATGAGGACTGGCCCTTTTACTTATGTTGTTACATGTTATGCGTATTTAGACTGTAAGCACTATTTCCTTTAATGAGTTTCTGGTACTGCAGGCACGATGTGCTATCCTGCAACATTCTGCATGCCATGCACACTTTCACTTTCAAAGCAGGCCGGACAATTGTGACCGCCTCTTTGCAATTAAAAAGGTCTCATATTTACGAGAGTTTGAGCTATTGGCATTATAAATGACAATAGCTTAAACTCTTGCAAATGCGAGACCTATTACATTGAACTTTTGTTTTTGTAAAATCACCCATACCGTGCTTTCACTTTAATGCCGGCCATGCCCCTTTCTTTAGACGAGCCTCATCTAAAGAAAAGTGCGCGGCCACTATTAAAATGAAACCCCGGCATGGAGCAATTTTACAACAAAAAAAGCATTTGTTTGTCACTTGACAAACAGATGCTTTTTTGTAAAAGTTCCCCAAGTAGCGCTTTGTCTTTACTGGCAGCCGCACCACTGTGTAGTAACAGGTCACATTGCAAAATTCACTTTTGTGAGGGGTCACAAAACTATCTGTCTAATGAATATTAATGTTGTGGATCGCGCTTTGTGACTTCAGTAACTGGTTTTTGATGCAGGTATGGAGCCTTGCAAGGCGCATGACACCCAATCAGGTCTACCTGAACGCTATTTTTCTTTCGACTTACCTGAAATCTGTAACATGGGACTATATAGAGTAACTACAGACCAATTTCTGAATATAATTACAGAAATAATGTGACTTTGCTTTGGCTCATAGCATTTATGTTCCCTGAAACCTAAAGATGGGCAACCGCATCCTTGATGCCACCGTTTGCTTGTCACTATGAATAAACAACACCTACAACATTCTAGTTTTTTAAACTTTTAAATAGTACATAAACTAGATAGAAGATTAGGCCATAGTTTCCACTGGACCATACACAATTTAATATATTGTGTTTTTGTAATGGTAGGAGCCAGCAATAACTTCACTAAGGTCCATATAGTGTTTGCAAAACGCACTACCCGAATATGGAGAATATCTAAACATAGCCTATATCTTGATATAGAGGCTTATTGTTTTAATTTCATCACTAATTTTGTGAAACTTTACTGTGAGTGAAGTAAACACTGTATTGTGCTTCAGCCTGTCCCTATCCTATTTACTGTTTAGTACTTGACAAGTTATTGATCCTCAACTAACATCCCATGAGCTCTAGTGATACTTCACTAACTCTCTGTCATACCTGCCTGTCTACTGTGAATTCCCGAGGAAGGGGCATAATTCCTCAGCGCTGCTTAACAGTGGAATCCTCATGTTCACCTGGGCACCTTGTACCACAGGCTGCCTTATCGAAGGATGACTAGGCTGCCTTATCGAACACCACATTTTTTGCATAAATTAAACACTCAGATCTCTGCAAACTGCTTTTGCTGCAATTTGGAGGGAGGGGGGAAGTAGACAAATCCTATATGAGAATCTGAATTTTGGAGAATGATTGATCAGTACTGCTTTAATATATTGAAAGTACCACAGGTGCTAGATACCCAAACTGTGGTTCTAGGGTACTCTCTTGACTTAATAGCCACTCCACTGCAAAACAAGCATTGGAAATGCAATAGGTCTCACATTAGGAAAGTTTGAGCTATTGGTCTTAGAAATGAATTTTTTTTATTTATGTGTTGTTTTTTAAAATAGCTAAATTAATAGCTTAGTCATTTACAATGCCAATAGTTATAACTTTCACAAATGTGACACCTATAGCATTTGTAATGCAACATGTTTTGTATTTACGTGACTTAGATGTATTGATATTACAAATAACAATGGCTTTTAATTTTTTTAAATAATTAATACTTAAATAATTTATTTAATTTGTAATGTCAATAGCTTAAACTTTTGTAAATAACTTTTGTGAAGATTATGTTCAGTGTTTTTTATTGTGACGAAAATCCAAGAACAGAAGTGGAATATGGATAATTGGAGGTAAGTAAACAATTTTATAAATAAAACTAATTTCGTAGCGCGGCCTGCATCGCAAAATGTGATGCAGTGCGCTTCGAAATTCATTTTATTAAGGCATTATCATTTACAATGCCAATAGCTTAAACTCTCGCAAATGCAAGACCTATTACATTGCAAATGCATTTGGCGCCCGTGCTATAATAATAAAAAAAAAACCTTAGGAGAGAGCATGTCTGTTTCTGGCAGGACAAAGCTATTTGAGAGAATAGTGCTCGGAGGCTGTAATTAAAGCTTACTGAGTAACAACACTCGTTACAGGGGGTGTCGCCGTGAGTGGTTACAAAATGAGACAAGGCGGTGCTAAGGAGGGACTACTAAGCCTATTGACCAATGAATAGCCACAGTTTACAGTGGACAATGACAAGCCAATTAAAAATGAGCAGAGAATGGGAGAGCTTCAAGTTCCTACCTGACTACAGCATGCCTCACAGAGCAGTGCATGCGCTGCCCAGTTCTGGCCCTCCTCCTTTCCTACAATCCTACCCCTATCTCGACTAGCCCCCTAGACCTCACAAAGGATGAAGTTGCAGCCCTCCTCTCTAGCTACGAATGTGACCCGACAACCTCTCGCCCCCCAGTACCGAATGACGAACACCCTATCCGCACCGTTGCAGCCAACCCCAACAGACCCTCTACCATCCATATCAGAGGAGTGGTCAATAGCAACCTAGCGACAGTACCCATCTCTGCCCCTACTCACGACACACACTCTGACCCCCATCTATCCGGGCTCCTAATTAACTGCCGTTCTGCAGTAAAGCACGCCTCGGATGTCGCTGATCTCATCCTGAGCCATTAATCGGACTTAGCGATCTTGACGAAATCTTGGCTCACCGAATCCTCTTCGCCCTGCCTAGACCTCTTAGTCCCACCCAATTACAACATCGTAAGACTAGACAGGCAATAAAAAAAAGGAGGTGGCATTGCCTGCATCTTTCGTTCTTCCCTCCTTGTTACAGAACTTCCGGTTGATCCTACAGACTCTGTTGAATACCTTGCACTCTCTATTTGCAACAACAACACTCAGCTGTGCCGACTATATATGTTTGACCATCCCCCTGGCAAAAATGACACATTCACTGACCAACTTATGGAAATCATCACAACCAAGGCTTCCCCTAACTCTAATGAGATTTTCCTTGGCGATTTCAACTTGCACTGGAACTACCCCAAAGACCCGCAGGTCAATGCCATCAAAGACTTCCTGGCCGAGCCCTTACCCAAGCCTGCACACTCCCATCTCACACGAAAGGCGCCACTCTGGACTGGATCATTGCCAAGGAATCGGCAGTCAAACTTATCTCTACACACCCATGTGACTGGTCCGACCACCATGCTATCTCCTTCCTTCTGCCCGGCACCCACAAGACATGGACACCACAACCCGTAATCCCCAAACGATGGGTTAGAGACACGAAGAACCTAGATCATGGACAATTGGCTATGCGGTGTGAGACTGACCTCCCCCTCCCACCCCCCTCATCTCACCTCGGTCCACAGCCTCACTGAACACTACTCCTCTACCATAGCCAACATTCTTGATGACCTCGCTCCGCTCAAACTCAAAAGAACCCAGACTAAAGACCAGAATCTCTGGTTCAGCAAATCCCTCAACAAGGAGAGGAGATCCATTAGGCAGACAGAACGTAACTGGAAAATAGCACCCATCAGCAGTCCACCTAAAACTTCTCAGACAGACCAGAAATGCCTACAATAGGAAAATCCTCAACTCTAAAAAAGAGTTCTTCAGAACAGAATTAGATAACGCCAAAAATAGATCTTGCAAATTATTCGACTTGGTCGAGCACTAATCCAACGAACTAGCAAAAACCTCTAAAGAAACCCCTAAATCGTTAATTTCTTGTGAAGAATTCTATTCCTACTTCTGCAACAAAATCTCTCCCTTAGGAAACTAACTTGAATCCGCTACTCTCTCCTTAACTCTGTTGGCTCCCTCTGCGCTGCCCTCACAGACATCACCCAAAAATCATGTCCAATGGTCCAGCTTCAAAGTCTATGACGACCACTACATCTCAAAAATTCTTTCCTCCCTAAACCCGAATAATCACTTCAATGATCCTCTCGCCTCTAACTGCCTAGCCGCCGCCTCTCAGGCTATTATCCCTTCCTGGACTGCAATAATCAACGCCTCCCTCCTACAGGGATCAATACCGGACTCTCTCAAAGCTGGCCAAGTCGCCCCCATTTAAAAAAAAAAACCATGCTGGACCCTTCCTCCCTTGACAACTATAGACCTATATCCAACATCCCACTCCTAGCCAAAGTTCTTGAAAAATTTGTGCAACAGCAGCTGAGCTTACACATCTCTAACTACCACTTACTTGACAACTTCCAATCCGGGTTCAGACCTGGACACAGAAACGAAACCACCCTCCTCCACATTGTGGATGATGCTCTTCAAGCCCTGGACCAAGGAAATACCTGTCTCCTGATCCTCCTAGATCTATCTTCGGCCTTCGATATGGTCAACCATGAAACACTCCTTGAACGCCTCAAACTCAGGATGGGTTTGGATGGCACCGTTCTTGAGTGGTTTAGGTCCTTCCTCCAGAATCGCTCACAAAGAATCCTAATTAACGGCAACTTATCCGCTCCCTCCCCGATCACGGTGGGAGTCCCTCAAGGCTCAACCCGGTCCCCTACCCTTTTCAATCTTTATCTGGAACCACTCGCAGAGGTGCTACGCACCGCCAATATTGCCTACCACATGTATGCTGATGACACACAGATCTACATAAAAATCTTTCTCCTAAGTACATTCTCTCCCTGAATGAGGCCCTTAAGCTGACTGTCTATTGGCTCACCTTTAACCAGCTCAAACTTAACGGAAAAAAACGAGTTTCTTATCTCCCCACCCAAAACTAATTGAGACATCTAAGAATGGATCAAGGCCATCACAGCACTAGACTGCTCTCCTACCATTGTGGACTCTGCTAAATCCCTGGGAATAACTCTAGACGGCAGCTTGAACATGCGTGGCCATATCAATTTAATAGCCAAAGCCGCCAGATTTCACCTGAGTTACCTAAGAAACTTGAAACCCTTCCTCGACCCCACTGACCTAAAAATGGCAACCCAGGCACTAGTCATCTCTAGACTAGAATACGGCTGCTCTACTGTTGCAGGTCTTCCTAAGAACTCTCTGGCCCCACTGAAAGCCTGCCTCAACGCTGCCGCCAGACTCCTAATTGGTTCTAAGAAATTCGACCACATCTCCACCCACCCGAAAGCCCTGAATTGGCTTCCTCTCGAGGCCAGAATCCAACTTAAGATGGCCTGCATTACTCATAAGGCTTTTATACTCGAATTCCCCTGCTTTCCTTGCCCAGAAACTCGTAATATCTGGAGGGACCAGAAACTCACGGTCTGCCAGAGACCTTCTCCTCCAACCAACTTGTTTCTGGAAAAAGAAAACTTACAACCGGGCCTTCTCTGGGGCCACTCCAAGAATATGGAACTCTCTCCCACCCACCATCAGAAGACTGTCATCTTTTGCACGCTTCAAAAAGGAGACCAAAATTTTCCTTATGGGCAAATTCATTGCCTAAAGACTGCATTTCAATCTACTCTACGACCTTGCATCACCCGACATGATGGCTTTATCCTGGACTTTCCCGGATGATACCTTCCGGCCCTCTGGGCTTCCCATCAGGGAGCTGAGACTACCTATTCTCTTGTTTAATAACTGTACCTGTATATTAACTCCACCTGTTTTATCCCAAAATGTATCTCGAAGTTGAAACTGCCTGGTTTGATTTTTTTTCCTACATAATGTACATAACACTTGTATCCCTTTGATATCCTACCCACCTATGCCTCTTGTATACCTGTAAAGCGCTCTGATACCCTCACGGGTCTGGTTCGCGCTCTATAAAACCTTAAGTAAATAAATAAATAATAGGTCTCGCTTTTGGGACCTTCTAAGTATTTAGTTATGCAGCACAATATCCTTGGTGCAACAACATCAACTGTTGCGTGGCTAAACAATTATAAGGTCCCAAAGGCGAGACCTATTGGCTATGCTAATGTTTGTTATTTTTTGTTCTTGGGGTAAACCAGGCTAGTGCCAGGAGGGTCAAGGGTGAGTGGCAGGGAGGTGAGGAGTGAATGCCAAGAGGGACAAGGGTGACTGTCAGGCCATGGGGGTGAAGGGTGAGTGGCAGATAGGTGAGGAGTGATTGCCAGGGAGGTGAGATGTAAGAGTCAGGAGCGTCAAGGGTGAGTGCCAGGGAGGGGAAGGGTGAGTGCAGAGAAGGGGGAAGTATGAGTGCCAGGGGTGGGGGGTAGCTGCCAGGCCAGGGGGGTGAAGGGCTAGTACCACGGAGGTGAAGGTTGAGTGCCAGGTCAGGGGGATGAAGGGTGAGTTCCAGGGAGATGAAGGTTAAGTGCCATGGAGGTGAGACGTAAGAGTCAGGAGGGTCAAGGGTGAGTGCCAGGGAGGGGAAGGGTTAGTGCAAAGGGTGAAGGTTAGCTGCCAGGCCAGGGGGGTGAAGGGCTCGTGCCATGCAGGTGAAGGGTGAGTGCCAAGGGGCGAGTAGTGAATGCCAGGAGGGACATGGGTGAGTGTCAGGGAGGTGAGAGATGAGTGTCATGCAGAGTCAATGCTGAGTGCCAGAGAGAGAGAAGGGTGCGTGCCGGTGCGAGGAGTAACTGCCAGGCCCGAGGGGTGAAGGGTGCGTGCCAGGAAGGAGAGGAGTGAGTGACAGACTGCAAACAGTATTGAGCTGGGGTCTAGAAGGAGGTGCGGAGATCATCACCCGGTGTGTGCCAGGCTGGGGCGTACCAGTGCCAGGCCAGACTTGGGTGGATGCAAGAACGTCTGAAAGGCAGGTGCCAGGTCACTCGTAACCTTAGTACATGAGTGGGGTGCGCAGGAGAGAGTAACATCTTAGAACAAGAAACTATTCAAACTCCTGAATACTCCACTTTATGGTCTTGCAACCTTATGTGGAAAATAATTAGCAAATGAATGGGCTTCCGAAGCGGACTTGCAGCTTGTTACAGCAACTTATAGAGATAACGTTTGCACTGGAGCCAGCTGAAGTGACCCTGCTGTCTTTATGACCTTAATGTGTACGACCCTCTGAAGATTGGGCCCAGCTCGCCCATGCTGAGTAATAAAACTGCTTTCAACCATTTGGCAGTGCATTCATTTTATAATTATGAAGAAATTCCAATGAGTTATTTTCTGTGCTTTTGACTACAAAATACCTCCTGCTTCCTAACTTACTCGGAGAAAAAAAGGCACTGGTGGCTCACAAATGTTGTTTTATTATAAAAGCTCTGATGTTGTGGACTACCCTTGTGTTTGTTTATTTCTTTACTCCCTGAATTTTATTCTACTATGGTGGAAATACATTTTTTTGCAGATGTTACTCATCCGTGGTTACGAGCAGCTGAGATGTGGTA
Source organism: Lissotriton vulgaris (assembly GCF_964263255.1). NCBI lineage: Eukaryota > Metazoa > Chordata > Amphibia > Caudata > Salamandridae > Lissotriton > Lissotriton vulgaris. The sequence continues at coordinate 889,367,216 of NC_141691.1, forward strand.
GGAGCTCACGAAATTATCCAAAACTCCAATATTTGCTACATTACCAACCAGCAGCTAAATGTATGCAACTAGGAGAAAATGATGCGCCATTGAAAACTCAGAAAAGCACTTTGTAGAGTGTTTTAGGTTTAGCTGTTTTATTGAATTTTGGTCGGCACACTTCCATTGCCTGTATTCAGATGGTCGGCGGGTGGGATAGTTACAAACTAGTCCTAGATCAAGACAAGAGAACATACATTTACCCCAACACTCACTCTACACCCCTCTCCCTCCCCTAATCTACCCTGTATACATTCTAGGTCCAGTGTCAGTGACCCCATGTCTGGGAGTTGTGGATCATCTCTATGTATGTGCCTGGGTTAAGTAAGAATCTGCAGGAAATGTGTGGAATGTCAGGATGATGTCATCTGGGATGAGCCTTATCACTTGGATACCATGAGCATGTGAGTTCTAAAAGTCTCGGGATATTTATATGAAGGGGTCCCATGTTACCTCATATGAAGCAAGCTTATGTTCATTTGCCATCACTGTCTTTTCCATTGCCAGAGTCTTCCTTTAGGTGGGTTGACTACTCAAGGAATGTTGGGGTCGTGTTAGTTCCCCACAACCTCAGCACACTTTGAAGTGCTGCAAATATAGCAATTGCCACTTGTTTCCCACCTACTGATTTCAGAGATCCTTGGAGGGATATGGTCTGTCTAGGAGAATTACTGAAGGGTCTCTCGGAATCTGTGTTCTGTAGGCATTATTGATCTCCATAATTACCCCCTTTCAGTATTTATTTAACTTGGGTCATTGCTAAAGTAAATGCATTAAGGTACCTGGAGTGCCGCAGCCTCTCCAACAGCTGGCAGATTTTGCCGTGTTCCGTTATGTCACTTTTTCCAATACGTCAATTTTACACTGAGCTTAACTGACTAACATTGGTGGCAAATCTACGCCCTCCTTCATATATTTTTTCCCCAGTCTTTCTTTGGCAGTTTGTAGTCTAGTTGTCTTTCCCATCGCCGTTCTATGTGGAAACAGTAGAGGGTGGATATTAAGGCCCTGTCATGTGGTCCATCCTTGAGCCATTTCTCCATTCCTGTAAGGTGCCTAGTTGCTCCCTCTTGCATTCCCAGTATCAGTGTTGGCAAATCACTCTATCTCTGAAATTACAAAGCATTGTTTAATGTGCTCAAAAGAGAGTATTTGTTGATTTGTGTAAAGGGATTCCACCATAAGACATTTGTTCACTCTCCATGCTTTAAATTAGGGGCGTGTTTGTGCTGGGGTAAAGTCTGAGTTAAAGGAGATGGGCACGAATGGTGATAGAAAGGATGTGAAGCCCTTTCTGGAAGCCAACTTGTCTTAAATGGACAGTCTGGCTCCAGCTACTAGCGAGGATTATAAACCCCCACTTCTCTGGAATTTCTTCATCCAAGGAACTTTCCAAAGGGGTAATTCCGCTATGAGGAATATAAAAAGAACCATTGTGTTGTCTGGTCCTTCTTACCCTTTTCCACCAGGAACTGGAGCTGAACCATCTGATAATATGAAAAAAGACTGTGTACTGCCAATCCTCCCTGTGAGGCCGATTTATAGAGAAAGTGGTTCGCAATACACAGAGGCGTATTCTCCCTGATATAGGAGTTTAATTGGTTTAAGAGTTGCTTAAGGAAAGTTGGGGAAATTGGTAGTGGTATAGTCTGGAATAAATAGTAAATCTGTGAAGGGACATTTTGATCACCACATTTTTAGCCCCATCCAGGAGCAATGTTTTGAGTGGCATTGTTGACAATCAGGTTCTATGCTCTTAATTGTGTGTAGTTTAGTGCGGTCACCTGGGTCGGTGTATGACCGATTTGGATTCCCAGGTATTTTATGTGATCTGCTGCCCTGGGTATGGGGATAAGATGTTGCAATGTTTCCATCTGGTCCGGGAGGGTGTGCAGTAGGAGGGCCTCTGATTTATGATATTTGTTTTAAAATTGGAACCCATTTGAAACTTTTGGAGTTCCTCCAGGACCAATGGCAAAGACTGCTCGGGGTCCGTCAATGATAGCATTATGTCATCTGCAAACATAGCCAATTTGAAAATGTAATCGCTAATTTTAGCTCCCTTAATAGCAGGGGGGGACTCCTAATCTCCTAATAGCATTGGTGAAGGAATCTTATGTGAAGGCCAGTATAGGCAGGGAAAGCGGACGGCCCTGCCTGGTTCCCTCGTTCAATGATAATGGGCTCTGACAACATGCCATTCATGCGTATTCTAGCCGTGGTTGTATGATAATTACCAGTAACCCAGCGAAGGAATTGTGGGCTCAAATCCAGTTTTTCTACTACCCCTTTCATATACAGCCAGTCCACTCTGTCAAACGCCTTTCTTGTGTTCAGGGATAGGAGTAAGACATTTTTAGTCTTACTTTGGGCATTTTCCAGGATGTGGAGGAGTTTCTTGGTGTTGTCTCCAAACTGTCTACCCCGGATAAATCCTGATTGGTCTGAGTGAATGATGGTAGACAGCAAAGGGAACAGTCTAGCGGTTAGTATTCCCGTTAATATTTTCACATACATGTTTAGCAGTGAGATAGGCAGGTAAGAGTTGCATAGTGTAGTATCCTTCCCTGGTTGTGGAATGATGGTCACCTCTGCTTTCCCCATTGCCTGCATAGACCTCCTCCTCATCGCCCACCTCGTTATAGAGACGCGTAAGTAAGGGGTCCAGTTTCTGGCAGACGGTTTTATAGAAGCTCGCTGGGTAGCCATACGGGCTTGTCACCTTCCCAGGTTTTAGCTTAGCAATGGCTGCAATCACTTCATGTACAGAAATTGGCCCATCCAGGGTACCTTGCCATGTGTGCAGTAAAAAGTAAGGAAAGTGGTTGTCCAAAACAAGGGCGACCATCACCAGTCTAGGAGGGTCCTTGATGTAGAAGGTTAGGTAGAAATCTCTGAAAGCATCTGCTATAGTAGAGTCCTCTCGAGCGACTCCATTTGATGGGCACACAATCACTTTAACCCTGTCATTACTGATTTGGGCGTGCAGCTATGCAGCCAGTAGGTGGCCTGCTGGGTTAGCACAGGAGAAGTACGTTTGTTTGGTGTGGCCTAGGGCACACTCTTCCTTGTCCCAGTCAAGTGCCTTCAACTGTGTCTTAAGTGTGGTCACTTTGTGCCAGTTCCTGCTTGAGGGGACACCCTCATGTGTGAGTTCAGCTTATCCCAGGGCATCCTCTAGTTCCTGGTGCTTTTCCTGTCACAGATGTTTGTATCTTGCTGCCAAAAAGATAATTATACCTCCCAGATATGCTTTGAAAGTGTCTCATAATAGAGAGGCAGGTATATGCGGCAGTTAATAGTATGCATGAACTTCTGTATTTCATCTATGGTTTCTTTTATGGCGTCTCTGTTTTGCAAGAGAAAATCATTCAGTCGCCAACTAGTCTGTTTGTGAGGTCCAGATGATGTGAAAATGGTAAGGGAAATGGAGCATGTTTAGAGAGTATTGTGTCCAGTATTGATCGATTCAATAGAGCCCATCAGGCTGTCCCTCGGTAAGAAATGGCCTAAGCATGCATATAATGTATGAGCCATGGAGTAGAATGTGGTCTCTGTCAGTTTTGTGTAAAACCCCTCCACCCATCTTGCAGTCCTATTCCCCCCAACCAGCCTCTAAACACTGGTGTGGCTGCTTCCATTGTGTCATAACGGGTGTGTGTTCTAGCTATTGTGTTGTTCATAGCTTAGTTTAAATCGCCTCTGACTATTAAGTACCCCTTTGTGTAATGTACTGTCGAGGAGATAGCCTTCTTCAAGAATGCCTCCTGCTTTGCATTGGGTGTAAATATGGTCCCTATTGTAAGGATATGTAAGCCCAACAATGTTATTACCAATTCTAGGGATCTACTAGATCTGTCTGAGTATATTTCTAATACCTTTGCCTTAAATTTTTTGCTGCACGGTATGGCAACCCCAGCTTTATTTGCAGAGGTTGTTTCAAAATGCTGGTGTGGGAAGAACCTAATGCGCATCCACTGGGTATCTTTCCGTACCTGTATGAGACAGATGTTGGCTTCTGGGTGCCTCAGTAGGTTGATGATGGCCAATCTCTTGATTGGTGAGCTAAAACCCTTAACATTGAGAGTAACTATTTTAACCATAAGCAGGCTTCAAAGTGGATCTATACAGCAGCCCTTGATGCTTTGAAATTAGTTGGTGTACAACCGCCCCTGATGGGATAACTTCCAGGTCCAACTCCACTGCAGTCTGTATGCACATCCTGGGTGTACCTCACAAAACCTCCTTTCCCTCCAAATCATGACAGAGAAGGCACGGTTTCCCCGAGTGCTCGAGTGCGAGATTTGAACTGCTGCTGCACTCGGACCAACAAAGCCAGCAATCATATTTTAAAAGTCTCGCTGTGAATAGCGCACGGTTGCGATAATAGAGTTTTAATTAAACTTGTGTTATGGAATTGTTTTTAAACATGAAAACGCCACTTACATTCACTTTAAAACTGTGAAATCACACGCTGCTTTAGCGGACCTTCACCTTGATATCAGGGATACAGAGTGGACATTTTGGGGCAGCCATCTTGGTCGACAGTCTAGTTGCTGACCAGCTGCACTAGACTGCCTATTTAACACAGCCAATGCAGACACGCAGCGAACGCGCGCAGCGAGCACGCCGATGGCGCGCCAGAGGCAAGCCCGTCTGCGCCCGTCCGCGACCCGACCGTGCCTAGGGCCGGTCGTACTGCCCAAAATGTTCAAAACTGCAACATCCAAGGCGCTTCATCTCCCCAACAGCGGATCTTCTATTCCCGGGAGGAGCTGCTGGTTATAGAGAATCGGAACATCACACCGATGAACACGATTATAGGTAATGGTAGGCATCTAAATTGTGGCTTAATTAATTGCAGATCACTCATTAAACATCACCTTGAGATTTCCTGTGTGGTCGAAGACGCGGATCTCGATATGTTGTTTTTAACGGAGACTTGGACCAATAACAATTCGGCAGTTAAATTGGGTTTAGCATGCCCACTTGGCTAGAATTCCTGGCATAACCCAAGATTGACGGGCAGAAGGGGAGTCGTAGGGGTAATTTTTAAGGAGGAATGGAATTGTGTTCCCCTAGCGCTGGATGAAATTAGTGGAATCGAGTTGATGGGGTTCACTTTACAAGGAACTAAGGGGAACTTACTCTCAGGCATAGTATGTTACAAGCCCCCGGGACAATGTACAAATTATCAGTGCCTATATGAGAGCATTACGAATTTTGCTCTGTCTCACACAAGAGTAATTATACTGGGGGATTTTAATCTCTGGGAAACTGGAAATTTGGAGAAGCCTCTGAGAGATTTACAACTGACGTGTGCGAATTTGAATTTGCAACAGTTGATACATCAGAGCACTCACCAAGGAGGGCATACACTAGATTTAGTATTTGCTAGTGAGGATGAAACATTGGTAAAAGATATCCTACCCCAAACGTGGACTGACCACCATCTGGTCCTTTTTAGTACTAGGGTAGGGGCTCAACGGGAAGGAGTAAGGACCGTAAACTCATTCAGACTGGATAGGAGGTGGGCTAAATTGGATAGCAATGTGGCGCAAGTCCTGACCGAAGAACATGACTATCTGACCTCCACTGATTCGGTGGAGAAGAGCTACCAAAAGTACTGTAGCTCCATGGTTAGGAATCTAGATCGCCTACTTCCAAGGTGCAAAATTAAAAATAAAGATAAAAACTCTGCCCCTTGTTACAATGCGGAGTTAAAAGAACTCCGCCGTTTGAGTAGAAAGGCAGAAAGGAGCTGGAGGAGACAGTATGAAGAGGTAGATAGAGACCTTTTTAAGCTAGCCCAACTCCAATATAAAACAGCAATTGCTAAAACAAAAGCCAATTTTTATGCCACCACGATCCTGAACTCCACGAATAGTACCAAAACTCTTTTTAAAATCTATGAGGACATCACCCTGCCCCCCAGCCAATGTAACAAGACAGTTGCTTCACAACAGCTCTGTGATGACATCTTAGGCTACTTTCAGGAGAAAATTCATAATATTGTCGGGAAGTTAGTCCCCCACAATACCCAGCCTCCAGACACTGAACAGGAGGAGCAAAGTATTGAGTTGAATGCTAACTCTTTATTAACCTCGTTCCAGCTATTTACAGAGGACTCCTTTGCCAATATGGTTAATAGTGTTACTTCAGGGTCCCCGGCCGATCCTATTCCCCACAGATACTGGAAACAATTTGGTAAAATACTATTTCCACAGCTTCTTAGTATCTGTACTCAGTCCCTGGAAGAAGGCACAGTGCCGGCTGCACGGAAGCTACTGATGGTCTTTCCGCTGCTAAAGAAGCCGTTGCTGGATCCCGCATTACCTGCCAGCTTCAGGCCGATTTCCCTCCTCCCGTTCCCAATAAAGATCCTGGAAAAAACTGTCAGCAGAACTCTTTCTAAGCATCTATAGGATAATTGTCTGCTGGATGCATTCCAATTTTGTTTCCGCCCTGCACACGGGACGGAAACGGCATTGACCACAGTGATGGACAATCTTCGACTGCGAGCCGACAGAGGGGACGCGTCAATTCTTGTCCTTTTAGATATGTCGGCGGCTTTCGACACTGTGAGGCATGCAACATTGCTGCAAAGACTGTGGAACAACGGAGTGAGAGGAAGAGCCTGTGAGTGGCTACAGTCATACCTCCAAAACCGACAACAGACGGTGACCCTAGGCCAGTTTGTATCTAAAGCTTCTCCCGTTCCGCATGGGGTCCCACAGGGGTTTTCAGTTAGTCCCATTCTATTTAATGTGTACCTGAAACCCCTCTTGTCCATCATTAAATCCTTTGGTATCAGCGTTTTAAATGACGCAGATGATACTCAATTGATTTTTTCCCTGGAGGGCCAGCAAGAGACCTCAGTAGAGGCCTTCCAGGAGTGTATGCGGAAAACGTCGGGCTGGCTCAGGGCTAACTCGCTCCAATTAAATGGAGGGAAAACGGAGGTGATGTACTGTTCAGCTGCAAAAATGTTAAAGCCCCCCATGTCAGAATTTAGGCTTACCCGGAAGAGGACTCTTTGAAGCTGACCAACACCGTGCGTAATCTAGGAGTGCGAAGGGACGCCAACCTTCAGATGGTGTCACAGGCCAACAATACCATCCAAGTTGGCTTTAAACTAATTTGCATGCTGAGAAAGATCCTCCTGTTACTACCAATTGCCTCACGAGCCTTGGTAGTGAGGAGCTTAGTGCTGAGCAGGCTGGATTACTGCAATGCCCTGTACCTGGGTGCCCCTAAGTACATCCTCCAGGGGCTCCAAAGGGTGCAGTCTGCGGCAGCCAAGGTGGCTCTTAATAGACCATGGAACTCCTCAACATCCTTGGCACTGAGAGACCTTCACTGGTTACCAATTAAAGAACGGGTCAGTTTTAAATCACTATGCATCGTCTTTAAGGCGGTTCATGGACAGGGTTCTCTACCACTGCAGGATAAATTTAATTTGTACGAGCCTCCTAGGCAATTACGGTCTGCTAACACTGGCCTAGTCCAGGTCCCTAGATTTAAACGGTCTAGAATGGGAGGTAGGGCTTTCAGTGTGGCAGCTGCACAGTTATGGAATGGGCTGCCACAGGGCCTCAGGGTGGCTAGTTGCCTGTTGAAATTCAGGAAGGAACTGAAGACCTTACTATTCCCTAGGGGCTAACTCGTTTTCTCTAACCTGGAACTTTAGGATACTCGTTGATTCTTGTCTGAGCGCCAAGATACCCGTAGGGTGATAGCAGCGCTATATAAGAACACATTACAATCAAACCCCAGACAAACAACCAGAAAAACATCCAAAAAGAAAACAGCGAAGACATAAATAGTATTACCCTCTGTGGTCATATTAGTTTGGATAGTTAGCTAGTATGTCTCTCTCCCCTGCCAGCCCCAGTCCAGAGTACTTTGTTTCTTCATCATGGAGGCACCTCAGTGCTAATTCCCTGGCCCACGGTCACCCTCACCTTCGTCAGCTTGCAGCTGATCCCCAGACCCCCCTGTTGGCACAGTGTCCTTGGCCCTCAATTTTTTGCTTCTCTTTTTTTGGTGAGTTAAATTTTTCCTGGCTGCAGAGAAGTAGTTTTCCCGTGTCTATTGATGGGGGTCCATTTGGTGGAGTTTCCGTAGGCAGCGGGGGCGGCGACCTGTGAACGATCGTCTGGAAGGTCCAAGACTCGATGAGCATCTGACATCATGCAAACCATATGCTTTTGACCTTCCCAGGTGAAAATAAGGCAAAACTGATGGCTCAATTGGTATTGTACATTGCGTGAGTGTACAACATCTGTGATTGGCTTCATAAGGCGGCACTATTGTAATGTAGATTGTTTTGAAGGGTCCCTCGAAAAGAACAGTGGCTGGCGATCGAACAATGGACATTATGTCTTTGTTTTCTTCATAAAAGTGTACTCTTGTGAGGACATCCGATGGGTCTTCGCTGTGCTGGCTCCTGGGTGTCAGTTCTGTGTATCCTATCGGGGGTTCTTTAGGGCGATTGTGCATGTGTTGGTGCAGACGTATATAGCTGGAAGTGGAAGGCCCTAGATTTGTTTTCCAGGTCCTCCTGTTTCAATCCAGTTCAACATATTCCTCCAGCATGGTCAGACCTCGATCCATGTCATTGGGCCCTCTGTCCTGTCATCCACCATCTGTCCAGGTCACCCACCCTGTTGGCCAACTACGACACATCTTTTTGGATGTCCTTTAGGTAATCATTGAGATCTGCTCAGATTGTTCCAATTTCATCCATAATTTCCTTAAGGAAAGATTGTAGGAAGCTTTTGCAGGTGGCTGTTTGTGTGTGAGCGGAAGGGTCTTTGGACATGGGTGGGTGTTTGTTTGGTCTTGTGTTTTTATGGGCCAGCATGCCTTTAATGGAGGTGACCCTATGGGGCCTGCCTGATACCATGTTGATAGCCCAATGCTATTCACCACCAAGAGGACTACTGGGGATGGGGAGTCGCACAGTACCTAGGTGTGCCGCAATGCAAGCCGACCTTGGGGAGGCGGGGGACCCTCCTGGTCTGCAGTAAGGCATGGTGCCAAAGCCTAGGGTGTGCACTCAGCAACAGAGGAGCCGAGGGATTTTGCGGATGGCACCAGCCCGCATATACCTCCAACATCACAACTGTGCCCTTCCACTAAAGGAATCTATGCGCCCGGCCTCCCCTAGTGTTGACTCCAATCCACTACCCCGAAGCAGATTTCCACGGACTAGTGTCTCTCTAGAGGAGTGCGGCCCAACCCCTCACTGCAGCCTCTTACTGAGTGGGGCCCACTCTCTTGATGTTCCCTCAAGTGGTTGGGACCCCGAGGGAGTTGTTACAGGTATTGCCAGGGCATTACCACAGCCCTGTGAGTTTGCTGCCGGCTGCCCGGTCTGGGTACTAGCACGGGGGTGGGCAAAGCCTCAATATGCCAGTTAATGGGTGGGGGCTCCACTGCCACCGCATACCAGGAGTGCCAGCGGTGGAGAAGGTCTGTCTGGACCTCTTGGTGCTCTCCTGCAGCCTTTACCAGGTCTATGGACTGCACGGTGGTTTGGGGGCCGCCTAACCAAAATGGATCCACCGGGGGTCTTGACTCACAGGCTTGGCTGTCACAGTGGTTTTCAGTCTGCCGTCACTCCAGGGGCACCGGAACGGGGGTCTAAACTTCTGCCCTAATTCTTGAACAATGCCGGGGAGCTTCCCAATAAGTAGATGGTCACTGCAGACATGTTTTTCATCTGGAGATGAAGCGGAAAAACTCGGTTGTGTCCAAGAGATACTTTCTTTGTGTGCCTTTGAACATATATTTACATTTATGTATCAAGAAGTAAATTCATGTTCCAGTGCGCTCCCCGTAGGCTCTGGACCAATATACTACCCTATTAAGAATAAATACTGGGTGTGCCTGGATATGCTGTATTATTTATTGGTATTGCAAAGTATCTCATCATGCCACAGTGAACCTAAAATATGCTGGGCCACTGCTTGAATGTGTTGTGAGCCACCACCGTTTTATTGAATTTTGGTCGGCACACTTCCATTGCCTGTATTCAGATGGTCGGCGGGTGGGATAGTTACAAACTAGTCCTAGATCAAGACAAGAGAACATACATTTACCCCAACACTCACTCTACACCCCTCTCCCTCCCCTAATCTACCCTGTATACATTCTAGGTCCAGTGTCAGTGACCCCATGTCTGGGAGTTGTGGATCATCTCTATGTATGTGCCTGGGTTAAGTAAGAATCTGCAGGAAATGTGTGGAATGTCAGGATGATGTCATCTGGGATGAGCCTTATCACTTGGATACCATGAGCATGTGAGTTCTAAAAGTCTCGGGATATTTATATGAAGGGGTCCCATGTTACCTCATATGAAGCAAGCTTATGTTCATTTGCCATCACTGTCTTTTCCATTGCCAGAGTCTTCCTTTAGGTGGGTTGACTACTCAAGGAATGTTGGGGTCGTGTTAGTTCCCCACAACCTCAGCACACTTTGAAGTGCTGCAAATATAGCAATTGCCACTTGTTTCCCACCTACTGATTTCAGAGATCCTTGGAGGGATATGGTCTGTCTAGGAGAATTACTGAAGGGTCTCTCGGAATCTGTGTTCTGTAGGCATTATTGATCTCCATAATTACCCCCTTTCAGTATTTATTTAACTTGGGTCATTGCTAAAGTAAATGCATTAAGGTACCTGGAGTGCCGCAGCCTCTCCAACAGCTGGCAGATTTTGCCGTGTTCCGTTATGTCACTTTTTCCAATACGTCAATTTTACACTGAGCTTAACTGACTAACATTGGTGGCAAATCTACGCCCTCCTTCATATATTTTTTCCCCAGTCTTTCTTTGGCAGTTTGTAGTCTAGTTGTCTTTCCCATCGCCGTTCTATGTGGAAACAGTAGAGGGTGGATATTAAGGCCCTGTCATGTGGTCCATCCTTGAGCCATTTCTCCATTCCTGTAAGGTGCCTAGTTGCTCCCTCTTGCATTCCCAGTATCAGTGTTGGCAAATCACTCTATCTCTGAAATTACAAAGCATTGTTTAATGTGCTCAAAAGAGAGTATTTGTTGATTTGTGTAAAGGGATTCCACCATAAGACATTTGTTCACTCTCCATGCTTTAAATTAGGGGCGTGTTTGTGCTGGGGTAAAGTCTGAGTTAAAGGAGATGGGCACGAATGGTGATAGAAAGGATGTGAAGCCCTTTCTGGAAGCCAACTTGTCTTAAATGGACAGTCTGGCTCCAGCTACTAGCGAGGATTATAAACCCCCACTTCTCTGGAATTTCTTCATCCAAGGAACTTTCCAAAGGGGTAATTCCGCTATGAGGAATATAAAAAGAACCATTGTGTTGTCTGGTCCTTCTTACCCTTTTCCACCAGGAACTGGAGCTGAACCATCTGATAATATGAAAAAAGACTGTGTACTGCCAATCCTCCCTGTGAGGCCGATTTATAGAGAAAGTGGTTCGCAATACACAGAGGCGTATTCTCCCTGATATAGGAGTTTAATTGGTTTAAGAGTTGCTTAAGGAAAGTTGGGGAAATTGGTAGTGGTATAGTCTGGAATAAATAGTAAATCTGTGAAGGGACATTTTGATCACCACATTTTTAGCCCCATCCAGGAGCAATGTTTTGAGTGGCATTGTTGACAATCAGGTTCTATGCTCTTAATTGTGTGTAGTTTAGTGCGGTCACCTGGGTCGGTGTATGACCGATTTGGATTCCCAGGTATTTTATGTGATCTGCTGCCCTGGGTATGGGGATAAGATGTTGCAATGTTTCCATCTGGTCCGGGAGGGTGTGCAGTAGGAGGGCCTCTGATTTATGATATTTGTTTTAAAATTGGAACCCATTTGAAACTTTTGGAGTTCCTCCAGGACCAATGGCAAAGACTGCTCGGGGTCCGTCAATGATAGCATTATGTCATCTGCAAACATAGCCAATTTGAAAATGTAATCGCTAATTTTAGCTCCCTTAATAGCAGGGGGGGACTCCTAATCTCCTAATAGCATTGGTGAAGGAATCTTATGTGAAGGCCAGTATAGGCAGGGAAAGCGGACGGCCCTGCCTGGTTCCCTCGTTCAATGATAATGGGCTCTGACAACATGCCATTCATGCGTATTCTAGCCGTGGTTGTATGATAATTACCAGTAACCCAGCGAAGGAATTGTGGGCTCAAATCCAGTTTTTCTACTACCCCTTTCATATACAGCCAGTCCACTCTGTCAAACGCCTTTCTTGTGTTCAGGGATAGGAGTAAGACATTTTTAGTCTTACTTTGGGCATTTTCCAGGATGTGGAGGAGTTTCTTGGTGTTGTCTCCAAACTGTCTACCCCGGATAAATCCTGATTGGTCTGAGTGAATGATGGTAGACAGCAAAGGGAACAGTCTAGCGGTTAGTATTCCCGTTAATATTTTCACATACATGTTTAGCAGTGAGATAGGCAGGTAAGAGTTGCATAGTGTAGTATCCTTCCCTGGTTGTGGAATGATGGTCACCTCTGCTTTCCCCATTGCCTGCATAGACCTCCTCCTCATCGCCCACCTCGTTATAGAGACGCGTAAGTAAGGGGTCCAGTTTCTGGCAGACGGTTTTATAGAAGCTCGCTGGGTAGCCATACGGGCTTGTCACCTTCCCAGGTTTTAGCTTAGCAATGGCTGCAATCACTTCATGTACAGAAATTGGCCCATCCAGGGTACCTTGCCATGTGTGCAGTAAAAAGTAAGGAAAGTGGTTGTCCAAAACAAGGGCGACCATCACCAGTCTAGGAGGGTCCTTGATGTAGAAGGTTAGGTAGAAATCTCTGAAAGCATCTGCTATAGTAGAGTCCTCTCGAGCGACTCCATTTGATGGGCACACAATCACTTTAACCCTGTCATTACTGATTTGGGCGTGCAGCTATGCAGCCAGTAGGTGGCCTGCTGGGTTAGCACAGGAGAAGTACGTTTGTTTGGTGTGGCCTAGGGCACACTCTTCCTTGTCCCAGTCAAGTGCCTTCAACTGTGTCTTAAGTGTGGTCACTTTGTGCCAGTTCCTGCTTGAGGGGACACCCTCATGTGTGAGTTCAGCTTATCCCAGGGCATCCTCTAGTTCCTGGTGCTTTTCCTGTCACAGATGTTTGTATCTTGCTGCCAAAAAGATAATTATACCTCCCAGATATGCTTTGAAAGTGTCTCATAATAGAGAGGCAGGTATATGCGGCAGTTAATAGTATGCATGAACTTCTGTATTTCATCTATGGTTTCTTTTATGGCGTCTCTGTTTTGCAAGAGAAAATCATTCAGTCGCCAACTAGTCTGTTTGTGAGGTCCAGATGATGTGAAAATGGTAAGGGAAATGGAGCATGTTTAGAGAGTATTGTGTCCAGTATTGATCGATTCAATAGAGCCCATCAGGCTGTCCCTCGGTAAGAAATGGCCTAAGCATGCATATAATGTATGAGCCATGGAGTAGAATGTGGTCTCTGTCAGTTTTGTGTAAAACCCCTCCACCCATCTTGCAGTCCTATTCCCCCCAACCAGCCTCTAAACACTGGTGTGGCTGCTTCCATTGTGTCATAACGGGTGTGTGTTCTAGCTATTGTGTTGTTCATAGCTTAGTTTAAATCGCCTCTGACTATTAAGTACCCCTTTGTGTAATGTACTGTCGAGGAGATAGCCTTCTTCAAGAATGCCTCCTGCTTTGCATTGGGTGTAAATATGGTCCCTATTGTAAGGATATGTAAGCCCAACAATGTTATTACCAATTCTAGGGATCTACTAGATCTGTCTGAGTATATTTCTAATACCTTTGCCTTAAATTTTTTGCTGCACGGTATGGCAACCCCAGCTTTATTTGCAGAGGTTGTTTCAAAATGCTGGTGTGGGAAGAACCTAATGCGCATCCACTGGGTATCTTTCCGTACCTGTATGAGACAGATGTTGGCTTCTGGGTGCCTCAGTAGGTTGATGATGGCCAATCTCTTGATTGGTGAGCTAAAACCCTTAACATTGAGAGTAACTATTTTAACCATAAGCAGGCTTCAAAGTGGATCTATACAGCAGCCCTTGATGCTTTGAAATTAGTTGGTGTACAACCGCCCCTGATGGGATAACTTCCAGGTCCAACTCCACTGCAGTCTGTATGCACATCCTGGGTGTACCTCACAAAACCTCCTTTCCCTCCAAATCATGACAGAGAAGGCACGGTTTCCCCGAGTGCTCGAGTGCGAGATTTGAACTGCTGCTGCACTCGGACCAACAAAGCCAGCAATCATATTTTAAAAGTCTCGCTGTGAATAGCGCACGGTTGCGATAATAGAGTTTTAATTAAACTTGTGTTATGGAATTGTTTTTAAACATGAAAACGCCACTTACATTCACTTTAAAACTGTGAAATCACACGCTGCTTTAGCGGACCTTCACCTTGATATCAGGGATACAGAGTGGACATTTTGGGGCAGCCATCTTGGTCGACAGTCTAGTTGCTGACCAGCTGCACTAGACTGCCTATTTAACACAGCCAATGCAGACACGCAGCGAACGCGCGCAGCGAGCACGCCGATGGCGCGCCAGAGGCAAGCCCGTCTGCGCCCGTCCGCGACCCGACCGTGCCTAGGGCCGGTCGTACTGCCCAAAATGTTCAAAACTGCAACATCCAAGGCGCTTCATCTCCCCAACAGCGGATCTTCTATTCCCGGGAGGAGCTGCTGGTTATAGAGAATCGGAACATCACACCGATGAACACGATTATAGGTAATGGTAGGCATCTAAATTGTGGCTTAATTAATTGCAGATCACTCATTAAACATCACCTTGAGATTTCCTGTGTGGTCGAAGACGCGGATCTCGATATGTTGTTTTTAACGGAGACTTGGACCAATAACAATTCGGCAGTTAAATTGGGTTTAGCATGCCCACTTGGCTAGAATTCCTGGCATAACCCAAGATTGACGGGCAGAAGGGGAGTCGTAGGGGTAATTTTTAAGGAGGAATGGAATTGTGTTCCCCTAGCGCTGGATGAAATTAGTGGAATCGAGTTGATGGGGTTCACTTTACAAGGAACTAAGGGGAACTTACTCTCAGGCATAGTATGTTACAAGCCCCCGGGACAATGTACAAATTATCAGTGCCTATATGAGAGCATTACGAATTTTGCTCTGTCTCACACAAGAGTAATTATACTGGGGGATTTTAATCTCTGGGAAACTGGAAATTTGGAGAAGCCTCTGAGAGATTTACAACTGACGTGTGCGAATTTGAATTTGCAACAGTTGATACATCAGAGCACTCACCAAGGAGGGCATACACTAGATTTAGTATTTGCTAGTGAGGATGAAACATTGGTAAAAGATATCCTACCCCAAACGTGGACTGACCACCATCTGGTCCTTTTTAGTACTAGGGTAGGGGCTCAACGGGAAGGAGTAAGGACCGTAAACTCATTCAGACTGGATAGGAGGTGGGCTAAATTGGATAGCAATGTGGCGCAAGTCCTGACCGAAGAACATGACTATCTGACCTCCACTGATTCGGTGGAGAAGAGCTACCAAAAGTACTGTAGCTCCATGGTTAGGAATCTAGATCGCCTACTTCCAAGGTGCAAAATTAAAAATAAAGATAAAAACTCTGCCCCTTGTTACAATGCGGAGTTAAAAGAACTCCGCCGTTTGAGTAGAAAGGCAGAAAGGAGCTGGAGGAGACAGTATGAAGAGGTAGATAGAGACCTTTTTAAGCTAGCCCAACTCCAATATAAAACAGCAATTGCTAAAACAAAAGCCAATTTTTATGCCACCACGATCCTGAACTCCACGAATAGTACCAAAACTCTTTTTAAAATCTATGAGGACATCACCCTGCCCCCCAGCCAATGTAACAAGACAGTTGCTTCACAACAGCTCTGTGATGACATCTTAGGCTACTTTCAGGAGAAAATTCATAATATTGTCGGGAAGTTAGTCCCCCACAATACCCAGCCTCCAGACACTGAACAGGAGGAGCAAAGTATTGAGTTGAATGCTAACTCTTTATTAACCTCGTTCCAGCTATTTACAGAGGACTCCTTTGCCAATATGGTTAATAGTGTTACTTCAGGGTCCCCGGCCGATCCTATTCCCCACAGATACTGGAAACAATTTGGTAAAATACTATTTCCACAGCTTCTTAGTATCTGTACTCAGTCCCTGGAAGAAGGCACAGTGCCGGCTGCACGGAAGCTACTGATGGTCTTTCCGCTGCTAAAGAAGCCGTTGCTGGATCCCGCATTACCTGCCAGCTTCAGGCCGATTTCCCTCCTCCCGTTCCCAATAAAGATCCTGGAAAAAACTGTCAGCAGAACTCTTTCTAAGCATCTATAGGATAATTGTCTGCTGGATGCATTCCAATTTTGTTTCCGCCCTGCACACGGGACGGAAACGGCATTGACCACAGTGATGGACAATCTTCGACTGCGAGCCGACAGAGGGGACGCGTCAATTCTTGTCCTTTTAGATATGTCGGCGGCTTTCGACACTGTGAGGCATGCAACATTGCTGCAAAGACTGTGGAACAACGGAGTGAGAGGAAGAGCCTGTGAGTGGCTACAGTCATACCTCCAAAACCGACAACAGACGGTGACCCTAGGCCAGTTTGTATCTAAAGCTTCTCCCGTTCCGCATGGGGTCCCACAGGGGTTTTCAGTTAGTCCCATTCTATTTAATGTGTACCTGAAACCCCTCTTGTCCATCATTAAATCCTTTGGTATCAGCGTTTTAAATGACGCAGATGATACTCAATTGATTTTTTCCCTGGAGGGCCAGCAAGAGACCTCAGTAGAGGCCTTCCAGGAGTGTATGCGGAAAACGTCGGGCTGGCTCAGGGCTAACTCGCTCCAATTAAATGGAGGGAAAACGGAGGTGATGTACTGTTCAGCTGCAAAAATGTTAAAGCCCCCCATGTCAGAATTTAGGCTTACCCGGAAGAGGACTCTTTGAAGCTGACCAACACCGTGCGTAATCTAGGAGTGCGAAGGGACGCCAACCTTCAGATGGTGTCACAGGCCAACAATACCATCCAAGTTGGCTTTAAACTAATTTGCATGCTGAGAAAGATCCTCCTGTTACTACCAATTGCCTCACGAGCCTTGGTAGTGAGGAGCTTAGTGCTGAGCAGGCTGGATTACTGCAATGCCCTGTACCTGGGTGCCCCTAAGTACATCCTCCAGGGGCTCCAAAGGGTGCAGTCTGCGGCAGCCAAGGTGGCTCTTAATAGACCATGGAACTCCTCAACATCCTTGGCACTGAGAGACCTTCACTGGTTACCAATTAAAGAACGGGTCAGTTTTAAATCACTATGCATCGTCTTTAAGGCGGTTCATGGACAGGGTTCTCTACCACTGCAGGATAAATTTAATTTGTACGAGCCTCCTAGGCAATTACGGTCTGCTAACACTGGCCTAGTCCAGGTCCCTAGATTTAAACGGTCTAGAATGGGAGGTAGGGCTTTCAGTGTGGCAGCTGCACAGTTATGGAATGGGCTGCCACAGGGCCTCAGGGTGGCTAGTTGCCTGTTGAAATTCAGGAAGGAACTGAAGACCTTACTATTCCCTAGGGGCTAACTCGTTTTCTCTAACCTGGAACTTTAGGATACTCGTTGATTCTTGTCTGAGCGCCAAGATACCCGTAGGGTGATAGCAGCGCTATATAAGAACACATTACAATCAAACCCCAGACAAACAACCAGAAAAACATCCAAAAAGAAAACAGCGAAGACATAAATAGTATTACCCTCTGTGGTCATATTAGTTTGGATAGTTAGCTAGTATGTCTCTCTCCCCTGCCAGCCCCAGTCCAGAGTACTTTGTTTCTTCATCATGGAGGCACCTCAGTGCTAATTCCCTGGCCCACGGTCACCCTCACCTTCGTCAGCTTGCAGCTGATCCCCAGACCCCCCTGTTGGCACAGTGTCCTTGGCCCTCAATTTTTTGCTTCTCTTTTTTTGGTGAGTTAAATTTTTCCTGGCTGCAGAGAAGTAGTTTTCCCGTGTCTATTGATGGGGGTCCATTTGGTGGAGTTTCCGTAGGCAGCGGGGGCGGCGACCTGTGAACGATCGTCTGGAAGGTCCAAGACTCGATGAGCATCTGACATCATGCAAACCATATGCTTTTGACCTTCCCAGGTGAAAATAAGGCAAAACTGATGGCTCAATTGGTATTGTACATTGCGTGAGTGTACAACATCTGTGATTGGCTTCATAAGGCGGCACTATTGTAATGTAGATTGTTTTGAAGGGTCCCTCGAAAAGAACAGTGGCTGGCGATCGAACAATGGACATTATGTCTTTGTTTTCTTCATAAAAGTGTACTCTTGTGAGGACATCCGATGGGTCTTCGCTGTGCTGGCTCCTGGGTGTCAGTTCTGTGTATCCTATCGGGGGTTCTTTAGGGCGATTGTGCATGTGTTGGTGCAGACGTATATAGCTGGAAGTGGAAGGCCCTAGATTTGTTTTCCAGGTCCTCCTGTTTCAATCCAGTTCAACATATTCCTCCAGCATGGTCAGACCTCGATCCATGTCATTGGGCCCTCTGTCCTGTCATCCACCATCTGTCCAGGTCACCCACCCTGTTGGCCAACTACGACACATCTTTTTGGATGTCCTTTAGGTAATCATTGAGATCTGCTCAGATTGTTCCAATTTCATCCATAATTTCCTTAAGGAAAGATTGTAGGAAGCTTTTGCAGGTGGCTGTTTGTGTGTGAGCGGAAGGGTCTTTGGACATGGGTGGGTGTTTGTTTGGTCTTGTGTTTTTATGGGCCAGCATGCCTTTAATGGAGGTGACCCTATGGGGCCTGCCTGATACCATGTTGATAGCCCAATGCTATTCACCACCAAGAGGACTACTGGGGATGGGGAGTCGCACAGTACCTAGGTGTGCCGCAATGCAAGCCGACCTTGGGGAGGCGGGGGACCCTCCTGGTCTGCAGTAAGGCATGGTGCCAAAGCCTAGGGTGTGCACTCAGCAACAGAGGAGCCGAGGGATTTTGCGGATGGCACCAGCCCGCATATACCTCCAACATCACAACTGTGCCCTTCCACTAAAGGAATCTATGCGCCCGGCCTCCCCTAGTGTTGACTCCAATCCACTACCCCGAAGCAGATTTCCACGGACTAGTGTCTCTCTAGAGGAGTGCGGCCCAACCCCTCACTGCAGCCTCTTACTGAGTGGGGCCCACTCTCTTGATGTTCCCTCAAGTGGTTGGGACCCCGAGGGAGTTGTTACAGGTATTGCCAGGGCATTACCACAGCCCTGTGAGTTTGCTGCCGGCTGCCCGGTCTGGGTACTAGCACGGGGGTGGGCAAAGCCTCAATATGCCAGTTAATGGGTGGGGGCTCCACTGCCACCGCATACCAGGAGTGCCAGCGGTGGAGAAGGTCTGTCTGGACCTCTTGGTGCTCTCCTGCAGCCTTTACCAGGTCTATGGACTGCACGGTGGTTTGGGGGCCGCCTAACCAAAATGGATCCACCGGGGGTCTTGACTCACAGGCTTGGCTGTCACAGTGGTTTTCAGTCTGCCGTCACTCCAGGGGCACCGGAACGGGGGTCTAAACTTCTGCCCTAATTCTTGAACAATGCCGGGGAGCTTCCCAATAAGTAGATGGTCACTGCAGACATGTTTTTCATCTGGAGATGAAGCGGAAAAACTCGGTTGTGTCCAAGAGATACTTTCTTTGTGTGCCTTTGAACATATATTTACATTTATGTATCAAGAAGTAAATTCATGTTCCAGTGCGCTCCCCGTAGGCTCTGGACCAATATACTACCCTATTAAGAATAAATACTGGGTGTGCCTGGATATGCTGTATTATTTATTGGTATTGCAAAGTATCTCATCATGCCACAGTGAACCTAAAATATGCTGGGCCACTGCTTGAATGTGTTGTGAGCCACCACCGTGCCAGGCATGTCACAAGCACTGTTACAGTGTCGATCTCATTACCTTCTGACACTGAACCCTAACAAAGGGAGTCCAGGCCCAGCTTTTCAAGAGTCTGAAAGCCACTGCCCTCTGCTTCCTCCCATTGCAGGGAAGGGCCAGAAAGTCTGGTGATGGATGGCATAGCCCTTCTTTGAGGGAAGGTTGAGAGCACATACTACTCCCTACAGGTCTTTCTGGTCGGGATAGGGTACGTGGCCAACACCATGTCTTCTCTGAAGACATGTATGTCCTGCTCCTGTGTGTGTCAATCTTCAGTGCCTTAAAAGTGCCACTGAACCTCCACCTCCAGCATTCCCAGAATGATCCTACCCTCTGAAGTATTGAATCCTATTTTCAAATTTAATTTTTTTACAGACATCACAATCTATCCTTTAGATAAGACGTTTTATATCAGGTTATAGAATGCACAGTATTGCTCCAAGGAAAATTGTCAGAGTGTGATATATATCTTGAATTCTAGTTGTTATGCTGATTTACTAGTTTTATGCAGTGGTGCTATGTCAAGCTTCCTGTGAGGTGCGTCCTCTGAGCACAGAATCAAAGCCAGCGTGGATTGACAGGTTCGAAGTGAGGCTCCACTTAACCGGGGTGTCCAGAATTGTCTGCCACGGCTGAAGAGGGATGGCTTCTGAATACCTTTTATCCAATTCATTTGCAATCCACTTCTCGTGTGGCCTATTTATAGCAATGAAAAATGTGGTCCAATGAGCGCTGTAGATTTAATGTAGTAGGCGGAAGATTAAAAGCTCAGCAAATGCAATCACAGAAGTAGGTGTGCTTAAGATTGCTTTGATTCAGCTCATCACAGAAGCCATAATAGCTTGCATATTTTACACATAAAACATGATAACATTATAGGATTAGAGAAAACGGGGAGTCAGGGAAGCAATGCTTCTTTTCAACAGACCCGACATAACTTTTTGGAAAGAGAAATCCTTTCAAATATGTAATAATTCACTGAATTACTTTGAACCCGCTCTTGCCTTAATTAAATGCGTGAGCCGATGTACCATTTTCGATTTTAGCAGCGACTGGTGTTTCGCGCGGTAGCGAGGCCTGGCTTTGCTATGCTGTTAGGCCAGGGCAATGATACCATGGTCTTCTTTGCCTCCTGATTATATTTTTTGGGCCAATTCGAGAAATCCTGCGATATCTCTCTACCCCTGGATACGCTATACTCGTGACAGATGTTAACAATTGTTAAATATTCAGTTAAATTGCTAAAGTTAAAGTATGAAAATCATTCTGATCAAAACATCATTACTTTGCACTTTTCCTGACTAAGCCAAGGCTGCTCACACAAATCCATTCCAGTGTTCTTGGTTGATGCCTGTAGGAAGCCATGCTTTGAAATGCCATAGATGGTTCTCATTCCTAAGCCTGGTTATGGTTAATGTTCTGCTCTGCCAAAGCATCAGTTGTTTCTTCGCCATTAGCTATCGCACTCTGATTGTTCATCTTTTATTCTTTTGAGCTTGTTATCTGGATAGCTCTGAGGACCCTTCAACAGTGGCTATATTGGATTTATCGCACACTCTGTTCAATAATGTCACAGCAAGCTCTTGAGGAGCTCTGTTCATCTCATCGTCCAAACATATTATGTGGCTGCTTTTCCTAATATTCTTTTATTTCATCTTCCCTTTGTCATAATCCCTACTTCTTTCCCATATGCTTGCCCACTCTGGGCGTTAAACCAGCACATGCTGCCCAACACCTACTGTTGAAAATGATTGTGTTATTTTCAGGCAAAAATGAAAGAAGCTGTGCAGCGTAACCAACAATGCAATGCTTTTGGTCACAGCCCACAAACCTCTTACAGAAGAACCAGAAGAAATGTGTTCTGTGTTAAAGCATCTGGGGTTTGCAGCAAACTCCTCACGGTTCTCCTGAGCCTACAGTTAGGGGCCGCAACCAATCAGCTTTTCCTGTGCCTTACTAGGTAGATTCTGTCCCTTAAGTTGTTTGAGGTTATCTTGCCCCACTATATTACACCACTTATGATACATATAGTATCTCTTCTCAGTTATAACGTTGGCCTAACCTCTTTGAGCTAGTGCTGTGTAAGCTTTGGTGAATACTGTCAAATGTTGTACATTGCTACATTGCCCTTTTTGCACACGGACTGAGCTACTCAAATACTACAAACAAAATATAATGCATGTAATGTTTTTTTTATTTGAACAATTCTTTATTAAAGTATTTTTTTGCACATACAAGCCTATAACTGCATAATACAGAACACATTTATGTGGCTCACCAGAGCCCTGCACTGCATCCTTTATGTGACAATCTGTATACAGAACATGTGTAAATAATATCATAAACCTCTGGTATACAGTAGTCTTTCGCCTCCCGCAAAGACCGGAGCTTTACTATTGTATGTAGGTGTAATGTGTACCGTAAGGCAACCCTACCAACCCTATATGGCCCCCAGCCTGGGTGCAACCTCATCAGAAGTGTTAATTTGTAGAGGTTCGTCTAGAACTCCCACTGCCAGAAGGTATTAAGTCTGCCCTAGGTGGGTTAGGTATAAAAATAAATAGAGGATACATAGCACAACCTAGTAGTTCCGGCCTGCTGTGTACAGAGCTCATTGAAAGGTTCCATTATTTGTCTACGTCATCCACATCTTTGTCCAGCGAATCCCTTACTTCCTAGTTGGGCTGGACCAATATCAGTGGGTGTGCATGCATCAGCTCAGGGGTGTATGGGGACAAGTCTTTCAGTCTGTAGCCTCTGCGGAGAACCTACCCCAGGCTGCATTACATTTTTCCATTTGATCATTCAAACGTTAAATCACCCGTTTATGTGATGCAGTGTTATACAATTCTTGGGTCCATGTCTGGATTGGAGTGGGAAGGTTAGTTCTCCACTTTCGCGGTGTATGTATCTTTGTCACTGCCAATGCTGTGGCAAAGTATCAGAGGTTTTCTGTAGGAGGTCTGGCTACTTGCAGGGATCATGTAGTAGTGCTGCTTGGCTCCCTAATTGGCCAGTGATGTCTAGCATAATCTATATTGTGTCCCAGACTAACCTCCAGTATTGCATCAGGCAAGGGCATTCCCACAAAATATGTGAACTATACCACTATTCGGGTTGATGCACTTCCAGCAAGACACACCAGGCAGCACCTCGATTATGGCTAATCTTTGGGCGGATCAGGGTCTTGTGAAAGCTCCGTTTAAGGTATGCCTCCCTAAGGGGCATATCGTGGTCTCTCAGAAAATCAGACCAATCTTCTTCCTCATACTCTATATGTAAACAGGTTGACTACCAGGACTTCAGTGTTGCGAAAGTAGAAGATGAGTGTGAGTGGTCACTGAGGAATTTTTAAATGCCGGAAACTACCCCTTTGAACATTTTCCATTTTCAGAGATGCCGGAGAATTTTAGAGTCAGAGAGACTGGGGTGGTGGGGAAGTTGAGGGCTTGTCAAACAATGTCGTAGTCTCTGGTTGTCCCAGAACATAGATGAAGGTAGGATGTAGGCCTCCCACATTTTGGCAAAGGCCTTCAATCTGTTGTCTACAAGCACATGATTCTGATTCCCCTGGACACAAAGTTGCTCTCGAATGGCTCATCCCCTGCTATGAGAAGATTTTGGTTTCCCCGAATGAGAGTCCCTCTGGGTATGGCGCAATGTTCCCTCAGTGTCTTATGACCTTTCCTCTAGACGACGACTGTTGTGAAGATAATGGAATTTGACATTATATTTCGCCTCTTATCGACTGAGTACAGCGGGTATAACTCATCCACCTCCCCCATAGTGACCTCTCCATGTAGACCCATTGTGGAGTATCTATGGAATCCTGTATCATATACTGCACCTGTGCTAGTTGGAATGTTTCCCAAACATACTCTGTGTGGCAAACTCAGACTTCCTTGTTCAGTAGCCGCATGTAGTTTGCTTGGTTTAAGCCACGTTTTGTCCCAGCTCAAAGAACGCTTTCATGAGTTTTGTGAGAGTAACAATCCCAGTTTAGGTACAATCAGGAGCTGGAGGGCAAAAACATAGTTGAGGCGTGGTATGACATTGATAGACCTGTACCTGTCCCATAAGGATAGCCACGTGTTAAGTCTGCCTTTATTTTGGAGAGCAAGAGATTAATATTATTTTTGGCCATATTAGAGAGGCTGGAGTTAATGTTGATCCGTAAATACTGTAAGTTATTTGTCATCCATTTGAAGGGTTAAGTAGCAATCGATGTACCCATCGTGCAGCATGTAAGCAGTAACACCTGGCACTTAATTCAGTTAATTTTATACCCAGAGAAGGAAATAAAACAGGATATCATTTGTATACGATGACGTGTGGACCCACACAGGTTCTTCAGTGTGACTAGTATGTCTGTGTACAGTAGAACTTTTCGTTCTCCAGCCTTCGTATGTATGACCTCAATTGCTGCATTGTGTTTAATGTCATACGCTAACAGTTCCAACACTAGGGCAAAAAATAGAGGCGATAATGGTCACTTCTGTCGCTTTTCTGGTTTGACGTTGAAGGGGCGGAGGTGTGAACATTGCAGCTGACCACAATTGTTGTATTATATATAACCATTTAACCACCTTGTACAGATCGTTTTTTCCCAGACCAAAGGACTCCAGTAAATGGAATAAATAAGGTCACTGTAACCTGCCAAAGGTATTCTCTGCGTCCAACAAGAACGCCATCGTCCTTAATTTGCCACAGGATATGGGTGAGCGTTTGCAGGTTAGACGCAGAGGAGCGGTGAGGGATGAAACACGCCTCATCCTGTTGTACAAATAGTGAGATGATGTGTTTGAATCTATTAGCCAGGATTTTGGCTACAATCTTCACATCTACCTTAAGTAACAATATTGGGATATCGAACAACAGCACTTGTGACAAAGAGTCACTTGCAGGTTGAGTTCAGAGGAGCCACTTGGAGGTCAAGCTTGGAGGGGCCCTGGACCAATAATCACTAGACAAAACAGCTCTGGCTTCTCGGGTACAGAGGTGTACCTAACAATCCGTGGTGCTGAACGGGAGCTGCAGAGGCTGAGTTCACCAGGCATGCCAACGCAGGCAGGAATGGGATGTAAACACTTCACAACGGCGCCATAGAGATGGATGGCTAAAGTTGCAGGATGATCCCCTCTTGCTGGAGTGTCGAGTAAAGCAGTCCATAGTCAGCCTGACCTTGGCCACCGCAAACAGTGGTTTAGCAAATCTTCCGCCAGAAGTCTGGGGGAACACTGTAGAGGGCCAAGACTAGCTGATGTTCCAGACTACGTTTCTCAGATGGCTGGAATGCCAGAAACCGGTCCTCGGAAGCTTGTTTCCGGTCCAGGGAAGACATGGCTCGGCAGTTCGGGCTGGACTCTTCCCATGAGGCACAGATTCAGACTGATTTGCATATAACCATGTCTGAACTGGGGTGGCAGAGTGGGCTAAAGAACGGTGATGGATTAAACCCAGATCTTTTGACTGAGTGTGAGTGTTTGATTGATTCAGATGCTCCGTCCATCACCACCCCCTTTTGTACCGCTTTTGGCTGCCATAAGTGTGGCAGGGTATGCTCAGACGTGAGTCCCTTGCTCACTTTGCCACTGGATTCAAGCAAGCCGGGCTGAAGACGGCTGGAATGCCAGAAACCGGTCCTCGGAAGCTTGTTTCCGGTCCAAGGAAGACATGGCTTGGCAGTTCGGGCTGGGCTGTTCCCATGAGGCACAGGGTCCGACTGATTTGCATATGGCCATGTCTGAACTGGGGTGGCAGAGTGGGCTAAAGAACTGTGATGGATTAAACCCAGATCTTTTGACTGGGTGTGAGTGTTTGATTGATTCAGATGCTCCGTCCATCACCACCCCCTTTTGTACCGCATGTTGTCCTAGGGCAACGGCTCCTTCCTCGACTCAAACCCCATACT
Organism: Lissotriton vulgaris; assembly: GCF_964263255.1. NCBI lineage: Eukaryota > Metazoa > Chordata > Amphibia > Caudata > Salamandridae > Lissotriton > Lissotriton vulgaris. Next base: position 889,393,091 of record NC_141691.1, read on the forward strand.
GAACTGCAGGGGTTCTTCAAAGTGCACACAAGGCGATTTGTCTTTTCCTTATTTCCCTGCAAACATGTAGGAATTGCTTCACAGCATCAATAAGGTGACGGCGCTCTTCAGTTCCCAGTTCTACCAACAGCCCTCCCTTTGTGGCAGTACGTCACCAGAGTGACAATCCTTCCTCTCAGATATGGGCTCCTCCTAGCATCTGGGGGGCGCACAACACACCCAGGCAGATGACCCAATCGGCATGCTGTTTTCGACAGACCAGAATCTCAACTCCTCTCCTGAGATCCTTTTGGTAGGACCATCCACTAGACTTCGCTCCCTCCAGGCAAACTCCTTTTCCTCACAGGGCCCACTTGTCTTCGCTCAGCTACAACCTGGTGCACCTGCTTACAGGTGAGTGTTCTTGATTCTCTAGGTTGATGACTCCTCACCCAGCATTGGACACTGGCAGAACCCCAGTTCTGGTCACAGTGGGCAAAATTCTTGCTGAGCTTCTTCACACTGATGTACAACTTCAGATTGGGAGTTTCAGCTCCCCTTTTTAGAATCCATGTCTAGGCACACTTGTGGTTTAGTGTCTCTCTTATTGAAGTTTGTGTTCTGAGGGTTGGCCACTTTGAAGTACCCACTCCTTTGTTGTGCCCTCTCTCCAGATACAGTCTATCACAGCAGGGCATTATCCATTTTTGATATCCCCAAACACTGGCCATTTGAGTGACTAGGGGTTCAAACCTGGATGTCATCTTCAGTGATGTGTCTCAAAAGGTTAACAAAAGGCCCAAGCCCTACTGTTTATGATTCTCTTATCAGCGCTATTTCCTTTCTCAGATGTGCCTAGCAGGGCCGGACTGGCCGTAGCGGGCACCAGGCGTTTCTCCAGTGGCCCGCCAGTGGAGGTGGTTTTAGGGTCCTGTAAGTGCGTTTTTGTCACCGGGGCTGGCAATATCGGCCCCCTTTAACCAAATTAGATAAAGCTGGCCCGAGCAAACAGCTTGGTCGCACCCTCCTCCTCCTACCCCCCGCCCCGCCCCACAAGGGGGCTGGCCGAGTATTTGCCACCGCCGGTTTCGGTTCCCAGTCTGAGCCTTGGAGCCTAGTGTTTTCTTTCAGAATCAAAGGGCCTCTATTGATGTGCACCAGAGAACGCGGCTCTTCTTTCCTCCAATGTGTGTCCCATCCAGCTATAAGAAATGCTGCAATCCGTATCTGTGATAGGGAAAACCTCTTCCTCTCCCTGCTTGTCCTGCAAGCCCTGTGCCTCTCAAAATAGAACTCAGTGTCTTCCATGCAAAAACACACACATACAGCTACATACACACATGAGTGGCCTCCAATATTCTGTACCCTCATTGGGCATTCATACAACCCAGTGCCTACACAACATCATGTTCTATCACATACATGCAGGCCAGCTCACAGACCCACATGTATCCCAGAATACGCATACAGCCATGGGCTCTGTCTTGTGATGCACTGTACCTTCTCACAAGGACACATATGTCTCACTGCTGCACGCAGTCCATTTCAGGCCTAGGGTGAGTTAAGAACACATCACCAGAACGTCATTACCAGAGTCGGCAAGGAGGTGCCACTTTCATGACACAGGTAAATGAAACAGTTCTCACCATGGGTCATTAACTAAAAACACAGTATGTTGCTACCACCCTTGTCATACTACCCGATGATGGCAGTAATCTTTCACCACTTGATGGTAGCACTCTACGGCCCCCTAAGTCATGGCACACATGTATGATCAGTGTACACTTGGGACTCAGAATTGTTTCCAACCATCAAAATATCACCGTAGCTGGGGTACTCACGGTAGGGCTAGATGTCTATTACCATATAAGGGGCTTTCCCGTCCAAACAATATATTAGAGCAATTTCTGGAAATAAATCCAAAGAGGATTCTAGTAATTGATCAGAAATTGGTTCACTCGAGATAGATACACCTCTAAAGCATCAGACAGCCCCTTCCTTCCCTGTTCTTTCTTGAAAGAGGTTCCTAGACTAAGGAGTTGAGAAATCTTTAACAGGCTCCCAGTGCCACACAAACTTCTCATAATCCATGTCTGAATAACTTGATTAGAACAATTTTGAGGTGTTAATCAGTGCGATCATAGTTAATAAAATATGCAGAATCAAATAGACGTTGCTGTCCAAAGTGCTAATCAGTTTTTAATTTACATTTTGTTTGTACGGGTCTATTTCTAGAGAATATTAACTAAAGCAGGAATGGAAAAGGATAGTCCTATCCAGCTCAGGCTGCAGAAACAATGATACGTTTTACAGTGAATGAACCTAATGGGCGGTTTGTGTCACTAGTTATTGCTCAGTAAGGTTACTGAACCTTTATTAGTTTATGGTTAAAGCAGTGAATTCTGGGTCTGGCACAGTGAAAACTACCCTACACTACCACCTAGTAGCTAGTTCATCAATATACACTCAAAGATGTAATACATGACATGCTCACACATATATTCACTGAAAAAACAAAGGTGAAAGTGGTTAAAGCAGCGTTAAAGTTGGTAATTCTAATTATAATAAAAAAGTTTTACAACCAAAGAACACCAACATTCACCAGTTATTCATAAATGGCAGAAGTACAACTTATACCATTGTAGATATCATATGTCATTAGTGATGTAATATGTGATGTTATACGCAGTGTTGTCATAGCGCTGCAAGGTATACTTATGTCATTATGTGTAACTGGTGCATCTGTGTTGGTTTTTAAACGTTTTTTATGTGCTTGTTTTGCTTCAAAAGATGGGCTGTCATTAAAGTTTTCACCACAGTATGAAGGTTGCAGGTAGTATAATCTTTATCACCTTCAGACCTTGGCGATTTTAAGTGAACAGTGTATTATTTGTCAAGTGTTGCTTAGAGTGTACACTGTCCTTTGTGGATACTTTTAAATCCTCTTTAGTGTATTTCTCATGAGACTTTCCCTGTCTGCAAACAGTGTGGTGCAGGGTAAACTCTCTCCTGTTTATAGTGACCACTTCTCCACTCATATCGGCTTCATTTTTCAATGTATGTTCCGTGACTGGAAGGGGTTTGATACAGATAAAAGCTGTCCGTAGTAGGGTATTCATTTTTGGAATTGACGTTTAGTATTTTTTAAGAACTTGGCTTTTTCTGTACAATTGTCTAATCATTGAACACTGTATGCAGGTGAGGGGTTCCCATATATCTGTGCTTGACTGTTAATGTGAACTACACTGCCCGTGAAGTGGAAGATCAATAACAAGGAAGTTGTTTCTGTGATGGCATTAATGATGCCTCATATTCTTCTGAGCTATTTTGTACTTACTTTCGGCGCTCTAATGCCATATGCTTTTATAGAGCAGTGTGTATGATGTGAACAGTGATGACATCATTGATGTCATAAATGATGTCATAGAACATGTCATGAGTAATGTAATACGTAAGGTCATAAGCAATGCATGATGGGGGCAAAATTCTAGTTTGCTCCGATAACTAGAATTGGTATATTTCTGTTTTTTTAGTTCAGAACATTAAGGTTGTCACTGACAAATTCACCAATATATAGCGTTGCTTAAACCTTTGTTTTTTTTTTTATGGATTTGTTAGGTTTGTATTTTAAAACAAAAACTGATCTTTTTATCACACCTAAGTATAACGTTACTTTAACCTTTGTTTTTTTCAGTGAATGTCAAGATTTTTTTAACTACAAAGTAATATTTAATTACCCTAGGTAAACCAAACCCCCACCATGCTTGGCTATTGGCTTGGCCCCTCTCCCAACCCTCCACATGCAGCCAAGTCCACGCTGCACACAGCCCCCATCCCAGAGCTTTTATCGGCCCGGGGACCTCATCTGCTTTGGCCTATACTATTAAAGGTGGTTGCCCTGGTGCCCATCCAGGGCCCCCCTCCATACAATTGTTGTGGTCAGCGAGGGAGCTACCTGCATGCAAAGTAGAGGTTGCACAAGTTAGAAATGGGATAAATAGAATTAGAAAGAATAAATACAAATACATAGTCACAGTGTATACAAAAAGTATAGCGCTATCTTGGCCCGTAGGCATCAGAGCACTTTAGAGAGTAGACGAAATAGAGGTAACACAAGTTACATAGGGAATACATACAGTTACATGAAATAGATACAAGTACATAGCCACAGTTTATACAAAGAGTATGGGATAAACAGTGGGATATGTGAACGAAACAGTTCTGAGGTAGTTATGGTAGAGTGTAGTGAGGGTGGGGAGTGGAGGTACAGTTTTCCCCGAAGTAGTAGGTGGTGAAGTTCATAGTCATTTACCGGAGAAAGAGAGGGTGCAAGATTTTCCTTTCTTCAGTTTGATCGTACTCAAGAGAACGCTGCTTGAGTTATGAAGAGGTCTTTTTTAGGCGGCTTCAGAAAGTTTGTTTGCAGATGTTAGGCTTGGTTTTTTTCAGCGGGTTTATGCCCCAAAGTTTTGCTTTTTGGCCTCCTGTTTTTCACCTTGCTGTTGGATTTAGGACTCTGGGCACTTTACCACCTCTATTCAGTGCTAAAGTGCATATTCTTGCCATGTAAATTGTGTTTATGGGTTGGTGTTTTCATGATTGGCCTATTTAATGTAGTACTAAGTCCCTAGTACTGTGCACTGTGTGTGCCCAGGGCCTGTAAATAAAAAATATGCTAGTGGGCCTGCAGCAATGATTGTGCCACCCACACGGGCAGCCTCTCAAAGGTGTCTTAGACCTGAAACTGCAGTGTATCCTTGCAGTTTCTTACTACCATGTCCACCTTGCAAGTGCATCCCCTTGCCAGGCCCAAACCTTCCCTTTTCTTACATATAAGGCACCCCCAGGTAGACCCAAGGTACCCACAGGGGCAGGGTGCTGTGTATGTGAAAGGTAGGACATGTACTGTTGTGTTTTACATGTCCTGATAGTGAAAGACTATGTTGTTCTGTTCCATCCCCAGGGCTCTCTGTTGCTGTCAATAATAAGAAATGGTATTCAAAGTCTCCCATATAAGTATACCTTACATTAAAAGCACTATACTTCCTACCCCCATACGATGGCTTTGCATGAGATGGCTGTGTTGCTAACCCGTACTTGTGCTTTGCACATGACATCCGCCGATGGCAATGTGCTTGGCACAGCACAGATTGAACTGTATTTTCAAATTCATTTGTGTGCTTAGTGTGTTTGGTGAGCCTTTTTCAATATTATTTTTAGAGACAACACTTCTTTATCAAAATTCGAGGTAATGGCAATTGTTTTCACAGAAGTTAGATGGGTTGATGAGGGCATGAATTTAATATTTGTGTAACTTGGTCTGTAAATATAAGATAATTTTGTCGCAAATAAAATATTTCAGAACATGCAGTTTGTCGTCTACCTACAGGTGAAGATGTCTGTACCATTTTGATGCATTCTTTGTAACAGGCAGAAAAAAGTAAATTAGTATTGAAACAAAAGCATGAAAGTGAAGCAGGATTTTATTACGAGACATTAAGCAGAACATTTAATAATCCAGGACGAAGTGGGGGAGCCCTCTTTCCAACATAGTGCTTTGACATCTGATCTGTTTGTGTTGGTTTACCTTGTACAATTTATGACTGGTTCACAACCCAAATATTGTTGTCGTTTTTTATTTGATTTAGGTCTATTTTGAAGTTGTGACGTCGGGGCAGCAAGGGTACATTGCAATTGACGAAGTCGAAGTTCATGGACACCCATGCTGTAAGTGATTTTCTTTTTTAAAATTAATTATCGGTATGTTCGCTCTCTTTTTCTTTTTATTTCTTCCACGCAATATTTGCGTTTGATTGCTTCACCACGGAATAATAAGCAATAGATTACAACATTATTTGCATGCATCTTGACATACTCTACAAAATGAACGGCAGGTCTATCTTGCTTTCTTTACTTTATTTCGGCCAATGGCCATAAAAGCAAAAAAATAATTATAAAAGGAAGCACAATCCAATGTGAGCTGGAAAATATACAGCTACCAGTCATAAAATATTCGTAGAAGTATCCACTCTTGGCCCAGGGTCACAGTACGGACGTACAAACATTTGACCATAGACAAAAACCTATTGTGGTCTCTTGTGCGTAAAAGTACAGTTTATACATGTCATGCTGTGAATAATAAACTTTAAAAAGTAGATACCCCAATAAAATGCATTGGTAGGCGCGTACATACTACATTTAATCCATAGAACGTAGGGATTTATCAATGTGGAATAAGATGGTATGGATACAGGAATACAACTGGGGTTACATACCCTTCCCTGTCACATAGAAAACCTATCTGAATAAAGTGCATGTGCTTCAGCTTATATTATAATAAAAAAAAGGTCTAAAATCAGTAAAACGATAATAAGTATTAGTTAGAGTGGGGAAAAAGGGTAAGAGAGCCATTTTTTCTGAATTGGCCATATGCTCTCCAAAAATGTAGCAAAGGAGAAGACAATGACCGAGGATTGAGCTATCCAGGAAGGTGTGTTCAAGCTTATAGACTGGGAGACCCCCTGAGATCCTGTCTAGAAGACTAGAGTAGGTGAGGGTATTCCAAACTGAAGAGTTGGTATAGTCTGCACAACTTGCGGAATTTTGCTCCGTTCTAAATAGAAGGTTACATTGGTGTAAGTACTGCCGTTCTTGCACTAGAAAGTTCTATATGCATGGATTCTGAGCCTCGCCAGAAAGGGAGAACTGCTTTCATTGCCACTTATGATTAGATTCCACAATTATGATTTGAGAGGGTGTCTCCAAAGATGAATGTTAACATAGCTGCCCTTCTACTTCAAGCACCCTCTTTAGAGACACTTCGGAAAACAACAAAGAACTCAGTAACCACTTGTCGGGCACTGGGGTAAACGGCCCTCATCTTCTGGACTTCATGGTCCAGGAGTTTGCATGGCCTCTCATTTTGTAAGCTACCCAAGGACCAACACATTCTATGCAGGCCGAAGGAGCATAGAGCATGAGCTAATTTACCCGTCCTCACCATGGTCTCCTTTTGGAACATCTGCATTATTCAAAGACAAGCTTCAAATGATTTAATCTCTAACCCTTACATTTATTTTAAAATGTGTATAGAAAATATAAAACACTTTTACGCAGTGTTTAGCAAAGATCGAGCCACCAACAACTAAAACAGCAGTTTGTGTACAACACTAACAAATAGAGTAGCACCTTCTACCGCTGTTACAAATGAAAAGAGAGTGAGTCCTCTGAGGCCCTTGAGTGGCCCGTTTGTTTGCACACTGTCTCCTCCTAGCAATTTATCAAAATGATTATGAAGTAATGTCATTTCTTTCTATATATTCTGTAATCATATGTTGAGTTGGAGATGAAAAATGAGATCTTTGCTGGAAATGGGGAGTGATTCACTCCATGGTAAGGGCGGGGAGTAAAGGGGCCATGAGTTGGCAAGTAGGACTGAATGCAGGGTCTGGAGGCGGCTCACCACGAACAGGAGTTGCGCAGATGGTGATCAGAGCAGTATGGGAATTTAGGGGGTGGGTTTATTGGAGTGGTGGGAGAACACTGCAAAAAGTAGCTAGACTGAGCAAGCAAAGGAAGGAGAATACAAGGGTATTCCAGTACGCAGACAAGAAAAGGATGGGGTGTGTTGTGGTGGTTCACAGAGATCATATTGAGGAAGGGTGGTGTGGTAAGCATAATGGAGTTTATTAGTATTATCTCCTCTGCTTCACTGTTAGTGAGCCGGTGTGTGACAGGCTTTTAACGCTGGCATTTAGAGTACAGATTTACTTGTTCAACCAGCCACATAGAAATGCCTACAAAATCTTTCTGCCCATTCCCCGATCTATAGTACACACAGTGCGTTTTGGCAGTGGCCTGGTTGAGTATGTGCTCTCCGCCCCTTTATGCCCCACTTTCATTTTCAAGTTTTTTGTTTCTAGTACTAATCCACAGAACTCTCAATTGAAAAGGGAGAGATCATTTGTATTTATCTCACTAGTACAGACATGAGTCTGTCCATCAGTTCCACCCGCGGCTTTGACAGAAGCATCACCTCAAAGACTATGGCCAAGAGTAAGGCCACTGAGAATACTGAACAAAGTAGCTGTACTGAATGTCCATCCCAGACACTTGTGGTCCGCTGTCTCTTTCAGTAGAGGACTGAGCATCAGCAAGAGGTGCCTGATTGGCTAAAGGACTTTGTGAATTTAATGAATTATTCATACAGATATATGTTTGTTGGCTATGCCCATGGGGCCAAAATTTTGAGAACATTATAGTATGTTTGATCCTAAGAGGACAAACTCAGGTTTGGTTAAGATTATTTTTGAAGCCATTTGGATTACATCAAAATTACAGTAGCTGCAGTATTTATATGTTTTGGTTAGGCCACCAAAGAGCTGATCTCTAAAGATCTAAGCAAACCTGTGAGCCAATAAAATCTGTGCAACTCTGAGTTCACCAAGAGAAGGATTGCATAATGGGCAAGAAGACTGGCTATCCTCCTCCATAAGTTAGGAGAGACTCTGAGGACTGCAGACAAAGCTTGTGTTGCTATAAGCAGAAGGAGAGAATGTAGTAGACTGGCTGGTGTTCTGGGAACCTGCCGTACAGCATATAGGGCCAGATGTGCGTAGGTAATCGTTTGCAATTACTAAATAGCAAATTTTTGCAATTCGCTATTTGATAATCATAAACACCCATATACAAATGTGTGTATTACACATTTTGCGATTCCCAATGACTCACAAATAGACCTACCTCATGACTATTAATGAGGTTTGTGACCCTTTGTAAATTGCAAAAATCACAGGGATGGTGGCCTGCAGGGGTAAGCAGACCCCCATGTATGTGACTGCTTTATAATAAAGCATTTTCTTTTAATGCAGCCCATTTTCTTTAAAGGAAAATGGGATGAGTTTCAAAATTAAAAATGAAAGTTTTCTTTTTATTATTGAAGAGTAGGCAGTGGTCTACTGCCTGATCTTAAAAGGTATTGTACAAACATTCACAAAGGGGAAGGGACCCCATCCCATTTGCAAATGGGTTATGACCTACTTAAAGTAGGTGGTAAATTGTGAATGTTTTGCGACCACCTTTCTGACGCAAAACATTCTTACATACCACAGCAATTCGGTATTAGGAAGGGATGCCCTAAACACTCCCTTTCCTAATACCGAATCACAAACCCAATTTGCGATTCGGTAATAGGTTACTGAATAGCAAATAGCTATTTGTACATTTCAAAAAGCCTTTTTCCCTGCGAATTGGCTTTTTGCATGCACAAAAAGGCCGTGTACATCTGGCACTAAGAACCAAGAACCCACTATCTGTGTGCTGCTATGAGGATGATTGACCAAATCATGAAGTGCTGCTAAGACGGTGGATTCATTGGTTGAGGGGCTCTCCCACCTTGTGAGAACGTTTGTCAGTGTTGTCTGCTATCTAGATCATGAGGACTTTGTCACAATTTCTATGTGGTTCCAGGAAAGTGCTGTGCAAAGAATTAAGGTTGACTATCCCCACAAGGGCAGCTCACAGATATCCACTTCAGGAAAAGCCACTGAGCTGTGGCATGCTCTCTTTCAAAGCACCTCAAGAGTGTGGAAGAGACCCTGACCGCATACGTTTGCCTGTTCATGCCTAGAGAAAATTCTCTATGTATGTGTACTTGAAACACAAGCAACTGCACAACACACCCAACATGCAGGCGCACATCCAATATTTGTACAAGCATCATCCCACACATAACTAACTGCCCTGCAGACCAGGCAGCTCTTGTGCAAAATAACTAAACCTGCTACTATAAGTAGTGTAATGTGCGGAAAGTTCAGTCAGGCATTCCTGTGAGAGATACATTGTCGGAAATGCGTGTGTTTAAAAAACAGCTCACTGTGCTGGTAAAGAAATATTTTTTCCTAGACTGGTGCATATTTTTAAGTTAAAAACTTTAAAGACACTTTCTTTTAATAAAGATGTAACATTGTCTGGACCTTATTCCATTCCACCCCTCAAAAGAAAACATTTGCTGCTCACGATTGCTACACAATGTAGGTCTAAAGCGACAGGCAACCATATCACAATCCTCAGTGACGTATTGGCCACTGCAGCGCAGGTTCTGCCACTAGATTTTGATGCCAGAAGTTGTTCAGAAAGGTAGGCATGAAGGTAGAAGTAGCAGGCACCGCCTTTGCAAGGCTGTCTTCAACTGACCAGGTCCTCTATCATATCATGACAGCCAGTGGTTAATTTGTAAAAAAAAAAAAAAAAACAATAAGTGCCAGGGCTCTCGTCAGGAGACAGCTTGCACCAGCCCATGTCTCCTGTTAACGCCGCCTAAAACAGAACCAACTACTAACCATGAAAGTGGGGAGATGATGTGGCTTAATGGCCAGAGCTGCCGAATTCGGAGCTGAGGTACCAGCATCGAGTCTCTGCTTCGGCTTAACATGCTGTGATTCTGGGCAAATCACTTAATCTCCTGTGCGTACCATACATTAATGTGTACTTAATTGGTGCTCATGAAAAGAACCTGTGCAGAAAATCAAGTGCTGGTGCTGAACACTGGAAATACCTACTCAAATTAAGCACTCTCACAGACGCAATTCTAACGTACACATTGACGCCTGCTCTCAGTGCATTAAGGTGAGCAGTGTTACTGGCTAGGATCTCAGCAGGAAGTATTGAGCAAACTTGTTTCAAAAGCATGCTTGGCTTACAGCTCACGGCTCCTGTTTGCTGCTAAGAGTAACTGCTGATGCCGCATATTAAAATGCCAGTTTATTTCCGGTGGAGACATTTCTCCTTGTAGTCGTTCCAAAGTTCTGATACGAAATGCTACACTTCTGTTAAATTGGAATGCCTTTAAACATCATGATCAATCCTAGAAATCTACTAAAGTGACCTTTAATTCTTCTTTCATATGTCTTTTTTCTAATTTATTAGAGATTAAATTACGATTAGAATATTACAATGCTCCATAACGCTGAGATTATCCTAACAGTTCAAACACTTACAGTGGACTGGAAAATGAGAATGGCATTATTTCTCTATAAATAAAAAAGCTTTTTGCGCAGTATTGCAGCACTGATCTTTTATTGCACCGCTTTGTCAAGATTGCATTATTTCATTGTTTCAATGCGCTTTCAAAGCAGTTCCATGAAAGGCATTTAATCTTCCAAATTGGTTCGTGATCTCTCGTTTTACAAATAACCCTCTTCGACAAGAGCAATGCTTCTCTGCGTGGAATTCCATATTTGCGTTGATGTCTTTTTAAATCGCCATAGCTACTGCAGTACTAGCTTAAATTAAACGGGTTTCTTCATTCCACATCATCTAGATAAATAGGCAGACATCTGAATAGAGTTTTCGCCTGCATCACAAAAGTTCAGCCATCTTGATGGTCTGCTGAGCTCTGAATTAAAAAAATGGTTTGGTGCTCCAGGGACACAAAATGAAAGGCATATTATGCATATGCTCCTCAGCACTATACCACAGTACTGGATCCCAACTAGGACAAAAAGAGTGATATATGCCGGGTATTAAACGGTGAAAGCACAGTTACTAATGCCTATGTCAAAAACAGTGACCAGTCAACAATGCAGGCCGAAATTTTTGAGTTGTTATCCACTAATGCCAACAGAGGATGGGTGCAGAACCGAGTGTTGGTATCACATTGGTTGTGCTGTAGAGAGAAAAGTTCATGTATGTTGCAAAGTAGCAGTAGCTACTGCGTAGTTATGCGTGAGTCAGAGTTCCATAGGGAAAGTGCTTTTTATTTTGCTGATAACTTTGGTGCTGTTTCAGGAATCTTCATGGTACTTTACCCAAAAATAAAGTTTATGCACCTTATCTCCTTCCTGAAAAGTTTTAGGGTGATCCATCAAGCAGGAGCCAAGAAAAGGGGGCTTCCCAAATGCTTTTTCCCCATGTAATCTCCATTAGACAGTGCTACAGCCAAAATGGCTGAACGGAATAACACTGATTTTGACAGTTTGACAGAAAGCTAGAACTTTACCCCAGAGACCATGCTTGTTCTGATGCGTGTATTTTGGTCACTCTTTTTGGGACATTAAGGTTCAACATTTAGAGAGATCTAGCATCTCTCGTCTCCGGTGGGACCTGTAGATCAAAAGATACGATCTGATTAACTATCAATAGCGTCCAGCAGGGACCGAGAAAAGGGGATGAGAGGAGCAGGGCTCGAGTCGGGGGTCCACGCATGTGGACGGTGTCCCCCCACTCTTTTCACAGGGTGGACGCCGTCCCCCCTACCAAGAAGTTGGGCCCCACAGGAATATGCTGAATGTGTCCCGGTGTAATTTTTAGACACCGGGACACGTTCAGCATGTGATGTCATGAGGTCATTTGCATATTGTCCGTCCCCCCACTTCTTTTTATAGGACTTGTGCCCTGGAGAGGAGGGTCCCAAAAGATTTTTTTTCCCCCTTGCAATTTCAATAGGAAGATTAGACAATAATAGCGAAAATTCTCCTTTAACTAAATTTGGCAGAAACCTAGATATTTGAAATGGTGTAGATCAGTTCAGCCATTTTAGAGAAATTAAAGTTTAAAGAATAGCGATATCTGGTGCTGCAGGAGTCACACTGGAAAAAAAATCATTGTTGGTCCTGAGATGTGATTGATGACAACATGAAGAAAAATGTTGTAGCTGCCATTACAGGCATTTGACGAGTCCGGGAAAACAATAAAAAAAAACATACAAGGGGGCAGTATATCTTACACCACTATGATACACTGCTTATGACTGCACATATTACATGTGAATTCTGCGTTGGTGCGAGTTGTACTGATGACTGTTATGTATAACTGATGAATTTCAGTTTTTCGGGTTTTTAAAACTGGGTTTTTAAAAAACCATTAGCAGACCTATGTATAGGTCCATTTTAATATATATTTAACATGTATAGGCATCAAGATGATTTCAATGAGAAGTAAATGTGAAAATAAATGGCTCAGATTTTGTCAATGAGACCTAAATGTGAAAGTAGAAGGTCACTGTAGCACAGTTGCAAATCTTTATTTTTTGTTTTTTTTTAAGCATAAGATGTACTTTAACTAAAAATATATTTATAGCTTTCCCTTTTGCGTAATCATCTGGTGTAATGGTCTTCTAGTAGACTGATTTGAAATCCTACTATGATTCTGAATAAAAAGCCAGCAAACTCCGGCCATGTATAATTTTATACTCTTGAATTCGGCGCACACTTTTCATGTTGACAAGGTTGGCTTTAGGAAGAGTTCTATGATGATGCCAAATGCAATCAGATTTTCTGTCACCTTAATACGTCAATTATTTACCCTAGGCTTGCCTTCATTCCTTCTAAATAGGGAAATGCCACAGTATGTTTCTCCCGAGAAACTCCAGGTATGCCACCTCATATGGTGGGCATGCTTCATGCATTCACCTGCTGAATGACACGTTGCATTGGTCGCTTTCATAGCTTACAAAATGTTTGTTTCTAGTGGAGGGTTCCTGGTCATTCCGGCACACCTAAGATAACTTCTGTGCATTTTCAACAGCATATTTCCCTGAAGGATCTCATATGGGTTGCCAGTTGGGCTGCTTTAAGTGCATTGTGTTAGCATTACTCTTACCACCAATCTCAGTGGCGATACTTACGTAGCTGGTTTTGGAACTTGACAACTTTCGTTAAGCTCAAATTTGCTTACATGGTTTGTTTTAAGTCCTCTTACTCTTCTTTCTTGTTCCCATAACCGACGTTGTCAATGCTCTTGATACAGACATTAGATAAGCAGAACATGCACATAGAAGAAACCCGCACCTTATTGGTAAGATCCCCAAACTTTCAAAAGACTGCCCACCCTTCTCAAGTCAGATCTTACTCCTTTCCTTCCATCTGGACAAGAGACTCTGCTTGCACCTGATTGAGAGAGACACTCAAAGATGCAGTGGACTGGGGCAGTGCAGAATGGTGGCACATGTTATTATTCCCTTGTTCCAGGGTCATAGGCAGTACAAGGACAACAGCCGGTCTCTTCATCCTGTGTTAACATGCCACATGAAATGGTAATGTGAAAGCCAGTTTATGAACAATACTAGAATACATTCCGTTTTCAACACACTTTTCATTACACCTCTTAACTTGTGGTGGGTTTTTTGGGATCGCACGTGACCTTTTGGAAAAAACAACTCGCATGCTCTGTGGTGATAATCTCTTCATTGAGCAACATCTATTTTTGTGTTTGGTAAACCGGGGCTATTTATCGAGAATGGCTAATTTGACTTATCTTTTTTCTACCCTCAACAAATGCAAATATCTTGTGGTTCCATAGTAAAAGACTGTGTAATAGGATTGTGCATCATGGAGGGTCGGTGTCAAAGGTTGAACACATCAATTTAGGATTTCACAAAACATAACCACACAAATACCCACACACTCTGAGAGATCAAGGGAGGAACCTATCACTTTAGGATGTCGTGGCCTATAAGCATGAGAGATATTTTACTTCAACCTTGAAACTCAAACCATATGCTCCTCATGCCCGTACCACGGACGGGCCCCACAAATAACCGTATCTTCTAATTTTCCCTGCCTTCATTAGGCCAGAAATAAACTGTAAACCATGCAATATAGTGAAAAGGCCCTGAAGAGCTTGCAATTTGCAATGTGAATGCAGAAGTGCCAGTCCCACACACTGAGTCACGCCTCCTTGGAACTAAAAACAAGCATTGTTAAAGCCAGTAGGACTGGCCTTTTTTTGCTGGTATGATGGTATTTTTTAATTTTCGAACATATGCAGTTAAAAAGTGCCATTGCCTAAATGTGGTGGACAAATGCTTGGATTAGAAATTAAATTGTAAAATAAAAATTTACGGTTGCATATAATTTAAATAGTAATGGTTCTGCCTAGTAGGCAGGTATTGTTGGAAAAAATATAAAAACTCTTTTTCGTTTTAATGTACATCGAATGAAAATGATTCCTAGTGCACATGGAAAATGCACTATTGCCATTAAATTACTGTTATCTGAAGACTATCAAACACAAAAGGATTGGATTACTGTACCTTGAAGATATAGAGTGACAACAAAAATGGAGGACTACAAAAAATAATAAAAAAGAATAAAGAATGGAAAGAAAAAAACATTCACAAAGTAAAATATTGGTTCACCAGCTCTGGCACTGAAGCCCACTTATCTTTAGGTGGATGTGCATATGTAATCAAGCAAAATCCCCGCGGTGCAAGGGGACCGACCAATGGCTGAAATGCCCTGATCCATTCCCAGGGCTGTATTCTGTGGTGGAAATAGACGAAATATAAATGACCGTTGAACAGACCAGAGGATGACTAGGGCTGACCAAATGCCCTCCATGAAGAGATGTGTGTGTGTGTATATATATATATATATATATATATATATATATATATATATATATATATATATATATATATATAATCAAATACACAATCACATCATATCATATATGATGTGTGTGTCATTTTTATGAATTTTGTTGATTACAGGAGGGTGGTGAGACAGCTAAAACGGTCTGTAGTCCTGACCTAAAAGGACTGAGGACAGCGCTTGTACAAGGGCTTGTGTGGTCACGTTACTCGTCTGAATGCCGCCTGAATAAATACATTTGATCACTGACTTGTGCGAGCTTTTCATGGGTTTTATACTTTTATTGGGTGCATTAGTTGATATAGCTTGTTGTCCGTTTTCGGGAAACACTTCTCCCTACCCCCCCTTCAATTTTGTTTAGGAATTTATTTTTACTGAATTATTTTGGAAAGTATGCATGTATAACAAATGCAGAACGACTGTAATACACCGTTTGTTAAAGTGACAGACAGAAGTCACCTGGAAACGACGAGCACAACCTGAGCTTTATCCGTGCGTTAGTTATTTGAAATACAGAAGACGAGCCTCTCTTACGCACAGGCACTCCAGGGAGAGAGCTGGGCAAGAGCTCTATTCTCTGCCTTTCTTTTTTCAAAGAGGGCCTTTGATGTTTGAGGTTGGAATAGGGAGGGCTTCAGAGACTCCCGTTCTGCCACATCTTACAGTAAAGCTTGCTTTATAGAATGAAATGTGTTTGAAATTGTTTTACCTCCGTGATCACAATAAAACTAAAAAAAAGGCAGTTCATAACCCTCACCCAGTAGATGAGAACGTCTGTTATGTCCCTTCTTGTCTAGTCATTTCACACAAACAAGGGCCTTTTTAAATTAAAAATCACATTTTTATTATTTATCATGAAAAGAGTTATCAATAAGGTATCTCCCACTGAAAACATGGTGTTGTGGGGAGTCAGTACAGATGACAAAAGTACTGTTGTTTAAAAAAAATCAAAAAAGTATGTAGCTCCTCAGAGAGGTTCAATTAGTGGGTATATTGTATTATGTGAATCACTCGCCAGTCTGTCCTGATGACAGGTCCCTATGGGCCTGTGTCGGTACCCGCGAGGTTGTATATAGTGCCCTACGACAGCCACTACGGCCCACCTTCAAGTTAGCGAGTGTTCAACTACACCAGCAGCACGCACAAATGGAAGCAGAACCCGGAAGGGCCATGGGACACTTTTCGCTTTTCTGAAGGACCAGCGATCCGGGATCAAATTATGTCCCTCCAATTCTCTGGATAAGTAGTTTGCTTGCACATGTTCCAAACAGTGTTTCCTCCATTTACACGTTTAACCGGCTGCAATTAATACAAGCATTGGTAAAGTCAGGAGGTCTACTATTCACTGCCAGCCGTTTGGTTTTGCCATTGCTTGTTTTGTCATGGTTTTTACAAAATGTTATTGTGGGAGAAGATTCTGGGCCCGTGTTAATCTAAAAAGAATCACAAATATTCATGTACACACTGCCATAGTATTCCTTAGCTTATAAGGGAATTACTATGTGGGTGGCTGTGCTCCTTGTGAAAGTGAAGAATGCCATCACTCACACTGAAGGTAGCCAATGGCTTTTGTGGGCTGACCCTTTCCCCCATACTGTTTGCTGTAGTGGGTGGAGGAAAAATCTGAATGACACAATAACAGACCAATTAATGAAAAAGGCTGGCTGAACCCCCTATTTGTAAGTAAATTATACATTTAATTTGAGTAAAGTCAAGTGGTCGTGGCCAATGCCAGACATAATTGAGTATAGGCGAATTCAGCAGGTCTGGCACTGGCCACAAGACTTTTGGATATCTCAATGCTGGTTTTGTTTTTTCAGCACTTTTGCAAAACTTTGTTAAAGAATTCGCTGAGTCCTCATAAATCTTTTTTTTTTAAATTGCTAAAAGTTAAAATATTTTTCTTCAAAAAACCATACTGTGATGTAGTCGTCCCTGGCACTTAAGGGAGCTGCTTTGCGTGTGGGTGTACTCCTTGCGAAAGAGCAAAGTGAAGTAAATCACATTGAAATTAGACTTCGACTGAAGTGAGCTGAGCCATTGCCTCATGATGTGTACTCTAATGGGTGGAAGAAAAATTGTAAATGACACAGTGACAGACTCGTATATGAAGACGTCTGGAAGAAAGCCAGTATATGTATATTATACATATAATTGTAATAAAAATCAAGAGGTCTTGGCTAACGCCAGTGCTACTAAAATGAGGGGTCTGGATCTTCATGTTCTTGCACTATAACTCTACTAGTGAATTCAGTATTACAAAACGGTGAATATCTGGTTAGTATTCAATGTGTTGTGTGCCTAGTGCACCATGTATAATAAGCCCAAATAATCTGATTGTTTTAGGGGAAGATGTCTTTGGGTGTTTTTAATTAGCATATTTTATTTAAATTCAAAAGCTAGACCCTCCCCCAAAATAGGAGCTGATTTAAACTTGGTAATGAACATAGAAATGCGTTTCCATTCAGTTGTGGGGGTCCGTGCAGGTACTAGCGGTGAGACAGGTGGAGGTAGGGGGTCAAAGTGACATACAACAGGATAAGGAATATAAAATAAATAATTATAACCACTTACCTTGCACTTGCGGCATTGCCGATGCAGCAAGTGCAAGGTAAGTGTTATTTCTTATTTATTTATTTTATATTCCTTATCCCATCGTATGGTACTTTCACCTCACTCACGCCCTGCCTCACTGCGCTTACCTGCCTCTGCAATTCAGGAGTTTTCGATTCGAGGTCTAATTTTGAGCATACTGAAAATACTAGCTTGAAGGTGAAATGTCTATAGGCCAATGTAAAAATAGACGTACTCAGACAATTTGTGATTGCATAAGGAGGTGGAGGCCCAAACATGCACCAATTTAAATGATTTCGAAATTAAACGAAAGGACTGTGGTGAACAAAAGTTGGCAGAACTCCTGAAAATGAAAAATAATGTGAGGTCTATATTTGATATATGTAAATGTATTCAACTAAACAATGTTCCCCAATAAAGCAAACGTTTATAAAAATGAACATTCTAGGCATTGAACGCCCTCCTTTGCAATTAATATGTATTTTATTTGCTAATACGCTGTTGTTGGTTATTTTTGCTCTGTTGTCAGAACAATGAGTTGACCATCATATAATTTTAATGCATCATTAAGCTAGATGATCAACATATTGTTAAATTACTTGTCTGACATAAACATTGTCCTAATTGAAGTTGTGTAATTTCACTATGAACAAAAACCTTTATTCTCCTAGATTGACAGGATCCTTGGCACAAATGAAGACAACCTGATTGGCCTTTACTTCTAAATCATTATATCTAATCTAATTTTCAGAGCCCACGGTAATTGTTGCGTGGTAACCTACTCCATAGCAACATCAGTAGAATAACAAATTTCTATTGCTTGTTTGTTGCAGGTTCTTGGGTTTCATGTATCTGAGAATAATTCTTCAGGTGACCAAACTGCTTTTCGTGACCCCTTTCACATCCTGCCATTGATTTTAGCCATTCTTGAGATAGTAATATTTTGTTGGCTGCATGGATAATCCTAAAAGAGCCGAACTAAACCTACTCCTCCCTTTGTAAAGTATTTTTCTAAATCAGATCAAATCCAGTATCAACCAAAGTAGAAACCCTGATAACAGACTGTGAGGGGAGGACAGACCAGGAGAGAGAGAAACTTACCTGCAGAAGACACTGATGATAACGCTGTGTTTTCCGCTGAGGCTGAAGATGTCCTAAAAATAAAAGAGGGACCAGTTAAAAACAGAAAGAGAACCCACGACAAAAATCAGGGGAGGTGGAGACAAGAACGTACGTGGTCAAGAACATTATTTAAAAACTACGCCTTCTAACACCATTAGGTTGTCTTATCCTCTAATCCTTTGTTCTTCTTGCACAAGTTGAATCTTAGTCTTGATCTGGAAAGGACTATCACCAAAACCAGGAGGGGGTCCTCATTTAAAACGACAAATCAAGATATCACAAGAAAGCGAATTAATACGAAGGAACAAAAAAGAAAAGTCGGTATCAGGGCTTCTCTGTCACTGTCACCCGGACACTTTTTACCTCTCATAGCAACTATAATATCCCTGGATAATCACCCAACGACTATGGACAAAGGAAATCGGGGAATAATATAAGATCATCAGAAGGAAACAGAAATCCTGTGTATGAGAACTCTCTACGTACCTGGTTATTTTTCATTTTCTTTAATAGAACATTGGTGGTGAGGCCACAAAGCCCTAGGGAAGGGAAATTAATCCTGCCCAGAACCTCATAACACTGAGAAGTGTGTGAACATGTACTTATTTTGTCAAGCATTGGGCATTTCGACTGCTTAAAGACAGTTTTCTTTTCTTGTGAAACCCACAATATAACCAGACCTACAGTAAACCGTACTGTCAAACCCTTCAAAGCTCATCCCAACACACAGACATTAACAGGGGCGGATGGAAATTAAAATCAGCCCTAGCAGAAATGTTCAACCCAGCCCAACCCAGTTCAACCCAGCCCCACAGCCACTGGATGCTGCACCCACGTGGGGTCTTGGTCAGGTGATGTCAGCTGCTACTTCTCTGAAACAGGCACTTGTCTGCAGTCCACCGGGGAAGTGCTAAAGCCCCAGAAAGTCCTGTCTGGCTGTGTACATTAGAAGTGCATTCATTGTTACCAGACAGTTAAACTTTCTAAAACGTGTCACTGTGATAAAAACAAGTGTGAATGGATTTTTGGATGGTTTCATCAATGTAAGGAGTGCGGTTCTTAACACCTTGGCCGCAGCGGTAATTCCGTCGCGGCGCTAGGGGTTAGGGGGGCCGCGCGGCGCCGCCATGCTCGTGACGGAACCACTCCCTCACGAGCCGCGGTGGCGCTGTGCTTGTGACGGAATGGTTCCGTCACGGCCCCGCCCACTCAATGAAACGCTCAGCGCAGGCGCGTAATCAGCGCCGCGCAGTGACGGAACCATTCTGTCACCAGCACAGCCCCCACCGTAGCTCGTGATGGAATGGTTCCGTCACAAGCATACAAGGGGTTAAAGTTAGCTGCGACCTGTCAGTTTTATACTTTCTAAATATATTTAAAAAAAGATATATATTAATTTTATTAGAAGCCACCTCTAGTAAACTTCAATAAATAACTGCTGAAAGGACGTTCATGTCAGAACCATACGCGTGCAACTTTACATGTGAATTTAGCCATTTCTCATTTTAAAAAGCACAAGATAATTAGTTATAATAGAATGTCTAAATGAAAGTCGATTACTTTTTTATTGTTGTGCGCTAAATATTGTGTTTATTCATTGTTTCTTTCCCTTACTTTCTATACTTTTATGTTTGATTGTATTGCTTCAGTTATGTGAGATCGGGGATCATGATTGATCCTAAAGAAGATATTTTAGAGAGCAGCATAACAGTATATTGTCAGTATTTTATGAAACAATGGTTAATTTTTTTCAGTTGCGTGAAGTAGTAATGATTTTCAAACCATTTTTTAGCAAAGATAATTCCCGTAGAAAAATGATGAATACATCTGCAGCCGTCCAAGGACACATTGATTTTATATGTAAATCATAAAATAAATGTTAATTTTGTTTATCTTTTATTCAGCAAAAACACCTCATTTCCTGCGCGTTCAAAATGTGGATGTCAATGCCGGGCAGTACGCCACTTTTCAATGCACTGCGAATGGAAAAACAACATCTGGAGACAGGCTTTGGTTGCAGGTAACACATTACTTTTAATATGGTACCAGACTGTGCATATTATGCTAAAGAACTCCGTGACCTTCTAATTTAGTTTCCACACAGCCAGGTATTTTTTAACTCACTACATTTCTCCTGACCCTTCCACTCTCACACCAACACTAATAAGTGCTCCCACGTCTTCGTCGGTCGCAGCACGCCCCATCCCGCAGCGGGGCGGTAAGAACCCGATGATGAAGCAAGACACCAAGGGACCTTTTGGTGGGTGAGGGTATTTTAACAAACCATTCTTTTTTCCCATACATCCTTAGGAAAACCTACAGTCTTCTAAACACTCACTTTAGAACCAATCTCGGAAGGACAGCATTTTTCTACAAGTAAAGTGTGGACTTTCTTTGTTTTTTCGTGATTTATGGAGGAGGCTGAGTCCACAGCTTACAGACCCTCTTCACTCCCTCCCTTGTTTTTGGCCCTTATATCGTCCAACAGCTCATTGTGGGCATCCAGATTTTGTAAAGTAATCTTGCATTTACCCCTGGGTGGTCATAGACATTTGTGGTGCATTGCATATTCTACATATTCCATAGAAGGAGACTGGTTGCCAACCCAAAAGACTTCCAACTGCAGCCAAAGGGCTTCCAAAACTAATTTAAGTCTAAATTGTCACCATACGCCAGGCATTACTTTTATGTAATCACTCTATACAATTTGGGATTAACCAATTTTGGTGATCGTGAAAACAAAAAGGGCTTTCCCATGTATCACGTACACCTCTTCCATAAGCCTTTTTCCAATTACCACATCCTTTCGCAGCTTTTCTTCTAACAGCTGGGTGAGAAGGCCTCCACAGATCAATGCAAGAGCTTCACCAATAGTGGCAATGCGTGCGTTCTCGTTACCTTCTCCTTAAAACAAAACTGTTCAAAAAAGTTCTGTAGCTACATGGGTGGATTCACAAATTGGAAATCAAAGATGGGCCAATATGCTAAAGTTACCAAAGTTACTTGTATTAAACTTTGCCTCACACAATTCACCAACTAGACTTTTTAAAACATGCTCAAGAGCTTGATCTTTATTGTTACATTAATATGCAGTGGTAAATCATCAGGGGCGGCTCCTACGTTGGAGCGGAGGAGCGTCGTCCCATCCCCCAAAACCCCATGAATAATAAAATGGTAATTTATTACCATTTTATTTTTCATTCCTATCCCGAGCCAAGCATCAGGATGGGGGCGGGGTCGCTGCTGAGGGACCGCAGCAGGGAGGAGGGTGGGCTGTCTAGTGCGCATGTCTTTTTGGCTGGCCGTTTTGAGACCGCCAGCCACACAAGTGCACTTTAAGCATCAGTGCAGGCCTCCAGGGCGCTGTGGAGCACTTTGTAAGACTGCTCCCTCCAATCACGGTGCTGCTCTTAAAGCATGAGAACAGTGCCCTGATCAGTCAAGGGAGATCCAGGCTCCAGCTTCCAGTTTCTGTGGAGGTCCCGAGCAGAGGACTTTGCGCTCATCCAGTAAGTTACTTATATAAATATATATTTATTTTTTTTGCACTCACGCTGCAGTCTCCCCCTTTCCCGTAGATGCCAGCCGCTACTTTAAATCATGTCAGCAGTTTTTCACACAAAAAGCCAAACAAGTATCCTTAAAATCCCAATAACCTAACAAAGTGAGATGCTTTTCCCAAAGCATCGGCAGCAGACTGCTGGAAAGGTCATTGGCTTGATGGCATCTCCTTTGAATTCAGGGTGCTCATTAGCTGATACTTTAAAAGAAAAACACGCCACAGAATAACTCCGATGATGGCACTAATGAAGGGATGTTTATGATTAACAGATGCGCCCCATCTGCTTACATTTTCCTTTCTCCATTTAAAGGAAGCGCAGGTTATTGCCAAAGTGGGAATACATTTACATTTGTGCTGAATGACAGAACTGATGTACTATATAGGTTCATGCAGCTTTTATTAGGTGCTTGCTTTAGCTCCATGTGGCAAGCCGTTTTGCACAATATTTGGTGAGTAGGGAGATTTAAAATTGTTACATGCCTAAATGAGTTCTGACCAGATCAAATGACATGACTAGAGGTGTTTAGGTGATCCTTAGGCGTTCAACACAGGAGGAGTACACGCTCTCCTGGCTCAGACTCCCTCTGCAACAGGGGGACCACCAGATTCTGTTTGTTAGGACCTTCTAACATCTATTGCATCTTTCAATGGATGGGCAGGAAAAGCACAAGGAAACAGGAGGGCAGAATATAGCACCTGTTCTTTAGAGCACATGCGCCAGATACACAACCATTGTTTCTATCTCTTTCCCTGCCTTGGCTTGCTCCCTTGCTCTCTTTCCTTTCTCCCTCTCCTCCCTCCCACTCTCCCACTTACCCTCTCTCCCTCCATTCATCTGTGGCTTCCTTCTCTCTCGATCTGCTCTCCCTCTGCCTCCAAATAAAAGCTGGGAAAGAGAGCTCCCTTCTCTCAACATGGACGCCTATATAAGGTCCAACGGCAAAATGATCCATCCTGGCGATCCCACACAGGAGGAAAAAAAAAGATCGGGACAACACAAGTAAACCCCAAAAATAGCAGCGCAGTCCACACACGTGTCCATAAGGCTCGGAGCTCGCCTTGTACCCCCTTGTCCATCACCTGTACTAAAGCCTGTATGATCACTCCGTGACTTCACAGTTCAACTCTGACTGACTCCTGCTAGATCTGCTGCCCAATATTTCGATTTACCAGCAAGGCAAAAACTATCTTTCATCTTTTTGAGGTTGTTAAAAGGAGTTTCATTAAGTTGGGTAGTTACAATGATTATTAAAAGGCAGACATTCTGTGTAAGTTGCTAAGTCCTTCTCCTTTGTGCCCCGCACAGAATTGATGTTCTCCTCAGAACGTCCCCTGCACTCCACCCATGAACTAGGCCTCTCGCACTTCAGTTGTGCATACCGCCGCCAAAGTGTTGTTGGAAATGCTCCCTCAATAATATAGCCTTATAGCCTGCCGTAGAGGGCTATACCGGCTATTAAAGGCCCTCTCCAGCGTTAAAGGCCCGAGCCGAAGGCGAGGGCCTTTAACAAGGGAGAGGGACTTTAATAGCGGTATAGCCCATCTACGAAGGGCTATAAGGCTATTAGAACATTCTGTCACTAGAGGACAGAATGTTCTAACAAAAAAAACAAAGCCTTTTGGGAGCGTGAGGGGATTGGAATCCCCTTAGGTTCCCTGAAGCCTTTGTTCACAGCCAGAGCTGTGAACAAAGAAACATTGGAATGTTGGAGCTCCAGGCTTATACCAGCCATTATAAACCCAGAGCACTCCATTGTTTTCAATGGAGCTCCCAACATTCCAATGTTCTAATAAAAGAAAGCACAAACTCCTCAGGAAGGCGCTGCCGCGCCGGGTTTACATTCTAGTGCCCAAGATTGGCGCACTTAGGTGTCAGAGTCCAGCGTGCCTGTCCAGTGTAGTCCTGTCAACCATCACGTCTGCGTTGCAACCACAGAAACAACCTTTTGAGGAGTCAAAATAGTCGACAAAGGGAACGAATAACTTGCGCGTTTTTTAGCAGCTTCTGGTATTTCCATTGGGTGCTCAATATTGCGTTGGGGGAAGTTGCCTCATTATTTCTAACTTGGCAGTTCCCAAAAGATTGGAAAATGACAAGATTCATCCTCACTACAGGAATTTTAATTTGTTACGTAAAATGAGTCTTAAAGGGCACCATTTGGCAATGTTTTTTCCTAAAACGTTTTCGAGGAGTGAAACACACTCTCCATCCCTAAACCCCTCCTCTCCTGGAGGTGGTTGGGCCTCCTGGCACGGGTCAGGATCACCAGGGCCGCTGCTGGCTGGTGTCTGTCTGTGGTGGCGGAGTCTAGAGTTCAAGTGATACTGTGAACTTCAGGCGTAAACTTGCTTTTATACCGCTCCTACACTGGCTTGAGGCAACTGGTATAGATAGAGACATAGAGAGGGATGTAAGACGTGAGTGTGAGGGGAAGAAACAATTCCACTGATTGTATGTAAAGGCCACAAATGGCTTATAGTGCACACGGTGCACTCCTGTCTCAGTTGCTATTAGAAATTGCTCACCTCCTGCATAAGTGCAAAGTGGTGAGAGGTTGCATCTGTTAATCAGAGTACACTGGGAAGAGAGTGGATGACTTACAGAGCGATGGCAGATACTGGGGAGAGTAGGAGATTATGGGGAACTGCTGCGTAGGGGTCCTTGTGAGAGGTGAAACGGGATGTGGGAGCAGTCAGGAGCTCTAAAAATAAAGAGCACTGAAAAGAAACAACATAGCTAACAGAGAAGTCACTGAAGAAACACATAGTAACATAAGCAAGTCCGAGAGGACATGATGGAGAGACAGAAAGAGCAAAGGGAGAGTGTGAGCGCTTGGGGACAGATAAGACAAATGATGACCATGATGACTGAAGTAATGAATGCAAAAATAGGAGACAAAACAGCATATGAGATAGGGAGTGTTAGACATGTTGGCCTTAGGGGGTGGGGGTCTTCCCCCAATCTTTTTACTTCCACGTTTTGCTGAATTTATTTGTTGACTAAGGGACTCTGAGCACCTTCCGGACTGCTAATCAGTGCTTCTTCCCTAAACGTGTGTAATTGTTGTATACCTGATTGACATATTTAATCTACCTGTAAGTCCCTTGTTATTTAGTTTACTATATACCCAGGTACTGTAAGTTACATGACACTAGTGGGTTGCAGTACTGATTGTGCCACCCACAGAAGTAGCCTTTCAAACCTGTCTCAGGCCTGCCACTGCAGTGCCCGTGTGTGCAGTTTACTGCTACTTCGACTTTGCATTTAAACTACTTGCCAAGTCTTAAACCAGCTCCCCCTTTACTCCATATAAGTCACCCCTAAGTTAGGCCCTAGGTAGACCTAAGGGAAGGGTGCTATGTAAGTAAAAGATATGTATTTTTATGTTTTGCATGCTCTGGTAGTGACAAACAGCCTATTTGTTTTTTCACTACTGCGATGCCTACTCCTCTCGTAGGTTAGCATAATGCCTTAATCCACCTTTAAGATGTAATTCCTTATCAGAGAAAAGTTGCTTTTTTGTTTTGCATATCCTTGGAATGCTATTGATAATTCCTACTTACTGGTGAAGTTCAATTTAACATTACTATTTTGGAAATGCCACTGTTAGAAAGTGGACATTTCTCTCCACTTACTACTCTGTGTGCCTGACAGCCTGTATCTCATACACATCTGGTGTGGGTGACACCTACACTTTGTGCATTCCCTCTAGACAGCCACAACACACAAGGCTAGGTGTGTCTGTACCCATCTTCATACATATGCATTCTGATTGCTTGCTTGGTCATGATGGAAGGTAGGGGCTAACAGTTCAATTGAATAGGTAGTGTCCTGTCCCCATACAAAGGTCAGATTTACCCCCTCCCCCCCATAGATAGCCTTACAGACAGGACTAGGCTGAAAGGGGAACCTGTGCGCTTAAGAGAGCTGCTTTGAAGCCACCCCCACATCAAATGCACGGGGGATATAAGTGCTGGGCCTCTGACGCCCTAAATGATACACTTCTGTATCTTGAATCTTGAACTGAACCTCTGTCAGAAGGACTGCTTAAAGGACTTATCTTTGGACTGCAGACTTAAAAGGCCTACTTTTCACTTGTGTTGCCCTGCTGCTCTCCGACTCTGTTGAAGGATAGCTGACTCTACCTTCCCTCCAAGTGATCTCCGGCCAACCTAAAGTAACCTTCTTAGCACCACTTGCTTCTAAGTGTTTTACTGCAGTTATTCCTTTACAATTCAATATCTCTACTTCTATTCATTAGATTTTTGTTGCTTTGGTCTTCTTTTGTTCAGAATATATGTATCTCTTTTTCTAAAACGGTGAGGAGTATTTTTGTGTTGTATCCATTTTGTTACTGTCCGTGTGTATGTGTGTTTAACAGATACTTTACACATTGCCTCTTTAGTTTAGCCTGCCTACTCTGTGCTAAGCTACCAGAGGGTGAGCACAGTTATGCTTTTTGTTTGTATCTTACTTGCCCTTACTAGAGTGGTGATTCCTACCTTGCCTGGGTGCATACCTATACCTCTGCCAAACAGGAATCTCATTTCTAACATGTGGCATACAGGAGGAGGGCAGGTTAAAGGAAGAAAAGCAATAATAAATGGATAGAAACTGAACAAATATGTTTGAACCAGTACATGGACATGAGTGGCAGTAAAAAGGAACAGTACTTAATTTGTAAAAGAAATGGTGACAGGGCTCGAGGTGTTACTTAGAAGCCTGCGACCATCGTGAATACAAAGGCTGCATAGTTTTGAATCCAATGTAAACCTCTTTAATCCACCATCAGACACCCCCTGACCCATGATCTCACTCTTGCAGATTCCTCCTATGTCATGTTTTTTAGGTCTCGCCTGTCGATGCGCATGCGCATCGAGCTTGCGAGACTATGGGGGCTTATCCACTCTTGAACCAACTTGCAAGGAATCGTGGCGATTCCTTGCAGTGCACGAGAAATTTAAGCTCAATGCGCATGCGCATTGAGCTTAAAAGCTCGTGCACATGCCCCCAGCCGCCTGCCTTGCCTACTCTCTGTCACAGCCTCCCCCAGCTCCGCCCCCTAACTTCTTGATTGCACGGCCGCTAGGCCGTGCCTCCCCTACTCTCCTCCCCCCTCCTCCTCCTACTCTCCTCCCCCCTCCTCCTCCTACTCTCCTCCCCTGCCTGCCGTGTCGCACCTCTCCCCGCTCCGCCCCCTCCCCTGCCCGCCGTGTCGCATTTCTCCTCCCCCCTCCCCTTCTCTCTCTTCCCTCCGTCATGTTTATTTATTTTTTTACCCGCTCCGCCCCCTCCCCTGTCCGCCGTGTCGCATTTCTCCTCAACCCTCCCCTTCTCTCTCTTCCCTCCGTCCATTGGTCACCTCTCTGCTGTCAAGGTAAATTACATCCACTGGTAGCGTCACCAAAGAGACTACAAAACACTTCCGGAGCACACCAGGGGCAGGCTTTTCTCGGACGCAACTTGAAATAATTGACGGTGCACGGAAACGCTTTTCCACCCTTCATTTTTCAGCATACTCGTTTCTCCACAAGAGCAGTTCCGCGCTTAGAAACAAAAAGATCCTTAAGTGAGCAGTAGAAAACTTGCCATGGTGTATGCGCGTGGAAGAGCTTTTTTCTTCTGCAGTTTCCTTCGCGCTGCCCTCCCCTGCCCGCCGTGTCTCATTTCTCCTCAACCCTCCCCTTCTCTCTCTTCCCTCCGTCCATTGGTCACCTCTCTGCTGTCAAGGTAAATTACATCCACTGGTAGCGTCACCAAAGAGACTACAAAACACTTCCGGAGCACACCAGGGGCAGGCTTTTCTCGGACGCAACTTGAAATAATTGACGGTGCACGGAAACGCTTTTCCACCCTTCATTTTTCAGCATACTCGTTTCTCCACAAGAGCAGTTCCGCGCTTAGAAACAAAAAGATCCTTAAGTGAGCAGTAGAAAACTTGCCATGGTGTATGCGCGTGGAAGAGCTTTTTTCTTCTGCAGTTTCCTTCGCGCTGGCAGCGCGTTTTTGCACATAAGCTATGGTACACAAAGCTGTACAAATTCACTTCCAGAGAGAGTGCATGGTAGCTCTATTTGAATACATAATCTTTGGACGCATGGAACGCGTTCTGAGCTTTTAAGGGTGTGTGTTTGCACTTTATGAAAAAGAGTAATTGGAAATAATTTCTATCAGGTATCAGAGCCGTTGGGAGGCTCAAAGTGCTTTTTTGTGCTTGCTGTTCATCGGAGGAATTCACGGAGAGTGTTGCACGTCCCGCCAATCTTTCTAGTAAACTTAGAAAGATGCAACGCTGTACTGTCTGGATAGGTGCAGGCAAAGACGTGTACGCTTCCTGTACACTATTTTCCGATCAATACCGCAGCTTACTCTTGTTTTTTGGAGGGGCGGTCCATTCAATAGATGTGGCCTTTCATGATTGGTCTTCACCTCAGTCAGTTAAATGTCTCCTGGAATGGGCGGGTCATACGGCTGTCAACGTCTCTCTTAACAATTGGTCTAGAAAGTGGACTACACAGGCTGCCGACTATCTTGGTAGCACTATTACTTTTAACAGTAGGCATGTCATTTTTTCTAATACTGCTACATTTATTATTAAATAGCAATATCGAAAAGCTAATTGCTTGCATATGCTGGGACTTTTTCAACTCGACTAAACTGGCGCACGATCCACCTGTGGGTCACACAACCCACTGTTTGGGAAATGCTGGTTTGGCTGCATGCTGCTTAATCCCTGTGTACTTTGATGCACACTGCTCGTGTTATGTGTACTGTCGGAACTATTAATGCATGCTGCTTCAGTTGTGCATAGGCTGTGTGTTCTTTAGGTGCACGGTGCTCATGTTCTGTGTGAACCGTCTCTGCATTTGATACATGCTGTTTCGGTTTTGTATGGGCTGTGTTTGTTTTTGGTGCACGCTGCTCTGACTGTGTGCACTGTCTACCACATCCACCATCATCTCCACCATCACCTCCACATCCTCCACATCCACCATGACATCCACCGCCACATCCACCACCACCACCCCATCCACCACCGCATCCACCACCGCATCCACCACCGCATCCACCACCGCATCCACCACCACATCCACCACCACATCCACCACCACCATCACATCCACCATCACATCCACCACCACCATCACATCCACCACCACCATCACATCCACCACCACATCCACCACCACCACATCCACCACCACCACATCCACCACCACCACCACATCCACCACCACCACCACATCCACCACCACCACCACATCCACCACCACCACATCCACCACCACTTCCACCGCATCCACCACCACCACATCCACCACCACATCCACCACCACATACACCACCAGGTGCAAATGCAATGTTCTTGGATTTTCGTCACAATAAAATACACTGAACATAATCTTCACAAAATTAAATTACAAACGTTTAAGCTATTGCCATTTATAAATTACAATACATTTTATTTAAGTATTAATTATTTACAAAATTAAAAGCCATTGTTATTTGCAATATCAATACATCTAAGTCACGTAAACACAACACACATTGCATTACAAATGCTATAGGTGTCACATTTGCGAAAGTTAAAACTATTGACATTGTAACTGACAAAGCTATTACTTTTGCTATTTTCAAAACCAACACATAAATAAAAAAAGTGTCATTTACAATACCAATTGCTCAAACTTTCCTAATGCGAGACCTATTGCATTTCCAATGCTTGTTTCATCTTTCATTCCCTTCTTTTCTCCCCCTTTCTGTTTTTTTCCATCTCTTGCTCTGGGTCAAAGTCAAATAAGTGCTGATCCCCAAACATGAGTGCCGGTGGGCCCCACCTGCAACCATTGACTCAAATTAAGAACCAACTAAAATGGAACTAGAAATAGAATGAGCACAATGAGCAATGGACTGGACAAAATATATAGGAAAAACAGAAAGATGCAAGAGAGAACAGGATACGAGTGGGCAAGTCTGAACACAAGACGAGACAATGAGAGGCAAAAAGTGAAATACTGCAGAGGGAATGGGGCGGAGACGAAGCAGCAATGAAATTAAAACAGGCTCTTATTAAAAGTCAGGATTTCACCACTTCAATAAATCACACTATATCGGCCTATTGAACAGTACAGACTAAACATTTTTTGTGGCTGGTGTACAAAACAGCAGTGTTGCTTGTTGAACAGAGAAACGTGTATGGTATTTGAACTCTGCATTGTTTGTTCTGATGTCTTGGTAATATAAGCTTGCATAGTTAGTGTGCAGGGAACATCTGTTACTTTAGTGACAATATATAGGTGCAAACAATTACCCGACGTGGGCTACTGCATGTGCATTTGTGGTAAGAGTACTGTGTGCTGTTTCACAAGGTGGTTTTACTTGACTGTCCAAGTGCAATATCCCTCACTACTATGTTTAATAATCTTGTGGTTTGTGTTGTAATTCTAGAACAGTTTTAGTGGCTGTTGACTTCATTTTAGTCAGGACGAAGACCCTTACATGTACATATTCCGCTCAAAATGTCACGATAGTTACTAATTGCTCTAGCTGATGGTTTCTCCTCACAAGGACTCGTACTGCTATTCGTTACTTTCATTTATCTTCTTCTTAGGCAGTAATTGTTTTTGTTTTTTTTTTTGTATTTTTTTTTGTATTTTTTTTTTTTTTTGTATCCTCATTTGCCTGGCCACCTCTTATTTAACCTCCAACTGCCAACCACTCTATCCAGGAGCAGAGTTTCCTCTGCATCCTATGCTCTATTAGGTGGAATTCGGCAATGGATGGCCCGAAGAGTATCGTGGGAAAAGACTCCAAACTTGAAGTTTTATTCAGTTGAACTAGCCATTCTGAGCCGACTGGGGGGGGCCTAGTTCTTGGAGTTTCAAGGCATAATCATAGGACCGGGGAAAAAAAAAAAAAAAACCCCGGTTATTGTCTCCAATGAACCAGAACGTCCCAAAAGATACGGCTCCTCAAGTCAGTTTTAGAGGTTGCGTAGAGAGACGACAGCCAGTTTGCGTGGGTTGGTGCTGAATTTTCAATCCAAACCTTGCATATCTCTCTTCTTGCAAGCAATATGGCAAAGAACAGAAATGTCCTAGCGTGGCCCTTTATATTGTTGTCCCATCCAAATATGATCAAGGAAAGTGTGATGGAGATCGAAGTATTAAGAATGGAGTCCAAAGTTGCTTTAACTTCATTCCAAAATTGTAATATGTTGGGGCATTCTTTAAACATGTGGACATCTGAGGCTGCGATATGGCCGCATTTATTGCATTTCTTCCCTGGGATAAATTTAGAAAGTTTTAGTGGTGTAAAATATGCACGGTGAATTGTGAAAAAATGATTGCGTCTTAGCCATGCGGGTTTGACACATCTATATAATAGGGTACAGGAGTTCTGCCATGTTTCGATGCTCTGGGCCCCCAGATCCGAGCCCCATAGTTGTTCCGGGAGGGTGAAATCTCCGTCTATCTCTTCTAGCAGGCACCAGTACCATTTCGAGACCTCTTTACCCCCTGCAGGTTGCGCTACCAATTTCTCTTCGGTGATACTATGCTTCCCTAATGGTGCCCCAGACCTGTTTGTTGCCTTAGCCCAGCTATCTAGTTGTAGATACTTAAACCTCGAGAGCTCTATCCCCCGCTGCTCCCGCAAATCCTCCCAGGGCTTCAGAGAGTCACCTGTCAACACATCTCCCCATGTTAGTATCCCTCCTGATCTCAACGGAATAGTAAGCCTATCATCCCAGCAGGAAGGGAGCCCAGGGGATTCCCAGATGGGCGCAAGGTTAGAGTAGTATGACAAACCCAAGTTCCTCCTTATATGTGACCATATCTTTGCTTGGGACATAAGAGTTTTTAATTTAACTTTCTTGAAGAATTTATGTTCTCCAAACTTGAACATGTAGCCGTTAGTTGGTAAGCCAGCACCAATCAACATTGCCATGAACATGAGGCCTATTGATGTATTAGATGGTACTTTTAAGAGCATTCTCGAATGGGATAGTTGGAATGCCCATGCATAGTATTGTAGATCGGGTAGGGATAGGCCCCCCTTTTCCCTCCTCCTCCTCAGCGTTTTCCAGGATATTCTTGCTGACTTGTATCCCCAAACGAAGGAGTTAAGCTCTCTCTGGCATTTCTCTATCGCTGTTTTATCAAATGCAAGGGGGATCGTGTTAAATAAGAAGGTAAACTTGGGAAGAATTGACATCTTTAGCAGGCTTACTCTGCCTAGGATAGTTAGTGGGAGATTGGACCAAGATTTTAAAGATTTTTTGATTTCCTTAAGAATTCTCTCAAGATTGACTTGGGCAATTTGTGCGCTATCTTGCACTATCCGAATTCCCAAATAT
Organism: Lissotriton vulgaris; assembly: GCF_964263255.1. Taxonomy (NCBI): domain Eukaryota; kingdom Metazoa; phylum Chordata; class Amphibia; order Caudata; family Salamandridae; genus Lissotriton; species Lissotriton vulgaris. Next base: position 889,426,057 of record NC_141691.1, read on the forward strand.
CTCATTGCGTTTGATGTATTTAACCGTAGGTCAGGTATGTTCCATGCCATTATATCTGTTTTAGAGGCGTTTATCTCATAGCCCGTGATACGGCCGAAATCTTCGGCTCTCTCGATGACTACTGGTAGAGCGATCTCCGGGTCTGAGGTAAAGACCAAGATGTCATCTGCGTACAAGGCTACTCGCTTTTCCCACTCCCCGAACCTGAAAGATGGAATAGAGTCTTCTCGTCTGAGAACTTCCGCAAACGGTTCTATGTATAGGTTAAAGAGGAGGGGGGAAAGCGGGCAGCCCTGTCTTGTGCCTCTAGAGATCTTGAACGATTCAGACAGCTTACCATTTATTAGAAGCCGTGCTGTTGGCGATTTATATATAAGTTTTATTGATCGGCAGAGTTTCTCCCCTAAGTTGACCTTTTTTAAAACGTCGTTTAAGTAGGGCCAGTTTACCCTGTCGAAAGCTTTAGCTGCGTCCAGGGTGAGGGTTGCCAGTGGAATAGAAAAAGCTGAGGCGATGTCGATTGCCCCCACTAGATCATATGTTAGGTCGGAAAGCTGACGCCCTTTAATGAATCCCTTTTGATCTTGATGGATTATTTCCCCCATAACTGATCCCAATCTAGCTGCTAAAATGGAAGCATATATTTTGTAATCATTGTTTAACAATGATATAGGGCGGTAAGATCCACATAATGTTGGATCTTTTCCAGGTTTTAAGATCAAGACTATAGTTGCCTCGCTCCATGATTGAGGTGGGTCGTTACCATCCTTCAGAATACCGTTGAAAAGGGCCGTCAGAGTAGGGACAATTGTATCGGCCAAGGCTCTATACAGTTCTCCAGGGAGTCCATCAGGACCTGTAGCTTTGCCATGTTTTAGTGCGGATACAGTCTTTTTAACCTCTGTCTCTGAGATATCCAATTCCAATGCCTCACTTTGCGCTTACGATAAATGTGGAAGAGATATCTTATCCAGCCATGACTTCCTTGCCTGTTGGTCATCTATGATATCATCCCTATATATTTCCGCAAAAAACTGTGTAAAGGCAGTACTAATTCCTACATCTGATGACCTGAGCTGATTTTCCCCAGCTGCCATGATCCCTCTTATGTGGTTTTTTGCTTGGCCTGCTTTGACCCTCCAGGCTAAAATCTTACCTGCGGTTTCTCCAAATTCAAAATTGGACAGTTTGCTCGCCTCCCATTTCTTTGAGACCCTTTCTTGTAGGATATCTTCTATCTGACTTTTGAGGTCTGACATCTTTTTTTGATCTTGTAGTGAGCCAGTTGTGCCCCTAAGCCTTTGGCTAGATAGTTTTTCCTCATAAAGGAAGCTCTGTTGGTGATGCAACCTCTCAGGTATGCCTTAAGAGTTTCCCATACTAAGGCAAGAGAGGTTGAGTGCAAATTGCTATCTAAAAACATCCTAACTTCGGAGTTGAGGTATGTCACTTCCTCCGGGACCAATAGAATAGTTCGATCAAATGCCCAAGAGGGATGTTTTTTGTGAGTTTGAAGTATTAAGGTGAAAGAGACAGCTGAATGGTCGGATAAGTGAGAGGGTATATAGTTAATGCTGGCTATAGAGTTTTGGAGACAGTAGCTAAAGAGTGCAAAATCTATACGTGAAGTATGTTTATATTTTAGATTTCTATAAGATACCCCTGGTTTAGTGCCGGCTCTTTCTCTCCATAGATCTGCCAGACCCAGGTCCTCCATAATCCCTTTTAGAGTCTGTCTAGATTTGGAAGGGGGTTGGCAACTATACCTGCTACTATTAGTGGTTTTATCAAGTTTTGGGTTCAAAATAACGTTAAAGTCCCCTGTCCAAATTATGGGGTCAGAGGTAGTTATTAAATCGTTCCTTATTATTTCCAAAAAAGATGGGTCATCAGAGTTAGGACCGTAATATCCGACTAGATTGTATTTCTGCCCATGTATAGAGAGGTTAACTATGAGCCATCTTCCAGATTTGTCCTCTCTGAATTCAAGAATCCGCACGTTAGCTGGTTTTTTGCAGATTAAGAGAATTCCTCTTATATTTGCATTATGGTCAGTACTTAAGAATACGTCAATCCATTTTTGCTTTTTTAAAATTGCATCTGCCTCGTTTTTTAAGAGATGTGATTCTTGGATAATGATGATCTGCGCCGGGGAGTCGCGCAAATATTGAAAAATGCGTTCTCTTCTCCCCTGCACGCGCAAACCATTCACGTTCCAAGATAAAAAAGATATCGATGTCATTTCTCCTTCCCATTGCTCACTACCATTCCACCCGGTTTAGTATTTGTTGCTTTGTTTCTTTTAGTTATTGTCTCTAAGGCGATTGGACTGTAAAAAAGAAAAATCTGTTTTAAAGGGCCAAGCTTCTGAGGATAATTTTGAATTTTTATGCTTTTGTGCCCCCACCCCTTTGGAGAACCCATCCATACTTACTCCGACCAGTTGTTAGGCCGGTTTGCGCTGATCTGAGCTCTACTCTCAACACTGAGTTACACTCCTTAAAAATATCTGAGAAAAAACATTGTACTGTCGTGCACAATCACCATCGCCATCACCATCACCATCCCACTTTCCCTCTGTTTATTTGTTACTCACTTTCTCCAAATAGTGTGGATTTATTCATTTAATCATTTGTTTATCTACAGAAAAGGGTTGTTTATGAAATAGTGCAGTATATTTATTTATTTATTTTTCCTTCCCCCCCCTTTTTTTTTTCCCTTCCTTCCCCTCTTTTTTTTTATTTTATTTTTTTTTCTCCTCTTTTTATTTATATATGGATTTTTTTTTCCTCTATTCTTCATTCTTCCCCCTCCCTCTCCCCAAAAAGCTCATAAGACTCCTACATAGTTATTACGTTATTCAGCTTGTTGAGTAAGAACAAGTACACTGCAATGAGGGGGGGGGACCTAGTCGTTTAACATTTGCCCTGCGAGTGGTTCGGAATGGACTCCAGGAGCTCATCCGCCTCAAATGGTGTTCTGACATTATACATCTTGTTATTATACATGATGCGTAAGTAGGCCGGGAATCTCATCTGGACTGTTGCACCAGCCGTTCTAAAACTATCCATCTTCTGTCCCAACTCCCACTGCCTATCAAGTGTAGCCTTGGATAGATCAGAGCGGATCTCAAAAGGGAATTCAGAGCATTTTGTAGTTTTAAGTTTAAGCGCAGTGTTAAGAATTTTCTCCTTTAAGGTATAAGTCAAGAAGTTGACAAGGATTTTCCGAGGTTTAGACCTGCCTGCGTTAAGACGGAACGGGTCACGATGGATCCTTTGGATGTCTTTCTCCAACACTTCAACTGTCTCCTCGAGATCCAAAGCTTCCTTCAAAAGCTTTACAACGAAACTCTTAATGTCCCCGCCTTCTTTCCCCTCCGGTATTTTGAGAAGACGCAGGTTGTTTCTACGTGAGAAATTCTCTAAAGTTTCCATTCTTTCTTTCATCGCATCTCCCTCCTTGCGTAGGTTGTGAATTTTTAACACAGCAGCTTCCAGATTAGCTTTTACCGCTCCCACTGTGTTCTCCAATGCCTCCGTTCTTACACCCAAGCCATCTACTTTCCTTTCTAAAGCTTCACAAGATGAGCTTAGGCAGTAATTGTTGTATCTATTTGTTTTGTTGTAAAACCCAATACTTTTCTTTTTTTAAATGATAGTTACCAATTGTTAGATAAATCAGTACACAAATCATAACTTCTCGCCATGATTGTTTTATGTAACGCTTAACCTCAGCAATTGTTTAACGCATTGTTGCCATAATTTTTGTGTGTATTCTAATTGAAAGGAATAATGTTGCATATATGTTTACATCCAAGGACCTTTATCCAAACGTATATTGTTTTTTCCGGGGGCATTCCTTCCCTCCATCCAGAATTATACAATCTACTCATTAATGTTTCCTGAGAGAACATGCCTTGCCATATGTTTGACCCAGCTTCCCTCTTGAAATGCAGAGTAACCCTGTTTAAGTATATTCTTATGTAGTATTTTACCATGGCACTAGTGGTAATTGTATTGTGATTGAATTAATGTAGTGGTTACTACCAATGACGATTCATTGAAGTGCTTTATGCTTGCCAGTCTGCTGCTCAGGAACCCAAGGTTAGTGGTTCATCCAGGGGTTATTTTTGTTTATAGTGATCAGTCTTGTACTCTACAGGAGAACATCCCATGCTTTTGTTCCAGTTTCTTTGTGGTATATTCAATTGATAGGGATAGATGTGGTTATTAGTTGTGCTATATGAGTTTGTGCAGACGATTGGTAGGGTTAACAGATCAGCTGGAGGAGATTAGGTATTGTTAGTTTGTAGGGGCATGGTTTAAAAGGATTGGTTGGGATCTTTGAAATGAGGTGTGGGCAGTTTGATGAAATAAAATAACAGAGATTAAGGAGTTCCTGCAGTGCGACTTGAAGTAGGCTGCTACTCCGAGAGAGGAGGGATACAGCAGGCCGAGAGCCAAGGAAAGGGTCATTTGAAAGACAGCAAGGAGAGGTAACATTCGGCCGTTTTAAATCTGGGTCAGTTTTTAAAATAAAACTTTAACGCAGAGGTGTCCTGCTACAGCTAGTTGCCGCACAAGTGTGTGCACCAGGCATTCTTGCCGCTGTTTGTCAATAAAGGTGCACTTTCCTACTTTTAGTGGTGAAGAGGGCCCACCTCAGTTTTAACAATGTGCTATGGTGCTCTCATAGGATTCTCCAGCCAGCAAGCCTTTTGCGTCAGCTTGCATTGCAAAGGCACAATTTGAAAACCACCCCATGGTTGTCTTATATTTAGCACCTTTTTTCAGTGGCAGTAGAGGGGATTGAACAATATATAATCCCATGCAGATTGCATGGCTTGTCCATGCGTGGTGCAGGAGTTCCTTTCCAAGGGTGGTGCACTAAGCTCTAGACCCCCATTTACACCAACATTAGGCCTCTGCCTCAAGACTGCTACCCCCACTGTTTCGTTCTTGTTACATCCCTTTCAAGCCTATACTTGAAATCCATGAACAGCAGGACGGTGGTGGAAAAACAACAAATAGCATAATTTCCTCTCGAGAATATTTAGTGTGACAGCTCTGGAACTAAACATCTTTCTAGATGAGATGATGGGGCGCTTCTCGATTATGTACCCAGTTTAATGATTCTCCAGTATTCCCCTAGAAAATTCCATTTTCACCCAAAGTACAGACCATTACAGGAGGCCTATTGACTTACTTCTTGAAGAGTTATTTGTAATACTCTCCCAACATGTTCCCACAACCATGCTGATCACATACTATATGGCTTGAACCGTGTGAGAGATATTTTGTAAAAGCAAAAAATGTGTTTTAAGTCCAAAATATAGTCTACACCCAACAATAGCCATTCTTCGTTGCTAAACTGGCCTGGTTCCCTGCTAGTGAAGCTCAGACACTAGGAGCAGTACACCAGTTTGGGTTGAAGATGTCTTAGTGTATCTGCACAATATCGTATTGGAAGACCAATAAACTTCATGTCTGATTATTATTAGTTCACTCGTGATAAGAAATAAACTTAACTCAATCAAATATGCTGTTATTTTAGCATTACTTACAAACATAAGAGGGGCACATAGCTATATGTGTTTGTGTCTATATTACACAGTGGCGGCCGTTTCTCTGTAGTTCTAGTTCGGTCAGTTTCCATGGGAAAATAACTTTTTTGTTTTGCTAATTACTTTGGTGCTGTTTCATGAAACTGCACTAGGTTCCCAAAAATAGATCATCCACTTTTGCTCCTTCATGGAAAGTTTTGTGACGATCCATCAAGCAGGGGCCAAAAAAAAGTTGCCCAAAAGCACTATTTCCTATGTCAGTTCACATAGGATACTTTGCTCTTTGATAGTGAAAAGATTGCTGAGTGGAATTACAGCAAAGTTATCAATAAATTGGAATTTTACTCTGAAAATCTGCTTTTTGTGATTTGCTGTAAATTTGTTCAGCTGTTTTCAAGAAAATGGTGTTTAACGAGGGTTTTGGGTTCATTAAGGGGTTAGGTCTATCTGCTCCAGGGGTATGATCTGATTAGCTGCCTGCAACACTGAAGAAAATGTTGGATCAGGCAGTGCAGGGCTCAGAGTCTCGGTCCCTGAGTCCTGTAAAAATGTAAAAAAATTCTGCATAAGGAGAAGGTGCACACAACCTGACCCTAGGGTCGTAGGGGGGTGGGTGGCTGGGACCCAAAGGGATCCTCCCTTAAGTCAGATTTTAAAAGGTATATTATTTCTGTGGTACTAGCACCCGGTATCGCAGTACCCATCATGTCCCCACCTGTGGTACATAACAAAAATTAAAAATTTTGCAAGGGTGTTATCATAGCCCAGATGCTGCTACCAACCACCATTTTGTAGTCTGTAGGCCTTGTGCAGTGGGGTATTGTCTGGGCTAGCTCCCCCTGAACACTACTGAAGTCTGGGTGCAGTGAGGGCTTGGGAACCCCTGGGGGTGTTAGAGTGCAGGGCCTGCAGCCATGGGCGTCCGCAGAAATGTTTCCAGGGGGGGCAAACTTTTAACTTCATCACTCGCCTTCGGGGGGGGGGGCGCAACATTTTAACTTCCTCACTCGCCTTCAAGTCACTTTTAATGGAAAACGGCCCATTGTCATTCTTTAAGTGATGATCAGCAGCAGAGAGAATGACAATGGGCCCGTCCACAGTCTGCTCGAGGTCGGGGAGGGGCTGCTGCAGCCTCTAGAGTTCAAAGAGAAGTGCGAGAGGCCCCAAGTGAGAGATCATTTAAACTCCTGGGGCTTCTCGCAGGGGAACAGCCTGCTGTAATCTTGAACATTACGGACTAAAAGGAATGGGACCGGTGACCCAGGGGGGGGCAAGCGCACCCCCTTGCCCTCCCCTGCGGACGCCCATGCCTGCAGCCAACGCCCCGCTGTACACAGCCGTCAGAGGGAGGCAAAACCGCCCTGCGCGCTTTAAAGTGTGCCTAACTCTCCTCCCCCCTGGCCCCTGCTCTGACCAGACCAGCCCATCCCTAAACAGGAAGGAAAGCTAAAATTATAATAACTTTCGTTATTATCATTTTAGTTTTCCTTTTTAAACTGCTCCCAGAGCAGTGGGGCGACGCTCCTCCGCTATTAGCGTAGGAGCAGCTGCTGGTGCACAAGTGGGGGTTGGACACCCGCGGAAATATGGGTGCAGGATTAAAGGCCGTGTGAAGTAGGGGTTGGCCACCCTAGGTGGTGCTAGGGCGCAGGTTGCACCAAATTCTCGAGCATATGGTCATCTTGAAGTTTGATAAGGAAAAAAAAAACACAGACATTCACTGACAAATCCTAAGGTTAAAGTGACTGTATGGGTAAGTATGATAATAAGATCTTAGGGTACATTAAAAGAACAGAAATTCCCTGGGGAAAAAAGGTCAAAGTGACATTACAGTAAGGTGTTGAAATGAGATAAGAACTAATGTGTAAAAAAATAAAAATTCCCTGGAATTCACCTGTTCTAGTTAAGTGAACTAACTGTAAGAAGTAATGAATGATGTAAATTGTGAGGTCATATGCAGGGCATGACTGGACCACAACTTATAGTTAGTTCACTTAACTATACGTGGCATATTTCAGGGGTTATTTACTTTTTAAGCTGTAGTTCTTCTCAATTCAGCCCCTAACTATAACAACACTTATGATTTTTGAGGATTTCTTTTTAAACCTAAGCTATGTGTGTTTATGCAATATGTATTATTTAAGCAATATCCATGTATACAATCAAAATCTACATAATGTGATGCCTGATGTCCAAACACACAGGGTTGAACTTGTAGCCTACTCAAACCACTCCTCTGTGCTCCATTGCAAAAAGAGAGATGTGAGCAATCATGCGGTAGGGCTAAAAGATCCCTGCCGTCTAGCCAGCCTGAACTTCCAACTTTCACCAAACACACATCAACAGTTTGGCAATTTTCAAATCCTAGGCAGTGGCATACCATAATCCCCCGCAGTGTGATGGCAGGGGGGGCGACCTCCAGGGTGCCACCTCAGCAAATGTGCTAGGTGGTGGGGGGGGCCCTCAAGTTTCGTTTCACCACTAATTCCAGGATGTAGATGACATTTAAGTGCAAGGTGCTTGTTGACCTCTATTGAATTACATAGGGGTGTTGGTGGGTGGGATGTTGATGCTTTTATTGGTGGTGGTGATGATATGGGGAACAAGAGAAAGTGCAAGGTAATCATGCACGTTTTCAAACCCATTGCCCACATTTTTCCCCAGATCCATTTACCTACCCAGACCAACCCCAACCCCGCTCAAAACTAAGGAAGCAGTTTCCTGCTCAGGACTGGAAAGAAGAAAAAAAAAGTATTGGGTCTGTTCAAGGCCCAAGATGGCAGAGGGTGGGTTAAAAAGAATTCTGCAGGGCTGGGGATGGTAAGTGCATGCTAAAACCTACATTGTGCGTAAGGACTCAGCGTGACTCCATTGGCTTCCCTTACCCTCCTTTTATGCTTCAATGTAGCAGTTATAAACATTAAGCTTATTTTTGTTGCCTAGGATTGTTGCACTCTTTTTGTAAGAAAAATAGGACACGGGTTATAATAATAGCTTTTTTGTCTATAAAAAGTTGGTGCCAGAAAATATGACTTGTGGGAAACTTTTGGTGGTTAGACACCGGGTCTCTCTCTGTGGGGAAGGTGGGGCGGGGGGATGGAAGAGTTACAGTGAGATAGTAAGGCAGACAGGTACACTGTATATAGTATTTGCTGTAATTATCTTCAACTCTTCGAGAGTGTAGCATTCACATCTAGGATTTTCAAAATGCAGAGCTGTTGAATTTTTTCCTCTCAGAAATCAACGTTAAAAGGTGAAATGCGCGTTTGATTCCCCTCCACTCGAAGTCTCCAGAAAGGCAGTATCAACAATGCGGGTAAATGGCGCCTTTGTAGGCCGCAGCCACGCGCTGAATGCTGCAGAACAGTGTGTCTCGCGCGCCTGTATGACGGTTGGCCAGGCCTGTGCTGAATGGCATTTATCCACTGGGTGCCAGCAAATGAAAGAATCCTCTTAGAGGCATTAAACCTGATCTGTAACTTTATCAAGGACAGACGACTTAAGCATCAGTTTGACTGTCTGCTTCCCAGGACAGGGGACATCCTCGGCAGATGGCGTTCCAACCGCCTCTATTTGCCCGCGTGAAGAACACTTGAGGTTTTTTAGGTCCAGTGGTATGCAGAATGGATTACAGCAGGGTATTTAAGAATAAGCATGCAGATTGCTGTTCTGTATTGAGGAAAATGTTGCTTGGCAGAAAAAAAAACCGCCCGTTTAAATTGGATAAACCGCCTGGTCTGTGTCGGTGGTGCTTAATTATTATTATTATTATTTTAAATAGTGCCATGGTCCAAAAATATTCATAGATTGCTGCTGCAGTGTCACCTCCAATTCTGGGTAGTTCGTGTTTTAGGTTTAGGAAAACATTTAATCCTGGAGACGCGTGTGTGATAAAACATTGAAAAGTATGAGTTTCTCCACTTGTGTCGAATTGATTTTTTTTTTAAATTAAACTTTCCTTTCCTGCAGTGTTGGCTAAGCTTCTCCACCCTAATCAGTAATATGTCCTACTCTTTAGAACCTGGAGTCTCAGAGAGCTGTACTGATGCACCTAAATCTAACAATGACGGCAACTCGGGGCACCTAGGCATTCTTGGTAGCAACTGTTGCCTATTGTCACTGACGTCTCAGTTACCAGATACTACTGTGTTCTCAGTGAATGCCAAGACTCCCCTTTTAGGCTTGGATGTTCAGGGGTTTGCCACAAGAGTTAATCAAGATTTCGTTTTGTGTGCTAGATAGTTCAGATACAGTTAGTACTGAGATGGACAGGAAGTGCAATTCTATGAGTAAAAAAACACTAGCTTAAAGCCATTTCTTCTGAAGATGATGAGTACCTTAATCCTTCCCATTGGTAATTCCTCATTCTAAGTCCTCTAGAAAATGCTGCTAGCTGCTCCTCTGGTCCCATCAATAATTCCTCACTCTATGTCCTCTATGCAGTGCTGCAGCTGTAGCTCTGGTCACAGTGGTAATTCCTCATTCTAAGTCCTGTAGGCAGTGCTGCTAGCTGCTACTCTGGTCCCATCAATGATTCCTCGTTCTATGTCCTCTATGCAGTGCTGCAGCTGTAGCTCTGGTCACAGTGGTAATTCCTCATTCTAAGTCCTGTAGGCAGTTCTGCTAGCTGCTTCTCTGGTCCTAGTGATAATTCCTCATTCTAAATCCTCTAGATCGTGCTGCTAGCTGCTACTCTAGTACCAGGAGTAATTGCTCATTATAAGTCAGCTAGGCAGTGCTGATAGCTGTTTTTGTGATCCCATTGGTAATTCCTCATTCTAAGTCATCTAGGCAGTTCTGCTAGCTGCTACTCTAGTCCCAGTAGTAATTCCTCATTATAAGTCGGCTAGGCAGTGCTGATAGCTTCTTTTCTTATCCCAGTGGTAATTCTTAATCCAAGTCCTCTAGTCAGTGCTGCTAGATGCTTCTGTGGTCTCATTGGTAATTCCTCATTCTAAGGCCCACTAGGCAGTGGTACTAGCTGTTTATCTGTTCCCAGTGCTAATAACTCATTCTTAGTCATCTAAACTGTGCTGCTAGCTGCTTCTCTGATCCCAGTGCTGATTCCTAATTCTACCCAAACTAATAAACCCCATTGCCATTACTGCAATATAACATCAATATAGGAAAAATTACAAACATTACAAAAACTAGTAGCTCTAGCTAAAAACTTATAAGGTCCCAAAGGTGAGACCTAATGCTATTACAATGTTTGTTTTCTATGCTGTACGCATTCTCTTAACAGCATGGCCCTTTGGTATTATCGATAAGTTCTTTTTCATTTTTGTTGCCTCTATGAGATAGAGTTCAATGTTATATAGACTGAGAGGGGTGAAGCAAGAGACTGGAAGGAAGGAAAGTAACATTACTTGGAATGACAGCCGAACAAGTCGCATGACAAATGTGTTTGATAGTGGCGGCAGACAAAAAGAGTTGGCTCCCAGCCAAGAGCGGATTTCCATAAAACAATCATGGCTTTGCGATAAGGAATGCAGAATTGATTGAGCTACTGGGGAAAACGCCTGTTTGTGTAAACGCGATGAGCGAGATCATAAAACACGTTCATTGACACAGTGAACTGGAGATAAAATACAGAACAAGAAATAACTAGCCCCAGCTCAGCTTTTAACATGCTCCTAGCAAGCCAGCGCTGTAGCGCCTAACCTGCTCGTACCAGAGGTGCGCTACAGGTTCTAATGGTCCTAGCAGGCCAATGTGCAGCTTCTAACGTGTCTGTCCCAAACAGGTGCGTGCTAGCAAGCCTGATTCTGCAGCTTATAACATGCTCCGAGCAGACCCTTGCTGCAGCTTCTAATATCCTAGCAGATCCTTGCTGCCAGTGGTGGCTGCTCCTGGGAAGCAGCAGTGGGGCGAGGAGAGGGGAAGAGGGTTAAAAAAAAAAAGGAAAAAATAACTTGCCGGCCGGCAGACCGCGCCCCCCCCCCTCATCCTCTCAATCCTCTTCCTGGCTTCTTCTGTGGAAGCAGGAAGCATCCGGGCTCCCAGGCTCCCCACAGCCAGTCACAACATTGCAGTGCAGCGTTGTGATTGGCCTGAGCGGCGCGGTTCGCTGCTCAGCCGGGGACTGGGGTCCTGGGCATGGTCTCCACGCAGACTGTAATGCAGCCTTTCATGGAGAACATTCATGCACACTTACGTAGTGCCCACCACACCTCCTCCTGCTCTGAGAGCAGAGCAGATCTGCCCGCCCGCCCGCCAAGACGCCGCAGCAGGAACAAATAAAATGATAATGTAGAGTTATTATTCTACTTTTTCTTTGTTTTCCACTATGAAAAGCAGTGGGGTGATGCTCTTCTGCCTTAGCGGAGGAGGCTCCACTGCGTGCTGCAGTTTCTAACATCCTTGCAGGCCCTTGCTGCAGCTTCTAACATCCTAACAGGCCTGTGCTGCAGCTTCTAACATCCTAGCAGACCTGTGCTGCAGCTTCTAATGTCCTAGCAGGCCGGGCAGCAGCTTCTAGCATTCAAGAAGGCCCATGCTGCAGCTTCTAAAATCTTAGCAGACCCTTGCTGCAGCGTCTAGCATCCTTACATGCCCGTGCTGCATCTTCTAGCATGCTCTTATCAGCCTGTGATACAGGTTCTAATGGCCCTAGTAGGCCCATGCTAAGCTTCTAACGTGCCCCTTACAAGTGTGTGCTAGTAAGCCTGTTCTGCAGCTTATAACATGCCCCTGCAGGCCCTTGCTGCGGCTTCTAACTTCCAAGCAGACCCTTGCTGCGGCTTCTGACATGCTTCTAGCAGACTCTTGTGCTTCCAAGGTACTTCTAGCAGGCCCATGCTCAGCTTCTCACATAATAGATTTCAATCAAAGCGGGATTGGAGAGAAAGATTGGACATAAGACGCCTGATCTGAATTAAATGTTATTTCTAGAAAGAATTTGCAGTCCTTGCACTCTATGTATTTATGTGGTATGTCTGTGGTTTTATGTAGTGCGACCCTGGCTACAAGGAGCAGAGCTGTGCACAATAGGAGGCCGGAAGCTATGCCAGTGAGAGAGAGTGAGAAAAAGGTTAACACGGTGGGGTCGAGGGGGACGGAGTGGTGCTCTTCTGGAATGGAATGTGATTGGGAGGCCTCTCACTGATGAGGAAAACGTTGAGTTATTTCCTGAAGCCGATGGTAGATGGTACTTGGAGGATACTGGTATGTAGCATTCCATGGCAGTGGCGCCCAGCACGGCAAGCCCTGGAATCTGCTTTTTTTTTCTTTCTTGTGTTTCTTGGGTCAGTGGGAAGGAATGTGAATTCCCTTGGTTAGGCCTGGATATCTCAAAAGGCACAACCCTCTGCGGCAATAGTTATAGGATTTCTTTAATTTAATCTTTCTCATGAAATGCAACAACAGCATAGCTCCCAAAACGAGCACCTCCAACTGGTAAATTCAGAAGCATAACCGTAGCACCCGGAAGGAAAATAAGAACTAAGGAAAAAGATCACTGTCTGCCTAGCAACATTGGGGCTCCTCTAAAAGTAGTAACTAACCTTCGTTTACAGTATGAGGGAGGCTGAGTTTTCCTACCACTGCCGCAAGGTGAGGAAAAAAACTGCTTGTAAATTAACAGGCGGTTAGTGTTATACCGAGCCAGACCAAGGTCTTTCTCTAAATTCTGTAGGGATATGTTAGCGCCACCTGTTCTTGTTCAGGGTCTGTAAACAAGAGACAGACTATTGTAATTCATGTTATTTTTGTGTTGTAATTTTTTATTGCAATAACTTTAAATAAAAAGTGTACAATATGGTATACCAGTTGGAGAGTATGCTCTTAAATGCAATTTAAGAGCATCAGGTAACATAACGCAATGCAAGTCAATCAGGGGAAGGGGGAGGAGGAAAAGGGAACGAAGGGGAGGTATAGCACCCGTGGTACATGACCAGTCCCCCTCCCGACGTGGTGATTTGACCCTCTAGGTATGAAGGGTTGATGAGTCATCAGGCTGGGCCTGCTAAGAAAGGGGGGACGATGGGAGCCTGAGTTCCCTATCTGGGCAGGGGGGTAGGAGGGAGAGGGATGTGCTCCCAGTGTTTGAGTGATGGGGCCAAAGAGGGTCGGGAGGGAGAGGGGATATACGCTCTTGGCAGGCTGAGGGAGGGTGGACCCAGTTTGCCGGACCGGCAAGGTCTCTTGCTCTCTGGCAGGAGAGATATGATAGGCTCTGTTTCGCACAGTAGAGCAGAGAGTAAAAAGAGTTGCATTGGTGGTTATCCCCCTGAAGGGGTGGTTTGTGCATATGCATCTGTACATATGCATGCCCGGTAGAGTAAAAAGGAATCAGGTTGGGGGTTTGGGGAATGTAGGGGGAGTGAAGAGGAAAGGTGGGAAAGACAAGACAGAAGTGGAGAGGGGACTGACAAGACGTGTCCTGGTGGGGAGCGGGATGGGCCTTCCATGGGAGCGTGGGGGATTGGCTGCTCAGTGTGTGGGGACGCCTACCATGGGGTAATAGGGAGATGCCGAATGTAATACATGTCAAAACCAGTATTACCGTATTAAGTTTTTATGAGGGTGGCTCTGACTTATTACTGAGAAATCGGGTACCTCCTTCACGTATTAAAAACTTTGAGTTTTGTTCTCATGGTGGTACAAGTACTGCTTTATTCATCGCAACATACCCCAGATTTGGGGTCTGTCAGTGTACATTGACGTCATGGACATGACAAAAAGACGTGGCATGCCAAAGAGCCAAGTTAACATATTAAAAACATTGTGGTCTTGAATTAGCATTGGATCTGGCCAAAAAGTCATTATAGATAAGCAACCAAATAGCCATTTCTGACAGAAACTTCAATATCTCGATATTGACTTTCTTGGTGGTACACACTGTGGGAACTAAGGAACAATAGGAGCCAGAAATCTTTATTGCATTAACATATATTGAATCTAATAATACCAAACCACCTGTCATCTTAATGCCCATCTTATTATCTATTTTATTTTGAGAAGGCCTTATTTATTTTATTTTGAGAAGGCCAGTATACTATCCGCATTTATGTGCATTTAGGGCCCAAGGATTAGATCATTTAGTAGACATGGCCTTTACTGTCATCGATAGGCTGAGGCAATTTAGATGGATAACGGAATTTTATATAAATCACATTGGCAATTATTAATTGCTCCAAGTGTATGAAGAATGAGTTCAAGTTAAAAACATGGGCGGCTTCTCCTTTGAAGCAGAGGAGCGTCACCCCACTTAAGTTACCTACAAAGCCTCAGAGATTAGAAATAAAATGGTAATTCAATACCATTTTATTTTTCATCTCCTGTCCTGAACAGAACATCAGGACAGGACGGGGCCTGCTGAGTGTCATCAGCAGGGAGGAGGTGGGCTGTCAATGCACTGTTTAAAGTGTGCATGTCTTATTGGCTGGCCGTCTTGTGACGGCCAGCCAAACATGAACACTTTTAACATCTCTAACCTAGATGTCTTAAGACAACGGGGTTAGAGCAAGTGCAGCCCTCCAGAGAGTTGTGGAGCGCCAAGTGAGGCAGCTCCCTCCAATCAGGGCTCTGCTCTCATGCTGCATGAAAGCAGCGCTAGGATTGGTCAAGGGAGTTTCCTGGTGTCTGGGCTGCAGTAGAAGAAAGAAGACGTTCTGTGCGGAGGACATCATGTTCGTCTTCATGTAAATGTTTGATTTTTTAATATTATTTTTGCTCCTCCTACCCCCTAGGTGCCAGCAATAAAATGTAACTTTTACAACACCCAGGTTGTTATAGTCCCTGGGAATCTAGTAAGGGTGCACCAGTAATGATTTGTTGCCCTAAAATATATTGATTACTTTTGTGTATTAGCCGACTACATGTTAGCATGCAGGGTGGATTGCAACCAGGTGCAATCAGGTTAGGCTTTGTTACCTGTTAATGCTTCATAAATTGATGGCAAAGCTTAAATGTACTTCATCACATACTAGTAAAGATGTCCCATAAAATACACAATATGCATGAAAATGGCTTAGTAGCCACTTCTCAGGACAACGTTCACTGAAGAGTAGTGAAGTGTAATGTTGCACAGCTTCTACTTTCTCAGTAGTAACTGTGCGTTTGTTGGACAGCATAAACATTGGGATGGTGCCAGACTGATTCTATGCACCATCCAAACATTTATGATGCCCAACAAACTCACAGTTCCTTCTGAGAAAGTAGAAGCCGTACGACACGGCAACACCAACGTTGGCAGTTTGGGTTCTTATTTGCCTGCGTAGTTTTGTTTTGTATTCCCAAAGACCCGTACTCACCTCTTGCCTGGAGATGTTCATGGTGATAGGGAATATCCTCCTCAGAGTAGGTATCCCCTCTGTATTGGCTGCATGTTGTTAAAGCTTGAACTTTTGAAAGGATTAGCCCATTGTGATACCCTCTCTGAATTTCACATGTTCTTATGGTTGAAGGTGCAGCACTAAATATAAACTGAGCACTCTAGACATGCGGTTACTCAGAAGCTGCTGCATTATGGTCTCACGCTTATTGGTGGGGATGTTACCTTTGTGGTTGAGGCACTCGAAGCTTTTTGGACAGAGGTATTCTATTCATGGGTTACATTCCCAGCAACAGACAACACAACTAGGTTGTTTCACAATTACACAGCAGCAGAAATTCTAAGTATCTACACACCATATGAAGGAATAAAAATACCAAGAACATACCTAGAAGATAGAAATTGGATTGAAAGCTTCCTACCATACACAATAAATGACGTTGGACTAGTCCCCTTAACAGTGAGGGAGCAACATGGCCAGTCTTAGCCGGTTACACATCGCATCCTAATATAGGAAACATGACAGCACCATAGTACAGCAGATTGTGCAACAGTTTAGTTAGCTTGTCTAGGTGTTTGATACAGTTCTCTATGCAAATATAAACATTAAATCCTGCTAGGGCTGCTCAAGCTGCTCAAGTACAATTGACTGCATTGGGCATAAGCCTACAAGCAATCAATGCAGTCATGGGTAAAATTCCCATCCGGCGGGAGGAAATTCAGTTCTGGATTGCACAAAAAACAAATCAGCTTGAGGCAGTGTTTCGCCAAAAAAAAACACAGTGTTCTTACATTACGCCGGCCAATGAGTTTGGCTCCCACTGTGGAAGACTGAACCACTTGGTGTATAGTCTTTGCTACTGTATTTACCAGAACACATGGTACACTCTTGTTAGCTGTTTTGCCAGAATGGCTGAAACAGATCCAGAATGAGTACAGGGCAGCACATGCCCTGGATTTGGAGATGACGCTGATGGGCAGTTTTGCTGCTGTGTCTGCCATTATGTTGTGTAACATCAAAGGGAAAGCAGCAGCATTGGCTATGTGCCAGTTACTCGTGAATTTGTCTCCAGGACACCAGGAGCACGAATTTTATAAAAATATCAAAGAAGCTCATACAACGTTAGGTAGAGATCACTTGGGAGACAGATCTGGTAAACCACAAATAAAGAGTAATTCTGAAAAGGATAACTCCAAGCAAGCATCCAAATTTTCTACAAAGAAGAAGTGGGACAATAAGAAAAATAAAGAAAAGGCTTTATCGAGGGATGGGGGTCTCTTTAACAGGAAGCCGATGAGAAGCGCTATAATCTGTGCATTCGTGATAACATTAGACCACCTGACAAGAATCAGGACCTTGATACACGTTCCTCTCGTTCCTTTCAGGAGTCATCTAAAAAATACTCGGAGAGAGGTGGACAGTCGGAGTGAGTACAGGGCAAGCACATGCCCTGGATTTGGAGATAACACTGATGGGTGTTTTGCCGCTGTGTCTGCCATTATGTTGAGTAACATCAAAGGGAAAGCAGCATCATTGGCTATACGCCAGTTGCTCATAAATTTGTCCTCAGGACACCAGGGGCACAAATTTTATAAAAATATCAAAGAAGCTTATACAACTTGGGAGACAGACCTGGTAAACCACAAAGAGTATTTCTGAAAAGGATAACTCCAAGCAAGCATCCAAATCTTCTACAAAGAAGAAGTGGGACAATAAGAAAAATAAAGAAAAGGCTTTATCGAGGGGTGGAGGTCTCTTTAACACAACATGCCCCCGAAGAACTGTGGCCTAAACGTGGCAGCTGGCACTAAGTGCTGCGCTGCTGTAACTCCAGTGAAGGCCGGGCACCACTGTGCCGCTTCTGTCCCCCTGAGGGACTCCTGACTCAATTATGCCCCACTCGCTGTAGCTACCAGCGCTGGTGCGGTGCAGCTGGGATACCAAAATGCGGACATTGGCACCTCTGCGCCCTCGGGGTCCCCACTGAGACTCAGTAGCAAAAGGGGAACGGGCAAAGTGTGGCAGCTACCCACTGTCAGGTGGGGCAGCTAGGGCGGGAGCAATGTGCTCCGATAGGGGAGCCCCCACTGGGCCCCTTTGACTTCTAATGCCCCCCCCCCGCTCATTGGAGCGGCCTGCTCTCTGGCGGGGCCGCTCGGAAAATGGCACTACTGGCGTGCCTATCATGGAGCCCCTCTCACCTGGGCTCTGCTTCTTGATGCAGCTTCCCTCGGGAGAGCCCCCCTCCTCGGGGACTCCTTACTTGGTTACCGGGCTCCCAACAGCTCACAGGAGCCCCGGGCTGCAGCAGGACATCGTCCGACCTGCTTCTCTTCACCGGGCTGACACAGCGGGGCTCTGCCTCACACATTTAAATTTTTTTATTTTATTTAATGCATTTTTTTTAATGTGCGGACTTCACCCGAAGGTGTCAGAGCACTGTACAATAGAACCAGTTATGTTACATGAGAGAACTGTTACAGGAATGGAACAAACAAAGGTAGCAGGCCATAGAATTAAAACAGCGCAGGCAAAAGGAACACATTATCAAACACAGAATGTACAAACAAAAATATGAATATATATGACAAATTTACAATGACTAAAGAACTTCCTGGCGAAAAATAGCAGGCCATAGAATAAAAACAACGCAAGCAAAAGGAACACAATATCAAACACAGCAGGCACAGAATGTACAAACAAAAATATAAATATATATGACAAATTTACAATGACTAAAGAACTTCCTGGTGGCTCTGAGAAGGAGGGAATTAGTTCTGAAAGTGTCTTTGGAATAGAAGAGATTTGATGTCCGCTTTGAAGATCTGGATGGAGGTGATGGCACGGAGGAGGAGGAGGCAAAGGAGGAAGCGAGTTCCAGATTCTCACCGCATTACCTGAGAACAATTGCGCCATCAATTTTTCCCTTTTGAAGGAGGGGGGCTCAAGCAGGAACTTTTCCGCATTCCGAGGAGGTCTTGAGCCTCCAGACAATTTCAGTTTATTCGCCAGATAACAAAGGGAGGAAGAGTGCAAAGCTTTGTGGGTGATGCACGCCATTTTGTAGATAGCTCTAGCCTCAATGGGAAGCCATCGAATAGAAGACTGGATAGGAGTGATGTGGTCACTTCGTTTGAACCCTGAAATGAAGCAACCTGCTGAATGGAGGACGGATTTGAGGATGAGAGGTGAGATTTGGGAAGGCCAGTTAGAAGAGAATTACAATAATCCAGTCTAGAGAGGACTAGCGATTGGACCAAGGCTGCAGGACTCCTTCTTCTTGCGGCTGCCACCGCGGGGCTCTACCCCGTACATGGGAGCCCCGCGTCACCACCCGTGCCGGACTTCACTCGCGGGGCTTCCCTTTCCTCTTGAAAGCCCCACCTACAGACAGCACAGCCTTGCCTGCCTCTGGGTCGTGCTGGGCAGCGGCCCAGAAGAGATTTCTTTAGCGACTCGGGCCGCGGCTGTGATTTCACGCTGGCAACAAGGGGTGGGCTCCCGCTAATTAAATAAAGGCATAAGCTGGGTGGGCACCTGCCATTTTAGATCAAGCGGCAGAAACGCGGGGTGGGCACCAACTCCTCTCCCCTCCAGCAGGCGGAATCCCCACGTTGGGATTTCCTCATGCATGATTGCGGCTCAGTGCTGTGGAGCCCTCGTGCTCCTCTTCTTGAAAAAATGTAGCACTCACCAGGCGCTCGGTGCCAAGATAAAGTCCTCAAAGAGGAAGGGGCAAAGCAGGGCCCCTCCCCATGGCCCCAGCAGCAACCAGCCCTCTCCGTCAGGAACAGCACACCAGAACAGACTGACTAACCTTCATGGGGTCACAGCCCCTCTTTTTATACACCCTTTTCTTTTGTCTAAAGTGCAGGGCATGGGGGAACCAGATGTAACTGGTTCAGGGGAAATTGGAGCACTTTGTTTTTCAAGCTCCTCTTCCCCTTTGTCAGGTGGGGCTCGTCATCAGACACACCACTGCGTGCGGAGCCAGCTTTCCCTATGGCAGGCACCATCCTATTCAGAGTCAGGGGATTACCCCTCCCACTACTCTTACCCCAGGTGTCCCATTCACTGACTAACCCTGCCCCTCCTGGAACCAACCACCCACACCCCTCAGCCCCTGTCACTCACAAGCTAGACATGCAGTTCACATGAGGCAGGCAGACCCAATGCACACAGAAATGCCACCTTCTAAAAGTGGTATTTCTCCACCAGTCATCATAAATCTACGCACACCATTGCACAGCATTTATTCTCACAAGTTCATACATACTAAACTCGACCCTGCACTCCTCTCATACCAGGAATTACCACAGACACCCTTATTCCCAATGCAGCCCTATGGGAGGGCAGGCCCATCTCACCACACCTACACATAGAGCACACACACTATACACTGGGATACAGTGCTAAAGTGCCCTAGAGGACTAAAACCACTACCACCATGTCAGAGCTTAAGGCAAAAAGTTCAGGGGTAAACCTGCCAAAAAGGGCCAAGTCCAACAGTTCCTCCTCAACAGGTTCCTCCTTGGCACTGGCCGTATTCTCTCCTTCGACGGCTGTTAAAGGAGCTGGATGGGAACATATTTGCTCCATGGATTTGATTCGAGGACTGCCTTTGGGAACATAGTCTGTGGTTGTTGGGAACAGCAATGTTTTGTCTCCCTCTTGGAACAAATAAACGAATTTGTAAGTTTAGAATGGTTAGATCTTTTAATTTGGCCTGATTTTTACCAACCTTAATTGTTTTTAAATTATGTTGCTTTTATTTACCTTTTATTGGATTTTGAATTTTGGATTTTTGACTGCTTGCTGCTTCAAACCGATATGATTGCATTTTAAGACTTTTTAGCATTTTTTTGCATATAAGCATATCTTTCAGCATTGCTTTTAGATAGCTTAGTCGACTCCCGTCCGAGGAGTGGCTGTCACGTGGCTGGTTTAGGCCTGGTGAGAAGCACTGCAATTTTTACATACACTTGTTTTTTTAATTTGCCTTCTTTTCTGCATGTTGACTTTTGACACACATTTGCGTGCATGACAGTGCAGATTATGGTTCTTAGAAACCAGATTTGCTTACATTTCAATTTTGCACATAATCACGTCACCGTAAAACATTTATTACAAAGGATAAAGTTTATTGGTCAGATGTTGTTTGTTGATTGTCCGGTATGCGACATTGCTATCATAAGAGGATAAACGACAGCCTGACTGTGGTCTCGGTACTGTTGCATCGATCTGTTTATTATATAAATATGTGTAATTATGTGTTCAAATCAGAGAAGCACACTGCAAGGGTGCTGCTTTTGGAAGTCCAGCCCAATTGTCCCCGTTTCCCTATGCCAGGAGGGGAGTCCAGCTTGTGACCAAGACTGGCCACTGAAGACACTTACCCTCTGAGTCAGATCATCTAGTAGGGGATTTTGGCAGATCACCCACCCAGGCAACTAGGTTAGGGAGCTCATAGTAGGAGAACACTATACACAGTACTTTTTTGTTCGCATGTATACACTGCTTTAGCACAATGGTGGAATTGTTTATCCTTTTCACTGTTATCGTGATGCTAATCACTCTAATTTGTTTCTGTCTATTAATCGTTACAGCACAAATATTTTATACACGAATCGCAATGTTTCAATAAATATTGAAACACATAGTTGTGTATTGCTTGCGTATCTCTTTGGGAGTGCACGAGTGACCGAGTGAAAGGGTTCTATATCTTTTACCATGATTCCTTGGGGAGTCAAGATTGGTATGTTCTGAGGTTGGGCAATCCATTTGCTATCTTCCTAGATTTAGGGGCACCTATGGCTGCACTGTAAGCTAGCAAAACTATAGGCCAACATATCCTGAGGGGGTGTCTAGCATCAGTCTTGCACCATCCCAACGCATATGCTGTCTAACAAACGCACTGTTCCTACTGAGAAAGTAGAAGCTGTACGATAGTATCACACGGAATGCCGGGTAGCTGAACTTTCTCTAGCATAGTCTGTAGCATGTGGAACGCCTTGTTGCAGAACCTAGAAATGTTATGCTATGTTATGTTATTGTTATTTGTTGTGCGCACAGCTACTCCAGCTAAGGAGCGTCCTGGCGCATTGACAAGGTAGAACATAACATAACAGGAACTAAACAGAAAACTTGAGGGGGTTAACTAAAACAGAAAGGTTTTTATGACTTTCCAGAAAGCCGTGAGGTCCTCCAGCAGGCAAATTTCAACCGGGAGAGAGTTCCAAGTTGTTGCAGCTTTGACGCTGAAGGAACGTCCCCCCCCACACGGCAAAGCCTGTATCTAGGAACCACAGCAAAGGCCTGGCCTTGGGAACGGAGGGTGCACGTAGGGACATAGAAAGAAAGAAAGCTGGACATAATTTCAGGGCCTATACCTCTCAAAATCTTAAAGGTCAAACAAAGGACCTTGAAGAGGATACGCTTCCTCACTGGAAGCCAGTGCAAGGAGCGAAGGACACTTGACACCGAGCAAAATCTGGGCAGGCCGACAATCGCTCTGGCCGCAGCATTTTGTACCCGTTACAAGCGGGTAAGCTCAGCCTGATTGGCCCCGACCAGGAGAGAGCTAGCGTAATCCAGGCGAGAGATGACAGTGGCCTGGATTACCAGCTGCCTGGTTGGGGCGTCAAAGTATTTGAGGACAGGTCGTAAGCCTCTCAGCAGGCCAAAACAACAGGCAATGACTAATGTCACTCATCCTTTCATACCAAAAGCAGGATGATGTCACTTCCAACAACATAATCACCATCTGAACTTGTATGTTTTCATTGTTCTGTGGTATTATTCTGTGTAGCTTTTTTCTTGCAAATTAGTGATAATTTAGATTCCAATATTTTCAAACTGATGGTTAGTTTAATAGGATATACATATTAATTAAGAGACTTTGATTTCAGTTTGTTTACTCAGTTATTTACTTGTGAAGGTAGAAAATCCAACCTATCCTGTGAGTTACAAAAGCAATGATCTCATTAAACTTGATCCAATGAATTATTCATGCACTCAAAGTCAGCATTAATGTTGATATTTGTGCTATCCGTAACAGGAGATCACAAGGGTAATGATGTCTTCCATTATTTTACCAGCTGACATTCAAGCATTTCCTTATAGAAAGCTTACAATATTTAGAAGCATTTTAAGTGATGCTTTTTAAACATACCACAGGGACACAGTTTTTTCTGAAATACTTGCCACATTATGAATTTGATCGACAACGTCTGTACTTTAATTATGTTTATTAGATTATACTTGTCTTTGAAATCTGATACACCCACTGCAGACCAATATAGGTGCAATAGCAGAACGTGTTATTTTGTTACGTTATGCAGCTCAGCTGTCTCTTGGCTTCTTGCTGCTTGGTGTCTTTGGGTGCATGATATTTGCTATTGGTTATCAATTTAACCAATACCAAGGGGTGTGTGTTTGTGTTCATGCCTTGCTACCTTGCCTAACTATTGTGATGTTTTCAGTGTTTTCTGATGGGTGTTGCTTCTCCCAGTGGTGTGGCTTCAAAGTGGTGTTAGTCTTGTAACTCTAGTTTTGGCGTTAGGCTTTAAAATGTGGTTTGTTTTTGCCACTAACCTATGAAATTGTGATTGGCGGCATTTCGTTTTGGCTTGTGTTGCGCCACTGTCTTAATTTTTGGTTAGAGGTTGAGGTGTTCAACCTTCCAGATCTATTTCATTGTGTTTCGACAGCCTTTGCTTTAGTTGCATTGTCTTCTGTTCGTATGCGCTCATAATGTTGTTTGTATTGGTGTACCCTTGGGAGGGGGTGGGGGGTATAGGCAAACATTCCTTAGGATCAGTGAGAAGACTTCGTGAAAATAGATAAAGCAGAGCGATTTGGTTGAATGATAGGAAGAAAAAATAATGCATTCAATTCTAGCTCTGGCCTTTGCTAGTGACTGGGAAAATTCCATCATGTAGAAGGTGCTAGGAAATAAAACTATGGGGCATAGTTACAAGGGAATATACTTTTAGTGATGTTCTGGTGGCGATATCCCCTTCTCCTTATTTACAAAGTGGCATTAAGCCACTTCCTGTGGCTTAACGCTGCCTTGTAAATAAGTCCCCTTTTCACAATTCACTTAGCGTAGAAGTGTCATCCAATGGGTGTTGCAGTGGGTGTTCCCCTGCAAGCAACACCCATTGCTTTTTGATGCTGCCTCATAGGATGGGGCAGTGCCAACAACTAATGCAAGGTAAAACCTGGTCTTAGGATGGCAATATAAGAAGAAATTATGAATTTCTCCTCGTATTTTAATTTCTATGTGTGCTGCAGAATAGCAAATCACCCTTAAAGATTGTTTATGTGCAGGAAGATGTCCCTTCCTGCACATAAACAATCGCCACCGTAGCACAGGCACTCTGGCGAAATGACGCTAGGAAAAATGCAGGTTTGCTCATATTTTTGTAAATACGGCGCATCCCTGCATTAAAAAAATGTCTGAGTGTGGCGTTTCCAATTTTGGAGTAATATTGCCCTCCCACATTTTATTGTAAAAATCCCTCTAAGCCCGTCATAGGCAATGAGAGGTTATGTGACCATATTTTTGTTTGTTGCCTAGTCTGTTTTCTATGGTTGTACCTAACAACACACAAACATACCACACCATGATACATCCCCCTTAGAGGAGCAGGGCAGCCTATATAGACAGCAACAACAAAAATCAAACTCAATATCTTTTGGTATAGCTGTCCGGAGGAGCAGTTGATGATCCTGTCCTTTTGTGCCTAAGCCCAACAACACAAGTGTTTCTCATTTCCAGGGGCGAGTCAGGGAGCTGGCATAATCCCTCAGTCTATGCCCTAAAATTTCCTCTAGGAAATATCTTCATATCTTTCAAAATTTCCTGGGATAGCCCCTTACAACACCATTCTTTCTGCCTCCATACATTAACATTCCCAGTACCTATCAGTTCTTAGTAGGTGGCATTGGGTTCCACCTCTCCTGGCTATTTCTCGTTTTGCCAGGATTAATCCCTTGGAGCAGAAAAGCAGTTGTTTCCTTGGGAGGTTAACGTCATTCGGTATCCCCAGTACAACAAATTTTGGGGTGTCCAAATCTGCAACCTCCAGGATCACAGCGAGTTCCTAGAATTACCTCTACCCAAAAAGTGTGTATCTCAGGACACTCCCAGATTGTATGGAATCAGAAACACACTGTTGCCCTGCAATTCCAGAAACCTGGAGGCTGAAATCTGCCCAACTTGAAAAGCCTATTCCAGCTGCAGTAGACCCTATGTATAATTTTTTGTTGAATGTGCCTCAGGGTTGCTTTGTTCGGCACCTCTCGCGGATGCATCCCAGTGTAGGTCTTCCATATTACCCACACCAGCCTCCCATTGGGCTCTAAGAGCATGCACGTTGGCAAGTCTATTATTTAGGAGTCGGTGACATGTATAGGAGACCTCATTAATAGGTATCTCTAGCAGAAAGTTTCTATTTCGTTGGGGCTACTATTGTGCAGGGCCTTCCACTCTATGGAATCTGCTTTCACCGCGTGCTCCACCTGCAAGTATCTGAAAAGTTGGGAGGGGTCCAGACCATATTCTCCCTGCCTGTCCTCAAATGTCTTCATCTGAGGATCCGCCTCCCCCACCCCCGCTAGAGCTCCATGAGTAGACAGCCCTATCAGGTCCGATTGATTCAAGCTTGACAGTTTCTGGAGTTCCCTTAACATATTACCCTTTCATAGGGGATCGGGATGGCTTGGCACAACTGTAACATATGTGCATGTTCCGCTCCATCAACAATCTTTCTAATCTGATCACTGGGTCGTTTCTTAAGCCGAAACCCCATTTGTTTACAGCTTGCAGTTGGGAGGCCCAGTAGTATGCCCTGATGCCTTGTAGGGAGATGCACCCCATTGTAGACCAAGCTTTGTAATGTTTCTAAGGCTATCTGGGGGACCCTACCATCCCTTAAGAGGATGTGTAGTGTGCCATCTACTTCCTCAAAAAAGGCTTTAGAGACTCTTCTGGATAGCATAAAAGAATGTGTGCTCAGTGATCATCTTGAATAATGACGCCCTACGCAGTAGCGAGAATGGCAGCCATCACCATTGGTTCATATCCACTTGGCAACCTCGGTGGGCTGCTTCCAGGTTTCTTTCCATGAGTCCGGACTGGCACAATGTGGCCTTGATGCCTAGGTAGCAGAAACAGTCTATCAAAATCCTGATCTTGGGTGGGAGGTCACTGGGTTGGAGAACTATAGTTAGATCTCTGTGTGTAGAGTAACTCAATTTCTGGGTCGCCTGTCATGTCCCCTCTAATGCTGGACCAGCAAGTCAAAGGCTCCTTTAAAGGGGCAAATAAAAGAGTATATAATGGGCATCCCTGCTGAGTTCTTTGCTCAAGTTTATTCTTTTTCGACAGCACTCCATTACCCTTTACCCTCACTATTCGGCCACTGTACAGAAAACATGACCAGCTGAAGAAGCCCACCCCAAACCCAAATCTTCTTAAAACAGGAAAAGGTAACTCCAGTTTATTGAGTTTCCTGGGGAGTTTCTAGGTTACCCTGGCGTAGAGTGCATTGCCACAGTCGAGTCTGCTGCTGATGAGCACATGGGTGACTGTTTTGTCTGGATTCAGTGGAGATTCATATGAATGTCTTTTGAAGCAGGTGAAAGTGTGTGGAAGCAAGATGATGAGACGGCGTTGATCTCTACGGTTCATTGTGAGAGAGGAATCCAGTATGTTGCTGAGGTTTTGTGCATTGGTCTGTGGGGGTGGGCGGAGTTCGCAGTGCAGAGGGCCATCAGCACTTGTCCCATGCTCAGGGGGTGGGTCCCAGGATGAGGACTTCGGTCTTGTCCAAGTTGAGTTTGAGGCAACTGTTTTTTAGTTGGGTGGCAACTGCCTTCATCTTGCAGTGGAAGTTGTTTCTGTTGGATGTGGGTTTGTTGGTGAGGGAGAGGATCAGTTGGGTGTCGTCGGCGTAAGAGACAATGTTGGGTCCATAGTTCCTGACAAAGCCACAAGAGAGGCCATGTAGATGTTGAAGAGGGTGGGGCTAAGGGAGGAGCCTTGAGGTACTTAATCAGCAGCTGATTTCCGTGGGTTTGGAGAGGAACAGAGGTAGCCTGACTTGCTTTGTTCGACCGGTGAGGAAGGAGTGGATCCAGTCCAGGGCTTTGTCACAGATGCTGGTGTTGTGGAGTATCGTGATTAGGGTGCGGTGGGAGACAGTGTTGAAGGCGGCCGAGAGTTCTAGATGGAGGAGGGCTGTGGATTTGCCCAGGTCGAGGAAGGAGCGGATGTCATCAGTGGCGGCGAGAAGAGCGGTCTCGGTGCTGCGGTTGCTTTTGAAACTGGATTAGGAAATGTCCAGGACCTAGTATGCTTCGATGAACTTGGAGAGTTGGGAGTTGATAGCCTTCTCAATGACCTGGGCTGGTAAGGGGAGCAGGGAGATGGGTTTGAAGTTCTTGAGGTCTGTCGGGTTGGCGGATGGTTTCTTTAGCAGAGGGTTGATCTCGGCCTGTTTCCAGTCGTCTGGGAAGGTGGCGGTCTCGAAGGAGCCGTTGATGGTGCGGCTGAGTTTAGGGGCGATGACGGTGGGTGCTCTATGGAAGATGTGGTGCAGCCACTGGTCCGATGTTGCTCCTGAGTGGATGCTCTTCATTCCTTATCTTAATTCTGGCAGCAAAGCACCCGTTTCTTAGGACTCCTTGAACATAGCAAGAAGAGCATTCCCAAATTCGTTAGGGTTCGTTAGTAAAATTCCATTGGTATTCAGTTGGGATATGCGGTTTTCCCTGGCTACATTAACCCCACTGCCTTAGAAATTTCGGCAAAGGAGATGTCCTGGGCTAAACAGTGTCTGTCCTATGCCTTCAGGGTCGGGAGGGTCTGCTCCTTGAGACGGCCATAAGGTCCTTCTTAGTACTGGGTCGCCCCGCTGCGTACAAGTCCTGGTAGTACTGAGCAAAGTCTTCCGCAATCTAGGAGTTCTTATCAACCTAGGACCCATCTTTCCCAATTAGCTCCTTCACCCATCCCACTGCTCCTCTCATATGCTCAGCCAGCCAGTAATTGACCAGACTTGTCTCCCACTTAGTATAACTTCCACTGCCATGCTAGGAATTGTTTTCTTTCTGGGCCGTGGGTTTGTGCATAGTAGGCTCTGCCTCCAAGCACTACCTTTCTGCTCGGTCATCTGTGTAATTTGTTTCAGCCTCCCTAATCTGACATTTGGCCTTCACCAGTTTCTTCCCTTTTTTCTTTTTTCTTCCGGCTATACAGTTTTAGCTTTATCCAGGAAGCCTGCCTTTTAGGCTTTCCAAAGTCAGAGATTTTTTCGGCATGGGTAAAGTGGACTCTGGCCCAGGATCCCAGCCTTCAGGGCGCCCCTGATTGAGCTTGTTCTGTTCTGTAGTGCGACTTGCACTGATGACCTTCAATATTTATTAAACAGATTGTTTTGAATGCTGTATACCTTTAATTATTTTTGATGTGAGTTATTTGTGAGAGGCTATTACGGGCACTTTGCACAGAAATGTTGTGTTTGTTTCATGCAACATCCATTAAAAAGTTTCTTTTAGATTAAAACAGGAGCCTCACACATGAGAAATGGGAGGGTGTCTCGGAGATTATTAGCAGTAATTAGGGAGATGCTGCTGTTACAATATTGAAATACACACCACTATTCCTGAATATTAGAGGGAAGCACATTTAGAATTTGGACAAGTGTGCCTGTGCGCTGTCAGTGACCTGGTCAAAGATGTCATAAAAGGGTTGTTATTGGTTTATAAATTCGAAGCTGTTGCGAACAGGGGCCCCAAATTACGTTTGGCCGAGGGCTCACACAATCCTTAAGATGTCCCTGCCCAAAAATGTAATCGGTGAGGCTACGGAGTTTTTATACTCGTCGAAATATAGGTATGAGTCCATGCAGAGTTCCTCCACTTTCTCCATCTGGGAGTTCTCAACTATTCAGTCACCAGGTGCCCCTCTACCTTCTCACCTATGCTCCCGGTAACACCTTAAGAGGGGCATGATCCAATTATGTGGACATTTTGAACTTTGGTGGGCTGCGCAAAAACGATAGGGGAGTGGGAACACCCTGCCGGCTCTGTAATGGCTTTCCATGTAAGACATGTGATAGTGAAGTAGAACATAAAAGGGCACGTTGTTTCTAAATTTGTTTCCAAGGCTTTGAGATGAGGCTTGGTCACGAGGAGTGTTGTTTTTATTGGTTATTGCAGCTTACTTTTGAAAATGAGGACGTACCAACTTAATCTTTGAAAGGGTCAGGGAAAAATCAAGGCAATGCAGAGGAAAAACAACAGAACAAGTAGGCCAGGGTGAAAATGGATTAGAGATGGTATTGCTTATGTATGCAAAAAGGCTGGTTTCCTTCAGCTGGGCTCAAGTTACCAACATTTCCCTCAGACGTCAGCAAGATTTCGGTACCGTTTATCCTTGTATGTGAGTGTGTTTTTGATCTTCAGGGAGATAGTATCAAGGGTGTTGTTGATAGCGAGTAGTTGAGCATTAAAGATTGTTTGGGTAGTTAGCTCAGTGGGGTTTTAGGTGACCTGCTTGAAGACTTGGGGAGTTTGTATGTACTCTTGCACCATGCTCCACTATGAATTCTTCCATGGATGTAGAGTGTGATGCATAAAGAAGGTTAAAGTCACCAGGGAATTGGCTGTGGAATTTACATATGAATGTTGAGGATAGTTATTTGGCAAATTCATGAAGAAATCTTTTGTCAAGTCCAAGGAGGATGGGAATGAGATAAAATATGACAGACCAACCACATGAAAGTGAGAGCCATTCAAATGTGGAAGCTTAGCAGCTGGGGAGAGGATTGAAATAAAGAGTGCGTAGGTCCTCATAAAACAAATTTTCACACTCGGTGTCATGCTGAAGCGGTAACAATCTAACATAATTTAATATTTACAACCATTGAGTATTACGTTTTCCGTCTTTTTTTGTATTGGAGTTTGACACCAATTTGCCTTTGCTACACTGACCATGCATACTTTTAGTGCAAGGTTCTGACTTTTGAAATTAGAAGAGGTGAGGTCTTTATTGGTGTGATTTTTTTTTTCTTCTCCTGAGGCTGATTATTAGCACAACATTGAATTGTACCTCATGCCTGAAGTACGGTATCCACACGATGTAATGCACGTGCCTGGCAATGTAGTTTGCCTGCATTCATGGACTGAACAGGCTGGCTACCCCGCCGAAATGGAACTGGTGGGTTTTACTTGGGGCCCAAATTATAGTAATTTGAAGTGAACAATTTACTTCCAGTGTGAGCACGGAACAGGGTGATGTTCTTTAAATTAGACTTATTGTCTCCCTTTTACAGTGGACAAACGCCGAAAGGCACAGTTATTTGTCGCCAGCAAAAATACATATTACGCTTTTCAGCGCTGCTGCAGCGGCAGTGGGCGGAGTAATTGGAAAAAATTGAGGCTTCCGGCGCTCTGCTCCTAGTGAATGAATCAATCTGCAGGCGGCTGTGGCATTCCTTGGCAAGCGGAGCCCTTTGGGGGAGCCTTTTGCAGTCCTCTTTACACCCCCGCTTGGTGGACTAAGTGCCTTTCATTAATATCGTCTCACAAGCAGTCAGCGTAGCGTGCACATGGCCCCCCTCCACATATGCATGCGTGGTAAAGACTTAGGGCCAGATGTATCAAGATTACCGATTCGCTATTATAGACTCGCAAAATGCAATGTGTGTAGGTTTTTGCAAAAATGTTGTGATTCCTACATATTCCTTATTAGCGAATCGCAAATTGTGAATCTCTATTAAGGAATGCCTTCCCATTCATTCCTATGGGCCTAGAGGCCTATAGGAATGAATGGGAAGAAATGTGCAAAGTACCAATTAGGTACTCGCTAATTGCGAATGCGATTTCATGGGTGCAAGGGGGCCGGGTGAAAAGGCCACCCTGATGCACCACTGATATATGCATGTGTGCACATGTGGCGCACATACATGCCTTGAGGGCATGTATGTGCGCCACATGGCACTTAGAAAAATGCAAGAATGCGTTTTTCTAGGAATTTGCAACTAACCAGCAACTAAAAGTTGGAGGTAATTTGCGATTCCTGAATGCTAATTCGCATTTTGCGATAGCAATCAGAATTGCATTTAGGGAATCGCAAATTGTGTTTCCCTAACTGCATTCGCAATTCAGGTTATCGCAAATAATTGCTGTTAGACCTGACATCATTGGCTTGAGTCTCTCCTCCATTTTTTCTGGTTGCCTCTACTGTTTTACGATGTTTTGCTGGTATATGCTTTGGGCGCCGTGTCACTGCTGATCAGTGCCATAGCGCAAGTGCTCCCTCTGTTAAAATGATGTATCTACTGTATCCATGTTTGGCTTATTTGGTTTACTGTCAGTCCCTAGTCTAGTGCACCAGGAGTGCCGGGGCTTGTAAATACAAATGCCGCTCGTGGGCTTGCAGCACGTGTTGTGCCACCCACAGGAGCGGCCTTGTAAAAGAATGTCTACGGGTCGGTCATTGCGAGACCCACGTGCAGTCTTGCACTGTCACGTCGGCTGCGCAGGTATACCTACCTGCCAGCCCTCCAACCTTCCCTTACCTTCATGTTAGTCACCCCTATGGTAGGCCCATGGGCAGGGTGCATTGTAAGTGTAAGGTAGGACAAGCCTGACCAAGTTGGCATGTCCTGATAGTGAAGTGCCGCCATCTTAGTGCTTCACTATTGCGAGGTAGCCTGCTCTCCGTTGGATAGAATGGGCCGCCGGGATTGTTAATGCTATGATCCTAGCTGGCTCGGAGAGTACGGTGCAATGTCGAGTTTGGTATCCCTGAGCTCGGGGTTTAATTACGCATCCGTTGGTGTGGATGGTTTTTGGACTCTGGGTTCGAAAGTAGTACTTTTAGAAAGTGTCTACTTTCTTGTCTAACCATATCTGGTCTCTGCTGGTCTTGCGTGTGTGTGACAGGAGCTGGGTGGCTCCAAGAGGTCTGGATGAGTCAGTGTGGGATGAGTGGGACATTTACGTTGAGCGTAGGGGGAGAGTAGTTGTTGATAGCCTGCCTTGCCTGATACAAAGCATGCCTCACCTCCTGCCGAGCGACTGATGGCTCTGTACCTGCCATGGACGATCCTAGCCCCACCTCCTGCCAGGAGGGCGATAGCTCTGCTCCTGCCAGTATCAATGCTGGCTCCACCTCCTGCGGGGCGTCTGAGGACCCGGCCCGGCTCAATGAATAGGCCAGGTGTGACTGCCTGGTTCCACCCACCGCAGACCCAGGATGTTGGGAAACCCCCGGCATAGACAAAGGGATCAAAGACGAGAAGGGGTATAAGAGAAGGACCCCTGAACTAGGAGATCAGATCACTTCTGACAAGGAACCCTGTAACCAAGGACAAGAAGCCTGCTGATCTAAAGGACTGCTTACCCCTTCTGCCAGTGTGCTGTTGTTGGGGGAATCCTGCAGCGCTTCTTTATTTTTGCCAAGGAACCAGGAGAGAGGAACTTGGTGTGTACTCTCACGCTTGCAAGAAAATCTCCAAGGACTGGAAGAGTGCCAGTCTCCTGCCGAAGTCACAGGGCTAAAGGACTTCACCTACTACAAAGTGCTATCCGCTGGAAGTGTGAATCCAGCATCTCTGAAAGAACCAGCACCCACGACGATCGGACGCTGGGCCCAACCGACGCCAGCAGCAACGCCAGTGAGTAGGAGTACGGCTCTAACTCCAGAGGACCTCGTGTCTGCCCCGCTGCTGATCGCATCAACCGTGTGCCCTTCGACGCCGTGAGCGCTGCTCACTCTGTGCAACTGCATCATCGACAACGCCTGCTGTGGCCTGATCGACACCGAAGACGCAACGCCGGATTGCTCGACGCCGCTGATCATCGTGTGCGTCATTTTCCTAAGGTACTGTGTTGTTGGGGGTCCGTGTGACTCCAGGCCCGACGTAGCGCTCCTCGCGGTCGACGCCGAACCTGTGGATTATCTTTGCCCAGCGTTGTGTAGCTCCCGTGTGAGTTACCCTGTTGCTAAAGAACTGTGTTTACAAGAAGAAGAATTGCTTGATACTAAAGACTCTTTGTGCTACAGAAGAAACTACCTTTGAACTATCCTTTTTCCTTCCTAAACGTATTTATTCCGATTGTGTACAGTTTTGCCGTTACTTTGGTCTTGTGCTAAGCCTTATATAAAAATACTTATTTTTATAATACTACTGTGTCGCGTCCATTTGTAGTGTATTCACTGTATTACTGTATGTGGTCATAATTGCTTAACACACAGCCTCTGAGATAAGCCTGTTCTGCTCTGCCAAGCTACCAAGGGGGTGAGCAGGGGTTATCGAAGGGTGTGATCCCCTTGCCCTGACTAGAAAAGGAGTGTCCCTATTTGTCAGAAGTGCATACCTCTGCCAACTAGAGACAGCCGGTTCTAACATTGGATGCAGCGGTGAGGATTTGGACCTTGCATTTATGACCCATGTACAGTGATTAGTGTGCGCTAGTGAAAGCAGACCATAACGCAGTCACAATCTGGTTCGGAAGGATCCTATTTTTGTTCTCCACTCTCCTGAAACGTGATTTTCTGAACACTGCCAGTTTTAACCATGAGTGACAACGGAGTCACTGCCCCTGCTATCGTTGTTGTGGAAGAGTTCGAGAGGAGTAAGCTAAAGAAATACAAGAAAGATGAGCTGAAACACTTTTGCAACCAGTTTGAAGTTCCTAACACCGGCCTCTCGAGAAAAGATGATTTTTATAAAGCATTGCAGGCCTGGTGGGAGTCCAGGAATCCCTCTGATGTGGTGGTGGTACCCACAGAGGAAGGGGATGAGGAGGTGCCAGTGAATGGACCTGTGCCCTCTCCCGGAAGCAGTGTTTCCTCCAAAGGTCTTTCCCCTGAAGAAAGAGAAGAAAGGGCGAAAGAGCGAGCTTACAACATGGAGATGGCAAGGCTAAAGATAAATGGGCAGTTGGAGTTAGAAAACGCAAGAGGTAGAAGGGAAGCTGATTTAGAGATCAAAAAGTTGGAGTTTGAACGAGAGAAGTTAGCTTTGGAGCGTGAGGCCAGGTTGAGGGAACTGGATATCCAAGCTAAAAAGTTAGAGTTGAATCCCTCTGGTGGCAGCACTCCATCCGAGCCTGCAGAAAGTAAGTTTTACTTCCCGAAAGATGTGATCAAAGATTACAATAAGAATGAAGATATTGGTCAATGGTTTAAAGCATATGAGTTAGCATTGTTGGCCCACCAGGTCCCTGAGAAGAATTGGGGAGCGGGGTTGTGGGGTCGCTTTGTGAATGAGGGAAGAGATACCCTGTTAGACATGCCTGTTGCGGATAGGATGTCGTATGCTCATATGAAAGATGCTTTAATGTTGCGATATGGTTTAACCCCCGAGCAGTACAGACAAGCTTTTAGGGAATGTAAGAAGTTGCCTGGTACGACATGGGTTGAATATGTGTCTTATTTTTGCAGAGCCATGGATGGTTGGGTAAAGGGCAGCAAAGTGGAAAGTTATGAAGCTCTCTATGATTTGTTTGCGTGGGAGCACTTGTCTAATAACTGTTTTCCAGAGCTGCGCCAGCACCTGATTGATAGCAAGATATCTAACCCTAGAAAACTTGCTGAGGAGGCGGACCGCTGGGTCAGTACCAGGGTCCACAAGGGTCCAGTGGGAGACTCAGCCAAAGGTGGGCAGGGTCCCCAGCAGAAGAGTGGGGGGGACAAGGGTAAACAGAAGGAGTCTCAGAAAGGGCCCCAAAGTAATCCCCAAGGGAACCAAGGGAAGGGTTCCCAGCCCCCCCCCTGAGAAGAAGTCAGGGGCCCCGACGGGTAAACCTGTTCATAGGGGCCCCCTAACCTGCTACGGTTGTGGGCAGGTGGGACACCGGTTTTATGACCCCCAGTGTCCCAAGAAGGATTCGAATGCACCGCCACGTGCACCCCCTCGTCAGTTGGCAAGTGTAGCCTTGGGAGGGGAGGAGATGGTTGTCCATGGTGGGAGGGGTCCCGCAGAAATGTCCCTGGTCTCGCTAGGAGACATGCAAATGGTCCCTCCACCCCCTCTGCCTAGTAACACTAGTAAATATAGGCAGTGGGTGACCATTAATGGCCATAGAGTGGAAGCTCTCAGAGACACCGGAGCGAGTGTGACAGCTGTCAAGTGTCACTTGGTGTCCAGAGAGCAGGTGGTTCCCCACGCATTCTACCCCGTGATAGCTGCCGATAACTCCCAGAAAGAGTGTGAGGTGGCTCAGGTTTCCTTTGAATGGGGGGGGAGTTTCAGGTACTCTTCAGGTTGCTGTGAGGCCCGCCATGCCTGTCGACTGTCTCCTGGGCAATGATTTAGAAGACTCCCCTTGGGCTAAGGTGGAGCGAGCGGCGCACTTGAAAATGTTGGGTGTACCCGAGTGGGTGTGTGCAACCACTCGATCCATGACAGCGAGTAAGGGTGTTGATGGGGTCCCGGAGCCTGAAAGTACGGCCCAGGACCCAGCTGTGAAGAGAAGAGGCAGGAGGCGCGGGAAACCGGCCCCCGTTGTTCCCGTGGTCCAGAAGGAGGTAGACCCTGAGGGGGATGCCCTGGAGCCCACAGGGGAACAAATTGCCGAACTGGGAGATCTGCCCGAGCTGACCCACTGGCAGCAGGATGGTGGTCCCTCCAGGGAGGAATTCTGTGCGGAACAGAAGGAGTGCCCTTCTCTTGTGGGCATGAGGCAGCAGGCCTCAGCCCAATCCTCAGGTGATCAGTCAGGGTCACATTTTGTGTACTGGGAGAACGACCTCCTGTATAGCGAGCCTAAGGCTGCTGAGCCTGGGTCAGCCCGTGTGCTGGTGGTACCCCAGCGCTTCAGAGCCTTCCTACTGGGTTTGGCTCATGACGTACCGTTAGCTGGACATCTGGGGCAGGACAAGACCTATGACAGGCTTGTCACCCATTTTTATTGGCCTCAGATGCGTAGGGATGTAGACATCCATTGCAAGACTTGTCGCACTTGCCAGGCAAGTGGGAAAAGCGGAAGGAAGCAGAAGGCTCCCCTCCAACCTTTTCCGGTGGTCAGCACCCCCTTTGACCGGGTGGGTATTGACATTGTTGGGCCCCTGGACCCCAAGACAGCCCTGGGCAACAGGTTCATCCTGGTCTTGGTGGACCATGCCACAAGGTACCCGGAAGCCATCCCTCTCAGGACAGTGACGGCCCCCGTGGTGGGACGGGCACTGATGGGTGTTTTCTCCCGGATGGGGTTCCCCAGAGAGGTGGTGTCCGACCGAGGCACCAACTTCATTTCGAACTATATGAAGTCTCTGTGGAAGGAGTGTGGGGTAACCTACAAGTTCACCACTCCTTACCACCCTCAAGGAAATGGGCTGGTTGAGAGATTCAACCGGACCCTGAAAGGCATGATTATGGGTCTTGAAGAACCAATGAGGCGGAAATGGGACGTCCTCTTGCCATGCCTGTTGTTTGCTTACCGTGAGGTGCCGCAGAAGGCTCTAGGGTTCAGCCCCTTTGAGCTCTTATACGGTCACCCGGTAAGAGGACCTCTGAGTCTGGTCAAGGAAGGCTGGGAGCAATCTCCCAGGAAACCTCCCCAGGATGTGTACAGTTACATGCTGGCCTTTCGGAACCAGACTCGGCGCTTCAGGGAACTTGCTCAGGCAAATCTGGAGGCCAGCCAGGAGGAGATGAAGCGATGGTACGACCGGAATGCCACTCTGGTAGAGCTTCAGCCTGGTCAGGAAGTGTGGGTCATGTCCCCTGTGGAACCTTGTGCGCTCAAGGACAGGTGGACTGGACCGTTTAAGGTTGTGGAGAAAAAGAGCGATGTCACCTACTTGGTGGACTTGAAATCTCCCAGGAACCCCTTGCGGGTCCTGCATGTCAACCGTTTGAAGCCCCACTTAGAAAGGTCCGAAGTGGGCATGCTCTTAGCTACAGATGATGGAACGGAGGAGGAGAGCGAGCCTCTTCCTGACCTCCTGTATGCTAAAGAGCAAGACGGGTCAGTGGATGGTGTGGTCCTCTCTGACACACTGACCCTTGAGCAGAAACAGGATTGTCGCCACCTGTTGGGACAATTCCCGGATCTGTTTTCCTTGGTTCCGGGTGTCACGCATTGGTGTGTCCATGACGTTGACACCGGAGACAGCCCTCCTGTGAAGCACAAAGCTTACAGGGTGACTGACAAGGTCCGAGCGTACATTAAGGAGGAGGTCTCCAAAATGTTCGCGTTGGGGGTGATTGAGTCCTCTAGCAGTCCTTGGGCCAGCCCAGTGGTCTTGGTCCCGAAGGCTGCAGCGCCTGGTGCTTCACCAGAACTCCGGTTCTGCGTGGACTACCGAGGGCTCAATTCGGTCACGAAGACTGACGCGCACCCCATCCCCAGAGCTGATGAGCTCATCGATCGGTTGGGGGCTGCCCGGTACCTTAGTACGTTTGACTTAACGTCTGGGTACTGGCAGATCGCCTTGACTGATGGGGCAAAAGAGAGGTCAGCATTCTCCACACCAGATGGGCTATACCAGTTCCGGGTGATGCCCTTTGGGATGAAGAATGCCCCTGCCACCTTCCAGAGGTTGGTCAACCAGGTCTTGGCTGGACTGGAGGAATTCAGCGCCGCCTACCTGGATGACATCGCAGTGTTCAGCGCCAGCTGGGAGGAACACTTGCGCCACCTCCAGGAAGTGTTGTTGGCCCTGCGCGGAGCAGGCCTCACAATCAAAGCCAGTAAGTGCCAGATTGGGCAGGGTTCGGTGGTGTACTTGGGGCACCAAGTAGGGAGCGGTAAGGTGGCCCCCCTGCAACCCAAGATTGATACCATCCTGGCTTGGGCACCGCCCAAAACCCAAACACAGGTGAGAGCCTTCTTAGGACTCACGGATTATTACAGGAGGTTTGTCAAGGATTACGGTAACATTGTACACCCCTTGACTTCGCTGACTTCCAGGAAGCAGCCACGAAACGTGATCTGGACTGATGCCTGTCAAACGGCCTTTGACACCCTGAAAACTGCAATGTGCACAGCACCTATACTCCAAGCACCCGACTTTTCGAAAGAATTCATTGTTCAGACGGACGTTTCAGAGCATGGCGTGGGGGCTGTTCTAGCTCAGGTGAATGAAGAGGGCCGAGACTTGCCTGTAGCCTTCATCAGTAGGAGGTTACTTCCCAGGGAAACGAGGTGGAGTGCGATAGAGAGAGAAGCATTTGCTTTGGTCTGGGCGCTGAAGAAGCTAAGACCCTACCTGTTTGGGACTCACTTCCGGGTTCAGACGGACCACAGGCCCCTCAGATGGTTAATGCAAATGAGGGGTGAGAATCCAAAACTGTTGAGGTGGTCCATTGCTCTACAGGGGATGGACTTTACAGTGAAACACCGCCCTGGTACAGATCACGCCAATGCTGATGGTCTGTCCAGATTTTTCCGCCTTAGTGATGAGGACTCCCTAGGGTAAGGGTAGTTCTCCCCACATTTCAGCTGGAGGGGACACGTGTTAGACCTGACATCATTGGCTTGAGTCTCTCCTCCATTTTTTCTGGTTGCCTCTACTGTTTTACGATGTTTTGCTGGTATATGCTTTGGGCACCGTGTCACTGCTGATCAGTGCCATAGCGCAAGTGCTCCCTCTGTTAAAATGATGTATCTACTGTATCCATGTTTGGCTTATTTGGTTTACTGTCAGTCCCTAGTCTAGTGCACCAGGAGTGCCGGGGCTTGTAAATACAAATGCCGCTCGTGGGCTTGCAGCACGTGTTGTGCCACCCACAGGAGCGGCCTTGTAAAAGAATGTCTACGGGTCGGTCATTGCGAGACCCACGTGCAGTCTTGCACTGTCACGTCGGCTGCGCAGGTATACCTACCTGCCAGCCCTCCAACCTTCCCTTACCTTCATGTTAGGCACCCCTATGGTAGGCCCATGGGCAGGGTGCATTGTAAGTGTAAGGTAGGACAAGCCTGACCAAGTTGGCATGTCCTGATAGTGAAGTGCCGCCATCTTAGTGCTTCACTATTGCGAGGTAGCCTGCTCTCCGTTGGATAGAATGGGCCGCCGGGATTGTTAATGCTATGATCCTAGCTGGCTCGGAGAGTACGGTGCAATGTCGAGTTTGGTATCCCTGAGCTCGGGGTTTAATTACGCATCCGTTGGTGTGGATGGTTTTTGGACTCTGGGTTCGAAAGTAGTACTTTTAGAAAGTGTCTACTTTCTTGTCTAACCATATCTGGTCTCTGCTGGTCTTGCGTGTGTGTGACAGGAGCTGGGTGGCTCCAAGAGGTCTGGATGAGTCAGTGTGGGATGAGTGGGACATTTACGTTGAGCGTAGGGGGAGAGTAGTTGTTGATAGCCTGCCTTGCCTGATACAATGCTGGCTCCACCTCCTGCCGAGCGACTGATGGCTCTGTACCTGCCATGGACGATCCTAGCCCCACCTCCTGCCAGGAGGGCGATAGCTCTGCTCCTGCCAGTATCAATGCTGGCTCCACCTCCTGCGGGGCGTCTGAGGACCCGGCCCGGCTCAATGAATAGGCCAGGTGTGACTGCCTGGCTCCACCCACCGCAGACCCAGGATGTTGGGAAACCCCCGGCATAGACAAAGGGATCAAAGACGAGAAGGGGTATAAGAGAAGGACCCCTGAACTAGGAGATCAGATCACTTCTGACAAGGAACCCTGTAACCAAGGACAAGAAGCCTGCTGATCTAAAGGACTGCTTACCCCTTCTGCCAGTGTGCTGTTGTTGGGGGAATCCTGCAGCGCTTCTTTATTTTTGCCAAGGAACCAGGAGAGAGGAACTTGGTGTGTACTGTCACGCTTGCAAGAAAATCTCCAAGGACTGGAAGAGTGCCAGTCTCCTGCCGAAGTCACAGGGCTAAAGGACTTCACCTACTACCTAGTGCTATCCGCTGGAAGTGTGAATCCAGCATCTCTGAAAGAACCAGCACCCACGACGATCGGACGCTGGGCCCAACCGACGCCAGCAGCAACGCCAGTGAGTAGGAGTACGGCTCTAACTCCAGAGGACCTCGTGTCTGCCCCGCTGCTGATCGCATCAACCGTGTGCCCTTCGACGCCGTGAGCGCTGCTCACTCTGTGCAACTGCATCATCGACAACGCCTGCTGTGGCCTGATCGACACCGAAGACGCGACGCCGGATTGCTCGACGCCGCTGATCGTGTGCGTCATTTTCCTAAGGTACTGTGTTGTTGGGGGTCCGTGTGACTCCAGGCCCGACGTAGCGCTCCTCGCGGTCGACGCCGAACCTGTGGATTATCTTTGCCCATCGTTGTGTAGCTCCCGTGTGAGTTACCCTGTTGCTAAAGAACTGTGTTTACAAGAAGAAGAATTGCTTGATACTAAAGACTCTTTGTGCTACAGAATAAACTACCTTTGAACTATCCCTTTTCCTTCCTAAACGTATTTATTCCGATTGTGTACAGTTTTGCCGTTACTTTGGTCTTGTGCTAAGCCTTATATAAAAATACTTATTTTTATAATACTACTGTGTCGCGTCCATTTGTAGTGTATTCACTGTATTACTGTATGTGGTCATAATTGCTTAACACACAGCCTCTGAGATAAGCCTGTTCTGCTCTGCCAAGCTACCAAGGGGGTGAGCAGGGGTTATCGAAGGGTGTGATCCCCTTGCCCTGACTAGAAAAGGAGTGTCCCTATTTGTCAGAAGTGCATACCTCTGCCAACTAGAGACAGCCGGTTCTAACAATTGCGATTACACATATTGTGAATTGCAAATGTAAATGTGAAATGTAAATGTACATGTATTTATATAGCGCAAATCACCGACCCGGTATCTAAGCGCTTGCTTAGGGAACCCGTCCTGGTATTCCCCTGTGAGATAGCCCCGGCAGGGTATCCACAAGGTGAAAGCCAGGCATCCCACCGTGAGGGGCCGTTGTGGAGATTAAGCAAGCTATTGCCCAGAGTCGCAGAGTGTGAACCCGTGAGTCGAGTAGGCACCGGAGCGAGAATTGTCGAGTCCGTGGAATTTTTTAGCCCAAGACCCGCCGAGGCGGGGAATTGAACCCTGGTCCAGGGCCGATCTCAGCTTCCGGGTCTGCCGCCTCTAACCCCTGAGCCACACTTCTCCACATATTGCGAATTGCATATGTTTGATACAGTGCAAAATGCATTATTGCGATCGCAAACGGGCCGATTCTGCAAATCGGTCCGTTTGCGATCACAAAAAGCATTAATACATCTGACCCTTTAAGTGTTAGCACAACTCGGGTCACCTATTAACGTCGCCGCAGATTACTTTGCTTAAAACACTTGCGCAGTTTAAATCAAATAACAATTTAGGGGCATATTTACAATTACTGGCGCATCCCTGCAAATTAGCAGTGATGCGCCAGTAATTGTGAGCCATGCCTCCGCCACCCATGATGCGCCGCATTTACAATGCGGCGCACCATGGGGAAAAAACGGCACAGATGCGTCATGCATCTGTGCCATAAAGGTGTCGCATTGCTGGAGTTGCGTTGCATGCGCGCCGCAGCTCCAGCAATGCTCTGGGGGGCCCATTCTACTAATCCTGCGTCAAGCCTTACGCCTGCTTCAAGCAGGCGCAGGGTTTTGACGTAGCATTGGCCTAAAAGTGACTGAGTGAAATCTTGTAGATTTCACTCAGCCACTTTTAGGAGGCGTTCCTGTGCCCCTCCCCCCCCCCACCCTCCCCCTTGCACCGGAACGCCTCCTTAATGCGTAGGGCTTTACAACGAGACGCATCGCTCAGATGCGTCACGTTGTAAATAGCCCGCACCATGGCGCATCTTTTGCTCCGCCGCTT
Source organism: Lissotriton vulgaris (assembly GCF_964263255.1). Lineage (NCBI taxonomy): Eukaryota > Metazoa > Chordata > Amphibia > Caudata > Salamandridae > Lissotriton > Lissotriton vulgaris. The sequence continues at coordinate 889,467,692 of NC_141691.1, forward strand.
CGTCACAAAAGTGATGCAAAGGCGGCGCAAAAGAGGCGCAAGGGGCTTGTAAATCTGCCCCATAATACCTTAGCAAACTTGTTTACGAGAGCTAATTTTGCCATGTGAATGATTGAGGTGGTGTGCGAGCACCTGGGTGCGTAGAATGGCCGTCTTATCTCAGGCCGCCACGCACCAGTACTCTGAGTGGGGAGTGGTTCTCTCTCCCATACGGTTCCCATGGCAGGTATATTTCAATCAGCTAACGAGGCCGCCAACAGTAGCTGAAAAAGGAAATTGTTATTGTCCTGTTTGGGCCAGGATAAAGCAGACTGGTGAGGATTCCTGCTGGCAGAGTGAATGCTACAAATGTAATCAGTATAATGGCATTAAAAACCTTGTTGCCACTTCTCAAACATTCCACTGCTTTAATCACTTTCTGCTGGTTCTTCAGAATGATCTAATTATACATTCACCGTGGTAGCCGTCCCACTCAATACATTCATCAAGCCCCAGGGCTGAAATTAACATCGAATCAGTTTCATTAAGTGATTTCCTATACCCCACTCACTTCCTTTGACTCGTAACCCCTCCTCCCCTGCAAGTTCTTGCCACCACACGGGAGAAAATTCAAAACTTTAGAAATGAATTGCTATATTTTGTTTGGGACAGTCTCTTTTATGTATCTTGCAAATTGATATGCATGCGCTGATGATGTGCAAAATACGCTATGCTTAAAAGTGCAGATGCTTTTAAATAACTTGAATAAATATTGCCTTAGATAACAAACCTCTTGGGTGCAGGAGAATTTGCCCAAGTCTCCATAATGAGATGCGATAAATGCAACTGGTATGCCCTAGTGTGGGTCCTGGATCTGCCTGTGTCTAGGATGTGAGCTGTACCTCTCTGTTGAGACCTCAAAAGGTTGAAACCAGTGTGGGATTGTTTGGACTCCTGTTTAGAGGTGACATTATGTAGCATTTTGGACTAGACTGTTCACACTGAACCAGGGGCGTAACACAAGCCCCCGCAGGCCCCCCATTGCGGGGGGCCTGCGGGCTCCGGGGGGCCCCGGCCGGGCCCCTCAATACATCTGTGACGCTGACGCACAGCATAGCTCTAAAATGCTGCACAGACAGTGCCAGTGCGGGCCCCGGCCGGGGCCCCTTTGAGTCTTTGAAATAGTGCGAGTGCCCGGCCGGGGCCCCAGCCAGGCTTTGAAATGGTGCGGGCGGGGGCCCTGGTCGGGGCCCCTGGGAGTCTTTGAAATGGTGTGGGCCCCGGCCTGGGGCCCGAGTCTTAGAAATACTGGGTGCGGGGGCCCCCGGCCGGGGCCCCGAGAGTTAAGTCCAGTCCGAAATGGTGGGGGGGCCCCGGCCCGGGCCCCGCCCGTCGTCACCCGTGTGAGTGTCTGAGACTGAGTGAGGCACTTTGTGTGTGAGGTGAGCAGTTATTATAATTTATTATCATCAGTACTGTATTATCATATCAGTGACAGTGAGTCGATCCTCTCGACTCGAATCAATGAAATGGCGGCTGGATGCGCGGCGCGCACACAATTGTTTACTATACTCCTTGAGTCCTCCTGAGTTTCACTTTCCGCCGCCGCGTATGCGCGTGGGGGCCGGGGGCAGGGTTGGCTGATGAGTGGTGACCAATGCCAGGCAGCCCCACATGCGCAATGAAATCGCCGATGGCGCAATGAGCTCACACGCAAATGTGCGTTAGGTGTGGCGTGTGGCATCAGGGGCGCGCATAGCCATACTCAAGAAGACAGAGAAGAGAACGAAGAAAGACGAAGATAAAGCCAGGCCCGCCCACACTCAGGACTGTCCGAACAGCCGAACTCCGAAGTAAGTCCGTCACCGGCGGGGCCTCCAGCCTCAGGGGGTGACACCCCACGGAAGGACAGACCGTGGCCGTGGGGGGAGTAGTTGACGATCTTAAATGACTTTGGCAAACCAAGGGAATGAAGTCAAAAAAGCTGCAAATGGATATATGCTTCCTTTGCAAATCAACAAGCCTTCTTCTTTCCATTCATTTTAAACAACCGTAGGAACTCACACTTTAACCCGTTAAGCGCGCTGCAAATTCCGCCCCAGTGCGGACGTTCCATTGCGCTAACGGGATCGGAACGTTCAGTGGACGTGCGCAGCACTAGCGAGGTAGTGCACGCGACGTCCGCTTAATGTGCCTATTAAGGAATGCAAACACAGACATGCACACGTTCTCACAGATGGAGTCGTGTCTCTGTGGTACCGGTCTCTTCCTGTGTTCCTTTTTACCATCTGTGATTTCTAAGTGTTACCTCCCCACCCCCAGCAAATACAAGGCTTTTAAGAGGTTGTGATTGAGCCAAGGGTCACACCTGTGTGATGTCTGTTCGGGTGAAAGGATGTCACGTCTTCTGATGTCCATGATAGATCCTGGTGAATCTCGTCCATGTTTTTTACCGTGTTGATTTATTAGCATACAGTATCCACGAGAAGGCTTTGATAGTATTTTCTAAAAATAGTTCATACATTTGCTGCAGATTTTTTTTATTATGTTTGTATTCTTTTATATATTATATTGATAAATATTGATGCGTGGTTTCAGTTATCAGGTGGGCAACAAATAATTTGTAATATACAGTTATGAAGAACATAACACTTAAACGTGAATATCTCTTTAGTGTACCCAGCAGCATTACATGTGGTTGCAATAAAAAGAGAGGGAGACCGAGAGGGAGGGAGAGAGAGAGAGACAGAGAGGGAGGGAGAGAGAGAGGCAGGGAGGGAGAGAGAGACAGGGAGGGAGAGAGAGACAGAGAGGGAGAGAGAGACAGGGAGGGAGAGAGAGAGAGAGAGAGAGACAGAGAGACAGAGAGGCATAGAGGGAGGTAGAGAGAGCGAGAGACAGAAAGACAATATAGAGGCATTTCCTTTAAATGTTGGAGGTTTCAAAGCAAAATATGCTAGATTTCTAGGTGGTAGGGCAAAGTGGTACATGGTGGGCCGCGTCGCCGGGGGTGGAGGCATGGTGGGCCGCGCCGCGGGGGGCCCCCTCCATGTGCTTTGCAGGGGGGCCCCCATCAAGTTTCGTTACGCCACTGCACTGAACCGGCTCAAGGCTGATGTGCAAATAGTGGCTCCGCTCTCTAGTGGTGTACTGAGCAAAACAATGGTGTGACTCGATTGTGCCCATCGTAATTACTACTGGCTGCGTTTAATAAAGAGTTGCGTCCCTCCCTTTGTTGTCTATCCACACTAAGTCCACTTAATAGCCACCCATAGAAGCGAAAGGTTAAGCTGTAATACAGAAAAACTACTGCACCCCTGCAGCTCACACCCCAAAAACTGCACTTCCCAAAGGCATCTCCATTCCTTGATATGGTACTTACATTATCTCCACTATTGAAGAAGTCCACTCTCATTTTGTGGCTGTACTCATATTCTGCTGTTTATAGACCGGATATCGCCTGCCATAAATTAGGTTTTCCAATATCCATAAATATTGTTTTCAAAAATATTTTTGCAAAACGGTACTAAATAAATAACCTATATGTTAAACGGTATTTCTTATTGTAATGTTGTTACCCACAGCCTTGTTACAGTAATAAATATTACTGTATAAACTGTCCTAAGTATGCCAGGACGGACAGTGTTTTCCAGTTAGTTGAAGAATTTAGTTTCACAAATCAAACCTGCGAGGTTTTCTGGCTTGGTCAGCACGAAAGCATTCCATCTGGGGCCTGCTGAGAGCACTCCTGTTTGAGCGGTCTGTTGGATAGGGAACATTGCCTTTTGTTGAGGGCAAGTGTTTTCCGTCTGTATTATTTGCACAGCAGGAATAACACCTTTTATGGTATCAGGCAAGTATAGATCTTCTAACGTGTATAAAAAGTCTTGTTATGGTTTAAAAAAGAAATAAAAAGAATAGGCCTGCAGATCTCGCCTTGAAAGTGCTTTAAGAGCACTACACTGATGTGCACATGTGTCTCAGGAGTCATACTTGTGTGTTCATTTTCCTTCAAGTGCACACTTTATTTTTAGGTCTCGCCTGTCGATGCGCATGCGCATCGAGCAAGCGAGAGTATTGGGACTTATCCACTCTTTATCCACACTGCAAGGAATCGTGGCGATTCCTTGCAGTGCCCGTGACTTTTAAGCTCAATGCGCATGCGCATTGAGCTTAAAAGCGCGTGCACGTCCGTCTTGGTTTACCCGCTCCGCCCCCTCCCCTTCCCGCCGTCTCGCATTTCGCAATGCCCTCCTAACAACACACACACCCTCTCCCCCGCTCCGCCCCCTCCCCGCCATGTCTGCCCCCTTCCCGCCGTCTCGCATTTCGCAATGCCCTCCTAACACACACACCCTCTCCCCCGCTCCGCCCCCTCCCCGCCATGTCGCATTTCTCCTCCCCCCTCCTGGGTCAGGTTTAAACAACAGCACAGAACATTATATCTTCGACGTGACCCTCTCCCCCGCTCCGCCCCCTCCCCGCCATGTCTGCCCCCTTCCCGCCGTCTCGCATTTCGCAATGCCCCCCTAACACACACACCCTCTCCCCCGCTCCGCCCCCTCCCCGCCATGTCGCATTTCTCCTCCCCCCTCCCCCCTCCCCCCCTCCCCCCTCCCCCCTCCTGGGTCAGGTTTAAACAACAGCACAGAACATTATATCTTCGACGTGACTCAATAAACCAAGAGCTCGTGGTGCAGCAGGGGCAGTCGTGCAAGTCTGACGTGACGTTCATGGACCCGGCCACGTGCGTCACTCAGATTGGAAGGGCAGCGGTGTCCACAAAGTCATGGTTGCGTGTAACCCAAAACACATCACTCTTCTGGCAGCAATTTCCCAGCCTGCATTCCCTGACGGTGAAGGTGAGCAGGCAGTGTAATGAGAATGGCGCGGATTTATGCCCACCTGCCCTAAATAAATCGCTGTGCCTGGTGGCCCTTATTTGTTGTTTATCCTATTTTAATCAGGGTTTGTTTTCTAACAATGAGCGTTCTCTTTTTTTTCTTCTTGCAGTGTGTTTTATAGCACAGGTCTGTTTGACTTGTCACCCACACACGGTGCGAAAACTCTGAACGAAAATATTAACAACCAAGTCCAGGTTGTGGATGGGACGTATTTACTTCAGCATTTTCCTTTTACTACCTGTGCATTCTCCAGTGTTTCAAAGAATGCGTGTGTCAAGTGCTGCGTTCTCTTTGTTTCGACCTGGGGCATGCAGCATTGTGCACAGTGCATTCATGCTCTGTATGACGTGCTTGTTTGGTTATCCTTCCTCTCCAACCCTGTATCGAAGGCTGCTAGCTTGAAAGACCTCTACTAAATAGCTGCTTGGTACCGCCAGAAGATGCTAATCCCGACTATACAGCCTGTCTCAGCACAGTAACCTTTAAAATTGCTGCAGGGTAACAAGCGATTGCTATGTTGGGCGCAAAAGACATTTAAAATTTAGAAGAGGAAATGCAGAAACTAACATCGTTTTCAGTCATTTGTAGTAAGTGGTAAATTTACAGCCCAGCTGTGGTGACAGCATCCTGATTTTCATGCTGAAAATTTCTTTCTTAGCAGTTAGTTCTTCAGGACACTTCTAGGCCTGCGGCACTTTTTTGCGCAGCTTCCTCGCATATGGGATGGCATTTGGCCGAGCGCCCGGCTTTCACTGTGGCATCCAGACAGCGTCGGCATTGTGCCGATAAGCTGTGGGGCTTTCTTTCATGTTCATTAATTCATTTAGCTAATTTTGTGGCAATTGCCTTTGACGGGATTAACCGCCTCTTTAAGAAGAGCGGTTTGTTCTGCATAAACAATGCGCCCAATTTCCCCAGAAGGACATTGCCCTTCCCGGAAGCGGCACTCCAGGCACCCTCACCCTCACTCACCCTCAACACCTCACTCACCCTCACCCTCACTCACCCTCACTCACCCTCAACCCCTCACCCTCACCCTCACTCACCCTCACTCACCCTCACTCACCCTCACTCACCCTCACTCACCCTCACTCACCCTCACTCACCCTCACTCACCCTCACTCACCCTCACTCCATCACTCACCCTCACTCACCCTCACTCACCCTCACTCACCCTCACTCACCCTCACTCACCCTCACCCTCACTCACCCTCACACAGTGCAATAGTTCTCAGACCATTTCAGTTAGAGCTTTTAGAAATGTTTATGGCTTTTTTTATTTGTAATACTTTACCATTGGCTACAGGAAACAAAAATGCTAAACATTTACAAAAAAAACCCATAAACAATTCTAAAAGCACTAACTCTAATGGTGCGAGACCTATTGCATTTCCAATGCTTGTTTAGCTCTGCTGCTTTCTCCTAGAATCACTTTCCCTGTGATGTTTGTTAGAGGTACAGTGAAAACCAATATTCAGCTAGGCACAGAAATTAGCTAAGCTCCTGCAGTTGTAGCACGAGTCACAGGCAGGTGAATTGCAAAGATCCAATTCCAAGACCCGACAAACCTCTATTCTCCAATTCCCTTTATACATTCCTTTAGTTCTAAGAGGCAATGTTTTATTTGGGGAAGAATATGTGTCAGGGCTCTCGTCTGAGGGCAGCTTGCGCCAACCCATTGCTCCTATTTGTGCAGCCTATAACAGAACTAACTACTAACCATGAAATCCTACAAGTAGAGAGAGGATGTGGCGTGACGGCCAGAGATGCCAACTTTGGAGCTGGGGTAACAGCTTTGAGTCTCGGAGTGGGCTCCACCTCCTCTGGTTCTGGACATAATACATACTCTCCCCATGCATACAGAAAACGAATTTGTCCTTATCTGGTGCTCATTAAAAGCTTCATTACCTTGGGTCGAGTTCTCGCTATAAGCTCCAGTGTTGACGATTGAGAGCTGGTGCTGAGCACAGGAAACCACTGATCCAAGTTAGCAGGGACGTTTTAAGGATTTTATGGGCCCTGGGCCAAATGTATTTTTGGGTCCCCTGTTCGGACCAGCTTTGATTTTATGATTCAGTCTCAGCTCTTTCATGCCTTCTTTGGTCAAATACTAAATGTGCGTGTACATCTGATATTCAGGGAAAGTGATGTGAGTTTTCAGTATGTAACACAACAGCAGCCCACTAATATTACTGCAAATAATCTCTGTCACACCCTCCCATTTCTCATATTTGAGGTCCTGTATTGAGCTATATAAACTTTTTATATGGATGTTGCATGACGCATAAACACATTTTGTCTGCAAAACGAATATAATAATAGACTCTTACACATTAAAAATGAATGATAGAAAAATGCTATTTACAACATTGTGTTTAAAAATTATTTAAGGTCATGAGGGCAAGACTCTGTAGGACAGAGCTGGCTCTTTCAGCCCCCCCCCCCCCTTTGAAAGGCTGGGGCCATGGGCCAGAGCCCACTTTGCCCATGCCTTAAAACGTCTCTGCAAGTTAGGCACTACTGAGGAGGGACCTACAGACCCTTAGCAGGTTATACTAAGACCACATTGAAGGTAGCAGAGAGAACATCCCATTATGCTTTCCTTACCGGAACATTACGTCATATGAATAGTCTGCAGTTTGAGTAGCTTCAGCACTTGTTGTTGATGGTGCAGATTGAACTTGTTTTCCAGCAGTGGCCAGGGATCATCTTGATGAAAGAAGGAACAAGAGTAAATCAAGTGGAAGTTCGGCCGAACACTAAGCTGCAGGTAGACAAAGGAGCTGCCAGCTCAGATGAAGACTTAAGCTCTAAATTCAATGATAATGTGCCTTTAATGTGTTCTTGAAGTGATTGGGGGCTGGGATTTGTTGTGAGATGGAACTGTAATACAATCCATAACATGGAACGCCAATGAAAGGAGAAGAAACCTGCATATCTCTGCTTCTTGTTGAGTAGATGAGTGATCTTGGGGCCACTGCTTGTCTTGGGCTCTGTGATAGGATGCCCTGTGATCCAAGAAACTCCTGTTCTACCATTTGAACTTTGCATCCATGAGAACCTAATGAAGTGCTGTTGATCTGTACATTTTAAACTTTACCAGCAAATGTGTAAAACCTCACCCTTTGCCAGGGTGGCTGAAATTTCCAGGTTTCTCCTATTTTTTAAATGTAACTATCTGTCTCCGAGCCCCTGCAGACAGCTTGTTCCATCTAAGGTGAGCAGGCTGTCAGGCTGCCCGCCCACAAACATTTTATCTGCTACCACTCAAGGTAGCTTTGACCCTGAAAGGTAGTGGTGAAACACAATAGTAGCCAGTGTGCAGCAGCACCACCCTTCTATTTTCCTCACCCTCCAGAAGCCCTACCCTTAACAGGCGAGTCAAAATATGCGTGGTAATGTTTTCTTGGTGTTTGTCAGTGCCCCGGTTTACCTTAGTCTCTTAAAAAAGATATATCTGCAGCTTTGTGAAGCTGACAAAGTGTACAGAAAAAATATTGAAAATTATTAAGAACATTTCTTGGTAAAATCAAACACTTGTGTGGCTGTGGTACAGGAGTTGGGGAGTTTTATTTTGAGTTTTTTGCAATTTCCAGATGTTTTCTGCTGGACGTTCCCCATCACGTGTGTTACCTTTTTATATTCTGGACAGGACAGTGACCCTAAATATGGTGGCTTCATGAAAAGAGCATGAGAACGGAGTGGGATATCTGATCGGTTTTAACTGAAAGTTACTTGTTTTATTACCTGATTGACTTGTGGTTTTTAGGGATTTAGCCTATGACGATGCCAAAGTTTTCATCTTGTTACCTGCTGTGGGAGAATCTGCCAAATGACCAGGAAAATGAGATCTCATGTGGCCCAGTTAGCAAGAGTATTATGGTTTTCTTTTACGTGTACTTCACAGGTGATGGGTAGTTTGAAATGTGATGAATGTGTGGGCCTGTGAGTATTGCCTTTGTGCCTGTTGTAATCTAACTGAGCGTCAGTGTTTTAGGAATAGATCTGGAAGTCGTAGTACTGCAAAGAACCTGTGGGGCGCTAATGTTCACTATTCCATAGGAGAACCTTTTTTTAAAAAAAAAACAGTGCTGGAAAGTAGGGTTGGGGGTGCCTGGGTAGAAATCACTAGAATGAGTACAGTGCCCCTAGTGGTGCATATAAATCTTATATAGAAATGTATCCCCTGTTCTAATAGCAAGATGGACGCCGTATGTGGTCTATAGCTCTTTAGGATGTGACTTTAGTTGGAGTTTCGAAACTAACATTTGTTAAGAGTCAGTGGAGACTGGGTGCAAATGATCCACTTGGCAAAAGCAGTTTACAGTGGTATAATGACATTTGTCTTGCTATAAATCATTTCTTCAAATACAACTTAGTGAAAACCCTTGAACTCAAACGTCATGTCCTAGTTTACTGATCATTCACCTAACTATATGCAAAATGCGTGTGTTAAAAATATCTTGAACTGTGTGCAGCATAGATACTGTGAAATGTACATTGTACATCAGTTCGAAGTACTGTTGATGCATTTTCCATTTCAAATACAGATATCAATTGGTTTGACTATGTCTGATAAACTAGTATATCTAAAATTCTGCAATGATTGCAGTGTAATTAAACTAAAGCTAATATCAAACAGTGGCAATCATAAAACCTAAATTAACTTTTTGGCTTTTTCAAGGCCCAGCTGAATTGAAAATATCCAATTAAGATACACAATCTTTTTTCATGGGCCTGCGACCATGGAGATTACAAGACACTCATACACAGAGGCTCAGAGCTTGACAACTGAGAGGCTCTCAGATGATTGAAGTCCTCATCAGAAACTTCAGGCTTTGTAAGCCGTGGACCTAAGCTGAAGGCCTCAAATTAACAACTGCGTCCCACCTCCCAGGCGTCTCAATTCGCTCAGTGACATCCCCCCTCACCTGTCGCTGACAGATTCTTGATTACTGTGCTTTATATTGTCATCTTGATGTATTGGCCAATATGTTGTTGCCTCTTCCACCTGTCAAGCCTAAGTAGGTAGCCTTGCCCGCAGCATCGATCTACCATCCGTGGTTCATTACTTCAAACAAGTGTTTACTATCAGTCTTTCTGAGGAAGCAAAAAACACTAATATTTGTGTTAAAACTTAAAAACGCTTTTAAACTGAGGATGGCATTAGTCATCCAAAATCTTACTGCATATTTGCCATTAGCGGCGTAAAAAAACAGCACCACCTAAGGTGCGGCATCTTAATTGTTCAGTGGCTTAATTTGCTTCACATAGGCTAAGATACTATATATTCAGTCATCATACCCATAATAGCATTGACAGTGCTTGTTTCCTTTGGAATAGTTTATCTTTTTATGTTGCACAGCAAGATACAAAGAGTTGGCACAGAAATATCATTTATAAGAGATTATCCAAATAACAAATGTAAGGTCCAAAAGAATTTTATATACACACAAGAAATTATCAGCGGAAAAGAGAAATAGCAGAAGGGGAAGTCCGTCACAAAAGATGAAAGAAAGACAAAGAGAAATGGGTTTAAGCACATTTTGACCATCTATAAGATTATGCAGCTAGCCTAAATGTATATTACAGTATCCAATACAATTGCCTAGTGGCTGCCAGTCAGTTCATAATTGGATCCCAAAATTGATTTTATCCGTTTCCATTCCGGCTTGCTCTTAATGATAGCAAGTTCAAGTCCACAGAGGTCCGAGAACTGGTCCCGCCAGCTAGTTAGCAGAGGGGGATCTGGATTTTTTTTTACATTATCATTTTCCAAATAATCAAGCAATGATGTATCTCTTCTTACATAACATAGCAGGTAAATAATGTCTAGGAAGGAGAGCGTGCGTACAAAACTCAGAATAATACACAATATATAGTTCGGGTAACTGACAAACAGTGAGTTTTACAATTGGAGGAACATGTGGGACATAAGGCTCAGAAAGGGAAATGGAAGAAAAGAGGCACATAAAAAACAAAACAAAAGGGGGGCATATATAACACAATAACTTTACATCCAACTGCAACAACAACTACAACAACTGCATGTGATTACCTGGCGATCAGATCTCCACGAAAAAAAGCCTCCAGGGGTAAAGAAATTGATGAATAAAAAAGCAGGTGCATATTTTTACAATTGCATGTCACTTCAGCTAACCCCCTCTGGGACTATTTGACTTTTTAGTTGAGACTGGCGGTCAGCAGTGATCTTGGCAATGTAGGAGCGGTATGGCCCCCAAATATCAGTAGGTCTAGACGAACAGTGTAGAGTACTCCACACAGTTAATATTGCAAAAAGCCAAGCTCCTAAGCCACAACTTCAATCTCGGAGGCCATCTATCACACCATAATAATGCAATTTCCCTCTTTGCCAGCAAGAATCCCAATGCGGCAAGTTTACAGATAGTGCGTGGGAAGTTGAAGACATAGCCCAGCAACGGAATTTCTGGGGTGGGGACCAGGTTCATGCATAAAATTTCACTGAAAGTGTGGTGTACCTGTGACCAATAGTCATGCAGAAGGGGACAAGTCCAAGAGAGGTGGACGAAATCGGCAAAGTGGGCCTTGCACTTGGGGCAGTGATGGGGACGACTACAGTCTATTCTATGTGAACGTGCTGGGGTGTGGTATAACCTACGGAGAAATTTAAAATGGATGAGTTTGTGTCTACTGTTCAAGGAAATCTCTTTCGTGGCTCTGCAGCACTGTTCCCACTGAACGTCCGATATAGGTCTCCCCAGATCACCCTCCCACGCGGCGCGAACTTTAGCGTCTAAAGTGGGGATTGAGAAACTGCACAGTCTGTATAATTTAGAAACCATGTGTGCCCCCGATGTGTGTTGGATGAGGAGCGTAAGCGGGGGAGAAGAGACAGGAGCCAGTGGAAATGTAGGGAACGAAGCTCGTAACATGGAACATAATCTAGTTAAAACAAAGGAGTCCATGAACGAGCGTTCAGTGAAACGAGGGTCCTCAGATATAGAAAAAGCATGGCCCTCAGGAAAGAGGTCACCAATGGTGTGAATGTGGAATTTAGCCAATGTGTTTTTGACTACTAATTCCCCGGTGATCGGGAACCAAGATGTATTGGGCAAAGGAAGGGCCGGTGAATATAACTGGTCCAGACCAAGAAGCCTGCAAAGCCTATCCCAGGCCCAGCAGGTTGACGAAACAGTCTGTATGTCCTGCGGGTCCCGCGGGAGGCCCCGGGGCAGAACAGTAGAGAGAAGTCTAGGAAGGACCAAATCCGCTTCGGGTTTCAAATACAAAATGCGGGCATCGGGGTGGAACCATGAGTACGCGTAGGAACATTGTGCAATTAAAAAATAAAGATAAAAATCGGGAGTAGGTGCAGTATATAATATTGACACTGTGGAGACAAAGCACTCCGGCATGCCCATGCGTTTCATGATGGACAGGAAGAAGGGCCACTCCAAGGAGACAAACGCTTTCTCAGCGTCGAGAAGGATCGCGGCAGCCGGAGTGGAGGGTCTATTTGATGTAGAACAGCAAACAGGGTCCTCAGGTTCAAAGAAGTGGAGCGGTGTGGCAAAAAACCAGACTGTGCCTGGATATGATAGACTCCATCAACAATGAAAGCCGGATGGCGATAACTTTTGCCAGAATCTTATAGTCGAGGTTTAATAAAGAGAGAGACCTGTATGAGCTGCATAGTTTGGAGTCTCTGCCCGGCTTGGGAATAGGGAATAATGACTGCCTCTCTGAACACGGGAGGGAGACAGCCCGTCTCAAGTGCCTCTACATAGACTTCCACTAATCACGGGACTAAGGCCTCTTTGTAGGCCTTATAAAACTCGGCAGAAAGGCCGTCCAGTCCTGGCGCCGAAGAACCCCTTAACGCATCTATAGCTTCGACAATGCTATCTTGAGTGATGGGCGCAGCTCGAAATTCCTGCATGTGTTTTTCCAAATAGACCATGGCGATCTTGTTGAGGTAGTCACCCTGATCCCTCAGATCGCCCGACAGTGTGGATGTATATAAAGTTTTGTAATAGGACAGGAAGGTGTCGCAAATTTCTGGATTGGAGTGAAGAAGCTCACCCTGCGGACCCTCAACCTCTGTGATGTATGAAGAGTTATAAAGGGGCGAGGCAGTTGCGCCAGCAATTGGCTGGGCCTGTGCCTCCCCTCCCCATACTGCCGTGCCACAAATTGTTTGGTAAGAAATTTCAGTTCCCTGTCTGCTTCGTCTCTAAACTCCATCAATAATGACAAACCACTGGCTTCCTTCTCACTGGAGGGGTTCCATAATAGTTCCCTATCTAGTGCAGCAATATCTTTTTCAACACGGGACAGTGTGGAACGAATGTCCCTCAACACACCAACATGTTTAGCAATACAAACACCCCAAATGTACGCTTTGAACCCCTCCCAAAGAACCGCCCAGGAATCCACCAACCCAGTATTGAGGTCGAAATATTCCTCAATGGCCTGTCGGACTTCCTCGGTGAAGACTGGGTCAGATAGTGCCCTCCCGGGGAACCGCCATTGTCTTTCATATCCACCCAATCTGGGGACCTTTAATTTAAGAACTATTGGGGAGTGGTCCGACAGTATGCGAGGGAGTGTGAGGAGGTTCTTCGCCCAACCAGCCACCCCAGGAGAGATGCGCCAGTAGTCAATTCTGGTCCAGGTATTGTGAAACCCAGAATGATGGGTATAGTCAGGAAGATGTGGGTGTAGCCTCGCCTCAATGTCAATTAAGGAGAAGTGTGAGCATATGTCAAGCAGGACCGGGCGTGATCTAGTTTTAGTGTCAGGGGAAGAGGACGTACTGTCTCTAGTGGTATTCATCAATAAATTAGTCTCCCCTATAATCAACAATCCAGATTCGAGTGTGAGAAGGTGCACCTGTAGGTCTTGGAAAAAGGACGGGGAGTCGACGTTGGGGCCATAGATATCGACCAATGTAAGTTTATGTCCCATTATTGTCCCAGTGACTATCAAATAGCGGCCGTATGTGTCAGTAATAGTGTTGGAAAGAGCAAATGGTACACGTTTGTGCACAATTATGGCTACTCCTCTAGAATATCTGCTTTAGTTAGAAAAAAACACGGTGTGCGCCCCAGCTACTGGCGACCTGAGAGGAGTCAGAAAAGGACAAATGTGTCTCCTGCAAAAAAGCGATATCGACATTGTGTCTAGTGATTTAGTTGAGAACTTGTTTGCATTTTTTAGTATTATTCAGCCCCCGAACATTCCAGGAAAGCAATGAAAGCCCGAATGACTCGGGCTGAAGGCCTAACTTGGCCATTCGAGAATCAATATAAAAAATAATCTAAAACGTACGCTACTCCAACTCAATCTAAGAGATAAAAAACAAAACTAAGCCCGCCCCCCTCCCGCCACCCCGCCTCTTGTCAACCCCCAAGAGGCGAACCCACTGGACCTCTTTAGCGTAACATCGTAATGTGCCTAACACTGACAAAATGGATAAACAATAAACAATTCCAAAAAAAACCCACAAAAATCAAGAAATCAAAGGCATCCGCCATGGGGGGCAGCAACGCCTCGTCGGTCAGGCAGACCTATATGACAAGTCATGAATGAACACTAGGAATGTACAAAATCGTGCAACCCAGCAACAAGAATAGGATATGAAATCATGAACTTTCAGCCAGTCCCCGGGTCTGTGAAGAGTTCTACGCTGTTCTGGGAATCGCCCTGCACGGGGGAAAGCGAACCAGAAGCGACAGCTGCGCCCGACCCATGTTTCTTATAGTTCTGGCAAAACTCCTGCGCCTACGTGGGAGTGTGGAATATGCAAAACCTGCCGGCAACGTTCACTTTTAGCCGTGCTGGATATAGCATACCATACTTAAATCCTAGGTTCCTCAGGGTAGCTTTGACGCCGTTGTACTTACATCGCGCCTCCTGTACCATGAGGGTGAAATCCGGAAAAAAAGACAAGGTACTGCCCTGCCACTGGATCTCACCCTTCTCACGCGCTGCCCTAAGAGCAGCATCGCGATCACGAACATTCATGAGCCTTGCAATGATGGGGCGGGAGGTAGGCCAGGGCGGGATGGGGCTCCAAAGATCTATGGGATAGCACCACCACAAACCCCTGCGTGAACACTTCTCTGCCAAACAGATCAATGAGTAACTTTTCCACGAAGATATCCATGTGTCCAGTTGAGGTCGTCTCTGCCACGCCAAGGATGCGGATGTTGTTGCGTCGGCTATGCGCTTCAAGGTCCTCGTTTTTAATGGCCACCTCTTTGAGGATTTTTTCCACTCGTTCCAAACGTTTAACCGATTTTGATGCGCCGTCCTCTATGTCCGAGACCCTGGACTCCACCACGTCCAAGCGTCGGTCGTGAGCCTGCACCTTAGACCCCATGTCGGCCAATTTTTGCTCGAGGCTGTCTTGGAATGAAATTCACTGTATTACAAAACTAATTCAGAGGTGGCTTGTACTCATGGGTGGCCAACTTTGAGTTGTTGTCAGAAAGTCCTTGGGCCCTGTTGTAGGGCTGTTGTATTGAAAATTGTGACTTTCGAGACATTTCAGAAGCACTGAGATGAATTAAAAGCTATTTGTCAATCCATGCTGTTGATTATGACGGATATGGGGCAAAAAAGGAGCTGACCTGCCCTCCGAGACTACGCACCCAACATCTGTTTGATTATATACTACTTTCTATTACCTTGAGCATTTGATTGCAGAGGGCTTTATTATGACGGGGAGAGTGGGGTGGGCTTGTTTTCTTTTTGGTGACTGATGGTTTGAAAGTTTTTAAAAATGTTTTATTTACTATTGTGATCTTTGATATTTTGGAAATTAGTCTGAGTTTTATTTACTGGGAACAACACGTGAAACTTTAATATGAAAATTTTAGTGACTAGTTGCTTTTAACTTTCAAATAATTATGGTTTACCAGGAAGCCTCAACCTACTCTGATGTAGAAGGTAGGCTCCTCATTCACATAAATACAAGCCTATGTATTGTCCCTTTGACTTTGTAGATAGTTCAGTTAGTGGCGTGGTCAACTGTAACCTACAAAAATGGCACCTGATTTCAAAGCAAAT
Organism: Lissotriton vulgaris; assembly: GCF_964263255.1. Taxonomy (NCBI): domain Eukaryota; kingdom Metazoa; phylum Chordata; class Amphibia; order Caudata; family Salamandridae; genus Lissotriton; species Lissotriton vulgaris. The sequence goes on from NC_141691.1 coordinate 889,483,630, forward strand.
ACTACTTTCTGCGCCCGAGGAGTTATGAAACATTCCCTTTTGTGGTTAGACACATAGATGGGCAGGTGCAGAGCAATACATTTTCTCCCCTGCCATCAAAAACGAAATTCAACCCTACATTGTCTGTTTGTGATCTCAGTTATCTGGACAACAAAACATAATTATAATACTTTTACAAAACGTGAAATTTTACTTTATACCTGTAAAAGCTAAGTTATTTATAGTGTCACCACTGATGTGATTTCTGACTGCTTTATATGTGTCCGGTCATGGGCAGTTAGTTTAACTTAAAATAATTGGCCAGTTTCACGGTTTATTCATTAAAAAACTGAAGTTGAAAGGGAGATAATCTTGACTAATCTGTTAAATGTGACTACGCCGTAAAAAGTCATGAAATTGTTGAGTTAAGGTTCTGCATTCACCCTTTCCCCTTCAAGCCACGCTTAACCTCGAACCTGTGCCTGTTATTACATAAAAAGGATTGAAATGAGATACGTTTGACAGTTGTTTATTCTGTTTATTGGTGTGCAAATAGATGTTTGAGGGTGTGAGTACGTTTTTGCAGTGCTGGTTTACAACATTATTTAATGGAAGCTGTGTGGGTCCATGATGGCTAGTGTGTTGCCATATGATGGTGGGTGTATGATAGTGTATGTGTGTGTGCTGTGGTTGTTTAAATGTATGATTGTAGGTGAGACTGCGGATGATGGCTATGTGGGCATTTCCTGGTGGTTGAATGGACATATGATAGTTGGTTTGGAGTGTGAACTTAACTTTGTTTGTATGATGGGGTGTATGGGCAAGTGCTGGTGCTTGTGTTGCTACCTTGTAGTAGGCACACTGTTGGTGTATGATGTTTCTTGTGTGTACTTATGATGGAGAGCGTGTTACCATAAGATGTCATTCCTTATCCATATTTTGTAGTGGGTTGGTGTTTCAAAAGTTGCTTGACATTGTGAAAAGTGTATGCTGGGGGTGGGAAATAAGGTTGACTAAGTGGCACACATTTACAACACAAGGAGAAGGCTGTACCTTAACTTGCCAATTCCATTGACATTTCGTTTTTGTAGTGATGCTAGTGTTGAAATATTAGTCAACTGCAACTCATATTTAACCTTAGGTTCTTTATGGAATTTCATTGGATTTTTAGGGATTTTTTGTGTGTATTTTCATTTAATGATTGTTGTGTGTACATATGATGATGTTTGTGTTGGTGTATGATCAGCGCTGTGTTGCCATATGATGGTGAGTGTGTTGGTGTTTCATGTCACTCTGCATCAGCTATGTGCCACTATGATCTGCCTTATCCCGTCCCTGTGCCTTGCCACCTCTTCCTCCACCCCCGCTGTTCACATTTGCAAGCCTGCCCTGCAGTCCCTCTGTGCTCCTCCGACTTCCTAGAGTTGCTTTGTTTGTCCCATATCTTCCCTCTATGTGCAGCCTTTCTGCATGTTTACGCCTGCTCTGTAACTCCACTTTGTATCCATGCCACTCTGCAGGCCTTATGTGTACATCATCCACACTAGAGCCTCTTTTATACCAGCCTTCCCTACCCCTTCAGTCACTCTGTGTCCTCATCTGTTGTGCAGCCCCATTGTAAATTCCCACTTCACCCACGAGCCTCTCTGGGTGCCACTCTTGCTTGTAGCTCTTCCATGTCCCTGCTCTCACTGGACTCTTTCTATGCCCCCTGACTCCATCTAAGTGCTCCTGGCTCCCTGCAACTTTTCTGTATTCCCATGCTCCTCTCTGCTATTCATGTACCTCTATGCTGTGTGGCCCCTTTTTGTGTTTCTTCACCCCACTTGACACCTACCCCCGCCCGCCAGCACCATCTGTGTAACCTCCTAGACGATATACATTGGAAAATACAAAAGTTGTTGCTTTTAATTCAGCTTTCCAGTGTTTTTCTATCAAAGTCTCCTAAATTTCAGAAACTTTGGGAAAGGCTTTCTGGGGATTGGTTGGGTGTTTATTTTCACAGCCCCCAGGCTCAATTTATTTTTAAAAATCTCTCCCCAAATTCCTAAACTTCGGTAGTCGGTGGAAAAAAAGATGTTGAGGAGTTTACTAACTGTTAACCCTGTTGTGAGGGGGAGGTCATTAGAGATCTATTGCTTCTTGGTACTGTTGTCTTGCCCAGCTGTAGGTGTAATGTGTCCTTTCTACTCCGACCCCAACCTGCCTTGCCCTTGGGCTGTGGTTTTCATTCATCATCTAACCTCTCCTTGCTCTCGGACAGAAATACCTTGTGTGCGTGTACCCTCCTTGCTTTGTACAAGGGTGTCAGGGCTAAGCAAAAAAGAAAATGGAGATGTGGTTGCCAGGCTACAGGTTGCAGCGTTAAGTGTCCTGCCCAACTGTGGCTCGTCCAGTGCTTAAGACTATGAAGGAATGGGTCAGCTGGTATCTTCTCCTGTTCCAGATTGAAAACCGGTCGCAGCGGACACGTGATCGCTCCTCTGTGGTTGCACATACAGGAGGCCGCAGAGGAGCGGGTCATCTGTCTTCTGCCCCTGCGCCCTTCTTCCAGTTTAGAACAGAGTGCAGATGACCCTGGCCCTCTTCTGCGCTCTGTTCTCAATTTGAAACTTGATGCTGGCGCAAGATCCAAGCTGAAATGAGGGTGGTTGTCCAGGCACCCTGAACCATGGCAGTGCCGAGGGTAAATGGCTGTTTCCTCCCGCAAAATTCGGCCAGGTGACTTTGGGTTGAATGTTTAATCAACTCCTGCACTGTAGCATTGTGAGGTAGACACACATTGGGTTAGCTGAGAGCTGCCTCAAATTAATTGTAGAGTGCCTCCCAAACTTGAGCAAGACAGGAGGGTGTGGATGCCAACCCTGGCCCTTAATTTATGTAAGGAAGGCAAGTGTTTAAACCCTCACCATTGAATTAGGTGGGGTGGAACACTTGTCATTAGTGTCCTTATTCTTTTCTAGGTAAGGGGTATGGTTAGTGAAAAGACCTTGCTTTTGAAATATTCTTGTGGTCTGTCAAAGAGGCCCTGGAGAGAGATTCACAAGTGGGCTGGCTTTTGCGCTCTCTGATAGATAATGCAGCAACTCCTGAATTTAAATGTTCTTTAGTATTGTATTTGTACATACACGCCCATCAGGTATTTGCAAACTAATAGAAATATAACAATAGCTTGACATGTGCTGTGGACACTTATATTTTGCCTTATATTGCCAAAACGAAACCAAGAAAAGGTATTGAATGGCTGAAAGGACTACCTGTTGACTATCTGACAAGTGTATTTTGAGTTGTGTATGAAGTGAAATCTCCTATGGTAAATCCCATTTTTAAAGAGAATGGAATGGAGATTTGAATCCCCACCCACCAGCCCCCTTATAATTTCTGAACTGTTTCACCATGGTTCACCAAATAACAGTGTACTTTTGACCACCTGGACCCTCCTTCAGTCCGGTTGCTCCTCCACGCTCCTGCTTTCCAACAGGCTGGTATCGTTCTTATCTCCTGCCCTGCATCTCTGTAGCGCTCTGCTCGCCTTGCGCTTCACGCTTCTATTTATTTAAATACAGCGCTGCACTGTCGCTCTATTGATTGATTTACTCGCGCTGCACTGTCGCTTAATTTATTTATTTAATTCCTAGCGCGACCTGTAACTGTGATTACCGCTAAACTGATGCAGATTTGTGCGCTTTAGGCTCTTTCTCATCAGACGCTGTGCTTTTACTGCCCCTGGCTGTGCTCGCCTTTGACCCTCCATTTTGTGTTGTTGTTTTCCCCTGGTACGACCCTCCTCCCGCCACCGCCTCCCAGCTGCTGCCCCTCCCACCCACGATTAATACCTGTCCTCGCTCCCGAGCTCGCTGTGACCGCCTGGACCCTCCTTCAGTCCGGTTGCTCCTCCACGCTCCTGCTTTTCAACACGCTGGTATCGTTCTTATCTCCTGCCCTGCATCTCTGTAGCTCTCTGCTCGCCTTGCGCTTCACGCTTCTATTTATTTAAATACAGCGCTGCACTGTCGCTCTATTGATTGATTTACTCGCGCTGCACTGTCGCTTAATTTATTTATTTAATTCGTAGCGCGACCTGTAACTGTGATTACCGCTAAACTGATGCAGATTTGTGCGCTTTAGGCTCTTTCTCATCAGACGCTGTGCTTTTACTGCCCCTGGCTGTGCTCGCCTTTGACCCTCCATTTTGTGTTGTTGTTTTCCCCTGGTACGACCCTCCTCCCGCCTCCCAGCTGCTGCCCCTCCCACGCTCCGCCCCCTCCACCATCCATTTAGGACCAATGACCTAACGCGCAGCGTCCACGCGCAGCGATCGCGCCCCATTCGCGCCGAAGGTGCGCCAAAGGTAAGCCCGTCTACGCCCGTCCGCGCCTGGACCGCGCCCAGCGCCAGACCCCCTGGTCCACGCAATGCCCAGCCCTCCCGCATTACATACGACGCCTCCACCCTCCTAGCCCTTAACCCCGGCCGCCTCCCCAACTGCGTCCAAGCCGCTCCTGGACACTCCCATGGACCCTTCTCATGCAACTCCTGCAAATTCGACGGCACCAAAACCAACCCCTCACCCACCGACACCAAGCAGAGACCCGACACCAACTACCTAAAATGCATCCTCCTCAACACCCGCTCAGTCCACAGACACGCCATCGAACTTTGGAATCTACTAGACACCATCTCTCCCGACGTCGCCTTCCTAACAGAAACTTGGATGAACGCCTCATCAGCCCCTGACATCACCATTGCCATCCCGGAAGGATACAAGATCATCCGTAAGGATCGCATCGACCAAACAGGAGGAGGCATCGCTATCGTCCATAAGAACTCCATCCGCATCTCAACCAGCTCTGACGTCAACCTAGCTAGCGCCGAACACCTTCACTTCTAGATCCACACCGAACCCAAGACCACACTCAGAGGCACTCTCCTCTACAGACCTCCAGGACCCCGTGCAAAATTCAGCGACGTTATCACCGACTTCATCACCCCACACGCCCTCCCCTCCGAGGAATACATCCTACTGGGAGACCTCAACTTCCACCTGGAAAAGAGCGACAGCAACACCACCTCCCTTCGGGACAACCTCGCGAACCTCAGACTCAAACAACTTGTCTCTACGCCCACCCATATCGCAGGTCACACACTCGACCCCATCTTCACCTCCAGCAAACATGTTTCCTTCAGCCACACCACTACCCTCCAGTGGACGGACCACAGCTGCGTACACTTTTTCTACAATAAAACCACCACTCACAACCGACTTCAACCTACTCTTCGAAGAAACTGGAACAAAATCACCATCGACCAGATCTCCTCATCGCTTCTTCAAAACCCACCTACCCACTCCTCAAACCCCGACCAAGCAGCATTTAACCTCACCCAATGGCTATCCAACAGCGCCGACACCCTAGCACCGCCGAAAAAATGTCAAATCAAACTTGGCAGCAAAAACGCCTCCTGGTTCAACGATGATCTTAAGAAATCCAAGAAACTCTGTCGCTCCCTGGAGAAGGCCTGGAAAAAAGACCCAAACACCAGCACCAGGGATGCCTTCAAAAACGCCACCCGCATACACCACCAACTGATCCGGACTGCCAAGAAAGCCGCATTCAAAGACCGACTAGACAACAACGCCCACAACAGCAAGGAACTATTCAACATCGTCAAAGAATTCACCAACCCCTCAGCCAACTCCAACGACATCACCCCCTCGCAAGCCCTCTGCGATTCCCTAGCCTCATTCTTCCACAACAAAATTGCAGACATCCACAACAGCTTCGACATCCAACCCGGAGACCATCCCACCCAATCTTCTGCCGTACCGGCACCCCCCTCGAACATCCTTAACAACTGGAACCCAATCTCCACGAGGACACCATCCGCCTGATGAACTTCATCCACTCAGGATCCCCCACAGACCCATGTCCGCACCACATTTTCAACAAAGCAGACTCCATCATAGCACCACACCTCCGAGACGTCATCAACTGCTCCCTCAACTCCGCCACCTTCCCGGAAAACTGGAAACACGCCGAACTCAGCGCCCTCCTGAAAAAACCCACAGCGGATCCCACCGAACTCAAAAACTACCGCCCCATCTCGCTCCTACCATTCCCGGCCAAAGTAATCGAGAAAGCCGTCAACAACCAGCTCGCCACCTTCCTCGAAAGCAACAAATCCCTCGACTCCTCACAATCCGGCTTCCGAGCCAAACACAGCACGGAGACCGCTCTCATCGCAGCAACAGACGACATTCGAACTCTACTAGACAATGGAGACACAGTCGCCCTCATCCTCCTCGACCTCTCCGCAGCCTTCGACACAGTCTGCCATAGCACTCTCCTACAGCGCCTTAATAACATCGGGATCCAAGGAAAAGCACTGGAATGGATCACCTCATTCCTCACCGGAAGAACCCAGAGAGTTCGCCTCCCACCATTCAAGTCCGAGGCCACTGAAGTCATCTGCGGCGTACCCCAAGGTTCCTCACTCAGCCCCACCCTCTTCAACGTATACATGAGCCCCCTCGCAACCATCGCCCGCCAACACAACCTCAACATCATCTCCTACGCAGACGACACCCAACTGATCCTATCACTCACCAAAGACCCCAACACCGCCAAAACCAACCTACATGAAGGCATGAAGGAAGTAGCAGAATGGATGAAGCACAGCCGTCTGAAACTGAACTCAGACAAAACAGAAGTCCTTATCTTAGGCACCTCCCCCTCCGCTTGGGACGACTCTTGGTGGCCAGAGGCCCTTGGAAAAGCACCCATCCCGACGGACCACGCACGAAACCTGGGCGTCATCCTGGACTCCTCTCTCTCGATGAACAGACAAGTCAACGCAGTCTCATCCTCATGCTTCAACATCCTCCGCATGCTCAAAAAAACATTTCGCTGGATCCCCACCGAAACCAGAAAGACAGTCACCCATGCACTGGTTACAAGTCGCCTGGACTACGGAAACACCCTATACGCCGATATCACCGCAAAACTCCAGAAAAAACTACAACGCATCCAGAACGCATCAGCCAGACTCATACTTGACATCCCACGCAAAGACCATATCTCTAGCCACCTAAAAAACCTCCACTGGCTCCCCGTCAATAAGAGGATCACTTTCCGTCTCCTAACCCACGCCCACAAAGCACTCTACGAACTTGGACCCGAATGCCTCAACACACGTCTTTCCTTCTACACCCCCCCTCGCTAGCTTCGATCTTCCAACCAAGCCCTTGCTACCATTCCTCGCATCAATAAAACCACCATGGGTGGTAGATCCTTCTCCTACCTCGCAGCTAAAACCTGGAACTCACTTCCCACCCACCTACGTCTCACACAGAACCACCTAGCATTCAGAAAGCAACTCAAAACCTGGATATTCGACAAATAACTCCCTTCCCCTCCTCAAGCGCCTTGAGACCCTCTGGGTATGTAGCGCGCTATATAAATCTCTCTGACTTGACTTGACTTGACTAGATGCAATATAGTCCATCATACATTTCAATGGAGGCAAAAGGATACACTCAACCTGTCAATACATAGAAGGTGTAAAGAAAATGCTACTGTGGGCTGATCCAATATACAGTTGACAATGTTTCAAGCCAATGGCTGAAGGAGGAAGACCATGGCTGTAAGTGACTGAACCAAAACCTTTAGAGTATTATTATGTGGTGGCTTTTTAGGACAAGATAAAAGCCTTGGCAGCACCTCACCAGCACATCCAGCTCATAGGCACCTCCAGCCATTTAGTCGCCCTCCCTCAACACTCAAACCAAATGTCTGCGCAACACAGGGTAGAGGTGCCATGAGCCATACCGTCCGTGAGCCAACTACCCTAACACATTGCAAGCAACGCATTACAGATACATTTGGTACAACAAATATGTATATAATACAATGAGTTTGCCATGAATGGAGCAAGCGCCATTACACGTCCACTCTAAAAAAAAACACAAGCTGTCCCTGAATCCGATATGAAACCGTTGTAACTAGGCCACCGAAATTTACAGTATTGCTTTCATTAGCTCAATTTTTCCTTTATAGGATTTTGTGGCCTTTATATTTTACTTTGTGTTTATTTAATAATGTTGATCAAAAGCCTTAATCTAATAGAGTATGAAATAATGTTCCCTCTGTCTTTTCATTATTTAGGGTATCCATGGACGGGATGCGCCACTAAAGGAGATCAAGGTATCGAGTTCACGTCGATTTATCGCGACATTTAGCTTAGTGAACACCACCAAGAGGGATGCTGGCAAATATCGCTGCATGATTCACACGGACGTCGGGGTTGGAGTATCAAACTACGCAGAATTAATTGTTAAAGGTATTTCGATTATATACTATGGTGCTATTTACGGTAACATACTATAGGAATATATTCGCTGGCTTCATAGAATTATTGCAAACCATGAATCATTAGACATTAAAAAAAAGGCTTGTTGGAATTCTGCATATTTTTTCCACTCAAGATATCTTTTGGACAGTAAAAATATTAACTGTCTGGCTGTACGTGCATACTTTTATGTATTTATATCCATGGTATATTTTTTATGTTATTTTTACACATGCATACGTGTACAACAGTAATAAGTTAACAAAGTGATTCGAGAATAACACATGGGTACGATATGGTGGTACTTCCTAAAATAGTCAGCTTCAGTAATGGAAAGGAATTCTGCTAATGCCTTCATTTATCCTCATGTTTATATAAAAATGGAAAACATTGTGCATCCGAAAATGTGAAGACTTTTTATTAAAGAAAAATACGTTTAGACAAAGGTGAAAAAAAGAATAAAAATATTCCATAATGTAATTTCTTGTATTTTTGAAGATATTTTCCATTTTATTTTGCTTTACAACTTTTCACTTAAAAAAGGCTTTGTCAGAATGTTGTCACCAGAACCAGTATGTTATGTTTACTTGTACTGTTAACCCTTTCGCTGCTAGCAGGCCCGCCCTCATCCCCAGTGCGAATCATATTTATTTTGCAATTTGGGATAGTTTGTGCTCTATAACTTTTCATCCACATATGCTATCCATGCCAAATGTGCGTCCTTCACCCCCCCTCCCCCCCCCCCCCACCTCCCACACACACACATCCGGGGGATTCTAAAGATCCCTAGGGTTTGTGGATTCCCTGGAGGAGACCAAAAATAGCCAAAATATAGCTAAATATTGAGGATTGGGGAAAAAAGGAAAAAAGTGCTCTGGATGAAACTTTCAGGTTTTTTTCATAAAATTTGCATCAGCGAAGAGTTTGATGTGCTAAAGTCACCATCTTTCCTGCTTTCAGGAACATGCAGAGCTGAATCAAAAAAACGAATTTGTTACCGGAGTTTTGGCATTTTTCAAAGAGGTACCTATTTTTTGTGGTTTCAACCTACTTCCAGTTTGTGGTGCAAACTAGTGTGAAACCCATTGGTTAATCCAGGAAAGCTATATATTTCTGAAAAGTAGACAAAATTCCGAATTTAGCATGTAGTCATATGTGTAGATCGCTCAAGGTTTCCCCAAAGAAACTAACTCGTAAAATAAAGATCCATTGAAAACTAGCTGGAAAAAAACTGTAATTTGTTATGTTTCATCTATAACTTTTTGTAACGATGTAAGATTTATAAAATCAATGTACCATTACTTTTGCTAGACCGTTTTGGTTGTGGGGATATATAGGGTTTGTAGATTCTCCAAGAACCTGAGGTACCCAGATCCTACAACTGAACTGCTCAATACAATGGTTTGTCATTGTGTACTAAGTATAGACCAATTCATATGGTGAAATATGTAAATGGAAAATAGGTGTCAAGATAATTTAGGTATTTCTGAAATGGGTACAATATATGGAGTTTAAGATCAGTGGTTTTTTGTATATATCTGAATATGTGGGTACATGTCAAGCATATGATTTAGGGAGTATTGTTTTAAAATATCTTCTTTCTTATACACTGGCTTACATTTGGAAGGCACAAATGTCGCAAAATCTACTGGGTAATATTAAATGTCCTACTATTATATGTTCCCATGCCTACTGATAAAAATGGTACCTCCCTTGTGTGGGTAGGCATAGTGCCCGCGACAGGAAACGCCCCAGAACCCAACATGGTTACATCACATTTTTCCACTCAAAACTGCCTGTTTTTTTTTAAAAGTGGGTACTGGTGATTTTGGGCCCTAGCTTAGCTGGCACCTAGGGAAACCTAGCAAACCTGTAGATTGTTTAAACCTGAACAGCTAGGGGAATCCAGGACGGGGGTGACTTGCGTGGCTTTCACTAGGTTATTTTATCCATAAACCTCAAACTTTGACTAAAAAAAACGAATTTTCCTCATATTTCTGTGATGTAACGTTTTGGAAACTGCTGGGAGCTACAAACTTCCTTCCATCAAGCATTCCCCTAAGTCTTTTGATACAAATGTGTCTCACATGTGTGGATAAGCCTTGTGCTTGCAACAGGAAAGGTCCCAAAATGCAATGTGGAGGCATCAACATTTCCTGTCATAAAAACGATCTGATTTGGCAATGGTGGCCACCCAGGGAAACCTACCAAACCCAGACATTTCTGAAAACTATACACCCAGGGGAGTCCAGGTGGTATGCCTCGTGTGGTTCCCACAAAGTTGTCTAACACATAGTGCCCTGCAAACCTCAAACTTTGCCTAAAATTGCATGTTTTCCCTGCATTTCTGTGACATAAGCTTCTGGAATTTGCAGAAATCCAAAAAATTCCTATTACCCAACGTTCTTACACTTATCCCAATAAAAAGGCTACCTCACCTGTGTGGCAGGCTGTACCTAATTCAAGCAATAGGCAAGCATCAAGCCAAGGTCAATGGGAGTCTTACACTCTTTGGCCCAGGTTTGATTTGTGTTTGTCGGGGGCACTATGCCAAGTCACGCAAATGGGGTAACATTTTTATTAGGACAAGTGGGGGAATACTGGGTGGTAGGAATTTTGTGGATTCCTGCTGATTCCGGAAGTTTACTTAACAGAAATGCAAGGTAAATGTGGGGCAGGAAAAATCAAGCTCAGCATTGCTCCAGCCGAGAACCAATTACAGGTATTACTACTTGCATGATCCTGGACTAAAATGACAACCATGTCATCATGCTTGAATGCCCATAAAGCCTCCAAACCCCATATTCTAGGGTTGATACCAGGCAGCTGTCACTAAACGCTCCCTTTGATAGAGTGCACAGGTCACCTGGCTAGGATAATTTTTACTAATACTCACCTGGGCCCATAATTTTGATACAACCGTAATATTTACCTTGGGTAACTCACGCTCTACTATCAGTATAACTTGAGATTCTCTATACTACTAATTCCTATACCTATAACCTAGCAAATAGATACTAGTAACCTAAACACACTGGATCAGGGAGTTGAGTCAAATATCAGATAGTCAAGAACATTTATAACATTTGTAAAATGAAATAACCACAGACTCTTGGTAGGTTCAAAACTTTATCTAATCATCATCATTGTATGTCATGAGTACCAGATTAAAACATATTAAGCGATCTATAATCAAGATCATTAAAAGTGTATAGCTATGCAAAAGATAGATTATGCTAAGCATTTAAGAATTTTGAATAAGGGAAGGTAAAACAAGGAACATGCTATATGTAGATAACAATTCTTTCGCAGCTTTTGATTAAAGGAGGGTAAAGAAAGGGATCATGCTATATCCACGAGACTTTATAGCAGTTAAAGAAACTTAAATTCAAGATTCAATTCAGCTCAATACTATAGGGTAGGTAAGATTGGAACATACTTTTAAATTCAGCTTATCTCCTAAAGGGAGGGTAAGATAAGGAACATATACTAAAATAGAAACAATTTAGCATTAACTAAAGGTAGGTCGAAAAGTGGTACATGCTAATAGACAAGTAATGTATGAAATCTCATTTATCAAAGGACAGGGTAGAAAAAGGAACATAGGCAATTATGCTTTGCAATATTCTAGAATTAGAAATGCAAATATAGATAAGCAATCACCCACACAGACTTTATATTTACCAAGGATAGAGTGAAGACCAACCCTGGCCACGGGTCAGTTGGAAAAGACGGGAAGGAACCCTCAAGGACTTAGGTGCCAGTAGGCGAGCAGGTACAGCTCATGGACAGTCTGGACAGGATAACCCCAGAAATTGGATCAGGACCGGGTTCACCAAAGGGTACGACCAACACCTGCAGCTTCGGTTGCAACGCCTGCGCTACTCCCTCTGTGCAAGGAATCTGCCAATAACCCCAATTGTGTTCTCGAACCTCCCAGCAAAGTGCTTCGCCAGCACTTTATATTCTCAAACCCCCGAATGGGTTTCTCGAACCTCCCAACAGAGTGCTCCGCAGCTCTCTGTATCAGTCACCTATAGAGTGCGTTGGGTCAGTGACAGGTCAGCTATTCAGACAAGTCGGACAATTTCTCTAGCTAAACCTACGCTAGTTATACTGTTTTTCGGGTCAATGTACCACCCCCCAATGTTGCAAGTGTAAGGATCCCCAATTTTGATTGGACAGAGGAGGAGGTTAAGTCATCACACCACCTAAATTTTATACTTTCTCAGGCTTAATATTCAATTTCTTTACCCGCCCCTTATATTCCAGGTTCTCATGACATATTCTTTTGTATAACAATAAATGTTCTATTTACAAATACATTGTATTTTATTTAGAGTTCGTGAGGTGAGGTTCCCATGAGCATCTTCTCAGTCAATCGGTTCCTTGGCAGCTTTTCAAAGGTCATCTGCTCTGGAGACTCGCAGATCTCGCGCAGACGCAGTTTCATTCAACATGTGGCACAGCATTACAGAAAAGTTTTCGATGTGTACATGAAATGGAAAAGAAACAGTTTTAAAACATAGAATGAATGATTTCACTGTATACCATGATTTTCTATACTACACCCCTTACTTTATAATAACTATAGCATTATTGATTATTCAGAAGAGACAGCTTTGCGAAAGCGGCAATGTAATCTTAAAGCATGTGAGAACACAGAGCAGCCATCTTAGATTTATTACACATGCGCAATTATTTTCCCTCCAAGACATTGAATAAGTCACGTCACATGGTTATGACCGACGCATGCGTAGTCTAATTTCCCGCGTAGCAGCAGCCATTTTATAGAGCAAGCGTATTAAGATTAAAAAACACATAAGCAAGCGTCTCTCGGACACCCCGTATAATGAAAAATTTGCAAAATTAGTAAAACGAACATGTTGGTTATTTTATTAATGTTATTTGAGGTTCATGATACAAGCAAATCGCTTAACGTGCGAATCCTTGCTCCATCACCTTTTGGACCGAATAACCCCTTTTTCTCCATCGGCCTCTCTGCATTAGGAGTCAGAATTATCCCCCCCCCCCTCCCTCTGTCCCAAAATCTACCAAGTCCCTCTGCCGATTGTTGGAATAAATATGTTTTAGCTGTACTGTTCATGCATTGCATAGCTAGAGGCTTTCTCACATTAGCTGTAGACATGAACAGAATAACCTTGGTGTGGAGATAACGTGTGCCAGGTCCCAGAGTTGAAACACATCTTACTGTACTCCTTTGTTTTAGCTGCACCTGCTAGTAGATTTCCATTAGGGGCGGGACATTCTTGGTTTCGAGAACATACACATTGTATCTCTATGTTTGCTGAGGACATTCCCCTGCAGCAATCCAAGGAGGCTGGTCAGACCGGACTCCGCTTGAGTGTATCTGAATAAAATAGACTTGGTTTGTATTCTCTACTGTCTGACCGACTCTTCCTTTGTATGGAAGGCTGAAAGGTGGTTGTGAGTGACCCGGGTGACCCTGGTCGGGTCACTTCCTCCACAATGCTAGAGGCAATATTTGTCATGCAAAGCCTTCAGATGTCAAAGTGTGAGATGTAAAGTTCCCCAAAAGGTATTAAAAATCCCTGGACCATCCTTCAGCTAAAGAGAAAATTACCACAATATTATGGTACGTAACCCATTGAGGACAGAATAACCAACGCATTACTAACATCCTTCTTAAAAGGCAAATTTAAAATGAAAGAGAGGGTGGATTAGTTACGGTGCTACCAGATCCTATATGATTCCAAGGTACAAGCAAAGAGTGTGAGCCCCCAAACCCTCCAGGGTTTATAGCACCTCTGATGATGCAATTTTGACACCACCTGATTCATTAAAATGCACAAAGGAAACAACCCACGCAGCCTGAGAAGAGGGAGCTAGAAGCTCAAATAACAAAGAGATGGGGTTCGGCTTCCATGGACATAAGTTCCCTTCTGCTTCACCCTAAAAGTTCCCCTTACTTTCCAAATTGGTTTTGACAGTTTTTAGGGAGGAAGTTGTGCTGACAAGTCTTTAGGCAGTGTCATATATGAATAGTGATGCTCAAGTCCCTATTTACAATTATCACAATATTACTTTTTCAACAAAGCTGTGCTGCTACCTACATGCCAGCAGACGGTGGGGGATGGGAGAGGGTGTGGAAAACACAGCCGCTGCTTTTCTTACAGGGGGGGCGATATTGCAGCTATGCTGCAAATTCGGTCCCCGGTAACAAACGGCCCCCAGGGTTCCAAAACTTGCCCCAACCGGGGAAACGCCCGGTGCCCGCTAAGGCCAGTCCAACCCTGCCTGTGCCTATTTTCCATCCTGTCTGGTGTTACGCTTCTGCTTCAGGAGGTGTTTGGGAAACATCAGTTAAGCTTGAAGAGTGTTAAGAGACATCACTTCAGTCCAACAGACCATGCCTCTCTGGCTTGTTGTTATTTAGAAACTAATAGATAAGGCATGTAGGATGCTCGCCTTGAGCAACAGGTGGAGGCAGCTGGGTGTGCCTTTGATATCGCTGTAACTCCATCTTCGTCACATTATTGGTTCTATCATAAGTTGATTCTTTTTTTATCCACACATAGTACAATATATGAAAGGTAGAGTGTTTAATAAAAAAAGGTGTTCCTAGAGTGGGTGAGTAACTCTTCACCTGTTGATCTTGGGTCTAAACGAGTTTACAGAATTACATTTTCAATTCCAACTCCCTTTTGGCTTCAGTACAGTACGCTTGTGTGATATATGCCTACATTATTTCAATATGTATTTAAATTTTATGTGTAGCCCTGGCAACCTCACAGTGACTTCTAAATCCATCATGACTGTTGTCAATTGGGATCAGAGCCACTTTCTTCTCTATATGTTGGTATTTTCTTAATGCAGTCTATTCCCCTATAAGGGCCTGACCAGTGCTTCTTGTATGCCTGTGGTTGCCGGTCGACACCACAGGCATCTATTCCTGGGGACCAGGACTACCTACCATCTTCCATAAGGGACCAATCTAATGCTGCTTTCATTTGCCGAGCAGCAATAGACTGCAGCGCTGTCCATTTTTAGGTCTCGCTTAGCGACGCAGCGCATGCGCTGCTTGCCTTGGCGAGATC
Source organism: Lissotriton vulgaris (assembly GCF_964263255.1). Lineage (NCBI taxonomy): Eukaryota > Metazoa > Chordata > Amphibia > Caudata > Salamandridae > Lissotriton > Lissotriton vulgaris. Next base: position 889,499,034 of record NC_141691.1, read on the forward strand.
TATTGTTGTGGGTTTTACGCCCGAAGGGGGACAGGAGATGTGCACTCCGTACGCGTGCACATCTCCTGTCCCCGCATAGGGCTTAAGTTACAACACTTTGTCTGCGAAACTGACCCTGACATCAGCCTTGAATTATCGCAGCCTGTGCTTCACCCCTCTTGCCAATAAGCTCTGCGCACCGCTGCCCGGCTCTGTCATTGCAGCACCTTTTACTGACTGCACTCCGCCATGTGAAAGCTGAGCGCCAGGCGCGGTGCATTGTGCTTCACTGGTTTTCTATCTTTACTGCTCCCGTCAGTGCTTTGAGGCGACTTGATGGTGGCAGCCAGCGCTATACAAATAATTAATATAACGGTTCACAAAGCAGATGTTTCAAATCATGGTCTGTTGATAATGGAAAAATCACTTTTAAAATAAATGTTTGAATTTCTACATATCTCCTCGGTGGCTGTGACAGAGCTGATATTGTATGTAAATGTTTGGTGAAAGGGGAATATGGGAAATAAAAATCTTCTCCTGGCGATTTAAGGACAGTAATGAAACGTCTTTAATCTTTCAAGCACTCTGGAAAAAAGGGCTCTGATGAAACTGACCTCCCATTTGGGTGCCCTTCTCAAAAATATATGCATCGCCATTAGCCAATCACACAGCGTGGGGCTACGAAAAAGACAAAATGGTGCCCAGTGAAGTATATAAAATGACAGGATTACTCGAGTGGCTTACTGAATACTGATGGCAGGAGGTGTGATAACATGCTGCCTTCCCATCAGCCTCTGCTTCCAGGTTCTGCGCTCAGGTGCTCATGTATGATGTTTGTCTTAGCAGGGCGACCACATTTTAATAGTCACAGTGCGTGTTTTACAGTGCAAAAGCGTGTCTATGTATCTGAAGTATGAGGCACCAACTTTCTTTCAATGGCTTTGCTGCAGTTTTTGAGCTGTTGCTTAGGTTTCCTTGTATGCTTAGATGGTTCAATGCTTGTGTGCAAACACTGAGAGCTGGTTGTACTGCAGTGTGTCGCATTCCTCGCAAGGTTGCATTGATTTTTCACTTATCTCCCGTTCTGATCAGTTTGTACACATGCTCATGTGTTAATTGCGCACGTGGAAATTTGCCCACCAGCGGCTTCTATTCAAACGTTTGTCCGTCGGGCAATTAGTAAATGTGGATTGACTTGCTGCGCAGACCGATCGCCAAAGCGTTAATATGTAACTATATGGTGTGGCTACACAGTGTAGGAGTCCTAAAAGAAAGGGAATTAAGAACAATAAATATAGACTCAGTCGTTACTATATTAGTTTGACATATCCAGCCGGATAGAGGTCTGATATTTACTTAAAACAAATAAAGAGATATTATGCAGCAATACACAAGGTGGGGCCCAAGCCTGTGTCCTACTTTAACACATGAACAACGTACATTAAGGGACAAAACAGAGAACAAAGGGCTTTTAGGCAAAAGCTTAAGGTTCATTGCACCGAGAATTGCAGTGTCAAAGTACAACAAAACATAACCTACACCTTTACACTTTTAGTACACATAAAGTTTAGAATGTATAAGGTGTTTTCAAATTGTCGACACTGTCCCCCCCCGCTGCCCACAAGTACAGCAGCTGAGCTTACAGGACGATGCAGCAGCACTTTGCGCTTAGTGACTAATTAACAAGTGTAGAGAGAGGGCGAAACTTGTTCAGGGCCCGCCAGGCGCTCCCACAAGTGTTCAGCGAGGATTCAACATTACTTGATGTGACACAGAAATCTGGTTGCCCTGCACTCTGTTAATTGGAGTTTCGGTATTCTTTACCGTGGGCCATTTTTTAAATCTTTTATAAAGGTTGTGGGCATTTTTAAGTGGAATCAGCAATAATTTTGAAAATAGATCTCGGAGTACAGTGGCAAATGGAGCCTTAAAGGATCCAGGGCATAGTGATTACTCTGAAGGGATGTAGATGTATTTCTGTGTCATTTTTGTGTGTATGTGTGCTTGCTGTTGTTTCTGTTCCTGTGCATACTTGAATGTTTCAGTGGTGTCTGGTGTTTGTCTGTTACTGTGTTTTGTATATGTGTGTCTGGGCACAAGTCCTAAACAAGCATTTGCAATGCAATAGGTCTCGCTTTTACGCAAGTTTAAGCTATTGGCAATGCCTTTTATATATGTTTTGAAAACGAAAACAAAACTATAAGGCTTTGCCATTTGTAATGAATGTCAATAGCTGAAACTTGCGTAAATGCGAGACCTATTGCATTGCAAATGCTTGTTTTAATTACCACAGTAGTCTGTGGAAATAGGACAACCTATGCAGTGATCCATTACCATTTGTAGTATTGGCAGCCATTCTTCTATTTCCACAAACCACAGTGGGAATTAAGGAGCGGCTTTGGCTCGCCCTTCTGGATGTGCATGCAGCTCTCTAGGCGGGTTTAATGTAGAGCCTGAAGGACAAAGTGCAAGTTCAGGCCGTCCTCCCCAGGCCACATCCTCTCATCAGTCAGCCGCCTGAGTCCTCCTTAAAAACGTTCATACTGGCACTCATTTTTTTTAACAAATTAAACACTGAGCTTGCACTTTCTCTCCCTGCTGTTGTGTGTAAGACACCAGTTCTCTGGTGGTTGGAGATCACCCCCATGTGCAGTGGCTTCCCCATGCTCATCTTCCACTTTTCTCAAAATAATAATTGTAATAATCAATTAAACTACCTACAGCTTACTAGACAGACCATTCCGGTCAGTCAGCCCCCTCAATTCAACCCGTGAAGCACTGGCCTGTTTCAGCTCAGCTGCACTGTGGGAAAAAAAGTAACCACAACTTTTCCCACTCACACAGCTCCAACCCACAGGTGCTACATTAGTTTCCTCAGGTTGCCAAATGAGACCCAGCAAGGGCATTGCCTTTATGACAGGTATCTGCTTTAGCTGGCACCATCCATCTGAAACTATATTCTGAAATTGGTAAGCAGCAGTGTCAAACATTGTGCAAATACAAAGGTGTCTGCCCATTTTAGACTCACTCGTATGAACCTGTCCTGATGCATTGTGCAAAGTCCTTATAACTGTATTTTTGTTGAGCTTGATCAGCCAGTACCAGGAGACCCCGTGTCACCATGCTGATATCCAGATGCACCTTGGAATTCCCCTTCATGTGATACACATGGATACAGGAGACCTGTTGCAGCTTAACACAGCAATGTCACGTGCTGCATAGTGTTTACTTCTGTTGGTGCTACCTTGCTTTCACCATCCTTGTTCAGTTCCAGCCCCCTATGTCCGGTTGTCCATTGGGTGTACACCATAGCTCCATATGCATGTACAAAATAGGGTCACTCTGGCCTCTCTGTCACTTGACGCAGTAACCCCCCTCCTTCCCACTATGATGGCGGTCAGGTGTGTTGCCAACAGAACCTGCATCTATAGGGGCTATAAATGGGTGTCCTAGATGTTGAAAAGACCTAGGCTCCCCGTGCTTGAAGTTTATTATTGATGGCCCATGTTTTGCTGTTTTGAATTAATATGGTTATCCTCCCAACTCTGAAAATGCTCAAAGCAGCACTATATCTGAATAAAATATTACGGCGAAACTCTTGCAAGACATCCACCTTTTAATGCTCAGCGTTAATGCCCTCTGCTCAAGGCAGGCTCGAGGCTAAATGCGAAATCCCATCAATTCTCATGGCGGTAGAGCATTAACACCTTACACATTGGGTGTTTACTGCTAGTATTTCTCTTCCCTGCAATTATGGGCCAAGCAAAAGGGAGAGCCCATAAAGCATGGAATAGGAGCGAACACCCCAAATCCTGTGCTCTATAAGAGCATTAGACCCAATTACCCTAGTCTTTCTCACCAGGCTCATGCAAATAAACACACCCGCTGTCCTTCTGGTTCCTTTTTCCTGCCTCTGAATGTAGGCCTTATTAGTTATTAATGCCATCATTCCAATATTCTGATTGGCCGAGGCAGTCTCATCATTCCATAAAGGCACTTTATTTGATTTAACCTCATTTGCGGTGCATGTTCTGGTGAAAATCAGTCATCTTGTCTGAGTAATTGCATATTCGATCTTTGCTTCTGCAAGAGCCCCAGAGTTTAGCAGCACGTTATGCATGTACGTGGCTTCCTGGGCAAGGAGCTTGCAGCTTCCTAATGTAAATGCCATATTTCCCTTAATTCAGATTTTATGCAAGTACTGCATTTAGTGTGCAGGCTGTTATGCGCCTTTTCCTTTAGATGGCTTTTTAATCTACAGGACTGTACAAACAGCGGTTTAATTCTTCCTGCTTGATGTTCTGTAACTGTTCACTTGGCACTTTGGCGTATAATTATGCCCTCTGCATTGAAATAGAAACTCGGCAAGCATTTTCAGTGGGTGATCTGAGTGATTGGGCAGCCTCGGGGTGTAATGCCATTAGCGCTCTGTGGCATGATAAAGTAATTATTGTATGTCTCGGACCACACAATGGTGTGTGTGGGATACTCCTGCTAGTGCTATCTGGTAACCTACAGGACATCTTTAAATCAGAGTGCCGTGGTAAAAACACATCCTGGCCGCCACTGTTCGCTCTGAATTACTCTTATGAGCTAATGGATATGTTTACTTCATTCTTGTTTGTGCTATTAGGTAACCAGCGTTCCTGATTAGTCTGGCTGTTTTTTTTTTCTGTTGTGCTGTTACAGGAATTTGCAGGACTGCAGCATCAGCATTAGCATTTTTTTCGCTCCCCTCTTTCAAGTGATCAGGCACAGAAAGCTGAACTCGCAGGAACCTTGGCATATTTTGTTTTGCCGTTGCGGTCTGGAAAAAAATGTTTAAAGTGATCAGGATGCAGTTTCGAAAAATAATGGCGTTCTTCCACTAAACTAGATTGTGTGCAGAACAGCATATTATGCAAATGTATGCATTCAATGCGACATGCCATCTTATACGTCGTGTCTGAGCTCAATTACTGTATCACCTGCAAGAGATTGTTTGAAAAGCGTTTGTGACTGTGTTTACTAAAATATTTGTGCCTTACAATCTTTGATGCATAGCATTGTTTTAAGTAGAAAAGCTGACACATTGTGCAGTTCGCGCTCAGGAGACCTGCAGCAGTGATAGTGAGATGTGCTTCCAGGGGTGAAAGGTTATAGAGGCGAACACTCACCTGTCAGTACCGGACTGTAGGAAGTGGGGCTGAGGGTAACTGAGCTAGGACCATCTTAGAGATATACACTAACGCTTCTTAAAGAACTAGCAATTTAACAACTAAAATCTATAAAGTTTAATATTTTACTCAACCCTTTTTATCCAGGATTCCTCTACCTGGAGCCCCCGACTTTAGTTAACCCATGCCACCCATAAAAAAAATGTTGTCAGGGGGCTGCACAAAGGCAAACAAACTGAAGCTGCAGAATTCATTTGTGAGTTGTGGAATGCTGTCTCTGTTTATAAATTGTGTTCATCTGCTGACTGGTCATTCACATTGCAGTGTGTGTGGCATTAACTTAAATCATTAACTTGAAAGCAGAACAAGATTGTTCATTATATGCGACTATGCCAACAGACTTGGTTCTGGGGTACCGAGGAGCCCCCACTGTCCGAACATTTCTCCTACACCATCCAGTCTGCGATCCCCTTGTGAGCCAATCAGGCATTCACTGGGAAACTGTCCCTTGCGAGGAAACAAGACTAGATGGCCACTGCCTAGCAGAGCTCTCATCCTTTGGCTCCAATAGCATAAATAATTCTGTGATTTCAGCATCTAGAACTGCCCTAGCGGCACAGGCTTGAGAGGCGGAAAAACGCTGCAGTGGGTAAAACTGTCGAAATGCTGATGGGTATGAGACTGTGCACTGAATTTGCCTGGTGACCGCCATTGGTGCACGGCCTGTTGCTCTCGCAATGAGCTTATCGCGTTTTGGAGCTCCGTGGACATGCACATACAAAACATCACAGTGTTGACGTGAACTCTGATACATAAGACAGATGGATACTGCTGCAACCCGGCATAAAGGTATTGGGTCACAGGGACTGGACCGTTATCCCAGCTGACCGCACAACATGGCAGGCTGTTGCGGAGGAGACCGCTGGATGCATTTTTTTCTCCCCTCAAGGCTGCGCTTCGGCACGCTGAGTGCCTTGTCTACCAGCCATTGCTTACTCTCAAAATCTAACCTAACGGATCGAGAAGGAGCCCCAGGGGGATTTAGCCATTGTTTAGTTTTATCGGGCTACTTTTAGTCTCTTTTGGGCTATGAGGTCCTACCAGAAAACAATTGCCTGGATAACCATTGAAAATTGTCTTTTTTCCTTACATCATAGGAAATTGCTTACTCTAATCATCATATTCTGCTAATTTGGGTGTGCTGTTTGAGTCCACAATGCCTACTTCGAGCTGTATTTATTGACACAGACTAGAACAATGGCCTGCCTGACTCCAGTATGGCCACCAGTTGAGACATTTCCAGGAAAAGAACCTTGACAATTACATGCCCAACCAGCAGGTATTTTATTGCTGCTGGGACCCCTCGTATGCTGTGGCCCGTCTACTCAGACACCGGTGAGTGGCCTCTTTCTGCTCATGAGCATCTGGCTATAGCACACTTCTTACAACTCTGGCCTACCTTTCTCCCACATGGCCGCTGCTTGAGGCATTTCGAGTAAAACCAACCTTCAATACAGCATTTTTCCTCAAACAAGGTGCAAACACCCCTCTCTTCATCTACCTACAGTTCTACTACCTTGGTTTACTGATGCCTGCTACACTCTGATCAGGTTCCTGCAACTTTACAACAGTACTGGCCCCAGAACTGCAGAAAAACAAGCCCAACCAATTTTTGATAACTGTCCAATCCCGCCAGCTCATCATATCAATGACATCGAAATCGTAATCCCAATCCCACCTATTTCTCCACCTAAGGCTATTAAATTAGGCCTCCTTCTAACCTTAAGAATACAGGGCATTTCACAAGGCTGTGAACAACCACGTGAGATCATCTTTACCCGCGGAACGGTTGCTTGGAACATACCTATAACATCCCAACTGGTATCAGCCACCAAGATGACGACAATACCCGTTGTACCAGTTCCCCCCATCGCCCCTTTCCAGATCTGGCGCCACTACTTTCAAAATCAAATACACCCCAAATCTTTCTAAACACTCAGTAAAAAACCTGAAACACAGGACCTTGAGATACTTCTCGGAAACCCTTTTCACTGACCAATACCATTGCTAACACAAAACCTCCCTCAAACCCGACCTCTTCCTCTTCACACACAAAACTGAGCTATGGATCAGGTCCCTACACAATTTTCTCCCATCCTCATCTCTCTTTAGCATCCCATTTGGACGCAAACTCAAATGCTTTTCCCTCTTTGGCCTCTTGAGCAACATTTTTATATCCTTCTACAACAATGGGAATTCATGTTCAAAGCGAACGACAGAATCCTGACCACAATCGACTTCAGTTATCTCACCCCCATGCCCTCCATCGATCCTCCAAGCTCCCTATCTCCGTCCGTCCATCCATCCATAACACTCCTCATCCATTCTACTCCCCTTTTGGCCCACCCAGGCAACACCTCTGACACCAGACTCTCCTTCAATCCGATATGCCTCCCACCATCCATAGCTCACCGCCAATACTAGACCTTGAACATCCCTACCACGGGCCATCTCTGCACCGTTCCTCCCTAACCTCCCACAAACCATTATCTCCTCCTTCGGTTGCTGCCACCTCCCTTTTCTCAGCCCTACAGTTGGTCCATATACCTCCCCCTCTCTCCCTACCTCTATTGTCTCCTGCCCTAACATCCTCCAACATCAGATACCCAGATACCAATAACCAGTATTCCCCCTAACTGCACCTCAAGCCCTAAGTGTCCATCCCTGGTAGTCCACCTCAATCCTCTCACAATTGCTGAACATAACTGGCCTCCGTTCAACAAGCTCCTTCCTGCGTTTTCACACTTCTCTCAAAGAATGAACGTCCTCACATCAGCTCCATTCCATCTAAGTGACTCTGTCTTCTCGTCGCTTCTCCCCTTATCATCTCCTGCGGACCCTCCCTCCTCATCCTTCCAGCATACCAAGAGACAGCGGCCTATCTCGACCCAAACACACTCAATCACCCCTAGACAACTCAGACCTATTCCATCTCCTAGAAAGATACGAAGCTTCAAATTCCGCTACCACCACCTCCTATCTCCCCGCAGGGGGCTGCCTGATTTCCAGCATCATCTCTAACCGCTTTTAAACTTACACACGCCTTCCCAGTGCATGATCATCCCCTCTTAAATTTAAACAAATACCAACTACCCTCCTGGAACAGCCAAGTCAAAAAGACAACAGCTTCTCCCTGAACTGCATGCTACACATTTGTCGATCTGCAATTAAATATTGTATGGAGATATCAGACTCAATGCTGACGTGTAATCTTTACTCCTGATCCTCCCGAAATGTGGCTCAATGTCTCATCTAACCCCCCTTTAGACCTTCTTCTTCCTCTCAGCTACTCCATTTAGCATTGTTACCAGAAAGATAGACACGGTGGAGGTCTTGCCCTAATTCACAGAAAATCGCCGAGATGCAGGACCCTCCCACCAACCCATTTTCAGTCTTTTGAATGCATGTTGATGCAACTGTCCACATCCACTACCCCAACCGCAGATTGAATATGATTTACCACCCACCAGGTCAAACAATAATTTCATTGAGGAATGCATGAATCACTTCACCTCTCAACTCATCAGCTCAGGCAACAATATTTTCCTTGGTGACTTCAGTATCCACTGGGATGGCATGGGCAACAGCTATGTGGACACTTTTACCTTCTTTCTCTATGCCAATGAGCTCCAACATCACTGTTATAAACCCACACACCACAAAGACTGACATTCAAGTATGAACCTCTATCCACTCCCATGGCCTGTACTGTGGAGCTATCAGATCTGTAGTCACTCTTGCTGTGACAGACTGCTTTCTGGAGGAGGAGATAACAGAGGATAGGGCAGGTCAAAAGGTAGCAGATCCCAACATAAACGTCAAATACTAGACTGAAAGATGGGAGCTTGATACCCCAAAAATTGTCAAGAACCCAGTTAGGCTGTGAGAGGAAGAGAAGTTCTGCTAGACTTCTGCCTGTGACCATTACTGGGGGCCAAGGCCTGCTAGTCTCTCGGCTGGGTGAATGAATGAATGAATGAATGAATGAATGAATGTTGGATTTATAGAGCGTGTGGTTACCCGGAAGTGTCCCAGCGCTGTACCACTGGGGAACCTGTCCTGGCTTTCCTTGTGAGATGGCCCCTTTACTGGGCATCCCCAAGGTGCAGCCAAGCATCCCCGGCGGTGATGGGGCCGGAGTGGAGATTAAGCAAGCTATTGCCCAGAGTTGCAGCGTGGGACCCCATGGTTAAATTGGCAGTGAGGCGAGATTTATCGGGCCCGCTGACATTGGTCCTGCACCCGGCCGCGTCGGGAATTGAACCCTGGTCCCGGGCCGACCTCTGCCTCCGGGTCTGCCGCCTCTAACCGTTGAGCCACACTTCTGGGTGAGGGGAGATCACCCAGGGAATCCAAGACCACGTGCCCTTGGAGCCTGGAGCACCAGCGCCTGCCTGTTTACCAAGACCAGTGGTTGCCCTCCATACTCCATTACAAGATTTACAAGTCTGGTTCCAATCAAATAGCAATGAACAGGAGCTTCCTACGTTTGTAGGTAGTCTTAATGGTTGCCCACCTTATTCCATTCAATGGAGTCATTCCCCCTTCGCTCCTGTTGTGTTTGTGGCTGGGTTGATCAGGCCATAGCCTGTGCGCAAAGGAGGAATGGTGACCCCTTATGCTGGGGGTTGAGTGTACTGGGACAAAGCAAGAAGAGTGTCTAGTCGAGACAGTTGAGGGAGGAAGGAGCCCACTGTGGTGACCCAAACAAGGCCGAGCCGTGACTAAGGGCCAGGATCAGCACCCCCCCCCCTCCCCCCCTCCCCCACACACACACACACACACACCCTTCCATGGGGAGGAACTTACCAGGCATGGAAGGAGCATGAACCTCCCCCCCCCCCCCCAAGCACCCCACCCCACCCCAGATGCTGCTGTTGTTGCAGGATTGTGGGTGAGGAATTCAAGGATGCCCAACGACAACTCTTCTGGACCATATGTTAAAGCCTTGTCAGAGGCAGCCGCTGCAGCTTCAGTGCCTATGAAAGAGGCATGCTCAGGGACTCCAGTTGCTCGGATCCTGCTGGTGTGGGTAAGACTGATTTTTAGCTCAGACAGCCCATGGGAACTTGCTTGTCAGACAGTATGGCAGTGCTGGAACACTTTTTACTTTAATCGAGATTTGGAGTAGGACTCGAGACACTGACCACTATTGGGGCTTCACCTAAATGCCGCCTATAGTGAATGAGAAACAACCACTTCTACTAGCTAGAGGGGAATAGGACTCGGGACCCTGCCTATGAAACACTGGAGCTAGGCCTGACCTCGGGCTACTGTGGGTATTGTTTGTGAATGTTGTATTTTACTGTTCCATGAAGCACAGGTTCAAGACTGATTTGCATATGGCCAGGTCTAAACTGGGGTGGCGAAGTGAGCTAAAGAACGATGATGGATTCAACACAGATCTATGACTGGGGGTGAGTGTCTGAAAAGTTTCAGCACTCCGTCCATCATCTCTTTGTGTTTGCAATAAGATATTCGACATATGCTATTATCAAGATTTAATTTGTTATCTGGTAAATTGCTACAGGTTCCTGTAATTTTATATTTCCTGCATCCCAACACCCCCTTTGATGCTGCCACGGTTCACTCATAAACTGCAATATACACATTATTCTCTTAAGGAAGTCAGTTTTCCTAATGAGAACAAGCTGCATAGAAACCCTTTGTTTGAAAACAACCTCTTCCAATTTTCAATGTCCTGATTATTTTTAGTTATGTTGGTTCAGTGCATGTAACTACTTTAAGAGAGAAACAGCAGCCTGCTGGCGCACAGGTGATCTTGTGCATTCCCGTTGCGCATAGTCTCCATCAGCTGTACCTGGGCTGCCTTGATTGAGGTGTCAGCCAATGTGGGTCTCGATGTGATGCACCACACTTGACAAGTCCGATCAGCTTCTCCTTATAAGAATCTGCCACTCCGGGTGGAATCAAGGTAATCAAACTCTGAGCAATAGAGAAGGCAGACGGCTGAATTGATTAAATGCTTTGCTGGAGTAAATCGTCTCTGGCACGCAGTCCTTGGGTTAAACTTTTCTGATAATGGTCAGGTCCTCGTGCAGATTAGGTTTAAAGGAGCAGAATGAGCTTGTCTGGGAAGACCTGAGATTACTTGAAGGTTCAGCCTGCTTACTGAGTTCAAGGAAGGCGAGGGCAGGCATGCCGCTGGTTGCGGCGGACGTTTGGTTGAAGGCATTAGCGAGCCGCCATCTGTATTTCCATTGACCTATATTAAATTGGGCATGTGTTCAGATTTGGAGCACCGCGTCTTTTTCTGGTAAATGAGGATGCTAGATTAGATCACGCCTACCTGTCTTCAAAGGCAGAGGTGTGGAAGGATGTGTCTTGGTTGTGTGTGAAATTAGGTGGTAAAGGCCAGGTACCTTTGTAGGTAGAAAAACTCGCAGTGTGCTCATGCCAGGAAGAAGAGAATGTCAATTAACTGCCAGGCAAGATCCCACCATTTCTAGATGAAAAATGTCTCCCTTCAGGCTTTCATGTTGCTGTTTTGCTGACTCAGCAATGCATGTGACCTCTTGCCATACGACATAATCAAGCTTGTCTACGATATTTCAATTGCTGCGTGTAGTGCATCATGACCCAAGCATTTTTTTAATGCTGTTTTTTTTTCTTAATTTCACCTCCATTGATACCGTTATCAAAGTTTGAAACTGCATTTTTATTTTTGAAGTAGTTGACAAGCATCTTTGTGATCGTTTTCTCACAGAAGGACCTCAGACCTTTTTGTGGTTTGTCTAATGGTGCGGTTGTAGTGTTTCTTTCACAGCCGTTGACACCAACCACACATCATGAACAATAAGCTGTTTTAATTCCATTCATTGATTTCAAATTGGTAATCAAATCTAAAAAAGCGTTGCTTAATATTTTCTGAGTTAACAGGCAGCTCCTATAACTTGTAAGGATTAACAGGAAGTGTAGATGAAAATGTTCCTAATGAGATATTAGTGGTGAATGACAGCATAATATGTCGGCATTTATTAGATACTATCCTGCGGCACTAGGGGTAGAAATTTAGCAAGGAAATACATTGTCTCTCTATGAATCCCACACCTCCATGAAAATGCCATTAATGTAGGAAAATGCACCTGCCATCCAAGTATTCCTGACACTTTCCAGATTGAATACCCGTCCCTAGCAATGACGTCCAGTAAGCAGGCCAGTAGGCTTGGACAACGATTCACCAAAATGCCAGGGGTAGCAGAAGTTCCATCATATACTCTTTGATTGTAATCTTAATGTATTGCAAGTTTAGGTACTACATAAATGTATGTTACTACCGAAAATGATGTGTCCATAAAGATTTCAGAAAATAAACAGCATAGCTAGAATTGACTGACGAGGATTATTGTTTGCTTATCGAGTTGTCACCATTCCTAATGATATTGGAAATTATATGATTGTCTTCTGTTAGAATATTGGGGTGTAAAATGAACTACCTGGCCAACCAAAGAACTCGTTTTTTAATGGCTTAGATAGGGTAGTCCTATAAGAAATCATAAAGGCAAAAGTATTAATATTAATGCATTTCATGCGGATTAGTGGCCAGTGAAAAAGGGGCCGTGATAGAGGTTGGGGTGGCCATACTACTTTCAATAACCAGGTCATAGCCATTCTTCAAGTTGCAGCCACCGGTGGAACTACTGCTAGCAATGTGTATGATGGCGCTCCTTGGAACTTCTAAAATAGAATTCTTTCAAATATATTTATCCACCCAGGAAATGATTGTTCAAGATTATAAGATACAATTCTGCAAACAATAGAAAACTGAAGCCTTGAGTATTCTGACTTTTCCCGTTTTTATGTTGGGTGACTTGAATGCATATATTACATTCAACCTATACTAGTTCTCTGAATTTATGGCTAACAAATCTTGGAACATGCAGCTACCTCAACTGAGCCACAAAATGCAGATAAACAAAAGAATGTCCTACTGAAGGCAGTGTATTGCTTGACTCGTAGTGAACAGGGAAAAAGAGGGGATAGACTTCGGGATTGTGGTAGGAGGTGGGGTGTTATGAGATGATTATAACTATATCTCTCAATTATAAGAAAAGGCTCATAAACCTCTAAATATCAAACCTGCATTTGTTCAGGCTTCTGAACATCGAAGGCAACGGAGTTGACTATTTGTAAAAATGCATCAAGTAATGAACAGTTTCAAATGGTGGATAAAAGTGATAATCCATGGAAGCGATCTAGAAAGGTATAACAAACTATTTGAAGGAGTAAGGTGTTTAGTGCAGCAGGAAATTGTGACTAAAACACATTAACCAGTGCCTTCATCAACTGTTTCACCTACGTCAGTTTCCTCATATAATGTACCCCTGGATATTTAAATGTCATTTACTTCAAGAAACCAGATCCCATAGTCTACCTCAACTTCCTTCAGTATCTGTCAAAACGCCAGAAGGCTGGGTTTAACTATGTTGTTTATGAGCCCATTTAGGGTGCAGTAGTTGTAGCTTATGATTTCCGCCTTTAGGAAGTATGCGGCACAACTACATAATCTGCATAGAGCTGCCCATGTTTGGCAACTCAAGATGAAGACCGATAATCATCTGTGATGCCAATAGGGATATTGACAAATGTGTTCAGAAGGCGGAGCAGATTCCTGCAGATTGCAGGATTACATCTTCAGGGGCTCAGTGCGCATGTCAGATTGTCCAGCTGTCTATAGCCAGCTTATCCGACATGCGCACTTCAGAGTCAGCAATCCCAGCACTGTAAAAAAGCTGGGGGATTGCAGGCACAGGCCCTCAGCCTCAAAATGAGCACTGAGTTAGCCTGCTCCTACCAATCCTGGAGTAGCTCTCATGCTGAACACAGCATGAGAGCAGCTCCAGGATTGGTTGGATTGGCATACAGGAAGTTAACCATCTTCCTTTCCTTTCCTTCTCATTATCCAGGAGAGGAGAGACTCCAGCCAGAAGCATCTAAGTGAGTTTTTCGCTGCCTTGCCTCACCAATATTTAAAGTTACTAGCTGCCCATGTTCAGAATAAACTTGAAAAGCACAGTCCCAGAACACAGCATACTCTTAAGCCAAAAGTGAAGTTTCACCAGGTATGAGTGACATTAAGCATATGATTTGAGTCCATGTTTATCCGTAGGACTTTTTGAGAGATTATTTTACTTACATTTGAACCAATACTGTTTCTGTATTTTAACCCCTCCCCTGCTGATGACGGAACCGCTCCGTCATCAGCTGCGGTGGCGCTGTGCTGATGACGGAGCGGTTCCGTCATGGCCCGCCCGACGCTCCTGCGCGGCGCGAATTCCGTGCCTGCACTGAGCGTTCTATTGAGCGGGCGGTGCCATGACGGAACTGCTCCGTCATAAGCACAGCGCAACCGACGCTGGTGACGGAGCGGTTCCGTCACCAGCATGGCCCACCGCATTTCCGCCCCGCCCCCTTGGCACTGCGGTGGAATAGCCGCCACAGTGAAGGGGTTAAAATGCCACCATGTAATCAACAAAACTGGTGTTACTGTTGGTGTTCATGTAAACAAGTATATTTACCCACCATGCACACTAACACAACAGGCTATCAAAGAGTTCTTAGTAAATTCACCTTGACTTGATGATATTTACCTATTTTCAGGTCTTTGAGATTCTAAATGATTCAGCAGGTACTTAGTAAATGATCTTTGCCACAGAATTAACCAGAGCATTATGGCTATATAAAGACGAGGATTGTGTGTATTTTCCAACTGAAAATGTTAAAAGGACAATTTGGTTATATTTTTTCTTGAATAAATAGAGCATAACATGTTTTTCTCTTGCCAAAACTACTGTCTCTAGTTGATTCTTTGTTTCTTGCTCTGACGCCGCTTGAGCACTCTGGATCCCCCTCCTGTTTGAACACTTTCCAGGATTAAGGTTAACAAGCTAAAGCCAAACTGGCTAGGGAGTCATTAGTTAAGTGATGAGAGCACAAGGATAGATCCATTATAAGTGTTATTCTAGAGAGACCATCTGAACTGCTAACCGATAACTTTCTTTGTCAACCAGAGCCTACCATACCAACATATAGGAGCTTTCCCATAGCTTACCATTGGTTAGTTGGCTTACCTATCAGTGTGTCACTAATTTACCTGCTTCTTATCTGTATCCCAGCTTGTCAATTTGCGTTTGTCCTCTCCATGGAGCATAGCCTCGTTACCGTCTCTTTTGATTCGCTGGCTTTACGCTTCCACTGCCTGCTTTTTAAACATAACTTTATTTTTGGGTAAGCACTCCATTGAAGTACATACGTTTTCCAGCTTGCGTGCAGTGCATGTGTTTTCCTTTGTGTACCTTTCTCCCCTGCAGTCCTTGTTGCTCTCTGTCGCCTGTGGCTTCTTCTAACCTTCCTTCATGTTGCATTCACTCTTGTGTACTAACCCCTGGTTGCCTTCTTGCCCTTGTGCTTCTCCCCTGTCGCTCCGAACATTTCTTTATTGCCCATTGCTTCTCCTCCCCATCCCGGCTCTCTGTGTTGCTCTCTCTCACCCGTGCTCTCCTCTCTTGCCCATTGCTTCTCCTCTCCACCCTCCATGTTGCTTCCTCCACCCCTGCCCTGCTCTCTCGTCTGGTGTTTTTCCACCCCACCCTTCGGATTGTTTCCCCCAACCTTGCCCTTCTTGTGTCATGCAGTTGCTTCGCCTCTCTACCTGCGACTTTTGTATTAATTCCATCCCTGCACGTTGCTTTCCTCCACTGGCACCTTCTATGTTGCTTCCCCCCATTCTGGTATATTTAACATTTAAAAAAAAATGCTTGTATCATTTTGTCATCTCGCGCCTACAAATAACACCTGCTGCATGACAACACTTTACTGTTTTATCCCTGCTGCCCAGTAGCAGGGATCATGTACAGAAGGCTAAAAATCATGGGCATAGACGAGGGTATATTGGCTTTGCCAGTGCTCGTGTCTCATCACATTGGCTTCAATTAAAACCATTAAGAGTGCCTCGATGCTGCTATTTGATCGTCCGCTGAAATCAAAAATAAAAGGCTGTGAATTGTACTAGATAGTATTAATTGCCTCTTTATGCTTAGAGGATTATGTTATGAAAAACTCGGTGGATTGTTCTTTTCCTGCTACCTATAATAAGTGCAAAGACCTGGTGCGCCGCTCTCTTTTATTCTTTCACATATGCTAAAAAGGAGTACCACTGAATAAAGTAATACACGCACCTAATTTTAGCAGAACTCTTCAGAGTGCACTGCATGAACAGCAGGGCTGGAATGGGAAATGTAGAACTGCTTGCTGCAGTGCCAGAGAGCAGTGCTGAGAAGTGCCTTCCAAATGAAAGAAGTGCAGGTTTAAAACACTGTTAATAAAGCATGACAGATTTGCTTCCGGAGTAACACTCATATTTCAGAACCCTCGCAGATGCAATCGTGTGTTTCTGAGGTACATCTGTAAAACTTTCAAGACAACAAGAATGTGTGGGGGCCTAGAAACGAGTTAAAAGATGTCACTTGTTTATCGATTCGGTTCACAAAAAGAGACAGTCATTTACCACCCTGTATCGACTGACAAGGAAGACAAAGGACGCTGCGCGCGCGTCTTCCCGTGGGCTCGAGCTCCACGTGCGCTGCTGTACGTCAGCCTCGCGCCGAGATTGAAGTGTCACTTTAATCTCGCTAAACGCGGGCTTTGAAGCGGTCTTGTCAGCCCCTCCACCTACTGTTAAAAGCAGCTGCTCCTCGCTAATGGGTCGCATCAGTGCAATCAAACGCCGAGCAGCAGTCGGGCACCTCGGCTACTGGAAGATTCTCCGGCACGCCAGTCTCCCGGCCGCATCGAAGTGCTTGACTGTAATTGCTGTATTGTACCGATCTACAAAAGCTCTCTGCAGCCCTAAATCGCCCGGGAACCTATTTGGCGCTTTATGAAACATACCCAAATAAAAATGCCAGCATTGCCAAAGTCCTAGTCAGCTTTTATCTGATTTACAAAATATGAGCGATGAGTAATACCAGGGCTTTAAGTGGGCCGGGTCTTACCGTTGCTGGGCACCGGCGTTTTTTTGAAGGAGGTCTGTAACTGGCTCTGTTTTGTGCCCTGGCACAGGCGGTCCGTTTTTTTCCGGACTGCAGGGACAGCAGGCACATCGATGTGTGTGTGCTCACTTCTCACTAGTGGAGAAGTTACGGTATGACGTCATGCCAGGTGAGCTTTTTAGGGGAAGGAAATCCTTTAAAGAGTCATTTTCCCTCTGGGTTTCCCTTCTCTTTTTGAAACTCAGGAGTAGCAACATTGTTGTGGCGTCACCATGGCTTTAATCCTTTCGCGGCGGCGGCAATTCCGCTGCGGGGCGGGGGGCGCTCGGCGCTCCTACCCTGGTGACGGAACCGCTCCGTCACGCTCCTCAGGTGGGCTGTGCTTGTGACGGAGCGGTTCCGTCACGGCCACGCCCACTCAATGGAAAGCGACGCGCAGGTGCGAAATCGGCGAGGCGAGCGGGCCGTGACGGAACCGCTCCATCACCAGCACAGCCCACCCGAGGGGCATGACGGAGCGGTTCCGTCACCAGCATGGGAGGGGTTAAGTGGAAGCTTTCTCAATTATATATACAAGCCATTGTTGCTGCTTATTTATCTACTGCAACTAACAACAATTGACAAAGCCAATAGTTCTGACTTCTTGTAGGTATGACGTTACTTGTATCATATATCTGGATGCAATGACAGAAACAGCAAAATTCAAGTCGGGCGTCACACAATGCTAAGGACAGATTTGTAGTTTAGGTGTTTTTAAGCCACTCCCTTAAGTACATTGGCCATGCCCCTTTGAGAGAACCCCCCGCTTTTTCATCCCACTTAAAGCCCTGAGTAATACATTTACGCAGGAGAAAACAGCCCACACTGCACCCCTCCCACCCCCTTCTGATTAAGACGACCCCCCACATCTCCCCAAGACACTGAAACATTGTTCATTTTTTAGTTTGTTTACTGGAGTTTGCCAACCCTTTTCTGCAAAAGTGGCTGAATTAACTTGTAAAAATAATAGGTTATGCATGCATGATAACGGTGAGATTTATTCATTTTTCATTTTATAGAGCGCCATTGTCATCGTAATCTATATATACTTAGGAACAGGCATTGTAATTCCAGGCATGTGCACGTAGGGAGGTAGTGAGTAGTAGAGTGAGTAGAAAAGAGTAGTAGAGAGTGAGTAGTAGAGAGTAGTAGAGTGAGTAGTAGAGTGAGTAGTAGAGTGAGTAGTAGAGAGAGAGTAGAGAGAGAGTAGTAGAGAGTAGTAGAGAGAGAGTAGTAGAGAGTAGTAGAGAGAGAGTAGTAGAGAGAGTAGTAGAGAGAGAGTAGTAGAGTGAGTAGTAGAGAGAGAGTAGTAGAGTGAGTAGTAGAGAGTAATAGAGTGAGTAGTAGAGAGTAGTATACTGAGTAGTAGAGAGTGAGTAGTAGAGAATTAGTAGAGAGTGACTAGTAGAGAGTTAGTAGAGAGTGAGTAGTAGGGAGTGAGTAGTAGATAGTGAGTAGTAGAGAGTAGGAGAGAGTAGGGAGTAGTAGAGAGTAGTAGAGAGTGAGTAGTAGAGATTAGTAGAGTGAGTAGAGAGTGAGTAGTAGAGAGTAGTCGAGTGAGTAGTAGTGAGTGAGGAGTAGAGAGTAGTAGAGAGTGAGTAGTAGAGAGTAGAAAGTCTCAGCTGTACTCTGGTACAGACATCTTCCATGGAGCAGTGTGCACAATACTGCGCCCTTGTGTACTTTGGGGCTCTTCTGCCTTCTAGCTAAACCCTAGAGGAGTGGTTTGCTACTAAATGTAAACGTAAATTGATACTTGTATAGCGCACTACTCACCCGCAAGGATCTCAAGGCGCTTGTACGAATACCGCTGTGGAACCCATCCTGGCTTTCCCTGTGAGGCGTCCACTCCTGGGCACCCCCAGGGTAGGGTGGAGGCCAGGCATCCTTAGCATTGTGGGGGCCGTTGTGGAGATTAAGCAAGCTATTGCCCAGAGTTGCAGAGTGGGACTCTATGATTAGAATAGGCACCGAGGCGAGAATTAGCAGGTCCATGGATTTTTTGAGCCCAAGACCCGCCGAGGCTGGGAATTGAACCCTGGTCCCGGGCTAGACCTCTGCATCAGGGTCTGCCGCTCTAACCATTGAGCCACACTTCTCCACTGAAACGTGTGTGCAGCTTGCAGATTAGGCTTCTGAGTCTCTGCAGACCCAAATCGGGTTTTTACATTTCGAAAGTCCAAAATATGAAGTGCCTGTTTGGCAGTGGCAACGGCTTTATCTCTTATTTACCTACAGTACTGGCGAAGCACTGCGGAAGAGTGTTTAAGCACAGATATGGCAGATCCGTGTCCACGCAGGAACCTGTCAGCCGAAAGAGAAACTCAATAAATAACAAGCTTTCGGCTTTGTGCAAAGGCAGCCACGTGTTTATAGTTGCATCGCGCAATGCAAAAATAAACACGCGGCTGCCTTTACTAAAGGGGAATGATAAAAAAAAGTGCTTAGCGCCTAATTAGAAAACACTGTCTCCCGCCGCCGGTAAGAGATCCAATCCCGCTGGACATGGATCAAAGGAGACAGGGTGGCAACAAACACCGATTGACATGCCTTCAGTGCTATCATTGCACTGCCTTTGGCATAATTTGCGACGCCAAGTGACGTGCACAAATCAAAGCTGAAGGCGGAGCTGGGACGAGGCTTCTAGAATTGTATAGATTCCAAAAAGCCTCGTATGATGAGGCAGCGCATGCACTGCCTATGTCAGGCCGAGACCTAAAAAGAAGTGTGGGGACTAACCAAGAGAGGTAGAATGCATGTGAAATCATGACGCGTGCCATCACAGCGCATTTTATCACGACGCGTGACATTGCACGTGACATCACAGGAAGTGACGTCACGACGCGTGACATTGCACATGACATCACAGGAAGTGACATCACAAGAAGTGACAACTATAGATATTAAGACCTCACACATATGCTTATCAGGTATATCATGAGTACATTTAAGCACATTAGGAGATTTAACAAACGAGATTTGTCATTGGGGTTGTGCCAAAAAAAGTGTCACAATCCAGACGCAAAATCTGGGCCTCAACTAATACATTTGTATTTTTTAAACCCTGCTGCAAAGAAATTGGCAAGAAGAAGTAGCCTGGAACTGTTTTGCCCAATTGGTTGCAAAGTCTACATTTTAAAGTATTTGATTGGGTTAAGGCATCTGCTGTGAAGGTGCCCAGTAAATCTCAGTGAATAGAAATAATGGTGAAATAACGCTGGTGGTTATTGAAATTGATGGAGAGTTCTGTGTTTTGTTAAGTCCCAGATTTGAATCAAAGTAGTAGAGAAAGTAAATGTGTCTCCTGCAAAGCACATAATCTAACACGCAGATGACAGATTTTCATTTTATGTTGATAGTAAAGTGGGTTACTGATTTTAACACAGGGATCCTTTTGTTACCTGCAGTTCATAAATTGTAATCCTTCTAAAAGACCACAGTGGGGTATGAAGGACATGTGACTCCTGCACCATGTAACTCGCACTGTCTCATGTAACGCATCTTGTACATTGATTTCCACATGTACATGATTTATTGTCAATGTATAATGTGTATGTTAAGTTAAAGAGCCCTGACACCCTGCATTGGGTGCATAGCGCTATAAAAGAAATAAAATAGTACTATTGAAATTGTTATTTGTGTAAATACTGGAGCAGACCAACACACCTAACATTCTTACAGTGCATGCCTTTATATACCGGGACTAAACAAAGGCAAAAGCTGCCTCTCTTAAGTACTTGTGAAGAAATAACAAGCTGTGTGCCTTTGTTTCCCCTCCTTGGCATTTACATTAAAGTTGAGGTTCCAAGCCACCTCCAGTCAGGAAATGCAAACAAAAGGAGTCCTGATGGCCCCTTAACTTCGGCCCAGCTGGAGGTGAAAAAAAGCTCCCTCAATGCCTGCACGTTGCTGCTGGGAATCGAAAGCAGACAACATGCAACCGCTGCTAAACGTGTCCTGCTGTCTGAACATTACACCCGGACAAGTTCAGCAAATTTATGTGGGGCCCAACTTCTTCGCTGGGAGGATGGCGTCCACCCAGTAGCGGCCTCTGGAGGGAGTGCCCCGGGAGGGGTGGCGTAGGGTGGGGATTAGTAAACTCCGGCTCACGGCCGACCGAAATAATGTAAACAAATTAAGAAATAAAATTAATTTCATTGCGCGCGCTGAAACGCATTTGCCATTTTAGCAGGCACAATAAAATTTGTTTTATTTATTTATTTGTTTACAGTACTCCGGTCGGCTGTTAGCCAGAGTTTACTACGCCCCACCCTACCCCGCCTCACCGCCCACGGCACTCCCTC
Source organism: Lissotriton vulgaris (assembly GCF_964263255.1). Classification (NCBI taxonomy): domain Eukaryota; kingdom Metazoa; phylum Chordata; class Amphibia; order Caudata; family Salamandridae; genus Lissotriton; species Lissotriton vulgaris. Next base: position 889,520,583 of record NC_141691.1, read on the forward strand.
CACGGGCTGCTACTGAGTCCAACCTGTGAAAAGAGTGGGTGGGCACCGTCTACCTGCCGGTATCCCTGACTTGTGCCCTGACTACAACTGCTATGGAGGGATAAGATTAACATAAAGATGAGGAAATATAGTTCTGCAATAGTGAGAGGAAAGGAAGTACTGGTGAGCATAAGGATGCAAGAGAAATGAGTAGCAGGAGAGAAAGAAGCATAGTGAGTAGGGCAGGGTGATGTTAGAGAAGAGTGGCAGATCAGAATTGGGTAGAAACGTAAGGATTGTGGTGGGCCAGAACAAGAGGAAGAGCAAAGGCATCCAGAGAATAGAGTAGTGTTGATCAAGAAGATGTCAAGAATTAAAGAGAGTAACCCCTCTAAACTAAGGGAAGCAGGTTAATAAGACAAAAAAATTACATCTCTGCAAAGAACGACAATATCTACGTAGTTCAAAACATAAACATACTAAGAGAACTGTGCAAAAATTTGAAAGCCATTTTCCTTAAATAAGTATTTCAAAATTATATAGACAATGATAAAACATTACATAAATACTGGATAATTACGTCCAAACACCATACATATATTATAGTTACATGACTCTTTCTTAATTCTACTCATTCAGTGTTGACTATGTGCCCATCCTTTATTTCTATAACTTTAAGGTGACACAAGAAATGAGTCCACAAAGTTTAACGTGTTTCAGTGGACCGTAATAATTAAAGACCCCTTCACGACACACAGTTGGAAATCTTCTCCATGCAATTCATATTTTGTTAGTAAATAAAATAATCCAAGAGCATTAATACATGCCTTGATTTACAATAAAAACCTTCAGGTGAAGAACATTGTAGGAGAGTAGGGTCGGCTTTCTTATGGTCACCCCACTGTTTGCTTTTTGTTTCACTGGTTTTCGACTTAATGTGTCTGTGGGCCTGCTAATCAGACCCACAACCCAGCTGTTCTCTCTCTAAATTAACTACAATTTACTTTAGGTACATTACCAATTGGATACTGGGTCACCTTATGAGCCCCTGTACAGTGTACCATAGGTACCCAGGGCATAGGTGCATCCAAGGCCTACCAGGGGCTGCAGCATATCTTTTGCCACCCCTGGCTGGCCATTCAAATTGACACAACTTAGATATAGTATACCTATATCTAACCTTATATCTGGACACATATACACCTATTAGTCACTCCTATGGCAGGCCTTAACAATCCTGGAGGCAGAGTGCTTGGTTTTATGTGAGATGGTGCTCTAGCATGAGCTGAGCCTGTCTGCAGCTTTCGGAACCATGTCCTTTAGCTGTTCTGGGATATTGCCATATCATATACTCTTAAGTGCATTATAATCCTCGCGGTTAGATGCTAACTATGGTTTGGCTTTATTGAAACATGTCGAGTAAGGTTTCATACAATTTGGAATACTACCCCCTCGCCAGTCCTGGCGACGGGGGTAGCATTCCACCCTTCTAGAGGGAGAAGACATGTTGTTCTAACTATTCCCGGTTAAAGTTAACCAGAGCCTCAGCATCACAAAATGGATGCTGCTGCCACAGACACAAGTCTGACCTCCTGCTGCTGGGAGTCCTTCCAGCGAGGGAGGCTTGGACAATAGGTTTCCTGCCTTGGGAGGTGCTAGCACCACCCCAGACAGGATTTTGTGTATTGGGACAGGGAGGGCTCAAAGGATTGAGACATGCCTGGGGCACACAAGGTGTCCCATGCATAGTCCAGTTCAAACCGGTCCTGGGGCTTCCCTGCCCCAGCTCTGGCGCGAAACTGGACAAAGGGAAAGGGGTGTAACCGCCCCCTTCCCTGGTCCCACCCATAGGAGGGACCTAGCAGGTAATCCAGCCCCTAAGATCAGTATATAGGTAGGAGCTGAGTCACTAGGACTTTAGATTATCCTGACTGAAACACTGAAACGAAACTCTGGACCTTCATCACTCTACTTTGGAAGAAGATAACTGAAGAATCTCCCTTGTGGTCAAGGAGGGACCACCCTGCACAAGCAGGCACCATCCAGCGATCAACGACATGCTTTGCCGCCACCTCCCACCGGAGCCTGAGCCCAGAGCCTGGCAAGAACCAGATTCCCAGACATCCAACAGCCCGATCCACAGTCCCTGCAAAGCTGAGACCCGTGGAGGCGACATTAGACGTGGGACCGGCCATCTTAAAAAGTCTGCGACCTGCTAACTGTGCAGCCCCCAAGGCCTCCTTGAAGCTGTGCATTGGGGTTTGAGAAGCCCCAGCCCCGAGCAGCATCTGCACCAAAGATCAGCCCTGCACACTCCACGAGTTCTGCGTGGGGCCCTTTTGCATTGTCCTGCTCGACGCGTCTGCCCGGTCACTTGCCCGTTGGCTAGTGGCCATCTTGGCGACGATCCCGAGAAACTACACCGCTGGTCTGGTTGCGCCAGACTGGCCCTTGCTTCCCTGAAAAAAAGCAGCCCCTCAGACCTTGCTGGTCTGAGTAAGAAGCCTACATCGATTCCTGCGTGGGTTGCCTTTGCCAAGGCTTGTTGCCTGCAATCTTGAAGCCGACACCGCCGACAGCGAGAGCCTTCGTGGGACAGCTCGTGACTTCATCCTGGTCGTCATTGATGACTCCCAGACCACGTGGCTGCAGAAACAAGCTTCCCATCAGCACCTGATCGCATCCTGACATCGCCTGGTTCCATCCTAGTTCCACGCTGGTCACTGGCTACTGACCCAGACTCTGTCCCCTCTGTTTTCAGGTCCTCTACATCTTTGATCCACCCTTGGATCCACCCGGACTCTTCTCTTCTAGCCGCCTGCAGCATCGGCACTCCAAGGCTCCATAGATCTCCACAACGAAACCAGACACACTTTTGAACCTGTGCACCCGCTCCCTGTCGGTTAGGTAACGCGAGTACTACGGTGCTCCTGTAGAGGTTTACATCCCTAGTGTCCTCGTTTCAAGTGTTTAAGTTCAATTCCAGTCGGAAGGCTCCTAATTCATTAACTTTATAACTTTTACGCACCCATTGACTTCAATGTGTACACTCGTGTGCTTTTAGACCTCACACTCCTCCCGTGGGCCTCTTGCTCTCTAACTATTGTTAGCTCAGTGTAGCCCCAGCGATTCCCAAGGCCCTAGGCTTTACCATTGTTCGTGTCATGGTACTTATACCACTTTTTGATATATGGTTTGAAGGGCCACCCCGCCCTATCCATAATTGTGCAACTTTTGTCTATTCTATTAAGTTACTTGTTTTGTGCTTGTGCTTCTGTGCTCATAAAGAGTTCAGGGGTTTGTTTAGAAATAAATACATTTATATTTTCAATATAGATCTTGTGTGGAGTCCTTTCATTTGGTATTAAAGGGATTCCATATGGTAAAACAGCTGGCTTCACATGCCCTCTTGAGTTTAGCCTAAAACTGCTTTGTCCATGCTACCCCTAGGATAGCTGGTCTATAAGGTTGACTTTACAACCATCACCATAAGGGTTGTTTGGACTGGTGCAAGGTGCTCACTAGAATAGTGAACATCATATACCAGGCCAACTACTCACAAACATCAGCATGCCTATATACGGGACCTGGGTTAATATCACATGATCCTGCTTATTTGCTATATTGGGTAAATATTCCTCTTCTGTTCATCTCAGCCAGCAGTTCATCCAAACCTCCTCAAGAGGGCGCATGAGAGCCCACCACGTCTTTAAACATAAACTCAAACTCAACATCATTTGGAGGCTTATCATAAACCACCTCACCCTTCATTGGACATATTTCATACATTAGTTCCTGCTCATGAATAATTAGCGTGTTCTCGCTATGCATAACTTCAACGTGAGCTGTATGCAATGTTATTTGAACATTACGGACAACACTCATTTAAGATTGGCATAGTGAGTAGGGATACGACTAAATGATGTCATTAACGTAGGCAGGAACAGTACCATACTTCCACTAGAAGGCAAAAGTCAATGAAATGGATGCTGGAGATAAATACAAGGAAATGCATTCAGCAGTTCAGGAACAGAGGAAAAGAGATATATGTGATCAGGTGATGATGTTGGAAAGTGAGAGTTTAGATTTAGTTAAAATGAGACCAGGTAGGTGCAGATCCAAGAAGAGGGAGTAGCTATGGGTTGGAGCAAGTTGATTAAACAAACCTCGTGTTTGGAGGAGCACGGGAAGTGAAGGTTGCTTAGGGGACGCTCTGAGGTGTAATTCAAAGAGTTGAACACAATTTGACCAGTTGTTTATTCAGAGAGCTTCTTTGTGCAAACAAAAGGCATAAGGTGGTTCCAGCGATCGCCTAATGCAAGATATTTAAAATAAGTTTTTAGATGTCTATGAAAAAGGGAAAATATTCCGTGCTTAGACTGTCAGAGGCAATGGGTTCCTTTATGTGGAACAAGGACAGAGAAGGATCCTTCAGCTCTTCAAAAATCGAGGAGTTTCAAAAGATGGACAGAAGAAGATCAAACAGCTTGATTAAGATGATATTGGAATGGCTTACTTTTAATAAAGAAAGGGGCGGTACTGTAAACAGCCTGATGAACTATGTAGAGTACCATGATTGTGTAAGTGCTGCCCACTAAGAAGTGGTGTTGGATGGTCAACCTTCTTTACAGATGAAAACACGCAAACAGCTGTATTAATGATCATCTGATGTTAAGAGAGATTTTTAGTAAGTCCCTTGTACAAGACGTTTATATAATCTAAGCACAAAACGTATGTAACTGTCGAAAATGTCATGAAAAGTTTTAAGGTATGATGGAATTCATTTCACATTTTTCAGTTGAAAAAAACGATATCTGCCGCAACCTGGGAGACCGTAGAAAACTCTAAGTCCAACTTAAAAGGGAATCATGAGGTGACTGGTTCTCATCTGTGCTGGCCAACAATTAGGAACCCAGTTTGATTAGGAACCCAGTTTGATTGCTAGTCACTCATAACCGTTAGTCCTGTCTATCCAGAACTCAACCGAAGGCAGTGGTTCATCATCCATCCTGCAATATCACACACGCACTGTTTCAAAGAGAATGTGAATACCTCTGGATTTCCTCCACATACATATACAAGTTGAAACCATGGAATCGGCTGAGTCGTTCCAGTGGGTCCTCATAAATATTGAAAGGTTGGCTTTCTCTTCCTCTCATATGCCATAGATTTCTCCTCTTCCTGATAATAATATTGTTCCCTTGAGGACCCCCTCTGAATCAAATGCCTAGAATCAAAACAATTTGGCACATCAGTGTTTGACACTTTACAGATTGGCCTCCATATATCTGTTGCAGGGGTGTCCACCGTAAGTCTCAGAGGACCAGACCCATGCCAGAATCTGAGGATGGCCACATTAAATACATGTAAATAGCATGAATATAACTGAAACCCATTATATGAGAAGTTCTACTGAAAATGTGGCATTAATTCAGCCCGTTGGCTTGTTACTGCAGATGTAGTCTCTCTAGTCTGAATACATCCACTGTTCTCCTTTAACTGATGGTCAGTTGTGCATTTGACCAGGCTGCAATTCACAGTCTACATTCTTTCGCCTTGCTTCAGCAACATTTATAAGGACATTTAAATTTACTCTAGATGCGTGTGCATTTTGTGTATATAGTGTGAAACATTTAAGTAATGTACGTCAGGGTGTTTCGGTAACAACTGAATATATATGGTGACCAAACAACAACAATAAACATTCTTCAGCATCGGAGGTGGTCTGTGTTCAATTCTGCCTCCGGATACGCATGGAAGAATTTGACTTTGAGGATATCCTCAAAGTAAAATTCTTGCATGAGTATCCGGGCGCAGAATTGAACACAGACCACCTTGGATGCTGAAGAAAGTTAATTGGTGTTTCTTGGTCACTGTATATATATTCAGTTGTTACCGAAACACCCCGATGTACGTTACTTAAATGTTTCACACTCTATAAACAAAATTCACACGCATCTAGAGTGTCTATGTGTGTGTATATATATATATATATATATATATATATAATATATTACCTACTGGCAGTCACCAGTAGGTAGTTATAGTTAAAACCTAGTTTCCATAGGAAATCCGCAACTTTCTATTTGGAATAACTTTGGCACCGATGGACGAATCTTCGCAAATTTCTCCAAGAAAATGGCCTGCTCCGCTCCGCTCCTTCCATGAAAGTTTGGGGGTGATTCGTGAAGTGGGGGCTGAGAAAAAAGGGGGGTCCCAAAACGTGTTTTCCCCATGAAATTTTCCATAGGACCTTTAGCCAGGGCTACAGCCCGAACGGCTGAACGGAATGACACCAAACTTAGCATAGAGGTAGAGTTCGGTTCGCAGATCATGCTTTTTGTTAAATTGTGTAAATCTGTTCAGTAGTTCCTGAGAAAATCTTAAGTATATCTATAGGAGCTTACGGTACTCGTACGTACGCGTACCTTTCGGAGCACGAGCTGCATGCTCATTGGCTATCAACTGTCTGTCAACACTCCAAACCAGAAAGTGGTGGCAGCCATCTTGTGCCTCGGTAGACTGAGGCACAAGAAAGCAGAAAAACAAACATGTAGAAGGCAAAAAGGAGGCAGGGTAGAAACACCCTGACCCCCTAGGCCTGTTCAGGGGGTCCCACAAGGATCCCCTCAAGGCCCCCCGCCAATTTTTTTTTTGACAAATTATGGGGTAAGCGTACGTAAGCGTACAGTACTCGTGCGGTACTCGTACCTTTCCGAGCAGCATGCTCATTGGCTGTGGACACTCCAAACCAGGAAGTGTTGGCAGCCATCTTGTGCTCGGTAGACCGAGGCACAAGAAAAGCAGAAAAACAAACGTGTAGAATGCAAAAAGGGGGCAGAGTAGAAAACACCCTGACCCCCTAGGTGTGCTCAGGGGGTCCCACAAGGAACCCCAAGGCCAACATTTTTTTTTCAAAAAATCGCGGGGTACAAAACAGTCTGCTTTTTTTCAAATTACCCCCCGGGGGGGACCAAATCTCGGGGGCATAGTGAAAAAGGTGTGGGGGGCCCCAATCCCCCCCACACTGTCCCGGGGACCGCCACCCCTGGGGCAAAGTAACTATTTACACCTCTCTGGCGCATACTGGAGGCTCCTGGTGGGCTAGTTGGCCCCCAGGGACCCCAGTATGCAAGGGGAATTAGTTCCCCCTCTGCAAATGCGCCAGGGGGCTGCGTTGCAGAGAGGTGTACAAAGGGGTGTGGCCTCATTACAGCTCTCTCCAACGCAGCCTCCTGGTGCATACTGGAGGTTCCTAGTTGGCTAGTTGTCCCCCAGGGGCCCCCAGTATGCAAGGGAATTTAATCCCCCAACTTAGAACCCTCTGCAGGGCGCGTTTGCACAGTGTTGAAGGTAGGGGGCGGGGCTTGAGTTGATGTGAGTGCAAACATGCCCTGAGGCGCGTTTTAAGTTGGGGAATTAATTCCTGTTCAATCCAGAGGTCCCCTAGGGGGCAACTAGCCTAACAGGTATCTCCAGTAAGCGCCACGGAGCTGTGTTGCAGAGTGTTGTAAAAAGGGGGAGTACCCTTTGAACACCTCTATGCAACACAGCTGCCTGGTGCATACTGGAGGTACCTGGTGGGCTAGTTGGCTCCCAGGGGAACTCAGGGTTGAAGAGGAATTAAATTCCCCAATCTAAAACGCACCATAGGGTGTGTTTGCACACGTTACCTCAGGCCCCTCCCCCTTCTTTCAGTATTGAGCAAAATATTTCTGTAAATTCTGCCGAACCATGAATTCCAATTTACTCACCTGTTATCACAAGAAACGTCAGTGCTGCATCTTTGAGCGCACTACTGATCCTGAAAAGTAATTCTAACCATACTTACAGTAACTTGAATATCCTTCCATAGGCTAACATTGATTGGTTTCACTTGGAAATTCTTTTAAGTGTGGAGTTTTGGAACTTAAAAAAATTCCTCTAAAATCAGCCGAATTACGAATTCCGATTTACTCACCTGTTATCAGGAGAGACCTCAGTGCTGCATCTTTCAGCTCACTACTATTCCTGAAAAGTAAATTTAACTGTACTTACCAGTAACTTGAATTTCCTTCCTTAGGATATCATTGCCTGATATATAAAATAAATATAAATAAAAAAAGTATTAAATTAAAAACAATTAACATTTCAATATTTAAAAAATATATATTTTTCAAATAATATAAAAAATATGTAATGTAACTTAAAAAATAAAATATCTAAAAATAAATGATTTAAAATAATGTGGTAAATCGGTATAAAAAATATAACAAATAATACATTTAAAAATTATCATTTACAAAACCTTTAAAATTCACTGAAAAACCATAGGTTTCAGCCATGTTATAGTTAAAAATTAGCATTTAAAAAACCTTAGAAATTCACTGAAAAAACCATAGACTTCACACACGTTATAGTTAGAAATTAGCATTCAAAAAACCTTAGAAATTCACTGAAAAAAAACATAGGTTTCACACACGTTATAGTTAAAAAATTAGCATTTAAAAAAACCTTAGAAATTCACTGAAAAAGCCATAGGTTTCACACACGTTATAGTTAAAAATTAGCATTAAAAAAACCTTAGAAATTCACTGAAAAGACTATAGGTTTCACACATGTTATAGTTAGCTGGACTCTTCACTCATACAAAACCATTGAAATTCCCCTGTTATAGTTAGTGCATTGCGCGCCTGCAATGCACTGCTGATGACGTCACATACTAAATCACTCATGACATGGTCAGTGACATCACTCATGACATCACTGCTAATTTTTAACTATAAGGTGTGTGAAATGTATGGTTTTTCAATGAATTTCTAAGATTTTTTTAAATGCCAATTCCGAACTATAACGTGTTTAAAACCTATGTTTTTTTTCAGTGAATGTCTAAGGTTTTTTAAATGCTAATTTTCAGTGAATATATATATATATATATATATATATAACACATGCAAGTCATTACAAACAATGATGAAAGTTACTTTGTAGCTAGACATTTTAAACAGGTCAATAATAGTGAGTTGAAACATCTTAAATATTTTGTCATAGATACAGTGAGTCCCCAGAAGGGAGGAGGGGATAGGGAGCTTAAGCTTAGAAGAATGGAGACATCCTACATTCTAGAATTAGACTCTAAGCACCCCAGAGGACTCAATACCAGTGAAGATTTATATACATATCTGTGACAAAAGATAGTGAACTAGGAATTGATTATTTGTAACTCTAAACGATGGTATGCTAACATGGCGCGGTCCTTTACTTTTCTACTTTTGTACTAGTTTTTTACCGTTTTTTACTGGATTTTACTAGTCTTTTACTAGTCTTTTCTACCCTCCTTTTGTATAGGCACAGATTTTTTAGGGAAGATATTCAAAATATTTATATTTATATACATGTTTTACGTGGAGGCGAATTTTAGGACTATTTATGTTATTTATGATATTTAAAATGGGATTTTAGATATGAATTTTGGAAAGTGCATGTATTGAATATGTATTTTATATGGTCTGAGGTCCCAACATATGGTATTGATCAAATGTGCCCACTATTTATTGTATTTAGTATATTTATAGTCCTTTGCAGATTTGCACTATATGAGAACATGGTATCTCCCTATAATCGATTTTGGTCTATAAGAGGAAAATAGAGAAAAAAACTCATTGTATTGTTTACGGTCATATTTGATTAAGATAATGCTCAAATGAGGAAATAGAAAATGTAATATGTCTGTAAAATATGAAACATTAATGTGAAGTATAGATTTCTATTGTAGTATCTTATGGTAAAGGGTTTCAAGTTCAGCACATTATTACTATTTTTATCACTTTTTAATTTTGGGTACACAAAATTATATTATGGGTTAGCATAATTTTATTAACTAAGCATTTGGACAAGAATTGAGAATTAGCTAAAGGTAGCACTATACAATATGGCATTTAAGCCGGCATCTAATGTGAAGTACATGCAAACTGTATTAGGATATATATAAAAACGATTATGGATTGAGCACTTATTGAAAAGCATTTAAGCAGCTATTCTCCTGTTAAAATATCCTAATATGTATTTCACGATGATATTAAAATAGCTACCCTGGAAACACTGGAACTAAGATACAAAATATTTCTACTATGTCCATGCTTGTTATATGTTTTTTCTATGCACTTGCACTTTAAATAGCGAGTGGAAATGTAACAAGGTGTCATGTGATCAAGGGCGGGAGCGCCCGAAACGCGTAATGGCAGAGGTGGCAAAATAAAAATTTACTGCGCAGTATACTGGGTCCACGCTCGTCTTTTTCTGATGAAATTGGGATTGTATGGTCGAGCTTGAAGATATATAGATATATATATATACATACACACACACACTCTTTCCTTGTGCCTCAGCAACACTTACTTAGATATTGCATAAACAATACCACTAATGTTTTGGGTGATTTGCTATTCCTTGATCAATTATTTCTCCTAACTATGATGGAGCATGGGCCCACTTACTCTGTAACACTTACTCAACGGTCTTTTTGTGCTACTTTAGTAGTGGGGAGAAAAACATTTCAACCTAATATCACAGTGTAGCCAGTATGGTTATAAAATAAGTCAGTTCGAAACCAAGTCTCAAGTTAGTGAATTTTATTCCAAATTCAAATTAAAAAACAGATTGATATAAACTAGTCTGAGCATAATGGTATAGAAGTACAATACAAATAGGATGGAGCCAAATCTTCGAAAGCAATTCACCCTATACAGTAATAAGAATACGAATTGAATGACGGCGACGTAGGTAATAAGGAAGCTGAACTTCACATCAGATTGCATCAATTTGTCATCCAAAATAAGCACGGACCCCTTTCTGTCCCTGTTCTAATGTGGAAACCCAAAGTAGGACAAATTGTAGGTAAAGAGGAAATAGGAGAAAAGGTGTCAGTCATCAGAGTCTCCAACATGGGTCAAATAGCATAAAGCCACAGATGTCAAAGGAGGTCTGTAAATCAATGTGCCCTAAGCCAGAATACCGTCTATCCTACTCTAGATTGCATAGTTTCATTAGGTGCATCGAAGGTACATCCCACAAATCCGTTGCTACTTTTTTATTTCTTCTAGCGCACAACAGCTTCTTCACACCATCTTGCTATAACCATAATCACTATTACAGCCACCCTTTGTCTCACCCTTTGTCTCGTCTCCTTCTCCAATGAGTACTCCCCTCCCATCTTATCACTCTCCTTGTACCAAATGCCGCTTCACATGCCTCACTATCTACTGAGAACAAAGACCCCTTTCTCTCTGCTAATGAAGCCTTGTTCACCTGCAGTGGGAAAAATAAATACATGCAACATTCTACAGCAAAGAGAAAAAAATATTATTCAAATGTTACACTGAAAGGTAACTTGAATCCAACTGCAACTCAGGTCCACAAGTTAGGCAAAGATAACAGGTGCATTGGTTACATTTAAGTGCACTCTTTACAGACAAATACATAAAAATTCTCAACACCCACCCTTACAGTTAATACACTAACATGATTATTCAATTAGAGTTTCTAAGCACATGAACTTACTCATTTAATAACACAGCAGTACTTCTCTCATCTGTAGACACATTCACAAACATTCTCATGAGAAATCACAATACTATCAGTTACTTTCCTAAACACACATATAAATTGCATTCCAATGCAGTGATATATATATATATATATATATATATATATATATATACGTCTCCGACTCGTCATAAAAGTGCCTGCTCGCTCTGACGGGTTTGCAGACAACAGATAACGCCGACGCCAGTCTTCAATTAAAGTGCTTTTATTTTCTCGTGGTGGTGCAAGTCATCAGACGCGTTTCGGACATTACGTCCTTGCTCACTGATGAGGAGAGTATGAGCTAACGCCATTATATACAAACATACAGATCGCGCCAAAACTCAAGTATGGGCAACAACATAAACATAGGACTACACACTTACAAAGGTAATGCATAATGTTTTTGAGCGTGGGCACCATTTTGTAACATGTTCGTTACTCGAATACATGCATGTATTTTCTAATAGAGAGTTCAACACAGAGAAAATATCTTTACCACATTGACCCAAAATACTAATAAAGTGCTCAATTGCATAATGCACACAAATTGAAAAAATTCCATATTTAAAATACATATAACAAATACGTATAAAAAATACATATGAGATCAATCATTGTTTGCTTTTTGTGTGGGGTTAAATTGATACGTCCATTAGTAAAAAATATATATATATGTATATATATCCTGGAAAACTCGAACCACTTCCTGATTTTCCGCAGCAGCAGACAGGCGAGGAAAGAGACACAGACCTCCGAGGTATTTCAAGTGGGCAAGATGAATTTATTGCAAGTGACCCAAACACAACGCGTTTCAAACCCGTAAGCCCTTGATCACGTGTCATAAGTGAAAACACCATCTACTATTTTGAAGTGAGTTATGCCCTTCCCGGATCTTAACATCACAGGTCATGTGATCATAGACTCAGAAAACATACTAGTGTGGCTACTTCCATCACTGTATGGTTCTACATAGAGGCAGATTAATATAATATGACACACACAATTTATATATACATGCTCAATAAATAATTAAAAAAACATGTAAAGTGCTAAGTGTCAAGATATTTGTAAAATAATAAATACAAATCATTTTAAAAGGTCTCATTGGATGAATCCAAGACTGCCAACATGGTGAAGCCATAACGTTTTCATATTACCGGTTAAATCCGATTATTCTTTCAACCAAAAAACTGCCTGTGAATTACGTGTGCTAGAAAATATATGCTTAATATTGTCTCTATTCTAACATCATTTCATCTTTGTACACGTATAAACCACCAGTGGGGAGGCATTGTGCAAAAGTGCATATCTTAACAACTAAAGTGCAAGTGTAGATAGTATAAATTTCTCAATTTATCCAATGTATATTATAGGTTCAATCATCTGTACACAAGAAAACTGACTGTATTTCTAATTCATACAGAGGTAATAACCATATTTAGATCCTAAAAACATTTGAATATATGTAAAAGATATAAAAATACACTTTGAGAAATTAATACGAGAGAAAGACAAATGCATACAAATTTTAACAATTAATATTTTTACAATGTATTTACAAATGGACGTATTTCATAATATTATTTACAGGTAACTCAACTAGTAAACCGGGGGAAACCCAATGTAGCAGCTATATATGATTTATAAGAAGCTGCGCATATCTTCAGTCGTATTCAAACCATTGGGCCATTTACAATCTAGCTCTAGAATATATTTTGTTTCGAGCTGACGGAGTTGGCGCTCTCTGTTGCCACCTCTCCTTTTTCTAGCCACAGCGTCTATTACATATTAAGACAAGCAATTGATGTTATTAGCATGTACTCTCTTAAAATGTCTAGCAACAGGATATGTTGCATCGCTGTGGAGAATGGCCCTGATATGCTGCAATATCCTGACGTGCACCTGTAGCTTCGTGCTACCCACGTAGCTAAGCCCACAGGTGCACGTCAGGACATATACAGCATATTCGGTTTTGCAATTATAATTTCCCATTATTAAACTAGGAGTAGTCCTGAATGGTGTAGAGTATGTTGACATATTGCACCCTAATTTGCAAGCACGATACGACGCACATTTGGTATATATATATATATATACCCTTATCCTTGTAACCTGCGGTATATTGGTAGTACCAAGCTGCAGGTTCATAAAAGGATACTCCAGCACATAAGGGCCATTAACACCAATGACTCCGCGTATCCCGTAGCACGCCATTTTAAAGAGTGCCATAGTAACAACAGTGCACTATTGAAATATTATGCCATAGATTCTGTGGGTCGCCTTAGAAGAGGAGGAGACAGAGAGGGTACTCTGAGAAAATTAGAGACCAGATACATCTTGGAGATGGACAGCAAATCTCCTGGAGGCCTCAATTCCACAGAGGATTTTTACACCTGCCTCTAAACACACCTCTCTCCCTCGCCAGTTATCAGACTAGTATGTATAGTTATACTAGATTCCAGGGTCTCCGCTCATGTCTGATTCAAAAGGAAGAAAGGTAACAAGTGCACATGTGCGGCTATATACTGTTGTAAGATCATAGGCCCTAGATCTGATGTGCAATGTGGACACTACAGTCGCTATCATAGCCTAGGATTAGGCTATGATTTAAAAATGAATGCAAGACTTTAGCAAAATGAAAAAATATTGTAGTACACTTATCACTTTGCACTGTCACCTGGGTTGTAACATCATATGCTCTATGTGTAGGCTGGTTCGGTAATGATATCACTACCGTAGCACTTACAGGGGAGGCTGCGACAATGTATTTAAACAGACATTGTCTCCTCTCTGTAATAGTTATAATGGCATTAACAGATTATCATCAATGTGCAATATATAAATATGTATATTAGGGTGTTTTTCTACCATCAGCTTAATTGCATTTATGCATTCTAACGTTTTGTGACTTTTTTATCCAGTCTATATATATATTAATGATGTGTATATGTCAAAGTGAAATTTATTTACTTATATATTTATTTATGTAGATATATATTTTCATTTGATTGTATATAAAACCTTGTCTGGATAGATTTGTTTACACTCTAACTTTGCACATGTACAGCTATTTAAATGGGGATTACCGCAATTTTTTGAGTGGCTGCACAAGATGTTATCTATATCTACTATTTTTGTAGCAGCATGTGATTGTTACAACCAATCACGTTTCAAATTATTTTGCACTTGCACTTTAAATTCTGCCTTCCCTCCCCCATGCGTCATGTGACCAAGGCCTCTGTGTAGGCCGAAACGTTATGCTGAGGTGGGCCTTCCACGAGATTAAATAAAATCACTGCTCACCTGCACTTTGGGTCTTCCTCTCTTCTTCTGCGCCGCTGGTATCCAGAAATTGGGCTCCTGGTGAGAGAAAGCTGAGATTGTGTATATATATATATATACTAGCAGCCCGCCCCAGCGTTGCCTGGGGGCAGCATTTCCGGATTGCGGCAGCGTTGCCCGAGGCGGAAGGGGGCTGGGGCAACATTATAGGCTTGGGAGCACTCCTGCCCCGACATTGGCCAGACCGCCTCCCGCCTCGCCTTTGCCTTTGCCTTAGCCTTACCCCGACATTGCCCAGACCGCCTCCTGCCTCGCCTTTGCCTTTGCCTTACCTGAGCCGCCGCTCTTCCCTGCGCTCCGGACTTCACCGCCACTCTTCGCTGCTCGTCACCGCTCCTCCCCGCCTGTCGTCATCACACACGTCGCGGCCAGCGCTAGGTCGCGGCCGGCGCTACTTTTAGGGGACTACTTTGTTTTTAAAGTTTAATTTTTTAGTTTACGTTTTTATTTTTATTTTATGCAGCCTATGTCCATCTACACACCCTGAGGATTACAACAATGTATTGGGTGTATGGATTGGCGCTGTGGTTCCCGAGTTTACCTTGCCAAAAGGTTTCTGTTCTCTCTTTAGAATAGCAGTATAGATATATATATAACCCCTTAAGTTCTGCCTCGGTGCATTGGCCGACGGCAGCACTACCTCCCCAGTGCTGCGCACGACCATTGGACGTCCATTCAGCACTAGTTCCAATGGACAGCGCAGCACTGGGGAGGAATGTTTAATAGCATCTATGAGGATATATATATATATATATATATATATTTTAGAGGTGGAGTCAAATTTATAGTTTTCCAACTGCGCCTGTCAGCTGTTCGTGTTATGGAAAAAGGCAATATTTAAAATCATCAGTAGGAATGTGGGTTATAGAGTTCATATTGAACAAAATTCAAATGTGCTAGTGTGCGATGTAATGTTTAACAAAAGACAACACAAAAGCGTTGCTGTAGGAAGTGTGGATATGTGCTGTATTATAGCCAGGTTCTCCGTGATCGTCGAGTCCCATAATAATAAAGGTCAGCTTATTAAAAAAAGTTTAATTGTGCATACTGGTAGTATCCAGGTATTCATATAACCGTGAAACTTGATTTAGCCAATTTGTCACAGTCGTCAAGAGGGAATAAAACATGCACCCCTGAGCTATAAAGCAATCAAATGAGGTATGTGCCGGCACTTGTAAGATTAAAAGTAATTGGCGTAACCACTAGCCTCTCTGACCTTAGACCTGAGTATGCATTTTAATGGCCGCTCAAAAGCGCCCTAAGTTTATAGAGGTGAAAATAATTAACTCTCTCTTCGGCCTTTTAGAGCGCATGCCTTAGGATGCACCTTAAAAGCCCATTTTCCTTAAGTGGAGCAGGAGATGGCCTAATGAATTAAATGGATGCTGAATCACAGATCACGGTTTTATGAATGACAGGAAAGATCGGTTTTGCAGAAGTATGATATATATGTTTCTTATAACCATCTGGTTATGAGCACAAGTAAGAACTCATATCACTTAGTGTTCAGGAAAGTGTGATATGTTGACTTGCATGCTGTTGGATATTTAAGATCAAATAGTACTAGCTGGTGAACTTTGGTAGCGGTGAGTCGTAAGACCAAACCATAATTTTGCAATGGCGAATAAGCACAGAATACAAGCATGAGTGCCCGAGCATTGTTCAGGGGATTCTCTGCTAGAGAATAAAAAAAAATGAGGACAAATGGTTCATTTTCCAGCACAATTTGTTTACTCAACATGATGGAACACGCAAGGAAGCTTGAGTCTGAGGTTACTAGATCTACTAGTGCAGATGGATTTGCTAGTTTCCCTATATTCAGTCAGATATATGTTTTTTGTCCTTTCACCACCGGGTAAATGCACATAAAATATAATGCACACATTTTAATTAAATGTAAACGCTAAAGTAACCGATGGGAAATGCACTCTTATACATGATGAAAGCTCAGTCGGTTAATACTATCATGAAAGATGCCTGTGTGTAACCAGACAGACCTAGAAATGCTTGGTGCAGTGGAGAGAAGAGACGTCTGTTTATAATGTGATGAGGTCCCCTCCTACGACTCAAAGCACTTTGGGGCAGATTTACAAGCCCCTTGCGACACTTTTACGCCGCCGTTGCATCACTTTTGTGACGCAGCGGCGTAAACCATGCGCCACGTTGCGACTTATTTACAACGTGACGCATCTAGGCAGATGAAACCTGCCTACATGAAACCTGCGTCATGTTGCATGTGGGCGTTCTGTCGCAGGGTGGGCGTTCCCTCGCAGGAAAGCCCCGTAAATCTGACGCAGTGAAATCTACAAGATTTCACTGAGTCAGTTTTACGACGCTGCTGCGTCAAATCCTTACGCCTGCTTCAAGCAGGCGTAAGAAGTGACGCACCACGTTGAGTATGGGTGGCCCCTGTGCATTGCAGGAGTTGCGTCGCGCTTGCGACGCGGCTCCAGCAATGCGCCGCCCATACGCCACAAGATGCGTCACGCATCTTCCCTTCCTTGCACCATGGTGCGCCGCATTGTAAATGCGGCGCATCTGTGGTGGCGGAAGGAGGGGAGTGCATGACACATCTGTTCTGGCGCATCCCTGCTGATTTGCAGAGATGCGCCAGAACATGTAAATATGCCGCTTTAAATATAAAAGTGCAAGGGTGGGATGATGTGTCTCCAATATATAATGGATGTATAGCCCCTGGAGTAGCAGGCCTTCAGTCTGAAGTGGCTGGGTTAAACTTTACTATCACGCCATCTGGGGTGGAGTTTAGAGCCAAATATTATGGCTTTGTCTGACTGATGACCCTTAACACATCAGGGCTGTGAGATCATCAGCCTAGCAAATGGTGATTGATGGCAGCTTGCCTGTTCATATTAGAGTGTGTGTGAGCACAGTATGTCTGAAAAGGGAAAGCAAGTGAGTGATTTAGTTACTGTTTTTCCAGACTTGCACGGCTAGTGAGGATTTCGAATAGAAAGAGGTGGTGTGATCTTTGGGCCAGGTACTTATTTTTTTGTATTTAGTTTTTTACACAAATCTAGTAGTGGTGAACAAAGATATTGAGCTCCCTGTTCGACAGTCAAACCTGCTCACAACACTTATGCAGTAAGCCATCGCCTTTTCTTAAAAACAGACTAGTCAGTGTTGCCTTCCTATCCTAATTCCTACCTTCACTACATGAGTACATCAGCAGCACCACTGGCATTTACCATACTTATCTATGTTCCCGTATTTATCTGCACCGCCATAGGCCGTCATTACACACCCCGTCTTATGACTTTCAGTGGCTAACTTCAGTTTCCGGGCAATTACACCCAGTTATGGCTCTGACTTTGCGCCTCCAACCCAGTTAAACAAACCGAACATAATGTCCCCGAACAGACGGTTTAGGAAAGCCAACAGCTGGATCGCATTGAAACTGCAATATGTGAGCGAGCCTCGTAAAGACTGTATGTATGTGAGAGGGAAAACACTGCTCTCTGCTGCCGCCGCAGGGTCAGGGGGGGTTACTTGGGAGTTTGTCTCTCATATCATCTGTATGGGAAAGCTTGTTATTTCATTGACCACTGGTGCACATACGCTACACCCTATACATACGTAAACAAACCTATAACACAGAACACAAAGAATAGTAAAATATATTTGATACGTTTAGCACATAAGCCTTCTCATTCATCAAATTAAGAAGCTGCCTGGAGATCTCTCTAATTGGGCAGTAGTAGACCATAGAGTTCACCAGCCAGAGTAGCCCTCAATAGACAAGAGTGAGTAGTTCCGGGTCATGCATGGGATTCCAAATAGATGCTTAAATCCTGCATGTCTTCAGCCATGGCACATGCTCGTTTTACATACTGGTAATCTTCTACATTAATGACGGCACAGTCATGTCTATCTGACATGCGCCAGAAGGCACTGTATACCAAGAAATATATAGCTGGAGGAAAAATGTGGCGTGGGAAGAAAAGTCGAATATAAATGCTTTGTCAGAGTAAAAATGTCCATTTACATATATCTATCCACTTTGAATGGTAGTATCTAATGCCTTTACATACTAACGCATTTTCCCATAGAAACAGAATGGCTTAAACATTTTTTTTATTTTACTAAGTTTTATATGATAGTTACAATGTTGTGAGTGGAGAATGCAGCAACAGTGAAGTCAAACCATTATTTAATATTTCTCACTGTTACCGTCAATGCAAGAAACTTAAACCCATCAAAAATCTCTCATAAAGATGGTCCCTTTAGAGCTCAAAACCGTACAAAGAGCAAACAAGACACTAAAAATTATCATTATTATTTATTTAGTAGTTGAAGATAGTTATATAAGAAAATATAAACAAATTTAGTCTGTTAATAGCAAATGATTATGCTCAATTACAAAAAACGTAAACATTTGTCTGAAAGTCACAGGTCAGCACGATGAAAAACTTGTTAAAATTCATAATAGTTTTTAAAAAATCACTATTGGAATGAGATCATCTCCATTAAGTACTTTTATTGTAGACATAATTCCGAAAAATATTGACAGTGGTATATGTTAATGAGTTTCAGAAGCACCAGTTGAACAATGCGTGTTCCTGTGTATACGGTAACATCTGATAGTTCTCTCACGTGTTCCAGTGAGGCCTATGTGAGTCTCCTGAAGCCTAACCTAATTTTCAGCTTCAATGTAATTGCAAGATATTCAAACTAATGAGTACTGATTATAGGAAACCTTTGGCAACATCTGCCTCTTGGCTCAGATTGAAGAAGTAAAGTTTGAATTCGAGTTTAAATGAATGCCTCATTAATCCTGTGTGCAAAGGTTGACTAATCTCTTTAATCATTTGCTACAAAATGGTTTAAAAACATTTATTAGGTGATGTTGTTTCTTTATTGTGAGGAATTTTTAAGCAACAACGTGGAATTAATGTTCTCTGCAGATTTAAAAAAACATATGAAGGTGGCAGTCAAGAAAAAGCAAAACGTCCATGCAAATAGAAGATCATCTGTTATAGCTTCAATTGGGACCGAACCTGCGAAGCTTTATAATCTTCTTATCCCTTATTGTGAGTGATCCGGGATCATTTATTTTATTTTCCTGGCCCTGCTTTACCAGTATCGAGAGACCCTAATTCCAAAGCCAGGGAAATTACGATACTTGTAAATTTTGGGGGAATAACATGCGGTAATAGAACCTACTGTGCCGATTTCCACATGTTTTTCTCCAGTATTCCACCTGGAATCTTTGTGTTCTTTCAGCAGGGTTAATGCCCATGTGGAATATCACTTAATAATAAAGTTTCCGTGGAACCCTAATTTCCGATGGGCCTAGGAGCTCATGTTACCGAGGCCACTGAAATTAATGGGCCATTTGTAATGAAAGTCTGAGTGCCCCCGCCTCCAACTTAGCAATATGACCGCTTCCATACAGCTACCAAGCTGAGACACCATATGTAATAATGGAAAGCACCTTGCAATTGTACGCTCTTATGAGCGTTCACAAGAAAAGCTGACATTTAATATTAAATTGATGTAAGGTCTGACTGTTTTTCAGAATATTGCTTTTCTTCTGGCTATAATCTTTTTTTCCAGTTTAGTTTTTCATGTTCCAGGGTGCCAGGTTACTTGTAGCTTAATATTATTTACAGTTTTCCGCCATTGGCATGTCAAAAATACTTCTAATCAACTTTATCAAAGCATTTTTCTTCCAGTACACCTTTAGAGAATTCCGTTTAGCATGTGCTACAAGATAGCCATTGTAAGTCACTGGTGTGACTGAAGCAAACCCAAATGTTCAATCCGCATTAATGCAAACTATGCCTAACAATACTGTACTGAAATTGTTTACAATGCAGAATGACACTTCCAAACTGGGTCTTCATAAAACTGAATCATTTCAAAGATATATATTTTTTGTAAATTCAACCAATGCAAAGAATAACTGAGGAAACTAAAGCAACACTACTGACATGCTAAACATCCTAAATTTGGAGGCGCAGATGTTCTTCTGATCAGAACCACAACAAAGAAAATCTCTTTTGAACTATGTAAATTCAATACAGATAGAACCTTCACTAACACCTGTGCCCCTTTCACCTGTGAAATCATTAATCAGACCCTCCAGGATATCGCGATTTCGCGATTTGCCACGAAATCGGCACTTTTTTAAAAATGCCGCGATTTTTACAAAAATGCCAGCGAAATCGGCATTTTTTTAGAAATCGCGGCATTTTTCGCTATATCCTGGGGGGTCTGCTTTATCCAAAGACATGCACCGGTTGCCCCACACCTGTAGATGATCTACAGACACTGGGGTCAGAGGGTTAAAGCAGCTCGGCTGCAGCTGCAGTGTGAAGGTCTAGGCTCTTTGTCATTCAGAGCTGCTCGGGACTGCGCTCGTTCGCACCTCTTCCTAGCCCACAAGAATGACAATGGGAGCCCTCACCTTGCACATCAACAGGAGGGGAGGGGGGGATGGGTTGTTGTCACAGAGGATGGAGCAGGAATCGGACAGAGCAGTTCTCCTTCGAGTGTAATGTGAAAGGGTTTGCAGTGACAGGAATAGGAACTTCGAGTCTTAGGCCTGTGAGAAGGCTCATTTACTGACCTGGCAAATTTAAACACAGTCAGCAAGTCAATTTGGGAAAGAAACGGAGAACAATTTAAATTGAAAACAAAAGACAGGCTACCTTAAATCTGTTAATATATTTTTTTTAACTCGAATCTTTCATTGCTGAGAGATTATCTGCAGCATGCACACCCGGAACTGTCTATGTGCTTGCACTTCTACTCTAATGTGAATTGTATTAGCAAAATGTCTGACCTTGCTTTAAAGATGTTGCACTAAGTGCTCCATCCATGTACGATTTTTAGCATTGGATCGTAGCAAGCTTCTCCTTAAAGCTGAAGTTTAGTGCAAAAACGCTGGGCTCTCTATGAGCATACTATGAAATCATGGTTTTATTCTGTAGATTAAAGAATTAGCAGAGTATCAATTTTCCGATTTAAAAAAAGGACTACAGGCCATAGAAGGCAAACAAGCAATGGCACCTTTCTGTACTCCAGGATATGGGTTGAATGGATGAATGAAAGATTGAATAAATGGATAATGAGAGAGGATGGATGGATTGATGAGAGGGGAAGGATGGGGAGAAAATTTAAATAGCTGGATGTATGGGTGGAAGGGTAGCTGGATGATGGATGAGGGGAAAGATGGATGAGGGGAAGGATGGATGATGGATGAAAGGAAGGAAGGATGGATGAGGGGAAGGATGGATGGATGAAGGATGGATGGATGAAGGGAAGGATGGATGAGAGGAAGGATGGATGGATGAGGGGATGGATAGAGGGGAAGGATGGATGATGAGGGGATGGATGGATGTATGATGAGGGGGTGGGTGAAAGGATGGATGGTGAGGGGAAGGGTGGATGGATGGATGATGAGGGAATGGATGGATGATGAGGGGGTGGGTGAAAGGATGGATGGATGATGAGGGGAAGGATGGATGGATGATGAGGGGAAGGATGAATGGATGAAGAGTGGGTGGGTAGATGGATGGAACGGGCAGCGCAAGGGGCTTGTAAATCTGCCCCAAAGTGTCTACATTGTAAAGAAACCAAATATACATAGCTTCACGTTGTTAAATAACTAAAAAAACTAAGATATCTGTGTTTGTTGTAGGAAAAATGGTCACATAAAATGCAGCAAAATTGCTGCTAAATTTCCATATTTGTGCCGCTAAATTTCCATTTTTGTGCCGCTAAATTTGCTATTCCATGCCGCTATATCCTGGGGGGTCTGATTAATATGTCTTACTTATGTGCCAGACAATCGCATGCACCTCCCTGATGTCTGCTTTGAAAGAAACCCACTCAGAGCATTGTGCATTGGTAATTCAAGGTCATCCATTTGTGTTCAGGATCCTTGGAGTTTTGGTGACCAAACAACTGCCAAGCTGCACAAATTCACTTTGATCTAAAACTTTCTGAACTCTGTCTTATTCATGGATAACATCTAAACATTATTACTATACAGTTCTTTTCCTGTTGCATGGCTACCCAGCCAGGGTTTCTCAGGCGGGGGTGGGGGGGGGAGGGGGTGGGGGGGGGGTGGGGGGGGGGTGCGGGGTGGTGCATTCCGCAGCCTAGGACCGAATAAGGAAAAGGAGCGTCCGACCTTGTTGGTATATTTGACTCTCTGAACTGTGAACTTAAATCCACTGCCTGAGCGCAGGGTACGAGCCTGGTAGTATGCAGTCATTTTTTTTGCAAGTACAGTGGTCCTGAGAAAGAGCTGATATTGTGCATGAAACAAAGTGCTTTGAATCCTAATCACTTGTTCATTAGAGGCCAGTGGAGTTGGCGGAGAAGCCCAGATGCTGAGGAGTTTTTTTTAGAGGGTGGTACAGAAGTGTGTAATTCTGGACCACCTGCAGGCATCTTAAGGTAGACTTGTCTGCCCAATAAACATCTTGCTATAAAATGAAGTTATTGTCCTGTCACAGAGTCTAACCTGTCTTTATTGTTTTACATAAATTCCTCATAATTTACATAAGTTCCTCAGGGGGCTTCATTAAGCCCAACCCTGTTTAATGTATTTGTTTCCTCATTGGCAGCCATTGGAAGAAAGTGGGGTGTTGAAATGTGTTCTTATGCTGACGACACCCAGCTGATGGTCACCATTGATGAGAAAGATGATCCTAAAACTCGACTACTAAAATGCCTGACTGAGCTGGCCAATTGGATGCAAGAGCACTGTCTGAGATTAAATGCAGACAAGTCAGAAATCCTCCTGTTTGGCAAAAATCCCCAGCTCTGGGACAACAGCTGGTGGCCAAGTAACCTGGGCTTGCCCCCAAATCCTACCATAAAAGCGAAAAACTTGGGTGTGGTACTGGACAGTGCTCTGTCCATGAAATCACATGTCTCCACTGTCTGTGGCAGAGGCTTTGCATTATTGAAAATGCTCAGACGAGTCTTCCCCTGGATTCCGACTGAGTGTAGGAAGACCCTTGTCCAGTCGCTGCTGATGAGCAGACTGGACTACGGCAACTCTCTGTTTGTTGGAATGGCAGACTATCTTTTCTCTAAACTGCAGATAGTGCAAAATGCCGCGGCAAAGGCTGTATGCAATAAGAAGAGATATGATTCGGCCAAAAGTTGCATGCGAGAACTACATTGGCTCCCAATGCGACAAAGAGCCAACTTCAAATTACTGTGTATCACACACAAGGTACTTTACAATACAGGCCCTACCATTCTACACAATAAAGTCAAATTCCATAGACCATCGAGGAACCTTCGATCCAGAACTTCAGGAAGAGCAAACACTACCCACGTGAAGACTGTCAGGATGGGAGAGCGGGCTTTCTCTCATCTAGCTGCAACCAAGTGGAATGATCTACCTCCCAATCTCAGACTGACAGAATGTCTCTTATCATTTAGGAAACAATTAAAGACACTACTCTTCCCTAAACCAGAATAATCAGTAATCAATGCGGTCACCGTACCCCTCAGCACCAAACCTCAGCGCCGTGATATCCTACCTAGGATGATTGTTAGCGCTTTATAAATAAATTAAATACAAAAATACAAATACAAAATACATGAATTATAAGTGGCGATTGACCGTGTCAACCATTGTAACCCAAAAGGAGAAAGGGCAATGACATACTTGTGTTGATTGTCAACAACCCAATACACATTCAGCTCTGGAAGAATGTAAATCACAGCCTGCTCATATTAAATGTTTGAAAAACAGAAAGCCTTCTGTAAGACAAACCATCAACGAGCACAAATCCTTTGCCTTTAAAGTTGCCTCTGTCTTGTAACCCCATTTAATAGCTTTTCGCCAAAGGAAAGCATGTAGTTACCATATTTGGCAAACAGCTGTACTGCAGACATAAACATAAAACATGGTAAACACCTTCCTCTCCAACTACTGCTCTGTATCCTCAATCCACTTTCCTCATGACACCTTTAGGTTCCTCTCCGATGCCAGCGGTCTTGATGTCCACCTTAGCTCATCTATGGGGATGGACTCTTTCATCACAGCCACCACTGCTAGGCACCAGGTTCTACATATTCATAAGATTTGGTATTGTATCCCGCCCCACACAGCCAAGGTGCTGATCAGCACGCTAGAACTAATGCAGAAGCCTACTAGTCCGCATGCCACATTGTTTGTCCCTACTCCGCGAAGACATTGTACCATCAGAACCATAATCAGTCTCCCAAGGCATGCACCTATTTCTCCCTTTCTGCCTCCGGTTATAAAAAGTCTTTTTAAAAAGCTAATAATGGCACCTCTCCAAACTACCTCTCATATCTTCAAAAGATATGCCCCACATGCTCCTTTGATATGCAAATCTGCACTTACTAAATTCATCCAGGCCACCTCGAGTGGCTGCCATGCACCGGTCCTTCCATTTGTTAGGACCTTTACTCTGGATCTCACTTCCATTCTCCATCAATACCTCTTTGCAGGACTCCAAAACAACTTTGAAAAACTATCTCCTCCTGCTTGTGAACCAACCATGGTACACATTCGGTTTCAGTTCTTCAACTACATATTGTAAAATATATTAATACTAACCCGAAGTCCAAGTCTAACTTATGTTTTTTTTTGATATGTCATATGTTTATTTGTTAAGGAAATTAAAGAGACAAAGCAGTGCGTTGTCCCTTACTCGCTTATCCATGTTAGTTTAAGTAAACTACTAAATCCATTGAGTGCCTTATGCCCAAAGAGGAGTGTTCTTTTTCACATCATTTCTGATTGAAATGTTGTTTACCCCTACACATGAGTATGTAAGAAAATTAAAACCTGTGTTGGACTGGAAGTTCTTGTAGGATCTACCGAGTACTCAAATGTGTAGCTAACTTCCTATTTTTAGGTTGGAGTGCTTAGAAGTGTTAACATGAACATAAGCTCATTTTATGTGTAGCATCATTACATATTGTAACAAAAATATGATGTTGTGAAGGAGATTCTTGTTTTCATTTGTGCATTCAGTGCAATGTACTAATCTCTGTGAGTCCAAATCCGTAATTTATCCGTCTGAGATCGAGTGCAAGTTCGTTTGGTATGCATTAACCCCTGCTATTGACAGCGCTGTAAAGGGGCAAAACTGTTGCAGTAAGTACCATATAAAAAGTTACTATTTTATGAATAGACTGAATATATTGTTTAAAACTTGATATTGGTGTCTTCATGTGTTTTGTAATGTGGAGCTCAGTGGGTTTATGGTATCTCAGAGCACCAAGGTGAGTGGTGCGAATGAGTAGCAAGATACAAACCACGTGAGCCAATCCAATGCTCTGTATGTCCAAAGATAAACAAGGAAAATTGTCCCGAATTCTGCTCTATGAGTAATCTGTCAATGATGATCTTAGATCACGAGCAGTGGTAGAAATACAGCTAGATGGATAGGACTTGGAATGAGTTCTTTGGAGTAGAGCCCATCTTTGGCATCTGTCAGAATACAAGAGGAATGCAGTTCTGATGATGGAGCTAAATTGAGGGTTTGGTGTCTAGTCCTGATTTGACTGGTCATATGTTGAGGCGATAGATGGGTTTCCAGATATTTTCGAATTCCTAGGAAGTTCTCCTCAAATCTCAAGGACAGGGTTGAGAAGTTGAGCCTTGTACATGGCTGAATTTTCCATCAAGATGTTTGAATTTATACTGACGAACCAATAGTAAATGTTTCCAACTGTTAATGATGAAGCCTTATGGGTCATATTTGTGTGACTTTTTAGATAACTGAGCATAAGTCAGAATCCTCTCTGAAGTGTAATACCCTTGTCGAAATGTTAGTACTGTTGACAATGTTATAAGTGCATATTAACTATGTGTGTGTGTAAGTAATGTAATTAAAAAAAACATGTATGACTTTTTCAGAGGTGCAGAGGTACATCCACATAATCGATTATTTTTTATACTTGCCTAAA
The DNA here is from genome assembly GCF_964263255.1 of Lissotriton vulgaris. NCBI lineage: Eukaryota > Metazoa > Chordata > Amphibia > Caudata > Salamandridae > Lissotriton > Lissotriton vulgaris. Next base: position 889,547,403 of record NC_141691.1, read on the forward strand.
AAAATGTGTTTCTAAAACCATGGTACCCTTCCTTTATAGAACCACCCGTCCCTATTGCACCACCACAACTTTCATCAGTCGGGGCAACGTATTTATGGATACAACTAAATGCAAACTCCATCAATGGAGATGGACCTATAATCGAGAGGGAGGTTGAGTACCGCACTGCAACAGGGAGCTGGTACGACATACAGCCAGTGGACTCTACAAGTTACAAGATTGGACATCTAGATCCAGACACTGAGTATGAAATCAGTGTGCTGCTGACACGGCCGGGAGAAGGAGGAACGGGATCTCCTGGTCCAGCCCTCAAAACAAGGACTAAATGTGCTGGTGAGTACAATTTTTGTTCTCAGGAAGCTGTCGATGTCTTCTAAAGTTGTATCTGAGGTACAAACAGTGAAGTTGTTTGCCCTAAATGGAAACTGTGATCAAATACATAGCACAGGTCAAATATGATTGCCTGTGTTTTGTATTCCATGGTTGTCCTTATGCAGCACAGTTTTGTACAGAAGGCTGCTGATATCCTTGTCCATTGTATGCCTAGCAGAGCCAAATTAATCCTTTAATTTCAGGAAATCTAAATAAGATACATTTGCATACCATGCATGTAAAATAAGAGGTCAACTTGAAAATATGGTATGAATTCAGCTCTCCAATGCCTGTGTTGGAGTCATTAAGCCATTATTGTCTGTATGACCAAATTGAAATCTTTCATATATCTATGAATGGAGGTAGTGTGTTTAACTAAAGATCCGGTATTCACAAGTAGGGCTTTTGCTTGTGTTTTTTGTGCAATGTTTAAGTGGTGAGAGTGGTTGCAGATGGAACAACATTGTTGTGCCCTATTTTGGGGGCTTATTTTTCATCGTTAGACTTTGTCCAAGGGTAGGAGAAAGAATGGAGGATTTATAAAAGGTGAGAAAACAGTGACAAAGGGATGGAGCAGGAATGGAAAAGAACCTGCAAGAGCGAGATATTGAAAAAGAAGCGGAAGGTTGTGAAAGAAAGAAGTGGAACTATGCTGCCGTTATATTCAGCAACCCCTTCCTTCGACATTCCGGTGGTGGCCTCCTTAAAAAAAACTTTGGGACCCAGAACTTTATTACAAATCAAGCACTGGTCTTGTGGGGTTTGTGTAGCTGGTTGTTCATGACTAATAGCTGTTTATGACACATAGCTGTTTATGACACACACTCTTTTTCATTAAATCCTTGTTATGGTGGATGGCTCTGGACGCTGGTGCCGGATTGAAGGAGAACGTGTTTTAGTAGTGTCTCGACCATAAGGTGTTGTGCCTTCCCAACACGATGGTGAGCAGTGGGCAGGCCGTGCACCCAGTCATGGTGCAGGCAGGTGTGATCTGGGTGTGCCTGCTGCGCAGATTCTTTTGCATGCAGCCTCTGTTATATCCACCTCTGCATGTGATTGCAGTATTGGTCAAAAGCACGTTCTAAGTGTAGGGAAGGTCCATTTTGCTCTTTCAAGGGTAGTAGTAATTCATGACCTATTTGAGTGTCATAGGCACTTTCAAGCACAATTCATGGCTTCGATGATATTACTTGACAAGGGAAGCAACCAAGTGCCACAGATAGTGCTAGATCCTGAGTTCGCATTCGGGTCAGGCAAAGAGCCCGAGCCTACTGGGGTCACTGAACACCAACTTCAATAGTAAAACAAATGCTAACACGATGGGGCATATGTAGGTAGGCGTTTGCAATTCGCAAATGGCGATTTGGTATGTAGGTGCCACATCGCAAAATAAGGAATCGCAAAAATTGCGATTCCTTAAATGCTATGTAGGGGTGCCTTAGAAATAGCGATTTGGGCTCAAGGAATTGCAAAATACCACCTACTCCAAGTAAATACTATTTTGCGATTTTCTTTCAAAATGATTTTTTTTTAACAAATCAAAGTGCCATGTGGCGCACAGACATGCCCTTAGGGCAAGTATGTGTGCCACATGTACTTACAGGCACATTCCAGGGGTGCAACAGGTGTCCTTTATACACCCTGGCACTCTTGGAATTGCGATTCTCAAATTGCGATTTTCTCATAGAAAATCGCAATTTGAGAATGTTCCCCATTCATTCCTATGGGCCTCTAGGAATGAATGGTACACTCATTCCTTAACTGCGATTCGCAATTTGCTAATCGCAATTAAGGAATTTTTGAGATTCGCTAAAAAATTGCGAATTTTTACCTACATTCCATTTTGCAATTCTCAAATAGCGATTCTTTTAAAATCGCTATTTAAGAATCGCAAAATGTGAATTACCTACATATTTCCCTAAAACATTTAGAGGAAGATGATGCAGATATGCTAGACTGTCACAGCACTTAGTGTCCTTACTTTTTTGGCTTGCTGATTTACAGTGTATAACTTTTGACATTGGATCATAAAATTAGTTTGCACATTTAAGATTTCCAGTTCTTTTTATTTTAGCCTTGTTTGCTTTTACCTCGTTTAGTGCATTCTTGTAGATTAACATGTCTCTGAATAATCTTGGTCATCATACACTTAAATAGCTACAGAGTGGGCGGGAGGTTGTGACATTTGCTCTGCAGGTGAGCTGCTAGCTTTCTCCTTTGGCACAGCTCCCCTGCAACTGGTACTTAAGGGGACTAGGCATTCCTATTTTAGTCTTCTCTGAAAGTTTCTCAAACGTGTACTTTGTTCTTTCTTCAGGATTGGTATATTCGACTGCTCTCCCTATAAAAATATTGTAAGAGGTTATATACAGAATGATGTACCCCAACTGTATTTTACATCCTGGTATAATTGGGGCATAAAAATCACTGGTCTGTATGTCAAGTGCATTAAATAGACAGACACAGAGATGACAATCTGGTAAATTGTAATTGCGCTTGTCGAGGGTGCCTTATTCTGTACAATTTCACAACGGGAATGAAGGTTCTCCGTTCGAAGCAGACAGCAGGTGTCCAGTATTTACAAAATCATTCGTTTGTGCGTTGGAGGATGCAGGTACTGTGTAATAGGTTTTTTTCCTCAGTGAGAAGTTCTCTCACTTAGGTATTTTTGCTCTTGAAGGTCAATATCTATTAGTAGGCATCAGCTTACATCACAAACCATGGTCAATGGTTCAAAATCAGTGGCTTGTGACATCGAAGCTTAAGGGTCATGTAGAGATTATTTTAGAGACATTGTAATGGTATTATATTTGTGAGGAGCTTGTGGCAGATATCAAATCGTGTCCGGGCTGATGACACAGTCGTTGGTAGCCCAGAAACCTTAGAGATTGTTTTCTTGACTATGGGCTATCAACTGACTCTACAAGCCTCGGGTTAGCGCTTCTAGAGATGGAGCATGTCTGCGATCCTTTGGTTCAACTCCAAATTAATTGCTGTTTTTCATAACTTTTAGAGTTCGAAGTGATCTTTGTAGATTATCTCAGTCTCGGCCCCTGCAATAATGTAATCCCTGGATCAATGTTATTGCGATGTCCAGTTTTTTTATTTGTATTTTTTTAAAACCTTTTTTATCCAGTTTCACGCGTTCAACCACAATCAACATTGCAGCACTTACAACAATAGACACAGTCCATAGCGGGCAACATAAGGGACATTCCATTGTTTTAACAATAATAGATTCACAGGAGGCTAGGGCCAGTAACCGTGCAGCAAAACAGCTGCGGTCACAGCCAAATGCAGAAGGGCCAAGAGCACTCAATTTTTTGTGTGGAACTCTCCTCACTGAAGAATATAGCTTTGGGGCCATAAATCTTTCAACCAGGACACCCTGAAGCTTTGTATTCCTCCCTACTGTGTTTCATACGGATTCCTCCGCCATATCTGAACTTCTTAATATGAATAGACGTGTCCTACCTCTCTGAGAATGCTCAATGTGCAGCAAATTGTCAATATGTACGAACCCCTTCAGTGACTTATAATTTGAATTTGCTTTATTGCACTGTCTGTTGCTATTTATTATCCTGAATTCATCTTTTACAATTCAGATATGCATTCTCAGCCATGTCTTGCCTGAGTAAAGCCTGTACCTCAGCATTTGGGACTCTGAGCTTTCTTCAAAGAACCACGCTTTGCAGCCGCTTCACAGTTATCAGTTTTGCTCGGTATGCACCTGTTACAACGCATTTTTTACTCCGCACTACCATTACAACGCGACTTTTACAACGCATACCATTACAACGCATTGCGCTGGGGGGCGCTCTAGGATAGGGAATAAGTATAATTTAATATCCAACACCTTCCCTAGGGTCCACGGGGACTGGAGTTAGAATAGTAAATTATACTTACCACTATCCAGCACCCCAAAGCGCTATGCGTTGTAATGGTATGCGTTGTAATGTTCGCGTTGTAATGGTAGGTAGTTGTAACGGTATGCGGAGTAACGTCATACATCCGTTTTGCTCGCATATACATATCTGTCAAGTTTTTGCTTCATATGTAAGAGAAATTGGTATCAAAATGGATAGCTGTGCATTATCACACATGTGGTGTAGTGAACCTTTTGGCCAAGAATGTTTTTTATGTAGTTCATGTGTCACTAACACATGGTACGCTATTGTGAGATTTACAAATAAAAACAATAATGATTTGTGAAGAATTTTGGATTCCAGTAGAGGGTGGATGTCCTCATTCAATCCATTCTTCGGCAGGTTGACATTGTGTTTTTGTTAGTGACAAGGGTAACATTTTGAAATTCAACAAGCACCGCTCCCGTTTGGTGGTCAAAGCTGTGAAACATTCATGACGTGGAGAGAGTCACTGCTGGTGAAAGTTAAAATGAGTAAATGTAAAGAAACCTGGACACTTTTTCTAATGTATACATAAATGTATGGACCATAACGTGGTACCCCTTCGGCCACCTGAAGTCCTTTACAGATCTGGTCTGTTATGTGAACTAGACACAAGTCTTTAGTGATGTATTTCTACAAGAAAACTGTGATATTTGCGTTGTAAGTCCATGTCGAGCCAATGTCTAGGCTTTGCTTGCCCACCTAGGATTGTGTCTGGTTGGAGCTCCTGAATGGAGCTGCCACCCTTTGCTAATGTGATATTGCACGGAGTATGTGTTCCCACTTTTTTGTTTGTCGGAACGTATAAAACATAAATAAGGCTGATTAGATGAGTATCCTGGATTCACAACCTTTTATCATTCGGAGCTTTCTTTGTCACACTAAGGAACATTGACTTGTTACTTTAGAGGGGACTAAGAGTTTGATACCACATCACATGAGAGCAGATTCAGACACCACCCTCAACTCCCTGTGTGGTTGGTTCTGCCTGTGGCTCACTGTCAGAAAAAAAAGCTGCGCCCTGCAAATGTTGCAACTTCGGAGCTAATGTGGAGTTTCGCTACCAGACTTTTTGCTCATGCCAATGTAATGGACATTTTACGTAAGTCAAGAGGGAGACAGAAAATTCGCCATTTGTAGAGCCTTCTCTCTGGGAGATGGGAAGGGTCTCCTTTGAAGTGGCATTATCTTACAATTTGTGGTGATTGAATCAGTGCCCTTCCCTACTGGTGAAGTTTTTGCCACTAAATGTGTTCACTGGGAGTCTACCACTAGCTGTTAGACTTGATCTAACTCAGTCCTCCACCTCCACAACTCTTCTGCTGAAATATTTTACTGCTCTGTATCTTTATAAAAGGCAGGTGATTTGATCTGCTAAGTTAGTCAACAAACATTTTAGGGGGAGTGAAGATGAGGAACAATGACACAGCTTAGGGACTATATTTTCTTAAAGAGCAGTGCACTTGAACAAAAAAACACTTTTTTAATCTTTTTATATATTTCCTTTAAATCCTTTATTTTCAAATCCAAATATGATTTTACAAAAAGGCAGCCAACGCGTTTCGTTCAATACGGCAACAAGCCAAGAGAACTTCTTCAGGGCATGTCAGTTTTAGTGCACCAAACAGTCGTATATGTGAACTTTCATCATTTTGCCTTATGTAGCTCTGTCCACCTGTCTCTCTACTTTTTCCAAAGTAATCTGTGTCAGGCCTTTGGAGTTATGATGAAACATACCAGATCGTTTTTTTAAAATAATTATCTAAGCATGTAATTAATATAGTTTTAATTTGATGATGATCTGGGGCATGGCAATGTCTGGGATCATTTCAACACTCAGGCAGCTTGAGAGAGATGCCATTTTAATGGAGGGTGATCTAGCCCCAATGGGAAGCTTTGACTTACCACTATACACAATGGCTGGAAATAAGGAGGCTGCTGCAAATAATCAGGGTTGTCTCCTCCTTTATAGCGGAGGAGCTTTGCCCCACTGAAATGCCCCAAAGATGAAAAATACATTGTTAAATTCATTACCATTTTATTTTTCGTCACCCCATCCCGAACAGTGTCAGGACAGGGGCGGGGCTTCTGCTGAATTGCAGCAGCAGGGAGGAGGGTGGGCTGTCGTTTGCACTTGTTTAAAGTGTGCTTGTCTCATTGACCGGCCGTCTGGCGACGGCCAACCACACATGCGCACTCTCTCAGCCCAGCTTCCTTTAGACAGCTGAGTTGACAGTAAGTGCAGGCATTCAATGCCCTCTGGAGCACCAACAGAGGCCGCTCACTCCAATCACGGTGCTGAGAGCAGCGCCAGGATTGGCGCGGGAGCCTGCCTCGAGGAGAGAAGACGATGAAGGACTTCACCTTGTTGCAGGAAGATAAGTGTTTTATTTTATTTGATGTTTCATTTTTTCCCCCCACCTGCCCCACCCCTCTCTGGACATGCCAGTCGCCGCTGCAAATAATAGACACATATTAGAGAAATAGCAGAGCAGAATGTACAGATGGAGACTACAGTTTGAGAGAGATACTCCGGATAAACTTTTATCATTGTTATTGAAGAGGTAAACCGCAATACCACCGGTGGTTATGGTCAGAGTTGAGGAGGCTAGAACAATTTCACACAAAAGGAGAAAAATAAAGTATTCTTTGAATAGCTGCGCAATTTAAGTGTCCCACTGAGATAAATGTTGAGTGAATCAGACAGTTTCCCATTATGGCATCCCTGCCCACCCTGACGCACACTCGAAAAGATTCAGTCACGGTCCCTTTTACGTAGAGAAAATAAAGTTGTTCCTACAGAAACTGAATACAGGTAAACATTAGGAAATGAGGCGACTCCAAGTCGAGTTTTATAAAACATCGAGTAACTCGTTAAAGTAAAAATTGCAAGCTGTGTTTACTGAATCAAGAAAGCAGTGAATACTGTCTAAATCGAAGCCAAAGGCTCTCACAGCTTTCCTCTTCAGAGTATTCAAAGATCTGCATGACTATAAAACGTTATGTAGTAGGGAAATCGCATCGCAATATTAAGGAATCGCAAAATTTGCAATTCCTTAACTTTGCGTAAGCCTTTAAGGAATCGCAAATTGCTATTCCTTAAATGCTATTCATCAAGCATTCAATTTTTGCGATTTCCCCTTAAGAAATCGCAAATTACCACCAACTTCAAGTTGGTGGTAATTTGCGATTTCTTTCACAAATGCACTTTATTGCATTTGTGAAGGTGGCATATGGCGCACATACATGCCCTTAGGGCATGTATGGGTGCTATATGTGCACAAATGTTCATTTCAGGGGTGCATCAGGGTGTCCTTATGACACCCTTGCATCCTTGAAAATATTCTCAATTTGCGATTCTCAAATTGCGAATCGCAAATTGAGAATGACTTCACTTTCATTCCTAAGGGCCCCCAGGCCCATAGAAATGAATGGAAAAGTATTCCTTAATTGCGATTTCGCAATTTGCTAATCGCAATTAAGGAAAACTAAGAAAAAGCTAAAAAATTGCTTTTTTTTTTTACATACATCCCTTTTTGCAATTCTCAAATAGCGATTCTCAAAAAATCGCTATTTGAGAATCGCAAACGGGGATTTTCATACATATGCCCCTTGGTCTTGGTTTCATTGGACTGAAAAAGCTTTCGACTCACTGTCCCTGGAATACCCAACAGTGGTATTACATTCCATGAATTTTGGCCCAGAGTTCGCCAGTTGGATTAGATTGCTGTATACTCATTGTCTGATGAAAGTTAAGGTAACCACACTAATATCAGAAAAATAACAACTTCACTGGAGCACAAGAGATGGCACTTGTCTTGGTACCCTTGCTGTTTAATCTGACAGTGGAGCCCCTAGGTTGTGCTAACAGGAGATGCATGAGACTGGATGTGTTAAGGGTAGGGAGCGGTGGAGCACGCGGTACCCTCCTATACAGGTGATATTTTTATATATTTCAAAGATCCGACTCAGTCAGTGCAAAGATTGCTACATATTCTCATACAATTTGCGATCTCTGGATTAAATGTCCGTAAAGATAAATCTTTGTTTCCACTGGGTTTGTTGGTGATGATTAATGCAGACCAGTTTGCCCCAGTATTGGAACTTTCATAGATTCCCATGCTTTGTATCATTCCCCGTCGTCGGAATGGGAGCCTCGGTAAATAGTAAAAAACTAAAGTAGTAAGCACAAAGTGAAAAAATAGGCCTAGGCCTCATCTCATTTTGTAGCTTATCCACCTCTTTGTGTAAAAGAGACCAAATTTCTGCAGCAGCCAATCAGAGCAGCCTCACCCCATAGAACCTTCCTGAGAGAAGCTCAGAGCCTCAGATTTTCTACCGCACGTTGTGCAAGGGAGTCTCCATTGAGCTCTGCTCAGTTTTCTTCAGTTTTTTCTTCAACTACTTGGATTTTTTCTCAACATGTCGGAGAGGAAAGCCCTTTTTAGAGCCTGTGCCACCTGCTCTAAGAAGAGGTTGTTTGTCGAGGACAAACATGAGGATTGTATCTACTGTTTGTATCCGGACCACAAACCGTTAGACTGTCCGATTTGCAGATCCTTCTCAGCCAAGACCCAGAGGGACAGAGAAGGACGTCTCCTCACATGGCTTCAGAAGGTGAAGGACCGGAAGGACATTATCTCTTCGGACAGTGAGGGCTCCTCGTCTATGGTGTCATCCAGAAGGTCTCAAAAGAGGGGTAGGTCCCCCCTTTCTGCTTCAGACGAGTCCCGACACAAGGCCTTACCAGGGACCTCTGATAGGTCTGACAGGCCGGCTGCCCAAAAATCTCCTCACCGAGGTGAAAAGGAGAGGCAGGGTAAGCCTGAGGAACTTCTGACATCAAAAAAGGTGAGAAAGGCTTCTACAGTCTCTTCGCCCTCCTCAGAGAAGGATCGTGGGGTCAAAAAACCTTCAACCCCGATTCAGGAGGTGGCTTCAGACAAGAAGCATAAACCGTCGACGACTAAACTCCCAGGTACGTCGTCTACGAGTGTTAAAAAGGACAACTCTACCAAGGTTGCCTCGTCGACGGGCTCGTCGACGATGGCTGCGTCGACGCCTACACCGTCGACTGCTTTCAAGGCTCCGGAATCCTGCTCGTCGTCGACGAGGGTGACCACCTCCACGTCGACGACAATGTCTGCAAAGCTGCCGTCGACGGCGGTGTCGTCGACGAGGACGACTTCGACGACGACGATATCGACGACGCCGGTTGCCATGCTGATGACGACGAGCTCGTCGACGGTCCCGTCGACGATTCCACCTTCGTCGACGATGAGCTTCACCTCGTCGACGACACTATCCTCGTCGACGAAGACAGTTTCTATGTCTACACTTCCACTGTCGACACTGATACAGAAGACCTCCCCGTCGACGACGGCCTCGTCGACGAGGGCCTCGTCGACGACGACCTCGTCGACGATGGAATTGGCGGGAAAACATGTTTTTTCGTTGAAAAGAAAGCATATCACGCCAGAGATGACGTCTCCTCGCCAGGTTCAGAAGCTACCACCAACACTACTTTTGGAGGATGACTCTGAGGAAGAGACTTTCAGTGAATTTGGGCAGGCCTATAGCCCTTCTGACCTCCAGGTTAAGGTGCAGGAGTTTAGCTCTGAGGAGGAGCAGATGGAACGACAGCACTATGCTCCAGAGCATTATTATGAGGAGGAATGTACTGCTTCCAGGCAGGTGCCTCCACAACAACCGATGCGTCAGTTACCCGAGGGTATGGTGGCAATACCATCCGCTTTAGTGACGGATTTACAACTTATGTTGCGGGATTACAAGCAACGTTTCCCGACACCTCCGGAAGGCCAACAAGTGCGCACCACGACACCTCCGCCTCAGACATTGCGTCCTGTGGCAGACCATTCTTTACCCTCAAGAGAGCGTGCCGCTGCGCTGGAAGTGCGCCCTCAAGAGGTAGTGCAGGTGCAGGACACTGATGATGATGATGCTGCGTCTTCGGATGCAGACCAGCAAGCGGATCCTGATCAGGATCAACAGACGCCATGGAATACTACTGACCCTATGGATCCGGACAACACCGACCCGGATAATATTACTTCGCCTCCAGCGGATGTTGGAGGGTTTCACAACTTAATGGACAGGGCATCCAAAAGATTTGGTCTCCCAGTGACCACAGTGCAATCGGATTGCTTTTTGTATGACTTTAAAGAACCATTCAGGAAGTCAGTGAGGTCCATTCCAATCATCGAGCATGTCTGGTCTGAGGGCTTGAAGGCTATGCATAATCCGGCTACAGTCCTCCCGGTACTTCCGAGACTAGAAAAGAAGTATAAGGCACCGGATGGCAGTCCAGCATGTTTACTTGGCCAACCGAAACCGGATTCGGTCATTTCGCAGGCTGCCCAGAGCAAGTCCAAGAATCCTTCTGCGCCGATGACTACGCCGCCAGATAAGGAGGGCAGGCGCCTAGACAATGTGGGCAAGAGGTTTTCAGCTATGGCCAGTCTCCTGGTTCGGGCGGCCAATGCGTTAGCGATTCTGGGACGCTATGATCGACAAATGTGGTGCGATCTGGCCCCTTTTGTTGACGAACTGCAGGATTCGTCTAAGGAAGATGTGAAGAAGATTTTGCTCGAAGGGGAGCGGGCCTCTTCGGAAGTCATTGATGTGGCAATGGATATTGCAACCACCGCATTCCGTGCACTAGCTGGCTCGGCGGTTCTGCGACGCCAGGGGTGGTTAAAGGCCACATGGTTCAGGCAGGAGGTACAGAATAAGATCTTGGATCTGCCATATGACGGTGAGATGCTATTTGGCAAGCACGTTGATGAGGCCCTGCAGGGAATCAAAAAGGACACAGATACAGCTAAGTCCTTGGGTACATTGCAGTATCGTAAGGTGCCCTTCAGAGGAGCTAGAGGAAGAGGCTTTTCGTCTTACCGTGGAGGTAATCAAAATCGCTACTCCTCTGGATCTCAGTCCAGCCAGTCGTATAAACCACAATACACTCAAAGGGGCTCTTTCTCTCGCCAGCAGCCTAGAGGACGCCAGGGGCAGCAAAGGAGAGACAACACCAGGAAACAATAGCGGCCAGGTGGCTCTTTCCACTGTTCCTGTTCCTTCATTCATATCTGTGGGGGGCAGGATTTCCCATTGCCTACACAACAGGATAATTATTACATCGGATCAGTGGGTCCTCCAGATTGTCAGAGAAGGACACACATTGGAGTTTCAAGACCTTCCTCCAACAAGAGCGCCGGATGCCTTCATTCCGAAACATCTCAGGCTCCTTCATCTCGAAGCCCACCAACTTTTCACCAAGGGGGCAGTAGAGCCTGTACCCCTTTCGCAAAAGGGAAAGGGGTTCTATTCCAGGTTCTTCCTGGTTCGGAAGACAAAGAACAAGTGGCGTCCGATTTTAGATCTACGGCAGCTCAACACTTATCTCGTGAAGTTGTCCTTCAGGATGGTCACTCTTCAGGACATCCTTCGTCTGCTCAATCCGGGGGATTATATGGCGACCCTCGATTTGGAGGACGCCTACTTCCACGTTCCTATCCATCCAGCTCACAGGCAATATCTGCGCTTTACAGTGGGCAAGAGTCACTTTCAATTCAAGGTACTGCCATTTGGTCTCCGGTCCGCCCCACGGATCTTCACAAAGGTTCTAGCTCCGGTGGCAGCTTTTCTCAGAAAACAAGCTATTCAGGTGTTTCCATACCTGGACGATTGGCTGCTGAAAGCTCCATCTGTTCAAGAGGCGTCCAGTGCAGTCCGGACGTGCAAGGATCTGTTCGAGCGGCTAGGTCTTCGCCTCAACAGGGAGAAATCGGTTTTATACCCATCCAGGTCAACAAGGTTCCTGGGTGCCATCCTGAACACGGACAGTTGCTTAGCCCTTCCATCGGAGGAGCGCCAGACCAAACTAATGTGTTCAGCTCGTCTTCTCCAATCTCGAAAGACACTGACAGTTCGCAAGTACAAATCACTTCTCGGATCGATTTCATCTTGCATTCCTTTAGTTCCGCACTGCAGGCTCAGGATGCGTCCACTACAAGAGCAACTGGACAGGCAGTGGCGGCAAGTCACAGGATCCTTCGACGACAAGGTTGTCGTTACCAAAGAAATGAGAAAAGCAGGCGGCTGGTGGCTGGAAAAAGACAATCTTTCCAAGGGTTTATCGTTCCTCATTCCTCCATCTCCCCTGATTGTAACAACGGATGCTTCCATGGAAGGATGGGGAGCGGTCCTCCAGGAGCTGAAGGTCAGCGGTCACTGGAGTCCAGTGCAACGCAAGTTCCATATCAACCTCCTGGAACTTCTCGCGATCCGCTTGGCTCTTCAAGCTTTTCTTCCGAGGATTCAAAACAGGACAGTGCTGGTTCGTACGGACAACACTACAGCCATGCACTACATAAACAAACAGGGTGGCACAAGATCCTCCACCCTCTCCAAGGAAGCCCAAACGATATGGAATTGGTTGATACAGAACAACGTCGCCCTTTCGGCGGAACATCTAGCGGGGACGCTCAATGTCAGGGCGGACGCTTTGAGCCGTCAGAGGACAGTCTCTCACGAGTGGGAACTGGATCAGACCGTTCTGGAGGATCTCTTTGCTCGATGGGGGACACCATCAATCGACCTGTTTGCGACTCCCCAGAACGCCAAATGCCTGTCCTTCGCAAGCAGGGTTCACCATCGGGAATCCTTGGGGAATGCGCTTTTGATTGCCTGGTCAGGCGCCTTTGTTTACGCTTTTCCTCCCATTCCACTGATTCCGAAGTTGGTCAGCAAACTCAAGGTGGAACCGTGCAGGATGATTTTGATCGCTCCAGCATGGCCCAGACAAGTTTGGTACTCGGAGCTTCTTCTCCTCTCCCAGGACCAGCCAGTTCTCCTTCAGCCTATTCCAACTTTGCTAACAATGTCTCACGGTCAGGTTCTACATCCGGACTTGAAGTCCCTGCGATTGACAGCGTGGCTCCTGAGTTCAGAGAGTTCCAGGGATTAGATCTCCCAAGTGAATGTAGAGACATTCTAGCTCAGGCTCGGGCCCCTAGTACCAACAAGACCTATCGAGCCAAATGGAAGAGATTCTGTGTTTGGTGCCAGAAGGAAGGTTTACACCCGTATACTTCTTCTCCACACAAGCTCTTGCCTTACCTCCTTTCGCTGGCAAAATCGGGATTGGCTCCATCGTCGATAAAAGTCCATCTGGCAGCCATCTCTAGATTCAGACGTTCATCTTCAGGGCCTTCCCTATGGTCGGCTAGGATTGTCAAACAGTTCCTGAAAGGTTTGTTCAGGGTTTTTCCTCCAGTTCGGCCACCTCCTCCAACCTGGCACTTGAATCTGGTTCTGTCATCCCTCATGAAAGCCCCTTTTGAACCTGTGCATAAGTCTGACCTTAAGTTTCTTTCCTGGAAAGTGGCTCTTCTCTTGGCCCTGACATCGGCTCGTAGAGTAAGCGAGTTACAGGCTTTCACGATTGAGGAACCTTTTCTCCAGTTTAAGAATAATGTGCTGATTCTACGGACAAATCCTAAATTTATCCCGAAAGTTCCTTCGGAATTCCACCTAAATGAACCCGTGGTCTTGAAACCATTTTTTCCAAAACCTTCTTCACCTGCGGAAAGAACTCTGCACTCTCTGGACATTCACAGATGCCTGAAATTCTATCTGGAGCGAACGAAGCAGTTCAGGAAATCTTCACAGCTCTTTGTCTCCTTCAGTGCTCCACGCAAGGGTGGTGCTGTTTCGAAGGCTTGTATTTCCCGTTGGATTTCCAGTGCTATACAATTTTGTCACCAGGCGGCTGGGAAACCTCTGCAGCGAGCAGTTCGTGCTCACTCTACCAGATCCATGGCTTCATCTGCGGCGTTATTCGCAGGAGTCCCTATCAAGGACATTTGCAGGGCGGCTACGTGGAGCAGTGTCCACACCTTCACCCGCCACTATTGTCTGGATTCTTCTGTGAGGGAGGATGCAGCAGTGGGCCAAGCAGTCCTGAGGAACCTTTTCCAATAAGTCGGTGAGCTTTCCTTTCTATCCCGCCTTCCTTGGCATATTTTGTATACTGCATTATTGTCATATTTCATGATCCTATGTGTTATACTGTTTTTACAGGGATGTATCACATTTTCAGGTTTAGGTATGACAAAATATGTTTTTCTTTACTGCTAGTTACTCTGATACAAAGCATGGGAATCTATGAAAGTTCCAATACTGGGGCAAGAAAACAAGTTACTTACCTGTAACTTTGGTTCCCCAGTATTGGTAACTTTCATAGATTCCCATGCGCCCACCCGCCTCCCCTGGGAAAGCTCACTCTTCTGATCTTGATGGATAGCTATATACAACGGCTACGAAAATCTGAGGCTCTGAGCTTCTCTCAGGAAGGTTCTATGGGGTGAGGCTGCTCTGATTGGCTGCTGCAGAAATTTGGTCTCTTTTACACAAAGAGGTGGATAAGCTACAAAATGAGATGAGGCCTAGGCCTATTTTTTCACTTTGTGCTTACTACTTTAGTTTTTTACTATTTACCGAGGCTCCCATTCCGACGACGGGGAATGATACAAAGCATGGGAATCTATGAAAGTTACCAATACTGGGGAACCAAAGTTACAGGTAAGTAACTTGTTTTCTTCTCCTTCCTAATGCCAAGGGTGACTGGATCCTTCTGTGTGGTGGGTGTACATACTACACTGTTGGAAGACTGCAGGCTCAAACTTAACATGATTAAAGTGATTACTAACCTATAGAAATCCATCGATTTCTGGAGGACTTTGCTCCATCTTTGTCAGGCCGGTTACCATGGATTGTTTAACCAAGGTGTTCAGACCTGTTTCAGCGCTGTCTATACTAGTCCATACTGTCCCAGCAAAAATATTCAAAGTACTTAATGGAGTTCTCTCAATGGTCCTGTGGGAAGGTCGGAGAATCAGGGTGAAGCTGCAGACACTGGAGCTGTGGTGTGATGGAGAACAAGCCCTGATTGAGATTTTTTTTATTTGGATGCACACTAAAATCAGTTGAAGGCTGGTTCTCTGATAAGAGACTATACACAAAATGACTCATTAGATTCAAAACATGTGCGGTCCTGAGGTCTTTATTATTTGACAATTCATGACTGTTACAAAAGGAACGGTGCATAATATATATGGCAATGAGTCAGCGGAGAAGGATTGTACATATATGCCTTAGGTTGTGCAGGGAGAGCTGTGGTTCATGCATTAATTTGTCCAGATTCCAAAGCAAGTGCATGAGAGCAATTTATAGGTAAGGGAAGAGCTAATGTTTCAGCAAGTACAAGGTATGTTTTGGGTTCCCCTGACGCCATTTTTACAATATTAAAAGATAAGTAAAGTATCTGAAGATACTTGGGCTGAGCAGTGCAGGTCCCCGAAGCATCGAGTTTACTGCAGGCTGCGTTAGACAAGCCTCGGACTAGGGATTCTAGCACCTTCTTTTACAGAGTTCACAGGAATGGCGGGCATTAAACTGCCTTGCCTTCGAAAAAAAACGGGACAAAGATTGCTGAGAAAAAGTAAATGCTAAACAGTCGTCCAAGACATAGAGGTTAGTGAAGAAGACACCTATCAACTTCATAATCTGATATACCGCGCAGGACTCACATCACACCACTGACTCTGAGTGAGACACGCGGACCAGCATGGAAGGTGGCCCAAGTGTTATGATAGGACAAACTTTATACACAGGACATTGTTCTGCAAAATAAGCAGTTGCTGGAGAGAAAACACCGTGCGGTCTCCACAGGCCTGCTAGCCGTGTGTGTCACCATTCAAGGTTAAGAATAAAACGTGCATCAGATTTTTTAACTAATATTAGGAGAGAAGGTTAGCGGTAAGTTGATGCTGGCAGCTTGGTTGAATGGTGAGGCTGAGTGGTCGGCAGCAGAGGCGTCATGGGATGCAGACAAGCGTAGCCGATAAGCCGCCGGTGATTGGTTTGCATGGCAGATGGTGGGACCAGAGTTGAGGCATCCCGAAGACCAATCGCCGCCATGAATGAGACAGATTGTGTATGATGCAAGTACCGAAATGGTATAGATAGGGAGGGGATAGTTGAATACATCAACGAATGAAAGGTGTCCGTGTCAGATTGCACAGTTAAATGTCTGTGTAGAGCCCCTGTTTATTAGCTGCTCAGCTTGTCGATGTAAATCAGGCGCGCAACGCCCATAGGGCTAAAAGGGCTTCAGCTGTCTAGCATCTTATTTCCGGCACCCAGGTTTTTCACAGGTCTTTGAAAGACCATTTGAATATTTACATACCTTTGTTACCTGGTTAACAAGGCTTAGTTTTTTTAATGGTCCCATTACTTCTGGGCCCCCACTCTGTCTATTACTCACATTTGTATTTTACGTTTACTCCTGTAGTCCTGTAGTGTGAGAATGTATTTCATGAAAAGGAATATAGGGTTACCTAAAGAAAAATTCTAGCCATTTGTTGTTTAAAGAGCCTTCAAAGGCCTTGTCTTGACATTAAAGAGGGTTATAAATAAAATATTACGTATTCATTTGTAATGTGACTTTTCTGTCTTTGTTCCTTTTAATTATCAGTCATGGATCACTCAAGCAGCCCTAGAACACAATTAAAAATGCTTTCTATTTATATTTGCTGTTCCAAGTGTGCAGAGATAACTGCTAAAAATAGGCTTTAGGTTAATGCTTATTTTTGTACTGTCTGGGACATCAATATAATGAGCTGGCAACCCTAATCACAACACTGGAAGTTTGTTGCAGGATGAGTATTATATGTATTTCCTCCATCCTTGATCCCTAGACCCTGAGTAATGACATAATAGCAATAGTTTAACTTATATCTGAAACCCTACACCACTGTCAATATGCTGAGTTACTTCAAATATCTGGGAATGCACCCTGTATTCAGACAACTCACTGCTCATTCTCGCTCTTCACCTTCACGCTTACCCTGCACTGACAGTGAATGTACTCATACTGATCACAATGCACTCACACCATTCACCTGCACACCCTGCACTCAAAGTGACAACACCGCACTTATGCCACTCTCCATGAACTCACACCGTTCTCCCTCCATTTACCCTGCAGTTACATGAGCACACTGCTCACTCTGCACTCACAGTGATCACTCTGTACTCACAGTGCACTTGCGCTGTTCACCCTGTACCTCACCCTGCAGTCACAGGATTGCACTACTCACCCTGCACTCATGTGACACTTCACTCACCTGTCCCCCTCACTGCTCACTCTGCAATCTCACACAAACAAGTCCATCACTAACCGTACATTTATTTGTCCCACTCTGCCCTTACATCAGCACCCAAATCCACATGGTCACCTAACTCACCCTGCAGTCACTCCTCTCACCCTACTCTCACACTGTTGCATCGCCCACTGTCCACTCACATGGGCACTCCTGTCACCCACACAGTACAGAGGGTTAATGTGCCTGCTACAAAGAACGTGTACCATGCAGATCACAGAACTAAGTGTGAGTAAACTACGGGTATCCCTATAAAAATGAAATGTTTGTCAGAAGGGGGCTATAGAGAGATGAGGTGCATTGTTGGCGAGTGGTAGTGAGGAATTCATGGATAGGAGGACATGGGGCGCCAAAAAAGACTCTTGCACCGTGCGCGCCCAGTGTTAATGCCATCCCTGGCCGGGAGTCTTATCTCTCCCCCGCTAAAAACGTACATTTATTTGCTTTTGCGCTTGACAGATCTGGTCTGCGACTGTCTGTTGGATGGCCTGTGGAAGGGTGAAGGCTGTGCCGGTAGTCAGTATGCATCAACCGGATGGATTTCCACCGACTCAAAATTAACATCAGCACGTGTATTTTACAATCACGGATGTGTTTGAAGTTTAAATATGTATTTTTGTGTAAGTTTAATTCTTTAAGAGCTCCTCAACAGATACGGGAGGCCTTTACAAATCTTGCATGGTGAAAAACAAGAATGGGCAAAGCTGTGCGCGGAACTATTCGAAACTTAAATGTATGGGTTGCTTTTGTTAGCCTTCCAAATGCTTATGTAGCAAATGCATTTTAAAAAGACTCGACTTTGGAGCACTTAACTTTACCGACTCCGTTGTTATGTAGACAAATCCTTTCCCAGCAGCATTGATACTCCATAATGAAAGCGACCACACAGCCACAGACTGGGGCAATCCCACCCTGAGAGGACCAGAGGTGTTTTGCTGCTCATGAACAGGCTTGCAATGCAACAACTACATATGATCTAAAACGAAATGTGCTCTGCAGGAGAATTGCCAGGCGGTGAGGTGAGCAGTTACATCACTCTGGTCTCTGTCGGTGTTCACCTCCCACCTCTTTGGCTGATCTAAGTCTTTGGAGCAAAACACAAAAAATGTGATGGCTCAAATGGTAAAATTATTCAAAATGCAGTAGTCCTTTCTGTCGTGCCACAGCGAAAAGGGAAGAGCCACTTCCAACCTGGGCCCTCTCTGTAATGCTGCTGCTAGCAAAAACAAACCCAAAACAATGGATTGGAATGGCACCCACGGCACTGCCGGTGGTGGCACAGGTCCACCCATCCATAGGCCCCCAGAGTTCACTATGCAGTAGAGAAGCGTGGCTCAATGATTCGAGCGGCAGACCCTGATGCAAATGTCTGGCCCGGGACCAGGGTTCAATTCCCGCCTCAGCAGCTCCTGGACTCAATCTCCCCGGACCTGATAATTCTCGCCTCGGTGCCTAGTCTAATCATGGGTCCCACTCTGTGACTCTGGGCAATAGCTTGCTTAATCTCCACAACGGCCCCAGCAGCGCTTGGATGCCTGGCTTCACCTTGGGGGTGCCCAGGAGTGGACATCTCACAGGAAAGCCAGGAAGGGTTCCACAGCGGTATGAATACAGAGCTACGAGGCCTCTGGGTAGAAGGCGCTATATAAATACAAACACATTTACATTTACCAAAAGTGATTTCTGAGAAATTTTGTAGGGCTGCGTGTTTTTAATAGCGAGGAGAATAGCGCCAATCACTAAAAGATAAGGACATGCATGTATTTTACCCTTTCATGATCTTGGCTAAGATCATGAGAACATTGTAATGGATAAAGAGCAGGAAAGACAATAAAAGACCCAGGTCGCTGTTTTTCTTCGGTTTCTCCCTGTCTTGCAACTAAGTCAGATTCTTAGGTGCTGCGATTGTTTTTTAATTATCGCAAAGTGGCATACTAATAACTGGCTCGAGGGGTTGGGAGAGCTTGGTACTCTAATGAGAAAGCAATTAAGATGGGTATGAGTAAAAGTCTGCCATTGTTAAATGTGTTCTCTGCAATTAATAAGAGCAGTCATTTAATGGATGACTCCTTGCACCTGTTTAATTACTGCGATAATTGTACGCAGGGTGCCTGTTGCCCTGAGGTCTAGTGCGCTACTTTGAGACAGAGTGGTAGGCCAAACATGTAGTAAGTCTAATAGTTGCAGAGTGTTTGCCGCACGTGACTCCATTTTGTGAAACTCGTTTGTGGTTAACCGAGGCAGCTGCCGCCTCCCTGGCTTGAAAATGATCACTAATTGGTAGGTGTAGAAATCTATATTATTTCATTATCCCAGTACAGCATATTGGATTTTCTTCGTGTTAAAATGAGCTTGCACCACGTTCCTTGAGACACTGGAGCGCGCCACTGCCTCCCTCCAAGATCATTTACTCGTAAACGCTTCCAATGGTACCTGTGCAGGGAAGGGCATCTTCCTGGCTCGCGTAGCCAGTGTGTGTTGTGTATATTTGTAAAGTATGCTGATCACCCGTGAGGGTATACAGGTGCTTTGCAGGTGATGGACAGCTGTCCAAGAGCCAAGTCTTCAGATTCTTTTTGTACTCTGGAAGCGATGAGGAGGCTCTGATCTGATGAGGGAGGTCATTCCAAGCTTTGGGGGAGAGATATGAACAAGGCAAGGTTTCTGGCTTTGCGGATGCAGGGTATGCATGCCAATGAGAGTCCAGCTGAGCGGAATTGCCTGGAAGATGTATAGAAGTGTACGCAGCTGTAAAGGTGTACAGGGAAAGTGTTGGGTAGTGTTTTCTGTGTGTGTGTGTGTGTGTGTGAGCGGTTTGAATTGGGTGTATTTGTGGTCTGGGAGCCAGTGCGATTATTTGAGGTGTGGGTTGATGTGGGTGCGTTATGGTAGGTTGAGTATAAGTCTTGCTGCGGTGTACTGAATGGTCTAGAGCCGGTTCAGGTTTTTTTTAGTGATTCCTGCTTAGAGTATGTTGCCGTAATTGAGTCTGCTGGTGATCAAGGCTTGTGTGACCGTCTTCCTGGTGTTCTCAGGAAGCTATTCCAAGCTCTTTATTAGCAAACTGAGGATGTGGAAGCGGACGGAGGCCACTGTGTTTACTTGGGCTGTCGTGTTGAACTAGTCATCCAGGATGAATCCAACATTTCTTGCTTGGGTGGTGGTAGTGGGTGTAGTTGGAGTTACACACAGAGGCTTTCCTTCAGAAAAGCACTACTTCAGTGTTGAGGTTGAAGCAGTTGGTTTTTATATATGTGGTTACTGCGATCATTCATGTTGTACAGTTGTTTTTTGTAGTTGGGGTTTTGTCTGACAGGGACATTATCAGTTGGGTATCATCTGCAGAGGAGGGTATGTTGATGTAATATCTGATGAGGTCTGCAGCAGAGTCATGTATGTGTGGAATAACATTGGGCTTAGGTATGATCCTTAGTGGACTCCACATGTGAGATTTTTGGCCTCTGAAGTGTATATTGGCAGGTTGTCTTTGTGTTCTTACTGTGAGAGAGAAACAAGTCCAGTTGAGGGCGGGTCCATGTATACCTGTCTCGGGCAGTCTTTTGATCAGGGTAGACTAGGATCCCATGTCTAAGGCTGTGGAGGCTTTGAGTAGTATAAGGGCTGATGTGTCTCCAACATCCTGATGTCGCCGGCTGGTGCAGTGAGGGTGGTTTCTGGGCAGTGGTTCGGCAAGAACTTGATTGATTTTGAACGGGAGCTGTTGTGCACTGAGGTGGTTGGAAAGTTGTTAGTTTATGGCTTTTTTCATCACTTTGTACATATATCAACAGAAGTGGCCGGCACACTTGTTTCCCAGTGTGAGGTATTGGCTTTTTTAATTTTTGAAGGAATACATCAATACATTGAAGTATTCTTTTCTGTAAATTAAGGCAGGCATCTCATTTTGTGAACACAGTTTTAATTTTTTTAAATAATGGAGCTGTTTTTATGTGTTCCTTCAGCATATATTTTGTCCAAGTTTATCAATGAACAACCACAGTAAGGGAGCCCTGGATAAAAATGCATCGCTTTATACATATTAGAGACAGAAGACTGTGTTTTCTATAAATTATCTTTAATTCTAATCATAAACACTTTTCTTAATAAAACCTAATGTGCAACAGGAACAAAACACAATTACTGACAATTCTATCAATAAGACATTTTATCTTTTCAAGGTGAAATAAACAATAACTTGTATCATTGCATTACTGTGCTTGCTTGAGATCCATAGCATGTAACTCGGGCTAATTTGTCTGAAAAATATATTTAAAAAGCTGAATAACACGCAAAAAGTAATTAATTCCGTTCTTGGAAGGTTTGGCAGACCTAAGTGTATGATCTTTCATTTGTGGTGGAACCTGCAGTTTTAGTCATTTAACTAAGGGAGTGTTCGCCTTCTTAGAATATCCTAGATTATGTAAACAGCCTTGTGGGGAAGTGCCATAAAACCTCAGAAATGCTTTCATACAAAAATAATGTAATACAGTCTGTCAAGGGATTGTTCTTTTTTCTATCTGAGTGGAAGGTGAAGAATGCACAAAGCAGATTCTCTATTATTACTGTGCTTCTTTTCTGTCAGCTTGTTTTTAATCTAGTGAAACACTTCATGGTGGAAATGCAGCCTGAAGCGAACCCTTGCGTGCTCTTTCTCCCATTCCTTACTTTTGATGGTGTTATGGGGAGGAGTGTGTTCACCTCACACATCCCATCCTTTGCTGTGTATTTAACATGCTGAGAATCCCAGGGTCATTTAATGCAATTATGTGTATGGATGTGGTATACAGGTAGGAGAGGCTGTGGATGATTATCAATCTTTGTGGAATCCCTGCAGGTTGAAGTGTTGCTCATTATATCATGGATATCACGAGGCAGAGTAGGATTAAACTTCAATGTGTAATGTAAACAAATGGAGTCCCATAACATCCAAAGCATCAGTGTCACGAGGGGCATGGTGTAGTTGTTTTCCAAATACAGTATAGAAAGTGTGAAGGATCAGTAAGTAGAGAGTTTGTTTTGTTAAAAGAAATAATGAAGCTGATGATATAAATGAGACTAAGTTGAGTGGAATTATGCAAAAGTGCTGGTGTGAAGCATGTCAAGGAAGTATGTGTGTGTGTGCACGCTAAAGAAGAGCTATTACAGGATCTTGCACAGTGGAAATGGGGGGAAATGGGGGAAAATGGACCTGATTTTGTTGAGGGGCAGGACTGACCAAAGACTTTAAGTGGAGCAGAATCACCACAGTGGTTTTCAAGCAAGTGGGGTAAGGTGGAAGCGCCAGAGTAGATTGAAGAAGCTGACGGGGAGCTACAACATGAAGGGTACTAAAGATTAGATTATTAAGGCTTGAAATAAGGTTTTCATTTGAATAAAATCCTGATGGTCTCAGGAAAATGGGATGTTATGGCGCATGAAGTCTCCCATTTTCTGTTAGAGCTTAGGGCCCAATTTATTGATTTGGTGCAAGTGAAGGTGATTTTGCTTACTTCTTTTTTTCCCCTTTTGAACTTGTTTAACAACACCACAAACTACAAACGAAAAATATTAGGAACAGCAGAAAGTGACAAATTGGGATTTGACTTTTAAATGAGCACATTGTTAATAACGAATGAAATGTTCCATATTGTTGCTCTACGAGATTCGTCATTTTAGCCAGGTTCATATTAGATCCCTCTTTATATAGCTCACATAAGAGCTTGAAAATCACAAAAATAAGGTGGCAGGTGAGCGCTCAGGGTCATGGCTCATTTTCAAAGATGCTGTAGCATTATTGCATAAGACCGTCACTTATAGAAATTATGATTAAGGTTATGCCAGCACCATATAAGTCGACCACTCTATTTGACCAAATACTTTTACTGCCTAAGACGTTATTGACGTCTATTGGGGGGGAGGGGCATGTGTACATCTGAATATACCCACACTTGATAAACCATTTGGTTGGTCACCATGGCTGTTGTACAGAACTGCGTTTTGCTGTACAAACCTGCATCTGGTATGAAAGCACACTTAAATCGTGTGATTTCATGCTTGACCTCTTAAGTGAGAGATTGAATAATCGTGTGTCATAATAACATTTGGAGTTTAGGTTGCTTTACTAAAATCTTAAAAGAACATTTAGGCCATAACACTTATTGGTTACATACTGTGTGGAACAAGGCCTACGTGCCCTCGTGCAGTGATTTCTCAGCTTCCCTGCAGCATCGCGTAAAGCAGACTAGGTGTACAGTTGTGTCAGCTTGTGATGTGACTGGCCATAATTTGGTTGGTCTGTGCTGTTGAGTATGTGGGGGGGGTGAGAACTCGGTTGTAGAAGTGGGTGAGAACCGTGCCGTTTGTCATGCGTGTCTTGACGTTACACCGTGGTGGCTGGTATCTGCACCACGGGGATAGGTGCTGTTGAGTATGTGGGGGGGGAGAACTCGGTTGTAGAAATAGGGGAGAACCGTGCCGTCTGTCATGCGTATCTTGACCTTACACAGTGGTGGCTGGTATCTGCACCACGGGGGTAGGTGCGGAGTTTGGGATGGGGGCTGGGGGAGTTTCAGGTGTTTCTCCCACTGCTGTCTCTTGTGTGAATTGGAATAGCAGCTGTTCCCATTGTGGTGGTGTTGACTGTTTATGAGGATTTACCTTCTAATTCATTGTGCTAATTTAATAAGCCCAAAGCCTAAATTCAAAGCTATTCATTCTAATTATTTTTTGTAGATCCATTTTGTTCCACAGTCAGACTTTTCAAGGGAAAAGGCAGCGGAGTCGTAAAGCTCTGTCTGCTCTGAAGGAGAGGCCTCAATTGAAGAAGACATGATTAGCCCCTGCCAGTGTTTCACCTATGTCTTGGTGTGCTTTGCAAACAATTGTCTTTAAAAGTAACCCAAATCAGCAATCTTGTTGTTTGCTGGTAGGAAGGATAATGTATTGGTGTGGCCTCTGTAGTAACCTAATATTCACTGACTGCTGACTGCGGTTAGATAGGATCAGTATGTAGAGCCAAAGACTTGTATCCAGACGTCTTTTCACTGATGTTCAGAAGAAGGGTGATCAGGTGCACAGAGGCAACTGCATTCTCGTTTACTTGAATAATCAGGAGTACACCTACTAGGTCCTGTCCTTCGACGCACCACACTTGGTGGCCCTAGAGATATGGGAATGGCGCATTCAGCATGACAAAATGAGATAATGAAAAGGAAGGCACTCCTTCTTTTAACGAAAATATAGTTTTAATCCTCTTGTTTTTTCACATGCGTGCTGCAGTGGTGGCACGTTTGTCCTGCTTCCGTGCCTGCTAAACTAACAACCTAACTTGAGTGGATAAACCTCTCAACCTCTGCGCACTGTTGCTACTAGTGCTTCACACTAGAAATATCATCATTTTAATTTTCATTTCACTTCTTTCAAATATGAATTACTCATATAACCAAATTCACCATTCTTCTTTGAAAGTATGATATTTAATCATCAGTTCATTTTCAATAAATTCAAACATATGTTCAAAAAACAAAACATTTCATAATTTCAATATATCAACATAATCTTTCTTGACAACGTGTAGTCGGTGTAGCCCGATGCATTTCGAGTCCTTGTTGGACTCTTCCTCAGGGGCCTGAAAATATGAATGTCTCATATCAGCAATTACATTATAATATTCTATTAATTCTCATCAGATTCAAGTTAATAAAAACCTCCGAATGCTCAAACCAACGAAATATCATTCACATTTCATGTACAAACAATAATGGCTGCATCATGCACTTTTGAACCTTTTAAATATAGAAACCACCACCATTTCACCTCAGAAGTGAATGTATTCAAATGTATTTAAAAATGTATGTACTCACAACCAAACCACGAGGTCGTAATCCCTGTAAGCAAAAAAGTTCTAACTGTAAATGCACGCTAAAATCATCTACCAGTGTCCTGAAACCAAAGACCAAAGAACCGCCTCGTATGACTTCCTCTTACCTCGAGTCTTTTTAAATAGGAAACCGCCGCGTTTCCGTATCATTTCAAAAATGCCACCTACAACAAAAGGGTAACAATCCTTAGCTCCGTGCTCCAATTATCAAATGTAGCCTCCGCTATCCCCCACAGACCCCCGTTCTTACCTAAACTCTCAGCACCAACTCCTAACTCCACTGCCTGCCGGTTTCAAGCCCTACACCGGGCTCGCCAGGTTTAAAAACACATTAGTATCTCGGGAAACAGTGAAAACGGACTACTTCCGAACTCTCGGGCGCGCCATTTTGGCACAGTCTAACTAAACGAAGCCATGGACACTCGGGAAAGTAAACTCAACGGCCAATAACCGAACGAAATTAATAAATACCGCCCTGATTAACCATGAGTTCCTCTAACTACCAATGGTATTCAACAACAAATAATGAAAAACATTTTTTGAAATAATAAGGTGCTCAAAAAATAAAATGCATGGAAAACGGTTCAGAGTAAATGTAGTACAATAGATGCATTTCAACCATTTCAATTAAACATGTATGGAAAATATAATCACATATTCACATGCTAAAGAGAGGCTTGGCCAAAACCTCTACATGTATCTTGCCTAGCATTACAGTGTCTTTCTTACAGAAAGCATGTGTAGTCTATCTTTTCATTTAAACCTTTAGGTTCCTGGGTCCCTAGGTACCGGATCCAAAATATCTCTCTTTGTAGGAGGGATCTTGTGAGATCCACTCCTTCTTGTGATTCAGTTTTCTCCAAAACTGAAAACTGTAGTTGGGAGATGTTGTGCCTGTTTTCTGACCAGTGTTTAGCTAAATTACTCGATATTCACGTTCCTGATAGTACTTTTGTGTTCGGATATTCTTGTTTTTAATTTTCTTTCAGTTTTCCCCACATACAATTTGCCGCATGGACATTTGATGAAATAGATCACACTTTTGGAATTACAATCACTGTCATGATGTAAGTCAATGGTTTTTCCTGTCTGGGGATGATGCAACGTGTTCCCAACTATCACATTATGGCAGTGCACACAATTCATGCATCTTTTCATCCCTTTATGGGTTAGTCTTTTTTTGATTATAGGTGTTTTCAACAACTCCTTTAGGGTTTTCGATCTTTTATATGCAAACATCGGTTTTTGCAAAAAAATACCCCCAAAATCTGGTTCATGTAACAAAAGTTCCCAGTGTCTTGTTATTATGTTTTTTATTTTTGATGAGCTTGTAGAGTATTTTGAAACAAACACCTGTCTGTCCAGAGTCTTCTTTGGTTTCTTTTCCAGGAGATTCTCTCTGCTGAACCTGGCAACCTTGTCCTTAGTTTGCTTTAGTACACTCTCCGGGTAACCTCTAGATGCATATTTTCCTTCTTGTATTTCCAAATGTTTTTCCAAAGTCTCAGGTTCTGAACATATCCGTTTTATTCTCATGTATTGCGACAAGGGCAAATTCATTTTTAGATTCTGAGGATGAAAACTCTGAAACAATAAAGAATTGTTGACATCGGTCTCTTTCCGGAACACTTCAGTTTGTAATGTTCCATTTTTTAATGTCAGTAACACATCCAGGAATGCTATTTCTTGGTCACTAATAGTGTGAGTAAACTTAATTTGATCTACATGAGCGTTTAAAGTCAAGATTTTTTCCTCCAACATTTCTCTGTTGCCTGACCATAGTACAAAAATATCATCGATAAATCTTTGATATATCAGGCTGTGATCCTGCCATTCTTTATCCGAGTAAATGTAGTCTTCTTCAAATTTAGCCATGTACGTATTGGCATATGCGGGGGCCCCCGCAAATCCCATTGATGTTCCATTCTGTTGCAAGAAATTTTTTTTGTCCCATTGAAAATAGCTGTGGTATAAGCAGAAATGCAACAATTCTAGAATGAAAGATTTTTCTGCTCTAATAGTTTCAAGCCCCAACAACGCCCATTCCACAGCCTCCAGTCCTGCTTGGTGAGGTATCGAAGTATAAAGAGATTTAACATCTATGGTACATAGTAGTAAATCTTGTGTTATGGTGATGTCTTTTAATCTCTGCAAAAAATGATTGGTATCTTTTGTGTTGTTAAAGATTAGACTGCAAAACGTCAACATTATCGGCGCCATCTTGCCCCTTTTCAAGCCCATTCGTGCGCGTAAGCGGCAGCCATTTTTAATGCCATGGCCTCCCTGCCCCTCGCTGATAGCCAGCGCGTCTCTCTCTCTCTCTTAACCTCGCAAGCATCCCCCCGCACACTGACAACCCCCGCTCTCTCATGCCTTGGGTCATAAACCCCTCTTCAGTGCAGCTTCACCACTGAATCCCATCCTGTTCCCAGCGCGACACCTCCCCTCATTCCTTCCATGGCCTCAGATCCTTCTGATGCAAACCCCCTTTTGCCTGTGTCCCCGTTTGTCTTCCTTGTTCCCAGGCCGCCACCTGGCTCTGCGGATACTGTTTATTACCCCGTACAGTAGGAAGCTTCCCCTCTCCATCAAAAGACCCCCGAACCGATCAAAGCCCCCACCCCATGAGATCCGATCAAACCCCATGCATTCCGTGAATCGGCGGAATGCCCTGCTGTGCGACAACCATCACCTGTTGTGACCGGGGTGGGGAATCCAACTGTAAATGTGTGTGGGAACGGGCCTGCAGGGGAGATTCCGAGGATGTTCTTTCTAATACTAAAGTGTTGCAAGAATGTGTTATGTGCAATAAAGGTCATAAACCCTAGTATAAGAGGCCAGGCCTCAGAGATGTGGTTAGAGCACCTCGTGACGATACTTGCTGTCTGAATTGATGTGTTCTCCTCCGGAGAGAATAAAATCCTCGTTTCCTGCCTTCCAGTCTCCAGCGCCTGCTTCTTCATTGATTAATATTGGTGGGTCATAGAGGCGATACCGCCGAGCAACATAAAAAGGGTTTTTGGTTACCGGTTGTCTTTGGAACCCCTTTTTAACAATTGGCGTCCCAAACGTGGGGCCCATCAGCGACTCGTGGATCCAGTGGGAGAGGTCCTGACGACAGAGTGAACGACTGCAACGATCGGAAGGTACCCTGTCCGATAGACCCTCGCCTGACAGCCGATCATCCGAACTTCACTGGTTCCGAACAGACCTCTCTCGAGTGATCTGCGGTCCTGACTGGGAACCATCAGGAGTGCCACGAGAAGTACGAAGAGAAGAGGACGATCGGGCGCTGGATTCGGAAGACAAGAAACTGTCCATGCGGTCCGGGTAAGGTCGTGTAAACACGACGAATTGCGAAAGTGATAGATAATTGAAAGTAATTGATAATTGTTGAGAAAATACTAGTATTACTCTTTGTTAATTTATTAGGAGATTCACTGTCTACAAACGGAGAAACAACAGGCTCTCCCTTTATAAACAGCGAAGGATAGGTACGCACCCGTCGGACCTATCTTTCTCCCCCACTGAACAATTGCCCCTTCCCCCCATTGATTAACTGTTATAGATTGTTTTCTGGAGATTCTCTGTCTGCAAACAGGGAAAAATAGGTCCCCTCTTTACAGATAGTGAAAGGGTAGGTGACGCGAACCTTTGCGAGCCTACTTATTCTCCCCATTGACCATATTGATTTTTTATTTTTGACCTAACATTGATTGATTGCTCAGAATTGGTTCATGAGGTATTCACTACGTGCAAACAACGTAGAATAGAAATATTCTGTCTAGTCTTTGCGCGCAGTGATAAGATAGGTAGTGCTGACTATTATCCCATTGTGATCCGTCATGCCTGTCTTCTCCCCACTGGTTAGTAGCCTGTTTAACCCGGACCGCTTATTAGAGATGAACCATCCGGCTCCGCTGGAAGGCACCCCTAATAAGGACATGTTCACAAAGCATGGATTAGTCGCTATAGCCTATAGCCAGCTGTGGCATAAATATACGAAAAAGGATCGAGAAAGTCAGTGGCCACTGATAGGATCCTTCGAAGACGATAGAATAATCGCACTAGAAACAGCCCTTGGTAAAAATAAGACGACGTCCACTATGCTTGACAGCTTCGGCATGTGGCGAAAAGAAGCCGAACAGCGCAAAAAGAGAACTGAGAGTAGGTTGGGAAAAGAGCTGCGGAAAGCAGCCCACCTAGCGGCCCAGAAACTAGAGAAAGAGATAAAAGAAAGAGAGGATACCAAACAGAAGCTAGAAATAGAAACATCAAGCCAGTGTCTGGTTAGAACCCCCTCCGCGCTCTACCCTGAATTACACTCAAAACAGCGAACCAACGATGATCTGCTGCTAGGTCCTCCGATCATCCACATGCCCCCTCCATATGCCCCTTCCCAACCCTTAGCCCAACACCCACTATCCCCAGGTACCAGCGAGAGTAGCCCCACAGCTTCAGCCCCCATGGCCCCCGTGCCGGCTGAACTCCTTGTATTAGATGTTACGCAAACGACAACGCCAGGCGACCCAGAAGCCCGAAGGGTTGGTCCTGCTAGAGCATATAGACTAAGCAAACACGAACGAGCAGGGGTCGACAAGATAGCAAAAATACTGGTAGAGAAGAGGGAAGATGAAGAGTCCATCACGGATGTGTTTAATTCTTATACTGGGAGTCACAGACGACACTTTACTGTACAACTGTGCTACCACGTCTTAAACGCATACGAGGACCGATATCAAGAAAAAGGTCCACAGAGCCTAACGACTCTGTACCGGAAGGTTGATATCGGGGATGAGAGGGAGAGTGATGTGACGGACCTCCTTACGCGTACGCTTGAGGTTCTCCGCCACCTCACTGAACAAAAACCAAAAATCGAATCCACTACATCTGTAGCAACCGACCCACAAACTGAACGACTTAACACTATGATGCCGATACGAGAGGCTGCCCCTTACTGGGTTCCTCCGAGAGGTGAAGGGACTCATGATGATGCAAACAACAAAGATGCAAAGGGAAGGGTAGTGTACAATTGGGTCTACCAACCATGGGACCGGCAAGAGATTCTGACCTTCCGGAAATCTCTGCCAGACCTACGTAAAAACCCCACTGCCTTCTATACTGAGTTGGGTACGGCCCTAGGATCGACGATTATGACTCTAGCTGACATCGACTTGTTTTTCGGGTTATGTCTACCAGCTGATGTGTGGAAGCAAATCCGAAAAGTCGACCACTCTGAGCTGTTTGGACATAACTGGTCACAACTTGATGGCATAGACAGACAACGAGAACCCGGACAAAAACCTTTGAAAGCCATTTTAGACCTCCCGGATAAAATCGTACAGAAATTAAAAACCCTGATTCCAGAAAAGAAAGTGGACTGGTCGATAGTAACGGCTTGTCGCCAGAAACCTCAGGAGGATGTATCGGAATACTTCTCCCGGTTTGAAACGGTGTTCTCCGATTACAGTGGCCAGGACCTGACCACTGCAACCGGACACCATCTGTTCGTCCAGAATTACGTTAAGGGTTTATCACCGGAGGTCTCGCAGAAACTGCAGGCCAGCGAAAGTAGTTGGGCAGCCTCCAAACCTACGGCTATCCTCCAGATGGCCCAATATTATGAACATCAGAAAAACGAAAACGATAGAACAACAGAGAGGAAGAAGAAAGAATTAAAAGAGAGGGTGATGATAGCTCAACTGCAAGGGGTGACTCTGGGACGAGACCAATACCGAGGAAACCATCAGATGAATGTCCCTAAAACGGCACCTCCCAAAGACCGTGCTTCAACTCCCCACATTGGACGTACAGACATTAGAGAGGACCAGTGTGCCTTCTGTAAAGGATCGGGCCACTGGAAATCTCAGTGCCCGGTTCTTTTGGAACTCACCAGAAATAGAGATCCTAGAGATTCAGCAAACGAACCAAGAAATAGGGGACCACAGCGAGGGCCCCCAAACAACGCAACTAATGATAGATCCAGTAGACCAAACACATTTGATCGACCCCGACAGAACCAATGCCAGCAATCTGACTACGATGACGTTCATGACTTTGCATAGGACTGCCTAGGGCAAGGGAGGGATCCAGTCGAGCTCCATGTTGACCAGCAAGGCCCTTATGTCACTGCTAAGGTCTTGGGTACAAAGTCACCATTCCTGGTAGACACTGGCGCAACACGTAGTGCATTATCTAAACGACTGATTCCAAGGGCACCCTTGTCTGGCTTACTAATAACATCGACAGGTTTCGATGGGACGCCCTCCACTAACCCTTTGTCCGCCCCAATTCTCTTTGACTTAGAACACAACACCACTGACACTACGTTTTTGCTTTCCTCCAATAGCCCTGACGCAATTATGGGACTCGACTTATTGAAACACTTCCGAGCGACGATTAGATGTTCTCAAGATGGAGTCCGAGTTTTCCTTTACGACAATCCTGTTCTGCTTAGACATTGCCCCCCCAGACACATGTTTTCCATCACCGACGCTGACACTTCCCTGCTTGACACTCTGCCTCCGTATCTGTGGGCCAAAACGGATTCGGATGTAGGACGCATGATGATTGACCCAGTGCACATCACTGTTCGACCAGATGCAACACTCCCAAAACTTCCACAATATCGGATATCGCCCGAGGGCGAGAAGGCATTGGTAAAAATCATCCAATCACTGATAGACGCAGGAGTGGTAGAGGAAGTAGTTAGCAACGTTTGCAACAGCCCAATCTTGCCCATCATTAAGAAACAGGGAGAAGGAGATGAGAAAGCATACCGCTTCATCATTGACCTTCGAGAGATCAACAAAGTGGTGGTACCCCAGTACCCTGTGGTCTCGGACATTACCACCATCCTGACTTTGATTCCCTCCACTGCCACCACCTTCACTGTCATTGACCTCAAAAACGCATTCTTTTCCATCCCTATCCACCCAGACAGCCGATATCTCTTCGGTTTCACCCTAAAAGCCCGCTCATATAGGTTCTGCCGAGCACCCCAGGGCTACACAGAAAGCCCTAGCATCTATAGCCAGGCCCTCAAGAGACAACTGGATCAAGTCCAGTTACCCGATGGAGTGGTGTTAGTACAATATGTCGATGACATCCTTTTGGCAGCCGACACCACTCCACTAGCTGTCACAGCCACCATTCAACTCCTGCATTTCCTTGCAGAAAATGGCCACAAGGTCTCTAAGAAGAAGTTGCAATTCTGCCAACCCCAGGTCACTTACCTAGGCCACCTTTTGTCCAAAGACGGAAGGAAGCTGACTCCTGACCGGATCCAAACCATTCTCGACACCCCTGTCCCTAAGACCCAGAAACAGGTCCGCTCTCTACTAGGCCTCACTTCCTTCTGCCGACAGTGGTTACCCAACTTTAGCCTTGTAGTAAAACCACTGCTTTCATTGCTAGCAAAGGACATCCCTCTCCCACTCCCTTGGACCCCTGAGTGTCAGACTTCTTTCATGCAACTACGAGATGCCCTCTGCTCGGCCCCTGTGCTGGGTACCCCCGATTACACGAAGCCCTTCTCCCTTTTCACGCACGAAAGGGAGGGGTGTGCTTTATCTGTCCTGACCCAGTCTATCGGCTCAAAGCAACGACCATGCGCTTATTTCTCAGCCACTCTTGACCCTGTAGCCAGAGCCCTGCCTGCTTGCCTACGAGCCGTAGCTGCTGCTGCGATCTCTATCCGACAGAGTGAGGGGATCGTGCTCTCGAATTCCCTCACAGTACTGGTACCCCATGCAGTTGACACCCTCCTAAACCAAACCAAAACGCAACACCTGACGAGCGCACGACTGACAGGATACAAACTGACTCTGCTCGCACCCCACATCACTCTGAAGAGATGCACCACACTGAACCCAGCAACCCTGCTGCCCTTACCAGAAAACGATCCCAATGCGCACCCTGTACACGACTGTGTGACCCTCACCGACGAACAGACCAGAAGTAGGGTTGACCTCAGAGACACGGCCTTTCCCGGCCCCGACGGAGAGCTGTGGGTGGACGGTTCTTGCATCAAACTCCCCGATGGCACCACTTCAGCTGCCTATGCAGTCACCACAGCTCGAACTGTAGTCGAGACAGCCCGCATAACGCAACGATCTGCCCAGGCAGCGGAACTGATTGCCCTGACACGAGCCTGTATCCTAGCAGCAGGAACCACAGCAAACATTTACACCGACAGCCAGTATGCCTTCGGGGTGGTTCACCATTTTGGGCTCCTTTGGAGGGAGAGGGGATTCTTGACCTCACACGGCACCCCCATTTTGCACGGGGACCTAGTCTCCGCCTTGATCGAAGCCGTCCTTCTCCCCAAAAAGCTTGCAGTCATCAAATGCCAGGCACACAAAAAGGTGACAGACATTATTGGACAGGGAAATGCACTAGCCGACCTCACTGCCCGAGCGACAGCTGAAAATAGGATGACAACACGCATGTACGTGACCAGGTCACAAGCAGAAAAATGGTCTGACGCTAGGGACACTATCAGAGACATTCAAATGGCTAGCACACAACACGAACTGACTGAATGGACACGGGTGGGATTGAAAGATGACGAAGGCTGCTGGCGGACAAAAGACACAAACAAATGGTTGTTACCTGACTCATACCTGATTCCCATACTGACTATGGCACATTCCCCTGCCCACATAGGATCAGCCCCCATGATTGAACTTGTCTCCAGAGTTTGGCACAATGATAAGATCACAGAGTCCGCCAAACGCCTGGTCCAACAATGTTTGATATGCCTGCAACACAACCCCGGGAAAGGAACTGTAGTACCCCGGGGAGGGTTTGGGGTCCCGAATCACCCGTTTGAAGTCCTGCAGATGGACTACATCCAACTGGACAGATGTCAAGGCCTGAAATATGTACTTGTGGTGGTATGCGCATTTAGCAAATGGGTGGAAGCATATCCAACCCGTGACAACACTGCTATGGCCACAGCAAAGGTACTGTTAAAGGATTTTTTCCCCCGTTACGGCCTTTGTCGAATTTTGTGGAGCGACAATGGCCCCCACTTCGTAGCCGAAGTTATCCAACTCATTTTGAAGGGGTTGGGTGTAAAACAAAAGTTCCACGCAGTCTTCCACCCCCAATCTGCTGGACTAGTTGAACGACATAACGCCACACTGAAACTAAAATTGGCCAAAATAGTAGCTACCACAGGACTGAAATGGCCAGACGCACTTCCCCTGGCATTGCTTTCAATGCGTTCCACCCCCACCAAACACCACTTAACGCCATACGAGGTTGTTTTCGGCCGGCCTATGAATGTCTGGTCTGCACCGAAACCAACTTCCATTCATGACGTCCCGGACGTCCTAATGTCTGATTACTTATGTCAGTTGACTAAAACGCTGTCTGTTATCCATCAACAGGTGCTGCATGCCATCCCTGACACTTCCAGGGGTCCCGGACACACCATTCAGCCTGGGGATTTCGTCCTGATCCGGAATTTCCAGCGTGCCAAGAGTCTGGAACCCCGGTGGACGGGCCCCTGGCAAGTCCTCATCACCACCCGAACAGCACTACGGGTGGAGGGAAAACGCAACTGGCTGCATGCACACCACTGTAAGAAGATCTCCTCGACCCTGACCTCGACCGAAAACATCGACAACCAAGAAGAGCTCCTGAACAAGGACCGACCATCACTAACCTGCTATCCTGATACCGACACACTTGAACTTTCAAAATTCTCTGATCCCACAGTGCCATCGAAAGAAGGGTATTTCCTGCGTCGAAAGGAGGGAGTCTCGGCTAAGTAGACCACGGACTGAGTTAAATCTCAGAACGGTGACCTAAACACTACCAAGGGTTACCCGGAGAGAAGCAAAACAAAGTCTGTGGTTCTGCCCGCTACCGAGCCCCTTGAAGATGATGGAAGCGCCAGATAAGAAGATGATGGAAGCGCCAAATAAGAAGATGATGAAGGAAACAGGAAATACCCACCGCAGAAACCCAAAAGCAGACAGACTCCATAGCCCAAAGACTATTGCGCTCTTCATCACAATCCTCTTCTGCTTTCTCCTCATGACCACACTCCTGCTCACGAAACATTCCTGACCACTGTCCAGCCTACCACCATGAAGGAACATTATCTGATCTCGCTCTCTCCCCAACTCAGAGAGAGGCGAAAGGAATTTTGGAATAACTCCTTCGTACAACTACTTCACCAGCACAACCTTGCCACCAATGCCACCAACTGTTGGATCTGTGGGTTGCTACCCCACGCCACTGGACACTCGATACCATTCATCCCTTCACCTTTCTCAGTTCACGGTTCCTGTCTTGCCTGGCTGATGCTTCTGCAAGAAAGCTTTAAGGACAATGCCACCTCCAGCAAAACGGTAACGCATTTCTACCACGGGGTCTGGCGGAACAGAACAAAGACACACTTCTGCCCGCAGACCAACAACAACACAATCCACTTGGACATCCCTGCTAAAGAACAAGTTGAAATGCAAGTGTTCAATAATCCAACCAGAACCACCTTCTCCTACCTGCGAAAATGAACGGCTGCCACTCTGACTGTGGCCCTGTCAGTCATCAACGTCACCGGCCACATGTGCATGGAAGGGCTTGGGACTCAGCTGGTAGGCCACAGTGCCTGCCGGTTTTCTAGAACTCTGGACTCTGCCGACCCACCTTCCTTTGTGGCATCTCCAAACATGTATTTTGTCTGCGGCACGAAGGCTTACACCTGGCTCCCCAAAGGCTGGGGGGGCACTTGTTTCATTTCTTTCATCCTTCCTCCGACTTATGTGGCACCAGCAAATCATCACAGACAAAAACGAGCCAAGGACATCGAACAAGCCGATTCAACAGGAGCGCAATTCATCGATGCTATGAAAGGACTAGTCCCCCTCTGGGGCCCGATGGCAAACAGCCGTGCCATCCGACATCTGACTCAAGCAGTTGAGACAACAATGAACATCACGGCTGGTATCCTTGCTAACAACACCGCTGAACTTCAAGCGGTCCGCTTGGTGGCCCTCCAGAACCGCCTTGTCCTGGATGTGGTTCTTGCGGACCGTGGTGGAGCATGCCGCATCATTGGGTCCAGCTGCTGTACATACATACCGGACAACTCACCCTCAGTGTACAAAGCCATCGAACATCTTCACAGACTCTCTTCAGAAGTACACCAGGAACAAGAAGAATGGTCGCTTGGTGGTTGGTTCTGGAACACCGTTAAGAACTGGGGTTGGAGACTGTTCACCATTATCCTGATTCCTGTAGTTGTGATGTGCGGTCTATGCTTAGGAATTCAATGTCTGCCACCTCTGTGTTCATTATGTGCAAATTGTATTTGCCCTAAGACTGTGGACTTTGAAAACGAACGTATGAGAGCAATATATGATGCCGAGGTTAGGAATTTGATGAAGATTGACATTGAGTAAGCAAGTTGGCTAAGATATGTTGAAAAGGGAGGACTGTTAAAGATTAGACTGCAAAACGTCAACATTATCGGCGCCATCTTGCCCCTTTTCAAGCCCATTCGTGCGCGTAAGCGGCAGCCATTTTTAATGCCATGGCCTCCCTGCCCCTCGCTGATAGCCAGCGCGTCTCTCTCTCTCTCTTAACCTCGCAAGCATCCCCCCGCACACTGACAACCCCCGCTCTCTCATGCCTTGGGTCATAAACCCCTCTTCAGTGCAGCTTCACCACTGAATCCCATCCTGTTCCCAGCGCGACACCTCCCCTCATTCCTTCCATGGCCTCAGATCCTTCTGATGCAAACCCCCTTTTGCCTGTGTCCCCGTTTGTCTTCCTTGTTCCCAGGCCGCCACCTGGCTCTGCGGATACTGTTTATTACCCCGTACAGTAGGAAGCTTCCCCTCTCCATCAAAAGACCCCCGAACCGATCAAAGCCCCCACCCCATGAGATCCGATCAAACCCCATGCATTCCGTGAATCGGCGGAATGCCCTGCTGTGCGACAACCATCACCTGTTGTGACCGGGGTGGGGAATCCAACTGTAAATGTGTGTGGGAACGGGCCTGCAGGGGAGATTCCGAGGATGTTCTTTCTAATACTAAAGTGTTGCAAGAATGTGTTATGTGCAATAAAGGTCATAAACCCTAGTATAAGAGGCCAGGCCTCAGAGATGTGGTTAGAGCACCTCGTGACGATACTTGCTGTCTGAATTGATGTGTTCTCCTCCGGAGAGAATAAAATCCTCGTTTCCTGCCTTCCAGTCTCCAGCGCCTGCTTCTTCATTGATTAATATTGGTGGGTCATAGAGGCGATACCGCCGGGCAACATAAAAAGGGTTTTTGGTTACCGGTTGTCTTTGGAACCCCTTTTTAACAGTGTAGGATGGCCACTCTTGAACAAATTGCTGTAAAAAAGTATCTATATACTGCCCTAATGGTTCAAAGATCGTGCCACAACCTGTGACAATGGGCCTCATAGGAGGGTTCACTTTGTCTTTATGAACTTTGGGCAACATGTAGAGGCGAGGTCGCCTGGGATGTTGTACTGAAAGGAATTGTTTCGTAGCCATTGAGATATGACCAAGTTCACACGCTTTATCTAAGATGATTTTTAAGGTTACTTCCAAATCATAAATGGGATCTTTTTCCAATTCCAGATATGTGGATTCATCAGACACATGTTCATTGACTTTTGCCACATAGAATTCTTTGTCCATCACAATTATTGCTCCTCCTTTATCAGCCTTTTGAATGTGAATATTCTCATTCATTTGGAGTTTTTTTTAAATGTTCCTTTCGTGAACTGATAAATTCTTCGTTTTTGATCTGTGAAAACTCAATTTCTCTAAATCATTCCTTACAGCTTTTTCAAATGCATCCAAGATTTTGTGTGAAACTGGTGATTGATATTTGGATTTAACTTTGAATTCCATAAATTCGGTAGGTTCTTTAACTTCTTGTGTGGGAACCACATTAGTGAAAAAATGCCTGAGTCTTAACACTCTCATAAATTTAAACAATGCTATTTCACATTCCAAGATGTTTGTGTCATAAGTCGGGACAAAACCCAGTCCTCTATTCAACACTTGAAGTTCTTCCGATGTTAACTCTGTTTTGGAAATGTTCATCACTAAATTTACTTGGTGCTCCTTGTTCTTGCTCCTTCTCTGGCTTCTCCTAGTTTTTGTTTTGGTTTTCCTGGTGGTTGTGTTAAATCCCCTACCTGGGGAAAAGAAGACGGCTTTGATGTGGTTGCTGTTTGATCTGGTTCTATCTGTTCACTAGAGCCAGATGCCTCTCCAATTTGTGTTTGTGCTGACGGTCTAGAAGCACTTAAGTCGGTGTCTGAAACTAAGCTCTCCTCCGAAGTGGTGTTTGGTTTTTTCCTAGGTTGATAGGCTCTCCTCTGGGCATACGGAAACGGAAAGAGCACCCACTGAAATAAAAGATGTCGTTTGATCAAATATCAAGCCTCACAGACGAGAGAGCAAAAACTTTGGCATATACAGCTGAGCAAGCAACAGATATTTATTATTTGATTCAGGAAGTAAAGACTTCGGATGCCCAGGGCAACACGATAGTACAACAATTGAAGCAACTACAATTTTTAGCTAAAAGAGAAGTTAGCCAAAAACTCCATGCATCGACCCTGGTACAGTACCACAAAGAAAAAAGGATCCCACGAGGATTACGAATGTCTATCAAACCAATGCTTTACAGGTTCCATTTGAACAAAGACTTTATGGAAAAATGGTATCGAATATTAAATAAATGTTCACTAGATTTAATATTGTTACTGGTTGAGGAATTGGCTAGAGTCATTGCAGACTTGACCCGTGAAATTGATGAGATTAAACAAAACTTAGAAGGAAGGATGCAAAAGGAAGATTGGGACAAAACTTTGAATGACATTAACATTACGTTGGATAAATACACCAAGGAAATTCAAGAAGGAAAACTAAGAAAATTCAAGAGGGACACGCTTGATTATAAGCTCAACGAAGTATACTCTTGGGCTGAAGTCTATGCCCAGAGGAGAGCCTATCAACCTAGGAAAAAATTGCTGATATGAGACATTCATATTTTCAGGCCCCTGAGGAAGAGTCCAACAAGGACTCGAAATGCATCGGGCTACACCGACTACACGTTGTCAAGAAAGATTATGTTGATATATTGAAATTATGAAATGTTTTGTTTTTTGAACATATGTTTGAATTTATTGAAAATGAACTGATGATTAAATATCATACTTTCAAAGAAGAATGGTGAATTTGGTTATATGAGTAATTCATATTTGAAAGAAGTGAAATGAAAATTAAAATAATGATATTTCTAGTGTGAAGCACTAGTAGCAACAGTGCGCAGAGGTTTAGATGCATTCAGCATGACAGCCACCTTCTTAGTTCATTATCTAGGAGTTAGGATTATAGAAGAGATAAAGATTTGAGTCTCCTGCTTTATTAGTGATTGCCGAAGTTGGTGAGAAATTCATTTCAATCTGATACTTCACAATTCTCAAGTTTTCAAAAATAATTCTGTATTGATTTCAAGCATATCTACTGCTCGCTTACACTCGGGGTATTTTCAGTTTTGTACTTCGGTGCATCTATGGTATAGTTATCAAGTCACCATCCATGTTCACACTGATGCAGATGTCGGGCCCCCGAAGGGTTCTTCTTTTTGAGTGTGCTGCTGAAGTGTTCACCAGTACTGCTGCACATTTCTCAATTTGAAGGCTCTGGTTGGTCCTTGAGGAAGGAGCAGTCTGGATTTAACAGATCATCGCAGCAACATAAATGTATCTTACTGAGGATTGGAGATGAACAGTTATCCCACTTGTCTCATTATGGCTGTAGACTGCAGTTCGTACGTTTTACCTTACGGCACTGGGGCTGAATATAAATAATTAATTCACTCTCCAGTTACCTTTTCAATGACTTTTTCATATAGTCCCCATCAAAATATTGTCCTAGTTAACTGCCCCCCAGCTAAAACTTTAAGTTAACAAATAGCATTTAATTTAGGAGTTGTGTTAACAATTTTTATTCCTTTTCTGTCTCGTTTTATATGTATTTTATGGGCAAAATAGATATAAATGTGTTAACCGCCATCCTTCGTTCATATTACAATGGGCTCCATTACTTCAAACCCTTTATCCCTGCTTACCTTTACTAAACTGCATCAATCTGTAGCACAGTTCTGATTTGCCATTGCTTCAACTGCCATCAATTCCACGTGTGCATTTCGACTTCAGTTTGAAAGCTTCCTCAATAAATAGTTTAAAAGTAATATTAAAGTAACAACTAAAAGTTCAATACAGTCTTTAAATGTAACATTATACCAAGCGATTTTTCTAATGGAATTCAGTTTGAAATAATTCCATCGGCTATGCAAAACAATTACTTTATAACAAATTTTCAATGTATTTGGGAGCCTGCTAATGAAGGCCACCGTCTACCACATTGGGTAAACCATGGCTGGTCCTCAAAGGATGAGAGGGGGATTTATCCACGTATTCACACGCTGTACTTGCCTCTTGGCTTCACAGTTGATCTTAGCTTGCAGTGTCCTTAATTCGACATCTTTACTTCAACAGTTTACGGTCTGCATAATCATGAGCCCTAGTTTATTGCTTGTCTCATTGCTGATGAACCGTGCGACAGAGGGTCGTAATTCACAAGGAGCAGTGGCTTGAATGCATTGTATTTCCATCACAGCAACTGGCAATAAATGCTTAAATCCCTTGGATACGGGTTATGCATAATGTTCCTACCACATTGGTTTCTTTGATTTCTGTCCCTGCACTTGTCTCTTTGCAGCTACTGAATTTGAAGTAGTCTGTGCCTGGACTCTAGAAATTGTGTCTGTGGCTCAGGCTGCATAGAAATGCCTTTATTGGGACCTGGCTGCTGGATGTAAATCTGCTGCAAGGAGGAAATGTGCAAAGCATCTATTAGAAAAAGTCCCCCAAGCGAATAGAAAACATTATACGAAAGGCTTCACAAGGGAGCAGGCGATGTAGGGAACTCTTTCAAACTTCTGAAATATATGACAAAGTGCCGCATATAGAAGCATCTAGAAAACGTGATAGGCGTTTTGAGGTTTGTGGAGCTAAAATCTACAAAAAAATCACCCATTAAAGGTTTGAGGCAAAAATTTGGTTGATTGGCAGTGGTTATGCTACTTTTGTAGATATTGCTGGCTAGACTTACTGGATGCTATTTAGGGAGATGCGATTTTCTACAAGAATATTCCCTGTACGAATTTGTTTAATGGTGATTCAAATAATGACTTTTTTATTAGATCTTAGATGATGGAGGTGAACAGTACTGAATCATCGGTAAAGTGAACTGAACTCCCCTGCGGAATTGTGAATTCGAGAAAAGAGCTGGAGCTGAGCTCAGTCTCGCACTCAGAGGCAGTAATGAGAATGTACTCATCGGGTGATGTGCTAGTGCTTTCAAATCTCCTTTGATGGTCGATGTGAGTCAGTGCTGGGTTTTTTTTGGTGATGTTGTGACTGCACGGCCCAACAAATGGGAAAGTATTGCAGCTACTCTGGGAGGTGAAAGTCATTTAAATGTAGCTTTCTTTGGAGTGTTAGTCAAACAGGATTTGTTACATTCCATTTGTCTGTTTTGGCAATGCCAATTTGAGGATTTGGGTGTACTATATGATATGGCTGTAGGGACTTATCGTGGATAAGCATGGGCGAATTTTGCGAATCTGGAGTTCGCAAATTTGCGTATTTGCGAACTCGCAATCCGCGAAATCCGCGAATTCTCGCCAATTTGCGGATTTTTTTTGTGTGTGTTCGCAAGGGTTTCTGCCAGTTCGCGAGGGTTTTGTACCAGTTCGCAATTGCAAACGTACTTGTCGGCTCGCAACGGTCGCGACTTTGTTGTTTCTACGTCTGGTTCATCATCACAGGTTCACAGCACCCTCTGTTTCACCACTGCCACCCTCTGGTTCACCCATGCCACCCTCTGGTACATCACTGCCACCCTCGGATTCATCCCTGTAGATTATGGGGGGGGAAAGCAAGCACACCTGCCCTGCTTCAACTGACATGAATTAATTTGGGGTTGATTTATTAATGTGTCACTGTTTTAAAATTCCAGTCTTGCACCTGCTTCCTTATCTGTAATTTGCTTTCTGTTGCAGTGTAATTTTTTTTCCCAGGACCTTTGTGGCCTACTTGTAGCTATTCTATGAGCCTGCTGTGAGGGTCAGAGCAGGGTCATAGAATAGTTGCAAGTAGGCAACTGAACTCTGGAGGGGCTCCTCAGGAAGCACTACAGGGAATGGTTACTAATGATGAGTTTGAACTTTTGCACCTGCTGAGTGCTTTCAGTTTTGCAAAACTCGTTTTTCTGCAGAACAGCAACTGTAATGCCCCAAACAAACATAGGCAACTGAACTCTGGAGGGGCCCCTCAGGAAGCACTACAGGGAATGGTTACTAATGATGAGTGAACGTTTGCACCTGCTGAGTGCTTTCAGTTTTGCAAAACTCGTTTTTCTGCAGAACAGCAACTGTAATGCCCCAAACAAACTTGTGAAAGTTGATTTCTAATCCAAAAGTGATCCAAAGAACGTCAAAAAGACCTCAAATCCAAAAAAGTGCAGGCAAATGTCAACCTGAGGAGTTATTGTGATAAAAATCATCATTTTCAGAAGGTTTATGCTGCTTGCTAGTGGATTTCTTGTGCAGAATTGCAAATTTTGTAATTTCGCGAGTGCGAGATTGTTGCTGCCCGCCGCATCTACATGTTCGCAATGGGTCGCCAAACTCCCGCGGGATCCCGCAGCAAGATCCAAAATGGCGCAGCACT
Source organism: Lissotriton vulgaris (assembly GCF_964263255.1). Lineage (NCBI taxonomy): Eukaryota > Metazoa > Chordata > Amphibia > Caudata > Salamandridae > Lissotriton > Lissotriton vulgaris. The sequence goes on from NC_141691.1 coordinate 889,590,572, forward strand.
TGCAAAATATCGAGAAAAACAACTCGGCAAACGCTGAATGATGGTAAGTGAACGCCGCACGCCGCAATATTGTATCACCAAGCAAAAAAATCCGCTGCGTGCGAATTTGCGGATTTTCGGTAAATTCGCAAGAGTTCGCGGATTGCAAATTTACCGAAAATCCGCAAAATCCGCGAGCGGAACGGATTTTCCGCCCATGCTTAATCGTGGAGAACACTCGCAAATACCATCTTGGGTCAAGTCGTTCTTGTTTACTTAATCTTAGCTCAACCATGGGTAGCTGTGGCTGCGAGCAGGCTTGCTTAGCAAAGGAACTTAGTGAGAAGCATTTAACAGCATCAAATAGCGGAATATGAAAGAGACAGAACAACAATTTATGAAAAATAGAGCATATTTTTATGAAATTTAGATTCCTTGATCATCAAAATCCACTGCAGGGTTCTCTAGGTGAACATTTTTGAAGAAATAAATACTTTTAAATCCAATCATAAACAAGCATTGGTCAACAATACTTTGCAAACTTTTGAAGCGTTTGAAACAGTTCAGCCACTCCTGCCCAGCGATCTAATCCAAAATGGTGTAGGAGTCCAGTAATGTTGCTTTGGACAGTTATCCGGCCACCAGAGCATTTCCAGTCCAGTTCCAGCCTTTAGGATTTGACTGCCATAGACAACAGAGTGGTCCTGATGCTGTAAAGACTGGAGAAAAGATGCTGAAAGGATGCTCCTGGTGCTGTGTAGTCAACAGGGATGAAGTGCAGCAAATAAACAACAATGGTGCATTTTTAAAACGCAAGCTAACAAAACAATCTCACTTACAATAAAAACAAATGAAAACATATGCTGAACTGCAAACTTTCTCTTTATAAATGTATTAAGGGTGCAATACCTTATGTGGCTAATGGAGGTCCCTTTACAACTCCACAGAGACACCTAGTACCAAGCATTGGCATTTACAATGACAATAGCTCAAACTTTCACTAATGTGAGTCCTATTGCATTGCAAGAGCTTGCTCTAAACTGGTGTGGAGTACTTTTTTGTTTTTTTCACTGTGTCGCTGTATGTGTGTGGACAAATACTTTACACATTGCCTCTTTAGTTTAGCTTAACTGCTCTAGCCAAGCTACCAGAGGTTGACCACAGGTAAACTTTTAGTGTGTACTACTTTTAACCTGGCTAGGATTGTGGTTCTAGATTTGACAGGATATATACCTCTGCCATCCAGAAACACAGTTTCTAACAGTGGCTCAAATAGTGCTGCAGCCCTGGGTGGACACTCTGCCTTACATGCCCTTTGTACCCTGGGTACGATGTACTAGGGACTTGTAAGTGAGTCTGTACATGCAAATTGAGGGCATCCTTTTCAACATACCTTTTATAATGAGTCAGACTCTGGCACTAGGGTCTGGTTAGCAGGCCTCAGTGCACTCTCAGGGTTGAAAAACCAGCATTAAGTTCAAATGGGGGTAAAAAGTGTGTATGTGGGGGGACTGCAAAAAGGCCATTTTTCTTACAGACATGCTCTTTTTAGGGATGACTGACAGGCTGTCCACTTAATCCAAAATTTCTGAGAATTTCTGATGGTTTGCCTGTAAACCAAGGGATATTTTGCACTTGGTTTCCTTTACCAAGGTATTTAGCAATTTACAACTTCAGTTTGAGTGGTAATGCAAACTTGTGACATCTGAGACGAATAGGCAAGTAGCCCTCTCCAAAACTGAAGATGATATGAGGGGTAACATTAGCACACGCTCCTGCAGCTCTGAGAAGATCATTTGTGCAAGAAACTAATCTTAGGCCAAGTCTGGTATGATCCACTAAACTATGGAGTACTGGTATTTACAGACGACTGGCAGACTGGGCTTCACAATGTGATGATGAAAGAGCTTGTATTGGAGCCCTTAAATAAAATGTCATATTTGCTCATGACCGACACCTAAATTTAACTGTTTGCTTTTTTTCCTCTTTCATTGAACATCTAAATAATGATGTGAATTTGGCGTGTTTTTAATTAAATATACACATAGATCGTGCAACGAAAGTGTACATGTGGTGTTAAGGTTATAATTAAAGACACTGATTAACAACACCATGATGGTGTCATGTACCTAATGATGTCTATTACTTATGAACCCTCCACATCCTGAACCCAACGAGTTGAGGGGGTTATATGTCAGGAGAGATACTCATTCATTTTTGGAGCTAAATGAAGTAGACTGTGATGTCTTTTACTTGGTCAGTAATTGTAGAAAAAATGTAATATAGTGCACTTCCTTCAAGCCTGCGTGGGCATCTCTCTCAAGAGATGAACTCTAAGCCCTTTCAATTCACCTTCCAGCTTTACGCATGTGCCTGATGCCCCATGCTCGAAGCTGATACAGGGCAATCTCCTCTTGAACTGGCGTACGACCTGTAGGCGGCCCGCAATCAGTGTGCTTCGTACACAACTCATTTTTAAGCTGTTGAATTTCGATTTTAGCCACCTAGCCCAAATTACCTTGTAAAGTGGGTCGACAAACAAGTGCTCACTTTAACATTTATTTATCACATAGGCTCAAATTACGTGTAATAACATTTGTGTTTCATAGGCTAAATGCAGTTACTCCCTGTCTAAGCTGCAAGACACATTAGTGTCAGGTACTGCTTAAAAAAGCCATGTGGTCTTATAATTAATTACATGATAGAAATTGTACTTCTGCATGCAGGCACTAAAACCTTCCCTACTGTCTGTAAATATGGTTTGAGTTTCTAAATATTATATCGACATTGTGAGAGACCCTAGTTGAATAATCCTCAACGGTGACCCCATTGAATTTAAAGCAAACAAGGAAACCTTCATATCCCACAAAATATGAGGAGTTAATTCTCTAATCATTTAACACCATCGCTGCTAATGGTTTTCCTCTCCTGTGCTGATTGATGTGTAAATCCCATTGTTCATGACGAGCTCAGCTGGTCATCAGCAGAGCTCAACCGTGCCTCATGACGAGCTGAGCTCGTCATGAGCATCGAAGGGGTTAAAACATTGGCGTGACCTTCTACAGGGTAGACTCACTGTAATCCTCCCAGCGGTGATGCGTTTTGCTAAGGGTTCCGAACCACATAAGTCAGCTTCAGGGTAGACTGTGCGTTGATCTTTGTGAACCAGCGGTGGGTCAGCCTTGAAGGTGCCTTTTCTGGCTCGAACCCAACACCCGACCCAGAAATAAAGTGAATTAGATGCATGAAGCGTTGATAAAATTCAGTTGTAGAGTTTCTTGCCGTCAAGAAGAACATAGTTTTGCAAGATATGTGGATTTCAGGTGTGACCTTGGCACAGTAATCAGAATTCTGTATAGAAAGTTATGAAACCTATATCCTACGTAAGCACCAGCTTTGGAGAGTATAACAACAAATAGTATTTCAGCCTACTTTCTTCTGTATTGTCGATCTTGATTTTCAGATTACTTTTCAGAGGAAGATCAGAGCACTCCTGTAGTGTGCTAAATCCTGTCCGACTGGTGCACAAGGTTTAGCATTTGAAGCAGTGCACCAATAGTGATGTAGCTTCCTTTGTTTTGTCATTTAAATACATTTTTGTATTATTTAACGATTCATTGTTGGCGCTATGTAGTTGTTTGATCATTTTTTATGGATTAATTGATTCTGATATGTTCAGATAGGTAACTCTTTGCATTCAAGTTGGCAGGTTTTTCATTGATTTACTTACCTAGAGATAAGTTCCAGAGCATCTATTTAGTTTATGCAAAGTATGTTAGCATTTAGTTAACATCTGTGCCTCAAGCAAACAAATGCAGATGGGTTTCTGAGGGGTTTTTCTTTTTCGTTGCTGCTGTGCAAGACCTCTGTAATCATTACTGATGCTTCCAATATGTTACCGTGGTTAATGATGTGTGAGGACCAGTGACGCAAAGCTACCATGTGAAGGGTTACAGCTTTAACTCGTCCTGGCTTGTTACCAAGTACCATGTTGGATTTTCGACCTTGTACTTTCAATTTTAACATATTAAGTGTGGGCTCAAAAGTATCACAATTTAGAGTTCTAATGACTAGAAAGCTATGAGTGGCCGAAGACCTGACATTTAACACGTGGCCACCATGCAACTAAGGAGGCACATTTTAGGCAGGTTTCTTATGTGGTATTACTAAAAGTTTTTATTATATATCAGTAAAGCCAATTCGATTATTTAATCAATAAAACTGAGAATGTCTTGTTCCAGCAGGGGAGCATGGTGTGCTGAGATATGTTTATATAGTTAAGTTTTCATTGTGTGGTGAGCACATGGTGGTCGAAAGACTCTTCCCCACTGCTTTCTTTCTGCTTAGATTGGTAGGGTCTGGTTCACAAACCTATTTGCCCCCTTAGTGATTTGTCAGTTCTTAAAAAAAGGGACTTGTGGTAGGAAAATCCTATTCCTTAAGCATAGAAATTACAGAAACATTAGGATTTTACCCTCTTGAATTACACTACCTCGCGAATGTGTTCTGTAAGTAGGTTCCATGTTTGTGTTAGCAGATTTGCACTTACGGGCAGGTTTGTGGTCGTTGAAGAGTAGGTCCTCCTGTAAACGTTTTTCAACACCCACAAGTGTTTGGGTATTCACTAAACATTTGCAGGTTTTTCCCATGTCGAATAGGTTTGTATTGATTATTTATTTCTGTTAGGGGCAACAGGAAATTTAGTTTTGGGTGGAAACTAGGAGGGCCAACCCAATGGTTTATGGGGTTTACAGGAAAAGGAACATATTCTTGGAAAAACAAATAAGATCAAGGGTACAAATGCTCATTGCGTTACACGATGAAGTGCAATACATTCAGCTGCATGTACACTTGTCTCTCAGGAGTAATGATCCCAAAACATGTCCACTCGCAACACCACTCGGAGAATGAACCCTCGTTTCTCCTGCATCCGTTCATCAGGCTGCGAGCCAAGGAGCTCCAACTTCCATCTTGCACATCTTGGTAAAGTCCTGTGTGGAAGCTTACAGCACTCTGTAGGCCACATCCACCGCTGCCTCCTCCTCAGGCCACACTGTATCTGCTGGTGCCATCTCAGGTCATACTGTATCCCTGTTGTGGCCCTCCTTGTGGTCACGGTTTTGAATGTGGATTCTGAGAAACATAGCGCAGCTTTAGGCCACTTTCGGGGTTGGTCCACGTGGATATTCCTCTTTGCTTCCTATCAACACCAGACGCAGGCCAGTTTACCCACTCATGATTGCAAGCATGTCACTAGAGCAGTTCTACTGCTTTAGGCTGGTCTGGGACACTGGGGACCCGGATAGATGGACGCAAGGCTGGAGCCTAAGGGAAGCTTGTGAGTTCTGTTGCCTGTCAGTGCTACACCCCCCTTTCTCCCATCTGTCGGCTAGTCATGAGCCAAAGCCAGAATTTGGGCTGGTTCCTTTTACTCTCGGGTCCCAATTTTTATGTCCTCCTGTGGTGCAGCATGCAATGATAGGTCAGCACTGCCGGGCACATTAAACAGTAACTTGAGGGAAGTGAGAGGAGAGCGCATGGAAAGAGACTGTCCTACAAGTGAGATTGTCATCATGTTGGTGGTATTTTTCTTTCTCCCGCCAACATCCAGCTGTTAATGCCTCACTTAAATGACAATCAGTAAGACCCTTTTCAGAATTGTGGTCCTAGATGGATCTTCACCTGGTTGTTCGCACTACTGATCATAGGAACAATAAAGATACTTTTCTATCAGCGTCAGGTACACAAACTGCCCTCTCTTGAAATGAGAAAGCGGACAACAAGGCCTAAAAAATATTGTGGGACTAATTAGCACGGACTGTTTGCAGTGATGTAACTTTCTCACAGGAGGCGATGTGACAGTCCTGTCTGCTATTTTCTTTAATGAGAATGGATCCTTTTTCCAGTCATTGCCGGGTTACAAACCTTGTTAGACATTTATGCATGTAAATATATGTATAGTATACTATGTACCTTAAATACAAATGACATATTCAGATCTAATAATATGTTTGTCACTACAAAACAGCGTGAAAGTCTGAGATGATGCATGAGCCTACGTTAAAAAAAATATTGCCTGCATTTATAAATATTGAGTCATACCTTTCATGCAAAAGGGCTGTTTTTAATGAGTAAAGTGAATCTATCAAGCATATGTTGATTGAAGTGATAAAATGTCAGATACAGTGGCGGCTGGTAACTCTGAGAGCAGTGGGATGGGCAAATGTGTGGTCGGTTGGGGCATTCATTAGCGCGAGATGCAAGGCACCTAGGGGGGAAAAAAAGACTTACTTTGGTTACTGCAGCCTGCACTGCGACACGTCCTCCTGCTCCGTGCTCGTCTTCTCTCTTTGAGACTCCAGTCAATTCCCGTAACCAATCCTGCTGCTACTATCATGATGTTAACCAGCATGAGAGCAGCTCCAGGATTGGATAGAAGAGGATCTGTCAACACTCCCAAGAGCGCTGCAGGCCTGTGCTTTCCTTAACCCAGCTGTTTGAAACAGCAGGGTTAGAGAAGTTTAAAATACGCATGCCTGGCTGGCCGTTGCCTAAGAGACATGCGCACTTTATTGTCAAGATAACATTGGAGACCCTTACAAGTTGATATGACACTCAGAAGTTCAGATATTCTTTTAATACTGTTTCGCTTACACCCAGAGAGTGGTGCACTCCTAAACTAACATGCACCCTGAGTTTAATTATTGCACAGGAGTACAGTGTTAACAAAAAGACTGTTGCACCCTTTTCTACGATAAAGGAACAAATGGATAGAAAGATAAGAGGGGATTATGCGCAGCTGGAGGCAGGAGGACAAGGGATGAGAAGAGCGGCTGAGGGAATGAAAAGTAGGCGGAAGTGATAATTCAGTGGTAGAGAATGAGGGAAAAATGACGCAATACATGCGTAGTATGAGGACAAGAAGGGCTATATAGAGTTGGATGAGGGAGAGAGGATAACCTGTGGGGAGAGTGGCGAGGGGCAGAGAATGTTCGGCATGGCAGAGAGTGAGAAGATAAGGAAATAAGAGCTGGATGAAGAATAAGTGGACGACTACAGTCTGTGGAAACGGGAAAATGTTTGTCAAGAGGGTGCGTGACATTATTTTAATAAAAACCTCGGCCACGGCTAATGTGGCAGGGGCTCTGCTTGACTGCACCAACTGAGCAGCGGCCTCCTCATAACTTGCAATAACCCCCTGAAACAATGTTCACAATATTTTTGGGGAATCACAGAAATGCAATAAGTGTTACGCCGTTTTCTGCGACGTCACTGGATGAGATGTCGGAAGAAGGCGCTCCCTGTGATGTCACCTACTCTGCACTTATTTATTTCGGACAAGATTTAGGACCCTGCTTGGGGCACTTCCCCACAGGTCATATCCAAAACCTGGGCAGCACTGGTGCTTGAGGGACAGCTCTGTTATTTGAGGATATTCCTGCTATATGAAGCCGTGTTATTTGAGGATATTCCTGCTATATGAAGCGGTAGCCTGCACCTTTGTGTAACATTAGGAGTGAGTATATCTGCTGCACACAGCTTGGGCCTGCGTTCATGGAAGTACCAAGAGAGATAGTATTTAATCATGACATAATGACATCTGTGTGATCTGATAAACAGCCTTGCTGCCTAAAATCTGAGCCAGAAGAGCTTTGATCCAGCTGTTTAAAGTCACAAACTGAGCACTGTTGGTCTCTGAGGGATGGGTCTGCTGTATAAAGTCGGAGCCTGCTGTGTTATGTATCCCTTCTTTACCAAACTCAATTGTACTCGTTTTATTGACCTCTGAAACCGTGCTTAATTTGTAAATTTTAAAAGGCCTCTCCCACATCCCCCACTAGCGCAGGTTCTGTCCCTCTTGCAAATGAATGATGATCAGCTGTGGGTGTCTTGGTAGGAAGGCCCCTATTTTAGTAATTACACACATTCATTGAATTTATGTGTTTTGTTTTAATGCAGGTGTGCATTTTAAAAGATTATTGTACTGTTTTTTTTATTCCTAGCGGTCATTTTCAGGTGGAGGAGAAACACAGGTTTACTTTTAAGCATGTAACAGTATCTTGCGACTGGATTCGGCAAACATCTTTAATGCATATTTAAGGGCATAACGGCCTGTATACATTTATTTAAGAGTAAGAACCCACTAAATAAACACAGGTTGTGAAGTTAGGGTTTTCTAATGCTTGTAGGAGGAGCCCAGCCGAGTCATAAGAAAACATTTTTTTAGCAGGCCTGTTTTAAGTATTAATCCATTGTGTATACAGTTAATGAAAACTTAGTAACACATGCATGATAGGGCTGCATCATCCACTGTTGCATGTAAATGTCAGAGCTCAGGGTTAGCGCAAATTAAGCACAGGTGCCTGCTGAAGGAATCAATAATTTGAATAAATCCCGGTCCAAAATAATGAGCGCTGGTGGTGGCCACCGGTACAAATTAGATTCAGAAAATGGGGTGGTGATGAACAGAGTGTCTGAATTAAGCAGACCACTCTTACCCAGTCCAAAGATCAGGGCTTGATCCATCACCGTTTTTTAGCTCACTGCACCATTCCAGCCCAGAACTTGGCTATATGCAAATTAGTCTGACCCTGGCCCAGTGCATCATGGGAACAGGGCAGACCAAACTACCAAGCCAATTCTTATACTGGGAAGGAAACACGCTACCGGGGACTGGTTTCTGGCATTTCAGCCGTCTTCGGCCCGGCTTGCTTGAATCCTGGTGGTGCAATGAGCTAGGGAATCGCATCTGAGTATACCCTTCCACGCTTATGGTGGACAAAAATGATTCAGAAAATGGGGTGGTGATGAACAGAGTGTCTGAATTAAGCAGACCACTCTTACCCAGTCCAAAGATCAGGGCTTGATCCATCACCGTTTTTTAGCTCACTGCACCATCCCAGCTCAGAACTTGGCTATATGCAAATTAGTCTGACCCTGGCCCAGTGCATCATGGGAACAGGGCAGACCAAACTACCAAGCCAATTCTTATACTGGGAAGGGAACAAGCTACCGGGGACCAGTTTCTGGCATTTCAGCCGTCTTCTGCCCGGCTTGCTTGAATCCTGGTGGTGCAATGAGCTAGGGACTCACATCTGAGTATACCCTTCCACGCTTATGGTGGACAAAAATGATTCAGAAAATGGGGTGGTGATGAACAGAGTGTCTGAATTAAGCAGACCACTCTTACCCAGTCCAAAGATCAGGGCTTGATCCATCACCGTTTTTTAGCTCACTGCACCATCCCAGCTCAGAGCTTGGCTATATGCAAATTAGTCTGACCCTGGCCCAGTGCATCATGGGGACAGGGCAGACCAAACTACCAAGCCAATTCTTATACTGGGAAGGAAACAAGCTACTGGGGACCGGTTTCTGGCATTTCAGCCGTCTTTGGCCCGGCATGCTTGAATCCTGGTGGTGCAATGAGCTAGGGACTCACGTCTGAGTATACCCTTCCACGCTTATGGTGGACAAAAATGTTTCAGAAAATGGGGTGGTGATGAACAGAGTGTCTGAATTAAGCAGACCACTCTTACCCAGTCCAAAGATCAGGGCTTGATCCATCACCGTTTTTTAGCTCACTGCACCATCCCAGCTCAGAACTTGGCTATATGCAAATTAGTCTGACCCTGGCCCAGTGCATCATGGGAACAGGGCAGACCAAACTACCAAGCCAATTCTTATACTGGGAAGGAAACAAGCTACCGGAGACCGGTTTCTGGCATTTCAGCCGTCTTCGGCCCGGCTTGCTTGATTCCTGGTGGTGCCATGAGCTAGCGACTCACATCTGAGTATACCCTTCCACGCTTATGGTGGACAAAAATGATTCAGAAAATGGGGTGGTGATGAACAGAGTGTCTGAATTAAGCAGACCACTCTTACCCAGTCCAAAGATCAGGGCTTGATCCATCACCGTTTTTTAGCTCACTGCACCATCCCAGCTCAGAACTTGGCTATATGCAAATTAGTCTGACCCTGGCCCAGTGCATCATGGGAACAGGGCAGACCAAACTACCAAGCCAATTCTTATACTGGGAAGGAAACAAGCTACCGGGGACCGGTTTCTGGCATTTCAGCCGTCTTCGGCCTGGCTTGCTTGAATCCTAGAGGTGCAAAGAGCTAGGGACTCACATCTGAGTATACCCTTCCACGCTTATGGTGAACAAAAATGATTCAGAAAATGGGGTGGTGATGAACAGAGTGTCTGAATTAAGCAGACCACTCTTACCCAGTCCAAAGATCAGGGCTTGATCCATCACCGTTTTTTAGCTCACTGCACCATCCCAAGCTCAGAACTTGGCTATATGCAAATTAGTCTGACCCTGGCCCAGTGCATCATGGGAACAGGGCAGACCAAACTACCAAGCCAATTCTTATACTGGGAAGGAAACAAGCTACCGGGGACCGGTTTCTGGCATTTCAGCCGTCTTCGGCCCGGCTTGCTTGAATCCTGGTGGTGCAATGAGCTAGGGACTCACATCTGAGTATACCCTTCCACGCTTATGGTGGACAAAAATGATTCAGAAAATGGGGTGGTGATGAACAGAGTGTCTGAATTAAGCAGACCACTCTTACCCAGTCCAAAGATCAGGGCTTGATCCATCACCGTTTTTTAGCTCACTGCACCATCCCAGCTCAGAACTTGGCTATATGCAAATTAGTATGACCCTGGCCCAGTGCATCATGGGAACAGGGCAGACCAAACTACCAAGCCAATTCTTATACTGGGAAGGAAACAAGCTACCGGGGACCGGTTTCTGGCATTTCAGCCGTCTTCGGCCCGGCTTGCTTGAATCCTGGTGGTGCAAAGAGCTAGGGACTCACATCTGAGTATACCCTTCCACGCTTATGGTGGACACAAATGATTCAGCAAATGGGGTGGTGATGAACAGAGTGTCTGAATTAAGCAGACCACTCTTACCCAGTCCAAAGATCAGGACTTGATCCATCACCGTTTTTTAGCTCACTGCACCATCCCAGCTCAGAACTTGGCTATATGCAAATTAGTCTGACCCTGGCCCAGTGCATCATGGGAACAGGGCAGACCAAACTACCAAGCCAATTCTTATACTGGGAAGGAAACAAGCTACCGGGGACCGGTTTCTGGCATTTCAGCCGTCTTCGGCCCGGCTTGCTTGAATCCTGGTAGTGCAAAGAGCTAGGGACTCACATCTGAGTATACCCTTCCACGCTTATGGTGGACAAAAATGATTCAGAAAATGGGGTGGTGATGAACAGAGTGTCTGAATTAAGCAGACCACTCTTACCCAGTCCAAAGATCAGGGCTTGATCCATCACCGTTTTTTAGCTCACTGCACCATCCCAGCTCAGAACTTGGCTATATGCAAATTAGTTTGACCCTGGCCCAGTGCATCATGGGAACAGGGCAGACCAAACTACCAAGCCAATTCTTATACTGGGAAGGAAACAAGCTACCGGGGACCGGTTTCCGGCATTTCAGCCGTCTTCGGCCCGGCTTGCTTGAATCCTGGTGGTGCAATGAGCTAGGGACTCAAATCTGAGTATACCCTTCCACGCTTATGGTGGACAAAACTTATTCAGAAAATGGGGTGGTGATGAACAGAGTGTCTGAATTAAGCAGACCACTCTTACCCAGTCCAAAGATCAGGGCTTGATCCATCACCGTTTTTTAGCTCACTGCACCATCCCAGCTCAGAACTTGGCTATATGCAAATTAGTCTGACCCTGGCCCAGTGCCTCATGGGAACAGGGCAGACCAAACTACCAAGCCAATTCTTATACTGGGAAGGAAACAAGCTACCGGGGACCGGTTTCTGGCATTTCAGCCGTCTTCGGCCAGGCTTGCTTGAATCCTGGTGGTGCAAAGAGCTAGGGACTCACATCTGAGTATACCCTTCCACGCTTATGGTGGACAAAAATGATTCAGAAAATGGGGTGGTGATGAACAGAGTGTCTGAATTAAGCAGACCACTCTTACCCAGTCCAAAGATCAGGGCTTGATCCATCACCGTTTTTTAGCTCACTGCACCATCCCAGCTCAGAACTTGGCCATATGCAAATTAGTCTGACCCTGGCCCAGTGCATCATGGGAACAGGGCAGACCAAACTACCAAGCCAATTCTTATACTGGGAAGGAAACAAGCTACCGGGGACCGGTTTCTGGCATTTCAGCCGTCTTTGGCCCGGCTTGCTTGAATCCTTGTGGTGCAATGAGCTAGGGACTCACATCTGAGTATACCCTTCCACGCTTATGGTGGACAAAAATGATTCAGAAAATGGGGTGGTGATGAACAGAGTGTCTGAATTAAGCAGACCACTCTTACCCAGTCCAAAGATCAGGGCTTGATCCATCACCGTTTTTTAGCTCACTGCACCATCCCAGCTCAGAACTTGGCTATATGCAAATTAGTCTGACCCCGGCGCAGTGCATCATGGGAACAGGGCAGACCAAACTACCAAGCCAATTCTTATACTGGGAAGGAAACAAGCTACCGGGGACCGGTTTCTGGCATTTCAGCCGTCTTTGGCCCGGCTTGCTTGAATCCTTGTGGTGCAATGAGCTAGGGACTCACATCTGAGTATACCCTTCCACGCTTATGGTGGACAAAAATGATTCAGAAAATGGGGTGGTGATGAACAGAGTGTCTGAATTAAGCAGACCACTCTTACCCAGTCCAAAAATCAGGGCTTGATCCATCACCGTTTTTTAGCTCACTGCACCATCCCAGCTCAGAACTTGGCTATATGCAAATTAGTCCGACCCTGGCCCAGTGCATCATGGGAACAGGGCAGACCAAACTACCAAGCCAATTCTTATACTGGGAAGGAAACAAGCTACCGGGGACCGGTTTCTGGCATTTCAGCCGTCTTCGGCCCGGCTTGCTTGAATCCTGGTGGTGCAAAGAGCTAGGGACTCACATCTGAGTATACCCTTCCACGCTTATGGTGGACAAAAATGATTCAGAAAATGGGGTGGTGATGAACAGAGTGTCTGAATTAAGCAGACCACTCTTACCCAGTCCAAAGATCAGGGCTTGATCCATCACCGTTTTTTAGCTCACTGCACCATCCCAGCTCAGAACTTGGCTATATGCAAATTAGTCTGACCCCGGCGCAGTGCATCATGGGAACAGGGCAGACCAAACTACCAAGCCAATTCTTATACTGGGAAGGAAACAAGCTACCGGGGACCGGTTTCTGGCATTTCAGCCGTCTTCGGCCCGGCTTGCTTGAATCCTGGTGGTGCAATGAGCTAGGGACTCACATCTGAGTATACCCTTCCACGCTTATGGTGGACAAAAATGATTCAGAAAAGGGGGTGGTGATGAACAGAGTGTCTGAATTAAGCAGACCACTCTTACTCAGTCCAAAGATCAGGGCTTGATCCATCACCGTTATTTATCTCACTGCACCATCCCAGCTCAGAACCTGGCTATATGCAAATCAGTCTGTCCCTGGCCCAGTGCATCATGGGAACAGGGCAGACTAAACTACCAAGCCAATTCTTCACCAGAAAGGAGACAAGCTACCCGGGACCGGTTTCTGGCATTTCAGCCGTCTTCGGCCCGGCTTGCTTGAATCCTGATGGTGCAGTGAGAAAGGGACTCATGTCTGAGTATACCCTGCCACACCTATAGTGGCCAAAATCGATTCAGAAAAGAGGGTGGTGATGAACAGAGTGTCTGAATTAAGCAGACCACTCTTACTCAGTCCAAAGATCAGGGCTTGATCCATCACCGTTATTTATCTCACTGCACCATCCCAGCTCAGAACCTGGCTATATGCAAATCAGTCTGTCCCTGGCCCAGTGCATCATGGGAACAGGGCAGACTAAACTACCAAGCCAATTCTTCACCGGAAAGGAGACAAGCTACCGGGGACTGGTTTCTGGCATTTCAGCCGTCTTCGGCCCGGCTTGCTTGAATCCTGATGGTGCAGTGAGAAAGGGACTCATGTCTGAGTATACCCTGCCACACCTATAGTGGCCAAAATCGATTCAGAAAAGGGGGTGGTGATGAACAGAGTGTCTGAATTAAGCAGACCACTCTTACTCAGTCCAAAGATCAGGGCTTGATCCATCACCGTTATTTATCTCACTGCACCATCCCAGCTCAGAACCTGGCTATATGCAAATCAGTCTGTCCCTGGCCCAGTGCATCATGGGAACAGGGCAGACTAAACTACCAAGCCAATTCTTCACCAGAAAGGAGACAAGCTACCGGGGAGATAATGAAGCATTTGCATCCTTAAAGTGACGCAGTGGAATCTCATAGATTTCACTGCGTCATTTCTATGATGCTTACTTGTGTCAAAACGCCCATCCTTCATACATGTTGCTTCATTTATGAGGCTGCGCGTGTTTTTTACGCCGCCGGTGCGTCACATTTTGTGACGCACCAGTGGCGTAAAAAATTCACCTTGTTGCGCCACATTTACAAAGTGACGCATCTAGGTAGATGCGTCACTTTGTAAACCCCTGCACCACATTATACATGTGCCAGGTACAATGTATGCAAAGGGGGCGTTTTGACGCAAGAAAGGGTCGTAGAAGTGACACAGTGAAATTTATAAGATTTCACTGCGCCACCTCTAGGACACACATGCGTCAATTTCTTACGCCTGCCTCACAGCAGGCGTAAGACTGACACAGGCCCTTTCACATGGGGCTTGCCCCATGTGAAAGGACACATTGCTGAAGTTATGTCACTTTTGTGACACACTCCAGCAATGCGTCACGTTTGCGCCTACAGATACGTCATAAATACTGACTTATCTGTAACTCCTTGCACAATGATGCGTCATACTGTAAATATGACGCATCATTGGTATTGCAAGGAGAGTGCAATGAAAAGTGACGCATCGCTGTTTTCACGCAGCGATGCGTCACTTTTCATAAATGAGGCCCATTATACCTAGCGTAGGTATAATGTGGCGCAGGAGTTTACAAAGTGACGCATCTACCTAGACGCGTCACTTTGTAAATATGACTCACCGTGGCACATTTTTTATCTTGCTGGTGCGTCACAAAAAGTGACGCACCAGCGGGGCAAAAGTGACGCAAGGGCTCATAAATAAGCCCCATAGAGTTTGAGCAATCCCAGTGGAACGCACAACAGGCAAGACCTAGGTGTAAAGCATAACCTACATTGTATGCAGTGGTTTGTATGTGCTGGATAAAGCTCATGATACCGCCAGTTCCACAATAATATCAAGAAAAATATGAACGTTAGTCATAACTGTGGTCCAAAATAGAAACCACATGCTTGTTTAAAGTTTATGTGCAAAACATTACACTAGTTCTGTTACATGAATCGGCAGTCCGTTCCTCTGTAAAGGCCACTATGGTTTAAAACTATTGAAAGTAAGTTCCTGGGAAAAGTGGCAGCCAGTGCCCCGGGCCATGGGTGTAGAAGAGCTTCGCCTGGAGATAGGGCTAGGCTCTTTCACTTTGAAGTCTGGGGCACTAAAACTTAAATTCTTAGCAGGCAAGAAAAGATTATATTGCTGCAAGGTGTTTGTAAGATCTTAGGTTCTCTGCGCACTTATGGCAACGGTAACTAAAAAGAAGGTTAAAGAATGGTTCAAGCTTGGAACAGAGGTGGAGCCTGGAAACTGATGGGGTGGGAGAGGGGGGGGGGGGGGGGTCAGGCAAGCAGTAATTGCAGGCCACGCTCGTTGCTACTGTGCAAGCTGTAGATTAGTTGTTCCAAAGAATGACCTTGAGCAGTCACTCCTCTGTTCATTTTTTACCACCTGGGCCGCCCCAGGCCCTCTGGATGCAAAAGATGCAGCATAATAAAGTAGAGGCCAGGTGGCATGCTACATCCCTTCCATCTTGTATTAATTGAAAACACTCCGCTTCTACTCAATACACATATAATCGCTTAATCTCGACTTGGTGCTGTGTTGGGGCAAAGACCAAACTGTTGGCTTAGACCGTCTCCATCCTTCCCCCTAGCCAGTGAGGTAGCAATACTAGATTATGTGTGCCCTTTTGATGGGTGCGATAGCCCTGCAGGCATGTGGGTATTGTCCTGGGTGTCTTCAGGTTAGGGTTTAGTCACAACCGCATCAGGAGTAAAGGCTTCATCTTCTCCTTCCTGGTTCCCCTCTACATCCCTAGCCGGGGACTTCACTAGTTTAAACCAGGACTTATTGCGGGCCACAGTCGTGTGGTCCCACTATACAGTAACCCTGGTCCCTTGCATGCCCACAACCTTCCATACCTCTCTCTCAAAAGGTGTGCAGAAATTCCTTTCTCTGTGGAGGTCTTGGATTATTACTAGGTCACCCACTGACAGATCGGGGGCTGTTGCTCTCCAAGCCAGATTGGTCTTGTCATTCCTCCTTCTCTCCTGAGGGGCCTGTACAGCCAATACTGCGGGGTTCCACTGAGGCCCAGTTGGTATGCAGTCTGGAGTGCCTTCGCATCAATAATTCCATTGGTGTACAGTTCGTCATGCTATGGAGGGTTTGTCTGTATGCTCATAGTAACAGTGGAGATCAATCTATTTTTAGGTCTTACAGAGGCAGCGCGCATGCGCCGGATCTCCGAGACATCTAGTAATCTATATGCGTGGTGAAACTCCGCCTATTACCGGATAATTCCTCCCCGCTTGCCATTAGTTAACTTCCATTTTTTTTTTTGTTAGCGTGCTTACTATTGGGTCTTGATCCTACACGTAACTTCTGTTTAAAATGAAAGCAGCACCGCCTAACTGCAATCTTGTTATGCTATTTTTTTTTTTTTTTAAATAGTGCGCAATAACATGCGCGTGCTAACTTACGTTATATGCATGCGCCAAAAGTATCCCACTATGAAAAACAGGAAGTGATGTGCACAAACCACTCTTCCGTTTGTCTGTCTCTGTGCCTGCTGGTGCACACTCACACCATGGGGAAGAAGGTCGCTGTTATCCTGGCCGCTGCGGCGTGTTCGGCGGCACCATAGTTCACAAGGTTTAGCCGGTTGTGGTCCATTTCAGCAGAGCCAGGGCTCAGGTAACGCCTTCCACTCTTAACATACTTGTTCCCATTGAAGTTGGAGCTATACAATACAATTATTGCGGTAAATGAGAACATTTGTAGCACAATCAAGAGCTATAACGTACGAAAGTTATCTATTTTAAAATGATGCCAGAACTTAACCCCCCAGTACCGTGTAAATCATGGGTGGCAGGAGTGCATAGAAAAAAACCTTTGCAGGACTGGGGAATATGGTAGGCTGTCCGCTCTCTTTCTTGGCGCCAGCACCACACTGCAGTTCCCACCCCTTGGCAGAAGAGTTGGTGCCTCACAGTATTACTTGTTCTGCCCCTCTTTGTTCCTCTGGGTATTAAATCATGTGCAAGACGAGCAGCCCTCAGCATCTCTCTTGCGCAGCCCCGGGGCTCAAAGAGAGAGTGTGCTGCCTGTCCCCGGGGAGCAGCATGAGAAGCAAGCAAATGCAGCTTGTGTTTCTGAGCAGATACACCGTTTTCAAGCCATGTGTCTCCAGAATTGAATTACATGTTGTGTTCCTGGCAGATGCTTGAGAAGGCGATAGCATCATCTGAGGTTGTTTCAGAGAAAAAAGAAGTATGTTGTAATACCCAGAACTCATTGAGGGGTAAATGTGTGATGTCATTAGAAGTATTGGCGTGTTTGTTCCTTAGGTTAGTGCTAGAGAAGTGAATAGTTTGAAGGACAAAGGACGTGTGCATCCAGGGTGCAGTTGAATTGTGTGTCTGTGGGTTGGTAAGACACTGAGAATATTTGTGTACATACCTGAAGCACAGGGAGGGTGGACAATCATGGGCTGTACAGATGGTGCTTGTCATTTGTGTCCCTACGTCACCAAACAGGACGCAATGTTTGTGTGACACTGGAGCACAGTTTGTGCTCATGTTGAGTCACGATGTGTTCTTTGTTTCCCGTGGTACTTTATATGAATGTATTGAATGACATCAGTACATTCTCGGGATACATTGTCCACGCCTATTCGGAGCACCATATTCAGTGTGCACATGAAGCTCTCTACCTCCCTTTTGAACTGGAGCCACTGAGGAGTCACTTTCTGGTGTTTGATGTTCAGCTACCCCAGATATTCTTTGAATTCTTGCCCCTGAAATGGTGGTCTGTTGTCCGTTGTCTGTTTTCACTTCACCTGGGAGCCACAGCACAGAGAACACTTATCCAAGGAGGGCTTTACTTTGGAAAACACAGTGGACTGTACACTTGGTGTTGCTGTCTATGATTAATACCATGAACTGGCCATCCTTGAAGCTCCTGAAGTCCATACTGACTTGCGACCACAGTTACAAATATGGCTTCTCTGTGACGATGGGTGCTGGGGATGGGTCTCTGCTTGTGATCGCACATGAACGGCAACCCTGCCCCTTTTCATCCACCCAGGTGTCCATGCCCGGGAAACACGCCTTTTCTCTGCCTTGCCTTAGTCTTTACCACTCCTTGGTGGCCCTGATGACCTAAATCGACAACTCTGGCATGGAGACTGTTAAAATTTTCCTTCCCCTCCGTAACAGGCCTTCACTGTTGGTGCTCAGTTAATCTCTTACTCGCCAGAGCTGGCTCTTCGTTCTTTGTTCCTTCCCTTCCAGCGATTCAGATCCATTCAGGAAATTGTGCCACTGCTTCCTCAGGAGTGCTTCATTGGCATGTGACAGGCTTGCGTCAGAAAGGGTCGCTTCTGTGATTTCAGCGATTGACAGCACCCTAAGACATGCGTCGTGCTCCACCATTCTCACAAATTCGTTTGCGCCTTCATTCTCCTCGGCCATCTCAGGTCTAAGCTCTCTTTGTAAATGTCACAATGGAGCGGTACAGTACATCAAATTGGTGTGTTTGCAGTTGCATTGCCCATCGCTTGATACAGGGCGCCTCGAGATGTCCCGGCACCAGTGCAACCAGAGGCTTATGGTTGTTGATGACCCGGAACTACTGCCCACAGAGATATAAATTAAAATAGTAGAAGGCCCACCTGATAGCTAATTCCTCGCGCATACCTGGTCTCCGTGCCTGACAGTGCTCTATTGGCATATGCAATAGGGACTGAGGACCCTTCACTCTTCTCCTGTAGCAGCACGGCTCTTAGCCCCACTGGGCTAGCATCGACCACCAGCTCTGTCCGCTGCATTGGATTGAAGTAGGCCATTGTGGTGATCACAAGCAGTGCCTCTTTTGCTTGGCGGAAGGCCAAGTCAGTTCGCGAGTCACAGTGGGTCAGCTCTTGACAAATTTCTAAGCAGCTCAGACAGAGTTGCTAAATTCAGGAAATCTGCCAGAATATGTAGCCATGCCCAGGAAACTTCACACCTCGGTGGCACATCGTGGGATGGATGCTGATCTTATTGCCTCCACTTTTTTCGGGTCAACTCGCAGCCGTTTCCTTGAGAAGATGTACCCCCAGAACTCAATTACGTTTTCGTACAACAAGCACTTTCGGCAATGGAGCATCAACACAGTCTGCCAGCCATTAAAGCATGGCTTGAAGACTCAGGCGGCGCTCCTCGAAGATATCGGAGAATATCAAGATGTCATTGCTAATATTCAGGATATCCACCGAGCCAGAAAGTGTTTTGCAGATGGTGTTCTGAAGCATGTCTGCTGCCGAAGATATCCCCAAGTTCAACCTCTGATACTATTGAGGAACTATTTGGGTTGAAAAGGTTGTGATATACTGACTAGCTGGTTCTAGTTCTAGCTAATGGTAGCCAGCATTTAAGTCTAGTTTAGAGAACCATTGCGCTCCTTTCAGGTCCACCACGATCTCGTGCACTGTGGGGCTGTTGTGTCGCTCCCTCTGGATGGTTTAATTAGGGAGCCACTATTTGGGTGTTGGTGCAATTACAAGGGGTTGGGCTGGTGACCTCAATCACTCCTTGTTGCTCCAGGTTCTACAGGTATTCTTTCACCAGCAGCCAAAGGTGGACTTGGACCCTTCGTTGCTTAAGTGCTGCGGGTCTCACAGTCTTATCTAGGTGTAGTCAAACCTTAGGGCCTTCAGTCACTGCTGAGGGAAGTCCAGCATGGTGGTGGCAGCAGGTGACTCATTAATCTGTGAGGCGAAGCGTATGAGCCCCAGATCTAATCTTCCCCTGTGTGGCAACCTAGCAGCATGCCGGTGTTTCCTTCCATGATGTGGTATCGGGCTCATGTTGTTCGGTTGTCGCTTACGACTGCGACTTCCACAACCCCCTTCAAATGTAGTGGCTCTGCGCCACTGTATTTGTAAATCCTTGCTTTTGTTGCCACTAGCTTGGGGCGAGGTAGCGGCAAGCCAAACTGTTCCAAGTCCATTTTGTTGACAAGAGGCCCAGTATCAACCAGTGCCCTTACAAATGTGTCTGTGATCGCAACCGTACACATCTGCTGTGGCCTCTTCTGGTTGCCCCTCTCCTGGCAAATGAGATGGTAAATAACTTGTTATCTTCATCATTGTCCATGTACTGTCTCTGGCTCTCACCCGTCGGTGGCCCCCAGACTTGTCCTCCTTGATAGACAGCTGCCATAAGGCGGATCTTACCTTGCCCCGTTTCCTGATTGGGGGCCATGTCCCTTGCTTTAGTATGCTTTGGCAAAGTTGTTCATACGAGCACAGTTGGAGAAGGACCAGCTTCGGTCAGGACAGGTATTCTGGGTGTTTGGGGTTGGACAGGTCGTCTCTCTATGGCGCCCGCTTGCCTTCAACCTTGACGGTGCAGATTTTGCCCATCTGGGCTGACCCTCTTGCCAGAGCTACCGCCATCTCATCGGCCCGGCTTTCTGCCAATTCGTGTGACCTTTCCAACTCCATTATGGTGTCCAAGGTGATTCCAGGTTGGTGCAGTATTAGCCGCTGGAGATGAGCCGACTTGCACCCTTCTATGAGTTCTGCACTAATTTGATCCTGCTGGTTGACATCCACGCACGTGCTCACCAGCTTCCGGAGCTTTCTGTACAATACATCTACTGATTCATCTTCCCGCTGCCTGGGCTGAATCCACTTAAATTACTCATAGTCAAGTCCGTACGGGGGGTCGAAGTGTTGTTTCAAAGCGGACACCGCCATGTCGAAATTCGGGCCATCTCCTGTGGTTGGCATAGTCTCAAGCAGAGCATACAGTTCAATCCCACCAAAGTGAAGCAACAGCGACCTCATGACTGTGCCTTCTGTTTCTCAGGTAGCGCAGAAGTAGTGCTGCATTTGTCCAACCTATGATTGCCAGCGTGGCACAACAGTCGCAGGTTCCGCCAACTCACTGACTGGTATGATCATTTCTGCGGCAGGGCCGCTTACAGATAGCCACAGGGATTGCGACCAGCCTTGTCACCAGTGTAAACAGTAATCACAGGCTGTGCTCACCGCTGCTCTGTACATAGGGGAGACACATGCCATAGATTAGTTGTTCTGAGGAGTAATCTTGAATGGTTGCGGCTCCATTTATTTAAGCCCTAAGGCCGCACCTGGCCCTCAGGATGCAAATGGTGCAACATAGTATTGTAGAGGCTGAGTGGCAGTCTACAGAGACAAGATACATAATTACAACACCCACATTAAAAGTAAATCTTCTGAACATTCCTATAGAAATGATCACAGGTATTTTAGTAGAAACCCCTCACTAGTACATCTTTATAACTTCAAAGTGTGGCGAGGTGTTGCTGATTATTTGGTCAATGTTTCCACCTCTTGCCCTAAGACCCTTGCTGCTGTCGATGAAGGTGGGACACGTGCCATGCCATTGTAGAGCTCGAGTGGAAAACTGGATGGCAAAGCTGGGCCTTTGTCAAAATGTACACTTTCTTTCATCTTTCATTGAGCTGGCCAGAATTTATGACATTACAAATTATTTTATAAGCTGCACTAAAGAAAATAGTAAGTGGCCAATTAAAGGAGCATTCCAGTTTCTCTTTTTGATGGAGTCTGATTCTCTAGCTGTTTGGTGTGTTTTACATTTTCTGGTAAAGTGATTATAATTTTATATTCTATGTATTTTGCATGCACAGTATAAATTGGATTTCTAATATGTTATCTTGGTGTCTCTGTGAAATACTTTGTAATATGTGTACTTGAGATCCAGACCACTTGTATCTCATTTTAGTTACTGTAACTGTATAATGACTGGCAAATCACAAAAGGAAATTTATTTTAATAAATTTAATTGAATTGAAAAAAATGAGGGCTAGAGCCATCAACATCGGATACAGCCTCCCAATGTATTCAGCCACATATTAAATTGAAAAGTGTACATTTATATATATATCATACCATACAGTGGAGTTCTGAACCTCTACCTGAAGGTGATCTTTTGATTTTAATTTTTTTATAACAGAATTTTATATAGCGAGAACTTGACCTGAATCGGGAATCAGAGCGCTTTACATAGCACCAGTGGCATTACATGAGGATACATATATTTTTGTTAGGCACGGGGAGATTAAGTGATTTGCACAGAATCACAGAATGTTCAGTGTCACTGCAGAGACTTGAACCCATTTCTCTAGATTCGAGGTCAACCGTCCTAGCCGTTAGGCCAACTCCTCTCCAACATTGGGTGGGGCCACGCGGTACCCTGCGAACTTATATTGTTTTGGATCTACATATCTTCAGGCTAATAGAGCGTACACGTTGTTCTGTGCCTTTTGGTTTTCTTTTCCTTTTACCTCTCCCTCCGTCCCCCACTCATCAAGTCTTTTGCAGCTTCCATCTTCCATTCTAGGGCATCCAACTCAGTTTCTGTTTTCCCTTTGATGTTCAGTTCGAAGAAAGCAGCTATTGTCTTTGTATTAACTATCAAACACAAAAAATTAACTACTTTTTTGCCCAGGTCTGATCTTGCTAACTATGATCACAGATTGGAATTTGAAAGATCTTTTTATTTACAGCACTCTTCCCTAACATTGACGCGCTAACCTTTGCCAAATGGGTTTCTGCCTATTTAGTACTACCAGATGTTTTGCTTTTTTCATCTCCCGATTTTGGACTTTTTACTGTGGGTGAGTCTCACGACTTGTGTCTCACCCATCGTAATCACACGGCAAGCGGACTACACGTGTATACCACGGCTTGCCTTTTAAGACAAGGCTGCTGCGACAGAGCAAGGGTAAGGGGTTCTTGGCTGGTTACATGTGAACACATGTTCACATGGGTTTTCACATGTGTGATGGCTGCGTGTGTTAGACTACCGTTGTGCACTGCCTGGTAACTGAATAGGGAGCCTGACACGGAAGAGACTATACAGGGTAGATATTAAATTATAATATTTGTGGACAGTTATAGGTAAATTCAGTATGATTTACACTTTGTTATACCCATAAGGTAAAATATGCCTTAAAGTGCAGTTCCACTCCCCTTTGGCCTACAAAGTCTCCCTTTAAGAAGGAAAGAAACAGGAAAAAGCAGGAGAAGCAGCATATTCCACTTCTGCCTTATTACATACTGACCCTAGGTCTGCAGGCTTGGAGTAATTACAACCCCACCTGGATTTTCATTGCTATTTCAAGCAATCCCTTAGCTGGAGCTTTTGCTCTACCGCTAGGAGTTAAGCGCCCTCTATGGGGCTTGTTCTATGGCTGCGTTTTATGTGGCCTGAAAGTGTATAATAAAGACATAGACACGTTAGGTTCATTCCAAATCCTTTGCTAATAATATAATGCTGACTGTGATTTTTGAGCAATATTGGAATGCTTTGTTGACAATAGCATTTACGAATTATAGTGAAATAATGATTTTCAATATATGGTTACTGGTGTGTGTTAATTTAGTGATTCTTTGGAATAGGCTAGCCTTGTATATTAATGTAGTGACCCTTGTCAAATCCAACAAGCCTACCTAATATGTTGTTGTAATAACCCTCTGACATAGCCAATAAGTCTACCATATTAAAAGTGATACTCCCTTCATATTGTGATGTTCTGTTGGTAGGAAGGGTACTGTAATTTTGGGTGTCATCACCCTTTTTGTGGTAAAATAGGATTTCAGAGTGTCACCAAGATATTTTGAAAGTGCCTTATGTATATATTTGTAAATTAATGCATACTATTTAGTAGCGTGTGTGTGTATGTTTGTGTAAAAATTGTCCTTTTCGTTTTTCAAAGAAAAAGCACAGACTGGACAATCATTTATTGAGTGTTATTATAGCATGCCAGTGAATGGTGATTACTAGCACACACCACCTACCCTCAGTAGGCCTTGGACTGCTCAACTGTGCTACCCTAAGAGTCGTGTGCTACAATTGGGTGCTTGGTTTCCAGTAAGGGAACATTTGGACCTATTATTTGTGCAGGCTTCACATCCTACACAACTAATAACCCACTTTCTTACACTAACCGATATTATTGTAACATTATTTGAATTATTTTTTGTTTCTTTTTTCCCTTTTGAGGTCATAATAGATACTCAAATCTACTTGAATCTGAGACTCAGACCTGTGCTCCTCTTTAGGATGATTATTGTTAATTTTCGAATAGGTGACACTAATTGCTGCCATCATTTCTATTGCAAGTACAAAATGCACCATAATTCAATCATGGTGTAGACTTATATGGGAGGAATCACAGTTGCCTAGTCAGCTCATGCTATAGGTCCAGCTCCGCTGGGAGCTTAGTATATGTTCTTCCACATCTCATTCCGAGCCCTCGGGAGATATTCCACTCAGCCACATCTTTCAACCATGCATCCACTACAGGTTCTCTAGAGCTGAGACAGTTATTCACCAGTCGTCGCCTGTGTAGCAACAATGTAAAATCTACATTTATTGCTTTCTCAATGCAATAGGCCCCAATATCCAACAAAAATACTTCTAGCCTGGTTATGTACATGTCTACCGCTCGTCACCAATTCTCTTGAACCTTAGGGCATGTCCAGTTGAGATGGTGATATGACGCCTCCGATTATCCACACTTTGGGCAGTGTGCAGATTGTGAGTTATATAGCTTGGGGAGCATTGTGGGAGTGGGGTATGTACGGTGTATATAGTTAAACTCTATCAGTCGAAATCTGGGCTGGATGCTTTGCTGTCAGGAATGAGGGCTACTTTCCATTGTGTCTTAGCGTGGTCAATTCAGTCCACTTCCCATTTCTGTCTTGCATGTGAAGGGGGCTGCTCCCATCTTCGTGTAATGCTTGGTGTATCCGTCTGATCACCCCAGTGCCGTTACCTGTCTTTATTAGGGACAGAATGGCACAGCGCCCAGATTCCAATATGTTCTTCCTTTTAACCAGTGCCCTCTCTTGATTTAGTCATTGTATTACAAGACGATCCATTCATTCTACTTAATGATAGACTTTCTCACTTGTTGCTTGTCTTGACTTCCTCTCTACTGTTTTATTTTCTTGTATGTTAGTTCTCATCTCAAATGCATTCTTCCTCAAGACGACTTATTCAGATAACCTCCTGCTGTTTCTTTCCATTTTTGTACATCTTCTCTTTTGTATAGTACGCCATACTTGCATGTATATGAATAGCTATGCATCTGCATTGATCCTGTGTAAAATGTGTTTGTGCCTTGTTACTTTATGTTTGTAACTATATCGTTCAATTGTGAAGAGCTCTAACACCATTGGGCTACATTTGTGCAAAAGAATACTGCAACTGTGAAGTGAATAATCTCAGCCTTAACTTCTTCCAAATAATTAACTTAGATCTCCTTTATTTTGGTGACCATAATGTGTTATTTTGCAGCATGTTGATATCTCTAAAGTACAATATAGAATAGAGAAGGGCCAGCCACTAAAGGCTCAAGCCAGGTCTCCGGCAATGCTCAAGGTCCTGGTGTCCCAAAAGTGAGCTTTGCCTTCATGTGGCTTTTGCTTAACAACTCTGTCCTCACCTTACCCTCCAAGTGTCCCATCACCCCATACATGCAGCAGAATAATTACTTACCAAGGACTTCCCAAAGGCCTTTTTCATTTTGGATACCTCCCTAAAGTGTGGTGGCATTCAAGTGGGCTGATCATTAAACCCCATGGAGTCCATCAAAGTGTCCAAAAAGTCTTATACCAGTGATTTCTCAAACTGTTCATCACACAACTTTCACAGATGCTTTCCACGTTTTATTTGTCACTGGCAAGGGCCAACTGGGAGCTTGAAAATATTGGGCTTTGTGTGAGTTGACTTCCTACATAGTCTTATTTGTAATTATTCATGTTAGCAAAACTTTGAGTTGCATTGCATAGTGGCGATTTTGGGCAACACCCTCATGAACATTGATCATATTTTAGCAATGTGGTTAAGGCTCAAGAAAGCCCCACCAGATCTCTTTCTGACAATGCATTAACAAGGTGTTGTATTTTCTTTGTGGAGTATTGATGGGTCTACACATCCGTGGTGGTGAAGACGTAGGAGAGAGAACATGAGAATATTTACCTCTCTTATCGCAAGGTGGGCAGACATCAAATTAGGGATAGGCAGGAGACCTCCACACCCCCACCCCTTTACCACATAAATGTAGTGCGGGAGGTTGGTGAAGTCGTGAAATTTAGTTTCTATACCACCAGAGCATGCCCCGTATACTCTTTCTCTTGGACCCCAAGTTTTCTACCAATGGACCTTCAAAACCCCTCCCTGGGGGTGTTCACAAGAAGCTGAAAGTGCATAGTGACACAGAGTGAGAGATATTGAGGTAGGGAACACATATTTAGAAAGAAAATAAGAGAGTAATGAAGGCAGAGAAATTGTGTGTGTGTTTGCTGTGTAATGAGTGTAGAATGTGCGAACTACACAAAGGTAACTTTGTGGCATTACAATTTCAAAAGAACAGAAACAAAATAATGTTGTTTGGAAAAGTGCCCCTTAGTCATGTCCGCATCTGAACTAACTAGTTCAGCCGCTTTGACAGTAAGATTTATGAGGTGCAGATTTTCCAAAATTCGCAACAGCAAATTAATTCCTTATAAAATAGAACAGAACTGTGTTCAATGATGGTAACAGCGTTTTGATTTCAGACCAAATATAATAAATGTACGTGCTTTGGGGGCCTCGGAAGTGAGGATCTGAATGCTGCTTCTAGTGGGCAAGGGAGGGACTGCATGCTGATAGGGTGAACTTACATTTTAAAGCAGCCACCCCCCATAATGTCTGTCCATGGATGCAGCTGCTTTCCAATTCCATAGGCGTTTTGCCTTGCCAGGTTTTTTTTATATTCATTGCAAACCTTACTCAGTGAATATGCTTTGTCATCAACAACATGCTAGTATTATGGAACTGATATGGCCACCACAGAGAGAATGCACAATGCCCTCCTTCTTTCACATAACACGTTATTTCTATGCACCTACTACCCCCTCCTGCTGTCTCCTCTCATTCTTCCCACCACGTTCTGCAGTAAATAGTAGTATCCGAGTAAATGGTAGTATTCGAGTCGTGTAAAAAACTCTGCATTTTAGATGCATCATCAACGTATGCAAAAGAACTAAAGACATTTTATTTTTTAAGAAATTACTTTTATGATATAGCATTACGAAAAACAATTGGATCAGCGTTTCTTC
Source organism: Lissotriton vulgaris (assembly GCF_964263255.1). Lineage (NCBI taxonomy): Eukaryota > Metazoa > Chordata > Amphibia > Caudata > Salamandridae > Lissotriton > Lissotriton vulgaris. Next base: position 889,617,999 of record NC_141691.1, read on the forward strand.
AGTTACTGAGCTTTAATAACCCGCTTTTAGTTTTAATATATTATTTTATTTGTTCTTCCAGTTATACAAAACACAACAGTAGTACTGTTTAATACACCACACGATCGGGTATCATTTGGTGCGAAACGTCCACTAATGCACTCTCCAGCGCCTCGAGACGCTCACGGGTGATTTGCCGCCCTTTGTAAATGTTTGATTGATTTGGTTTAAATTTTATAGAGTGGGACATATGCCCAAAGGCGCCTGGGCGCTGCCTATTGTATGAAACAGGAAACCTGCCTAAAAGGAATCTAGAGGTGGAAAGTAAACAAACAAGTTTTAAGTGATTTTCTGGCAGCAAGAAAGTTAGATTGATTCTCAGGTGCTCTGGAATCTGATTGCGGAGACGGGAGGAAGAATAGGAGAAGCTTCTACCACTCCAAGAGGCTTTGTGAATAGAAGGAGCGGACACTTTCTTAGCTGTGGCTGAGGGAAGTGATTTATTTGGAATGTACCAAGAAAGTTCGTTTCTAAGAAAATCTATGCGCTATGCAGAGCGATTTAAAAGCAACTCTCTTTTTGAGGGGTAACCAATGAAGTTCTTCTCTGGCTTTGTAGACTGGTCCGAACGTATTAATATTTTTTAGAACACGGACTGCTACCCTTTGCAGTCTCTGAAGTGTTCTCAGAATGCCCTGATTGGCTCCTACATAGACCCTAGTTGCAGTAGTCTAACTTTGATAAAGCAAGAGAGGTGACCACTGTCTTTTGTAAGTCGAACAGTAGGAAAGGGAAGATTTCCCTCAGTTTTTAGAACAAGAAAACAAAAGCAGGTAAGTTGATTAGTTTGATCTCTAAAAGAGAGATTAGAATAAAAAATTATTCCCAAGTTCCTCGCTTTGGCTACTGGACAGGGAAGAGAGCCAAGGGATTCCGGCCACCAAGATTTATTCCAGAAGGAGGTATCTCATCCAATTACTTTAAGACACTGGGAACTCACCCAGTTGAATATTGTATGCATGCATTTGTTGACTTGAGAAGACACCTAAGCTACCCTCCATAGATATAGTATCAATATACAAAACGTTTTGTAACTTTTAATACATAATAAACACCATAATTTTAATTTAGCTAGGTGGTGGAGTTCTCCCTTTGGCAAAGTATAATGATCATCATCTTCACTATATCAGACCTAAACAAAGTAAAGATCATAAAAGTACAATAATAAAAGCAATACAGTAAAATACATTTGGTTCCAAAAGTGTCAGTGCATAGTAAGGAATGAATTACAAAACACTATCCTGCCTCGCCCTACTCACTTCATAGGGTCCAAATAACAACAACGCGGAATAGAGAAGAAGAGCAAAAACCTCAGCTAAGGGTCCGCTAAGCGCTCCTACCTAATTAATTATAATTTCCGCTGATCTGTCTTACTTTCTTTAATTTATTCTAATATCCAATGCAATTTAACAACAAATGTAGAGTAAAGCCATTCATTTTACATTAAAAATTGGTACACTACGACATATTATATAAATATGGCAAAGTATTGTTAAAAGTGAAAAAGTATATTAAACTGAATTAGTAAAAACATCTTTGTTAAATATTAATGTAAATTAATCTTTTATGTTTGTGTTCAATGTAGAGCAGAAGAAATACAACATTATTAACTTACTTTGAATCTAAAATGTAACTATTTTAAATATATAAATTAAAATTATTTTTCTGAAGTTTAACACACCTAAAGTAACAAACTATTTTAGTGTTTTAAAAGTGATCAAATCTGATATATAATTAATTAAAAGTAATTTTTATTTTGATGAAACATAATGTTACATTCATTTTTAAATTAAAAAAAGTTCTTAAAAATTGTAAAATAATAAGTGTTATGTTTTCAATTACATTTTTTATATATTTAGCTAGTTTAAATAATTGAATTTAATTAATTTAATTAAACATTATTTCTTATGGCATTTTATTTTAAGTCCCTGCCGCCACTATTTTCTATAAGCAGGTGTTGCAGTACCATTAGATGACCAAGTGTGGTGCGGGATTTGCTCCAGCTTTGAGCTGGATTCCATTTAGTACTCGTTTGTGCCTTTTTTGGCTGCAGTAACTTTAGAAGGGACATTTGTAAAAAGGGGTTTCCATTTTTTACGGGTGCATTAATGTCCTTCCCTAAATCCCTGCCAAACGCTCCCTACACACCTCCTTATTCCTCCTATTTAGTAGTAAGTATGCCTCTTTTTGCAGATACTCCCCCAGTTCCTCCCACATTTACTAGTAAGTAGTAAACTTACACATGTGAGGATCTCCCCATAGAAAAGGTAGGAGAGGTGGTGGTGGCTATTTACACTCATAAGTTTGTGAGTGACATTTTTTGTTAATTATTACTACTATAGTACTGCTTTACATGCCTCCAAATGCAGTTGTGAATGGGCGCAATGTCAGTAAACACGTCCTTTTTAATACATCAGAGAAACTGGAAAGTTAGATGGCCATTACCTGCCTCCTCTGTTGTCCTGTATGATACATCAGAGTATTTAGAAATGTTAGTCTCCTTCTATGTTGGCCTTTATGCTTCTACAGAGGAATAAGAATGTACATTGTCCGTAAACACCTTTATACTTTCTTTTATGATTCACCATTGAGACCTCCCCTGTTTTGCTGTGTGATATAAAAGAGGAACTGAACTGAACTGTTAATTGCCCATCACTGCCCCCTGTCGTCAAAGGCATGCACCAAGTGAATTCTTGTTATTCCATGTCAGAGGTGTGGATTATTTAGAGTTGCGTCTGGACACTTCCGCATGCTCGCATCTCGGGTCTCTACATTTTTAATGCCATATGGCTGTACCTGTATCCTGACCTTGGGACAGGGACTAATGAAAGCAATCACATCAGGAATGCTCTAATTCTTGCTGGCACTTACCCGTGTGACAGCGGTGGTGCACACAACGGCTTCTGCAGGGACATGATCCAGTGGCCTTGGCTTCAAACTCATTAGCTTTACATGAGGTAAGGTGGATTCAATTAGCTGTCAGTCACAGCTGTTCAAATACCCTATTCAATCTCACTGTCCCTTAAGGACCTCTTCCTCCAAAGTGCTTTGCCTCAAGCACCTGTCATTCGCAAGAGGGCAATTAATCATGTGTTCTAGCGCAGTGAAACCTTTACCCTTGTGCACCTGGAGAACTGAGACTACTTACATCGCTCCCTGCTTGAAACAAATTAGAAATTGGCAAGTAAATGCTTTATTTCAGCACCATGTGAATCAAGGGGAGAGAAAACGTTTTATTTTCATTAGGATGGCAAATATTTGGCCCTGTGGCAATGCTTATGAAGCACCAGCTTTATCAAATTGGGCACAATTAAAGTCACTCATAGGTGTATGGTAGGGATTGCAATTTGGCGTTCAAACATATTTTTTATACATTCATGGACAGTTAGTTGAATTATGTATGCAGTAAAGGCAGCTGTGCCCATGACGTGTATCCACTTTCCTGAATGCAGGATCTTTGCTTTCCTCTTAACTATCTTTATATCTCAGTGTCTCTCGCCTGCCATTTTGACTCTAGTTACTGATATTTGCCTCATTTCCCCAGCTAGAATATTCCTTGCATTTTTCACGTGATTGGTGGGTAATTTTTTTTCTTCACATCCCAGGTCTTCCCTTGACAAAGTTTCACTCGCATATATAGTAACACTCCTATGCTAGAACGTGCTTACCGGCTGTGTAAATGCTGAAGGGATTTCGTGGTTAATACTTTCCCCCTCTTCTCTTCCAATCTAATTCAGGTTCTTATGTATCACTTCGTAATATTACTGATCTAGACATTGAACCATATTACGATTTCTTCAATGGATTTCACTTAGTTGCATGTATCCTTTTAGAGGTGGCCGTCCTAACTGGACAATATGTTTTAAACAATATCTCATAAATGAGTTTAGAACTTAAACACATGGAGCAGCGCAATTTAGGCTCCACCCTAATACGTCACAATTATATATTCATCTTTGACATTTATATTCAATGTGTTCCTTAACTTCATTAACATGTGTGAAGCATTTACATGTATTAATGGACTGAAACCGTTGTAGAGATTAGAGATTGTATATGTGCACACTAATGTTCAGTTGAAACTTGTAATCGTGCACTGTTTTACTCACGTTTTACATTCATAGTTCAAGTTACACATGTGCATGTATAATCATGTATTTGAGTGCATGTTAAATGCTCAGCTCAAGTAGCCTGACTACACGCCTCATTTAAAATGCATTTGGTCTTGCCAGCACATTCTTTCTTTTTTTGTAGGTGTATTATCATGATTGTAGTTAGTTAAAGAAAGGCTTGTTGTTTGTATTAGACTACTGATAGTGAGGGCTGGAGGGAAGTACTTGGCAGTGAATGTGGAGAATTAATGGTCGAAGGAGGCCTTCTGTTCATCATGTAATAGGACGGAGAGTTGTTCAAGTTTGAGAACTACAATCCAAGTATCGATGCGATTGCAAACTAAAGGCATATTGCAGATGAACTCTAGTAATGGTTTGGTTGGTTCCTGGTGGTGTGAAAGGAGATACGGACGTTTCTGAATCCCTTTACTTTTAAACTGTTGTTCTTACAGTTGGAAGACAAGATTCTCTTTAGAGTTTGAGGGGTACAGACCTCTCTACTTGCTTTATTCTGCAAGTGTGAACCTTTATGCTAAACATGTATTTCCTTTTCCCAAGACTTCTACTGAAGTCTGGTCATGCTGACACCTTCTATGCTCCTGAATTAGTCTCTTGCTAGATGATCCTATAGATAACTAATGTTTAGGAGAGAGAAGGGAAGTTTCTTTATGAAACACCTGTTTGCTGTAATTTGTTTCTTTATTGTTGTGGCTGTCACAACTCTATCTCATTATATTGCTACTCAATCTACTGAGATATTTCAGTTTATCTGCTCTATTGCTGTATCTTTTTAACTGATTCTTGGTTTGCTTATATACTGTAGTGGTGTGGCTAGATGTACTGCAACCGGGGAAGCCCTTAAGTTTGGTGCCCGGGTGCAGGTAAGAGTGGTGGGTGGACGATGGACGACTTGTTCCTGGGGAGGTGGGTTGCTTCTAATGAACTACTTGATCGTGGGCCATGGTGGGGTTGAGCGTAGACAGACTTGAGATTCCTGCCACCCGAGCAGAGAACAGTTTGTTCCCCCTGGATATGCCGCTGATAAACTGGATTGATCGGTAATCCAAAATAAAATTCAGTTAACCGTATTTAAGGTGTCTCCTGGTCAGTTTTGTGCAGTCACATTGGATTCACAAGTTAGAAATGTAGTGTTGATGTCTTCTCCATTTCAACGGCAGCCGTCAACCACAAAGGTCCATGCGACCAATGGGGAAAAAATCTTAAACAACTTGACTAAGAGATCCCATTGTAAGGCCCAGGGCTCTTTTAGCTGGCAGCAATTTCGGATGGTTACCCAGCCCTTGCCCTTAAAGTCCATGTCTCAATTCGGAGGATCAGTGGAGTTCTAGCTATTCCAGAAAACGTTGTAGCAGTGGAGGAGTGAGTATTAATAGGGTTGCACGTTGTAATTGTGTGCATCAAACTTATGGTATTTTGTTGAGATTGTGTGGTGTGATGTGATTATGTTTTAGTTGTAGTGTAGATGTGAATGTGCTTAATTTTGAGCAGTTGAAGTTATCATCGTGCTGGCACAGCCTACGATCCCTGGAGATATAAATGTAAATTCACTGTGTTGTATATTGTCTGCTAGGTTTTTTAGTGCTAGTCATGAGGTGCCATCAGCTGCACAATTGAGATTGGGACATATACCTGTGTGAGGGTAAGTTGTGTTAGGTGTGGTGGATCCTGTTGAACAGAGGAGAAATTGCACTAATCTGGGTGATTCACCTGCTGGTTGAGGGTTCACTCAAGTGTGTGTCTGAGTCAGTCGGAAAGCGTCATCCCGGACCATCTCTCAAGACCCTCAGTCTCAGGTTGGCCACAGTCATGCCCCACAGGACTGTCCAGTATAACCCAAGAGGCTACATGTGGAGTGAACCCCTCTGAAGATGTTATCTGTAAGGCTCAACCTAATAGCAGAGGTACTCGGCGTCACCAGCCAGTGGGACTTCCAGTGTTTCATCCGCACATTCTTCCTCTCCCTCCCGGCCCATAGGCTTACTTCACTTAGGACGTGGTCCCCATAAAAGTTGGAACATGTTATTTGGGGCTAGGGCAAGACAAAGGAAATTGGGTGGGGAATCTTTCATGCCTTTACCCTTACCACGTTTGAAAGGCACCTGAGATGCAAGATGGTGCTCTTCATGCATCATCTATGACACAGCAGCAATTGTACCCTAACACATTTTGCTACAATGGGTATAACAGTTGTGAAGTAATTCCATTAGTGGTAATGGAGTTACTGACCATGGTAATGTTACAACTAGACAGTAAAACGGAGAGCTTTTTTGTTTTATACCTATTGTTATTTTTCTGTCATGTCCTGGGCAGTATGGCCAGTATACTAACAATTGGCCTAATGAGGAAGCAGAAGAGTATTGTCAAGCATCCTATTACTTCATTCTATTTCTTGTGGGTTTTACAGGAATACACGACTCCCCCAACCCAGATAGTTTCAGCTGTAACTTCGGAGTCCAGAGACTCCCCACTAAATATTCTGACTAAGGTCTGGTAGCAATTAGATCTAGAACGGAAGTCTTTCTGGTTCTTTTGGAGGCAGTATTGCTACTTTTGTATCACAGACCTTCATGTTCATGTTTTGTGACAAGTGGACTCTAATGTGTACTGGGTAGTGGACTCAGGGTGTTATCTTTTTGGAAAATCCTAGTTTGGCTGTGTAGGTGCACCAGTGTGGTTATGTGTAACCTAGAAGAATAAAACCACCAACAGTACTATCCAAATACTACCCCAGTATTCATATTGAGTTTTCCAAAGTGAGGATTCATTGCTTTAACCTCCTAGTAACGCCACTTGTAGCGACCGCCAAGTTTGTACGATTTTGTGAACTTGTCGTTTGGAGAGAAGAGTGTCTCTGGTGGCCCAACTTTGCGTAAGCAGGCGTGTGTAGGAGTATCCAGAGTATGGCTGTGTAAACAGTCGAAATGTAAATAAATAGGATCACATAACATTCATATTTTTGACAAACAGTAGCTTATGACTATAAATATAGACTGTGGTATAGCTATTAAGGTGCATTTATTGTAAATGTTTTTTTCCAAGTCACTTATCTGTTAAATTGAGAAAATGACAGACGCACTTGTAAATCAGTGTATTTCTTGTTTTGTTTCATTTACTCCTTGGAATGGTACTAGGGGATCATTATAGAAGGAATACACGTCATGCCGTGTATTAGTGAATCAACAGCGTGTCCTGCTACATTAGTTATTTCTCCCCTGCAGCGTGGGTGAAAATCTTGAAAGCAAATAAACAAAAATAAACATTCAGGCACAGTTGTTGTCATACTTCAAGAATGTATTTAACAGGATTGGTAAATCACTATAAAACAGCATCATTCAGAATAAATACGCTTCCTCATCCTTAATGTAGGTTCAGTAAAATTGACTATTTGTTGTTTAATTTTACTCATTCAGTATCAAACGTAAATTGCCACACACAAATGTCTCCATAAAATCTCAGATCCCTCCCTGAGAAAAGCTTGATCTGGGTGAGATTTACCTAGACTCAGCGCCTATTTCAAGAACCCGTTGGGTAGAATAGTTAACATGTGCACGCAAAGTGGCATGGTCATAGAGTTATGAGTCAGTCAGATTGCACTTATGCCCACGATGCTCCAGACCCTTCTTCCAACAAAAGTTTCCCCATCCTTTAACTAACTGATGCCAGGCTCTTATCATTTTAATAGATTAAATAATCCCCGAGTTCATCAAATCATCTATAAAGTAGAAGGAGCAGGAGTAGTACCCATTTTGTACCCCAGTGCTGGTAAGTCATGCTATAACCTGTTCCAAACTATTGTGTTGGTACCAGTCCTAAATTATCATACCCTAGGTTATTGCAAACACTGCCTTGGTGAATGCCAGGAGCCGGCTGTGCGGTTGGAAACAATGTTTTTAGGAATATTGAGGGTTGGGGATCTCAGACTATGACATGTAACTTGGCTGTAAATCACGAAAGGGCTATTCGACAAAATTACTTTCCTGAGATTCCAACAAATAGTTCATTACTAAATGCTCACAGAAGGCCGTGTGCTAGATCGATCGTTCACAAACAACACTGAGTCAGAAGACCCAACTATATAGCCCCAAACATGGGCTGAATCTGGCCACTTGCTTCACATTGGTAATGTGAGATATAGAGGGAAGCCTCAGAATATTCCCCTGAGTCTATGAACATTGCACATGCTCTGAAGGTTGACTGTGATTAGTATTACAAAGTGGCGCATAGCCATTGGTTGACTGTCCATGAGGACCTAAGGAAAATGATTGGCAGAGAGATGTTCTAGTGTGGGGATTCATCTGAACAATTACTTCTGAACGTGGTGAGTTGTGATGTTAGTGCGGCAGAAGATTTAGCAGGGTGGGGCGATATGATGCAAGAAATGTGGTGGAGAATGAAATGGAGTTGCATGAAACAGCTTACTTAATGCAACCTGACATTGTAGGGCTGGAAGCAAACACATACAGAAAAGCACATGAGAACACTCTTACTCAGAAAAACAAAACAAAATCCCCATGTAAGCAATAGAGTGTATATTAATAAATGATGCAAGAAACCATATTTTTGGGTGGATTAGCTGAACAGATGATGTGCTGATGGTCTATGTGGTCAAAATGTTGACCCACTGTATACTCTATAAAAATGAAAAATAAAAATGATTGAAAAGAATTGATAACAAATAAGTATTCAAAACATAATACTGGGATAAAATGGTGGTTGGAGACAGGCGCCTCCCGGCACATACTATCATCCCTGTATTAAAAAGTATTAAACAAGCATGACAAAGCTGCACTCATCACGAAAGAGTACAAGTGAAACTTGAACACAAATGGCAAAATAAATGGGTTAACGTGGACCAGGAGGACTTCAAAGGACCTTTGACAAAGTAAGTGAAACAATGGCAACTATCATACACTGAGGTAACCAAACCTAATTCTGAGTGCACAGATAAGGGGTACTACACAGCTATAAAGAGACTTAGAAAACCTTTTATATGAATCACACTATACAGGTAAACAATTAGTTAAGAATATCTACGTTTTCCAATAACTAACACGTCTAATAGCGGTACAAAGGACCATCTTCTAGGCAACCCAGAAAATTGTGACAACTTTAATTCACCCTTTGACTTGAAAATTGCAAATCTAAGGGAGATCCATTAAGAACAACACCCATACATCACCAATGCCAGGACAACTGAAATTAGGCATCATGGAAGGGCCTAATTAGGCGACAGGGCCTGATTAAAGTATGCTGACCCACAAGGAAGATAAGTATATATGGGCACGGAGAATAGATACAAACGCTGTTCATTCATTTGGAATACGTTTGCCTAATTTAGGTCAGGTCATGTTTCTAGAGGACTATGCCATGGTATTGGCCAGTATATCATAGGAACCACTTTTGGGGACAGGTGATTTCAAATGCATCCTGAACATAGTTGTAGATAGCTCACAACTTCTGCTGGCTGAGGCACCAGTCCGTAAACACTCAAAGAAGCTTGCAGGCGTGGCATCAAACTGGGGCCTCACAGATACATGGAGGGCCATAAACCCAGATAGTAGGGAGTATTCCCATTACTTTTCTATCCGTGTCCTTCACACTAAAATAGATTTGGCCTTTTCTGCTGCACACCTGCTAGGGGTGTATCATGGGATTGAATACTTGGCAAGAGCTTTCTGGCTTGACAACCCCCTGTTTGTATCACTGCAGTGGGGAACTATACATGCCTGGATTCCGGCCTGTCACTTATAGCCCTGGAGGGCGCAGTGTATAAGGGCATGATAGTGCACATGATGATACTTTTTTTAAACCAGTGCCGGCTCCAGGCATGCTTTAGATGTGCTGAGTGAATGGGAGGTATTCAAATTTTTCAAACAGCCTGTGTCAAAAACGCAGTCGGGGTCCATGTCACACTGCACGTGCACCTCTATCAGTTTGAGGGCAAAATACATATCCTAGAGAATCAAGTTTGGGGGCCCAGATGTAGATAACTTGGACCTTTGGACCTTGTACACACACAACAGTTACATGCTGATTTGCACCAAAGACTTGGCTCACATGATTAGAAGGAGTATCAGGCTCGGAGACATTCAGAAGTGGACAAACCGGGCTGCTTGCTGGCTGGACTAATTCAGGCAGAAAGTTTGTACAATGCGATTACAGCCATCAGCACTCAGAAGGCCATCTCCGCCACTCACTATCGGATATCAACTAGGTATTTGCCACCTACTAGGAACAGCTCCCTGATATGGGCGGAAGGCTGTCCCTTTTGTGCAGGAAGCATACCCGCCTGTGTCAGAATTGCCCCACCTCACAACTCATCAAGTTCAAATCATGGCGGCATCAATTTGGCTATATAGATCAGCTGGTAGCAGGTAAGGTTCTAGGTAACAATGGCATCCCCCTTGAATTTTTAAAGCTTCCCAGGGACGGCTGGTGTTTAGACTCCTGGCCATGTTCCAAGCCACTTGCCACCCAAAAACAAAGGAGGCAATGATCAATCTTCTGCTGAAACCCAGCAGAGATCTATTAGATTGCACATCTTATTGTCCTCTATTGACATTGATTTAGATTGTAGAATTGTGGGAAAGGCACTCTTAAACAGGGTTCGGACGGTCAGCCCCTCTTCATGTACTCGGATCAGAGCGGTATTGTGCAGGACAGTGGTATAGTGGCCAACATATGTATGTTGTTCCTTGTCCTAGATGAAATCTCTGAAGACGGACAAGAAAAAGGCGCTTTGAACGCTGAACTGGGATTACCTTTTCCAGATATTGGAGGAAATGGGCTTTAGCATAGAAATGTTATTGTGGTTCTGTTTATTGTACACAGTTCCCATTGTAAGGGTGAAGACTGGGAGGGTGATATCTGATCAGTTCCCGTTTCATAGGGGCAAATGACCGCAATGCCCCATCTCATTCTTACGTGCGCTAGCAATGTAGCCTTTTGCTGTATGTTTTCTGGATTTCTTTTCCAGAGCACGATTTTCCAGACACTCTTACACTAAGTACTTTTTCAATATACCAACCTCAGACCAGGAACTTGGTGGACTGTAACCACCCCACAATCCATTGTGCATTACTTGAGTGAGGTACATTCTAGGTTATGATTAGTCCTGTGAGATTTCACAGGGATAGTTAGTTAAACCCACTTCCTCTTTCATCACAAATAGACACAATTTATTTTCAAGATGTTAATCTTATCTGTTATATACCATATAGGTACCGTAATATAGGCCCTGGTAACTTCATTACCCTTCACCTATATTCTTCCCTACATTACACTTGTAACGGTTTACAGGTACTGTCCTTTTACCTAGATACAACATTGCATTCAGAACACAAGTTTTCCCTAGTTCAAGCTCTCATACATTATGCATGAGGATTCTTGGAAGCACTGCAGGACGACCATCTCCTGTATAATATATATGTATAAAGTTCATGCCTGACGTCATCCGTAGGCCGACTTAGTAATACAGTGAGGGAGGACCCCTGGGGAGACATAGGAGTGTATATATACACCACATCTTGCTAAGATAGCTAGAGGAGACTGAGACTTCCCCGCTGACACACTGACCAGAGACGCTGAGGTTTCTGCATGCAGACACTCCAGCTCGCAGTGGTCTAAAACATCCCTTGTGGGGTGTCCAACTCGAGATCAGGACGGGGTCCCACAGTCTCTCAGTTCAGGTAATGGTATCCTAGAGGGATTCTTGGCTTAACACCTATACACATGCTAGGTACATGTAGGTAGATCTAGTTAGGGAGGCATCGTAGGAGTATGTATCTTTTTATCATGTGTTTTAAATACTCATATGTATTTGTGATTATTGTAAGATGGTAGAGCTATATCATCCATTTACCTTTATAGTACTGCTAATCATGTATTTCTTATACTGGCTAACGGTTGTTGCAGCTCATCTATTCTACACCAGAATAACAACTGTTCAATAAATTCTTATTGAAAACGCCCAGCCTGTTTAGTCTGTTTACCTCTCTGAGACATACTAAGTAATCTCGACCACGATCCTGAGGGATCAGGGTTGTCATGTTCGATAGTTGCCAAGATCTATTCACTCCTTGGTAAGAGGAGAATCTAGTGGCACTGTGAGCTAGTTGGTACACAAGGTCAACATACCCGGTGAGGGTGTTCAGAGACGTCTGACACCAATCCTGCGGTGTATGCTGTCCAAACGCGCAGATCGTGTATAGTTTTATCGGAGCTACATGACAATCCTAGAGCACACAGTATGAATAATAACTTTCATTAAAATACAAAAGATTGTGGCAATGAGACTTGTCAGGAGGAGACATAATAGAAAATATTGTAACATTTTGACCATATCACACAGCTTCTTTATATCACTATCCGCAACCCCTGCTTTCTGACCGCTAACTATGGTAAACCTATCGCCAGAAGAGGTCTATCTAAGTTTCATAGATGGTTCACAACTGCATTCATTTTTCGGAACAGAACTAATATTCAGCAAAGAAAGAGCAGCTGCTGTTCCCTTCTGCAACTGAGCAGATAGGCAGAGTAGATGCTGAATGTGCCTTCTCCGTAGCATTCAGCAGAGAAAGATGATTACTACTTGTTTGACCCTAACCCTTAAATCCCTTGTACCAAGTTCCTGTCTATCTAATAATGCGTTTACGTATTCTTTCTGAAGATTTTCAAAATAAACAATTCGTAGTAAAGACCTTCTAACCTTTCACCTGCTTACGTTCTGTGAAACTTTGGTTGTTGTTTAGAACAGTAAATGACAAGTTGTGATATCAATTTCTATGAAGCCTTATTTGTTACTTAAAAAACGTCAGTGGAAAGGCAATTCAATTATACAGAATATATTCAAGATACTGAACTATCACGTTGCTATGAATAACAAAATTATTAAACTTGCAAATATATTTGAGACATATACCTGAATAAATGAACATATATAATTCAGAAGAGTTACACCTAATAGAGAAAAGTTATGATTATACCATTACCAGGCAAATGCAAAGCTTGGGACGGGCGGCACAAGTTAAATTGCGGGTTTGCATGCATACAATATCGCTATATGTAGATGATGTACTGCTATACGTATGTAACATTCAGTTTAGCCTACCATTGCCACATTGCACCTCAAGGATCATGGCATAGTATCCTGGCTTAAACTCAACAATCTAAATCCTATGTTTTTCCTTTAACACGCGATTGGGATCGGAGCATTCCCATCCAAGACAAACATAGGCTAGAAGCAGCACTCCACACATTCAGATATTTAGTAGTTAAAGTGCAAGGAATAGGTAATGGCCAGCAATTTCACTAAAGCCTTAGCATCAGCAAGGGAATTGCTGCATTTTTTTAGGGAAACTCCCCCTCACCTTCATAGGAAGAGTGTCTCTTGCAACAGCAATGCTTCTTCCTTGTCTGTTCTATTTATTTTCTATTTTCCGAGCTAATATCACCATGTGTTTCTTCAAGGAGATGAATATTGCCCTAATAGACATGATTTGGGATATGGGCAGGCGTAGAGTAGTCTTAACCAAGTTATACCTCCTAATGAGCATGGGTGGGTGGGTGCCCCTGACTTTGACACTTATTATTTTGTAGCACATCTCCAGTGGATAGTATCATGGCTGGGACCCTGGGGTCTTTGAAGGCTCTGATTGTGCAGGCGGCACTGGGCATTGTCCCTATCACTAAGTTTTTCCTCTGAACACATAGACAAATTTGCATGTTTGATTTCATTTCTTCCAGCTGGCAGGTACTGGTGGTGCAGATATCGGCAAAGAACAACACAACACACAGCTTATGCACCAGAAATAAGCCTCTTGTCTCTGTCCCTACTTAACAAAGTGAAGGAGGGCATGAATCCTGCGATATAGAAAGCGGTGGAGATAACGCAGGTGGGCCAAATGTATAACTCAGATTTTAGGAGGACACTCACAGATATCAGAGAGGAATACAAACTGAAACTTATGCAATCCCTGACATTCACAGCTATGCGCAGGGTGATAGACAAGTCATGGAAGCAGGCCCTCACTAAACCTGAGACTCAACGCCCCCTACAGAATATGTTAATATGAGGTGGGGAAGGCATATGGTCAGGAATTGATATAAAGCCCTCGGAATAAAGTTTAGCCTGGGATCTTCAATATCTCAGGACCAACTGAGAGGAAGGAGACTTGGGTGAGGAGCTGACAGATGAGGAATGGGCTGTCGCTCTTAGACACATCCACAAGGTCTACAGAAATACTTGGCTCAAATCACTCCAATTTAAGTACATACCCTGCCCATACCTCACCGACACATCCACAAGGTCTACAGAAATACTTGGCTCAAATCACTCCAATTTAAGTACATACCCTGCCCATACCTCACCGACACATCCACAAGGTCTACAGAAATACTTGGCTCAAATCACTCCAATTTAAGTACATACCCTGCCCATACCTCACCTCGGCCACCTCCATGTTCCCACCAGGAGTGGAATACCCAGGTTCCAGAGGGAAGGTGTCGCATTTTTCCTCATGGTTTGGTCTTGTTCAGAATTGGAGCCTTTCTGGGGGAAGGTAATTAAACAGCTAGTGCGATGAACGAGGAGACTTGAGGACTTTCCTGTTCGGCCTCATGACAAGACACAATGTGGATGAGGACAGATTCCAGTTTATCAACTTTGCAATAGCCATGGGCAAGAGGCCGGTTGCCACCCACTGCAAGTGGTCTCTTGCCAATGCCATAGCTAAGTGGCAACACAAATTGAACAGGTGGGCTGAGTCTGAAGACATCGTCAAGAGATGCTTAAGTTAGAAATGGGGGTGTGCTGCAGTGGTGTCCAGGAATGCTTCTGAACTGCATATGTGATTGGTCAATACCTTTTTTATTCATTGGTTGATGAACAAGTGCTCCCAGTGCTTATATCTATGACTTCCATATGTGATTGATTAGATGACTTTCCTTTTATTCTAAAATGCATGAGCTGTAATGTGCCATACTCCAGTACCTTCCTATGTAAAGTCAATAATAAGATATTGAACAAAAAACAATAATGACACGTGTTGTGATGCCGTCTGAGCAATTTTGGCATCATTTAATGCCACTGCAAAAAAAATTACAAAGTCAATCGCTTGGCCTTTTAGAGTCTAAATTTGTTGGTTTTGCCAATGCTAGTGAAAATTTGTATTTAAGCTCTCTTGCCATGGTCTTGGTGTTGGGTTTTTGGCAAAAATAATTTGGTTGGGAGCTATTTTTTCTTTCTTTTTTTTAAATCACAAAACACAAGTCCATATTCTGGATAAGGTAATTTTGTCACTTGTTTATGATAAGCCATAATATTGTGGGTATTTTTGCTAAGCAATGATAAGGTAACTAAAGCGCTATATTTTGTTGATAATGTTATTTTTTTGTTACGGTCATTTTTTGTGTCAGATTATGGTTTAGGCGGCTTTAACATGTGCTCTGCAAACAAATGTGTTTATCAACTGGGTCCACGTTGTGGGGGCTTATCAAAACAAATGGAATCAGACCAAATATTTGCATATGTTTTGAATAAACAGGTCCTGAAAATGCATCACTGGCAAGCTGTGCCGACGGCTTCTTAGATTTATTGTGTATAATCAATATTTGGAAAGCATTAGCGTTGTATCTCTAACACTGTCTGCTACAACTATAAATACGGCTGGTAAATATTGACAAAGCACGCTCCAGACCGAGACAGAAAACAGCACAACAAGTTTGAACTTCGAACAAAAGGAAAAGCCATCTAATGAAGGGAGGGGAGTTAAGATGTTTAGTACATTTTCCCCTTCCCCTACATTATATTAAGCGCCGTTTTTAAACGGAATTAATGCACTTTACATTGAGATCGGAAATGATCGCAACATTGTAGACTTTGACATGAAATTCAATTTTAATAATGTAATGATTTGGAAATTGTTTGTCTTTTGGAAGATTGTTGTGGTTTTTATTAACTGAAACAAAGTTTTCGTGTTGTATTAATCGCTGTTAAAAGTTAATCTAGGAAATGGTGGATGGCAAACTGTATCTATACATTCCCAGTTACTAGAGTTTGAGATCATCGAATAAATTATGAATAGCAAATTCCACTAAATTCACTATTGGCCTGAGTTTAACAAGACCAGTTAGCGCTAGGAGCACTGATAGACCACACTAAGCAGTAACGACGTGGTAACATGCACTCACTACATACTAAGGAGTCTAATTTATGCAGCGACGTAGAGTGGGGTGCCAGCGCCCGGGGCAAGGCAAGTATTGCGCGGTGCAATTTTCACCCCCAATTTTGCGCCCCTAAGAATTTTTCACCCGGGGCGACCTCCCCTGTGGCCCCGCACCCACTACTGGTTTTATGTACAGTGTAATCCAAACAATCTTTCTTAAATGATCAGGCAGTGTTGCGCCTACCATCTTTGCTGGCGTTTCTCCAACAATCTTCTCTGAGTTTAGTTAAAATACCTTAGACGGGGCCGCGCCTTTCGATGACATGGCTTCAAGTCAAACGACTCTCAGACAGCGACATCAAGGACCTCAATTGCAGAGGCCGCCGCATCCACCCGCAGGGTGGGGGAGGCTCAAAGGCCGGCGCCATAACCCACGCTGTGCCAACAGGGGGATGGAACTGGTCCTGGGCGCCCCGAAGCGGCCTGGACCAGCGGAAGCGGGGTGCGCACCTGCCACCCCGACAGGAAGTGACCTTGTGACTTTGGCGCCCAGGGGGGGCGACCAATGGCCAACCTTGCTACCTTTGAACCCCCCAATCAAAGGGGGTTTCACCTGAAGCCCATAGGGGGCTCAGGGGGGCGGAAGCGGGGTGCGCACCAGCCACCCCGACAGGAAGTGACCTTATGACCTCGGCGCCCATGGGGGGCGACCAATGGCTAACCTTGCTACCTTTGAACCCCCCAATCAATGGGGGTCTCACCTGGAGCCCATAGGGGGCTCAAGGGGATTTAAGCACCGCCGCTCCCCAGCCAGAATCACAACGTCTTCGAAGGAGCTGGGAGAGCGGCGCGACAACGACATCGTTTGAAGAAGACCGACTGCAACAGGAGGCGGCGAAGGACGGACGAAGCAGAAGGACGACAGCACGGAGCAGCGCGCCGGTCAAGTTCTCCACCCAGCTCCCCGGGAACCGAAGCGTCGGAGAGAGAAGACGAGCTCGGCGACCTTTTCCAAGCTCCAGCGCGGTAAGCATTGTCTAGCTTGAAGCGCGCATCGAGCCGCTTCTTCAGACACACAGCACGCACGTGCAAAGAAGTTCAAAGGCGGGTCCGGAATTCCTTCCGACCCAGCGGCGCAGGCCAGCCCGCTGAAACCAGACCTAGGCCTTGGGGACAACATGGCGGAAGATCAGCCAGGAGACATGGCGGAAGTGTTGAAGAAGATCCGCGAGATATCGGCGGTACACGGCGACGAATGGCTCCAGCCCCATTTGGCCAAAGGGAAGGAGAATAGGCCAGACGGCCAGGCGGAGGAGGAAGCAGGCCCGTCAGCACCCAAGAAGCCTAAGACCTCGCCGAGGAAGAGGACGGCCAAGAGGAATCCCCCAAAGAAAGTGCGCCAGAAGCTCCCGCCGCTGAAGTCAGTCGACAGCAAGCAAAAGGAGACGAACGACAGAACGGTTAATGGTGAGCATATTAGTACCATTGTGAAAGAATGCTTGAAATCGCTCGCTCCGTCGCTACTGAACAGCTCAGGGCAGGGGGCGGCGGGGCCCAGGGAACAACGCACCGACGAGTCAGGGGGCTTAACTTGGCATATGATGGATCCGGGGTGGGCCCGACAGTCAAGGGTGCAGGATCAGGTGGGCCTGTCCCCACAGGGGGGATCAGGTTTCCCCATTACCCGGTTGGGGGTATAATACTGGGTCCGGGAGCCCGGGATCGGGGGGGCTAGGCAGTGACCTGTACGCCAGACCATCCCCCGGTCCTGCCTCCTTGACGACGAAAGCTACGGGGCTCGCGTGCCTTATTCCTCTCGCAGTGAAAGAGAGGATATGGCGCAAGGAGTTCATCGATATATTCTCGCTCCGAGAAATACAGCTAGAAGGCCTCGACCTGACCACATGTGACAGGAGAGAGGACGAGAAAAGGGAGAGGCGAGGGGCTAGAAAGGAGCGGAACTTTGAGAATTGGCTAGACGCTTTTAGGATCATGGCGTGTATCATAGTAGAGAGGTTCCCGCATTGCGCGGCTGACCTATGGCTGTATGAGGCTAACATACATTCTGCGCAGAGGCAATTCCCCGGGGATGCATGGTTGGAATACGATAAGGGTTTTAGATTAAAAATGCAGAGGCACCCAGAGATGGAGTGGAACGAGGAGGACGTGTCAGGTTTTATTCATAAGATGCTCGCGGCCAAAGAAGTTAGAGCCTGGACGGGGAAATACGACCAGTCCTTTCGGAGCTCGTCCCACAGGGGGGAAGAACAAAAGTCACCAGAAACATTTCCCTAGGCGGTCCAACTCCCCCCCCGCGACCAAGGCCATATGCTGGCGGTATGATGCGGGGGACTGTTCATGGGGCTCCTCATGCAAATTCCAACATGCGTGCTCAAGCTGCGGAGGGAAACACGCGGCAGCTACATGCAAAGGCTCCAAGCGGGAAGCAAAGAGCGAAAAGAAGGAGAAACACAAGAAGCACTAGCCCGAAGGCCAGTGGGGGCATGACACTAGTAGACATTAAGCAGTGCCAGCTGGCTAGGTCCCCCATTAATACACAACAGCTGCGCAGTTTAGCAAACAGGTATCCAAACAAAACAGACGCAAAGACGCTGGTTGAGGGTTTTGAAGAAGGCTTCATTATCCCGTTTCAAGGCTCACTGCCATTAACAGGAGCGAATAACTTACAGTCAGCCAGGCAGCATCCCCGGGTGGTGGGCGCGAAGATAGAAAAAGAGAGGAACTTGGGCAGAATCGAGGGCCCCCTCCCTCAAGAAGTGTGCGAAGGAATAGTCATCTCCCCACTAGGGGTGGTTCCGAAGAAGGAAAAGGGCCAATTCAGGCTGATACACCACTTGTCATACCCCGAGGGGGGGTCCGTAAACGATGGCATCGACCAGGAAGCATGCTCGGTGGGTTACGCGTCAGTGGATGACGCGATCGCGCTAGTCAAAGCGTCAGGGAAGGGGCTCCCATGGCTAAGGCGGACATCGAATCTGCCTTTCGTTTATTACCGGTACATCCGACCAGCTTTCACCTGCTGGGCTTCCAATGGGAAGGGGACACGTACGTCGACAAAGCCATGCCCATGGGGTGTGCCATATCTTGTGCCTATTTTGAACAATTCGCCACTTTCCTGGAATGGGCCCTCCACGACAGACATCAAGGGGGCGGGAAGCTGCACTACCTGGACGACTTCCTGTTCACAGGGCCGGCGGGATCGCCGACGTGCGCCAGTACATTGGCGGCGTTCGAGGACCTGACCGAAACACTCGGAGTCCCCTTAGCAAAAGAGAAGACGACAGGCCCAACGACTAGACTGACGTTCTTGGGCATTGAGCTTGACTCCACGACGGGGACCGCCAGGCTCCCCCCGGAGAAGGTACAAGAGTTCAGGGAAGAAATAGCCAAACTAAGAGGCCGGCGCAAAGCCACCCTCAGGGACATACAAGGGGTGATAGGCAGGCTGAACTTTGCGGCGAGGGTCATCCCGCCCGCCAGGGTCTTTTCCAGGCGCCTCACCGCGCTTACGGCTGGTGTTACCCACAAGCACCACCACATCCGACTGAGCACGGGTGTAAGGCAGGACCTACAAGTATGGGACGAATTCCTGCAGGATTTCAATGGTGTGCTGATTTGGAAAAAGGGTTGGGTATCAGCCGATCAGCTATCACTATACACAGACTCAGCCGGGAGCCTGGGGATTTGGGGCGGTCCTGGGGAACAAATGGTGTGCCAGCCAGTGGCCAGACAGGTGGCATGCGCAGGGGCTCACAAAAAACATCACGTTCCTCGAACTATTCCCGATAGTAGTGGCTCTGACGGTATGGAAAAAAGAGATAAGGAATCTAAAGCTCACTTTGTGGTCGGATAATTTGGGGGTAGTGCAGGCCATTAACAGAGGCGCAGCAAAATGCCCGGGCATGTTGAGGCTAATGCGAGAGTTGGTTAAATTGCAGCTCGAGGGGAACCTGGAGCTGAAGGCTCGGCACGTGCCGGGGACGGAGAACACGGTCGCCGATGCGCTATCCCGGTCCCAGATGACACGGTTCAAACAACTTCTACCCGGTGCGGACGAGGTGATGACCCCCTTTCCAACATACCTGTGGGACCTGGGGGGGTTGACTTGTCCAGATTAATTGGGCACTCGCTCACCTCTGAGGCGCACAAGAGATACAAGAAATACGCGGCCACAGTAATGAGAATCGGGGGCATAGTGTCGCTGGTAGACAAATCAACGGTCCGCACAGCGGCTGAGAAGTTCGTGCAATGGGCATTCGACGCCAAGAAAACAAGGTCTTGGGCACAGGCGCACCTGGCCGCCATTGCATACTTTGCCAGGCTCCACACAGGCGAGGACCCCACGGCAACGGTTTACCTGAAGGCAGCCCTGAAAGGCTGGCGAAAACTTGAGGGGACCAAAAAGGACACCAGACGCATTGATTACGACAAGCTGGGTCAGTTACTTAGCGCCCAAACCAGCATCATGTAAGAAACAAACAGGGTTGACCCACTAAAGTCAATAGGACCTGGGTAGATTATCAGTATAAAAGGAAGGGGTCCAAGACCAAAAGTCCAGCTGTGGATTGATACGGAGATAGTCACAAGCCTAGGAGGCAGTCTGATCTACACATGGACGTGTCCTCCTAATAACAACTGATTACTCACGGAGGGTGAACCGAGAATTCATTTCTTCTGCCAACATGCCGAGTGCAGAATAATTCGTTCTATGAGAGGAAACCCGTTTTTCTAGAATCCATTTGAAACGGTTTTCTACCAATATCGAAGCGCAATTTATGTGCTATGTGAGGAGATTTTGGCTCTGCCTTAATTTGTTTAATGAGAGTAATAGTGAAACTAGGCGACAGCACTCAACTGTTTGTATGAACCTCTCCAGCTCGACTTTTTTGATTTAAACAGGCCAATCTCCTGTTAGAAGTTCTGAACCGTATGGTAAACTAGTATTGAAGCACAAATCAAGTGCTACTTGAGAGGAATCCATTCTGCCATTCTTGCCAATCAGAGCAACAGTGGTGACAGTATCCGGTCAGTGCATAAGAACCCAATATTGAATTCCCCGAGTCTGACCAGGTCCTGATTTCTAAAAAGTACAAGGGGGGATTCATCCATCACCCACATAATTTGTGCCTTGGGCCATCATGACTGTTTAAGAACTCCAAGAGAACAGGGCGCAAAAGTGATCAGACGATTTATCACTTTTCAATTATCCGTCCTCTCTCGCTTTGAAAAAGGAGGCGCCCACCCACAACTCTCTACGTCCTGACGAAGACCCTACTTGTAAGGAAAACTATCCTACGGCTATTCTGGGTCGAAACGTAGACTACGTAATCCTGACCAACTCCGATCCCAAACAATGCAATAACAGCTTCTACGGAGTTAGGCATTTGTCTATCATCAACATTTTAGGACTCTGATGAGCCTTTTTGTGTGGCCTTCTATTTAAAAGGACCATATATACGCAGTCTTGAAAATTCAAAAATGATGACTTGTCACTGAATGATACGAACTACCCCTACCCCTTTTGACACTTCCCTCACTGACCCCCTTCCCTTTTCTTGTTGTGTATGTGGGCACGTATATTTAAACCTATGATGTTTGTAATGAAATGTATTTTGAGCTAGATCATTGAATGGAATGGATATGCAAATCTGAATTAAATTCATTTGCATAAAATAGCTTGGCTCTTTGAGTTTACTGAATAATAATTGCAATTAATTCTGAATCATTTTGACTTTTGGTCTTGGACCCCTTCCTTTTATACTGATAATCAAACCAGCATCATTGCAGACAGGTATGAACGGCTACTCTTCGGGGCCGCGTTCACCACGGCCTTCTTTGGGGCTTTTCGGGTAAGCGAAATAGTGGCCCCCAACAGGTCAGGCCCGGCGCAGCGCTGCTTGCAGGCAAGGGACGTCAAGCCGATGGTAAAAACGGTGGAGCTCACGCTTAGACAATCCAAAACGGATAGGGCTCGAAAAGGGGCGACGATTCGTCTACATTGTATCCCGGAGGTGGGGCGCTGCGCAGTGTGCTGGCTGCTGCAATACATGGCGGTTCGGCCGGCGGGGGATGGCCCCCTCTTTGTGCACCAAGATGGAAGGAACTTGAGCAGGTTCCAGTTCATGGCCATAATGCGCCAAGGCCTCAGCAAGGTGGGGCTCCAGGCAACATCATTTGCCCCGCACTCCTTCAGGATCGGGGCGGCCACCTCGGCATCGCAGTATGGCATGCCAGAGGACGGGATCCAGGCCGTGGGCAGATGGCGGTCCAGGGCATACAAGTCTTACATACGGCCGCATCTCATATAAAAAAAAAAAAAAAAAAAAAAAAAAAGGGGTAGTGGGGGGGAGGGGGAGCAGCCGCCTTGGGATGCCGCACGGCAGGGTTTTATTGCCCCCCTTTCCTCGTCCACACCCGGTGCGCAGAAAGCCACCTTAATGGAGCATTTTCTCTCGACAGGAGGACGCCCACAACTGGTATGGGTCGTGGGACACTCATTCGTGTCCAGAATGGAGTCCTGGTGGAGGCGAGTGGGGCACAACCAAAGCAGACCCAAGGCGACGTACATCCGCTGGATCGGACGGCCCGGCATGAGGTGGGAGCAGTTACTGCCGACCCTGGACGGCCTCATGGCAGAATCAGCCTGGCTGCCAGACGTGCTGATCATACATCTAGGAGGGAACGACCTAACGCAGTTGGGCCGCAAAGCGGTGGGCCAAGCCATCCAGAGGGATATCGCCAAAGCGGCGGCGTGGCTGGGGACCACGACAGTGGTGTGGTCGGAGATGATCAGCAGGAGGCACTGGAGGGGTGCCGACTCAAATAAAGCGGTGGACAACGCAAGGCGCAAGCTAAATACCGCCATGCACAAGTTTTGCGCAACCAACGGCCTGGAATCAATCCGGCACGGCCTCATCCACCCAGGCCGCCCAGAGCTATATGGACAAGATGGGGTGCATCAGTCCGATAAAGGAATGGAGGTGTTCTGGGGCAACCTGTGGGGCGCAATGACGCTCGCGGGTTGTCGTTGAAAAGGAGCAAGGAAAAGGTGAAAGTAGGTAGCCACGAACCAAGGGGCAAAGGGGGGAGCCGCAGAAAGACGTGCGCCTCCCTGCGGCGTGGCGGAAATCCTACAATCGTTGGCTAACCAAACACACCGGTGGGCGATGTGTAGGAGGAGGGCCACTCACTTTTCAATGCCGTACGGCAGGGTGACGTGGCCGCATAAAGGAGGGGAGGAAAAAACGGAGACGGCACTCGCGGCCCAGACCCGGCCGGACGGCAGGGCGCAAATGGTAGCGAGCTGGGGACCTAACTCCAGGCAAAGAAGCTCCCCTCCATGACACCCAAAGGGGGTGTGGCCAACCAACTACCGGAACACCAAGAAACTGATTAAGAACTGGTTGTACAAAAGTGCCATTTACGAACTGATGGGTGCACGAGAGACAGACACCTGTACCACAGGAAGGTGTCGTAAACTGTAATGTGATGTGCATGATTTATGGTTAAAGTTCGCAAATGAAGATTGTACAACCAGTATGTTATTAATATTGTTATTAATAAGCAATATTGTTATTAATAAATCTGCGGCCAACAATGACCATCAACAAGAACTGAGATTGTTGGCTGACATTATTTGCTAGGATTGTCGTGAAGATGGGGGAGGAATGCAGATGCCGACCGGCAAGTAAGTATAGACGGGGACCCACTGAGTAGGCACATGCGAGGGTTATTGCAGAGGCCGCCGCATCCACCTGCAGGGTGGGGGAGGCTCAAAGGCCGGCGCCATAACCCACGCTGTGCCAACAGGGGGATGGAACTGGTCCTGGGCGCCCCGAAGCGGCCTGGACCAGAGGAAGCGGGGTGCGCACCAGCCACCCCGACAGGAAGTGACCTTGTGACTTTGGCGCCCAGGGGGGGCGACCAATGGCCAACCTTGCTACCTTTGAACCCCCCAATCAAAGGGGGTTTCACCTGAAGCCCATAGGGGGCTCAGGGGGGCGGAAACGGGGTGCGCACCAGCCACCCCGACAGGAAGTGACCTTATGACCTCGGCGCCCATGGGGGGCGACCAATGGCTAACCTTGCTACCTTTGAACCCCCCAATCAATGGGGGTCTCACCTGGAGCCCATAGGGGGCTCAAGGGGATTTAAGCACCGCCGCTCCCCAGCCAGAATCACAACGTCTTCGAAGGAGCTGGGAGAGCGGCGCGACAACGACATCGTTTGAAGCCCACCCACCCACACCTAAGGAACAGCAGAGTCGCAGTGCTGGACAGTGGGGAAAGCGTTGGCGGAAATCCTACAATCGTTGGCTAACCAAACACACCGGTGGGCGGTGTGTAGGAGGAGGGCCACTCACTTTTCAATGCCGTACGGCAGGGTGACGTGGCCGCATAAAGGAGGGGAGGAAAAAACGGAGACGGCACTCGCGGCCCAGACCCGGCCGGACGGCAGGGCGCAAATGGTAGCGAGCTGGGGACCTAACTCCAGGCAAAGAAGCTCCCCTCCATGACACCCAAAGGGGGTGTGGCAAACCAACTACCGGAACACCAAGAAACTGATTAAGAACTGGTTGTACAAAAGTGCCATTTACGAACTGATGGGTGCACGAGAGACAGACACCTGTACCACGGGAAGGTGTCGTAAACTGTAATGTGATGTGCATGATTTATGGTTAAAGTTCGCAAATGAAGATTGTACTACCAGTATGTTATTAATATTGTTATTAATAAGCAATATTGTTATTAATAAATCTGCGGCCAACAATGACCATCAACAAGAACTGAGATTGTTGGCTGACATTATTTGCTAGGATTGTCGTGGAGATGGGGGAGGAATGCAGATGCCGACCGGCAAGTAAGTATAGACGGGGACCCACTGAGTAGGCACATGCGAGGGTTATTAGTCCACTCTGTGTGCCGGCGGCAGGGTTTCTCGACCTTTAGTGACAACCTACCTGACTAACACCCGGAAGCAGACATCGGAGGGCAGAAGGCCACCGGTGGAAGAACTCTTAAGGAGAGGAACCGGCAGAAGACATTACGCTAATTCATGTTGGCACAGTAAGGGCATAGCATTGAGCAGTTGCCATGATACACCACATTATAGTAATGATGCTTAATGTTCGGGTAGAGTATTAACATATATTCTCGCGGATGGGTATTTTGGAGGATGGATGTTGGTAAAAACAGATGCAGACTTTAAATCTTGTGGTTTGTTTTCTCTTGTTGTTTCTGTTCTGTGTGTTTGTTATTACTTGCCACTCTCATGAGCGTTAGAATCCGTATTACTCGCACTGTGTGCTTTGAATTAGCATTCAACTCTTTGGCAGATGGTAGCTTATGTATGTCTACAGTACTGGGCTCGTATTACAAATAATGCACACTTTCACTGTTTGAGCAGTGGCGCACCTTTAATGAGGTTTAGTCGGGGCGAATGTCTGTGAGGGTCCATGGGAACCCCTTTCCCTCCTCACGAGGGCTGGTCTCAGGGTCACACTGATAGTTTGCCACCTCTTTGTGGGGCACTGTGAGTGCACCTCTTACCGCAGAGATAAAGAGATTCCCTTATTTGCATTGGAGTAATCCCCCTTTCATGATAATGCTGGTACTACAAGTGTGCCAGCTTTCGCAGTGTTACAGAAGGGACTGCATAAACATTACCATGTGCCTTGGAGGCACACAAGGCTGACACACATGCCCATTGCGCCCTCAGGGCCCAATGTATAATACAGCCCCTTGTGCCCACCAATAAAAGTATATTGAACTAGGTCACATGAAATTTCAACAATAAATAAGCAGAACTTAGCTCCAGGTAAATTGGCCTACTGAAACGCACGAATAATTTAGAATTCTTTCTCGCCGTACCCACAATTTTCAATGTTGGTAGCCAACCCCCAAACATGGGTAGGGATAATGCTCTTTGCAAAATAACATTTTATGTTGCCTCGATTTGCTTCTAAAGAGACTTTAGTACATGTACAAGTCATGTTGTTGATTGCAGATGCTTTCTTCAGAGAACTCCAACTCCACTACATAAACATCTTCCAGCACGGTCTACAAAATGTGAGCATTGTTCCAAAGTGTGCAGTGTGCAGCATGCAGGGTACTGCCTTATTGTGAACAACAATTACATTGCGTAATGTACCTTACTTGACTTGGCCGGTCAGTAGATAACCCAGGCCACATTAGGTCAATCTGCTTGATACTCAAATTTATGATAGAACAGAGCATTGTTAATTAACCCCTTGGCCGCGGCGGTAATTCCGCCGCGGCGCTGGGGGGAAGGGAGTCCGCGCAGCGCTACCATGCTCGTGATGGAACCGCTCCGTCACGAGCCTCGAGCGCGCTGTGCTTGTGACAGAGTGGTTCCGTCACGGCCCCGCCCGCTCAATAGAACGCGCTGCGCAGGCACGCCGAGCGGGCTGTGACGGAACCGCTCCGTCACCAGCACAGCGCTACCGAGGCTGGTGACGGATCGTTTCCGTCACCAGCATGGAAGGAGTTAACCAGAATCATCAGCTAGACCATTAAGGCTGTGCCTACACAGTAGTGTAAAGATAGGCTCTTCAGTAAGGAAGTTCGATGTCTCCTGCACATGACCCCAGAAAGTGCCTTTCACTCCCGGAATTGTTGTTTTATTATAGTGCTGACACTACCAACTGGTCACTTAATCTTGAGACTTAAGAGCTCTTAATCATGAGCAAGCTGAGTCAACTTGAATATCTATCATAACCGATAACGTTTCTGGCTTTGTCAGTCTTGGGAAGTCTTCTCCAAGGTGGAAGTTGAAGGGGAGAGAAGACCCATATATATGGAACTCATCCCACAAATCATTTGGACCTCTCACGGTTGATTTTTGAGCTTTTTATAAGGATGAACCTATTCATGTGGACTGACTGGTAGTGTCATCAGATTGGAGCGCAAAGAGAATGGAGAAATAAAGTTGACCTGGCACACGAGGCACAGGATTTTGAATTTGACCTTTTCTTTTATTTGGAACAAGTGAAGTAACAGGCGGGGTGACGTGATTCGAGTGCTTTAGGCAGAGGATAAAGTGGGAGACCGATTTGGTAGTCTTTGATGTTTTCCCATTATCTTGTCAGGCCACGTGCACCATTACCCCAGTTACTTTAGTAGATAACCAAGGATATGGGTGATCCTTAGAGGATTGATTCTTAGAAAGGACACAGATGGTACAAGGTATTATTGTTTTTAATATTCACCTGCAGGATCACTGACTGCTTGGGATCGAAGCTAACTCCCAGGGTGCACATCTTTTTCGAACAGTATGGTGCTGTTCAGTGAGAGAGTTGCAACTCCGATGGTTGTGCGGCAGTGATGTTGGTGGCCAATAAGAGAACCCTGTGTCTTTGAGGCATTCAAAAATAGCAAACCTTGATGAGTCCAATTTTGGACCATGTTAGGCAGCATGTAAAGTGCTGACAGTTTTCAGGATCATTGGATTGTATGGTATAAATCTGGGTGTGATCGACATGCATCTGTCAGCCCACATTGAAAGCCAGGGGTACCAGAAAGAGGGGCCGCAACAATGACAAAACTTGTAGTGCCTAACTATCAATCACTTAAGGTTCAGAATAATTCTGGTTTTCTGATACACCTCAGCCTGATGGTACCCACATCTCAGCAGTCAGTGACATCCTATGTAACTGACAGCATGTAAAAATGGTTTCATCTTTGGAGGATACTACACAGTTTGTAAGGATCGTGTTAATGTTTGCAGTGTGACAGCCTGTTGACTCTAGCGACAATAGCAATGGTGAGTTGTTCACCCTACTGAAGGTGGGATACTAGTCTCTGTGTATCAGCAGGCATAGTCCACGGACAGCTGCTCTGCCATTGTTACAGGCAGAACGATTGGCCGTCGGTGGCCAATGATTTGAGCAAAATCCAGAAGTGATGGGGCAGAGAATCCAGTTTTATTTTATGGTAGATATTGTAAATGGGACTCTACAGTCTATTAAATGTGATTAGCTGATATTAGCAAGCTGTTAATGAGCCTGAATTTAGGCGTTTTTAAAAAGTAGATATAGGTATTTAAAACATAAAGAAACATACGTATTACAAAGCTATAGACTATATATGTAACTAATTAAACAAAATAACGAAATTAAGGATCTCAACAGATAAGTTAAAAACAGGTAAACAAGAACATGCTACAGTAATATTGGCATAATGCCTTGCCTTACTGAGGCATAATGATATCACAATCCAAGGAGAGCAGATTTTGCGATACGCCCTGCAGTATCCACCCATAACAGAATCTGCTTTGGAACCTTTGAACTGAATATTAGCTATCATGGTATGTGTTTTACCTGGCACGAAAGGTCAAAAATAAAATTAAGGGCAGGGTTTTTTCGTTTTTTCGGGGGGGGGGGGGTGCGGGGAGTGGGTGCCTATGGGGCAGTGAAAAGCAACGCACTTGGCAGGGGCGTCTATTAATTAATCGGATGGATCACCTCCCTTACTTTTCAGATGCTTTCACGTTCTAAATTATGGCTGGTGGTTGTCGAATGCAGTTTTTAGATGGTGTCAAAACCTCGCTTTTTAGGTTTTGCCTCGCCAAAAAGATGCGCTCTGCGCATCTTTTTTGCGCAGGCAAAAACCTAATGAGAACTGTAGTGTGGGTTTGGGTCGGCCCTCGTCATTCATTGGCTGGCTCCATAAATGGAGCCTAGCCATTGGACGAGGGGCCTGTCCGTCAATGCCGGACCAGACACGGGGGCGTTCCCGACATTCTTTGGCTTTTGCCGACGTCACGCGACGCCGGGAACGCCCCCGATTCTGTTCCGGCATTGCCGGCACCTCCCTTGCTCCCCCTCCCGCTTGTTTCCTGGTGCCCGCCTTCCTGCTCCGGCCGGCGGTCTTCAGCGTCTCTCCTCCCCCTTTCCCGCCCCCTCCCGCTTGTTTTGGTGCCCGTCTTCTGCTCCGGCCGGCCGTCGTCAGCTCTCTCCTCCCCCTTTCCCGCCCCCTCCCGCTTCTCTCTGATGCCCGCCTTCCGGTGAGACACTGTGATGAATGCGCGCTCCCGCGTCTCTCTGACCTCCTCTTAATTTGTCTGTGAAATTAATTGAAATTTAGCACCTGGGGGATTGCGTGCTACCTGTAAATGTGAAGCAATGTAATTGTATGTTTTACTTTCACATTTCTGAATTAAAAAGTGTGTTTTCGTTTATGTGAACAGGCCTCTGACGGCACAGACGTGACTGTTCTCACTGGTGGTTACAATCGCGGTTCGAAGTGCGTTTCGTAGACAGCGCCTAAAGTGAGTGGCTTCGTGGCGCGGGCCGGGCGTCAGGGAATTGGAGGTCAGGAGAGTCTCAGAAGCCTCCTGTTCGGCAGACCTGACCCCGGCGGCACCGGGATCGGAATCCGCAGGGTTAAAAGGTGAACTTGCGGTAAACCTGCCCCCTCCACGGCCGGGCATTAAACATTCACGGCCATCTGAGCGGGAGGCTGTCTCGGAGCGACGCTGTCTCCTGCCAGACCCGGTCTCGGCCACTCTCCGTTTCACCGATGCCCTGCCAGGAACCTCGTTAACGGCTTCACTCCTTGCCAGGCACAGCAGCTCCTGGTTGATGCTCGGTGGATCAATGCACCGGCTACTGCCAGTGCAACCTCCACGGGAAACGACCCCCATCTCGGCAATTCAAGAGGGCGGGCGGGTTAACGCACAACATGCAGGGCTCTCGGTCTAACGGGAGCTCGCAGGGTCCGATCCGATTCGGATAACTTGGGCCTGATATATATAAAGGGATCACTCTGGTGCGTTGATAAATCTATAAGGATCACTCTAGTGCGTTGATAAATCTATAGGGATCTTTGTGAAACCTATAAGTTAAAGGTTACATTTCTGGTGAAATAGATTAGCGGGTTAATGCACAACCTGCCGTCGCAATGTGTATATGCTGTGCATCTGTAAGGGCCAATCAGATTAACATAGCTCAGTGTGACAGGTGCATGTCACCGGCTGTTTGTGATGTCATTAGATTTGAACGCTTCATTGTAATGCTTGTTTGTGATGTCACGATCTTAACATGCTCCATTACAACTGGTGCTTGTGATGTCACGAGCTTAGACCGCTTAATACCCACGCCTGTTTGTGATGTCATATGCTTAGAACAATGCCCTCCATTGCTGTTGGAGATGTCAGAGGAGGTGCGTGGTGTATTGTACCGGCAGTTGGGTATTACCCAGACGAAACGTTGCATTACTTCGTTTGTGAGGTCATAGCGGCGCTCCCGCAACTTTCACAGCGTGTAAGGTCAGAGAGAACAATACACTGTACTGGCTATTTTTTACTTCAGTTGGGGCATGTACATCCCACAAACAGCTGAGGATGGCAAGGGAAAGGGCAATCTCCATGCACCTCACTAGAGACACATGCTTAAATCTGGGGCTCTCTGTTACCACAGGCTCCCTGTGATGCAGAGTGCAGAATGCGCCGAGTGCAGGTTGTGAGTGTGCAGAGTAGTGAGTGCGCAGAGTGCAGAATGCGCTGAGTGCAAATTGTGAAGTTGTGAGTGTGCAGAGTAGTGAGTGTGCAGATTGTGAAGTTGTGAGTGCACAGAGTAATGAGTGCGCAGAGTGCAGAATGCGCCGAGTGCAGATTGTGAAGTTGTGAGTGCGAAGAGCAGAATGTGCAGATTGTGAAGTTGAGAGTACGCAGAGTAGTGAGTGCGCAGAGTGCAGATTGTGAAGTTGTGAGTGCCCAGAGTGTGAAGTTGTGAGTGCGCATAGTAGAGAGTGCGCAGAGTAGAGAGTGACTGCAGAGATTAAGCTAATGGCAATGTAAATGACAATGCCATTTATTTATCTGTTTTCAAAACCAACACAAATACAAATTGTCATTTACAATGCCAATAGCTCTAATTTTTCCAAAGGCAAAACCATTGCATTGTAAATGCTTGTTAGTTATGACACTAAGTTGTTTTAGTTTGTGTTTTATCTGTAGCTATTTCTGCCAGCTAGATTAGATGCTCTGCTAATAGAAAAGTTGTGGGACATTAGCACATTTGGTATTGGGTTATACTTTGCATAATAAAAGCCCCCATTTTTGTTCGACCTGAAGCTTTGTGCCATTGTCCCCTGAGACTTCCAGAAGAGCAGAGCTCCACATGCATTCACCTTCTCAGTTTTTCTGAAGATGCTGAGCAGTCAATGATTGCTTGAGGAGTGGTAGAAAACATGCCAGTAGGCTCTCCCAATACTTGATGATAGTTTGGCACACATTTCTTATGTTTAGCTGCTGTGCTGAGACAAAATTGTTATATTTTCAGAATTTTTCTAGCATTTTTCTAGCTGATATTTGTGCTATGATTCATGCTGATTTTTGGAAATCTGTGGTTATTTTTATAGAACTATTTCCTTAGTGCTATGTTAGTTACTTCATAATCCTGCAGCATTGGGACATTGCATTAGTTCTCCTTCAAAGCTGCCTGTAAAATATATGGCTTTTTAGTCAAATTTCCTTCAAACTATTCTCTGTGATGTCTCTAAATCACCTATAGATGAGGGTCCTTTGGGGAGCGGGAATGGAGGGATTTTTATGGCTTGATCAGTACTGTCCCCTTTGTGGTAGAAAGTTTGGAAATTTCACCGTATTAAACTGGGCCATGGTTATCAGTATCAAAATAGAGTGAAAGAAAGTTTGAACCCTCTTCTTGATAAACTCCTCCAAAATATTATTCTTGCCGGCATTTGTCATAAAATGTTCATAACATAAAGGTGGTAATTCTACGAGGATGCTTTTAACTGCGATGTTAGCATTTGCGAAAAACATTAAAAGGTACATGCTGCTGCAAGCGTAGAGCTATTACAGGCTTCTGCTATATTGCTACTAAGAGAGGATTATGAGTCATCAGACATGGGTTAAGAAGAAGTAGTCCTTATTCTAAGAGCTCGAGTCCCACTTGCTCCCTGGCTAAGAGCGTTCTTGAGAGTAAGCGCAGCCTGTTTGCAGTGCTTGGTCTGAATTAGTACTTCCCATGGCCTTCTGCGGTGATACAACTGGCATAATTCAGCGGCAGCATCATTTGTCATCCCGATCTCTGTTTCAGTGCCTCCAGTATTCTAGGAGCTGAGGCTAGAGAGGCAAACATTGGAGTGTGTGTTTACAGTTACCTTCATGTTCCCTTCAGAAGCACACTTAAGTCATCTGCTTGCTGTGTGTGGTGCACCTACGTCAATTTCTTCTTCACAAAACGTCATCTTTGTGTAGATCCTCTTTACGTGCTCTTTAGGGTTCACATTTTATATTCTGAGCCCTGGAACCCATCTCCATAAGGGTGGTCGTCAGGAAAGGGTGCATTCCCTCTACAGTCAGAAAGTTTATTATTATTCCCTTCCTGATGAGTCTTTATTCTTTGCCACATCCTGATCCAAGCTTATCAATTTTTCAATGTATACAATGTAAGAAGGTCCTGCATAGATAGCATTTATGGATTGTAAAAATTGTGTTTTTTAGCATTTCCAGGTTTCTGAGCTCATAGTAGATGCTGAATCTTTCTTTATAATAATTGGTCATTTTGTTAATACCATTGGTGCAAGTATTTTCTTTTAGCTCCCTTATATTCTCTAAATACAGCTCTTGCCTGTTCATATTAGATCTTGTCAGCCTTTGTACAGTACCAGTGGTATCGACATTGAATCCTTTTAAGGTTTGTGTGTATGTACTCCATTCTGCTTTTCTTTGGGAGCTATAATCCCTTGATATGTTGTCTTTTTCGGGATAGTGTGTGTCTCTAGATGCTTATGATTACGCTGTCCTGTAGAGGTACTGATGAAGCCTCTGGGCCGGTAATGATTATTATCTATCCTGGTAAAGTATTTAGTTCCTCATGAGAGACCAGCGGATTTTCTCTTTGTTAGTGTTTGTCTAGTGTTGTATGAACTGACAGCATTTAAACACCAGTGTTCACAAAGGCTATCAGTTTTACGTTTCTATGGCATGAATGTCAGCTGTTGTGCACATATTACAAATGGCAAACCTATTGGCTTTTTCCAGTGCTTCTCTGCCAAGGCAGCACTGGAGAGCGAGCAAAGATTTTGAAGAAGGACACACCCAAATAAAACAATAAGACTAAAATACTCCTGTGGGATGGTCCAGGATGTGATTAACAATGTCCAAATCCAATTGGCCGAATGGTTCCAGGGCAAAAAAAAACTCTAAATGGCTAGAGGAGACTCCGCCAAAACCCAAAAAGTAATTAAGGAATGCAACATTTTCACATTGAATTGCCAAGGGCCACACACATCAACCCTAAAACATTAATGTTTCTCTAAGCTTTTTGAGGCCAGAGTTCTTTAAAGTGGACTCTCTGCTTTTGGAGTCGGTATATTTTACGTTTCTAAATCACCCTATAACAACTTAACAACAAGCATTTGCAAAGCACTAGGTCTGCAAGTTTGAGCTATTGGCACTGTAAAGGACAATGTCTTTTATTTATATGTTGGTTTTTAAAACATAAATAAAATGCAGTATCATTTACAATGCCAATAGCTTAAACTATCGCAAATGCGATATCTCTTTTTTTTTTTTGTGTCCTCATTAGCCATAAAGTCGATCCAACTGTGCTCTTAGCCTCTCAGACACGAGGACCGTCCCCCCCATAGCACCAAGGAGCCCAATGCTGAGCCCCAGGTGCCCAGAGAGCCGGCCCCCATGCTTCCAGCAGAGCTTGAATAGACGTACTCCCTTCAGACCAGTTCGGCCAGATGTCCAGTTACTGTACGATTCCACCCTTTTGGACATAGAGATTTTAGGCCTAATCATCGGACCCGGGGAGAAAAAAAAAAAAAAAAAAACCCCGGGTAGGCTAACTATCTCTCCTCCAATCGATCAAAAGGTGCCAAAATGTAAGAGATCCTAGTGGAAAGACCGGCGGGGAAAAAAGAAGTTGCGCTCTTCTATTGGCATATTATAGAGGATGGAGAGCGAGACTTTAACCTCCCGGAAAAACTTTGGGGTACTGAGGGAGAACCAGATAGGGGAGATATTTGGGAAGAATCTTTTATCCTCCTCTATAAAATCGTCAAGCCAGCATGGCTGAGGCGCAATCATTTCTTCACACTTCATAGAGCATATTATTCTCCTAAACGGTTGTCGAAATTCCAAACAGGGAAGTGCTGTAGTAAATGTTCCTTACCGGCAGCGTCAGACCTGCATATGTTCTGTGACTGTCCGAGTATCGTCACCTTTTGGCATGAAGTTAGAACAACACTCGAATCTATTCTTAGTGTTACTATCCCGTGGTCATGGTCTTTGGTCATCTTCGGATTAAATCATAACATCAAGGGATCAGAGAGAGATTTTCTGTTTTATGCCATCTTACTGGCTAGAAGAGAGATCTGTAAAAACTGGATTAACATAAATCCCCCAACGCATGCAGAGTGGCTGTCTTCATTATACGCAACCTCAAAGATGGACTTAATGAAATGCGATATCTCTTGTATTTCAAATGTTTGTTTGTAAAAGCGCCCCATAATGCACTTTCACTTAAATGGTGGCCACACCCCTTTCTTTAGACAACCCAGTCTAAAGAAAGGTGTGCGGCCCCCATTAAAGTGAAAGCACAGTAAGGGGCATTTTTATAAAAAGAATAATTTTTGGTCAAGTTGACCAAGAAATATTTTTTTTGTTGTAAAAGCGCCCTGTGCTGCGCTTTTGCTTCAAGGTTGGCCACCCGGCTCATCTAAAGAAAGGTGCGGCGCCATTAAAGTAATGTGTGGTATGGGGCGTGTTTAAAAAAAAAACCATTTGTTAATCAGCATAGCGTGTGCAGAAGTAGCGCTGTGCAGGGAGCATTTTTGAAAGATAAAGCGCAGCATTCATGAAT
Organism: Lissotriton vulgaris; assembly: GCF_964263255.1. NCBI lineage: Eukaryota > Metazoa > Chordata > Amphibia > Caudata > Salamandridae > Lissotriton > Lissotriton vulgaris. Next base: position 889,653,215 of record NC_141691.1, read on the forward strand.
GGGCGCCACACTGTCAGAAAAAAGGGTGGGTTAGAGAGAGCCTGTCGGGCCTGCAAAAGCAGCTAGATTAAAGATTTTTAAGAAAATAGTGCTCACAGACTGTAGATAAAACAGACCGTGTAACAACACAAGTAAAAAGTCCAATCCTCATGGGATGTTCCAAATGCAGATAAGTCCTTACTAAGGAGGGACTAACCAGCCAATTAATGAATCAGAAGCAACCATTTAGAAAGGATAGTAACAGGAGCCAAGTGAAAAGATGGGCGGGAGGTGGGTGGAGCTTAAAGCCCATAGCTGAGTACAGCATACCTCGCAGAGCAGCGCATGCGGTGCCCAGGCTCGACCCAAATACTGACTGCACCTATTTTAAAGTAGAACACTTCGAACTGAACAATAAACAGTTTTTAATGTGTTTTGTTTGTTTTCAGATAATATGCCAATATGATGATAGGCTGATGAAAGTGTGTGCCTTACTGCTTTTCTATTGGTGATATGCGGATGGATCTTTCCATGATAATTCATTTTCAGAAAACAAATGGAATGTACAGTCTTGCTATCGGAAATACATATTGCAGTCTCCGCTACTCAATACTTCTGTGCACTGGCCTAAGGGATCCTAAGGGTTGGAGGACTTATGGGCTTGTAAAGCCTTCATTTTTGGCAGCAATTTATATATATAAGGACTCAATTACAAGAAGGCAGCTATAATGCACTCAACGACCCTGGCCTCTATTGCGCCTTTTCAGTCTGGCCTCCAAACAGTTTAAAAAGAGAACCTTTTGTAGGATTTCTGGGATACGAGCGTTGTTCCCTGTGACTGTTCTCCCCGGCTTCTATGCCCATGAACACTGATCACCACAAGGCCAGGGAACATTCGTCACATCCGCTCCCTCGCTCTTTTAGAAATTGTTGTGGCGGCGCCTCGCCCGCCTGCGTCCTTCACAGCACAAATTGGCTCCTTTTTGCAAACCCACATTTTCGCGTGTTGTTTACGGCGTCCATTGCTGACCAAATCGGAGCATGAAAGGGCATGGAATTTGTACATGACAGCAAATGCACTGCATACAGTTGCTTAAACCTTGAACCCAATCACCGGCTAAACAGATCTGGCTAACCCAGCCTGATACCACATTCATGAAAAAATGAGAAATTGCTGTTCAAAGCATTGTTGTTTTTTTGTTCTTTCTCCTCCATTTCAATTCAGTCCCGGGAGAAGAGGAAGATTAAACATGCTTCTCAAACCACAGGGCGCCGTTGCTTTTAGTTTTCGGTGACCTGCGTCCACGCTCCTTGAAGAATGGTTTCAAGATGAAATCCCATCACAAAAGAAACGCATTTGTACAGCCACCGTCCACGGCAGATCATCCTTTATCCGCAGCAAGCCTGTGTACAAATATAGCACAGCTTAAAGGAAGAAGAATTTTCCGCAAATGGCGGTGTCCATTGTACATCATTGCGGATGCTAGGCACCCTGCATGTCAATGGGAGACATTTGTTGAACAAAGTAGAGGTTGAATTTGTCATTGGTGGACGAGGAATGTAGGATTTTACAGTGATGACAAAGTACCAACAACTATCAGTGCTTTAAATAGGACGGTACTACCCGGTACTGAGTACCAGCACTTTTTTATTTTGAGAGGGAGAGTACCGGCACTTCTCAAGAGAGAAGTAACACTTTTTAATGAAGAGTACTGACACTTCTCAGAAACAACAAGATACTCTGGTACACAGTACCTGCTCTTCTATTTTTCCATTTCAAGCACTGCAGGCAATGGGTACAAATTGAAATTGTCATTGAAATCTATGCTGCTTTCCTGTACAAAATCAGGCCTTTCTCCTCATGATTGGTCGAGAGCTCACCAATCATTTCTTTTCATCTAAAGTCCCTCCACTAGATCCAGGTGAAACCTTGGATAGAATTGAAAACTTTTCCTCATGTGTAAAACTCTCCAGGAATACTCGCCTTGCTTCCACTCCATTTTGGCGACGGCTCGGTGGCCCGCCAGCCAGAGAATAGATTCTTTGCTCCACAATGATACAGAATTAGGATATTCTTTTCACAAGTTAGCAGTGGGACACTTCTTGACTTGCTTGCATAGGAAATATTGAATTTGAGGAGGCACTCTAAAGATGATTTTGGTGAAATGTGCTGGCTTTGTGTCCAGAAACTTGAAGTGCCTAATATTTTATTAGAAGGGTGTCTTCATAGTGATCACCTGCCTTATATTTAAAGCAAATAATAAAGAAACCAGTACTGGATTTTTTTTGTTGCAAGGGGAGTATTGGTGATTTGAGGTCAACATTCTCAGCTCAGGTACTTATGTTTTGGCGTGATGCAGTTTATTGCAGCATCGCCACGGTTTTCATACTCGATAATTTTCTTCAAAATCAAACAGTCTTAGTTACGATAAATAACTGGTCCAGAGATGGCTCTGGGTAGAGGAAAGACAGCATGTGTTCAAAGGATGCAGAAACATAAGTGCCTGTTCTCTGTAACTGGTCCTCAGTTAAGAGGAGTCTCTTTGAATAGGGCCAACCCATTGTGGGGAAGGCCATTTACGAGTGGAACCACTGACATTGTTTAGGATTCACATTTGCTATGCATGAAGGTAACTGGGATGTTTGATTAATTTGGGAAGTGTGATTTATAACTATACACAACTGTTGTTATTACCAAAAGAATGCCTCATGTTAGGCGTTTACTATTTTATGGAAGGGCTTTACTTTGAACGATTTGTTAGTCCCTGAAAAAAAAAATGAGAAGGTTTACCAGAGAGAATAGGTACACTAGAATGAGCCTAACTGCAACTAAAAACGATTTTCTTTTTTACTAATTTAGTTGTTCATTTATTTTCTTATTAGGTTTTCTGTGAAATGCCAACATTCCATTGTTTATGTGCCTTCTTTATTTCCAGAATAAGTACACAAAACATTGATGATTGGAATGCTTGAATTAATCTCGGCCACTGGTAATTAATAGGGCCTGCATCCCAATCCATCGTTTTTTTCCACACCTTGCCGCCTCAGTTTGGACCCAGCTATATGCAAATCACTCTTGACCCTGCTCCGATAGGAACAGTCCAGCCCAAACCGCCAAGGAAGGTCCTCCCTGAAACAGAAAAAAAGTAACCCAGGACTGGTTTCTCTCTTTCCAGTGTATTATATCCTGTAGTTTCTAGAATCAGGTGGTCAGAGTTGGCATCTCCATGTGTGTGCTATTGCCTTTTTGCCAACAAGGAGCATTTACATTAGAAATACGTTCTCAGCCTGTGTCATTGCACTTAAATTTCCATGTCTACCACCTAAAAGATTACACCATGGGCCAGTCGTTTTTTAGTTGAGCAGGTTTCTCTTAACGGCCACCAGGATTTCTGGCAGAATATCTGCCTTTTGCCATATACACAAATTTTGGTTACCTTTCCTTGTTTGTATTTCCTCCAGCACTTGTTAGATGTCCTTTAATACATTCTGACGAATGTTTCAGGGACCAAAGAGCACACATTATTTTATAGGAACTGATTTTGTTTTCTATGCAACCCAAAATGGGTGAATGGTCTTTAAAAAGTTTTTGCATTGCTGATCCGAGATTTCCTTACTAAGAACTTTTGCAATTTGATCTTTGATTTTAATGTTTACATTTTCCATCAGTCTTCCGGAGGATAGTTTTAATGTCCTTCAATCAGGAATATGTGGTAACAAACTTTTCAAATGTTGTACATTTGCCCTGAAATTGTTATTTTATCCGTGTAGGCATGGCCAAATGTCCTACTTTGAAAAACTGATGGCTCTCGGGTTCTAGAAGGCCATCTTTCTTAATGCGGGTTTCATATGATTTAATCCTACTGATCACAAATTGAAGAAGGCCTGCAGTCCCCTTTGATTTGCTTTCCAATAACCACTGGCTTGTGATGGAGAACACAAGATTGAACAGTATTAACATTAGTATGGGATGGGAATGGGTTATGCCTCCAGATTGACTGCAGTAGCATTCAAAATATATTGGAGGGTGCCATTTAGGTTGGCTTTAATGCATTTTGCGTTTTGTGTCTATATAGCATTTAAATATCATGCCACAGTGGCTTGCACAATAACCCTTGATCCAAATGTGCTAGTGTCCCCTGATTACTTTTGTGGCCAATTGCCAAGCTCTCAGCATTGAAAAGCTTTGTGGTAATCTATCAAAGGAGGAAACGTTAGGCTTCCTCTGTTTATGAATGTTGACCAAGACCTTTGCTAGGTAACCATGCTACCCAGACAAGACGGTAATAGATTATTTTAAACTGATTTCTAAGTCGATACAGAGATTTTTTTGCCCAAAGAACCTGTGCATACCATATTCATCCTGAAGGCTCCCATCATGCTTAGCCAAGAGATACATAACCCTTGCCATCTGTGTAGATCCTTGGAAAGACCAGAGCTCTTACTTTTGTTTTTCACGTAACTGCCCCATCTTTTTTAAGATCTCCTGGTTACTTGAATGTGGCACAACATTACTAAAAGAACCATCTCTGCTTCTGTACTAATAATATTTAGTGATTCCTCGTTGAGCATGTTCATGTAGATCCGTGTTCTGACTGAATTTCAGCTCCTAGTACAGGAGTCGTAAATGCTCGGTAACTTCCGTTATAAATTAATTTGTTGGACTCAAATACTAGTAGAGCGAGTTTCATTTTAGAAAAACTCATTGTGTTAGACATTTAGCATTATCTTAAGTGTGGCAGGTTTGTAGTTTATGATTTCCATTTACACAAAAATGTCTCCTAACTTTATCTTTATCCTGAAGAATTTCCAGTAATACCAGGACAATTTGTTGAAAGCCTTCTCTTAATGAGATTAATATGAGGTGAGATGATAATGCAATATTATCGAAGGTGTCCAGACCCTTCAGAAATACTTGTTGGTTTGTAGAATGTCAAGGAGCAGTCCCTCCATGCAGTTGGTCTTTTCCTGACTTCTTAGTGACTGGGCGCACACGCTCAGTCATAGATGCTTCTGTTTTTTCCAAACTCATGAAGGTGTTGAGCAAAGACTTTAGTGGGTGCCCTGCAAGTTCAGATAAAGGTATGAGGAAATATTTTCATAGTCCATCTGAGCTAGGTGCCTTTATTCTGATAAAATTATGTTTAGCCTCAATGTCCCTGAGCTATGCCTTTTGTTACATTTATGTCACCCTTGGTAGGCATGTTCCCTCTAGATATTATTTTATCGTAACTTTAATCTTCTCGTCCTGCCCACTGAGTAAAACCCTTAGTATAGAGTTCACAAGACTACTCATCATTGTCACAATTTATGAGTCTTATACTTGGTGTTTGCCAGTGCTTAATCTGTAAAAAGTATAAGTCAGCAGGCTACTTATGACTGCACTTCCCATTGCTGCTGTCAATTACAGTAACTGCAAAAAACACAGTTGATGGACAGAATGTAGAACAATGTCATACATTCACCCAAGTAAAAGGATCTGGGCCAAAATCTATCGTTTCTTTGCACACCACACCACCCTGGGTTAGACACTGGCTATATGCAAATCAGCTCTGACCCTGTGCCTCATGGGAACAGTCCAGTCCGAACTACCAAGCCATGTCTTTCCCAGACCGGAATCAAGCATCCAAGGACCGGTTTCTGGCTATCAGCCTGGATAGCTTGACTCCAGTGGTGTGGAGAGCCTGCGACTCACGTCTGAGTATACCCAGCACACTCGGGGTGAAAATTGCAAAAAACACAGTTGATGGACAGAATGTAGAACAATGTCATACATTCACCCCAGTACAAGGATCTGGGCCTAAATCCATCGTTTTTTGGGTTAGACACTGGCTATATGCAAATCAGCTCTGACCCTGTGCCTCATGGGAACAGTCCAGTCCGAACTACCAGTTCGGACTGTCAATTACAGTAACAGCATAACTAAGTCACACTCCTACAAGTGTGACAATTTTAACAATTTCAGGACCCCAAAGTTAAATGAATGGCTTTGGCAGCAGGTATCAGTCATTTTAATGTATACAAAATTAATAAGCAACAGTTGTTGTGCTTTTCCCTCAATTAAAAAACAATGCCACCATGTGGCAGACTGTCATAGTACTGATGCTGACAATTTAGTGTTGGTGCCGGGCACCCAAAACCATTGGCTCAAATTAGGCACTGGACTGTTTGCCCCATGGCCTGGATCTGTTACCTGTTGATTTTTCCCATTGGCATTTGGAGCAAATGTTTGCCAGCATTTTCTCTTGTTCACAAACCTTTGTGCTTCAAATTGAAAAGTTATCATTTTGCTCTGATGGTCATTGTCTCTACCACTCTAAATCCCCTGTTATCTTTTCTTCGATAATACTTTTTCTTAGTAAATCAGCCATATCAAGCAGTGATTTTTCCCTAACCACCTCCTTCACAGTGACTTAAGTGATACCTTCAGAGGATTCCCCCTTTATGCTATGCAAAAGAAAAATTCTCAAATATTTTCATGCTTCTCTTCTGTCGACCAAGGCACCAAAGATTGAGCATTAGGCTCTGTATCTGACCACACAATGTCAGCAGGCCTGGTGCATGGGCCGGTACTTCCATTGAATCAAAGACTGTACTCCTTGTATCTCTGATCAGTGTTGGTGTTAAATTTTAATAATCCATTTTACAAACATATGAGTAAAGCTTAACATGTGGATGGTTTAGCCATGTATCGTGGAGTGCCATCTGTGTAAGAGTGTTCATAAGTGTTTGACATTTCTCCTTGGAAGGGTTTTTGCTCCCTCCTGATCAGTCCAGTTCTGGTCCATAAACTAACTTCAGTCTCCAACTAACACTATGGGGCCCATTAGGATCTACTGGGTCTATTGGACATTGCGCACAGGGGGGGAATGAGAGGACTGAAAAGCAGCACTGCCATTTCCCGAATGTCTGGTTGTCACTGAGCCATGCTGTATTCTCCAGCACAGAACTTTCTCCGCGGTTGCGCCGCTCGACCTCCGGGGTGTGAGCTAAAATGGCTGTGTGACACATGCAATGGAGATTCCTATATATAATGGTCAACAGTGGAAATGGCACAAATGTTTTGATTGTACCACCTAATTTGCTGCAATAAAAAGATATTTACAAAAAAAAAAAATGGGGCCCATTAGGATGTCTGGTGGATCGCCACCGCCATGCGGGCGGTGGCGATGGCGGTGGCGATCCGCCAGACATCCTTACCCGCCCGCCACCCATTTCCTCCCCGCCATCTTACAATGGCGGCGGGGACTGCGGCGGACGGAAAGACCGTCTGCCGCTTTTCCGCCCCGGTCGCCTTGCGACCGGGGCAGAAAAGGTTTAATATGGTGGCGGTGTGGATCAGACACCGCCAGCCATATTAGGATGGGCCAAATCAGATGCCTTTCCGTGGTGGCAATGCCGCCACGGAAAGGCAGGCGGTCTTCACTTCGGGGGCCCCCTGCGGGCCCCCATGGTGAAGGTAAGGTGGGGGTGCACATGGGGGGTCCCTGTGGTACCCCCCTGCATTTGCATACGCAATGCGGCAGGCACCGCGCGGTGCCTGCCGCTTTGTGTATGCAAATGCATACATGCATTTTTAGCATTGTGGCGGGCGGTGCTGAGAGTACTGCCCGCCACAATGTTAAAAATGCAGGATGCGCCCGCCACTGTGGCGGGCCCATCCTAACACCCCCAACAGGACGCCCGCCCTTATGGCGGGTGGTCCCAATATCCGATAGGATGGCAGGCGGACTAAGTCCGCCCGTCATCCTAATGACCCCCTATGTCTCTTTTTTTCACGAATCTCCCAACATTTGCTTAAATCCGGTCCTAAAGCCACCTTCCCCCTGATGATGGTGTATATCGATGCCATTGTGCAATCCCCCACACCTAATCTCTGATGATTAATTAACAACTTCTTCACAAACGTAATCCTGGTCTGTAAAATAGAGAGCTCTGTGCATCAGTATGCCGATTAAGCAGGCCTTACTTTCAGCTGCTGTTTAATATTGCATACTTAAGTCTAGTATATATTGTTGGAATGTCTATCCTCAGAAAATGTGTCTAGTATAATAAACCTGCTTGGCCTTTGGAGTGCCCGATGTTAGAGAGAATGTTCAATGAAAAGTTTTCCCCATGGTGCTTGTTTTTTATGTTCTTAGCTTTTCCCTACAGTTCTTGGTTTGTTTCTCTCTGTCATACACTATGACTCCTGTTTGTGACTGTGCATTCAGAACCCCTTTTAGGAACTTTTAATGTTCGAATATTCTCTAGCCGAGTCACCAAGATCTTTTTAACTGATTGTAATTGTTTCAGTTATGTCCTTTTTTATGTCCCTACTATTTTTACCTAAATGTTTACTTGGATTATTCTCAGAACTGCACGTTTTTAGGCTCTCCCAGGTTAGTATGAGGCATGCCTCCTTAGTGGTAGCCTTCCATTCTGTCGCCTGAGGCACCATCTTGTGTGATACACTGAGTGGATGATTTTAAGTGTACAGTACATAATTGCAAATCTTTCTTTGTAGCCTCGCCTCATATTCAGTGCTCGGTTTTGTCTGTTTTTTAGTAGTATTTAGTTACTCAATCATTTCTTTTCTATATTCCCACTCCATGCCTATCTCAGTGTCTTGCAGCTTCCTCTGCCGAATTCACGGGTTCTGTCAAGTGATATATTAATTGGCAAGCAATCTTGGCCGGCTGCCTTTTTGAATATTTGTTTTTTCACCGTACTTGCTCTTGCCTCCAGTTGTGTGTTTTCCAAAGCTGTCACCTTATTCGTCAGGTTCTAAGACTTACATTGTTTTCAATTAAAACGTATTAACTAGAAAATTGCGAATGAGTCCCACCCAGCCATACATAATCGGACAATAATTCTATTCTCTTCGGGCAGTATCAGTATAGGGCTGCTATTCATACATTATCCAAGGCTGCTTTTCGATCCCAGTCCAGTCCTGCGCATGTTGTCTTGTCTCAAACATGTTCATGCCTGATAAATAACAAACACGACCTGCTCTTTTTAAGTTGAAATGATTGGAGTTGACCTGGATTATGCAAAGATCTCATATCACTTTCCATGTCTCGGTAAAATGTGTATTGTTCACTGTGACTGACATAAATTGTCCCAAATGCTTCTGACTGCGCCGGAGAAACATTCACACAATTTGCAGATAGTTGCATTCATGCTGGTAATCTCAAAATAGTAAAGCTCTAATAACACAAAGCTACGTTCATGCTGGTAATCTCAAAACAGTAAAGCTCTAATAAAACAAATCTACGTTGATGCTGGTAATCTCAAAATAGTAAAGTTCTCATAACACAAAATTACGCTCATGCTGGTCATCTGAAAAAAGCAACTTTCTAATAGCACAACCAAACAGTAGTGGTTTCGAAATGCATGCTAAGGTAATTTTCATTATCCATGCTGCTATGTTGATGTCATCTGATATAGTCACACATGCATACTGGCGCTGGTATTATGGGAATTACTTTGTCTCTACTCACTATTTGTATGCTCTTCTAATGAGGAGAGTAAACTGTAGAGTTGCAGTGCTGCTGACACTATCCCCATTCTGGTGGTGCTGCACTGCAGCGGGTGGGAGGGACTTTTAAAATGCTGTTTCTCAGTAAACACAATATGGATAGAGACGGGCACTAAATTGATGGAGAGTGGTAAAAAAAAGAGGCATCACCAGTTAGGAAGGACGTGAGTGGAGCGGTGGGGGCGGTAATGTAGGGAATGACACTAGTGTGGAAGTAGAGAGAAGTCCATAAGAGAGTCGATTGAGGTTTGAGGGTGCAAAACTTCCTCATAAAGTGGAGTGACTATACTTGGAAAGAAGGGTGCAAAGGAGAAAGGCAGTGCCCCTGTGAATGTTAGAGGGAGTCCTATCATTGGGGAAGGCGGTGGCATGAAGTACAGAGAAAGGTGAGGCAAGGATTCATTTGTGCTGGTGGTTGCAGGTTGTTTCCAACAGGACCCATCAGAATTTAATGCAGAGTCAGAGAGGGAGAAAAGAGAGAGGACATACATGTAGGAATAAGCATTTGCAATGCAATAGGTCTCGCATTAGGAAAGTGTGAGCTATTGGTATTGTAAATGATAATTTATTTTAATAGGTGTTGGCTTTGAAAATATATAAATTAATAGCATTGTTATTCACAAAGCCAATAGCTAACACTTTCCTAATGCGAGTCCTATTGGCTATGGCAATGCTTATTGGTAGCAAGCAAGGACAGTGCTGTTGTGGTACTGAGTGATGATGTGGTTGGGCTGAGTGATGTGGTGGTGTCCCAGAGTGATGTGGTGGTGTCCCAGAGTGATGTGGTGGTATTCCTGAGTGATGTGGTGGTGTTCCTGAGTGATGTGGTGGTGTCCCAGAGTGATGTGGTGGTGTCTCAGAGTAATGTGGTGGTGTCTCAGAGTGATGGGGTGGTGTCCCAGAGTGATGGGGTGGTGTCCCAGAGTGATGGGGTGGTGTCCCAGAGTGATGTGGTGGTGTCCCAGAGTGATGTGGTGGTGTCCCAGAGTGATGTGGTGGTGTCCCAGAGTGATGTGGTGGTGTCCCAGAGTGATGTGGTGGTGTCCCAGAGTGATGTGGTGGTGTCTGTGAGTGATGCGGTGGTGTCCCTGAGTGATGTGGTGGTGTTCCAGAGTGATGGGGTGGTGTCCCAGAGTGATGGGGTGGTGTCCCAGAGTGATGTGGTGGTGTCCTAGAGTGATGTGGTGGTGTCCTAGAGTGATGTGGTGGTGTCCTAGAGTGATGTGGTGGTGTCCTAGAGTGACGTGGTGGTGTCCTAGAGTGATGTGGTGGTGTCCTAGAGTGATGTGGTGGTGTCCTAGAGTGATGTGGTGGTGTCCTAGAGTGATGTGGTGGTGTCCTAGAGTGATGTGGTGGTGTCCTAGAGTGATGTGGTGGTGTCCTAGAGTGATATGGTGGTGTCCCTGAGCGATGTGGTGTGTGCAGCAGTGTGAGGCGTGCAGCAGTGTGAGGCCTGCAGCAGTGTGAGGCGTGCTGCGTGCAGCTGTGTGAGGCCTGCAGCAGTGTGAGGCGTGCTGCGTGCAGCAGTGTGAGGCCTGCAGCAGTGTGAGGCGTGCTGCGTGCGGCAGTGTGTGGCGTGCAGCAGTGTGTGGCGTGCGGCAGTGTGCGGCGTGCGGCAGTGTGCGGCAGTGTGCGGCGTGCGGCAGTGTGCGGCGTGCGGCAGTGTGTGGCGTGCGGCAGTGTGTGGCGTGCGGCAGTGTGTGGCGTGCGGCAGTGTGTGGCGTGCAGCAGTGTGAGTTGTGCGGTAGTGTGCAGCATGCAGCAGTGTGAGTAATGCAGCGGTGTGCAGCAGTGGGTGGCGTGCAGTAGTGGGTGGCGTGCAGCAGTGTGTGGCATGCAGCAGTGTGTGGCGTGCAGCAGTGTGTGGCGTGCGGCAGTGTGTGGCGTGCGGCAGTGTGTGGCGTGCAGCAGTGTGATGCGTGCAGCAGTGTGATGCGTGCAGCAGTGTGATGCGTGCAGCAGTGTGATGCGTGCAGCAGTGTGTGAGGTGTGCAGCAGTGTGAGGTGTGCAGCAGTGTGAGGTGTGCAGCAGTGTGAGGTGTGCAGCAGTGTGAGGTGTGCAGCAGTGTGAGGTGTGCAGCAGTGTGAGGCGTGCAGCAGTGTGAGGCGTGCAGCAGTGTGAGGCGTGCAGCAGTGTGAGGCGTGCAGCAGTGTGAGGCGTGCAGGAGTGTGAGGCGTGCAGGAGTGTGAGGCGTGCAGGAGTGTGAGGCGTGCAGGAGTGTGAGGCGTGCAGGAGTGTGAGGCGTGCAGGAGTGTGAGGCGTGCAGGAGTGTGAGGCGTGCAGGAGTGTGAGGCGTGCAGGAGTGTGAGGCGTGCAGGAGTGTGAGGCGTGCAGGAGTGTGAGGCGTGCAGGAGTGTGAGGCGTGCAGGAGTGTGAGGCGTGCAGGAGTGTGAGGCGTGCAGGAGTGTGAGGCGTGCAGGAGTGTGAGGCGTGCAGGAGTGTGAGGCGTGCAGGAGTGTGAGGCGTGCAGGAGTGTGAGGCGTGCAGGAGTGTGAGGCGTGCAGGAGTGTGAGGCGTGCAGGAGTGTGAGGCGTGCAGGAGTGTGAGGCGTGCAGGAGTGTGAGGCGTGCAGGAGTGTGAGGCGTGCAGGAGTGTGAGGCGTGCAGCAGTGTGAGGCGTGCAGCAGAGTGCGGCGTGCAGCAGAGTGCGGCGTGCAGCAGAGTGCGGCGTGCAGCAGTGCGCGGCGTGCAGCAGTGCGAGGCGTGCAGCAGTGCGAGGCGTGCAGCAGTGCGAGGCGTGCAGCAGTATGAGGCGTTGTATTTGTAAGGGGTTTACCCAAACATAGTCACTGGGACCTGGGTTATGTAAGTACTGAGAAGGAGGGGTCCCAGCATAAATATAACAATGAACACACAATTTACAAAAGAATTTAGAAAGACAATGAATCAATCTGCATTGTTTTTATTCACAATGGGGATAGGTTTATCGAATATAGTATCAGATAGTGTGTGGCGTGTGGCAGTGTGGCGTGCGGCAGTGTGTGGCGTGCAGCAGTGTGTGGCGTGCAGCAGTGTGTGGCGTGCAGCAGTGTGTGGCGTGCGGCAGTGTGTGGCGTGCGGCAGTGTGTGGCGTGCGGCAGTGTGTGGCGTGCGGCAGTGTGTGGCGTGCGGCAGTGTGTGGCGTGCGGCAGTGTGTGGCGTGCGGCAGTGTGTGGCGTGCGGCAGTGTGTGGCGTGCGGCAGTGTGTGGCGTGCGGCAGTGTGTGGCGTGCGGCAGTGTGTGGCGTGCGGCAGTGTGTGGCGTGCGGCAGTGTGTGGCGTGCGGCAGTGTGTGGCGTGCGGCAGTGTGTGGCGTGCGGCAGTGTGAGGCGTGCGGCAGTGTGAGTTGTGCGGTAGTATGCAGCATGCAGCAGTGTGAGTAATGCAGCGGTGTGCATCGTGCAGCAGTGTGCGGCGTGCAGCAGTGGGTGGCGTGCAGTAGTATGTGGCGTGCAGCAGTGTGAGGAGTGAGGTGAGAGGGTGTGTGAAGGTGACAGGGTGTGTGAGGGTGAGTGGGTGTGTGAGGGTGAGTGAGGGTGTGTGAGGTGAGGGTGTGAGGTGAGGGTGAGGGTGTGTGAGGGTGAGGGGGTGTAAGGGTGAGGGTGTGTGAGAGTGAGGGTGTGTGAGGGTGAGGGGGTAGGGGGTGAGAGGGTGTGTGAGGGTGAGAGGATGTGTGAGGGTGAGTGAGGGTGTGTGAGGTGAGGGTGTGGGGGTGTGAAGGTGAGGGGTGAGGGGGTGAGAGGGTGTGTGAGGGTGAGAGGGTGTGTGAGGGTGAGAGGGTGTGTGAGGGTGAGAGGGTGTGTGAGGGTGAGAGGGTGTGTGAGGGTGAGAGGGTGTGTGAGGGTGAGAGGGTGTGTGAGGGTGAGAAGTTGTGTGAGGGTGAGGGTGTGTGAGGGTGAGGGTGTGTGAGGGGGTATGAGGGTGAGAGGGTGTGAGAGTGAGGGGGTGTGGGGGTGTGGGGGTCTGAGGGTGTGTGGGTGTGTGGGGGGGTGAGGGGTATGAGGGTGAGGGTGGGTGAGAGTGTGTGTGAGGGTGTGTAAGGGTGAAAGGGTGTGTGAGGGTGAGAGGGTGGGTGAGTGAGGGTGAGGGGGGGTGAGGGGGTGAGGATTAGTTTGAGACGTGAGACATTTCAAATGTGTAAAAAAATTGAAACTTAAAACATGTTTCTTAAAATACGATTAGAACCCAAAAGTGCGAAGTGCACAGCTATCTAAATACAAAGTCTTGATCTGCTGGTGTACTGGGTTTATGACACTGACCTGGTAACATTACATTTTAAGTCTGAGGGTTCACTGAAGGAAGGATGGAGTAGCAGACACATCCATAAAACCTCGACTCCTAGCTCATTTATGGGAAAAAGCAACCAAGCAAAGCAGATGCACAGCTCAGCAGGCGCTCATGTGAGAACATAGCCGTTGCGTATGAAAAGTGTGATAAAGCAGAAAGAATACAGAGCAGCGGGGCAGCATGCCAGGTCCGTCATTCGGGGGAAGTGCACAAAGCAGAGGGGCACACTGGTGAGAGGGCCATAAAAGCACAGATGCGGGGGGAAGAGCAACAGCAGGGAGACAGCTGAAACAGCCCTGCCGCTGCGCCTTGGGTTTAAACTAACGCCAATTAAGTCATTTTCACTGCATTCCAACACAAAAAAAGACTAAGTAAAGCATGTGAAATGTAAGCAAAATCTGCAGGCTCTTTTTCAGGGAACCAATTTAGCTCCTTGGATAGTGTAGAGCATAAAAAAATCACAAGTAAAGGGATCCGGCTACTCTGTGTTCACCGCTAACAAAATGGTTGCAACACTGGAGTAGATTTGAACGAAATAAAAAGTTTTCCAAACAGTCCTGTAACTCTGAAAGGTTTAAAAACATAAGGAAGAGTCGGTGAAAAGAAAATTCATGAGTGCAGGGGTGGAAGACTGAATACTGTGGTAGGCGATTCGTTTTCTCCTTAATTGCAGTGTTGTATTTACCTCATGTCCAGCCAATGACCTCTTGGTTAACTTCGCGTCCTTAAGCAGACTAGCCCTGAAATGGCAGTACTCGTTGCAGGCAAGGATAGCAAGTCTATTTGTCTGCTCGCCGTTTGTTTGCACGCTGCCCTATGAGTTAAATAGCACTTATCTAAAAGGACAGCTTTGCTCAAGTCTCTCGTTGTCTTTTCACCATGTCACGAAGCCGACACTGAGTGCCAGTTCTGGTGACACCTACAAGTTGATTTAGGAAGAATGTGAAAGCATTTCTTCGTGGCTCTGGCAGTTCACATGCTAAAGTTCATGCACTTAAATATTTATTTACCATTAGTGACCGAGCATTTACAAACTGCAATGTGTACACACGCTTCTCTTTTGAAAATAGAAATGCTACAGCTGCGAAGCCCGAATGGAAATGCTTTTACACACACTGCTTTTGAAAAATATAAATGTCGCTGTGAAGCTTGTACCTTGTAGGAGCCCCCCTGGGCGTGTGTAAGAGGGGTGTAGGGAGTCGGGGAGGGTCGGGCAGACCAGGGAATGGAATACGAATAAGGAAGCGTTAACACTTGCTTAAGAAAGGCTCCGTTTGTGCTCAGAGGGTGGCGAGGGCTGGTGATGCGAAGCAGGAGGGAGAAGCTAAATTATAATGCTGAAGCAGAGGTCAGAATTCACAGTCATTATCTTCGGTCCGTAACGTATTGATGCGGACTACGGACCTGTTCGAGTCTCCCTTTCTCTCAATGCCTATTAAAAAAAAGAAAAACTGTGTTAAATGGGAAACAAAATAATAAATGTGCCTGTTGCAGTACGGCAAATGGATGAACTCCCGGAGGGTGAATGCAAGGGTTTGCTTCAACAAATAACAACAACAAAAAAGTGATCTCTGCGGGTTGGGGGTAGGAAAAAACTGAAAAAAATATAAATGCAGATGTGAAGCCCCTACATTGTAGGCGCCCGCGGGACCTGTGCAGGAGGGGTGTAGGGAGTGACGGAGTGGTCGGGCAGACCAGGGAATGGCTTTGGGAGGAGGAAAAACAAAGTGTTAACACTTGCTTAAGAAAGGCTCCGTTTGTGCTCAGAGGGTGGGGAGGGCTGGTAATGCGAAGCAGTAGAGGGGAAGCTAAATTGTAATGCTGAAGCGGAGGTCAGCATTCACAGTCATTATCTTCGGTCCGTACCGTACTGATGCGGACTACGGACCGGTTCGAGTCTCCCTTACTGTCTGTGCCCAATAATAACAATCTCTCGGCATTGCTGTGGCGGGGAGCGGGAGCGCATTCCTTTGAAGTTTGATGCGGGGGAGCGGCAGCCTTTGAAGTCCGATTGGGGCAGGGGAGCGGCAGCCTCGGAAGTCTGATGCGAGGCACAGATAAATGGTGGTGTGTGACGTGGCTGGCGTTGTGCACGCGCATAGATCACATGAACTGTGGCTAATCCGCCGTTTTGGTAGAGTTTTCTTTTCCCCTTAGTATAATGTCGCAGGAGCAATGCGCAAGCGCATTGGCTCAGGCGAGACCTAAAAAAGAGCAGAGTTACGATGCAGGGTGAAAAAAAAAAAAGGCCCAGTAGACACATGAAGTTTAGGATGGTAGAAGTAAGAACCGTGAGGTAGAGCACAACTAGGCATCTTCGGTATTAGCCATCCGTGGCATTTAAAATGTCCGGCATTTGGCAACCACGGTCTGCAGTGCTGGGAAAGGCCAAGAGTGGTCGGGAGGACACTTTCTGTGGCGTAGTCAATGAAAAAACACTATATATATTTTGTGTCATGTCTGATTGACGTATCATAATCCGTGCCTGCCCACACTTTGAGGGGTAACCCAAACGCTGTCCATGGTAGATTTACAGAATTGAGTATTGCTCATTAAAATGCCTATCAGCTGTGAGAGGTAAGGAGAGCTTACCTAAAAAGAACAGTTTTTCATTGCTTCCAGCCACTGTCTATATCGTTTTGTAAGGAATCTTTGGTTTAATGAGAATTCTTCCTTTTTATTTCATAAGTGTTCACAGAATACCAGATGGCTGTGAGCACATTTGTCCTGCTCTTGACACATTTATACCTTCCTCCACTTGAAGATAACTGATGTAACCTGCTGTAAATTAAGACGGTAAATTGTCAGGTGGGGATTACAGCGTCGCAGTAATCAATACTTTACTGATAGCTCCGGCAGTTTATTCCTATGAAATATGCAGGCTGGAAGGTGGAAAATCAATGTCTGGAAATGAAAAACAGGTGTCAAGTTCGACAGGGACATCATGTGTCTTTTATGATCGGAGGCCACAGGCTAGCGTCGGTAAACACAGCAGTAATTCTGTCAAGCACAATATGCGAAGGAATAATGAAAGCCGAAAACAAAACATTCATTGCCATGAGCGTGCTTCCATAACACAGCACAGAGAGGAAGCTAGCGAAGAGGGAAGGAAAATGCTGCGAGAACCTCGGCATTAAGACACTGGAGAATGATCATGTGTTCCTCTTCACTTTAGGAGCGGAAGTAAAACTCTCGCATACGATGCTGTCCTATATTTAACCCTATCCATGTTGATGACGGAACCGCTCCGTCATCAGCCGCGGTGGCGCTGTGCTGATGACGGAGCGGTTCCGTCATGGCCCGGCCGCTGCGCCTGCGCGGCGCGTTCTATTGTGTGGGAGGGGCCATGACGGAACCGCTCCGTCATAAGCACAGCTCAACCGCGGCTGGTGACGGAGCGGTTCCGTCACCAGCATGCGCCCGTCGCGCGGCTGCCCCGCCCCCTTAGCACTGCGGCGGAATAGACGGCCCAGTGAAGGGGTTAAAGAAAAATCCAAGAAATTGCAGGCTCACCCTTTTTTTAACACGACCAATCACCAAGGGGCTTGTGTGCAAAGACGAGTGACTTTCTACACCCATTGGTATGAATGACGACTGTGGGCCACAAGCCGTCCTAGAGATATCCAGATGTGCACACAGGCGTAGAGAGGCAGTCAAGATACCAAGACATGGGTGTGGATGAGCATAGTGGATAAATGGCGGAGTATGCAAATTGGACTTGCATGAATTGTGATCTCAGTCCGTGTGTCAGGGGCGGCTCCTCCGCTATGGCGGAGGTGCGTCGCCTCACTACTTTTGAGCAGAGGAGTAAAGGAAATATAAAATGATAATAACTTTTAGTTATTATCATTTTATGTGTTTAATGCGGGTGGGTGGGGCTGCACTGCTCTCTGGGCAGGGGATGAGTGTTTTTTCCACTCCTAAGTGCGCAATGACTAACCAGACATGCACACTTTCCTCGTTCTCCATTACAGTCTGCTTGGAGAATAAGCCCAGGCCCCCGTTCTCTGGTTGAGCGTAGAACCGGATGCTTAAAACCAAGCACAACACTGCATTGCAACGTTGTGGTTGGTCAGGAAAGCCTGGATGCTTACGAATCACAATGCTGCTGTGCAGCGTTGTGATTGGTCAGAGGAGCCTTTTGCTTCCTGTGTCTCGGTTGAATGTATGTTGTTATCCCGCAGTCTTTTTCCCCGCAGGGAATCACAACGTGGTCGTTACAACGACCGCGCTGTGATTCCACATGCCATTACTCCGCAAGTCCGGACAACGAGTTGCGGAGGTGGTGGGGGTGGGGGGGGCTGGATGTTGGAATAGTATAATTTACTATTCCAACTCCAGTCTGTGCGGACACTAGGGAAGGTGTTGGATTTTGAATCCAACCCCCCCCCCCCCCCCTCTCCATAAGTTGTTGTTCCGACTTGCAGAGTAATGGTATGCGGAATCACAACGCGGTTGTTGTGACGACCGCATTGTGATTCCCTGCGGGGAAAAAGTTTTGTGGTAAACGTTGTTTACCTTCTCAGTCTGACGAGGACAGCAGGAGCAGAGACGCAGGGTCGCCGCTGCAAGGTAAGTGTTGCTTTTATTATTAATTTTGTTACCGTCTTTCCCCCCACCACCCTCTCCCCTCGCGTCCCCACTCCTGTGTGCCCGCACCTGCCTCGCCACCCACAAATAATGCCTACCGCCACTGGTCCGTGTTTTAAATGGGAATGTACAAGTGCAGTTACTCACTCTCTAAAGTACCTGTTTGCTCCTGACAAATGCTGGTACTCTCCCATTAAATATATTGCAGCAGTGCTAAGAAGTGCAGGTACTCTCCCTTTCAAATTAAAGAAGTGCAGGTACTCAGTAACAGACAGTACCGGCCCATTTAAAGCAGTGATTTCACACTTTGTAAAATGTAAGCAACACAAATTGTCTTTACGTAAAACCAAAGACATTATAGCATTCAGAAGGAGTCAGAAATGCTGAAGTGACTATTTGGCCTTACATTTTAACACAAGAAAACATATATGCACTTTATAATATAAAACTGCTATTGGAAAAGGAATACTCATGAATTAGTGGGCTGTATATAAATATGTATTTACGGTAAAAATAAAAGTCTAAAAGAAGGTATAATTGACATTGTTAGCTTGCCTTAAATTGTTTTTTTTTTTAAATCTCAAATTCCCTTCTGCAAGTATTTTGTTTTTGTTTTTATTAGATTTTCACAAACATATATGCCTCACAATTTCCATAGCATATTCAGTATTGGTATCATGATTGCGTAGCAAACATCTGAGTACATTAGCCATTTGCCTCAACACTTCCACACACATCTAAACATCAAAGCTGTTCTTCACATTTGTAACCCATGTTAAATATGATAAACATCTTACGCTCCATAGCTCCCTCCCACGCACCAATACTTGTGTTCGTCAATATAACCGCCTATTCTATTGCAACAGGTATCACATAAAAAAGGGCCGCTTTCTACAATCCCTTTCAATTCCACACCATATAATATAGCTGTGCATATCCTCCACCAGTGTCCTAATTCAGGGTTGCCTACTATCTCAAGGGTTAGTCAGTAGGGTAATAATCTGAGCCCCTGTCATAAAATCTCCTGCCACTTTGTTGTCTCGCCTAGTCTGTCTCATCAGTATTTCCTCTACTGTAAACCATCCCATCCACCTATCAGCCGTTGACTGACAAGCACCAAGCCAGTGAATGACTATTCTCCTCTTGACGAGCACTACTCCCAGTAGGAAGAGTGTCCTAATCATTTCCCCCTTTTTAGGTCGAGCCTGGGCAGCGCATGCGGTGCTCTGCGAGGCATGCTGTGTTTGCGTATGTACTTGAAGCTCCGCCCACTCTCCGGCCATGTTGGTATTTGGCTTGTGTCATTGTCCTTCGTAAATGCTGGCTTCTGATTCGTTAATAGGCGTGTTAGTCCCTCCTTAATACCGCCTTGCCTTCATTTTTAACCTCCCATGAGGAGTTGCCCTTTTACGTAGGTCTTATTTAGTCTGTAAGCACTAGTTTCTTTAATGAGTTTCTCCTACTACAGGCACAACATGCTTTCCTGAACCATTCAGTGCGCCATGCGTGCGTTCACTTTCCAAGCAGCCCGGGACATTGGCACCTGCTTCTATAAAATGCAGTAGGTCTCGAATTTACAAGAGTTTGAGCTTTTGCCATTGTAAAGGACAATGCCTTATATTTATTTGTTAATTATCAAAACAGATAAATAAAAGGCATTGTCATTTACAATGCCAATAGCTTAAACTCTCGCAAATGCAAGAACTATTGCATTGCAAATGCTTTTTTTCTTTGGGCAGCGGTCCTAGGACTCAGTTTCGAATCATGGGCTACATCACTCATCCTCTGCTACATCACTCATCCTGTGCTACCTGAATCCGACCAAAAATCTCTCATCTTTGTACAGTACCATATCAAGTGTCCAAATCTATTATTATTATTGTGTATTATGATTTAAGAGACATGTACAGATTTGCTGGATTTACCTGTCACCACTAATTACTAGCCAATGAACAGTGATTTGCATTTTGTGATTATTGGGTGACTGTTGTGCTTTTAATATATGGCAATTCATGAGCATTCGTGATATTGATAAGTACATGTATCTATTTTATTTATTTATTGAAATATCTTTTATATTGTATAACCAAATTTTTCATAATCTACTTGGAACACGTCTGATTATTCAGATATATTTGCTTGAGTTATTTCATAATTGCTAGTGGCTGTATTTACTTGATACCAGCCACATATATTGATACAAAACTTTATGCAAGTTACTGCTTCTGGAGCATCTTTTTTGGTTTTGAAAGTTTTTACAGAGTCTCTCTGGTTGGTAGCCCTATTGTACTTGCTGAAAAAACAGGCATTGCGGGAGGAAGACCATTTTTGCCATAGCAATCCTGACCCTTTACGGATAGCAGCAATGTGTTCCAAAATTTCATGACGCATGAAGTCCTGTCACCACTTGCCCCTTGTTCAGTTGTGATAGATCACTGTATCGTGACATGAGATGTACAACCCCAAGTATTGAAAGTGCATGCTTACCCATGCCAAACCGACCAGTGGCAAGCAACCAGCCCTCAGCTTCCGGAGCACGACCAGTGGGAACAGTTTTGACTTTAGTCAGTTAATTTGCAGCCCTGATACCACCCCAAATTTCTCCAAAGTGTGTAGCAGTATAGGAACTGCATACGCCGACAGCCTGACATAGACTAAGGCATCGTCTGCATACATAGACACCACTTGGGTGCCCTCCCCATCTGAATGCCCCACTGCTGCAGCACACTCCCTAGTCAGCAAGCCAATTTCCCCATGGCTGGGTGAGCTACAATGGAGAAAGGGGACCCCTCCTGCCTTGTCTTCCACTTCACCGCAGACTGCTCCAAAACCACCTGTCCTGTGCCCACCCGCCTTGGGGTTAGTATATACAGTTTGATCCTTTTTAATATAATTGTGCCCTAGTCAACTCTTCACACATGTACGACCAGGTCACAATATTAAAGGCTTGCTCATTGCCAAATAGGGACAAAGCAAACTCCTCTCCATCTAAGAGCATCAGCTAGCCTGTGTAAATTGCAGGTCGTGATTCTCCTTAAACCCACACTGGTCCTCATCAACCAGATCAGGAATCACTTCAACTAGTCTAGTTGCCAGTACTTTGCTGAGTATCTTTCTGTCTATATGTAGCAGTGAAAGGGGGCAACGTGCAAACGTTTCTTCTGGGTCAATACCTGCCTTACGTATAAGCACTGTCAGTGCCTCTCGCATCGACACTGGGGGTAACCCCTCTCGTATGCCTTAGTGTAAACTTCCAGCAGTTGTTCTACCAACAACCCCACATTGGCCTGATTGAAGCAGCCCATCTGCCCCAGGGGTCTTTTTCCTTGGCAATGAATTGCATGGCCTCTCTAAGCTCTCGCTTCACTGACATTTGCAAATTAGGACCTCAATTCAAAACTCGCTCAACAGCCATGTAAACCATAACTTGCACACCACATGCCATGCTCGTGAGAGTACCCTTAATGATACAGATGCAATCACAAATGTTTCAAATCACCTTTCAGGTTACAGTATCTTGTCAGAGACTACTAAGAATGCAGTGACATTCATTGGTTTATGTTCTATACTTTACATTTTGCTTTTAAATGCTATTTATTGGTTTATTTATACATTGTGAGGGCATAAACAGCTTTTGGTGTATATTTCATGGCTTTCAGAAGCATATCTTACACATGAACTGCAGTCACGCATCTTTTATTGAAGGCAGGCCTGGGTTCCATCCTGTGACTTTTGAAACCGCAATCCTGCATATCTAATGTATACTTAAACTCCTAGAGAACACATCAAAGTGCCCATGAGGTCTTAAGAAAGTGCAGCGAAGCGGCTTTATTTATAGGTAATGCTTCTCAGGGACACATTAATCAGTAACCAATACAGCATAGTGCTGTTATGTCCACAGAACCGGAAGTAGCGTAATGAAAATGTATTCACTTAAAGGGAAAAATGTTTGGAAGCCCCTAAGAGCCTGCGATTTGCCAGCGTGTGCCCTTCTGTGCAGAGTAATTATTTAATGGAATGGTTTGTTTGCCATACTGAACTCGGAGGAATGCATGTATAGAAATTATTGGTAAAAGCTTTCAAGATGACGAGTAATTGCCACACTCGCATGGTACATAGCAACAGAACGCAATTTCCTGTTTCTCGAAAAGGTCCACGTTGACCATTTCTGGAGGTGAACGGGTTGAAAAGCTTTTTAGCTGCATATCAGCGTTTTAAATTATTGGGTTAATTTATTTCTTGGTAATAACTTCCTGAAACGCGCCGCTCTATGTGTGTGTTTTTTTAATGTTCTTCTTACCTGTACAGTGTTTGTTGTTCCATTTCCCGCATGAACCTGCACAAGTTATGACCCCACCCCCACCCCCCGCTTGGTCTTGCTTCATAGGTTCCTCGCAGTGACCGTGTGTAGGACCTGTATAATTTGAACAGTGAATAGTCCTATTGTGTGGCTAAGCAGACCTTGAAGTTCAGATTTTTTAAATTTATTTTTAAAGTTTTATATAGCGTAAACTAGACCCGAGACATCGGGTATCAGAGCGCTTTACATGAGCACCAGTTTTGTTACAGATGGACACATTCATTTTTTTATTGGTAAGCACGGGAGATTAAGTGATTTGCCCTGAATCACAGGATGTTGAGCGTTGTTGCCGAGACTCTAACCCGGTTCCCCAACTTCGAGGCCTCCCTCGATCCGCGCTAACCAGGACTCGTACACGCCGATGAAAGTACTTTACTTAGGCAAGTGTAAAGGCACGTAACGCGGGGGACTTGCTCCATCCTCAAGTTGTATAAGGAAATCAGACGGTGGAGACACATTTACAGTGCTCCTTAACAGGATACTGAGAGGTTTGGCAAGTGTCCCTCTACAAAAATTCAATTGAAAGCTGGATCTAAAAGACTCTGTGGACACATCCATTTACTTATAGAGCCGTATATTTTATAAAAAAAAGTCAAGACTCGTGTCAAATAAGGTGATCCCAGAAATACAAATGAATTTCAGGAATTATCTACAAAAGGATCGTTGATTGGAAGACGTACTTAATACGAATACCTAATCCTGACAAAGGATCATCTCACTAGAATCTCTCCTGAGCCTAAAATACTTGCTCTTCTATATCCCCTGGATAATTGGCTTGTTTCATTGGAAGTGGTCCTGAAGAAGGTGGCCTTACGTCGCCGAAACGCGCGTCGACCAAGTGCGGGGTCTCACATTGATCTTGGAGACCTGTACCCATGATTTTACTTCCGTGTTACAAATGGTGTGGTGATGTATGTAGTTAGTGAGAATGTTGAGATTGTTTTTAATGCGTGTGTATGTTGGTACTTTCTTTTTCTAACCAAAAAGGGGGTTTGCTGTACTGTTCCTAAAGAAGTCAGAGGTAGGAAAGTTCTTGCTGGCGTGACCAAGTAGAAGGGAAAGAAGGGGATACTATTAATACCCTGGGGAATCCATTATGTTGGACATATTTGCCTCACACACCCCGAGGAGTGTCATGCTTCATCATCGGCAGTTGCTCCTCGTCGGGGAGGCGGTGCAATCCCCGACGGGCACACCTCAGAGAGGGGCTCTTTGGCGGAGATCTTTTTTCCAACTGCCTGTAGGTGAAGTGGGGGTATGCGGGCAGGAAGGTGTGTACCTATGGTAAGGCAGCTAAAATGTAGATAGGGGTACCGGAACGGACTTTATTCAGGGGGTCCCCTAGCTACGGTTAAAAAGTGAAACTAGTCCCCTAGGTGTCAACCAATTATGTTGTGTTACCCTAGAAGATACTAGTGGTGCATGTGGTCAACATGTTTCTCGCTCATGGTAAATTTACCGCGATTCTTCAGGACCAAAGTGAAGACAACAACATGCTTGTGTCATACTCGAGCTCGGCGGGGAGGGGTAGGTGAATGACCCAGAACGCAACAGACTACAGCAACACTCTGTGCTTAGAGTTGTGATTCAGCCCTGCCGAACACTCATGTGGCCTCTAGGTTCTGATCGTTAGACATAGACATAGGAGGACCCACGAAGGTAAACCATTCCAACACATATGACACAAGCATGTTGTTGTCTTCACTTTGGTCCTGAAGAATCGCGGTAAATTTACCATGAGCGAGAAACATGTTGACCACATGCACCACTAGTATCTTCTAGGGTAACACAACATAATTGGTTGACACCTAGGGGACTAGTTTCACTTTTTAACCGTAGCTAGGGGACCCCCTGAATAAAGTCCGTTCCGGTACCCCTATCTACATTTTAGCTGCCTTACCATAGGTACACACCTTCCTGCCCGCATACCCCCACTTCACCTACAGGCAGTTGGAAAAAAGATCTCCGCCAAAGAGCCCCTCTCTGAGGTGTGCCCGTCGGGGATTGCACCGCCTCCCCGACGAGGAGCAACTGCCGATGATGAAGCATGACACTCCTCGGGGTGTGTGAGGCAAATATGTCCAACATAATGGATTCCCCAGGGTATTAATAGTATCCCCTTCTTTCCCTTCTACTTGGTCACGCCAGCAAGAACTTTCCTACCTCTGACTTCTTTAGGAACAGTACAGCAAACCCCCTTTTTGGTTTGATTTCCTAGTACCTTGTACAGACACTAAGCTGTTACTGGACCTTCCACTATTTTTAGTGGTAAATAGTGTCCCTTGCCTCCCTCCTTCTTTGGAATCTACTTTCTTTTTCTACCAGGGGGTTAATGAATTGTGTATTAATTTGTAGCAATTTAATCTTGTATATAGTCTTGATCTGTATGCACTTTTTTATGTTTTTTTGTTTACACTATTTATTATAAAAAAATGCTTTGTCTTTATAAAAATTGGTAATTTTCTAATACATGAGGAACTGATAAAGGAATGTTACTTGATGCAAACTAATGGAATTTATATTTACAAAAATGAAATAAATGATATATATTTTTGAAAGAATGTAAGTCATTGTTGAGCCTTTGTCACCAATATTTGATTATAATTCGATATACCATTGTACTAAAATCATGTGGTAGGTAAGGGAAATTTGTTCTCTCTGTTATGTTGTCTCATTCCACTCCTTCCTGGACTTGATCAAGTCTTGAGGGGGTCCCATCATTTCTGCTAATACCAACTTCGAGGTCCACCGCTCTAGCCGTAAGGCTACATCCTCTCCCCTTGATTGTTGATTGTAGCCAATTGGTCACAATTATGCGGCTCTCCTGTACGGACTGCTCATAGTGTTCAAGTTACTTAATAAAAAATGTTTGGGGAAAAACATTCTTGCTTGTGCCCAGACAACATTATTTTGTATTGAACGTTCTTTAAATGCCATTGTCGACATCCGCCATGCCGCTTTGTTATTACATTGCCATTGTGAACACTGTTTTCCACTTTGAAGGAGACATGACATTTACATTTCTGTTTCTGCACAGGGTGGTGAAAGCTTGGGACAGACCTGGTACATAAGTGGCTTCTGTCACTGTCCGCCCCAATGTCTTGATCAGAACTGCAGTCCAGTTGGCAGAGGTTGACTATAGGTCTCGTCCCTCAGTAGCAGACATACAGCACGAATCAAAGTGGCATATTTACAAGGGGATACTGGCAGCAGAACCTCACTTTTGGTGAGGTTCTGCTGGCAATATCCCCTTCTCCTTATTTACAAAGCGGCGTTAAGGTCCATTTCACCCTTTACTTAGCATGAAAGGGACGTGTGTTCCAGTGGAACTTCCGCTGCCACACACACTGCTTTTTGAGGCTGCCCCATATTTACAAGGCTAGAGCAACGCCAAAAACTAAGACCTGGGAATTCCTGGTCTTAGACTGGCAATATAAGGAAAAATTACTAATTTCTCTCATTTTTTTCTCTTTCCATGTGTTCTGGATTCTGCAGCACACACAGAAAGAGCAAATCGCTTTTCAAGATTGTTTATGTGCAGGAAGCCTCATGAATCTTTCCATGGTAGTAGATGTTACTTCAATTTAGAATTGTTTTTGTTGTAGTTTTTATTTTTGCATATACAGCATAGGACCTTTAAGAGAGTCCAGTAACTAAGTTATAATGTGAAATTAGAGTATGAGGTAGTCATGATGGTTATAAATTGTGCCAATGAATAAATATGGGAGACGACGGAACCTTAAACATGACTAGTTCATATTCACATCAGAGATGCAATTATTTAGATCAGGGTGGGTCAGTTATCTTGAGTGCCTTTTGCCTTGACGCACATGTCTTTTCAATGCAATCTGGGGTTATTGCAGAGATTGGATGGGCCAACTATTGGGTGATGGGGAGTTTCAGTGTAGAAGGCCCAAGATGTAAAAGTCCCAGAACTAGGAGGCAAAACATGGTGGCTTTGATGTTGTTTGAAGGTTGTGATTGGTGGATCTAAGATTTTGATCTGGTGTGTAGTATGGTAGAGTATCAGAGAGGGTGTTCGGAGCCGTGTCATTTGCTGATTTGAAAGTTGTGGCCAATTAATGCCTATTCCAATAATTAAAGATAGTTACTGAACAGCAATGGGTTAATTCGTATTTTTGCTATATTGAATGGTGTGAGTCTAGGGCACGGATACTCAAAAACATTGGCCCAGGGGCCGCAAAATATGGTCTGTAGTGTGATCGAGGGCTGCAGTGATACCTGCAGGGTGGGGGTAGAGGATCTGGGTGGGGCAGGGATTCTGTAAGGAGGCCTAAAAATTTTTTAAATAAACAGGCAAGCATTTATTTGCAGATTAATAAATGCTTGCACGTTTATTTAACTTTTTTTCAAAAATATTTTTGCTCAGCAACTGAACAGCAGCTCATGCTGCTGTTCACCAGGGGGGCCACACGTAAAGGTTAAGAGGGCCGCAAGCGCCCCCCAGGCCATACTTTGAGTATCACTGGTCTAGGGTGACCTAACACTAATATAAAAGATTTTTAAAATGTAATAATCTGTCCTCACAGGTATCAGTGGCTCTTGTGCTCGGAAAAGTTACTTGTTGGAACCTAGGTACTCTGACATCTTGAAACATAAGTGACCTGTAACATGGTGCAGGCCATGGAGGAAAAATTGCAAGTAGTTTACCAGGACAGTCATGAATTGTGCCAGCGTTTCATTCTTGGATCCTGGTCAAAGATTAAAGTCTGTCAGACGGAGCTTTCCCATCACGGTTTTTGCCATCTAAGGTACCGCAATGGATGAAAGGCGAGGGTGAAAGGCTGAGCGGGCCCTCTACAAGGCAAACGCAAGGTGTGAAACGGATCTTTACAGGGAATATTTTAGTACAACCTAGTCTAGCATATGTGCAGTTAATCTACGGAATGCCTTGATGTCTCTTTTGCATACTAGTTTGTTATTGTGGAAGTAGCCCTTGCCGGTCGCCATGTTGGTCTCCCCAGTCACAACTATCCTCGGCATTGGGTGGGATACTGTTTCAAGCATTGAGCGCAACCCTTCGGTTGGCCGGCACTCGTTAGCAAACAGATTAACGGAAGCCCTGGATGTAACTTCATCATTTAGCAATCAAGTTTCATTAGAAGTGTTTGCTCTCTTCAGCGACAAATGAGATAATGTCTCGAGTGATAATAATATGAGCTAAGTGTGCTTGATCAAATTAACATAAAACCCAATATTGTGACAGGTGACAAGAGATTTGACTTCTAGTGTTCTTACGGATTTCTCAAGTAAGGTTCTCTGTTCAAGCTTCACTAACAAGTTGCATTGAGACCTGCCTGCAGTCATTATTGTATTTGACACATCGTTTACTATTATTTTTTTACGAGATGAAGGCACAATGTGTGCTATTATGAAATTCAGACGGTACTTTTTTCACGTCTTGCTTCTGATGAGCCTCCTGCTGTCGCACTGTGCACAGCATGATTTTATTTGGCTCTCGAGGTTGAGATATTAGGGAGTTTTGGAAAGTCCTTCCTTTTTTGCTCCAAGTAAACTTTAAATGATTCACCACCAGTAGCACTGTGAAATCGCCCTCGATTGTTGAGCAGTGCAGATGAGGGGAATCTGCTGGCATACTGTAATTGAGACGTGCAGGGTGTAATTACTGAAGAAAGAGGCACCCCCAGATTCCATGCCATTTTGCGTGTTGTGTTAATTTAGTCATGCACGTGTCCTCCTCTTAACATCTAATTTCCAGCTTTCTTGAGGATTTATCATTTTTGAAAATAATTTGTAAGTTGTGTCAGATTCCAGAGCACCCGAAGTTGGCATAAGTACATGGTAGGAAGTATCTGTTCACCTACCCATTCCCCTGAGTTCCCCACTCTTTGCCGGTCTCTGCGCATGTGCACAATGTACACATGCCTTGCACATCTGACACGCAAGAAAGCTTCCAAAAATTAACTATGTACTTGAATGTTTCATCAGGCTTTTGGCTGTGGTGTGGTTGCTAAATTCAATTGCTATGCATTTTCTTATCTAGATTATACAGGACTTTAAGTGGGATGAAATAACTGGTGGGGGTCTCTCAGAGGGGTGTGGCGGATGTAATTAAGGCTGTAGCTTAAAAATAATTGCACAGAAAAATCTGTGCTTAGCATAGTGTGCCACCCGACTCGTACTTTGCTGCCTCTTTCTGTCATTGCATCCAGATATATAATTAAAGTAACATTACTTCTTCAGATACAAACTAAGCAGCTTTGATTGACGACTCTTCAGTCCATTCACTGCACTGTGTTCACTGACATGTAAGCCGAACACAGCATACACCAGCAACTGTCCACGGCTTCCATATGGGGGGGGGGGGGGGTGGGGGGGGGGGGAGTACTAAGTGCCCACACGTGTTTTCAGGGAACGCTATTTTTGGACCATGTCTCCATAGACGTCTTCTTACTACCTTCTTTTTTGTACGTTTTTATAACCAACTAAAGATCTCCTGACAAATTGGATTTAAGGCTGCTTACATTGAGTGAAACATCGGTCTAAACTAGACCATTCACACCACAAATAAGCACTATTTGATGGTGTTACGATTGCCCTGAGGAAACCCTATTTAGGGAGAAACGCGTTGGCTGCTTGTTTATCTGGTTGAAGTCAATGAAGAAGAATTATTAATATCACCTGAAGACTCAAGAATATGTTATTTTTCTGGTTGAATTGAATTTTTGTTGTTGTCTCTTTTTGTCTATACAAGTAACATTACACCTGCAACAAGCCAGGGCTATTGGCCCTGCCAGTGGTTGTTAGTTGGATAAGATAAATAAGCAACAACTGTGTCATCGTTGTATATAATGATAACAATGCTTCAGTTCTGAAATGATGAGACTGTGAAAGAACTATAGCGAGTCTCTTTGAAGTTGCATCGAAGGGCTGTGAACCGTGGAACTGCTGCAGAGTTAAGATTTATAGGTTCACCGAGGTTTAGGGCAAAAATGGAGAGCCCGATAGGGACCCGTCTCAGCACCTGCTCTTTAAAACTGCCGGGGGTGAGCACCGGCAGGACCCGGCAGAATTAAAGCCCTGAAATGATTTAAATCTATGAATTGACAGGCTTATACAAGGTGACAGATTGATAGTACCTGAAAGTTCTTCATGTGTCAGCTGAACAGGCCCTGCACCAGTTTCCTCTTCAAGTGCAAAGGGTGGGTTCAGGGATAGTACATTTGATGTTCTGACCTTAATGTTACAGCTGCCATTGCTTCTCAAAATTGGAAAAATGGTTTTATGGACACCTGCCCAATTTTAGTGGCCTAAAGCCCCCTTTTGTCCTGATGAACAATGCACTGCAAAAAACTACCTTTGACAGCGAAATTTCACAACATATTTAGCGATCATCAGGTTTGCCAAATAGGTTTCAGCGATGACTGAGCCGGCGCACCGGAAATGACGTTTCCCTGGTCCTGTTGTGATCACAGATCATTAAGGGAGGAGGGCACTCCATGCAGCAGTGATTGTCTGCTGTAACAAAACTACAACAGTCAGCGGGTGAGGGGACTTGGAGGAGCATCTGGAAGCATGGGCTACTGCTTAAATAACAAAAGAAAATAGGAAGTGAGGCTGAGCGCAGCTAAAAGCAACAACGGAATAGAGCGTGGAAGTTTTTTTTTTTTTTTTTCTTTTTGCAGTTTTATATAGTGTGAGCGGGACCCAAAGGTGTTGGAGCGCTTTACATGAGCACACGTTACGTTACACAAGGGCACATTCATTTTTGGTAGGCATGGGGAGATTAAGTGATTTGCCAAGAATCACAGGATGTTGAGCCAATGCCGAGACTCAATCAAACCTGGTTCCCCAGCTCCAGAGTCGGCAGCTCTGGCCGTTAGACAGTCATAGGGGTTCTCCCACGCAAACATGTGCAAAGCAAAACAAACAAATGCTTTGGTGGCTTTGTACGCTTAGCAAATAAGTCCAAAAGCAAATGCACTAAAGTAGGCTGCATTCAGCATTACAACATAGAGTCTGCAGATGTCCTTCTCGCCACACAACATTACAGAACTAGATTCACAAACTATTAGAACTGGTGAATCTCTTTCAGAGGGGTTCATGGAACGTTTCCAATGCTGCCCCTGCAAGACGGGTGACTTGTGTTTTATTTCGCCCACCAATGAGAATTTTCAATGAGACTTACTCCGGGTGTAATGCAAATTTCGCCCAGTGCTAAATATTAGGTAGATAAGATGCCTTATGAAACACCCCAATACAGTAGCTCCAGAGGATTATTGCCTCTGTAGTTGAAGTCTGTTTGTGACCTGAAGGCATAGAGGGGTGTGTGTTATAATGCTCTTGGAAGAAGGAACCTCACTCAGTATTTATCAGGTGTGCACATTATTGTGGCCTCATTTAAATCTGGTAGACATAGATCACAATTATATCCACGCTGTTCTTTTTCATGGGATTTCAGTCATTCCACAACTTGAGAAGTCTCTTGACAGAAGTGTTTCACGGTGTTTAGTGCTCACCAGAAGAACTTGTCTCTTTACTGCAGTTTCATCAGTCCTGGGGCATGATACTAGTGAAGTTGGGTGCCCACCCACTAACTCTAGACGGCCAGCATGATCATTCAGGGATGAGGCAGCGTTGTTGCATTATTGCGTCGTGCACAAAATGTATCCGGTATTGATCCCTGTTTGGACTGGAGTGCATTCTGGAAGTTGTAGTTGACAGATTTTTTTTTCAAATATTTATTTTTCATGTTAGTGCAGTCCTTGAATTTCTCGAACACTCCTGCCACCAATGTCTCACAGACCTCACTGGTCACCCAAAAAGTATATTTCTTTATCATTGTTTACATGGTGTGTGTCTTGGCATTTCAGAAGGCCTGTTGGTCACTAAAATCATTGTGACCAGTAACTATCAAATGCAATCAGGTGGCATTAGTAAGCACCCCTATCCTTGTCAGAATACAAGCATGGCTTTCCACGACCTGTTGGAGCAGTGGTGAATGGCCCTGCTTTGTCTTCTAGGGGGAAAATGAGTGTTTGTAAGTATTCCAGGATCGGGCAAGCCCCTGGCAGGTGTCCTGAGCTGACAAGACTGTCCAGCAGACAATAGAACCCTGGGGACCAGTTGTGGACAGCGAAGAGGCTAGTCAAGCTGACCACCGCATAAAATGAGAATGCTAGGAAAGTGGGCAGTACAGAAAACAGCTATCAGGGGCTAATAAAAGCTTCAGGGCTTGAAAATGTTGAAGGCAGTGCGTTCCTTCTAGACTGGTGTATGGCATAAATGCCAGGTGGAGACTTACCTAGTGACGCACACTGTGAATAACAACGAGGGAGCAGAGGACGGCCCGGGACCAGGGTTCGATTCCCGGCGCGGCAGGTTTCTGGACCAGGGTCAGCGGACTCGATAATTCTCTCGCCTCGGTGCCTCGGTGCCCACTCTGATCAGCGATCACACTCGGCAACTCTGGGCATTAGCTTGCCTCATCTTCACTAACGGACCCACCAGACCGCCGGGGATGCCTGGTCTCACCCTGGAGATACCCATTAAGGGACCATCTCTCAGGGAAGCCAGGAAGGGTTTCGCAGCGGTCGAAGTGCCTTGGGACCCTCCGGGTAAGTAGTGCGCTATATAAATGCCTATACATTTACATACATTTACATTACATTTACTATGAAGGCAGACACTAGCTCTGTGAGCTTGTTGTGTTACTAAGAAATTTCTGGGGTCACGTAGTATATTTTCCAAGTCCCAGAAGAAAACCAAGAACTTTTTTGAGAAAAGGAAAACTGGCAGGTGTCTCTGTTCCAACTCACTGAGTTATGTTTAAGGCTCCCTGTTTTCCGTTTTTACTGATATTTACAGATTCAGACATAAAACATTCATTATCTTGTCTGTATTTATTTTTGAATTTGGATAAAAACAGAAATTCAGTTCTTTTTGTGCCAGAGTTTAGGAATAAAGAAGGGAAGAGGGAGTGCCCGAGCTAAGGAACAAAGAAGGGAAGAGGGAGTGCCAGAGTTTAGGAAATAAAGAAGGGAAGAGGGAGTGCCAAGGGCTAAGGAATAAAGAAGGGAAGAGGGAGTGCCAGAGTTTAGGAATAAAGAAGGGAAGAGGGAGTGCCATGGCTAAGGAATAAAGAAGGGAAGAAGGAGTGCCAGAGTTTAGGAATAAAGAAGGGAAGAGGGAGTGCCAGGGCTAAGGAATAAAGAAGGGAGAGGGAGTGCCAGAGCTAAGGAATAAAGAAGGGGAGAGGGAGTGCCAGAGTTTAGGAATAAAGAAGGGAAGAGGGAGTGCCAAGGGCTAAGGAAAAAAGAAGGGAAGAGGGAGTGCCAGAGTTTAGGAATAAAGAAGGGAAGAGGGAGTGCCATGGCTAAGGAATAAAGAAGGGAAGAGGGAGTGCCAGAGTTTAGGAATAAAGAAGGGAAGAGAGAGTGCTAGGGCTAAGGAATAAAGAAGGGAGAGGGAGTGCCAGGGCTAAGGAATAAAGAAGGGAGAGGGAGTGCCAGATCTAAGGAATAAAGAAGGGGAGAGGGAGTGCCAGAGTTTAGGAATAAAGAAGGGAAGAGGGAGTGCCAGAGTTTAGGAATAAAGAAGTGAAGAGGGAGTGCCATGGCTAAGGAATAAAAAAGGGAAGAGGGAGTGCCAGGGCTAAGGAATAAAGAAGGGAAGAGGGTGTGCCAGAGCTAAGGAATAAATAAGGGAAGAGGGAGTTCCAGGGCTCAGGAATAAAGAAGGGAAAGAGGAGTACGAGAGCAATGGCTACAGAGTTGTATGACCAAAGAATCCCTAACAGGAATGAAATTGCACTTGGACTGGAGGCTAATGAGAATCCCCAAGAAGGACATCATGAAAATCTTGGTGGGGTCCCAGCGGAAACATAGAAGACAGATGAGGCGAGGAGAGGTCTGAAGGAATAACAGCTGCTTAACTAAACTGCAGTGCCAATAAAGCTTTGATGAACACAGTAAACCATGAGCAGTCACCAGCAAAAAGCAGAAAATGGAAAAGCCTCTAGCTAGCTTCCACTAGGGAAATTTAATAAAGCTCTTGACATCCCCCATCGCAGAAGAATCCTAGCAGTACCGGTTGATGTACCGAGAACATTTTAGAGCATGAAGATCTTAGAGGGCAATATCAATGTTAGCACGCTACAGAGCTTAAGTTGTTGCAGAGATTGTCAATGGTGGACAACATGCTCATTTTTTGGGGATCCAGACTTTAAGTGTCTTATCTAGAGGGGGTCAGCTAAGCCCATGTTTCAGCTCCATTTGTTCCCCCCCCCCCCTTTATGCCCCCCATCACAGCTGACGAATGTACCAGGAGGCAACGGGGAAAAAGCATATATATACTGCACCTTGCAACACATTAATTTGTCCAACCACCTTTCACTACAATGCAATGTTTGTTGAAGTGATTAAACCTGAGTTTTAATGTATGTGTGTTGTAGGCGGCTACCAGATTGTTCTGTGTCCCAGTGTGTACCTCTCTAAAACTCACTTCTATATAAACCACTGTAGACAAGATCATAGTTTACCCCAAAGCACAAGAGAGGCCATAAAAGGGCAAAACAATTTTAGGGGGGCCAGGTAAAGTTCCCCCTTACCACTCTGTTTGCTTTTGCTAAGGAACCACTGGCAAACCATTTCAGACAACATAAGGTCGACAGTGCCTTAGAAATCTCAGGCATCAAACATGCAATCTCTCTGTTCGCACATGATATATTGCTACATCTCCGAGACCCTGACATGCTGAAACATATACCTATAGGGGACAAATAAAAAGCACACTGACATTAGGTCCTTAAATGAATGAATGAATGAATGAATGAAAAGGGTTCTTGTAAAGCGCATGGCTACCCGGGAGTGTCCCAGCGCTGATCAATAATACAGAAGGACCCCGAGATTAGGGGAAGAGCCAGGTCTTCAGATGCATATGGAAAATAAGATGGTTAGGTTCTCTACGGAGGTGAAGTGGGAGGGAGTTCCAAAGCTTGGGGGCATTATACGAAAAATCCTGCCCCCACTTCTAGCTTTTTTGAGTCTGGGTACTAAGGCTAGGTGGAGTGAGTCTGAGTGAAGGTTTCTGGAGGCTTTATGCGGGCGAGTCAGCGCTTTGATGATGGGGGTGCCATTCCCTTCTTGGGACTTGTGGGAAACGCATAAGGCCTTAAAGTAGACTCTTTCCTGAACTGGGAGCCAGTGCAGGGAGCGAAGTGCGGGCTTTGCAGAGCAGCGATGGCTGGTACCGGTAAGCAATCTTGCCGCCGTGTTCTGAATAATCTGGAGTCTCTTAATCACTGCATTAGGTGCCCCCAGACAGAGGGCATTGCCAAAGTCAATCCTAGATAGGATCAAGGCCTGAACCAGTTTTTTGTTTTGCTGGAAATGGAAGCAGAGGAAGTACTTTTCTAATCATTTTCAGCAGAGTGTAGCAGGAAGTGACTGTCTTTCTGGCCTGAGTTTTGAAGGAAAGGTCTTCGTCTAACCAAATTCCAAGACTTTTCATTTCCGGTTTAGGGACTGGGGCCGGCCCCATGCAGACTGGCCATAGAGTGTTAATGTTGGAACTGAGATGACTACCCAACATCATCAACTCAGTTTTGTCGCCGTTGAGCCTCAGATGGGAAAGGCTCATCCACTTTGCCACTTCCTCTAAACAGGAGTGGAGATCGGTGGGCGACTGGTCAGGTTGGTTCAATGCTACGACCAGTTGAGTGTCATCGGCGTAAGGCACAATATGAATCCCAAAGGAGGTGACTATGTCCGCTAA
This sequence comes from Lissotriton vulgaris, assembly GCF_964263255.1. NCBI lineage: Eukaryota > Metazoa > Chordata > Amphibia > Caudata > Salamandridae > Lissotriton > Lissotriton vulgaris. The sequence goes on from NC_141691.1 coordinate 889,688,685, forward strand.
GGGAGACATATAATCGCTAAAAAGAGTGGGGCTCAAGGAGGAGCCCTGGGGAACTCCGCACTGCAAGGGAACTGGGTCAGAGATGACATCATCTTCGAACACTTGATAAGACCTTCCTTCCGGGAAGGATTGCTGCCAATTAAGAGCGCGGCCTGACACACCAACGTTCCTAAGAAGTTGGATCAAGATTTGATGGTTCACTGTGTCAAAGGCCGTGTTAAGGTCGAGGAGGATAATAGCGGATGTGCCTCCTAGGTCGAGAATCTTTCTTATTCCTCCACTATCGCTATTAAAGCAGTTTCGGTTCCTTGTCTAGGACGGAAGCTTGTTTGAGATGGGTGGAGCAGATTGTGGGATTCAAGAAATGTAAAGAGGGTGCCGTTAAAATATTTTTCTGCAATTTTACGTACTCCAGGGAGGAGCGAGATGGGCCGGTAATTAGTTAGGTCAGTGGGGTCCAAATGAGGTTTTTATATAAGTGCTCTAACCATCACTTTTTTCCATTCGGGGGGACCAGACCAGAGGAAAGAGAGGCGTTGGTTATGTTGAGGATGGTGGGGGCGATGGAGAATGCTGCCATTTTCAAGATGTTAAGTGGAGCCGGGTCAAGCAGTGATCCACTTTTCACTGAACCTAGAATGGGTGTGATTGAATCCAATGTAAGGGGGATGAAAGTCTTTAAGCGAGGGGCATCCTCAGCTGTGCAAGGTTTTTTAGCAGAGGTAAGAAGGCCAATATATTTCCCAGTAAAGAAGTTAATCATATTTTGAACTTTAGAGGAGAAGAATTGTGCCAGGTTATTGCAATGGCGTCCCGAGAGGTCGGGGATCGTGGGCGGGTCTGGGACTTTTAGTATTATTTTTGCAATCCTAAAAATTACCCTTGGGGAAGTTAGCTGCGAGGGAGATCTTTCCCTCAAAGTATAAGGCTTGAGTTTTCTTTCTTTCTGCCTTATATGTGCGTAGAGAGGCTCTATATTCCAGTTTCTTGCTGTGGGAAAAATCTTTCCTCCACTGTCTCTCCAACTTTTTGCATTGTTGTTTGAGATGATGAAGTTCAGGGGAGAACCATGCTGATTTATGGAGTCCATTTTTTTTCTGAATGAGTTTTTTTGGTAGCACTAAGTTAAGAGAGTCTTCGATCCAGGAGTTAAAGTGATCGTACACTGTCACTGCATTAGGGTCAGGTATGGGTACGGCCCTGCCAAGTTCCATGGCCCACTCCTCTAGCGGGAGTTTCGACCAGGGACGGCTAAGGGTACGTGAGATCTGAGAATGTGGAATTGTGGATAGAGGGGAACAGGTGAAAGGGACTAGAAAATGGTCCGAACATGGAAGGGGAGGGGAGGACTTCCAACAAGTTTGTGCAGGCTAGAAAAAATAGGGTCCAGGAGGTGAACTTTAATGTGGGTGGGATGAGAGATCTTCTGTTGTAGGTGGTAGGATAGAAGGTCTTGGGTGAGCTCAGTTGTGGCCGTAAAGGATGAGTCATCAAAGTGAAGATTGAGGTCGCCAAGGGGGTAAAATCGGCGTTTGTATTGGCTAGGTCAATGGCTGATTCCAGCAGTGAGTTGCAGATTTGACCTGGCTCCCCGGGAGGGCAATATATAGGAATCCCTGAGAGTGTGAGTGTCGGGGTGAATTCTATGGAGAAACGTATGTTCTCGCAGTCTGAAATTGTGCTCTCAAGTAGACGGCATGTCTTGTCATTTTTATAAATGATAGAATGACCGGCAAGGGGGGCAGGATTGCTATCTGCCCTTTGGATAGAGTAGCTCGTGGGCAAGGCTATGACAATATCAGGATCTGAGCTAGGGGTAAGCCAGGTCTCCGTCAGGAATAATACCTCTCGGTCAAACTCAGTTAGCAGCAGAGAGATTTCAGTCAAATGTTTTGGGAGAGATCTGCAATTGAGCAGTAGTAGATTAAAATGAGAATGCTTCCCTACAGAAATTGGGGTAGGTGTGTTTATAGATGGTTTATATTGACACTGTACACACTTGACTAGACAATCCTCTAGCATGGTCGATTAAGTGCATTGAGGATTTTGAGTTGGGTTCATTTGTTTTAACTGAGGCTAGTGTAACTGCGAGGAACTGGGGGAAAAGATGTAGGGTTCTGGCCCCTGGGCCTGGTCAGGCGCGGACGGGCGCAAACAGGCTTGCGTTAGGCGCGCCAGCGGCGCCTGCGCGCCATCTCTCCATTTTTATTTGCCAGTCTTGTTGTGGGAGCAGAAAATAACTAGACCACTCCATTTACAAGATGGTGGTTCTTAGCGTCCCTAGAAGGAAGTGAGTCACCCCTAGTAGTTATGCCGGAATCTCCCTCCACAACAAACAGCCCGCTAATGACTGCGGTGGACCAGGGAGATTACGGGCGCAAAAAGGTGCTGTTCCACTCTTAGGTAAGTGTCCCAATATTAATAAGTGCCAAGTGATTTTAAAAGAGCAAATTACATTACATTAAAATACAAAAGATATACAGGGGCATATTATCAATAACTAGCGATATTTATCGCTAAATCAGCTTAGCGACATTTTTTTTATCGCCCTGCATCGCCGAATTTTATCTCGGAGATAACATGCTATTAGCAACATTTATCTCCAAAGCGATAAAATATCCGGCGATAGTGGCGAAATGCGTGAATTCAGGCATTGTCGCTGATAGAGACTGAATATCCACCTCCCATTGGATATACAGGCTAAGAACTGGTCTGAGCAGGCGTTAGTTTTCAGCGATATTCACGCTTAGCGCACTTTTTTTGTCGCTACACCTGTGTTGATAACAGGTTGGATACGCCCACTTTGCGTGTCATTAGCGATCAATATTGCTGACATGCAAAGCGGGCCCCAAACCGCTCGCTATCACCTAAAAGCTGTCGCTAAGTGATGTTAGCGACAGCTTGCTAATAGGGGGATGAAATTATCGCTGCTTTGCGGCCGAAAACGGCTGCAAAAGCGGCGATAATTTCATATCGCCTGCCTTGGTAATATGCCCCATAGTTTTTAAAAAGACGATCTACAAGTCTTGCACACCGCTAAGGTGGCGAACTAGTGCTCTGGCCTATGCAAAGGTATCCTTTCATCTTTTCATCATGTAAGCATGAGTCCATGAAACAATTTGGCATATGCCAGTGTGTGATAATTGTTTGTCCCATAAAAACTGAAATGGAGTAGGTTATTAGCGTATTATTATTTTTCAGGTCTATGTTTTTGTAAAATTCCTGAATAACCAATTGTTTTACTGTTTGTTGGGTTGACTAGACCAGCCCTGCAATCCCACCCACCACTGGGTCAATTTTAGTATCGTGCCATTTATCGCGATAGCGAGCTATACATAAACTAACTTGATACCGTTGGACGAGTGACACATCAGCGCTTTGATTTAAAATCATGGCGTCAGGGCGCTTAATGGGATAATTATGGAACCCTGCCTCAGTAAGCGCTAACGTATTAGGGGGTAAGGGCTGCGTTGAGAGCGAACTGTCGCTGACGAAGGCTTACTAATGAAGGTATATGTCTGCGCGCCTTCAGTTTTCGTTTATCAGTTTGAAGCACGCGTCTTCATGCAAATAAAAAAGAGAAAATTGTCGGAGCGCATGGTTGTCTGTCTTACCAGCTCTGGAATTAGCTTGTCATGAAATGTAAAGCTAATGTGTAGTTGTCGCAGAGCACCACCGCCAGCGTTTTTTTCCTACCTCTGCTTGATGTCTAAGTAGATTTGGGAGTGAAAGGGGTTATTAAGAAACGATTACGGAATAGCTAGGTATGTCAGTTCAGCAGTCGTCTCTCAGACCATAATGTTGCTTTATATCGGTTATATTTCGAATGCGTTTTTTTTTTTTGTAGCAGAGGGTTAGTCGGGCATCCAGGCCCAGCAGAATATAAACACGCGTTTTACAATACGTACTTTAAATTCTTACAGTGTAAAGAATAAAAGAGGTTGAAAATTGAAATTCCACCTCGTATTTTATCTATTCGTAATCCAGATGCAGTCAATTCAGTGGTTGTTCAGAGTGAAGTATACTTCACCTCTGTGCCTTGCTGTCCGTCCTCCATGCCCATATCTGTACAAGTTGCTGCACTCACTGACAAGCTACAACTCGTCCCCTTCTCTGCTCAGCGTTCAAGGCCATTGGAGTAAGTAACGTGAATTACTAACCATGAAATGAGGTGGGGTGGGGGGATGTGGCGTAATGGCAGAGCTGACGTCTTTGGAGCTGTGGAACCAGGTCCAAGTCTTGGCGTCGGCTCAACACCCTGTGATTCTGTGCAAATCACTTAATCCACCCATAAATTAACATGTCCTTAACTGGCGCTCATGAAAAGCACTGGTGTTGATGATTAAGTGCCGGTGCTGAGCATCGGAAACCACTGGCTCAAATTAAGCACTGAATGTTCAAGAAGCAACATTATCCTTTGCCCACATGGGCACCACTTCAGAACTTATTAGCCACAAAACGGTACTTACTTTCTTGAATGTATACTGTCCGATCTCAAATATGCAACGGTGGCGGCAAAAGGACCACACAACATCTCTCGCGTCCCCATCAGTGAACGGTTGTATGCAATCAGGATGGCTCAGAGAGTCAAACAGCGGCTGAATTAAACATTTCTGTGTGAATAGCGTCCCTCTCTTACACTGGAAAGTAGTACTTAGATGTGGTGGATGTATCTGTGGCCCTCGCTTTTTTTTCTCTGTTCTTCGTAGTTTGTCCAGCCCCCTCTAAACTCGGAGTCATTTTTTTGGCCGGCACAGAAGCGTTGACCACATTAACCAGAACTAATTAAAGGCCTTTTCTTCCTTGGTGCAGCTTATTTTAGATACAATGTAACTGATTGAAAGTGAACCCAGATAGAAATGATAGTTCTCTAGACTATCCACCTTTGTGTCTTGGCCCTCCAAATTGCAGTGTGTCCCAATCTAATGCGTCCTCAAGAAGCCTGGACAATATATTGAACAACACCTTTAACTCGCCAACTTGATGCCACAGGCTGTAAGTTCCTGTTTTTTCATCTAAATATCTGTGGAAAGTTTCTCCTTTGTTATTTACTTCCTCTAAAGATAACATAACCTCGGCTACCATAGCTTCCACAATCGCAGCAACCTAAATATTAAATTAATCTGCAGGGGGTTGAGAACACCGCTGCACATGTGGCCGTGAGGGGAGCTGATGCCCTCCTACCTCTCCCATCTGGAAAAGATACACTGACTGCCCATTATAGTGCAATCAAATTACAATTGAAATTATTCTGATTTCCTTGAAAAGCACTGTCATCGCCTGCGTCACCATTCTGTGCGACTGGTAGATATCAGAGCAGTGGTCACTGTTCTCTTCTACTCAAGAAGAGCACGTACAAGAAAGAGTCTTCTCAGCATTAGCTGTCTCTGGATGGAAATCATGGTGATTCCCATTCAGAACATTATGGACCTATAGGCAGTCTGCCAACACTTGGAGATGTCTGTTTCTCAGGGCGTCCTTACCTTCTTCACCCTCCTCCTCAGTCTGTGATGGACTCTTCTTGTCTTGGTAGCACCAAAAAAACATGCCGGCAGCATGGAAATACTCCAGAATCCATTTAACACAAAATAAAATATTGAGTCTAGATTTATTCTAGTTAAACTTGGAGTACATGGTCTGTCCATGCAGTTGACAGAACTATACATCATTGATGCTGGTTTATGTATTAGTTTAGATAACAAATCATTCCGGAACCCATCAAAATAAAGACTTAGAAATAATAAAATTAAATTAAAAAGCTCTCAAAATGAAAGAGCTTCTAAAAACAAGGTGAGCAGCTATAAAAAGAAATAATATTGGGTATTAACAAACATTTTTTTTCTTAGATTGACCATGCTCAGATGTTAGAAAAAATGTCCAGACACATTTTGAATTGGGTAGTCTGGTTTGATTTACATCATGGAGTGCATGCTTGACTAGCTTCTAAATCGGTAGGTAGATAATCATCAATTGATTTATTGTTAATTACTGCCAACAGAATACAATATACAGTACAATTGAAATCTCACATGCCTGAAGTACAAGTGATTATTTATGTATGATTAGAACAACACGTATATAAAGAGTTACATTCTCTCTTTTTAAGCATTCTGAGACTCGTAATTGCTGCTCATGAAGTTAATGCTGTCCCTGCCCACAACCCCGCCTCCAGTTCAAGTGGTTCCTGGACTTTTTCCCTGCCACCCTCTCGCAACCTCAACCCCCTCGTACCTTGCCCTCACCACAAACAGTGTTTCATGTGGACCACATTCTGCAAAGGAATCGTACCAGGTGTACCCCAATCAATAACTTCTCTGGCTCAGAACCGCACAGATCTTCTACTCCAACACCAGGCCCCACGGCCATTGAGTTGTTTGTGCTCTGGCCACAGTTGCATTACCTGCCATTCTTTCATTTCCACAGAAAGGCAGATTAACCCCTTACAGCACTAAAAAATAATGCAATCGATGCCTGAGATCTGACAAATGGTCTTCCTCTGTGGGGTTTGGAGAACCGCGAGTCATCTCCGAAATCATTATTAGACATATACTCAAAATGGATTGTATTAAATGTAAATGGCGTTGTTTCATCTATAAATAATATTGTCTGGTCAAAATTCTTGTTAAGCTAGGTTATACAGAGATGAAAAAATCAGCTCATATAGCTGAAAATGTTGCTTAAAGTAAAATAAATCCTTCAAATAGGTGGCAATATTACTCTTAGGAAGAAACTCTTTTGTGTCTATAAATTGCTGTTTTTGCTCACAGCACATTTCTTGACTCTTTAGCCGGAGCTCAAGTTGCTCTCGCGAACGTCCCTTCATTCTCAGGAGAGCTGTAGACCGGTTTCCCCTTTGGGACCATTCCAGTGTGCATGCGGAATACAAAGAATCAGATGCTGTCTCCAGATCCTTGGTGCTGAAGAAGGTCCTTGATCGATGTTGCTGCCTCTTTGTAAAGAGTTGCCGAATACCCGAATAATTCCACTTGACCATAAGCCGTTAAACCAGCTTACTGGTGAGAGGGGGTAGGTAGGTCTCATGTACCTAACAACTAATAACATCATTAATCCTTTAAATTTTACACTTCAAATCTCCAAGAAGGTCCACTACATGTAGTCTGCCTACTGCCTCGTAGACTCATACATCTCTCTGGTAGTGTGTGCAGAGTTTTGGTAGTCTTTCAAAAACATCATGACGAGAAGTAGGTATGTTTCTTTATTCTTCAAAGGCTTCCGGGCTGAGACGTAGACCAGTAGGGAGATGAGACTTGAGATAAACAAGTTTGATTACGGATACCGCTTTGAAGTTCTTCCGCATCTTCATCATGCCTATTCTCATCGGCTTTCACCAGCACAATGAGTGCAATTGGGTGTACATTTAAAGAAATTACAATTAGGACACAGTAAAGTCCACTGTGCTCGTTATTCCACATCCAGGTGTAGCTGTTCAAAGCTGCCCTCTATTCTAGAGCATCAACTGGATGTCAGCGACACTCAAAGCCATGCCTTCCAGCTGCGTGGAGGAGATTCTAGAGATGCCGGTGAAACACAAACTACCAGCCAGTTCTCAGTACCTTAAGGTAGCCGCACAGCTGCAGCAGATTCATCACTCCCAGTTTATTGTGAATGCTGAGCGACAATCACAGAGAGAAATTGCAACTTGGAAGATTAAATCATGGTTGCAGGTGAAGGCTTTAGAAACTGGAAGAACTGACAAAGAGAGAATCGTGTTTATTGGTGGAGGAGTTTGCAGTAAAAATAGTGCTTACTCTTGGAGCCTGCTTGCACCATGCTTCTGCTGGTTAGCTTAAACAAATGGCTGTTTTTGCCTTTTTGTCAGTGTTGATATTAACTTTGTGATTCTAAAATCATTGTCTTTGTAAGTCACTGGTGTAGTTGAGGGGGCAGGTATCAGTTAACAACCATATTCCTTGTTAGGGTAAACCCACAAAGTCACAAAATTAACCTGAGAAGAACGCCATGCAGCTATGGCACAGAGTGTAACTTAGTGGCAATGTCTAAAGTATTTATTCAGTACTAACACAGTAACAAAGTTGAAATGCAAAATAATTAAAATCCCCAAACGAATTACAAAAATAGAGTAAAGGTTATCAAACCAAACACCACCAAATGACAAAAATCCAATTCTGGTTGCAGACAGTAGGTTCAGTCCTCTTATGATCTTCCTCATGTCTAGGGGTGTTGTGAAGTGGGTGCTTGAAGGTGCTACATTTATGCTTGGCACAAGGCAGTGGGTGGGAATGTCCCCTGTGGATGCTCTAACCAATGGGGTAAACACTCCCATGGCTAACTGTGCCCACTCAGGGCAATTTGCAGACGTTCGAAGTCTTCGTTGCACTAATTTTGGACTCTGAAGGCTAGATGTTTGTGTATGGGGAGCGTAATATAGTAATCCTGGTGCCGTCCTACATCTGATGCTAAAATCCAGTTTCAGGCAGTCCTTGTACCTCAACAGATTCCGACACATTAGTCTGGTAAAATCAAAGCTGAGCTTTCAGCAACCAGACAGTGGATGCATAGCGTTTTGGTTTCTCTTTCCCTTCTTTGAAGTGCTCCCACATGGTATATGTAGCCCCAGCAGATCTGTCAAACAGGTTTTGACACTGTAATGTTGTAGACAGTCCCACTATGATTGAGCCCAGACTGGCTGGAGGGCCAAAGAAGGGCCATGCCTAAGTGTCAGCTCATATTTGCCTCTGACAGGAAAGGCCTCTTTGATCTGAGTCCCAACCCCTATCAGACCTTCACACAGTATGTGATATTCAAGTAGGAACTGACACTTTGATTTCAAAGAGGATTCTCCCAGCCATATTCTATCAGGTTCAGGTGGGTCAATTCTGCTCATTCAGTTCAGCCGTTTGTTTGGTCCTGGTTCACCACAGAGGGAGGCAGCAGGTGACAGTTGGAAGGCATTGAAAGGCCTTCGAAACGTTTGGTAGAGCAAAGGGCACTTTCTGAAAGTTATCTTTGCACAATATTTAGAGCTAATCCACCTACACCATTAAATTGCATTTGTAACAAATATTTAAAAAGATGTTTGATTATTTTTCTAGCTAGTCCAAGTCCTGTGATACAGGATTAGTATATATTAATGCTTCCAAGTGTTTTCATGTGGAATAACCAACCCCGCTGCAGTGAAAAAAGCTCTACGGGCATTTTCACTGTAAGGATATGTTGGACATTAAATTTTACATGTTCTACTTTTTAAATACCATACACACCATGCATTAATGGCCAGTAAGGCATACTAAGGGGTGACATATACATATTTAAAAGGAAGGCTCACTCTTGTCAAAACTGAGTATTTTGACAGGTCAAATTTGCAGTTAAAACCTGCACAGTAATTGTAATTGTAAATAGATTTAAGCGCGGTTGCTGCCCACGGGCGTCCAAGCGCTGAGCACAGCCAGGCTAATGATGGTAGGTTTACAGTCATGTTTACAATGTCACTGTAGTGGGTGGCACAGTGGGTGCTGCAGCCCGCTTGTGACATTTCACCTACATGCCCTACGTACACCTTGGTACCTTAACCGCTTCCCTGCGGCGAACATTTCCCCGCTGTGTGGGTGAATTCTACGTGTGCGCAAATCGGACGGCCGGGGCCGTCCAACACACACGCCCACCGTGACGCCAGACGGCCGGGGGCCGTCTGTTGCACAGAAGAGGTTATACTAGAGACTTACAGGTAAGTTAAATATGCCAGTTATGCGTATACTAGTTGTACTATTTTGAATAGATCAGAATCAACGCTTTATCTCTGATTAGCTGCGGTGAAGTGCATAGAGTTTAATAGCCAGCAAAAATAGGATTCAGCATAAAGGCTAAATATTTTGGGTGACTGCAGAAACAGCAAATTTTCAACAGTCTTTTTTTCAGTTAGCCATTTGGGAATTAAGGTGCATGTGGAGAGTTCATTTTAAATTAAGAGCTTCGCAAAGTCCTTACAACTTACAAATTCTAGTTGGAAATCAAAACACAAGTTGGGCTCTTGGAGATTGTAGAGCTCTTGGAGTTTCATCAGTGTACTGTCAGATTTGAATAAATCATGTGTTTGGTAGGTCTCTACTTAAATTCTTATAGATTTTTTGCACCAGAGAAAATCCGCATGTATGTGTCCTTTTTCTGAAGATTTGAATGCTCAGAAAGATCAGTTCCAACCCTTTTGTCTTTTGTCACAGCATACATCACAAGTTACTTAGGACATGGAAAAAATTTATATGGAGCATGTAAGTAAAAGTTTACAGGGCAACAGCATTTTCTTTAAGCTAGACAGAGCTCTGTACAAGTGACAATACACACTGAATTGTAGTTTGACAAAATAATTGTGATGTTCAGGATGGATTATTAGATTACTGTGTGATTTATGCTGATTGTAATAAAGTGGTGTACTAGTGATGAAGGACATGCATCCTTTAAGATAAATAAGATGGCAACCTTAGGTCTACTGGAAAGCAAGTTATCTGTTGTAGCGCTTGGCTCTCTCAGTGTAGAGAGGCAGAGTAGACAGTGGCCTACTCTGGGGAAGTGGTCTGAGCTAGTACCCCCAACAGGCATGCAACCAACACCCTTTGTTCAACCTATGCCTTTTCATATGAAAAGTAAAAGTACTTTATTACGTAGACACTGTGACACACATGGAAATACTTTTGGGGATACCGTCTCAACAGTTTGTACCCTCGGTGAGCCCCGAACCCAATAACCACCATACTTCCTTCATAGACTAGGCACAATACAAAGAGGTGTAGTTATCAATAGGGAGGTCTATTGGTTTTGCTAGGGTATCGCCCTGTCATATTAGACCAATCCACCACCATTAAACTACTATGGATGGTACAGTCTTACAATGACATTCATTGAAGTATGTAATGACTCACTGTTAACCTTGTGATTGTCAATAACACTTTTCATAGCATTTTAATGTCACTTATTATGGCATGTAATAATACAATGTTAACTTAGTCATTGTCAAAGCATTCAATGGGTTTTGTACATCAGTCTTTCTTGTACTTTTAATATGCTGCAAGTATAACACAACAACCCACTAACAGGGGTCCCGCACTCCAGAACATGCAGACCAAATCATCACAGGCTCTAACAGTGCTTGAGGTAATGCTGAACAACTTTCACAGGTCATGTGTATTATGACTGGGGAGACCTATGGTCTGTTCCCCTAAAGAATGGAGAGGGGACACTTTCATTTAAGGGGCGCTCACCATTGTTCTAGGCGGCCCTCTAATACTTACAAAATAGTGCTGCAGTGCCCCTTCTCTTCTGGACACCATATCCTCTCTATTCAGATTAGGCGTCCCCAAAGCCTTCTGGGATGTGCGCTTGCCTTTAGGCTGTGTGTTAGGTTGATCCGTCATTGGAGACCGTGAGGGAGCCCCTGCTGTCCTAGATGGCTAACCGTGCTCTGCTTAACTGACTAGCAACTGTATAGGAGTAGGCCTGCTCAGCTCCCTCCCCACAAGCTGATGTGCCCACACCCTTCATGGGCACTGGGGGCAAGCAAAGAATCATTTGTAGCTGCGGTCACTCTGGCTCCTGGGAGCAGAATTCTTGATGAATGTAGCGGTGCTCAGTTGGGTTTTGGTCTTGGGAGGCGATGTGAGCCCCATGGATGATTTTAACAATCATCCAGCAGCACTCACATGGTGCTGTTAGCATTGTGTCGGTCCCTGGGAACTGGGGGTCTCCAGGGTCATAACTGTGGCACAAGTTTGATGCAATTCCCATTCCCAGACCCAATTGCTTGCACGGACCCTGTCGCTCTTGGACCACTTCAGAGATAGTTGGAGAACCCGGAGATGGACAGAATTTACATCTGCTCGTACTCGTTCCCTCGGGGGACCATACTTCTCCTGCTGTTTTCTCAGGTCCCACGTGGTCTATTTGGACGAGCTAATGTTTGTTTTGCTTTACTTGCAGAGGCTAGTTCTAGCATTGGGAGCATGTATTTCAGGCCTTCTGGGCTCTAAAACTCACAATGTCTTGGAACGCTTGATTTGTACTATGCTCCCTCAAGACATGTCTCTGTTCGTGCCACCTCTCCCCCAAGGCTAGGTGCCCTCCCTGACTGTACTCTTCAGGCCCCATGACCTCCTGGATGGACACTTGCGAAGCACCTGGGGTAGCAAACATCAGGGTCTCTCTCTTTCTAGAGATTAACCTCCTGCAGGATCAGTCTACTGAAGATCCAGGGGAAACCCTCCATTTTGTAGGAGGCAAGGGTTATCACTCTCAGGTTTGCCATTACTGCACCAACATATTAGGTTGTAAGCAGACACGAAAGAGGATTTGAGGATGTGGCGCTTCTTTTTGGACTCTTTCAATGGAGTGCGGTTAGTGGTTATGGCTGACCTTGAGTTGGGACGCACAGGTCTTTTCCGACTCAGTAGGGGCATAGGTTTCAGACTCTGTTGACAGGGACAGTGGTGTGCAGAGGAGTGGCCAACAGAAGGAAAGAATGGGGGACGAAGTATATCCTTCCTTGAATTTGTTCCACTAGTTTTAGCCTTGTCCATATAGGGAGAGCAGTTGGCACATAAGTAGGTTCTTTTTTTATTATCGACAACATGGTTGTGGTACAGGTGATGAACAGGCAATCAGCAAGGGACACGCACGTTTTGAAATTCTTATGGTATTTTTTGTGTTGAAGTGTCTTCAGTTTGACATTTTGTTTAGAGCGCGACGGGAACCACGAGTGGACAATGACATTGCCAATGCTTTGTCTAATTTCACAGTGGGAGCAATTCCATGGTCTGGCCACGGAGGCAGACCTAGATAGGGGCAGGAGTTGTGGACAGTAGGTGACAGAGGATGCTACAGCCGGAGGTAGTATCACTGGCTGTGTCGACAGGACAGGCTTATAGCCATGCTTGGGTTGAATTTTGAATAGTGAGCGCAGTGGAGAAGGGACATCTGGGTTTGGGTAGAAGATGTGGTTCAGTTCTTGCTGTCATTGACCGATAAACGACAGTCAGGTGTTACCATTGCAAGTAAACTAGTGGGCATTGCGTTCATGGGTCAGCTCCTCTGGAGTGATACCCGAATGGATGGGGAGCTTAGAAAATGGATTCTGGAAGGGTGGGCTAGAGAGGCTGGTCAGTCTGGGCCGAAGTGAAGACTGCTGACTTGGGGAATACCCTGTGGGGTGCATAAGAGTTTACATGTGGTATATACAAGTGAAGAAGAACAGGATTTGTTTTCAACTCTAAAGGCTTGGTTGTTTTGGGGCATTTAGAGTTTCTGAGGTTCTGGGGGGGTAGAAGGAGTCGAGGAGGGCTACGGGAGGAAATGCGACTGTGTGAGGCGGATCTGCAGGTATGACAATACAGGTCAAAGACAGATCAGAGGGTGCCGGGTAAATTGATTCTACTGTGCAGGTACCCTATATGTGTTTTTTGCCCGTTACAGTTGGCTCCCTCACTCCGGCTGATGTCTCCTGCTGAGGTAGGTAATGTTTTCAGGCATATTGACAGCTAGCCAGTGACAGCTTTTCGGTTACTGGTTTTGTTATGCAATGGACTGACACATGTAGGATTCGAGGGGTACGGGACACATTCATTTGGCATAGGAATGGTGACAGGTGGGTTGGAGTGAATTGAACATCGTGACTGTGGGCAGATGAACTTCTTACTGCTACCAGCAATATGTGGAGGAGGGGGGTTTGTTAGACCACACTTATTATTCCAATTGTTTTTTTTATGTTTTTCCCAATTTCGGTTCAGGGCCCAGAGGTACTTGGCGAGTCATGGATATTAGGACATTCCTTGGTAAAGTGGGCGGAAAGGCAGGCGTGCCAAAGCAGACATTGCGCCAACTTGGGATTCGACCCCTCCATACTAAACGTGTGATGTCATGGCCAAGCAGGGACGAGATGGAGGGATCTGTCCCTTGCTTGAATAGGATGAAAATGGGGGGCAATCGCCTGGACATAATGTTGATACATTTAGGAAAAAATGACTGGTGTTACAAAAGGGGGTAGCCCTCTTGCAAGTGATGAAAGATAATTTGTCGGAAATGCAAAAGCAGTGGTCAGGTTGCCACATTATGTGGATGGAGGTTATACCGAGGTGAGTTTGCTTTGAGTTAAGTTTGCTGAGGGGCCTCCAAACCAGCAGCAATGGATAGGACTAGGAGACAAATTAAGAGAGAGATGAGGTCATTTGGTAAAGATTGAAATATTCGTAGAATTGAGCATGCGGATGCGAGGTATGATGCTGGGGATGTTTTTCAGTGTGTTGGAGTGCAGCTTTCATTTATTGGCAAGGAGCTAGACTTGTTACAGGTATGAGAAGTTGTGAATACTGTGTTCCACATGCGTTAGAGGTTACAGAACCCTTGCGGGGATAGAAAAGGTCAGGGAAGAGCCTTTTTCTGGGTTGCAGTTGGCCGAGAAATTTGCATGCATTAGCCAATTTGATTGTTGTTGATAGCTGCAATCCAGGCTGAAAGGGAACGGGTATGCAAGCACATGCCTTGACGAAGCAGGTAATTTAAGGTTCATAAACAAATTAACTTAGTTAGACGTTAATAGCTTAATTCGAACTGCATGGAGGTTTGACTCCTCAAGTGAGGACGTCTAGACCAGTAGAAGGTAGAACCTTGCAGGTTTAAGTTTGTGGCGGGGAGGGGGCATTTTAGGGGTGGGAGTTAGTTTAACGTAGGTAACTCATTTGTATAGTGAGGTTTCGTTTTGGAGGAGGAAAGTTCGAGGATCTATAATATGTTATGTACAGTGGTTTCAATAAAGCAGTATTTTTCACTCAAACTCCGCGTTGGTGGTCTGTGCTGCCCCTCCTATTCACCTGTGTGTATCATCAGTGTATGAAAGAGACCATATTTTCAAGTAATAGCTTGGCGTTACCCTCAAAGAATGCTTTCCAGCTGTTACCAAAGGTAGGTCAGCGTGCCATAATTTTGTTTTATTGCATTTGCAAAAACATATAAATTCTTTGAGACCTCTTCTAGGTCTGTTTGATTTCTCGTTTTTATTTTGACAGGGCGAGCGGGGGAGTCTTTACTTTGGTCTACTCGCGGTAAAATGGTGCCATTTTAAGATTTTATTTCCCTGCACTGTTGTCAGAGCCAACGAGCTGAATGGGAAGAAGGGCACACTGAAACCACCCTTCCTCCCTTCTTACTGAAATTGGAGTGCTTTGCTGCAATATTTGATGAAACTCAGACCTGCAGTCTCCATTCCTTGCACTAGGTTGGCTTTTGATGATCTATCACATGCTGCTGAAATGACACACAACCATCCGGGGCCCTAAAATTGAGTTTCTGAAGGAGCACAGCGGTTGTCATAGCAGCTAAAGTCTACTGCAGTTCTAGGGGGGTAAGATTAGATTTGGAATAGAGCTTGCTTTGGAATTGATTACATCAGTCAGTTCTGTAAGAAGAAGAAAAGATTGAATTGGCGTTTAAATGTGAATCTTAGGTTCCGGGGGCTAGAATTGGCTGGGCTTATGCCTGAGGTCGCAACTGTGACTATCCGGCTCGACGATTTGATATCCCGCCTAAGCTGGAGGCGAGAGACAGAATAAGAGCGGAACCGCATGAATAATGCTCTAGGCACCAACAGGGGAATTAATAGGAACTACCTGACTGGGCTGTAGGCATGACAGACATGACGCTCCGCTGAGAAATCTTCATGAGCCACTGGGCCCAGATTGTCCTGCCTGGGCTCATAATTCATGCCAATGGGCCCTTCTATAATAGTCCTGTACTTAGGGGAGAACCTGCTGTTTTTATTCAGAGCGCTCATGGAGCATGAAAAGCAGGCTAAGCGCTGTGATTTCCCACGAGGAACTTTGCAAGCAGGGGCTGGGAGAATATTTAACAATTTGTGATCATCTACTGTTCATGGGTATGCAGCCTGTTTCACATTCGCTTAATTCGTTATTGTTTTATCTACAAAGCCGGGATGAGAAGTCTTGAAGCCAAGACAAATAGCAGCGAGATGCCAGGGTCCGCTCTCCCGTGCAGATCATGAAATGTGTGGTGGAATATTATCTAACTGTCCAAGATGGCTGACAAAAGACTGCCCGGGTGATTATGCTACTGTGTGGAATCTTTTTGTCATGTTAAAATGCACAGAAGCATTCAGTGTTGCTTACACTGTTTGAGGCATCTGCAGTGAAATGGAATAGTCAAATTGGCTTAAACAAAGATTAAAAAAAATTAGTAAATTGCATACCCTCAACACCCAACACTGAACTGGTTCATGCCACTCTTCAATTTGTTTTACATAGCAATACTGACTACCACCACAGCCTTGTGCAATCAGATATTGCAGTCAGTTCAGTGGGACTGCTGGAGCCAGAGCCATCTTAGCGCATGGGCAGACTGGGAGTTTCCTGGGGCACTCACGAGCATAGGTACCCCATGTAGAATAGAATTTAACACAAAATTTGTGTTAAACATTTTTATTCCTGTGAGTGGTTTTGTAGGCAGGGCCCAGTGCACTGCTTTGCCCCGGGGGGCTATATTGCTGTTAAGACTGCACTGGCTGGAGAGAATCTCACATCTCGGGAGCTGTTATTTGGAATTGTGTTTATCTTAAGAGGAGTGTGTGGCGACTCACACTTTTTGAATAAACCGCTATTTCTAAGTATAGTGAACACAACCTGTGCACTGTCGTTCACAAGTTTAAATTAGCCCGCATGGGCGGCAGGTCGTTCTCTTCCCTTGGCCCTTCTCTCTGGAACACTTTACCCTCAGCACTCTGCAACGAGATGAACTATACTCAGTTTCGCAAGTCTTTAAAAACTTGGCTATTCGACAGATACATTTCCTTCTTTCTGTCCTCTAAGCCCTGACCTGCCTTTTGCACTGGGAAACCCTTTTTAGGTAGCTGTTGCGCACTATAAATTTAAAAACTAAACTTTAATTTAAAAACTAAACTGTGGAAAGATTTTGGCTAAACAAACCTGACAGAACAGGACCCCAGTCCCAAAGTTATTGTTTTAAAGACACCACAGGTTACAGAAACTGTGAAACTAGATCAGGTAGCAACCTTTTGTTCATCCAAGGTGGAGAAGTGGCTTTTTGGCTAGAGCTGCCGACTTTGGAATATGTGCAACATAATGTGATTTTGGGGAAATCATTGAATATCCCAGTGCCTGAAAAGGGGATCAAATGTGTAACATAGTCTGGTTCTGTTGTAAAGCGCTCTAATTCCTGTGGGCTAGGTTCATGCTGTAAAAGATAGAAAAGGGAAAAAAAATAAGTAAATAAAATGCCCTGCACGGAATGCCTTTCAAATCATGGCTCAAACCAAGGTTTAGAATTGACGGGGAAGCATGATTTAACCATTTAATTGTAAACTGAACTTGCAGCTGACATATTCCCTTCCTTTCTTCAGAAATGAATGAAAGAAAATTGGTTTTCAGCCTGACAAACATCATGTCCGAAAGCATCAGTTGCCAGAGTTCCTCAGTGAACCTGTATCGAGCCAGGATACTGGCCTTCCAATCAAGATTGATCATCATCTGGATTGGAATTCGTACCTACCAGGTGATTTACATGGCGGACCGAGTCCTCTCTTCTAAGGACTCAGATTTATTTTGTTGGATTGTGTGTTTATCGAAACCAGGATTTAACTCGCTAGACAAGAGTACTATTACACCACTTTTTAGCATTCTTCAGTCTGGCTTACAACTCAACCTGGCATCATCTGGGGATTTATTTGCTTCTCTTCTCTTGTAGTGCCTCGTTTAGGCAAAGCTAATAAAGACCTTGTAATTAAAAAAAATTATAATCCCACTTTATCTGTGCAGGATTCATTTGACCATAGACAAAAAGGCACTGTAAAGCACCCGATTACTGGGCTCGGAGGGAGATGCTCCTCCTTGACGCAGAAGCAAACCTTGCCCACAGGGCTTCTGCACTTGTATTCCTTCGCTGTTTGAGGCAATTCTATAGTTTGGTTAAACAAAGACTAAAACAAATGAGATCCATGGAAAATGATGTAGGGAGCAGTGGAGAGAGGAAGCGCATCATCATTTGACGGGGTCTTATGAAAGTTTTAATGGAGTGTGTACTCTCTGAGGAAGAGGAGGTGTGCCTGGAATATTAGAGAATAACTGAATGCAGAGAGAGGAGACCACAAATGAATTAAAGGATAAGAAAAACGAGGAGGGGCAGAAAGGGATAGACATGGAGCACCCATTACCTTGGGCTCATGAAACATAACATCAGAGATGCAAGAGACCGAATGCATAGCTGTCGGCATCCCTGCTGCACAATGGGGATAGGTTTGAGTTTGTAATAGTAAAAGGAGTATACTGATTGCACGGCTGCAGGAAAGGCAAGGCTAGTTCCTTGGATCTGGGGAGCTTGATCTACATCCTCCAGATGACCCACTACTCAGTGTTGGTACTGCGGTTTTATTACAGTTTACAGACTTTACTCCATTGTCAGCCAACATCTAAACAATCATGAAAGAGTTCACTCATCAGCAAATATTACTCTATGGTAAATGTAATACAATCAGATGTGCTTTTGGCTTAAAAATAAAAAGGGGGTCTAGCTCCCAATTCTGTATCCCACGAAGGTACATAGCTTTTCAGGCTTTGAGGATGTGTTCAGCACATAACCGGATATTGGAGACAGTGCACGTCCCTATCCAACAACTTAGTGGCCCTCCGATGCACTTGAAGACCAGTCGATACCAGAAGGACAGATTTGATGATGATTGGCACATGGTGGACAGTGTAGGCTAATGGATGAAGCATGACCGGTAGCCCAGCCTTCAGTAGAAGCATCCTTGCTTGACTACAGATCAGCTCGCCGACCACTCAGCCGTGACTGAGAAGCAAAACACATAGGATGTTTCAAACTCCATTAGCCTGCAAATCAAGGAAGACACAACACATTTAATTTGAATTTTTGCCTAAATTGCCCCTTTGTAACAACAAGCTACATTTATAGAAAGAACCCTGAAGCAGTATGGGGAGATGTAATGACATACCTCATATTTGCGTGCCAGTAACCACTGGAAGCTCTCATGGTTTACATTAATGTACGATTTGTGTTTTTTTTTAATAGAACTGAAATCGAAGCAGGCGTCTTAATTGCTCAGTTCTTTTAGTTCTACTTTTTGCTGCATCCCAGGGTGCAGCACAGACCCCTGCAGCTCCACCCTTCTGGCTTCTCTACTTCATTCTAATGCCTATGAATATTAGTGGGGTGTAGGGGATCTCACCACATGCTGCTGCTAGACTCTTCATTTTGCCTTACGCCACTGGCCAGAGCCCCGGGAGTGGAAGACAGGCATCATAATCCAGCAGATTAAACATATTTGGTTGGAATATTGTAGGTCTTAGGCCGTGTGTCAGAGCGGTTCCTACTCCAGTATCAGGAAGATATCTACGAGCATTAATCTTGAAATGCATTGAGGATTTATACTGTTTTGTTGAAATTAGTACTTCGAGTATTCATGGTCTAAGAGCGGAGAAGTAATCAGTGAAGGGTGTGCACGTCATTGCGTTGGTTGTCGTCAAACACTCTGCTTCAATTAAACAAAATTGCTGTAAAGGCTTGCTGCCTTGTGGTAATGATGGTAGAATGATTCTAGAATGTAAATACTGTCGATAACATTAAAAAAAAAAGTCCAAATCACCATGTCCTGAAATATTACAGTTGTTTTTATTTAACACACCCCTCTGTTGTTGGCTCAGCGTGGGAATATTGTGGGGCGAATTCATAAAGGGGTTAGAAATGCCATTAGGAGTATACTGAAGCCTGCTCCTGCTGGCATTTAGGACACCTACATTGGATTTGAAATGGAGAGCAATTGCAGCTCTCTTTCCTGAAAGTCCACAATCCGAGCCAATAGTTTGTGGGCAGTACATTTTATGAACTAAGTTTCTATATGTGCCTGGGCCAGAGTAGTCCCTGGTTAGTCTATTTTTCCTGTCTGGAACACAACTGCCAATCAGACTACCTGCTAAGAAGTGACTCATGAGCCTTGAATCTTTTTAACAGGTCACTCCCACCTATCAGGATCAAGCTTCCTATTTTTGAGCATCCTTGAGCGTAATTAGGAATTTTTTCCAGAGAAAGACAAGCTTTTTCTCTTGACGCTTTCACTAGTCACTTTCTCTGTAGCGTTTTAAGGCCGCTAGTCTCCATCCAGATCTCTATGATTGTCCTGATCATCTGCCCACAGGCTGATGCGCTCCTCTAAATCTGTGTCCTATGCTTATAGTGTTATTGTGGTGTCTCCTCTCCTCACCACACCCGTCTTGTGGAGGGCTGTCAGACTGAGTACTTGAGTGAGTTGTAGGACCTCCATTGATGGAACTTGCAAGGTCTTATCAATAGCCTTCTCACTTGCACTTTGGGGCCTTGCTTTCAGAGGTACTTGGATGTTTGGTGATGGGCACTGGATACTGGACCAGTGTTGTTTGGAAAGAGAACACCTTGCACTACTGTGCACTTGAAATTATTTAGTATTAAGGACCTTTTCCAGGGATGCTTTTTGATTTAAGCCTATGCAGATTGTAATCCCACTGTTGGGATAAGCCTGCATCTTTCAGTCTCTTCATAGCTCACAAGAGTGGGCTGCCTATGACTGAAAGAACTGCGCGAGTGGCACTTTTTCTGAGCTGTCAGACACTTGAAGCTCCGTGCAGGTGTTTTGTTATTTCAAATAGAGCTTAAAACCACTTACTCGCCTTTATGCCTTCCCACTCATCAAGAAGGTGGAGTGAAGGCCCTTTCAGATTCTATTGATGCATATGCAACTGGAAGGAGGAGGCGGGAACAACCTGTTCCATCTCCGTCTATGTCTGCCAGCTGGGTACAGAGCTTTGCAGTCACAATATTACTTATGTGATGTAGAATTTGTTCAGTGCCCACTTTCAGCCCACGTTTCTCTCTTCTGTTCAGGTCAGATCAGTTGTAGACACATTGGCGGAAACTAATAACGGTGAAGGTCGCGGGATCTTTCTCCCTCCTTTTGATAATGCCAATCAAATCTGTCTTTAAGAAAATGATTAAAAAGAGAACAGCTGTTCGCATTTTTTTAAAGTGCGTAGAAT
Organism: Lissotriton vulgaris; assembly: GCF_964263255.1. Taxonomy (NCBI): domain Eukaryota; kingdom Metazoa; phylum Chordata; class Amphibia; order Caudata; family Salamandridae; genus Lissotriton; species Lissotriton vulgaris. The sequence goes on from NC_141691.1 coordinate 889,709,756, forward strand.
TCATTGTTCGGATTGCTTATAGAGTAATTATATTCTATTGAATGCTGGCGCTCGCCTTCTATTATTCTCCCCTCCTCTACTTTTTCCTCCTTATGCCCTTGTCTGTTCTCATCCTCATTTGTTTTCTCTTAGTGACTGCTCAGAAGTTGTCACCAGTATGCTGAAGTTTACAGACACCTAAACTTATGTACTTGCTTACAGACCTCCGTAACTTTCGCTTTTTTCCCATTCTTTAAGGAAGTTTTTAGCACTTCACATATTTGATTTTCCGGACTGTCACACAATTTAAAAAAACGTTTTGAGCTTCATTTTTTTCATTAGTTTTTTTTATAATCGCTCATACAGCACACAGCATATTGAAAATAAAATTAGAAATTAAGAAACACAATCAAACGCCTTTCTTTTAGGAGTACAAATATGTCTTGTCCTTTGTAGTAAATGAAGTTGCTGGGGTCTTTTGTGGCATGCCTACCCTCCACTTTGGTGTTACTAAAATACTTCAAAATGAAGAGATGGACAAAGAAGTCTCACCGTACCAGAAGACAGAAATTAGTTTTTATAAAATTGATATTACACAGTTGAAATAGTAATCAGTTATTTTGCAAACTTCTCATAATGTAATGTATAAAGGAGTCCCATATCTATGCAAGTTTTTTGGCAAAATCGAAAAATGTGCTATTTAGGCAAACTTTTCAGTGGAATCTAGAATTTTCAATGTGTAAATCAATATTTTTATCTGTGAATACAAAAGAGATAAAACTACATTGTCTTTTCCGTTATTAGGCTAAGTTAGTGATGTATCACCTGCCTTAAAATGTTTTTATTAAATCTGAGTGAACGTTTGATGCTGGGCACAAAATGTCTCCTAAGATATATACGTCTCTCCATGCGTCTTTTATGCCACTGATTTTGAGTGACCCATTTTTAACACCACACTGAAACATTTGTTTTGGCAGATCCAATGCATGGTCCACGAAAAATGGAGGTTGTAGAAATGAAATCAAGGCAGCTTACCATCCGCTGGGAGCCCTTCGGTTACAACGTCACCCGCTGCCATCGCTACAACCTTACCATCCACTACCGCTACCAGGTTGGTGGCCAGGAGCAAGTGAGAGAAGAAGTGAGCTGGGACACTGAGAGCTCCCATCCCCAGCACACCATCACAAATCTGTCCCCATACACCAATGTGAGCGTAAAGCTGATTCTCATGAACCCCGAAGGGCGGAAGGAAAGCCAAGAACTAATTGTGCAGACTGATGAAGATGGTGAGCTTTGTTTTTGTTTATGTTGGTGAAATAATTCTAAATCATTTCATTTGAAATATAAAGTTAAATGCTTGTATGTGTTTTATTCAAATGAAATATATTTTGCGGACCCTGATAGCCAATGGTCACTTGAATATGAATCTTCCATTGGGGTCTCGAAGATGGCTTTGCACTGAACACTTCTCTGTTTTGCTCTTCATTCAACTTTTGTTATTTAATGCAAAGAGTATTATTCCTTACTGTAACTGCTTGTTTTGGAAGGGTGTCTTTCACATTTATGTGTGAAAAAAACTTTTTTATTCCCTCGAAAAGAATTCCCTACTGAGACTGATGGGAACCACTTTTGTGTTTGTAGTACTAAATTACAGAGGTTCTACGTACCTCTCAGGTTTGCCCTGTCTCTATAGATATTATATATCTTATATCTTATGACTTGATGTGGCAGTAGTATTGGGGGATTGGTACATTTGCTCACATCGTGTGGGTGGCTCGGATGATCCTCAGATGTAGTAACAGAGAATTGTCACACAAGATGTGAAACCTTAAAATAGGGGATGCACAGGGCCGCAAACATTGAAAGATGCGTTGCTTGGTCTCAGAAAAGTTAAGAAAGGGCTCCTGCTAGCGTACACAACGAGGGCTTTCCCAGTAAATGAAAAGAATTGCGGCGGATGTATGATATTGCATCTGCCCGCTGTTGCCCTCCCTTTGGTCGCTTGTGTTTAGGATACAGCATTGCTCCAGATGGTGACTAATGTTACATCAACTTGAACACTTGACCACTACAAATTACTTACCTCTTGGTGCTGTCAGTAGATTATCAGAATGTTTGTCAGGATGGCTGATAGTTGGATAATAGTTGTCTTCAATTGTTCATGTCTACCAGAGCAATTATAGTCAACAATTTCTGTTATGGTACAGGCACTAACACCCATTTGCTCTGCCTTTCGTTACAGCACATTCATGCTAAGTTATTTAATTGTTGCTGAGTTGTAGTCTAACCAGTATTTTTGCCATTATTTCAGGCAGTTTGCATGCCTAGCTGACCTTCCAGTAGATAGTGTGATCTAGTTATTTTGCAGAAAAGCTCCTTATCTCTGATGGTTCTTGACTCACCTGCAGCCAGGCCTCCATCAGACTAACCCCTTCCGTACTCATGACGAGCTCAGCTCATCATGAGGCACGGTGCTCGTGTGCTCATGACGAGCTGAGCTCGTCATGACCACACCCATTTATATTGGTCCTCAGCACAGAAGAAAAATATGTCAAGCAGCGATGGTGCTAAAGAGTTTAAAAAACACAAACACAAAAAAAATCCAACACAGTTGGCCTTTATCGTCTATGCACCCAGGATCTGTGACATCATTCTCGTATCTGTCAAGACAACCTCAACGCTGATCAATTTAGAAAGAGTTGAAGAAGTACTTCTTTAAAGAAAACTACATCACAGTGTATTAACTGTCCACACCCCAGTGACATCTCCGTGTTATTCTGTCACTCACTGACTTTCTTCTTGTCTTTGATCCTTTACACTGCTGTGGTGTATTTTGGGATTGTGCTATAGAAACACCACATATATACATACATACATACTGTTTCATTTGGTGTCTATTTAGAAGAGCGGAAATCCCATTGTTAAAAGTGTTCAATTCTTGAAATTACTGAAATTGAGACATAGCTACAACTGTCACCAGTAGCATTCCAACCTATATATGTATATTGTAAGGCAGCCTTTTAACCATTAATCTACACTTCCTACTTTGAGTGCGTTTCGAAGTCTTGGCCCGACAAGAACACCTAGTTTTTCCTGTTCACAGATTCTACCTATAATATTTAGATCAAAATGCAAAGTAATACAGAAGAAGATAAGCCCATCTCATTGGAGATTTCTAAAACCTGGTTTTCCTTCCGAGCATGTGTCCGGCTCACACAGGTGTATTTGTGTGTAATGCACATTGTGCACCCTTCCTTCAAAACCTTTTCCTGATTCAAGGACTGGAGGATTACAAATACAAATAGATTTGCATGCACCTATGCCACTTGTGAGTTGAAGCTATGCAAGGTACGCAGATGTTTATGCATTTATAATCTATGCCATACTGGGAATGTGCAGTAGTGGGCAAGTCAGAGAAAGCCAGTCTAAACAAAGGAAACCCGCACTGAGTCATAAACTTTGTGGGTGTTTCCGAACTGTTGTCTTCAAAATGTCCAGTGACTGAAACCAGACGGAATGGTGCCAAAACTGGGATGTAGTGTTAGGTAAACCAAAATGTCTATTGGGAGCTTGAGAATATCACATAAGCATACTCTATGTCAAAACCTGCTATAGAAGAAAGTTAAAACAAATATTAAAACTTCAAAAAGTACTACTATACCTAAAAATGTGCATATATGAATGAAATATGTTTGCAATCAAGTTTCAATAATTGTGAAAAAGACTATGAAACTTTAAATACTGGCCCAAAAGTTTAAGTTCTGGTAATGCATTGACACCACTACAAGGATGTAAAAGTGGTCATGGTGCCCCTGGATTTTCATCTGCACATAAGAAATTTTGATTGACTGTAGGTTTTGGATTTGTTCGTAGTGTTGGTGGGTGTGGTTTCTTCTCGAAGGCTAAGAGCAACAAACAGCAAACCTTACAGTTTGAATAACACAGAAACATGAAAGCAAATAGGACAACACCATTTACTGCTGTTCCTCAGGAGTCACTGTTGAACTGAGAGGAGCATAGCTTTCAAAACGTCCACCTCCCTTTCAAACATATATGATAAGCACTTAACAAAAAAGCAGATATTAGCCTGTGTACACTAAGGGAAAAGGTTGACATAAGGGGAAAATAATTAAATATATGCCAGTTTATAGAAAGAAAGACATTCTCCAAAAGGGTTTGAGGAAACCAACCAACCAGTTTGTAAAGAAAATACAATAAAAATGTTTCGATTAAGCTAGTTCGATAAAAATTGAATGTGAGGAAAGGATTTTCAATTAAACCACTTACAACTTGTGATTAATGCATGCAGTGTGATTGGAAAAGACCAGCTGTCTCTAACAAAAGCCACGCTGGAATGTACCCTGAGGCCTGATCTGAAGTTGAAATCACTGTTTCTTTAAAATGGTCCAGGTGACTATTAATAAACTTTGGAAAGTTGACACTTTCTCTATCTTTGTGTAACTGTAGCTTTCCTAAAGCAGTCTTTGCCTTTTTATTCACCCCTAGATATCCTGCCAGAATAGAGTTAATATCCTGAAAAAAAGTATTTTAGAATTTGTAGATACAATAATCATGATCACAGCTGAAATAAACATTTGGCGTGTTTTAAACTTATACCACTTTGCATTCAAGGGTAAACACCTCTTTGGAATACTTCTAACTCTCTAGATAATAACATCTGAATCGATCCTCCTAGGTCAATGATGGAGTTGGTCATAATGATACTACAATATTTGATTCAGTCCTGCCTTTGTTTAATCCCAACTCATGGAACATGTTCTCTAGTAAAATCCTTTGTCACGGTAATTATCATGTCTGTATTATCAAAGTTGAACCACAGTCCAAAGAGAGATTAGTATTTCTTAACATGTTAAGGAAGCACATGCTGCTAGCTTAATTGCGTCCAATTTACAATTTGTGTCCTTTAATCATAGACTAGTTTGTAATATTTCAAACCTCAGTGTCAGTGACGTGCCACATTAGCATTGGAGATTAATTGCAGTATTGATGAGGCCCTCTTAGTCACATTAAATACGATAAATAAACATTGTAGGCTAATATGCAAGAGCTTTACAAGTTTTCTTAAACTTTGACAAGATACCATTCATTAACACATTTAGTTTAATTACTCATCTTTATCTTAAGGTCAGGCTTTTTCATATATTTTCCAGCAGTGATAAAAAGAAATAGTTACACAAAACATTTTAGCCAACGACTACAAACTGAAAACACCTTTACCTGTGGTTAGTTTAGGCTAAACACTGGTTGTATGATGGGGAATTCTTCAGATCATTTAACTGAAGACATGTAAGTACCTGACAATACTCAGTGAAAAGTACTTTTTTCAATATATATACTCTGTAGGCTACATTTTTTGAATGTTGAGTGGAAGACACTTTTTAAATAGCCACAATTTTGGCTGTGCAGAAAAAATTACAGGTATTCACCGATGGCATATCTACCAACTGGCATGATGACACTGTGTCTCGTGATATTGCCACTCCTTATAAGTTCGCCCAGCGAAGAGCATCTATCACATGGTGGGTATATTCTAACTGGAAACACATGCACCTGCTCATGTGTGGAGGCTCTGTAGTTGCCTTGCCTGTGGTTGGCCCAGGCCCTCCCCTGTCTTCTGTGACCATGGCCTTCCTTTGTCGGTCTGTGGTTACTGGGGAATTAACAGACTGTATGCCACACCCCCATTCAACCCTGCTCTCTCCAAGGCTCCACCCTTTCTCTTACATGGTTCAAATCTGTTTGAGGTTGGAAGGTCTGTAACGGTATCTTGAAATTAAAGGGCTTGACCTACTTTTTGTGAACAATTGAAGAGATGTAGCCTACTTGTGCAGCGAGGGCTTAAATGGGGGCTCAAAACTTAATATCTGTTTCAACAGTCCTCACCAAACCAGAATCGTACCCTCCACAAACTCTTTACATAGGAAATGCGTGTGTTAGCATCACAATGACAACAATGTTGAGTGTTATTTTCCTTTCATGTGCATCTTATACAGGCCTGGAGTGCCCTATTTTGTCCATCTAACATTTCCATGGTGGGCTTGAGCAATCGGAGACCGGTATTTAGGGCAGGGGATGCAGGTGGTGCCTCTGTCACCTACTCCAGCTTCCCCAGGTAATTATAGCATGCATGGTTGGGGGCTTCAGAAGAGAAAGAGAGGAGAAGAAAGAGACGAGAGAGCAAGGAGGAATAGAGCAGGGATGGTTTCAAACTTTCTGCTAGGGTTCCCAATCCGGTCCTGATCTTACGCATTTGGTCTTACATCAGTTTGCCAATTTCTACAATTTGATCTGCCAATGACTTTAAGTTAAATCAAAGCTCAGGCAGCGTATTTAAGAGACCTGGAGGTGGCACCCACTCTTGTTCAGCTTTGCTGTTTGCAGCACAGGCAGTAACCCACGTGGGTCCTGAGTTAGAGCACGTCCAGCAGGGGCTCCATTTCTTTACCCGCAGGTGCAGGGATCCCTTTGTTGTCTATGTAGTGGCACAGTATGGTATTATTATATGTCTCCTTCAGAAGCAGGTGCAGCCGGTACAGGTAAGATCGACAGGGCGGGGCGGGGGGGGGGGGAGTCGACATACGATGGGATAGGGAAAATAAAATAAATAAATAAAACCACTTACCTTGCGCTCACTGCATCACCAAATTGGTGATGCGGCGAGTGCAAGTTAAGTGGTTTTATTAATTAATTTTATTTTCCCTATCCCATCGTATGTTGACTTCCTCCTGGCCCACCCCGCCCCAGCCCTGCCCCACCCCTACCCCACCCCTCCCCTACCCCAAAGCTCTTACCTGTAGCTGCCGATCCTGTTCAGAAGGAATTTCCTATCAGTTTGTGTTACCCCCTGCTTTTCCACATCCTCACTTTTATTCTTTTCTGAATAAACCCCTTCTTTCATTGGTATGCTGCAGCCATTCACCATATAATTCTTCCGACAAATATATCTTTAATGCAGCATGGAATATCATTAGCCGAAATCCTCATAATCTACTGTACTGTGGCGCACTCTTACAAGGGATATGTGTGGCAATTTTTTTCAGAATTTCCATTTAAATTAATATTTTTTTCCATCGAATGCAGGAACACTAAAACGTATTTCATGGCCAATCAGACCTCCACCATTGCGTGGCAAAAAGATTCTTTCATTTCTCAGAGGAAATTGGCACTTCACGCATTGAAATGCTGCCTCTTTTTGAAGATGTTTTAACCATTGTCACTGATTATCAAGTCTTGATTGTTTTGGGACTTGAATATCTTTAGCACATATTAATATAGAATGTGTTTTTTCATATACTTTTGAACTCAAACTAATTATCTATGTAATTCTAACAGTTTCATTACTAATATTTTGTTACCGCTTTCTTTAAAATAAAAACGTGAGGGAATCTACCAGTGGCACAGGTAACTCCAAGACCTGTGTATCAACTCTTTTATTTGTTTAAAGAACCCATGGTGCACCACATTCGAGGTGCTGATGAAATTAGAGTCTGTTCCAACAGTGCCCTTTATTTCAAAATGTCCACTCGGTATATTACCCATTGAAGCCAGACACAACTAGCACTTTGCTCTGCGTTGGAGTCTTGAACTGTGAAGTCCATGAAATAGTTTGCTTATTTCATAATTGCCTATGCGTCGCAGATGCGATTATTAGGATGAGGCCAAAACCACATCACAGTGTGCCATGTTAGTGGCATGCAACCTTTCTCACAATGATAAAAAAAACCACTCTTGTTTCACTTTTTGGGCTCTTGGTTTTGGTCCTCTGTGGGGGACTGGACCCTGCTAATTGGGCTGGGGCACAGCAGGCTCTGTGATAAAAGAACACCCCTATAATTGTAAAAGTGGCCCCTGCCATGATATATTAACAGTAGGTCAGAACACCAGGCCGGCGCTGAAAGGTGTGAATACATTCATAAATTACGTGTTGGAAGTCTAGTGTGTAAAGTGCATGGGATGAGTTGAATGGCTTTTGGCGCCTAGGGATGAAGGGTGGGAATAAGGTTGAGTCTGCAATGGATAGGTCGCTCTGTGTGCATGGTTAAAGTTGGTTAACCCCCAAATCCCATTCGCCTCTGAACCATACACTCTATTTTACATTCTATTTTAACCTCACTGATTATTCGATTTATGTAACGGTAAAAACACCATACACAGACCAGTTTTGCATTTCATTTTGTTTATAATTTGCTTATGTGTTTACTAATTGCATACAACCTTGCTGTTTCCTTTTTTTATGAGTTCTTAGCCCAAAACTACATCCACTTATGCTTCCATTTGGGATAATGTTTGTGTTAAATATCTGTATTAAAAAACAAATGCAAAGATTTAACCAAAACTTTTATTAATGTGGACCATTTACGTATATTCATAATTCTAATACTATGGGTGAATGTTGTATCCTTCTAATTCTGACTGTTCAAGTTGTGATTTAATGTCGTACATCATTCACTCAAACGTTTATGGGATTGGCTTATTTCTACAATAATTAATTTGAACCTTAAATGTGTAACTTTTAATGGTGACAGCTGATGGTCTTCAATTCACAGTCTGTAAATGCAGCTTTTCCTGAAATACACTCATTTTCAGACATTTTAAGTGCGTCATAGCCGCCTAGAGACATAACAGATTTCCTATTTAAAATATATCTGAAAAATAATTATTTGCCTGTACTGCAGAAGAGGACCCTTAGCTTAAGCAAATATGCCTGGGGCAGCAAAGGCTGAACAAAGAATTGCAGAGGACAAGAGGCAGGCATGGTAACTAAGGAAATCCTGTCAACAAGCAGAGGTGTGAAATTCTTATGAGAATAATTAGTTTCAGCCACAGTGGCTAAGGTAGATGTAAACTTCGCCCATGTCCACAGAATTACATTTAAAAAAAGTTCACCCATGTTTTTATTAAAATTCACCATCACCCAACTCTACTAAATCCTGATAATAATTAGATTTTAGCCTTCCACAGACATTGAAAGACCCAGAGACTTGCCCTGATCAGCTGGTTGTCAAGTATACAATTTGTGTCTTTGCTGCATTACCTACCTCTCATTTGGGATTTACTCGAAAAATCAATTCGCTTCTTACACACAATGTATAAGCTTGCTGCAAATAAACTACCAGAAGATAGTTAATTGCTTTATTTAATGAGCAAGAGCTGAACATAGAACAGAAAGCAAACAGTCTGGGACAAACAAGAATGTATTCAATGTCTTCCTCTTTTTCATAATACATTTTTAATTGAAGTTTTAATATTTCCGTTTTTCCAAACGGAATTTGAAACTGTTTCACCCCTCGCCCCCCACCCCCCAGCCAGGTCTTCTCCAACCTCTGTCTTAATGAATGCATTTAACCATTTAACCCAGGTGTTGCAGAACAAACAAAAAGAAATGTAGTCTGCACAGGGAGATGGGTGGAGTTGAGAGAGCACGAGGGCTGTATTTAGCAGACAAAACGTTCCCATCTGGTTGGTAAATTGGCACCTTATTCCTATGCATCCTTATTCATATGTAGGGCCACTGGAACAATGTGGCAAATTATGTGGCAGGGCTGACTAAATTGTACGGCAAGAAAAGGCACATTATGGGGCATAATGTGGTCCATATTTTGATAGTATTACTTCATTATTTTGTCATTTTTACACATGGTAATACTGTCTCTGCAAACTTTTCAGCTCATTAGTATCAGTTTAGCAACTGAATGATGACAAGTTCATCTCTGCGAAGGGCTTTCTACTGTGCGCCAAGATGTCAAATTGTGTTTAGTAACTTTTTGATCCATTTGAGCTAGAACTAACAAAAAAAGACAAAATCTGCAGAATATGATTGGTTATGTGGCAGATACAACAAATCCATAACTATGCGAAAAAAAAGCCACTACCACAAAATTGCTTAGTTTCAATTACCCTGTTAATGGGGTTGAAACCGAACTCAATGCGCTCAATTATGATTAGCAAATTACTCTGATTCTTCTTTTTCTCTGTGTTTTAGGACACTGTTGGCCATGATATGCTGTTCTCCAGACTGAAAAGAGTGTGGGTTAGCTGGGAACATCATAACCTGGATTAGGTCTTCCCCATGCAGTTGCACCCAGCAAGTACACCGGAGATGTGCAGAGTTATCGTCTTGCGGGTCACTGTGTGGTGTACTCCTGGGCCTACCCTTTTCACATTCTTGTTAGCTGCTTCATGCGCCCACCTCATCAGCTGCAAGATGCAGTAGAAAATCCACTTCAAAACGTACATTAAAACACACAGATGTTCATTCATCTGGAAAACAACTCCTAACCATTGCATTAGTTTCCTAAATCACTTCCAGCATTGGATTCAAGAAAACCTCTTTTGTCTAAAAATAGCAAACACTGAAATTCTAGGGGTGGAATGGCTATTCCTCTTTTTGGACAGCCAACTGCTTTTTTTAACCACTCCTTCCACTCCTCAGAAAGTTAAGTTTGGGCATCACCTTCGAATTGAATCTCCCATCATCTATCAATCACTTTGTTTAAAAGCGTCACCATGATGGTTTTCGTAACATGGCTTTCATGAGTTTCTATTTTAAGGTATGTATTGTATTTAAAAAGCATATACCCATGGACATTCGATACAGAACTTTTATGTGACGCTTCCTATTGTTTAATGTTAAGCTTAACAAATGATAATAAATCTTTACAACAGCATTCAATTATTGAGAATGACCTGACTCTGTAGATCAGAATGTTACCCTGGAAGTAAGACACTGAGCAGGTATCTTCAATGGCCGATGGTAATGCTCTTGGGAATGTGGCTCACAGAAAATATTGGCTGAACTGAATGCATCAATACATAGACACCCAGTTGTGTAACAAACTTTGTGAAAGCCAGTGTGAACATCAATTTGAAGATCTATATGGATGGATGAGGAAGGGAAACTGTTCACTGTTTCCAAGTATTGTATATATCTTGTATTTATTAATGTGAAAGTGTCTTACCACCTAAATACTAACCTGTTACCAGTCGAGTGGCTTTGTCCCTAGCAGCTTAAATGTTATGAGTTACATCGCTAGGTCAGTTACCTTAACTAATATATTTTGTTCTCTGTTTTCATTCTTAGTACCAAGTGCTGTACCTCTTGAATCAATCCAAGGCAGTACCTTTGAAGAAAAGATATTTCTTCAGTGGAGGGAGCCAGTGCAAACCTATGGAGTCATCACTTTATATGAGGTACATTTGCTACAGTGATTATTGCTGAATATTTTTTTCACTGGCAAAAATAAAGGTTGAAGTGACTTTATAGTTTGGTGTTGAAATAAGAAAATAACTAATGTTTAAAAACTGAAAAACCGTTTGCACCATATCTTTCGCTCCCATCTTGCACTGCTTATGACCGCGCATATTGCGTCACTCATGACGTGTTAAATGGGACAATCGATTAACTGGGAGTGGCCAACCCAACCTGTGCAAGGTCTTTGGCTGTGCACAGCATGGGGTTGGCACAGGGCCTGTCATTTGGCCAGGTCCTGCAACTATCACCAGGAAACAGCCAATCCCGCTGCACATGACCTGGAGTTGGACACTGGGCTTGGCCTGTGGCTAGGCCCTGCACCCAACCCACTGCAATGTCACCAACCGCCACTGACACTGCTTTAGACTTTGGCCGTACCAAGGAGGGAGTTGGCCTCAGAGCCTGTCCTTCACCCAACACCCATTGCTGTGTACAGCCTTCAGCAGTGTGCAGTTATGGTTTGGCCCTGCACTCAAACCATTGCTAGTGGTTAATCCCCACTGTGCACAGCCTATGACCTGTACTATGGCAGTTGGCCACATGGTCTGGTCTATGACCAGACAGTTGTAATAAAAAAATAAATGTTTTTTTGGTACCATAGTAAACTTACCACAGGTGATGCCACAGTGATACTACATACAGGGTGCTGGTACAGTGGGATCGGAAATGCAACATAAGTTTTAATTTAACTTAAAATAGAGTCCCTTTGGGATCTTGCCATCTGGCCCTGGAGGCTAGGGTGTGCCCACCCTGCCCCTTTATGTGGCTTTTATTATTTTTTCCAAGACGGTGAGACAGAGTCCTTTAATGGTGGCAGCAACTTTCCTTCACCATTGCTACCAATCACTCACATTGTTCGGTACCACAGTACTGGAATGACCAACAGGAGAAAAAGCTCCTTTAGCAACTCAGAATGGCCTAGTTTTTAAATGTGTCGGTACTGCAGAACTCCTGTGGGACCAACCATCGAGATGTTCCTAACTTTATCTGAGGGTTAACCACTTCATGCCCAACTCGAGTCCCCCTTAAAAGGCTAATCCATCAAACTGCTGAATGGATTCACTCTAAGTCACTAATAGTATACTTTCTGAACAAAATTCTAACGTTTTGCCAAATTTGTCATAATTCCATTCAGCTGTTTTTTTCCAAATCACCGAGCAAAATTGCCTATGGAAATTAACACACATTTTTGGACCTTTCCTTTTTCTTGTACCCCACATGATGGATCAGCACAAAACGGTATATGTAGTAGACAAAATGGCAAAAAAAAATGGTCGACTTTTTGTGCAGATTCGTCAAACGGTGCCATTGTTATTAAGAAAAGAAAAAGTGGCCTCTGCATGGAAAGTCTGGCCTAACTTTTACTACATAATAGATTTCTGAAGTCGTTAAGATTCACAAAAATGTCTTCTGCCTTCCTACACATATGCAGATTTCTTACTGGTTAGAAAATCTGCAGGAGTAAGTTTAGTCGAATTTTGCATTTACACTTCAATTTTTTTTATTCTCCAGGACCACAACTTTACTGATAATAAAACCACTTGCACATAAATCTTTTCCTCTCTAAAAATGTTAACCATGCTAATCCTCTTGCCCCTAACTCTTTTCCACTTTAAAAAATAAAGTGAAGCATGTCAGTTTGGAGTCGATTTATTTGCATTTTTAGAGTGTAAATGGCAATGCAAAAATGTGTCTAAATTACCATCAAGTGCCATCTTCGTGAACGTCCATTCCTTTCAGAATAGCTATTTCCACCTCTAACTTATTTCCACTACATTGCCCCTAACTTTACTCTGCCAATTTTGGAAAATTCACCATTCTAGTACATTATTCTAAATCAGTCCATCTCCGGGCATAAGTCTCAGTTGAGAATGAAACTTCATATCAGTAGGTGGGAATTACATGCACATTTTTGTGCACTTCAAATATTTAATTTGAATTTAGGTTTGCAAAAATAGTTTGGGAATTATGTGCTTTATTTTAATGGCTTCCTGATGTCTTCTCTCTTTGGGAGTGAAAGTCGCAAGTCACTAGAGTATTTTAACATTATGTACTACGCCTTTTGAAACATCAACACTGTGGGCGTGATTCTCAAATGTATTTCTACACCAAAGTTTAACTTAGGTGCCGGATTCATAAATGTATTTCTACACAATAATTAACTTGGGTGCTAAAAAAAACAATTTGAAATTCCACATCCTGATTTCACAGAATCTAGTGTGTTCGAGGCATGTGGGCTGCTAAATTCATATCTTTGCATTAGATCGCCACCTAGTGTTGGGTCCGGATGATCGCACATTGTTGTCCTGGAAGAGTCTTCGAAGTATCCTGAGATGGGTGGCTCCTCCCCTGGACTACAGTGCGCATGGGCATCGGCTCCATCCCCAGATTGTTTTTTTCCGCCATTGGGTTCGGATGCGGTCTCGACGTCTCTCCGTCGGAACCGAATAAACATCATTTTTTACGGCCAAAAGGCTTTGGGTTCTTCACGTCGGTATTGTTTGCGTACGGTCTCGAGTTTCTTCCGTCTCTCGGAGCCGGAATCACCGGAGTTTCTTACAACTCTTCGGACATCGAGGCCTTCTCATCGCGACTCGACACTAAGTTCCCAACATGGAGCGGAGTCCGTTTAAACTCTGTCCGCTCTGTGGGTCCAAATACCCACATATAGATGTACACCCGGTATGTAATAAGTGCCTTTCGCCAGACCATGACGAAGGAAGTTGCCGGGCCTGTGCGAAGTTCAGGTCGAAGAAAACTCTCACGATTCGGCGCGCGGTGCGCCTTGTGGCCAAGCAGGCGGCCCCGGATCCAGATAACATCTTCGGCGACCAAGAAGAAGAGGACCAGAGCCATCATCTTCAAATCTCCCCGCCTGAGACGGAGGTCGAGGCCGATCCGGAATATGACGACGACGGAGTCGTGGGTCAGGGCCTTGAATACGTCGACGAGGTAGGGGACGACGCGATGGTTTATGGGGCCGAGGAAGATAGCTCAGGGGACGAGCTATGCCCCGAAGTTGAAGAACATCAGGAGGGGGTCGCGGGATCGCCTGTCGGCCTTACCCAAGACCCTGTAGCGCAAGCCACGGCCCCGCCTGTCGGCCCGGCCACGGACATACTTGCTGCGCCTAGGGTTTCGAAACCGAAACTGAAAGCAACGGTCTCGACTGCACCTAAAATGGCCGACCCGAAACCGAAACCGAAAGTGAAGGACTCGAACGTCCCTAAGATGGCGGTCGCAACGGCAAAAACAAGTAAACCGGCGGCCTCATCGACTCCGTCGACCTCCGGTCCGCAGAAGTCGAAGAAACACGGCGATTCCACAGGGTCGAAATCGGCGCCAGAGGAGAGATCCTCTAAGAAGGGTGGCACGCACAAGACAAGCGCGCCTGCTAAAGCAACCGACGCAGCACCGGCTCCAACGGGGACATCTGCGCATCGCTCCAGGGACTCGGGGTCGGCGCCGTCCATCCCTCTAAAAGACCTACGGAACGTCGCATCCGAAGGCAAGGCCACCCCGTCGGTGCCAAAGACATCGGTCACCGACGCATCTCTCGTGGCTGCTTCACTACAAAGAATTAAGGACAAGGTTTTTTCCTCGTCGACGCCAACGCCATCGACGCAGAAGGCGGCAGATGTCCCGGTCAAGCCGGCAAGCAAGCTCCTCTTCCTTCTACCGCCAAAAGTGGTGCCAAAGGCCTTTTCCTCGAAATCGACGCCAAAGAAGTCGGATTCTTCTACGGCGGGGACATCTTCGGGTCAAGTGCTCGACCCCGAAGAGGATTCGGAGTGTTTTATAGACGCGGACACGGGGAAGTTAACCCTTTATAAAAGAAAGATCACTTCGCAGCCGGTGGAATCCTACGTCATTCCCCTAAAGAAGAAGAAGTTTCCACAGGACGCCTCTGTCCTCATGGAACCTATTCTGCCTCCTCTGGGAAGGAGCCCAACACCGTCTCCAGACCACTCTGACAGTGGGGACTATGGTGAAGATGAACAATACACGTTCCCAGTAAATGAACCTGATGCACAGCCAGATTCTTATTATGGCATTGGGGACCAAGGCAACCAAGATGTGGGGCAAGACCCACAGTCCTTCAGTACACGTGCATCCCCTACGGAGGATTCGGCAGGTTTTCATGCACTAATTGAGAGGGCAGCTGCTAATCATGATGTGGACATGCATGCTGACCCAGTTGAGGAAGACTTTCTATTCGACACGTTTTCAGTTTCGGAAAGAAATGTAAAGACACTGCCTATGCTCAAAGGGGTCCTCAAGCATGCTGCGGACATCTTTAAAGAGCCTACCAGGGCGAGGGTGGTCAACCCACGTATTGAAAAAAAGTACAGACCAGCGCCTGCAGACCCTGCATACATTCGAGGACAGTTGCCGCTTGACTCCTTGGTGGTAGCAAATGCACGCAAGAGGGCCAACTCCCAAACAACGGGTGAAGCTCCTCCCCCGGATAAGGAGTCCAAAGTGCTAGAGGCAGGAGGCAAAAGAGTGGCTGCACAGGCTGCCAATTTCTGGCGTATTGCAAATACACAGGCACTACTGGCACGTTATGATCGATCGCATTACGACACACTAGAGCAGATTGTAGAACACCTGCCTCCGCAGTTTCAAGAAGGCACCAAAATGATTATACAAGAGGGACAACTGATCTCCAACGCGGCCATAAAGTGCGCACTTGATGTCGCGGACACAGCCGCTAGGGCCGTTAACACCAGTGTCATGCTCAGAAGACAGGCTTGGCTCCGCATATCGGGGTTCAAACCTGACATTCAAACAACCATACTTAATCAACCAGTCAATCCGGATAGACTGTTTGGTCCAGATGTTGACACCACCCTGGAAAAGATTAAAAAGGACACTGAAACTGCTAAATCGATGGGGGCCCTACAATCTCAGCAGTTTCGGGGCAATAATTTTCGTCGCTCAGGTGCCCGTGGAGTCACCAGAGGACAGATGGGTCAACAGTCACAGTTCCCTAGAGGTGGAGCACAGTCCTCGTACCCCAAACAAAACAAGAGGGGCTACAGGGGAAACAGCAACAAAGGACGTGGCAAAGGAGGCAACAATTCACGCTCCTCTGCCCCAAGCAACCAGTGACTCTCTGTCACTGCCCCCCGACCATTTAACACCTGTCGGGGGGAGAATACAACAGTTCCTGCCCGTCTGGACCAACATCACCACAGACAGGTGGGTGCGACAGCTTATCCAGTACGGTTATTGTCTAGAGTTAAAGTCCACTCCACCCAACATTCCACCAAGGCAAAGGCCTATGTCCGCAGAGCACTTGCACTTATTGCAGCAGGAAGTGTTGGTGATGCTGCAAAAAGGGGCAATCGAGCTCGTGCCAGTGGGGGAGGAAGGCACAGGGGTTTATTCTCTGTACTTCCTCATTCCAAAAAAGGATGGATCTCTACGGCCAATTCTGGATCTCCGTCCCCTCAATCTGTACATACTGTCAGAGCATTTCCACATGCTCACACTGCAAAAGATTCTTCCTATGTTAAACAAAGGAGACTTCTTAGCAACCTTGGATCTCAAGGATGCTTATTTCCACATTCCGTTACATCCGTCCCACAGAAAGTACCTCAGGTTCACTATCCAGGGCACGCATTATCAGTTCAAAGTCCTACCCTTCGGAGTCACAACTGCCCCAAGGGTCTTTACCAAGTGTCTGGCGACTGTAGCAGCGCACCTCAGGAGGCAGAACATCCATGTCTACCCCTACCTCGACGACTGGCTCGTTCAAGCCAGATCGGAACAGCAGTGCGCCGCAAACATGGCGACTACCATTCACCTCCTTCACGACCTGGGTTTCTCGTTGAATTACCCGAAGTCACACCTTCAGCCGGCACACGTCCGGCAGTTTCTGGGTGCGACAATCAACACCCTGACGGCCTCGGCACAACCAAACCAGGTCAGGATAGACGGCATGCAGTCCTTAATACAGAAGTTCAGACCGGGACACTCGCTTCCAGCAAGAGTGTTCATGCAGTTGATAGGCATGATGGCCTCCTGCATCTTCATAGTCCCTCACGCACGGTTGCATATGCGCCCGCTCCAGGAGTGCTTAGCAAATCAGTGGACACAGGCTCAGGGACAATTAACAGACCTAGTGTTGGTTACCAGTCGGGCATACAACTCTCTGCATTGGTGGACTCCACACAACCTTTGCAAGGGCCGACTGTTCCAGGAGCCAGTGCCACAGGTTATCCTGACAACGGACGCATCTCTCCAGGGATGGGGAGCACACCTGCTCACTTACACAGTGCAGGGACTATGGACGACGCAGCAACAGAAGATGCACATCAACTATCTAGAACTGATGGCGATCTTCATGGCACTCAAGTCCTTCATTGTACATCTGTGCAACAAAGTGGTGTTAGTCCGGACGGACAACATGACCGCGATGTACTACATCCAAAAACAGGGGGGCACCCACTCACCACAGCTGTCTCACCTGGCTCAGAGCATGTGGAAGTGGGCCATTCAGAGGAACATCTTCCTCATGGCAGAACACCTCCCGGGGAAGGACAATCAGATGGCGGATCTGCTCAGCAGACACAGTCATCAAATGCACGAGTGGGAGATACATCCATCGGTACTCCAGCCGTACTTCCAAAGGTGGGGGCGTCAAGACATAGACCTGTTCGCCACAAGGGAGAACGCAAAATGCCAAAGCTTCGCCGCCAGGTTCCCACACCCCCAATCGCAGGGCAATGCGATATGGATGAACTGGTCAGGCAAATTTGCTTACGCTTTTCCCCCGACACCCCTGATACCACTGGTGGCGAGGAAACTACGGCAACACTCCATGACACTCATCCTAGTTGCTCCAACGTGGGCGCGCCAAGCATGGTACACCACGTTCCTCGAGCTCTCAGTGGTCCCGCATCAAAGACTGCGCCTCACGCCCAGACTTCTGACGCAGAACCATGGAGAAATTCAGCATCCAGATCCGCAACAGCTCAACCTAGCGATCTGGCTCCTGAAGTCTTAGAGTTTGGATACCTGAACCTACCTCCTGAATGCATGAACATCATCAAGGAGGCGAGGAAGCCGTCAACCAGAGCATGCTATGCCGCGAAATGGAAGCGTTTTGTCATTTACTGTGCAAACAATGACATAAACCCGCTCGATGCGTCTATCCCTAACATCATTTGCTATCTGTTACACCTTTACAAGTGCAAACTAGCGTACACTTCTATTCGGATACATCTATCCGCCATCGCAGCTTACCTTCAGAATAGGCAGCATCTCTCAGTCTTCAGGGTGCCTGCCATTAAAGCGTTTCTTGAAGGCCTGAAACGAGTCATTCCCCCAAGAACACCGCCAGCTCCCGTGTGGAACCTCAATGTGGTCCTCACCAGGCTGATGGGACCACCGTTTGAGCCAATGCACTCGTGCGAACTGCAATTCCTAACGTGGAAAGTTGCTTTCCTAATTGCCATTACGTCACTAAGACGCGTAAGTGAGTTGCAAGCACTCACGATACAAGAGCCTTTCATCCAGATTCATCCAAATAGGGTGGTACTACGTACTAACCCCAAATTCCTTCCAAAGGTGGTGTCACACTTTCATCTCAACCAAACTATCGATTTGCCTGCATTCTTCCAAAATCCACAAACAGTGGCGGAGAGGATGCTCCATACCTTAGACGTACGGAGGGCATTGATGTACTACATAGACAGGACACAACACTTTAGGAAGACAAAACAACTCTTTGTTGCCTTCTCACCACAACACAAAGGCAACCCAATTTCCAAAGCAGGAATAGCCAGATGGATTGTTAAGTGCATCCAAATCTGTTATCATAAAGCCAAGCGCACTTTAACAATACCCCCAAAGGCACACTCCACACGCAAGTTGGGGGCATCCATGGCTTTCCTTGGAAACATTCCTCTAGAGGATATTTGCAGAGCAGCCACGTGGGTTACACCACATACCTTTACAAAACACTACTGTGTTGATGTACATTCCAAACAGCAAGCGGCTGTAGGACAGGCTGTTCTCAAGACACTTTTTCAGGTTTCTGCAGCTGGCACGGGCAACCGCCGCTGATGGAGGGACTGCTATGTATTCTATGCAAAGATATGAATTTAGCAGCCCACATGCCTCGAACTGAATATGCTACTTACCAGTATGCATCTGTTCTTGGCATGTAGGGCTGCTAACATTCATATCGCCCACCCTCCTCCCCGGTGCCTGTCGCAGCTGCAGATATACTATTGTATTCAATCATTAGCATGGACATCCTTTACACTTGCCACTCCATCCTCTGCCACAATGGCGAAAAACAATCTGGGGATGGAGCCGATGCCCATGCGCACTGTAGTCCAGGGGAGGAGCCACCCATCTCAGGATACTTCGAAGACTCTTCCAGGACAACAATGTGCGATCATCCGGACCCAACACTAGGTGGCGATCTAATGCAAAGATATGAATGTTAGCAGCCCTACATGCCAAGAACAGATGCATACTGGTAAGTAGCATATTCAATTGGAAATGTGAACTGGGAAACTGCACTTATGAGAGTGGCTATTTCGCTAACATGTTGAATTTTTCATTGGCATAAATTCTGAATGAAATACCGCATATCACATTCCACAGAAGTTGTCTCTATAACATTAAAAGAACACCCACAAACACCTATGTTTGTGAGTATTCACAAACAGTTTGCAGGATTTTCTTTTTAATCATAAACTTTCAAACAAAAACTACTGCTATTAGATGCCATAATAAAATGCATTTACAGGAAGAGAAAGGCAAAGGAACACACATGTTTCATGAGATTTTAGGTGACATGGTTTCGCCACTGGGAATCGTGTCTTCCGTGTGTAGAGCAATACACAGTTGTGTACCAGTCCACATCTCCAAAGCATCACGATTCTCCACCAAGGGTAAATTCTCTATGCGGAAACTATGCCCAGTGAGAATAGTACCGGGTGTCTGACTTGTATTTCCAGAAGTGCTTCTGTGATTATCGTTTAAGGTGGCAATCTACTCCAAAATGTAGAAGCAACCCTACAAAAGTATATTTGCATCTTTTTATTGCCTTGCTTTGTGATTAACACCCACTATAGAGCTGAATTGTGATTCTGGTATTTATGATCTTTGCAAGAAACAAAAAACACACACTGGGGGTCTATAAGTGGGCCTATTATGCTCCAGAGAATAAACTGGCAAAACGGCTGCTCAACAAATCAGGGGACGTTTGCCAATGCTTTGTAACAACAAAGTTGACGGGGTATTAACAAAAATGACCTGTTTCTTGCATTTACTGGTGGGGGGACCCCACCCTGGGCAGGTCTTTAAATATTTCCCTCTGACCCTTCTTCCCCGTTGTGTTTACTATGTATGATCTTTAACATTAGTGTCTGATACTTGCAAGGACCTGGTAGAAGCTATTATATAATTTGATTGTTATATGCCCAATCCTGGTCCAGGCCTCTTTTGTGCAGTTTCGTTTGTTTTGTAAAGGGCCAATTTGTCACACATGGTAGCAGGATTGTGTACAACACAATAAAATGTAATAACACTGTTACTTACATAATGTTATTTAATATTACATTGGAAATATTTATATAGCGCTCATGCCATGGTAATGATTTGTATCACTGTGGGAATCTTGCTGCATTTCATTCTTAGAGCTCAGGTTTTACTTGCAGTCTGGAGTCTGATTTGGAATTTGATGCTCTGTTATTGATTTTGTGATCTGGTCCTTTCCTTCGTTATGCGTCGTGTTTTGTTTATTGATCTGGGGTTCAAGATCTTGGTATGTTACTCCTGCAGTAGAGTTTTTTTTATATATTACTTGCGCATCTTCTAGTTTTGTAGGCCAGCATATTTTCTAAAAAAGGATGTTTTGTTAGTGTGGTGAGGTATGTGTTAAGGAAGAGAAAAGAAGAGGATGTTGGTGTAGTCAATCTTCAACTGGTAAAGTATCAACAAGAGCTGCACCAAGCTCAGCTGGAGTCTTCCTCTGAGTTGTCTTTCAACGCTGCCTCTGTGATCACTCTGTTCATCTGGGTTGAGGCTCCGATATCTTCAGCTAATAGTCACAGTGGTTGAAATAGGTTGTGAGTATCGTTTTTAGGGGTTCCGCCATAGAGGAGCCTGTAGCAGGTGCTATACACATGGAATCGAATATTAACCATTTATTTTTAGGGCTCTTTGGCATTAATGTTTTAGGGCAGTTGTGGTTTAAAAGGTGCTCAAATACCAACCCTGGAGGCCACAGAACAGGATATACACTTGCAGTGTCATCCGCGTAAGAGCAAACAAAGAGAGGCTATGGACAAGGGGAAAGGTGTAAGTAGAGTGGCAGAAGATCCAGGTGATATAATGCAATTCTTAGCTATGGATAAATTGACACTTACCACGGGGCGGATCGTTGCTGGAACCAAGTAGGTTACCAATCCAAGGAAAAGAAGCCGCAAATTACGCGAGCCTCGCCTTTTGGACCACGAACGCCCATGAGGCGGTTTCTCACCGCTAGATGAGTTTTTCTTCCAGAGTGGGGAAAATATTACATTTTGTGTAGGGACACAATTTTGTGTTCCCATCTATCACGGATCGAGGTCAGGGCGCACCTTAGCGTGTGCATACCACCCAGGTCCCCTTCACTTTTTTCCTTTTGGTCCTGATGAAAACCCACAATTATAAGAGGTTGAAACATGTAGACCTAAGACCCATATTTTAATCACATAGCACACGTCGCTATTTTATCATCACTACACGTCTTTAACACCACAGTCTACTTAATTAGACAAAGGTGTTACACTTCTTTTATCAAGGTGTCCAGTCACTCAGGAATAAAGTCTTGAAGTGAGTAGTTCTGGCCCCTTTTTAAATCACTTACCCTTTTATCACTGCACATATAAAAGACAAAATACCCGCTCCACTGTAATCAGGTGACGTAGCACACCCTGTTGGCACTCGGCCTTCGGGGTGGGACCCAAATGATGAAACATGTCACCAACTAGGTTGGTGAGTGAGGGGTCTTCTAAAAGGACATGCTATGTCCTACATTAAGGTTGGGCACAAGTGCTAGAGTAAGCCTTAAGCTTCAGGCGCAGAGACTTTCACTGTCTCGCCTAACAGGTGGCACTCCTCCATTTGATTTGTTTATAAATTGACACTTGCCCATAGTTGCTAATGAAGACTTGTTCTCAGTACAGTTTGACGTGTACCACTGATGGCAGTTTTTAATTTTTTAGTAGGGTTCAGTTTGTGACTATATTAAAGGAGAACACGTTTTAGAGGATGCATATATTAAAGGAGTTATTCTCTGCATGAGCAAGGATGGCCTCCCGAGTGGTGATGTTTGAAGGGGTACAGAATTTGGTAGGTTTTCCATGGAATTATCAGGTTCATAGTTTGGACGTATGGCAGCAGTTGCCTAGCACTTGGGGCTGAGCTGGTGTTTGTTTCAATATACAAATAGGCACTGGCTTTTTTAAATGAATTAGGACCTTTTCAGCGATCTGTGTGTTAATGATGAAGCTGGCAACAGTGCTAGCAAACATTATGCATCATTTCGTCTTTAGTTAAGCTTGGGTTAGACCAACTTACCTTTGATTTGGCAGAAGTCACCGAGGAGTGTTCAACACTGTCTAGTGAAATTGGTTGTGTGGTAGAAGGTGGGTGTATCATGATGCGTGATATTGGTGAGACTATATGCTAATGTAGTTATAAAACCGGTGTAAGGAATTGATTTTTTAAGATCTCGATAGGGGTCTTTGGAGTTGTGAGTGTCAAGGATATGTGGGTTGTAAGAAGGGTTTGTATCATTTGGAAGGTTTGTATGGTTATTCAGGTCCATCTTGATGTGAAGAAGTATTTTTTTGGTTGTGAATGCAGGTTTTCATTGGGTTGTTTCTGCCAGATTGTTAACGCTGTGCTCTGTTCAATTTAGACCAGTGTTAGGTCAATACCCATTGGAAACAACGAGGTACTATTTTTGTCCATATGTTAATGCTTTTTAAACTTGTATTTATGGTTCATTAATTGAAAGCCTTTATTATTAGGGTGGGTGATCTAAGTAAATGTTGTAAGCTCTGACGGCACTACTGACAGTGGTTCCTGTATAAAAATGTGTACATACGGTGTCAAAGTTTAGCAATATGAGACTATGTATAATGCTCCCAGAATGCTCTCTGATGTGATGCAAATAGTTGCTGAAGCTTGAAAGCAAGATTGATGATTCTTTGCTTTCAAAATAAAATGTTCATAAAAAATTAAAGCAGGAATTTTTTTTTCACTAAACCACTGTAAAATTATAGGTACCATTTCTTTGCAGCATCATTTAGTAATGCATTGATGCATGCTAGTATTTCCCAAAAATATTCATAATGGGAAATCAGTGGAACGAGTTTCAATAAGATATGGGAAACAAAAATCAACAAGCATTGGCAAAGCCTGTAGGTCTGAAATTGGTGGTCAGCTTTTTGGTTTTGTCAATTTATGACTTGTTTTGTCATGGTTTTTGTAAAACCTTATTGGTGTTGGAGCTGCCGGACCCTCACCATTATACCAAACATTGGCAAAGCAAAAGTTGTTTTTGGTCTCAAAAAACACACACTGACACAGTAGTTACTGGCACTGAACAAAACTACTTTGTATTCTGATATGCTCCTTGTGAAAGAGCAGAATGCTGTAACTCACAGTGAAGCCAGACGATACAGAGAAAGAGAGACAGAATTCTAGTAAACTCAAAAGGTCATGGTCAATGCCAGACCAAATTAGCGGCCCAATTATTAAAGAAAGTCTCAAAAGTGCACCTATGGTAAATGTCTTTGCTTTAAGTGTAGCTATACGGCTTTCGTGAACAAGAATTTACAGAGGTAGGACAAGAAATAGCACTTCTAGAAAATATATGTGAACTGCATTTTAGCATGAGCAAATATGCATGTGTAGATTTGCTCATGCAAAATCTGAGTGTTTGCAAGTTCACTTTCCCTCCAACCACTTTTTCCCCCAACTCTGGAAGTAGGTTTACGTCTGCCATTGTCAGGAGTAAATTGCCAACGTTCTCAGTATGGGAACAAATTAGAGGAAAGTTGTTAAAAAGTCTTAAAACATGCAAGTTAGTAGGTTTGCACAGACTCAAAAGGGCATTCTAACCCTGGATCTATTGCTTACCACTACCTTCAGCCCCAGTATGTAGACCTGCCGAAACGTGGCAATATAAGGGGATTGCAAGTATTCAAACACTACTATGGAATGAGCCCTGTGCAAAATAGAACAATGTCTCATAGGGAGTTTTTATCAGGCAATATCTAAGAGAGCACAACTAATTGCTATGAGTACAGAAAGAAAACAGGGAGACAATAATTTGTAGAGACAAGAAAAACGTTTGTATATAATGCCATATACCGTATTTTCCGGCGTATAAGACGACCTTTTAACCCCTTAAAATTTTCTGAAAAGTTGGGGGTCGTCTTATACGCCGGATACAAAATTAGACTGTTTGTTTTCGTGGTTTTTTTCAACAGCGCGGACTACTCCTGAAGGTTCTCGCGCTTCCGGCCCAGCCAGAGGTGGGGGAGGGTGGCTCTAATCCAGCCGGAGGTGGGGGAGGGTGGCTCTAATCCGCCCGCCAGCCACAGAGGTGAAGAGTTGAAGAGCATTGCATCCTGGGGGCTCCCGCGCACAATTGGCTTTCAAGCCGCAACTTCGCTCCAACTTCGCCCCTACTGCCTGGTGGGTAACCCCGAGGCCTCCCGCAGAAATTGGCAGCCATAATGCCGGAGGATTCCCGCCGGAGCATTGCATCGGTGGACAACGCTGAGGATCCGCGATAGCATCCACGGAGTCGGAGGACGCCGCCGGGCCCTGGAGCTGCTTCACTGCGGTAAGCTGAGCGTACTCGGAGGACTAGCGGGTGGAGAGATTACGGTAGGCTTGCAATATTCCCAGCATACAAGCAAGGTGGAAGAAACATTTCCCGCCTAAGTTACATGGTTCAAAAGTGACAATAGCGAGCAACCAAAATACATGAGGTAGCAATCGGTACATTACAAGAGAAAAAAGTGATAAGTGTGCAGGTTATAAAAGCGTACAAGGTACAAGTAGAGCGTTGGACTGTGCTGGAAGTGGGGGTATTCTTGGGGTAGTCTTATACGGCGAGTATAGCACAAAACCTAAATTTGATCAAGCAAAGTGGGGGGTCGTCTTATACGCCGGGTCGTCTTATACGCCGGAAAATACGGTATTTAAAGGTAAAGAAAGCACTCTGTTACATTAAAGGGCATGGAACCAGTGTTATACTGTGCACAAGTGCTCGTGAAAGGGTGAACGGCGCAAATGACAAGTGAGGAAGTATATACAGTGTGCAGGGGGGTGCACAACAAAACAAATTATATAGAAGGTGTATTCGTAGTAATGCCCATAAATTAAATGCAAATAAATGTAGAGTGATTTAAATGGGCAAACACTAGAGAGGCGGCATACATTTCTCTGTAAAAGTCGACGGCGTTTTGGCCTATTTACAATGTTAGGCCATCATCAGTACCAGGTTACAGATAATTACATAACAGTGTGGCAATGTGTGAAGCGCGGCAGGGACTGGGTGGTCTCAGGTGAAGGGAGGAGGAAATCCGGTGTTAGTGCACCAATTGAGTTCCCTGAATGTAATAGGTCCAAGTGGGGAAATTGAGATAAGATCAGCGGTTTGATAGGAAGCGTCAGGGTATGTCCATTGAAAAACTGAGGTCTCCTGACATGAGGGTCTGGTTACTGCAGGCCAAACTGGGCGCATGGAGTAAGGTCCTCAAGGGGGAGGAGCTACAGATGGAGCAGCGGTAGGTTTGAAGGCTACAGGGTGTATCCTTTCAGCTGATTGGGGGTGCCAAAATGGCAGGGGTCCAGTTGCTGCTGGCTATTCGAGCACGTGAAATGAATCCCGGCAAGGCGATGGGTGCAGGTGGCGTGAGTCCGGCAAGTGCCCTGGCATAATCAGAGAGGCTATATCAGTTCTCTTACATAATGAGATGGCTGCCATAATTTGTCGCTGCACTCCATGGTACCAAAGGAACAAGTGGATTTTGTTACAGGACAAGTAGATTTAAGAAGCAACCTGCCTCAGGGACAAATAGATGTTTTGTTAAATTCCACACCCCTGTATCAGAGCACTTTACATGAACACTAGTGGTATGACAGACGGACGTATTCCTTTTTAGGTCTCGGCTGGCGTGGCTGCGCACATGTGCAGCTCGCTCGGGGAGATTTTATGTTTTGGAGGAGTTTCAGTCAAGGGCTTCAAACCCCGCCCCTCCTTTCCATTGGCCGGCGTCACCGTTTATGCTAAACGGTGGCCAGCCATTGGAAAAGAGGTCTTTGTGACGTGTTCTTTCCTACTTTTGAGACGGCCCACTTGGATGGGCTAGCTGCATAACAGCTGTTGTAAGCGATTTCTTATCTTTATGGGGCCATGTGTTTCAAACACATGGCCTCATAAAGACAAGAGATCGTCTGAATAAATGAGCTCTCTATAAAGCTAGGGTACGTTACATATTCGAAATGAATGGAACTTGTGATGCGAGATTCCCCCTGCACTTCAATCGGAATACTGTCAGACATCTAAACACCTGGAGGGCAAGTTTGGCATCAACTTACTGCCCCAGAAAAGTGGAACTTCATCAGCAACCTACGTGTTCGAGACTGACCCCGCACTCAACTCAGGCAGGGAACAGGAGGAAAGCTCTACAAGCACTCGTATCAAAACGTGACCTAGAGGCTCGCGGAAGGAGCACCCCCTGAGAAGTGAGGCTGCTCCTGCACAAACCTTCCCGTGAACTAAACCACGCATGGGGTGAAGGGAAAGCTCTTCCAGTGTTAAACCGGGGGGAGCTCCAACCATGATCGGGAAGCGAAGGGACAGAGTCCTGGAAAAGGGAAGGATGCTCTGCTCTCCCACCTCAATATGGGGGTAGGCAGGGCTGGGAGACCCCAATAATTACGCGACTAGCGCCCTGTGAATGGGGTGCGAAGGCAGGAAATGGTCTGCTGCATGCATGTATCAAAGTCGGGGAGTGGGTGGAAAAAAAGGGACCCTTCACTTATAAAACAGCGCACACGAGAGGAAAAGTAGACTCCTGGGAGATAGGGATCCAGCATTTGCTCCGGAACCTGATGAGAAGGCTGAATATAGTTAAAGAGCCCGCTACCACACACAGCCCCCCAGAGTAAGACCCCAAGTATCCAACGAGAGGGAGCAGGCAGCGGTCCGAGCGCCACACTTCCAATGCGCCTTAGGCGAACGCATACGTGTGACCCTGAACCTTTCACAAATGTACGACAAGCCTTCCCCTGCAAGGGGGTCCTTTGAAATAAAATACAGAAAAGCCACCACAACCCTATCTAGCAATGCTCCCCACTGCCTGGCCCCTCCGTTCCAAGAACTACACAGCCCCCGGAGCCCCTAACTTCAGAACCCCCTTAGTCAAGGTGGTCAGCACATCCCTATTCTACCGGGGTGACCCCACACTATGGATGACCTGACATCCCTGCGCCTAATTTCAGTGACTGAGCGGACCTCAACCCTTTGCCCGCTGAGCCTCACCCCTAGCTAGGGAAGTCTCTCCAGATGCAGTCCAAGCAGTTTACCTTGTATCCTCCGTTCAGACTCCCCCTTAGCAGCCCACTAAGCCTCCACTGTTACACTGCACCATATAAACCGTGCTCTGGTCGCCGGGAAAGGAAGTCCCCAGAGCCGAGTTGGACGAGCGGAAGGGTTCGTTCAGAACCACAATCCTCAGCATGCCTCACGCCTGAGGTGTGGGCTGCATCCCAGGAGACTGACAGCGCCCAAGTCCGGTCTCGTTACTTTGCTGCTACCCGATTGGCTACGAGGGCTGCCCATCTGCATTAAGTGTTCTTTAACCTCCAGTCTGTATAATGTCCGTGTCCTGCAGGTTCATTGTTGCGCCCTCCAGTCCAGCTGTGCGCATCTGGACCTCTGTGCTCGTGTCTTTGAACAATGCGGGTCCCAGGCGGCACTGATGCCTGCACGGTGCCAAGGGGATGGAGGCAGTGACAGCACGATGTGGTCTGTTTACTGTTTGTAGTTGAGCGCAACATGGTACATTTGGAAAAGCGTGTGTTCCAATGAATCTTCAGTCTCTGTCTGCCAATTCCGATTGGGATGCTGTTGGATCCTGTTGCTTTCTTCTCATAAACTTAGCAATAATTGTGTTGTGAGAAGGAAGTGATGGAAACAGTCAGATTAAAGGCACGTAGGTAGCACAGTGTTTTGGGAAACAGTCCTAATTTGCCTCTTCCTTAGCCAATGGGGGAGTCAAAGCCCTTTTCCATCCCAAACCTCCCACCCACCCAGCCAGCCCCATCCTCCCCCTATCACTTCTTTTCAAGATCTGCTTGGAGGCAGCTTCTCACCGAATGTTGGTGGGACTGCTTGTGAAGAAGAGCTCCGAGACCCCCAGAGCGGCTTTTTTCTCTCCACTTTTGATTTTCGATGTCAGTCTGTGCTGTTAACCAGTGGGTGTGTTTGCGTACTTGGGTGTGGTGATGGGTGAGTGAATACATTTCTCCTGGTGTGTTTATCTGCTGTGTGCGCACGTGTTTGTGCTGCTCGTAATGTGTGTTGCCTTGTATGTTGGTGGTGTGACAGTTTAGCTAGTACTGGCAATGTGTAGTGGTGATCTTGTATGTGGTGCTTGGCTCATGGCGCGTGTGTTTGTAAAAGTCTGTGCAGCCCTGTTGAGACTGTTTTGAAAGAGTTTACTGTAGTTGCTGCTTTGAGGAACAGTGTCTCCATCAGTGTACCGGTAGATTCAATGCAGTACGCAAGGTCATTGTTAATATTCCCCATGGCTGTCCCCCATTCACAGCCCTCTATACAAAGGCACGAAAAATAGAACTACTGCACCTTAGTACATGTGACTTGTACGATGTGGTTACCCTGATATAAAATGGGTTTTGAACATTTGTAAATGATAATGTCCTGTTAAAAAATATTCTTGTATGTTCACTTGATGCTGTGTAGTGCGGCTATGTAGCAGTTCTACTTACAATAGCTGTCTTCAGGGGACATTTGAATGACAAAGCTCCATTTGGAGAAAATTGTTGTAGCAAAAATATGGGTGAAATAACATAATGGCGGTATTTATCGTCACACTTATGTGAGGCTCCCTTCACTAAGTCCATTGTAACAGAAACAAGCAGGTGCAATCTAAGAACAAAAAAACTTTCCTTGCATTTGAATGTAAATTTGACAAAATTATATGTTGTTAGATTTCTGAAAAAGAACTGGTCGTCTTCATGTGGAGCACATGCATGAATTCTGCTGAGAAGAAAGGATGACAAAGAGCTGAAGAGATTAGCTGTCAAGCACTAATCACAGACAAACCTCCAACTGACCTGACTTAGCCCCGTTTCATACTTTTTACAGTTATCAGAAAGAATGCAATTCAAATAAAGGAAAGCGGCGATGAAAGACACGTAGGTTCGCTTAATTGCTCATCTGCTTGTGTTTTTTATTGAAAGGATAAACAGCAAATAGAATTCCTTTGGGCAAAAATAATAATCTATTTATTACAAATTAGTATATCGATGTCATCCAATAATATTTAAATAAACGCTTATGATTGTAGATGTGGCAAATATTTTGGGACCCTTGACAATATAGCAGAACATATACTTAATCCCTTTAGTCTAATGTACATTTGAAGCTTGTTTTTCCCCCAGGTAATTAACAATGTATATATTTGTTTAGCCCATGCAAATGATGTCAATATACCGGAGCTTGAAACCAGTGCTGTGCAGTCTTGTGAGGGCATCATCATCCTGTTTCCAGTTATTATTGTAATTTGCTGATCATTTAGCCTGACCATCAGGATTCATATGGAATATTTGTGCAACATTGTTTAACCAGCCCATACTAAGAGAATATAGTGCACTTGGCCTAATTTGAAGAGTTAATAGAGATCAAGAACCCAAATCGACTCGGTTGAAGTTCAATCTCTGACACAGGGGTGGAAAGACATGATTTAACTGAGTGGGTCACTCGACTCCCCGAGTCCTGAGCATCACCAGGACTGGAGATGGTTTGCTTGGGTCAGATTTTTAGTCTTCAGTGCTAGTTAAGGGCTGCAATTCACATTTTCGAAAGTGTGTCCCCATTGTTGATAGTAGTTCATTCTTAGACTTACTACCAGGAGTCATCCCAAACTATCCGCTGTCGCCTAGTGTTCTGTACACCACGTCTTCTCATTTTAAGGCCATACAGTCGATTCTAGGCAACATTCATTAGAAGATGGTGATAAATGATTGCATTCTATCCAGAACAACTAGTTATCGGCCATCACTTCCAGGAAAACCACCAATTGATGGAGCCGGATCTTCATTGCAACATTTTGAGACTAGAGATTTTGATACATGCTGCTTATCCTTGTTGAACTAGGCTAATCCAACCCAAAAAATGAATAGGTCTAACATGAACATCATACTTTTACCAAGTGGCTTGGGCTGTTCCATACCTGCCTTAAAAGACAGTGGGCCTAGCAAATGTACTCTTAAAAAAAAATGACACCCGATTGTGAGACTGAAGCTCACAACAGCTGACAGTTCCATACCTGGATAACACTAGCCAACAGGCTCCAGTGTGAAAACTTGCATCACGTGCTCGTATATGTTAAAGTGTTAAGAGTACACATTTGAGTGCATTTCCTTTTTCAGTTATTTCTGTGGAGGTAACAGATAGGCATTCCAAGGCTCACCATGGAACCTGACCCCAAATGTGAATGTATACCATGATGATGGGGACCTGCTGCTTTTTCAAATTTCACCTCTTCCATATTTGCCTAGTGTTGGTCAGAGCAGTGCTGTCCCTAGAATTAAAAAAGCAGGATGGTTACAATTAATCATAGAGGCCCAGGTCATGACCAGCATTGCAGGAGAGATATCGGACACACGCTCTACTGATGGTAAAGGCCTTTCGAATGAAAACTAAATTTCCTTCTCTGGTGGTTGACAAGTAGTTTGGAAAGGAATACAAGCACCACATATATATTGGTCTCTGGTGCTTCACTTTTTCCATTGTTATGTTATGTTATGCTATGTTATGAGAGCTTTTAAAGCGCACTTATACCCAAAGGTGTCCTAGCGCTGAGCACTGTGTCACTGAATACAAAGGATAATCTCTTATACCGAAAATATGCAGGTCTTCAGCCCCTTCCTAAAAGGCAGGAACTCAGTGGCATGCCTAAGATGCGCCGGCAGGCTGTTCCAGGGTTTCGCGGCATAACAAGAAATGCTGCTGCAGCCCCAGTTGGCTTTTTTCACTCGGGGGACATCTACAAGCTTTCCTTCTGAGGAGCGCAGGGCACTACCAGGGACATAACATTTAAAGCAAAATTCAGGACCTCTACCCATCACTGACTTGAAAACAATACACAAAGCTTTGAATTGCGCTAGTTGTGTTACTGGGAGCCAGTGCAATTGCCGAAGTCCATCTCTGGCAGAGACAAACCTTGGTATGCCCATTAGCAGCCTAGCCACCGCATTTTGCACGAGCTGGAGTCTGTATAGATGTTTTTTTTCAGATTCAGGTACAAACTGTTGCAATAATCCAGCCGTGACAAAATGAGGGCTGAGACTGCTGTCCTAAAGCAATCTTCTGGAAGGAAAATGCTTATTTTCGTCAGGATTCTAAGGAGGACAAAGCAAGTCGACACAACTCCGCTGACCTGATCTCCATAGTCAAGTTAGTGATCCATGATTACTCCCAGGTTCTTAGCTTGAACCGTGGGGTCTTATCCATTTCTTCGAGCCACGGGTCAGGTGTCCAGAGATTGGGATTGTTCCCAAATATAATGACCTCGGTTTTGCCTGCATTAAGTTTCAGGCAGTTAGAGGCCATCCAGCCAGAGACGATTTTCAGGCAGTCATGACATCTAGAGGCCATTTCCGCTTTTTTCCCTCGTTGTATGGACAACACAATTTGTGCGTCATACGCGTAAGATGTTAGTTGCAGATCGAAAGATGTTATCAGTGCTGCCAGTGGACTAACATATATATTAAAAAGAGTGGGACTGAGGAAGGACCCATGAGGCACCCCGTATGGGAGGGTGAAAGGCTTATATCTATCCTACCCAAAATCTATTGTTTGTATTCTGTCAGTCAAAAAAGATTTCAGGAGGCTCTGGGCCCTACCCTGCACCCCCGCCAGCGATAATCGATCCATCAAAACATTGTGATGTTTGTAGAGCTATTTTAGCTCAGCTAGACTTGAAAGTGCTAAGGGATATCATGTCATCGTAGCAAGAGATGAGCTGTCTAACACTCTTTGGAAAAGGTCAAACAGGCTATGCTTACAGAAGATGTTTTCACCTGGATCTGGGGCTTTGTAAGTCTTTAAGACCAATAGCCTCATGCATTGCCTCTGCGTCAGCTGGCAGGCTCAATTGTCTGTAAGGTAAACATATTCAAGCCTTTCCCCCGGGATCAACAGCCAAAACATATTCAAGGGTTGTATCCATGACAAAGAGCTTACTGATGGTTTAAGCTTGCTGGTTCATAGAGGCGGACATTGTATGTGGGTTCAGTTTTGTGTTCTAGATCCACAGGTCAGCATTTACAATAATTTGCAAATCTTTGGCTACTGTGCTATTCAACACTCCCTTGAAAACAATGGCCTCTTGCCAAGGGAAGACCATTCAGTTTGTATCCACCTCAGGATATTGTCCTGTTGGACTTCATGTGAGACATGTACATGTCTTCTATTTTTAACACAGGGTATGACTTTGGGGATAAGTAAGTATCCTTTGCTCCACATACACAATAGATGAGTTTGACTGCCTTATCTGGCGAGTTTGGAGATTGTAATTGTATCTTGGAAGGATCCCATTTATTGGACAGGTTTCATCTTCCCGGTTACTGACTGTCCTCGCTTCACTCATTGTTAAACCCCATTTGGAGAGGCCACACGGCGGAAAGGGATTCTGTGTCCCAGCCATGGTAGTTGAGGTTGCTGCCACGGAAGCCTTGGTGTCTGTCTTTCTATGGCTCTGTATCTGCATACTTGGCCAAGTACAATCCTTTCTGCACTTGCCTCCCAGGGTGGTGGGGCTGGGCAGTGACCGGCTGTGCACGCATGAGCTCAGAATTCAACAGTCAACCAACAGACACAAGGAAGTGACATTCAGCCTGGTGCTTGGTTTTTATGGAAAAAGAAAGTACTTTAACCTCACAGCAAAACTAAATACTACATACTTCGATCGATGTAGCAAACGTGGCTGTCATAAGTTGCACTTTATTCATGTGGTACTACACACCCTCTTCCTTCCCAAGAACCTTACTCCCGTGCACTATTATCAAGATCCAGCTATTCCCTACCGACTATGCTATGGAATAGGCTAGTATTAGATGCAGGTGCATGTAGCTGAAAAGGTTCTGACAGGGTAAAGAGAAACTCAGTTCTATGTCTTTTGCAAAAAGTCTCAGACGGGCAAGTCAGTCTCGCTCATGCACCTCAATCTCTTGCCACCAGGGGCAGAGTAAGCTCCACATTTTACAGACTGGTTGTCTGTGGCAGTCTGGGGTCTGCAGCGTTCAAAGGTGTGTTTCCTTCCTCATGACGTTAAGACTTCCTTTCCAGGATACTGCAGAGAATCCCTTCCTCTGGACAGTCGTCATGGGATGGACTCTGGAAGGTGGCCCGCAGACAAGCACTTAGCTTTGGCAGTTGCAACCTCCAGGCTGAGTATCTCAAGGTGGTATCTTTGGGGCAATTGCATACACCGTCTGATCGGGGCTTCCTGCTTCAGCGGTCATGCGGTCTTCTTCTCAGCAGGGGCACCAGCCTCTTAAGCCAGTGGCAACTTGATGGGCAATACAGTATTTCATGCTCTAGTACAGTACGGTTACAACTCACTCTGGAAGAGATGAAAAGGCCTCTTGAGAGCACATGTCACACTTGGATCACTCTCTTGGGGTCAACAGCTTCATCCGTGTGCTTCTTATACTGGAAACCTGCTGGGCCTATTCTCCTGGACAGTTTTTGCTCCTGCAGCACTAGGTATTCTCCTTCCCATGCTCAGCAGACAAACTAGATTCTAGGCTTTTTACGTTGATCCTCACCTCTTCCCGCAAAAATGGTTGACTTCAGGTGATGTCCTTTATTCTGATGTAGTCAAATAATGTGTTCACGTCTGTGACAATTAGTGACATTCAACTGGGGAGCTGAGAAACCATATTTCTTTCGTGGCTTCCCCATGTGCCCAATGACTCATTTGGAGCCTGCACCCTCATGCTAAGATTTGTAGGACGTTTCACAAGGACAAGTTCTCGGTACTTTTGGACTTCAACGTCAGTCCTGAGATATATACCTCACGGCAAGTTTCTGGAATAGATGAGACCCTTGGTAACCTGCACTTCAGCAGAGCCTTGATATTTAATGTGCATGAGACCAAGGACGAAAAGTTTTGCAAGAGCTTGCCATTTGTAAATATTTGTAAATATGAGCCTGTTAGAATTGGTGATCTTCCAGTGGAGAGGCTTATGTATTACTAAATCCTGCTGCCAGAAAGTTTTCTTTCCCCAACCATCTGTGCCATGTTTAGGCCTGCTTCATGTTATCGTTGTTATCTTCATGGCAGGGAGTGACTGAATTGTATGTATATATTTCTTTTAACAACTTTTATTGCAGAGTTTGTCAATAGTACAGCAAACCCCTAGCGTGGCAATATCACCTCAGAGGCCTTTTATAAGTCAGATATCTCCACATTGCACAACAAAACATAATGTGATACAGACAACTGGCATACACTCAAGTATCCACTCCCTCCTCCTTACATGTGTCTGTTCTGTCTTATATCAGGTATGTATTGAGGGCAAGCATATTACTGGTCGCCTAGTCCAATATTAGTTGGCGTCGCACGGTATCTGGGGGGGGGGGGGGGTGCACATATAATACGGGGACTCAAGAGTAAATGGATAAGCCAGACTCCTATGGCATATGTGGGATTGGTACCGGTGAGTCCTCTTGAAGGACCGGGTTTTAGAACCCAGCGGCGTCAGGGAGAACGCCTGAAACATTCGAGTTCCCCTGTCTTGGCAAACAGAGACACGGGATACTTCTTGATGACGTCAAAGACCAAAGTTTATTGGTTGCAACCAGGGGCAGAGATCTAGGAAGTACACACGGGTAGTTAGTCAGAGACTGCACACTTCGATAAACGGAGCTCGGTCTTTTATGCCGAAAATCATGCCTCCGGCAATATTACAATTTACATTTGGTGCATACAAACTGACCAATGACAACGTAGCATTTCAAAAGTAGCAAATGACGACAGTCAAAGACAATCCCATTTTCCGTTCTCCAGCCCACCAAAAACGATCGCACACATGCTTGGTTTCCTGTTCGATCAGGCCGGACAAACCCATTGTAAACCCTTCAACCCTGATCGATGAACATGTCGTAAAGGAAAGGCAGAAACAGATGGAAAGGAGATAGAGATGTGGGAACGGTGTACCATAAACTCAGACACGTCCTACCCTTTGATCTTTATCAGGCCAGCTGCCGAACAAGGAACTGGCTCAGCAGGATTCGCCCCAGGCAAGGAGTCAGTTCGGCCAGGTCGATCAGAAGTCAGCTAAGGCGTAAGTGTCTCAAGGACTTTCTCGGCCGCAGTCATCGGGCCTATGTTAGGGCAACCACACAAAATGGCTGCCGCATACAATATGGAACCCAGAGGTTCAGACTAAATCCTCGAATGCCCGGTGTTCTCCTATATCGATTCATACGAAAACACTCAGACACGTTACACTCGCCGTTTGCGGTCTGTTGAGACCAAAATCGTCCATTTCCGACGATCTTTATAAATCGGGTTTCGGAACTATCAAACCCAATTCTGAACCACGGAACCACAGACCCTCCTTTTGCCCTATCATAGGCAATAAACCCAGACCCATTTTAGTCTGAATCCGGATCTATATTCATCAGGTCATCGATATGCTGCTGTAGCATCATCCTATTACTAAACATCTCTCTGGACAGGTTTCTGTACACACCAAGTAGCACAAAGGCCACAAATAGCAGGAGCACACTGTACACAGAGACAGAACATGAACAGGATTGCGAAGACCATCCCAATGACCATCAAAATCTTCCAACCCCAAGTGGATATCAATCCCCATAACCATCCCATCAAAGACCAATCTCCTTTGTCCAAATGGACAGAATCGGAGATTTTGTGCAATTTGGAAATGGCTTGGGAGACTGATGGAGCGTTGTCTGGAATAAAAACACAGCAGCTTGATTGAATCAATCTACAAACTCCACCTCGATCTGCCAGGATAACATCAAGGGCAACTCTATTCTGAAGTGTCATAAGTCTATCCGACTGGAGCTCAGCAGTCAAGTTACCAAGGGCACCGGCAGTTTCAACTATAGTGGACTCGACCACTCTCGTTAGCTGACGAATATTCCTACTGTTAGCCATAGGCCCCCAGAACGGCAGAAAACCCTTAAAGAAATCTCCCAATTCCTGTCCTGCAGTGTCTTCTTGGCTAAAGACCCCTCTAGCAACTCTCGTCTTGTGGTAATCTGCCGCAGCTGTAAAAGTGGGAGGTAACAGAAAGGAAACAAAACATGTGCCCGAGAAGTCGGGGGCAACCATGTGTATGCCTTGTCATAGCAAACGAAATAGGTACCCTTAGCAGCTAAAAACGCTGGGGAAGACTGAGACGGAAACACGTAGGTCTCAGCGCAAACACTCTTCCCTAACTGAGCCTTCGGATTCTTACCGTTGCCCTGCAGACAATAGTATCCCTTATGGGGCACTATCCAGATCGGTGGAGAACTCTTCGCTCGCTGGTTAATACTCAGACTAACTCCATATCCAGTGACGTTCCAACCACTATATGGTTGCCTCTCATCTTTCGGAATAGTCTCAACTGCATTAGTCCCTTTAATCATGTCGACTATGCCTCTAGCTAAAGGACTATTCTTCGGATTGTCTTTCGGTGAACGCAGGGGGTGGACACTGTGGGCATAAATGAACATGGTTCTGTAAGCTCGAATCGAACCATTTAAACTGAAGGGCAAAACCAAATAAGGAATACCCTTATCGGTTGTATGAGGCATCAGACCACAAATCCAGCAGTTCGTTGTATTAATCACTAACTGGTGCTGGTGCAAAAGTTGAATGAAAGAATTGTTAGAAAATTCCAAACGTCTAACTACCTCATGTATGGGCAAAGGATGGAAAGAATGAGAAGAAATAGTAGGTAAAGGTGTAGGTTGCACAGTGGGATGAGACGTTGTTTTCAAAACAAATGCTACATAACCAGCTATAAATATCATGAAGCTCAATAGAAAAAATAAACATGGTATCAAAAAGCATTTCTTCGACATTATTTTACATATATGTTTTCTAAAAGTCAATGTCTGTACAGGTCTCTCCAACTCAAAGAAATCCATCCTAAACTAAAGGTGCTGCCCGCGGTGGTTGGTTGATTCTGCTTGAGAGTGCCTCTGCTGCACCCAGGAAGGCTGCCTCGGGCCAACAGAACCCTCGACCTAGTGTCTCAGGCTTACACTCCCAAGACTGGTAGCAACCGCGACCCTAGCAGCGAGAACCGGATGGCAGTTCAAGAAAAACAAAAATGAGTAGATCCTTGGTGGAGAGTTAACCTGCAAACAGTAAAAAAAAAAATCAATGTTATTAATATTTTATTTGTCCATAATTCTCGATCTCAGATTGTATCGATTCTTTCCAGATAGTTCTTTATCAGTGAACAAAAGAGGAGGCTCTGTAGTGTCCAATCGCTCTGCAGGAGGTACTGATGCTTGTAGAATTTGATCACTCTCCTTTTCTGAGCTAGTTCCAATCAAACGGGCATCGCTGAACGGTATAAACCGTGGGATTGCTTCAGTCTCAGAGTCCGCAAGACCCTCCTGGACCCACTTGTCATAGGGCAAAGGCAAAGGTGCCTTTTTGGTGTGCGAGCCGTGGATCCAATTTAGTTTTCACGCACTCGAACCGCAGATCTTGTAGACAAAAGGACCTGATAGGGCCCAGTCCAGCGGGGCTGCTCGTTCTTCGTTCGCTGGAAATTTCGGACAAAAACCCATGCACCGGGCTCAATAGAGTGTCCTGGATCCTCTGTAGCTTGAGGAAGACTGTCATGTACCTGTTGGCGTAAAACACTCATTTTAGTTGTCAATTCACGCAAATAGTCAAGCAAAACAGGGTATTCGACGTCACTAAACCTCGTCGTTCTTGGTACGCCCCAAACATCCGCTGGGTGACCAAACACAACCTCATATGGACTCAAACCCATTCTTGAATGCACAGTCATTCGGGTGGACAAAAGTGCTAATGGCAGGGCATCTGGCCATTGTAAACCAGTGCTCTCCTGAATTTTGGCTAATTTCAACTTAAGGGTGCCATTATAGTACTCGACTAGACCAGCTGATTGGGGATGATTTGCAGCGTGGAATTTCTGCCTAATCCCGAGACCCTCACACACTCTCTTCATAACTTGACCCACAAATTCACTTCCGTTATCACTCCAAATGATTCTCGGCATGCCGCATCTCAGGAAAAACTCATTTATCAAAACTTTTGCTGTGGACAAAGCAGTATTGCCCTTAAGGGGGTAAGCTTCTACCCATCTAGAAAAAGAGCAAACAACCACTAACACATACTTCAAGTTGTTGCATCTCTCCATATGGATAAAATCTAGCTGCAAAATGACCAGCTGGTGTCGGAGTTCCTTTACCAGGATTATGCATCAAACACACCATACAGTTCTTGACTAAATTCTCTGCGCATCTGGGGATTCCTACATTCTGCCAAACCGGAGCCAACAACTTGCAAATCCCTTTCACACTGATGTGTGCCATTCCATGTGCCATTGTAACAACTGGAAGTACATACGCATTAGGCAACAACCATCTCTGATGTTCAGACAGGTCAGTCCAACACCCATTCAAGTCCAACCTACCCTTACTTTCTCTCCATTCATCCAACTCTTTCTCTGTGGCCTCACTCTGAATAACTTTCACGCTTTCAATGGTGTCTTCACACATACTCTTCTCTGGAACCCATCTCGCCGGACCCACAACATACATTCGACTCATCACATTTCTAGCAGTTTCTTTCGCAACTTCATCCGCAAACGCATTACCACGGCCAACATCATCCGTAACCTTTTTATGGGCACTGCATTTCACGATCGCTACTTGCAAAGGTAACGTAAGAGATTCAAGGAGTTCATTCACCAGTTGTCCATGCTGGATCTTCGTCCCATGCGATGTCAAAAATCCATGTTCACGCCACAAACGTCCAAAACTATGGGCCACACCAAACGCATACTGACTATCCGTATACACATTCACTCGCTTCCCTTTCGCCAACACACATGCTCTCGTAAGTGCAATCAATTCAGCCGCTTGTGCGGAGTTATATGGGATACGTGCAGCTTCGACGACCGTATGTAAAGTCGTCACAGCATACGCTGCAGTTGTATCACCATTCGGTAATTTGAAACACGAATCATCAACCCACAAAGCATCATCACAGTCAGGAAGAGGAGTATCCCTCAAATCTATTCTCCCTTTCGTCTCTTGCTCGGTTCTTAAAAAACAATCGTGTTGCTCTTCACTATCATCATCTGTCTCAAGTGAAATCGGCAACAATGTAGCCGGGTTCAAAGTATTGCACCTCTTGATGTGCACATGGCTCGCTAACAACGTAAGCTCATACCCTGACAACCGAGCACTAGTTAAGTGCTGTGTCTTTGTACGATTCAGCAAGGTATCCACTGCATGTGGAACCATAACCACTAACGTATTGTCCATAACCAAACCCGCAGATTGTCGAATCGAAACAGCCGCTGCAGCTCTCAAGCAACTCGGCAACACTCTGGCAACAGGATCTAAAGTTGACGAAAAGTACGCATATGGGCGTTGCTTCCCGCCAAACTGCTGAGTCAAAACCGATAATGCACATCCCTCTCTCTCATGGACATACAATGTGAAAGGCTTACTGTAGTCGGGAGTACCCAACACAGGAGCCGAACACAGCGCATTGCGTAATTCAGAGAAGCTCTTTTGACATTCATCAGTCCAAGGAATAGGATTTGGAGTATCCTTAACTGTAAGGGCTATCAAAGGCTTCGCTAGAAGGGAAAAATTAGGGATCCACTGTCTACAGTACGACGTAATACCCCAAAACGCACGTACTTCTCTCTGTGTCGTAGGGACACTCATTCTCGCAATAGTCTGAATTCTTTCTGGGGTCAGTTTCCTTCCCTCCTTCGATAAGAGGTGACCTAGATAGGTAACTTCTTGGCGACAGAATTGTAATTTCGAGAGAGAAACTTTATGATGGCAATCAGATAAATGAGACAACAGGGACACAGTGGCATCCTTACAGATGTCTTCGGTATCAGCAGCGACCAACAAATCGTCAACATACTGGATAAGGGCTGCACCGTCAGGAAAAACTAACGAGCCAAGTTGAGTCTTCAGAGCTTGACTGTAAATTGATGGACTCTCGCAATAACCTTGAGGAGCGCGTTTAAAACGGAAGCTTCGTCCTCCTAAAGAGAATCCAAAGATATCTCTACTCTCCATGGCAATCGGAATGCTGAAGAAAGCATTCTTCAAGTCGATCACCGAAAACCAAGTGGCAGAAGCTGGAATCAATGTCAATAATGCAGTAATGTCAGGCACAACAGGAAATTGTGAAACAACAATTTTGTTCACTTCACGGAGATCAATAACCAATCTATATACAGGAGGCTGTGAAGGATCAGTTCTTTTCAAGACAGGCAAAACAGGACTATTACACACATTACCTCGCGTCTCTTCAATAACACCTTTGTCACTCAAAGTCAAAGTCAAAAGTTTTTATTTGTAT
Organism: Lissotriton vulgaris; assembly: GCF_964263255.1. Lineage (NCBI taxonomy): Eukaryota > Metazoa > Chordata > Amphibia > Caudata > Salamandridae > Lissotriton > Lissotriton vulgaris. Next base: position 889,750,913 of record NC_141691.1, read on the forward strand.
AGGTACTCAACAGAGGACCACAAATTTACATTTTACAAAATTTTAAGATGTAGTTACACATTTTAATCAATACAGTGCTAAAAAGGATTTAAGAAATGTGTAAAAGTTAAAACAAACAAATTCATTTGGTGGCTGTTTACATAAATCTATCAGTTCGCTCACTCGGGTAATTCTGCAAGATCGATAAATAGGGGCAAGGAATCTTGTCCGTGCAGTAATTACTTTCATGTTGGGACACACGAACAACAGGTGCTCTAGGGTTTGTTCTCCTCCTTCACACAGGGGACATATCGAAGAAGAACCCTCTGGCAGCCATCTTACTGTGTAAGTTAGAATGGGTAAGATGCCCAGTCTTAACAAGGTGATTGTCCTCCTTGCACCATGAGTCAGTGAAAACCCAATATATGGTTGATTTTGTTTATACTCCAAAGTATCTACGAAAGATTTGTATGTTGACAGTTTTTTACAGTGTTGGTGATCTAGTTCGTAGCTTAACTTTGGAGTGAAGCATTTTAGGAAAAGTTTCATTTGAGCGATTGTCCAGCCTTTTAGCATTTCCGGGGTAATCTCTGCCATTTGAAAAGTAATTGTCATATTTTTTAAAAACGTCTGATTTTTAAATGCTCCCTCGAAGATTTCTTGTTTCAGCAAATGTCTTAATGTGCCCTCCTTTGCATGGAGAAGATTGTAGCTCCACCTGATTACGTTTGATACCGCCGTGGCATAGGAGCTGGTGATCGAAAATTCCATACGTAACGCTTGGACTGGTGTGGAGTCAGAAACTTTCATTATCCTTTTTAGGATTTTGCCCTCTTTGCGGTCCATATAGGTCCATTGTTGCATTGGAATGTATTCTGTTGCATATGATAATACAGGAGGAATTTTTGCCTTATATATTTTTATTAAAGAGGAGAAATGTTGATTCCCAGTTGTTTGGTATAGTCTTAGGAGGGCCTCAGTATGTACCTCTGACTTCCTCATTAAATTTTCTATATGTTTTCCATTTGTAATATTCTTCGAGAGGATCCTGCCTAGATATGGATATTCGCTTACTGTTTCTATTTTCTCTCCTCCTAGACTCCAACTATATTTTACAGTAGATTTCTTCTTTGTAAAAACCACAATTTTTGTTTTTTTTTAAATTAGGGATTAGGAAGTTTGTTTTTGAATAGTCATGAAGAATGTCCAGGGATTTTTGCAGACCATAGGGAGTGAGATCAAGCATCACGATATCATCGGCGTAGAGTAGTACTTGTATGCTTTGTTTAGCGATTTTTGGCGACAGATTTGAGCCTTGATGTAATTGTTGAGGTAAGTCGCTAAGATAGAGGGAGAATAGTAGTGGGGCCAGAAGACACCCTTGCTTTAGGCCGTTAGCTGTTTTTATCCTTTCTGTTAAGCCCTTTTCGCCTCCCATTTGGACCTGGCACCAAGTGTCGGTGTGAAGGTTCACTATGGTTTGGAGCAGTAAATCTGGAATGCCAAGATCCTTGAGTTTGTGCCAGAGAGTAGGTCGATCTACTCGATCGAACGCAGTCGAATAATCTACGAACACTGCGTATACCGCCTGAGATTTACCTGTTACGTATTTCTCTATTATTGTTTGTATTATAGCAATGTTATCCGTAACTGAGTGTTTTGGCCTGAAGCCAGATTGAAACATAGGAATTTTGTTCAGTGAAAAGGCCCAATCTTTCAATCTTTGTAAAACCTCTGCTGCAAAGATTTTTCCAGCAGCATCCATTAAGGCGATTTGCCGGTAATTTCCTGCGACTGTCTTACTTCCTTTTTTGTGTATTGGGATGATGGTACTTCCCTGCCAAGATATAGGCATTTGTCCAGTTTCAAAAATCTAATTAAATAATTTTGATAACAACTTACTCCATTCCCTTGGGTTTGCCTGGTAGATCTTTATTGGAATCTGGTCTGGGCCAGAAGCTCCTGTTTTCCTTGCTTTTCTTATGTTCCATTCCACTGAGATAGCTGTAACTCTTTGTATTTGTGGGTCAGCGTCTCCATTATCTTGTTCTGAACTTTTCACCTCAAAGGTAATCGGGTTCGCTTTATATAGGTCTGTTAGATAAGTTTCCCAGTCCTTTGGTGTAACAGGTATCGCTTGTAGCTTCTTTTTCGTGCCGGTTAGTTTAGCTACAAGGGACCAGTATTTACGGGAATTCATATCTTTTGCAGCTTCTTGTATGTCCACCCAATTACGGTCTTGAATTTTTTTGTATTTTTTGCTTTTCTCTTCTGAGTTTGTTTTTTAATGTATTTCTTTCTTTCTTAATTGACGTTGAATGATTCAGATATTGTGCGCGTACCAGTCTGTTCAATGTTTTCTTGGTTATAGAATTTTGGGTATTTTGTGTGTTTTTTTTATTACGGCTATTGTTTCCATAATTCACACCTTTAGGGGCACATTGCAGTTTGTTCAATAGAAGATTTTTTAGCTCATTAATAATATGTTCAAAATTTTCTATTGGGTCATCCGAGATTGTTTTTTTTAAAAGATCATTCTGTTCAATCAGTGTCGATATTCTGTCCAGTGCTTTCGAACTCCAGAAGATTCTTCTTTGGGCACTATCTGCCACGACAGTACTTCTATGAAATATTAGCTGCCTGTTAGTAGCTGTTTGAGGCTTCCATTCAGAATTTAATATCAACAGAGCATGGTCGCTCTCTTGGCTTAGCTGTATTTTTAGGTGAGTAACAGTCTCCATTATATTCGTATTGCAAATAATATAGTCAATGATGGATGAGCTTCCATTACCCCGTCTGGTGTTTGTTGCCGGAATGTCTCCTTCTATGTTTCCGTTCAGAATTACGCCTCTTAGGGAAGGTAGTGTCGATAATAGTAATTTCCCTCTTTTGTCACATTTTGCACCCTGGGGAAATTGCGGGGCTGAGAAATCGGCAAATTCCTCTTCATAAAGTTGCATCCATTTACCAATTTCTGAGTTTGAAATTTTTCCGTTTAGATCACCTGCTATTATGTATGGAATACATGATTGTTCTTCAACGATTTGTGTGATGGATTCCATGATTACTAGAAAAGTGTTATCATAGTTCTTGCCCGGAGGGGCATAGACATTGAATAGCAGGAATGGCTGTTTAGTTGCTACATTATGAGTTTTTAAAAGGACCTTTAAACATTGCAGATATTGTGATTTGGTCTGGATAATTTCCTGGGTACCCACATGAAATCGACCTTCAATAGAATGGCCAGACCACCCTTTGCGTGGCCCCGAATGGATGCTTTGGCTGGGATGTCATATACATAATAGTTATTTTGCGAAAATGTTTTTGTAGCCCAAGTTTCTTGTAGCATTAAGAGATCCGGATGGTTACTTATGGCTTCCGTCAATTTGGTCTTAGTGTTTCCCGCTATATTCCATGATATTACTGTTAGACCATTGCTAAACAGATTGTCCCGAACATGATGTGGATTTGTTGCTGTTCAAGTTCTCAGATACCCAGGACCAAGTTCTGATACTTTCTCTATACTCCTTTGCCTTTAGGTCTTGTTGCCATACTAGCCTTTCGCCATTTTCCACTTTTACCTTCAGTGTGTCTTTCCCTGTATACTTGATTCCTGAGTATGTTGCTCGAGACACGTCAGTTTCTCCCAGAGGATTTTTGTATTGAGAGTTAGAGATTCTCCATATTTGTTCATCATATCTTGGGGGAAATCTGTTTTCGTTAGAATCCCTTCTTATGTAGACATCGTATCCGTGTTTGTGTAGTGTTTCCTTTTCACTGATTATGATGCCAGGTATAACATTTGACCAGAAGGTTACTGTAGCTATTTTATTATTATCTTGTTGTGGAAAGATTACTAGATCTATCTCGTTGCTATTCAAGGATTCTAAAGGTTTGATGTGGTGAAGTAGATTGATGATTCTTCTTCTATTTAGTGGTGCTTGGTCCATTGGAAAAAGTTCTTCAAGTTGTAGTGTTCTGGAGTATGGTGTTCCTGCTCCATGTTGGTTTTTTCCTTTGTTATTACTTTCGGTCATATTTTGGTGTTGTAATTCCTCAGGGACTTTATACGAGACAAAATCCTTTGCAGCCGGATCTAATGGTTTCAATTTCTCTTCTCTTGTATTTGAACTAGATTCCGTATTACCAGTAGTCCCGAGCTTAATGGGTTCAATTTCTTGTACTTCTTGTTTGTTATTGACAGATGTGGACTTTTGGAATTTTAGCTTGCGATTTTTTCTCCTATGGATACGTCTTATTGGTTTTTTCCTCTTTCTTTTTCCTTCTACTTGCTCAGTATTTTTATGCATTTTTTCTCCTTTTTTGCTTTCTGGTGTATTATTAAAAGTGACTTTTTGGGTGTTTTCATCCATATCTACATCTTTTGGTGTATTCGATTTCATTACCTTTGTGAAAATTGGATATTGTTTATCATCAACGGATTTTTCTTTAAAAAGTTTTTTCAGGGAGAATATTGGTGTTTCATGTTGTCGTACTAGCTTCTCCTTTTTTTGTTTTGAAACTACTGATGTTTGTGTACCACAATCATTTTTTTCAATATCTCTTTTGCTGTTTTGGTAACTTGTATTGTTCCTTTGTTCATAGTCGTTGACCTTCAGTTGGTTTTTTTCCAATTCAGGGGGTTCTTTCCTTTTCTTTTTTTCCTCTACTAGATGCTTAAGGATTCCAATTTGAACATCCAGGGTTTGGTCTGAATTTTCTAGTATATTCCCTAGAAAGGAAAGGACCGACTCGAGTATTTCATGCAAGGAGAACAAGGCTTTTGACATAGGTGTAGCTATGTTAGCTGAGAAGTTGGTTTTTATGAGAAAAGGGTCTACAGATGATTCAAGTGTTTGAGGTTGTACTTGGTTATTTTGTAAAGGGGGACTATTTGTTATTTTTAACTCAGGTTGGTTTTGTGTGATCTTGGAGTTGTTTGCACAAAGATCTTCCAGTTGACAGGTATTTCCAGGGCCTTTTTTTGGCGTTGAGGATGTTAAATGTTTTTCCTCGTGACCCTGGTTTTGAACATTTTGAGAGTTATTAAAAGATTTTTGGATATTGTCAGAAACAATGTCACTCAAATTTAGTTTTGGATTTGACCCAAGTTTGGTGAGCGTACAGTCTTCTAACCCTGTATGCAATAGTGAGTTGGGTATTTCTTCTGCCACGTGAAATTCTTTGTCTATTTCACCTTTAGATGTTAGAGTAGAGAAATATTCAGTGATGGCCGGGGTCCGTGTAATGCGACCTTGTTTTATTGATTTGTCTGATGATTTACGAACAGCGTCCTCCGTACCCATCCGTTTCATAAAGATAGTCCTGGATCGTAATTTTTTAAGCCCCATTTCTTTTTGTTACCACGATTTCTATTGGTATTAGCTTATTTCTATTCCCTCGTTAGTTTAGAACACGGATTAGCTCCAGTAAGGGGAACAAGTCGGAAGAAAATTTGGCTTACCAAGAGCAGTTGCTTAGTAGGGTGGCCCGTCCCGTCCTAGTACGACCTCGGACGGCCTCAGACGGCCCGCCCTTTGCCCGGGCTTATCCCCGCGCTTGGTCCCGCGCGCGTCCCGCGTCGCGGGGAGCGAGATGATTTTCATACGTTTCGTTGGGGGCGTGTCCGTGGGCGGTTCGCCTGGGGGAAGAGGAACCAGCTGATCTCTGCTAAGATTTCTGGTCCTCGCAGTCCCCCAGGCTAGGTGCGCTCGCAATTAACACCCTGGCCTCAACCCCTCTGACTCCAGCTGGGAGCGACAGGCAGAGCGTGCAGAGTGCAGCTCACGCTCACACCAGCGAGTCAGGGGGAGGCAGCGCCACGAGACGATGTTCAGTGAGCGTCAGCTCCAATCAGGCAGCACAGGTTGCAGACAGTGAGGGAGGATTCTTCGCACAGCAAGACAAAGTACAGCACCAGTTCCAAGCTCCGGTGAGTGGCGCCCGCGAAGCGGGTGTCACGAAGCTATATCCAGCTCGTTGGGGGCGTGTCCGTGGGCGGTTCGCCTGGGGGAAGAGGAACCAGCTGATCTCTGCTAAGATTTCTGGTCCTCGCAGTCCCCCAGGCTAGGTGCGCTCGCAATTAACACCCTGGCCTCAACCCCTCTGACTCCAGCTGGGAGCGACAGGCAGAGCGTGCAGAGTGCAGCTCACGCTCACACCAGCGAGTCAGGGGGAGGCAGCGCCACGAGACGATGTTCAGTGAGCGTCAGCTCCAATCAGGCAGCACAGGTTGCAGACAGTGAGGGAGGATTCTTCGCACAGCAAGACAAAGTACAGCACCAGTTCCAAGCTCCGGTGAGTGGCGCCTTTGTCACTCAGATCATAAATGATTGCCAGAAGTGCACGCTCACCATCACTTGAAATACGATATTGTGGAATGCGCAGTAACTTAGCATTCGCCTTCAGTGTCACAACGTATGGGGGAATGTCTAACAGGCCCACATCATTCGGACCCGTAGCCCACAATGAATCTGGTAACGAAGACAATTCAGGTGGGAGACAATCCTTCGATACATATATCGGAGAGATCACACTCTCACCCAATGTAAGGTGTACTCCTAACGGAGAACAAAACAAAGTCGCATACAATCTCTTCAACAAGTCCAGGCCTAGCAAGTTCTCATTACAACCTGTAGTCAAAAGAAGGGGTGCTTCAAACCTACGAGGACCAATATAAAGAGGCAATGGAACAGAAATCGGATTCGTAACGGGGCGCCAGAAAAACCTATAGAAACATTATTAAAGCCAGACAAAGGTGCGCCAGGGAGTTTAGAGCGCATAATAGAACTTTTCGTAGCACCAGTGTCTAGCAGAAAAGGCTCTGACACACCTGATGCAATCACTTCCACGTAGGGTCCACTCTGATCTACTGGAATCAAAACAACTCCCTCTCTTTGTCTATGGCTGTCCTAGCAATCGTTACCTTGCGCTTCGTCGCCTTCAACATAATAATCATCCACATAGTACTGTGCTGTCCTACCAGACAAATTCTGCTGTTGGTCGAAGCTATTCATTGAATTTTGCGGAGGCAAAGGGTGCGCGTTCTGTCCGCAACCTCTACCTCTAGGCGCTTGCTGAGCACCTCTACCTCTCACACCAGGAGCACTATTTGCACGTTGCAACAGAACCGGACAACTATTCTTATAATGGCCCTCTTCTCTACAATACGCACACTGATTAGGCCCATACGGAATACGCTGTTGAGGAGTCTCGTCTCTTTGCGAGTTCCTCGAATACTGTTGAGGCTGCTGGTAATCGCGCTGATTATTAACACAGGGTGGATAAGCTTGTTGTAGAAGAACTTTAGTCTTCAATTCCTTAGTCTTCTTATCCGCTTTCTCTAACTCATCCTTACGCCTATTCTCATAGTACAGAGCCGTAGCAAGAATCTGCGCCAACATAGAAACGGGCCAAGCACTCTCGGAATCCTTCAACTTAGTACATAATTCAGGAAGAAGATTGTGCACGAATTTATCAACAAATAATCTCTGGCCACCCTCGGTAGCCATATCTTGACCACTATGATCGACAAAAGTTTCTTCGAAGCTCAAGAAAAAATCCGACACAGTCTCATCTTTCTTCTGCTTACAAGCAGACAATTTATCCCAATTAACACGGACCTCGGGCATCAAGGTCTTCATAAAGGTGGTGCCGTAGCATTCTGCACATAAGGTGGTGGTGAATTTAACAGATGCGACATTAAAGGATCTTTTGCAAGATCCTTCTCATCTTTCTGCTCCTTAGACGGCAATACCGGGTAGCATTGGTCTACCGCTAACTTCTTCACTCTAAGCATCTGCTCACTTTCTTGCTCTTCTTCATTATCTCTGTATGCAATGGCAGCTTGCACCATTGACATACCCTTCTTATTTTTCTTCGCTAACTTTATTTCTTTCTGTTTGGCTTCTTTGCGCCATATGCGGAAAGAGTCAAACATCGCCGGCCGGGCTTTCTTCTTGAACAACTTCATTTCAAGGTTGTCTAATATTTCTGTCTCAAAACTACCATAACGGGGCCACTGTAGGACACCGTCACTCTTCGTGTATTTTACCCAAATCTCATTATAGCTAATAGGACCCACACCATGCTTCACATACAGTTCGTATGTAGGAGTTCCAATCGGAGGAACCGGACACGAATCCTCTAACCAGGAATCCCTCAAAGTACCACAACTAAATACATTTCTAAGACTGCTAAAACCAGGCATCTTGCTCACTAGTCTAGCTTCAAACAACAAGGGGAATCTAAAGACGATAATCTCGTGAATACACAAATCCCTTGGCTTTGGGGCCTGCAGGTACCAAATCAAAGCTATCCACTAAAGGATACAAAACAAACTAAGGACTAGGAGACGCTCCGTTTATACTTAACTGAAATGTCGATGGCGTCACCAGAAGACCCGTCAATCGTCTCGCTCTACAAACGTCTAAGGCTCCAAAACAGGGCGACAGTCAGGGCAGCAGTCCTTCGTAGCCGTCGGAAAGCGGGAAACCTCGCAGCAAAGACTTTCGGACCACGACGACATACAGGGGTCGATGAAGTGGCTGGCCTTCCTCCAGAATTTTCTCACGAAGCTTCTCATGAACCTCTGGCTTGGACCGGTACCGCTGAAGTCGCCCCACGTTGAGCGCCAACTGAAGGACCGGGTTTTAGAACCCAGCGGCGTCAGGGAGAACGCCTGAAACCTTCGAGTTCCCCTGTCTTGGCAAACAGAGACACGGGATACTTCTTGATGACGTCAAAGACCAAAGTTTATTGGTTGCAACCAGGGACAGAGATCTACGAAGTACACACGGGTAGTTCGTCAATGACTGCACACTTCGATAAACGGAGCTCGGTCTTTTATGCCGAAAATCATGCCTCCGGCAACATTACAATTTACATTGGGTGCATACAAACTGACCATGACAACGTAGCATTTCAAAAGTAGCAAATGACGACAGTCAAAGACAATCCCATTTTCCGTTGTCCAGCCCACCAAAAACGATCGCACACATGCTTGGTTTCCTGTTCGATCAGGCCGGACAAACCCATCGTAAACCCTTCAACCCAGATCGATGAACATGTCGTAAAGGAAAGGCAGAAACAGATGGAAAGGAGATAGAGAGGTGGGAACGGTGTACCATAAACTCGGACACGTCCTGCCCTTTGATCTTTATCAGGCCAGCTGCCGAACAAGGAACTGGCTCGGCAGGATTCGCCCCAGGCAAGGAGTCAGTTTGGCCAGGTCAATCAGAAGTCAGCTAAGACGAACGTGTCTCAAGGACTTTCTCGGCCGCAGTCATCGGGCCTATGTTAGGGCAACCACACAAAATGGCTGCCGCATACAAAATGGAACCCGGAGGTTCAGACTAAATCCTCGAATGCAGAGTGTTCTCCTATATCGATTCATACGAAAACACTCAGACACGTTACACTCGCCGTTTGCGGTCTGTTGAGACCAAAATCGTCCATTTCCGACGATCTTTATAAATCGGGTTTCGGAACTATCGAACCCAATTCGGAACCACGGAACCACACTCTGGGTGTGTTCTCTTGTATCCCACACTTAAAGAGACCATCAGTGTCGCCCAAGCACTCGCTGTCGATGGATAGAATGCCTCTTTTAGCTTCTCTGAGGAGCACTTCCCCTTCATACCCTGCCCATTTCACCAGCTCCTTTCACCACTCTGCGCCCTCTAGGGGCTTTCCAGTTTCTTGTAATCTCTTGCTTAGCCAAAATAAAAGCCAAGTCCTGGAATCTACTGTTCGCTTTAGTCTGGCGGCATGGGAAAGCCAGTGTAGTATGCAATGGCGTATTGTGCTGAGGACCTTTCTGGCAATCGTATTTGCTACTACAGCTGTGACCTCCTCCCAATAAGGTACCAATGTAGGGCAGTCCCAAATCATGTGTTTCAGCTCTGCTCCCACTGTCCTGCACCTCGGGCAGGCCACCCCCAGTGTATGGAAGTATCTATTGATGTGGTTCTGGTTCATGTATTCTCTATGCTGGGAAAAAATAGTTTAAAGCGTGCATTTCTGGAGACCTTTGGTACCCTCGCTAATATATTGCCTCAATCATTTCTGGGATGAGGATTGCCAGGGCAGGGGTGACCGAACTATATGATGGTCTGTGCAAAGATTTCTCCCAGAAGTCAAGCTCCAGAACGTGTATAGCTTTCAGTGAAGGTTCTGCAGAACATTGAGTATCGGTGACATAATGTTTGTTTTTTCTTCTGTGCTTTAGAATGATTTCACGTGATCAAAACGAGAAGTCTATGGACCTTGTCAGTGGCCAGTCCAGGTCTCTGTTAGCTTTTGTAAATCAGGCGGGCGGAAAGGGAGGACCTTTCATTGTTATTAAATTTGCGGGGTTCGCATAATGTGACTGTGTTCTCCCTTCTATTTAGTGACCTTTCACATAAAAATTCATCCGGACGTTCAGCCCCAGAAGTAATGTCAACAATGAACCCCCTATACATCCTTTTCTGCCTCAGGTGACTGCACATAAAGTGATGTAGGTTACTTGCATTTTCAGTGCACACACCTTTTGGAGTCTGTCTACAATTTCATTGATCTGTATCCCCCCCCCCCCCCGCCACCCCTTACGGTGTGCAGGAAGTGAATGTACAAGTAATGTTGGCCACTTAATCAACAAGTAGGTTCATTGGCTGACTCAGTGTGTTACAGTTGGACTGTAATTGAACCCATGATGATGTGTGAGCTCAAACATTGGCTTGTCATTTTAATCATTTGTCCAGGCCTTTCACTTAGTTTGCAGTAGTTTCAACTCTGGATTTTATTTCACATAGACAGCATCCCATGGAGCAGATCTTTCCATGGTAGTTCTGTGTGGTTTCCTACAGATTCTTCAAAATAATCTAAACAGATTATCTCCTTGTCATGATGAACACAAGTCGCCTCTCCATTTCGTCCTGGTCTGTGATGAACTTCCTGGGTTTACGGGGCATACGGGCTGCTTTCTTTTAGTTTTCCTTCAGAGGAATTACTCTTGAAAATGAGGGAAACAGCAGACAGGTTGCCATTTCAGAGCAAAATGTTTTCATCCCAGCCATGACTAGAGGGAAACATCCTTTTGTACGCGGTCATTACACCGCGTACCATTACTATGCATGTGTTACAACGCATGCGCTGTAATAACGCGTAGCCTTTAGTACGCATGTTATTACTTTGCATGCGCTGTTAAAACGCATGGGTAGTAATATGGGAGTCGAGGCAGCGATGACTGCTACGGGCACCTACCGAGGAGATACAGGTAAGGACTGTTTAATTTTGTAGGGCTTGTGTTTGCGGAGTAGTGTTGGCCGTGTAGGGTAGTGTTTGTGTGTAGGTACAGGAGTGGGGGATGAGGTAGGGTCGTGCAGGGGTTAGTGTTTTAGGGATTAGTGTAGTGTTGTGGTGTTTGTGTAGTGTAGGGTAGTGTTGGGGGGTCATGCAGGGTAGTGTTTAAGTGTAGGGAGCAGATTGGTGTAGGGACAGGATCGTGCTTGGGATTTTGTTTTAGGGTTTAGGGTACTGTAGTAGTGTTTGTGTAGTGCAGGGTAGTGTTTCAGGGTAGTGTCAGGGGGTTCTGTAGGGAAGTGTTTGCGTGTAGGGGCTGGACTGGGAGTAGGGGGCAGGGTCGTGCTTAGGGCACTGTTTAAGGGTTTAGAGTAGTGTAGTGTTTGTGTAATGGTATGCGAACTAATTGCATGCAAAATAACGAGTCATATTCATGACCAGATGATGGGATAGAGATGCCTTTTCTATGCATTTATGTATACGGTTGTATACTGGGATCCTAGCAGCAGCGCAGAGGGGATACCTTGATGTCCAGCACTCAAGGTGTCTCAAGTTTTGGGGCGTATCTGTTATCAGTCAGTAGCTCCATATGTCCCACAGCCCTTCGGCAGGTACAGCTCTTGTACTCACCCTCTGTGAAACTGCTTTGTTCATAGAGGGAAGAAAGCTGTTCCCTCTTGGCCCTGGGTTGTTTGCTGGGTCAGCTCTATAATGGTCAAGTACAAGCATATTCTGGCAAGAGTGGCCCCAGAAATGTGTCTTCCTAACTGCTCTTCAGCTTTGTACCACACACTGGCCTCAACATTCTCCATTCTCTAGGAGTGCCCAGTCTCCTCCGAAGGCTGGCCCATGTTGCGGTGTAACCTCTTTGTTAAAGAGCAACTAAAACCCTCCTGTTCTAAACATGGTCTCTAAACCATCACGTCCGCCTGTGAGTGAAGACAGCCCCGAAGCTCCAAAGAGAGGCAAGCTTTCGGGAGTCTGCCATGCTGTGCACACTCCTCTGGCTTAACTATTTTAATTTGTGTAATTACATATTGTCATTCAGTTTCCTTTATGTAAAAGCAGACATATAATTTTGACAAATGCGCTTTTCACAAAATAGAAGTAAACATTTTTCGCGCCTTGAAGTTTTGTTCCCTTTTCCTGTTATTGACGGTTTAAAACTGCGCAAATGCAAACCACATATTGAAAGGGATGGGTGCAACACCGTCACGCCGTGGCGACTTTGTACTTACTAAAAGATTATTTGAAGCTGTGTTAATGTTAGTGGGGAGTGGGAGCACTAAAGTGGTCATATGAGAAAATGTCATCCAAAATAGCCCTGACCACGAATATCTTCACTAGCTGTGTGGTCACAGTCTTCTGATGTCATTTTGCTGCTAGATATATTGTGGGGGTGTGGATTGGCACCAAAATAGCTTCAATTATGTGTGTCAGTATCCTGACTTTCTGTACAGGATTTTCCTGTGACTTCATTTCTTGTGCATTGTGGGAGAGTGAGTTAACGAAGAGTATTGCTTTACCCCAAGCTAATTCGATGTTAGGGGTCAGTAGTCTGGATAACTTCCTTTAGAGTTCATTCCTCTGATGTCACCTACACATCATTACTTCCTAAGCAGACCTCATTATGAGTGATTTCAATGAGGTTGTGGGCTGACTCCAATTGTAAAGGTCAGTAGCCTACATCTATACCTCTACAATCATTTCCGGTAGCAATGCTCAGTGCATTCATTTTGAACGACAACTTTGGGTCAGACTTCACAAGTCTTGGGCTTAACATAGGAACCAGCATGGCCACTTAGTACCACTTATTAGGAGTGAGAAAGGGGTAGACCCTTAAAACTCCAGGACCGGGGTCCAAATGTCAATACAGAAAAACAGTGGTCCTGGTTAGGTTACGACTTATACACTGTGTCAAGTGTCTAACACATCAAAATAACACTCGCCACAAATTCATTTATCATCCATAAAAATAAAGGAAATATATATACATTAAACCAAGTGTATGTTTTGTGTGCATTTATTTATGCATAGTTCATATCGACGCAATCTTATTTTTGCGAGCTTTGAGCTTGTATCCAAGAAAGTGAATAACACATAAATACTAGAATGCAATTGTATAGTCATTACATTTCAATGTGCTCTCAGAAGAAAGGGAAGGGAAAGTGTGCAAGTTGTGAGGGACCGGGTAAAGGTGGTGTGACTGGTTTAAGAACATCACGTTGAAATCAAGATGCCTTTACAATCATTATGTACATGGTTCCAAAACTGCATCTAACATAGGTTTAAATTCATTAATTTCTTTGTATCCTATGTTGTGCTCGAGTGGCGTAGTCTACGTTTCGACCCCCAAAGTACGCTGAAAGGGTAACTGCTGCCTCATGTTGGGGTCTTCATCAGGACTGAGAGGTATGAGAGCCTACGAAAATAGTAAGGGAATCAATGACCTATTTATTGTAGACCGGTGAGTGCGCTAAGTTCAGTATGTATTCAGTAAAAAAATTATTTACATACATCATCAGGACGGTAGAAATCTGTGCCGTCTGGGAATGGGCCTGGTAGTGCTCCTGGGAAATCTGTTAAAAAATTAATGGAGACTGGAATTCAGTCGCTAGCTAGACCAGGCTGCTAGGTAGAGAAAAGCTCATGGCTGAAAGGGGAACTTACTTGTGGAACTGCTCCTTACAAGTATAGATAAGTTGCTCCAGGCTTACGTCCTGTTATTCATGGTTCATGGGCGCGCTGTGTGGAAAAGATATTCAAAAAATGAATAACCACACGAATTGTTAACTATGGTATATTCAAAGAAAAGACAATTAACTGCCGGGAAAATGCCCTCTGTGGCGCTAGATCGTGTGTTAAGGGAGTATAACACCATACTGTCAGAGAACTCATTTAAAAACAAGTGAATCCTATGCGCTTTAACGCGCTGAGCAAAAATGCAATAATGGATTAAAAAAGACTAGAATCATTATCTGGCGCAGACACAAGTGTGTCGTCTGGTGTTCGAATTGATTGAAAGTGAACGAGTCACTATTGGGCGTGCACGCTAATAAGTAAAACAAATCATCAGGGTCGATTGTCAGCGAGACTTACTTAAGACGTGCCGTCTGAAGTCCGACCTCTGGGGTTCTGGGCTGGGAATGAGCAACTCGCGGTGCAGCCGCTGAGTGATAGTCAAGTTGGAGGCTCGTCTGCAAAGGGCCAATCGCTACAGAGATGGGGCTTAAAGCGCCGTGCTCTTCTAACGCGTCCTGCGTGAGGAAGGGAATCTCTACAAAAGGCGTCGTGTAGAGCGATTAAGGGAATGTCTGCAAAGTGTCTCTATATCCGTGGTAGAAAATACTACCGTGGTGACCACCCATGTTGTTCAGATTGGGTGTAAGCAAATCCCAAATGATTGTACTGTGACTGCATTACAAATAAACAACAGATAATGCATTAATTGAAAACAAGAAGCACAATTTATACAAATCAACGGTCACAGGCAAAACTAGTAGTTATTATTGGATGGCATCAAAGAATACAATTTAGATATCTCTCTTCCCATTAGATGGTGTAAACTAGTGTTGATGTTGTCAGTTACCACTAAATGTTATCTCAGTGTTAGCAGCCACTTTGATTTGTATTAGAATTCTTTGGTCATATAGAGAAACAGTCATTTGAGAGATTCTAGCCATGGGGTCCCAGGTGGAATATGTTCAATTGAACCCATGGTTGCTTATTATTCAGAATGTCAAATCGCCAGTTTGGAAGGAGGTTATTCTGGGTTTAATCCGGCCATTTGTGCAAAGTTGGCATCCATTTCATTGAGCCCATGGCTGATGGTTTTCAATAGGTACATCCATTTGCATTCTCTAATGTTCATTATGGAGTTCAAATTCCCCCCACGTGGCCCCAGAGAGATCTTTTCCAGGACCAACCATCTTATGGATTCAGGAGTGTGGTTATGTTCCTTGAAGTGTTCCACAAGGGGCGCTCCAACTGTAGAACATCGGATTCTGCTGGAGTGCTGAAAGATTCGATTTTTTACTTTCTGTTTAGTTTGTCCGACGTACATCAAATTGCAGGGGCATAGAATGGCGTAGATGACTCCACTTGTGTTGCAATTTGTAAAAGATTTGAGATCTATAGTCAGATCTTTGTACATCAGTTGTTTAGTTTCCCAGCATGTTGGACATGCCTTGCATGTTGTACATTTGAAATGGCCCACTACATCGGGGAGATTCCACATCCGTTGTATAGTAGGTGCTGCAGGGGTATCCAACATTAAGCGTACTACATGGTCCTTTATGCTTTTTGCTTTTTTGAAAGCATGCATCGGAGGGTCCGGGCTGTCTAGAGTGTCTGCGATAAGGTTCCAGTGTTTGTTGACTATTTTGCGTATTGCATTGCTCTTAGTGCAAAATGTAGTCACACAGATCATCCGTGAATTTGAGAGGTTCCGTGTCTTTGGTGTCAGAAGGGATGGTCGGTCTTGGTACCAAGCTCGTTTCCGTGATCTTTTTACCAGGCGTTGCGGATATCCCCTGTCCACCAGGCAGTTGATTAGATCATCTGATTCCTTAAAAAAGTCCTCTTTATGGGAACAATTCCTCCGAAGACGGAGGAATTGCCCAAAGGGTAAATTGTCTCTCAGGGCCCTTGTGTGGTGACTGGTATACCTCAAAAGTGAATTCCGCTCAGAGGGTTTCCTGAAGAGGGTGGTGTAGAGATGATCCTTATCCTTTAAGCCCCATCTCTGTAGCGATTGGCCCTTTGCAGACGAGCCTCCAACTTGACTATCACTCAGCGGCTGCACCGCGAGTTGCTCATTCCCAGCCCAGAACCCCAGAGGTCGGACTTCAGACGGCACGTCTTAAGTAAGTCTCGCTGACAATCGACCCTGATGATTTGTTTTACTTATTAGCGTGCACGCCCAATAGTGACTCGTTCACTTTCAATCAATTCGAACACCAGACGACACACTTGTGTCTGCGCCAGATAATGATTCTAGTCCTTTTTAATCCATTATTGCATTTTTGCTCAGCGCGTTAAAGCGCATAGGATTCACTTGTTTTTAAATGAGTTCTCTGACAGTATGGTGTTATACTCCCTTAACACACGATCTAGCGCCACAGAGCGCATTTTCCCGGCAGTTAATTGTCTTTTCTTTGAATATACCATAGTTAACAATTCGTGTGGTTATTCATTTTTTGAATATCTTTTCCACACAGCGCGCCCATGAACCATGAATAACAGGACGTAAGGCTGGAGCAACTTATCTATACTTGTAAGGAGCAGTTCCACAAGTAAGTTCCCCTTTCAGCTATGAGCTTTTCTCTACCTAGCAGCCTGGTCTAGCTAGCGACTGAATTCCAGTCTCCATTAATTTTTTAACAGATTTCCCAGGAGCACTACCAGGCCCATTCCCAGACGGCACAGATTTCTACCGTCCTGATGATGTATGTAAGTAATTTTTTTACTGAATACATACTGAACTTAGCGCACTCACCGGTCTACAATAAATAGGTAATTGATTCCCTTACTATTTTCGTAGGCTCTCATACCTCTCAGTCCTGATGAAGACCCCAACATGAGGCAGCAGTTACCCTTTCAGCGTACTTTGGGGGTCGAAACGTAGACTACGCCACTCGAGCACAACATAGGATACAAAGAAATTAATGAATTTAAACCTATGTTAGATGCAGTTTTGGAACCATGTACATAATGATTGTAAAGGCATCTTGATTTCAACGTGATGTTCTTAAACCAGTCACACCACCTTTACCCGGTCCCTCACAACTTGCACACTTTCCCTTCCCTTTCTTCTGAGAGCACATTGAAATGTAATGACTATACAATTACATTCTAGTATTTATGTGTTATTCACTTTCTTGGATACAAGCTCAAAGCTCGCAAAAATAAGATTGCGTCGATATGAACTATGCATAAATAAATGCACACAAAACATACACTTGGTTTAATGTATATATATTACCTTTATTTTTATGGATGATAAATGAATTTGTGGTGAGTGTTATTTTGATGTGTTAGACACTTGACACAGTGTATAAGTCGTAACCTAACCAGGACCACTGTTCACCTGTATTATTATGCAGACCCCTCCCTCTATTGAGTGTTGGCCGTGCTGCATGGGTGGACCTCCTTCTTGTACTCAGCTGTGGGGTGTCTCTAGAGTACCAGTAAGTCACCACTCTGAGCCGACATATTGCATGTGCTATGGGGTGGAGGTGTTTAATGTCTATAATCCGCAGAAAGCATCATATTCTGTGTCCCTCTGAATACTCTTTGCCTGAGCTCATGATTCAGAATTATGGGCCATGCGGGCTGTCGTAGGAATTAATTAATTAGCATGATTCAATACCCCTTTTTATGCTGCAGGACTGTAGGTTGATGGTCCGGTTGGTGACATATGTAACATATCTCTGCACCCCCTGCTGGACAAATCATCCAAAGGGCATTTAGACAGTGGTATGGGATCAGAAAACAGGCCCCTCGGCCCAGTTTCCTTTATTTCCACAAGGTGTCTGGTTCCTTCACCAAGTAAAAGGGTAACCATTTGTACTAAGAGTGCAGTGGTGATTTGTAAGGTGAGTAACTTATTTTCGTTTCTCGTTGAAGACACATTTTAGGTTCCAGTTAATTTGTATGCTGTTGTGTAGGTTTCCATTTGTTATTGATCCTTCGAGCAATACAGGTGTGCGGTTAGAATATCCACATTTATTTAAATTTGCTACATTTTGATACAGAATATTTATTTCACTATTTCTCTCATTTCTGGTCTCTGTGCACAGTTTAAGGCACTTGTGTTTATGAGAATATGTGTACAGTATTCATTACAGTGCTAATAACATGTGACAAATATCAGACACAGGAATAGTAATTAGCACATTAGCAGACAAAGGTGGCAGAGAACATTTTCCGAAATGACTGTCAAACTGTATCTATAACCAGCTAACGAAATGAAAAGAACCACGTCTGTCTGCATTTGAATGCATTTCCTGAACGGTTTTATCAGGTCCTTTAGACTGGGATGGTTCAATTTAACAATCTGGCATTGACAGCAGTAAGGCTTTCACGAGTGAAGCTCTAGTAAAGAAACTGTTGCTTCCGCACTGTTTGTTTGATTTTCTCTTTTCGGAACTTCTTGTCCCCTCTCTGGGACTCTGGTAACATCACCACAGTGCAGCCTGATTTAGTACACTTACATTTTTCAGCTGCTTACCGAACATCCTGCCATATGCTTGGTCCCTAAGTTTGGTGCTAATCAATAAATGTGAGCTTAAGGAAGGCGCAGGTTACTATACTGCCTGTGTCCACTAACAGGTGGACGTGTCTAGGCAAGGCGGGTAGGACTCCATCTAAGCAGTGCACATGTGCAATACGCAGTGGTTCTTAAACTGTGGTTCGCGACTACAGATTAATAACATACATGTACATAAAAAAAAGCAAAAGATGAACAGGAAATGTTAAAATACTGTATAAAGGTGAACGGAATTTGAAACTGGTGGCTAAAATTGAGTCGGTGCCCTTAGCTTGATTCAGGAGAGCAGAGCAAGTACATGAAACAAAATCTAGAATGGTCATTTGGGGCCTTAATTGAAGCACTGGTATACACCTACAAAAAGCCTTCATTAAGCGTAAAAAAGGACAATGTGAAGTGCTAGACTCTAGGATATCGCTTCGCCTATTAGAAATAAACCACATTTTGATATACTCCAACCTTTCCATTAAAACTAAAATTTAATTTATGTAGCTTTTTTGTTTACTCTGTTAACTAAACAGAATATTTAGCAATTTGCATATTTATTTGATTTGTGTTTGTTTCTGTATATTTGTGTATTGTTTTGAGGGTTAAATCCTAGAAATTGCTTACACTTCTGTACCTGGCTTCCAGTAGTGATTCCATGGGGGTCCACAGAAGTCAAACGGTTGACAACCACTGTATGTTGTGCCCTGTTGAAAAGGATCATTAGGAGCAAGGATAGGATGGGGAGGAGGAAGATAATGGACGTTGTACTACATAGCACACTGTACATTTAATTGTGCTTGTTTGCAAGTTGGGTGGAAGAAATTACATTTATTTTCAGAGAATCTGGGAATTTTTGGTCCAGTACAGATATTTTCGTTCCTATGAAATTAACCTAATCACTTGACCACAACCTTTTCCTGAAAAGCAAAAAGGAAGAATTCAGATAGGCGAAAATAAGGTTCTACCTGAATGAGCATATAAAAAGCAATAAAGGACTTAATTTCCTGAAATATTATGGGTACTGGCCACTAATAACCGTGGTGTTTCTCACCCACTACATTTCTTCTCAGCCTTGCAATGTGAGAAGATGTCAGTATGACGGTGATGCCTTGGCTGCCTAACAGCAGACAGAGAGATATCAGGCAGGCTTCGAACATCCGGGGACTTACCTATGGAAGTTTATTATTTTTACCCCATAATTAGCACCGGTGTAGGACCAAAGGGCGGCAGAGACAGCCTATGTATCCTTCAGTACTTTGAAGCTTTACTCTCACCATCAGAGCAGAACATTTTCACGGAGAGTCCTTGAGAAACTCAGTTGGAGTCCATCCAATACACAGAGATAATTCATAGCTGACCATTGAGTGCAAAAGGTCATCAAAAACTTGTTGCTGTGCTGGCAGGAAGCCCTAGCCCCCCCTAAATAAGTCGCAATCGCCTCAAGGTTTAGGCTGACACAACTCAAAATATTGCATAGAGTATACCTATCAGGGCCGGCATGAGTGAAAATGGGATACAGGGAAGACTCCAAGTGCAGAAGGCAATGTCACCTGGAAGGCTCATTCATTCATATAATTTGGGAGTGTAAATACATTAGGACATGCTGGGCGGAAGTGCTCCAATGTATGGAGGAAGTGCTTGGTACAAAGGTTGAACCAGAGACTGGTTGATGTCTTTTAAACATTTGGAAATCAATCGACCTGAGCAGTAAAGAGTAGAACATGGCTATTGATGGGAATGGTGGTAGCTAAAACGTAACATTGCAAGAGCATGGGGGACACATGATACGACAACAAACAAGGCGTGGAAGAAGGACATGGACTGGTGCATGTTAATTGAAAAGACAGTATACGAATCACGGGGATTCTCCAAGAAATGGTCACTAATATGGGACAAATGGAACGTTTAGAGAGGGAATATTTGTGGTCGCCCTCCCTGCAGATAACCCCCTCCCCCACTAATCAGTAAATATCCCAGGTAAAAAAGAGGCAATCAAGAGAGTGTAACGTGCGAGTGTAATAGTGATAGTACATGGATCAATGTAGAGGTGTGTGTTTCTGTATCATGTCACGTAATGGCGTCTGTACCAATCCACTGTCGTCATTAATAAAAAGATTTTTTTTTTAAACCTGTGCTGTGCAGAAGGCGTGGCCCATGCAGGTTAGAGCGGTGGGGTTTGGGGGGGGGTAGGGTGGGTGGGGAGTCCACATACAACGACGAGGGAAACTTAAATTAAAAAACGAAAACCATGGTTTTCTTTTTTTATGTTTCCCTCGTCGTCTTATGTCGACCGCCCCCTCTCCCAACACCATTCTTACCTGCACGGGCCGCACCTGCTGTGCAGTCTGTGTCCGGGGTGGGACCCACACAGTGACCCTGGATTTTCAGTCTTATTCTCTGGCTACAAGACCTCCTCGTGTGTGCAAGGCGAGGGAAGCTGTCGAGTCCTATCCTTTAACCCCGTTGCCACGGGGCTAATTCCCCCGCAATGCTGGGGGGAGAGGGGGGGGGGGCGCTCGCAGCGCCACGGTGCTTGTGACGAGCTCAGCTCGTCACGCTGCGTGGTGGCGCTGTGCTCGTCATGACCACGCCCGTTTCTTTAGAATGCTCAGCACAGCAGCGGAATTATCCCCACGTGTGAGCGCCGCGTGGGTCATGACGAGCTCCGCTCGTCATCAGCACAGCGCAACCGTGACTCATGACGAGCTGAACTCGTCATGAGCACGGGAGGGGTTAAGCCCCTTCTCAGTCTGCTGACGCTGTGGTGTCATTGTCTTGTAGACAAGAGTGCTTTTAATGTATTCTGCAGGTGACCGCTACACTCTCAATAGGAGGTGGGCTGAGTGTGGGTCATCTGTGGTCCCGGTGAGGTTTGTTCAGTAATGTACCTTTTTGTAGCCGTACTTTGATTCTATTGCATAAACATGTTAAATGAAGTCCATGTGCTTTGACATTTTGTACTTAATATGACGTAAATGCAGATGCCCTGTTTGCTCTTTGTGACTCTCGTCAGTGGGCCTTTGCCAGGTGAAAAATTGTAATTTGTGTGGAAACCTGCTCCAACAGTCTTGCGTACAGCCAGATACGTCCGCGTATCAGTACAAACGTAAATAAATGGCTTTTCATCCCCAAGGGAAACTTGGCAGAAGAGCTGCTCTTATCAGCACAAGTTAAGCCTGCTGAAGCCAGGGCCTTATTATGGGCTGGCCGATAAAAATTAGGAACTGTCCATCATGCCTTTTTTTTCCTTCTGTGTTTCTTGTTTAGGGCCCACGGCAAAGTGACTTGAAAAACGACATTCAGAAAACCAACAACTTCAGGGTATTAACTTAAGCCATGGCCCGTCTTTTACAGCAGTAATCTACCTGGCTAAAGCCCGCCTATCGATAAAAGTAATAACTCATAACAGTTTTGGCCGAGTCTCAGCCTTGGATTCGGGATTTGAAGTGCATGAAAGAGTGAGGCAGCTTATCGTAAAATGTCTGACACAGCATACATCAGGAGGGGTTTACTGGATGGAGGGGCTGCTATCTCTGCCATCTGCTCGCGATATTTCACCGGCGTCTGCTTCTTTTTCAGATCTCCTACAAGGAAGTCAGTTGCTTTGATACGGAGAGAGATCTTTCCAATCAAAGCGGAAGGGTTTTAAAGCTTGGCAACGAAACGCACCACCTCTTCTTTGGACTCTACCCCGGCACCACGTACTCCTTCACAATCAGAGCCAGCACGGCAAAAGGCTTCGGACCGGCTGTCACGAGCCAGTTCACCACGAAAATCTCAGGTACTGTACCAGGCTGCAAGAACGCCTTTCTTTATTGCAGTCTGTTTGTGCACCTCATATTTCGCTCTTTTAATTTTCGCCCTTCTATAACACTAACTTGTTTTGCTACATATAATATTTAATGCCATCGTTTTTGCAGTTTCTAAATGCAATAAATAGCTGATATTACCCTAACTCAATTTAAGAGCGAGTACTCAAGGTATCCGCCTTGGAAGAAGAAAAATCAGATGTGGTTAGGGTTACCAACTGGCATGGGTGCAAATTGAGGACCGTCAGTGTAAACATTCAGTACAAAGGGTCAAAATTCAGGACACAAATTCAGGACAGAAGGTCAAAATTCAGGACAAAAATTTGGGACAAAAACATAAGTTTGACAGATATATCAGAGGAGGTAGCACAATAATATAGTAAGTAAATAAACAACCAAAATAAATTCAAGTCAAAATAAGTTTATATAAAGTTGAGGCAATCGTTCACTTCACAGTTTCAGTATGCGCACAACTTTGCAAAGCGACATCGGGCCCTTTCTGCAATCAAGATTTGTGCTAATAACAAATATCAATAAATAGTATTTTTTTATTTGTATGTTGAAATCTGTCTTTTAAATGTACAGTGAAAACGGTGCTAGTTATTTGTATTTTCTCCAGCATGACGCCAAGGCAAAAGCACAATGCTTTGCCCTAGTCCCATGCAGGAGAAGGCACCACACAAGCTGTCCCTACAATTAGGCCCATTGTCGTTCTATAAGTGCTAATCAGCTGCACTCTCAGAATGACAATGGGCCGCTCCACAGTCTGTGCGAAGGAGGTCCGGGAGGGGCCTCTACAGATTAAAAGATAAGAGCGAAAGGCCCCGAGTGAAATCTTTTTAACTTACGGGGCCTCTCGCATGGGAAACAGCATTCCTTACTGAGCTTTCCCATTTCGATACGGACACCTTGTGGACATCATACTAAAATGATGGACGATCCGTGAAGTTTATGGACGGTTGGTCACCCTAGATGTGGTCGCCTCTGCAGATCATACCGTTCTCTGAATCGAGTACTTAACTCACTCGGCTATGTTGCTGGTATTGTGTGTCCCACAGTCGTAAAAGGGTGGCTTAGTCTAAAGTGCCATTTGTTGCGACTTGCAACTTCAAATACTTGATACACAGCAACCAAGAGCAAGTACCATACATTCTAGCAACCAAGAGCAAGTACCATACATTATAGCAACCAAGAGCAAGTACCATACATTATAGCAACCAAGTGCAAATAGCATACATTCTAGAACCAAGAGCAACTACAAAACATTCTAGCAACCAAGAGCAAGTACCATACATTCTAGCAACCAAGCAAGTAAAATACATTTTAGCAACCAAGAGCAAGTACCATACATTCTAGCAACCAAGAGCAAGTGCAATACATTCTCGCAACCAAGAGCAAGTACCATACATTCTAGCAACCAAGAGCAAGTGCAATACATTCTCACAACCAAGAGCAAGTACCATACATTCTAGCAACCAAGAGCAAGTGCAATACATTCTCACAACCAAGAGCAAGTACCATACATTCTAGCAACCAAGAGCAAGTGCAATACGTTCTCGCAACCAAGAACCATACATTCTAGCAACCAAGAGCAAGTACCATACATTCTAGCAACCAAGAGCAAGTACCATATATTCTAGCAACCAAGAGCAAGTACTATACGTTCCAGCAACCAAGAACAAGTACCATACATACTAGCAACCAAGAGCAAGAACCATACATTCTAGCAACCAAGAGGAAGTACCATACATTCTAGCAACCAAGAGTAAGTGCCATACATTCTCTGACTTGGGTCGCCAACAGTGACAGATTTACGGAACTGTGTTCTCAAACATGGGTCACGCGAGACTATATGAAAATGGAAGGCAGAACAGCCAGGAAGTTCAATGAAACTTAATACAACTAATTCATGCTCCTTTGAACATGTGTAGGTTAAAGAAGAACTTAACTGTGAAATTAATAGAGTGCACCTGTAGGAGGTGGACCATGAGCTGGATGTCTTATTTTATTTGTTTTCTTCCAGTGTGGATGAATAGACATTTTGAAGATGATAGCACTGTGGCTTCCAGCACATTGCTTGGCCAGTGATGTTATGATCGCACCTTCTCCATTGCAAGGATTGGGTGTTGCTGTGTACTCTCCCAAGACAGGGGCATGGAAGAGACCTACACCATGTCAACCATATTCCATACTCCAATGTCTACAGGGAGTACACCAAACCTTTTGAAAGTTTTCCACCACTCGCATCATTCACCCCCATTGTTTAAAGTGAAACAAGCACTAGCCTTTCAAGGTCAACTGCTCAGATCGGATTCTGGCCCTGAAGCGCTCAATCTGCCCACAGCTAAACACATTATATCAGTGTCTCTGTTCATAGTCATTAATGAGACATGGGTTGACCCTACAGATGGCATCCTGCAGCAGCCCTTACTAAGAACTTTGCACATTCTCTCTTATGCCACACAGTTATTAGATGAGGCCTGGGGCTATTTGCTTTATAAAGCTCTAATGAAAATAACTACCATACACTGCCCACACATCTCTTAATTGTGCATTCTATTTCACCACCTCTTTGAATGTGTACACTGTAACCATTTATGACCTGTTCGGGTCTGTCAACTCCTTTTTTGGAGCCTTTGATGCCATGGTTAACTCACTGTTGCCTACAATCTCTCTCACGATTCTTGGAGATCTCAACTTTAAAAAGTAATCAACAAAGACATCCGATTTCTCCCGTCACATTACTCGCCCCACCTTTCTCACACACTTGATAATCCCTTAGACTTGATTCTTATGTCCACCCGTCCTGCCATACTTGGCAGCTACCCCCGCTACCTTTCCAACTTCCAAGACAAAGAATCCAGCTACTAAGTGAATATACCACCAAAAAACCTGTGTCTGTATCCTTTATCAAAACCATGAAGATCTTGCTTGTCTGATCAACACCACATCTTTTCTGAATTCAATTATTCAATTATGCTTTAACCCTTTCGATGCTGATGACGAGCTCAGCTCGTCATCACCCACGGGTGTCGTGTGCTGATGACAAGCTGAGCTCGTCATGGTGCCACTAAAATGGCATTTTCCAGCACAGGGGGGGGGGAACGCCCAGCAGCCATGTGGTTAAGAATGGCATTTGATCCAATGTCCTATAAGCACCTTCACACAGAAACCCGCTTCCACAACCTTTGATCACTCCTGTCTCCTACTCAATAGAAACTAACACATGCCCACTCCTTTGCATATATGCAAAACCCAGACTCTTTATGACTGTAGGCCTAAAAAGTGGCAGTGGACGACCTTAACTCAGCAGTGGAACTTGCTAAATATTATTAGATTTAGAACTTAATCTCCCGTTTATTTTTGCATCCCCACCTGTTTTACAATTCTCACCTGCAGCATCGGCAGCCTTCTCTCTCCACCACAGTTATCCATCGATTGATCTCCCATCTCTGAAACAGACTTCGCCCCCTACTTCTCAATGAAGATGTCCGATATCAGAACAGCCCTCGTTGGTAGCATCTCCTCCCTGCACCCCCACCAATGGCACCAAATTATCTTACTTCCAGTTTACATCTCAGATTGAATTAATGAATGTCCTCAAAACTGCTAACCCAGCCAGTGCACCACCTAACCCTTTTTGCCCTCAAACTCTTAAGCCTGTCTCTTGCATCGCCTGACATGACTCATTAATTACTTTCTCAACTCAAGCACCTACGTTGCATTTAGTTGCCAGTAGTCTTGCCTTTGCTAAATCAATCTCACTTTTCCTGCCATTTTCACTCTCTGTCCCATCCTTTATTCTCAACAACTGATTGTCTTTTATCCAACCATGTTACCGTCTTTCTCACCTTGCGGAACTCGCTCAGTTCTCTTTGTCAATCAGTCTTCTATTCTCCACATTCTACATAAACATTCTATTGGCATGTGACCAACTTCATTTCTTACAGCCCAGCTAAGTCACCTCATCTAGCGCCATACTCCCTGACCTCTCATCAGTGTCTACTACTGTAGGCCAGTCGACCATACGGTCTATCCTAATCTTCAGTGATATCTCTGAAAAATCTATTGCCATTTCCCTTTCCTCTCTCTTCAGTTGGTCCTTCTTAGTTTCTTGGGATTTATTGCTCACACATACATTTGCTTGCTTATTAGCTTCTCACAAGACTCTTTCTTGGTTTTTGTCCCATTCTCTGTGCAGGTCATGTTCCTTGGGGACATCTTTGTTTTAATTCATTCTTTACATAAATTATACCTAATTTTTTTCCCAATCCCTTTCTTTTACCATTCCCATCTGAAACCCACCTCCCTAATTCCAGTTATGGGACTTGATTTACTCAGGCAGAATTAATGAAAAATCTACCAAACATTTATTCCATTGGGACAATTAAGATCCACGTCAATGTCCGAATTTCAGTAGCATCAAGCAAGCAAACCAAAGAAAGTCTCTTCCTGAAGCCAGACTTGGAATTGCCTCCGTCATCTTTTCTAAGGTATTTCATCCTAGACGTACCCAAGAAGGTAAGATCTGAGGGATGAATGCACAAATACAGTTCCTCAATCACGACTGAGCAACCTAGCCCAAACCCACCAAGACATTTAACCAGAAACAACTGTTAATAGTCTACCACAGTCTTACAAAAGGTCAGGTAGTCCAATGTAACCCCTTCAACCTTCAACAGCTCATTAAGTTCACCTAACTGAAACTTCTAGAATATATATATATTTTTTAAATCGAGCTTTATTTGCATTGTATGATACATTCATAAAAGCAGGAATACATAAAATATAATAACATTTACTCAATAAATGGAAGAACAGACAGTTTCATTAAAAACAACTTATAAAAATGCACAATAAATCTAGACCGATGCAAACAGAGCCATAATTATATTTGTTCATATGCTAACTGGGTCTTTACAAATATGCGAAGACTTCCTCTGGTTAAAAACTGACGATAAATAGGATGCCATGATACAGAAAAACAGGGAGGTGGACAATGACTGTGAAACAGTTATGCACGACATTGTGTAAATGTATGCTCATATAGGCAGATTAAAAGCAATCTCTTCCTCGGGGTCTTAAAATGTTGACAAAATAGCACTATATGCATTGTACTCTGATGAGACACATTGTCACAAGGACATTTAATGAGAGACCGTGACCAATAATTAACAGATGGTTAAGTTATCAATCAATAAAATACATTTAAACTAAATTAAGTAAGAAAAAGTCTATGTTTAGCATTATGTACAAATACTAGATACGTTTGAAATTCATCAGTTGACACTGGGTTTAACAAATTCAGAGGTTACTCTGAGGTCCTCAAACAAAGCAAGACAGGCCTGTTTGAGATATTTTCTGCAAATTTGAAGTAGTGTGTGGGGAGAGTTAACCACTTCGGTGCTCACGACGGCTCCAGGCCGTCATGAGTCACAGTAGTCGTGTGCTCATGACGGCCTGGAGCTGTCATGCAGTTGCCTCTCCGCCCACACACGATTAATTATTCCCCAGTGTGGGCGAATTAATCAGTGGGCGGAGTTCTGACGAGTCCAGGCCTTCATGAGCACACTCCTACCGTGATTCATGACGGCCGTCATGAGCACCGCGGCGCCGCACCCACACCCCCGGCACTGCGGCGAAATTTGCACCGCGGCAAAGGGGTTAAAGTATTCTGGATGCCCTAGATCAGAGCACAGGTTTTTAATATAATTCAGCAAGGCAATTTGAAAGGAGAGACATGAATTAAGACAATCTCCAATATTCTCCTGTTTGAGTTTAGTGTCTTCTGAGGTCAAAATCTTATGCCAGAGTAAGAGCGATTGTGATCTAGCAGCATCTGATATAAAAGGGGTACCCAGTTCAGAGTGGCAAATTACTGTGGGGAAAGTCTAAGGGATCAATAAAAGTGGGAGAGGGGGTGATGTTAATCAATTGATAGTATTGGGAATTTGCCAAGATGGATACATTACAGAATGTCAGATAGTTTGAAATGTAAACAGCTAGACCACCCTTTGCTCTTCAAACTTTCAAAGGAACTGCTGATACATGTAAGGTCCTGTATCCATTAATATGTATAAGTTCTACGCTCCAGGTCTCCTGTACACATAGGATATGAACCTTAATGACAAAATTCACCCATTCCAAGTTATCAACCCTATCCCTGTAGCCCTGGCACATCCCATAAAAGGGTACTACATGGTAAAGCTTATGTGCTTGGGTCAGTGAGAATAGTTGAATGTAAATGGCCACCCAGGATGTCACAATGGGGAGAGTGAGCAAAACTGTCCAGGGATAGGGACAGGGAAGGTATGGCGGGGGGGGGATGGGTGTAGGGCTAATGTGTCTACTAAGACCAACAGTAATTGAGGTGGGGGCTAATGCTATTTCTACATAAAGTCAGTTCACACTAGCTAAAGAGAACAGTGTTTATTAGCAATTTCAGGTTGGTACTGCAAAATTATGTGAAGGTGTATGATTGGTTGGGATGCAAGGGTACGATTGAAAGGGTGGACTGCAAAATAAAGGGAGGTGGCTGATAAAAATATTCAAGCAGTAGCACCGAAACTTGGTGTGGAGAAACTTTAGGGGATCAGGTTCTGGACAGAATAGTATTCACTAGACTATGGGATTTAAAAAATCAACACAACACACTCCCCCTATAAGTTTTTTTTTGTAACTTTCCTACTTATCTAACCCTTCTCACCATTTTGAAATCATCAAAAAGGACGGCTCTTCGGTTGGTTTTGGTACCCGGCCAGTTGACGGATTTGTTTCTCAGACTTCCCAAGATTCAGGTTCAGCCCCATGACTGATAGGCACATTTACTAGAATGACAACATATGGGGTAACTGCAAGAGGTAGATCCAGTGTCTCCCCAATTTCACCCACCATTCCTGCCATTAGAGTGTTACGTTACTGATTATTAGGTTGGCCAGAGAGGGTTAGCATGTGAAAGTGTGTGGGGGTGGGGAAACTCTATACTATCATCTGTGGTTGGCAAAATATGATCTGCCAAGCAATTGTTTTTGGGCGTTGGATTAGTATCCCCAGTGTTCATCCGAGTTGTGGGTTGGGGAACCACACTGTATGAAATACCAGGTAATGTCATAGTGGGAGCCTTGATTGTTCCAGGTCTGGACTGCTTAGCGGCTATGGATCTATTAGAGCTTAGCCGATCCAGACAACTGGAGGTGATACTCTCTACATGCGTCAACCTAGAGATAATGGAATCAAAAAGGACCTTAACCGTGGATATCAGCACTTGGAGTGAATCAGACAGCATTTATCTCCCAAGGGTGGCGTGGATGGTGTTACTCTCAGCTTATTGCTGTTGGATCTGGGGAGTGCCTTGACCTGGGGCTTAAAAGATACTGCTGTCACAGCTGGTCTGTGAGGTCAACTGGGCGTCCTCATCCGCTTTGGTGGTGGTTGCAGCCTGGGGTCGGGTGGAGAGGAACAAACAGGGATGGAACATACAAGGTGTGATCCCCCTGCTGCAGCGTCGGGCCCAGTTGATTTAACTAAGTCCTAGCATGTAAGATCGACCGTGGGAATAGAAGGCAGGCCTTGATTACACGTGGGCAAACTCTTTTCTATACTGGAGATTTCCTTCTCAGTATTCCCCATATCCCCTGACAAATAGTCTGAAATTATCAAATGGGCTTTCACAGATGCATTAGGGGCCGAAACAGGATATTTTAACTTGGCCATGGCAGAAGGATGCTTCCTTTTATCCTTAGGTGATTTAAGTAATGACTTATTTAGCACAGCAAATTATTATCTTTGGGCCTAAGCCTAGGGCCAAGATGGAGGCCAGGTCAGAGTTGAAAAATTATACAGCACAGAAACGTCAGCTGCATTAGACAAGATGAAGCGTCTTCACAAAACCCCCAACAACAGTCAGGCAATAAGTCAATAGTGGTGAAGGGCAGCATTAATTATTAGCTCGGAGGTGAAGCTAATCACACAGTTTCTCCACGCCCGAAGAAGCAGGAGCCAGCAGAACAGCCCTGGATGCAGGTGTTAGAGGGTGGCCTCGCCGGCCTCCTATGGTTGATGAAGGGGGCAAGACGGGACCACCCTTCACACGGGCGCATCCCCTGGAGCGGGTGTAATAGACGTTCTTTATAGCGCCCAACACAGATTAGCCAAATTTAAAGGGCCACCTTCTGAAGTCCTTGTGCAGCCTGGGACATACGGTCCCTCCTTTCAGCTTGCCAGTAAAAGCGTCTCCAAGCGTCTTCAACATTGGAGCAGTCATTAGGCCAGATAATTGCATTCTAATTCTTTTGACTGGAATTGCCCAGACTGCACTACCAAATGAACTAGCCAGACCATTACTTACACAATAGCCCAATAAAACTACTCTTACCCCACCCAATCAGCTCTATCACCTGTCTCATTCCGAACCCACCAATAATCAGTGCCAAATTAAAAGATCCTTGAAAGCACACCATCTACACACATAACCTTAAATTTAACGTTTTCACAGAGAAGATCCCCTGATTTTTATGTTTGAGATGTCTTAAGTTCATCCTTATAACTCTGAATTTTTCCCAGTTAATTCATAAAAAGCGGACAGCAGAAGTCGAAAACATTGAGCAGATATTGTCTGTCTCTGTTTCCCGCTTGTTAAGACCCCCATTCCCCCAAAAAAGAAGCGCGTGACTCTGTGCCTAGCCGGTGTAGCTCTTCATGATAGCGCCCTTTGTATGAGGGTGTACAGAACCTGCGAAGTCACTTGTGATGGTTTAGTCATTAATTTGACAGAACTTTAAGATGAAAGAAAAGTAAGACCCATTTTTGGCCAAGTTACCTTTGTGGTTCTCATAAATTACTAGAAAAAACCGTACCTGTGGGAGTGTCCTTTGATGCTTTGATTGAAAGGTTTGTCCTTCATGATGTTCATTGTCTTGCTAATGTCCCTTCCAGTATCATGCACAAGCATCAAGGTTTTGTTCCATGGTCTCTTTCTGCAGCTCCATTGATGCCAACATACGAACTCGAGACTCCTTTGAACCAGACTGACAGCACCGTGACAATTATGCTCAAGCCGGCTCAGAGCAGAGGCGCCCCTGTAAGGTACGAAGAATAAAGACCCTTATCAAATTGTAATTGATTAATTGCGAAAAAGCCTTCCCTGGGAATTCTTTGCTACCTTGAATTCAATTTCCGAATAGATGTCTGTATCCGCTCTAATTACATTTAAGAGCCATAGGAAATTAAAGGTTTTTAATGGCTAGTTTTCTAGCATTGTTTAAAGCTGGATGCCCTTTGAAGACCAGGAACCAAGGGGGAGCACTGCTGTGTGAGCGACCGCTGAACTTGTCAAATTCAAAGTTTAACTGGCCGCCAGTAGTCAATAGACAGACACACACACACACACACACACACATATATATACACTTATATATACACACACAAACATATATATGCATATATATATATATATATATATATATATATATATATATATATATATATATATACGCACACACACACACACATTACCTACTGGCGATAGCCAGTAGGTATATATAGTTAGGATTTTTTCCCTATGGGATTTCTGAAAATTCTATGTCTAATAACTTTGGCGTTTGTGGACGGAATTGGCTGAAATTTTCAGGAAAATGGCACATTTTGTTTCTGAGCAGCTCCTGGAAATTTGGGGGGGGTTCGTCAAGGGGGGGTCGAGAAAAAAGGGGGGTCCCAAAACGCGTTTTTCCCATGTTAATTTCCATAGGGCGGTTGGACTCACTTTTAGCCCGAACGGCTGAATGGATTTCCACGAAACTTGGCAAAATTGTAGGGACTGTTAGCCCGATGTGCCTTTGCTAGGTCTCAATATATGTGCTTCAGTGAATTTTGAGAAATTAACGTTTAAAACAAGATATATATCTGTAACAGCGCTCCGGGCTGCGCTCCGGTCCGCTTACTTTTCGCGTATCGGAACTTTGCGAAGCGAAGCTGATTGGCTCTCCGGTGTCTGTCAACATTCTAAACAGTCCGGCGCGGCCGCCATCTTGTCTCTCGGTAGGATCGAGAGACAAGAGGAGGCCAAAACAAAGGGGGAAATGAAGGAAAGGGGGCAAGGTAGACCCCTTCTGATCCCCTAGGATTGATGAGGGGATATTATAGAGTCACGCTGGGCCCAAAAAAAAAAAAAAAAAAAATCCTATTTTTTCGCCGTAGAGACGCGTCTTGGTACGCGAACCGGGCAGCTAACCGGGAAGCTAACTGGCAGTGTAACGGGAGTCTGACGAGTAGCTGATTGGCTGTCAACATTGTAAACAGTCCGGAGCGGCCGCCATCTTGTCTCTCGGTAGGATCGAGAGACAAGAGGAGGTCAAAACAAAGGGGGAAATGAAGGAAAGGGGCAAGGTAGACCCCTTCTGACCCCCTAGCATTGATGAGGGGATATTATAGAGCCACGCTGGGCCCAAAAAAAAAAAAAAAAAATCCGTTTTTTTCGCCGTAGAGACGCGTCTTGGTACGCGAACCGGGCAGCTAACCGGCAGTGTAACGGGAGTCTGAGGAGAAGCTGATTGGCTGTTATCATTGTAAACAGTCTGGAGCGGCCGCCATCTTGTCTCTCTGTGGGATCGAGAGACAAGAGGTGGAAAAAAAAAAAGGTGTAAATGAATGAAAGGGGTAAGGCAAACCCCTCCTGAACCCCTAGGATTGATGAGGGGGCTATTAAAGTTCCCTGGGGGGTGAAAAAAAAAATTGTGATTTTTCGCGGTAAAGGTGCTTCCTGGTACGTTAACCGGGCAGCTAACCGGCAGCGTAACGGGAGTCCGACATATTGTGTTTTTTGAACGTTTATGATATGTGCACGTGTGGATTTTGTCTAATTAAGGTTAAAAAAATATATATATATCTTTAAGCGTGTTCTGGCGTGCTTACGTTTTGGGTTTGGTTTGCGCTGCAGAGACGATACGTCACGGTTATGCGATGCATCATGAGGCGTCTCACGGGCTACGTGATACGTCACTTAATAAAGAATATATTTTACAGCTATAGATATTAGCTTTTAAAAAACCAATGAAATTCACAGAAAAAACCATAGGTTATAGACCATATATAGTTAGGAATTAGCATTTACAAAACCTTGAAAATTCACTGAAAAAACCATAGGTTATAGACCATATATAGTTAGGGATTAGCATTTAAAAAACCTTATTTTACTCGCATAAAACCATTGAAATTCCATATATAGTTAGATGCGCTAACTATATATCGCGCACCCGCAATCCACTGCTGATGATGTCACATATTACATCATTCATGACATGGTCAGTGACATCACTGATGACATCACTGATCACAACATCCAGTGACTGTATGTTTCTGTAAAGTTAAAATATGTCTTACATATTGAAGAATGAGTGGATGTATAAATGTCTGGATGAAGGATTTAGTAGGTGCATGACTGATTGTATGAGGGAGTGATTAAATGTGTCTCACTGAGTGCATGGGTTAGTGATTAAACTGTATTAATTTGTGCATCATTATATCTGTTGTTCTGTAAACTGCTGCATGTGTTGATCAGTAGCTATATGAATAACTATATGGGTTATTGATTGGTTGCTCAAGTATTTGTATGGGAGACTGAGTATATGTGTGAGTGGCTGGGAGGTGTGTGACTCTGTGCATAGATGTGTGAGCAGTTGATTCACTAGATGTATGGTTTCAAAAGTGCATGTGGAAACAGCTGTATGGGCGGTTGACTGTGTGCATGAGTGTATTGGTGAGTGAATG
Source organism: Lissotriton vulgaris (assembly GCF_964263255.1). NCBI lineage: Eukaryota > Metazoa > Chordata > Amphibia > Caudata > Salamandridae > Lissotriton > Lissotriton vulgaris. The sequence continues at coordinate 889,785,005 of NC_141691.1, forward strand.
GATATCTCAGTGCTACATGTCAAAGTAAGTACATATGTAAAACACAGTACATGTGAGAGTTAACATATATAAATAACTGTGCATTAGAGCCAGTGAATGTGTGAGTGGCTGTATGGATCATTGTTAACTTTTATTAGGGATTATATAAGAGAGTAAATATGTGTTAGAATATGTTTCAATAAGTAAGGTGTGTATAACTGTATAGTTGAGGAATTGGAGGTGTGATTGATTCTTTGCATGACTGTCTAGGTGTATGAGTAACTCCATGGATGAGTGACAATCTGTGAGTGTCTGTTTTCACTGAGTGTATCTAAGGATATATCAGAGTCTGTAGAGGTTCATCGTATTAACACATGAATGATGTCATCTGTGATGTTGTCAGTGATGTCATTTGAGTTGTCATCAGTGATGTCATCAGTGATGTCATGTGAGATGTCATCAGTGATGTAATTTGAGTTGTTATCAGTGATGTCATCAGTGATGTCACTGACCATGTCATGAATGATGTAATATGTGACTTCATCAGCAGTGGATTGCGGGTGCGCGATATATAGTTAGCGCATCTAACTATATATGGAATTTCAATGGTTTTATGCGAGTAAAATAAGGTTTTTTAAATGCTAATCCCTAACTATATATGGTCTATAACCTATGGTTTTTTCAGTGAATATATATATATATACACACACAAACACATATATATATATACACGCACACACACATTTTAATATATATATATCTCTGTAGAATGAAAATTAAAGACTTGCTCGCCCATGCTGTGGTATGTTCCATATGGCAGTATATATATATATATATACAGGAACCCTTCAGCAAAAGGAAGAGGCCACACGGGGAATCCAATTTAGGAGGCTTTAATATAGACAGCATGCAGGCAGAATGCATTTCGGCCAACGGCCTTCCTCAGACGCCCTCTGCTAATCAAACAGCACCACCAACTTTGCGCCTCATAATGCTCCTGCTGTTCCCTCATTGGTGAAACAGAAATCCCTCTCCAATCACGTGGACGCCCTCCAGATGGAGCACTGTGAGCACTGCATCTCCCAGATTGCATCAGTGCTGGGCAGGTATTGCGTGGAGACAACGAAAATTAAGTCCATGTGGGCAGGAGTCCTGCAGGGCAAGGCGCTGTGTGCCTGATTAAATAACAGTCCCAAAAAGCCTCCTTAGGTCCCCGCATCCGTTTTCCACCCCTTGGCAGTGAGCATGCTAGGCTGTGAGTTCCAATTATAATTAATCAAAGCTCCTTGTGAAGTCACAAGCCGCCCCTGGCGGCGGCCCCTTGCTGTACTCACACGTCGAGGTGGGCTGACACCGATCCAATACCGTGGACGAACAGGGAACTGCAGATGCAGGAACCAGAATGGCAGCCAGCCACTTAGTGAAAACGAGGCCTCTTAGCGCGCCTCTGGCAGACGCGAAGAAATGCACAGGAACCCTTCAGCAAACCAGCAAAAGGAAGAGGCCACACGGGGAATCCTATATATATATATATATATATATATATATATAGTGATTGTGCCAAATAAAACTTCACTGAAGAAATGAAATGGGCTGCAGTTTGTTGTTTGTAAGATAACAAGAACAACTTTTCGTTGGATGGGTATATATATATAGCTGCAATGCATTCCTAGTGCACCCCTTTGTGGTTACTCCTATGTTCTGAGTAGACTGTGCAAAGAAATTATAGATGGGATCTATTCACCTTGTCAAAGGACGGATCATTAGAACAGTGGTGTTGGTAGAGAGCTTCACTGAAGACCAGGGCTTGTCTAAGAGGCAGAATTCGACTCCCTGTTTGGTCCAGTGTTTCATTACATGTTTTTTTGTTTTTCCATGTTTATAATGAAATGTTCTACCCTCCGGTGCGCCGAGCAGCGTGCAATAGCACATGGTTATATAGCTGATTCAGGAGTTGCTCGCCGTTAAAATAATACACTGTGTTCCCATTTAAATTTTCTTGCAAGCAAATAGTTACGTATGCATATGTAATGAAATACGTTATATCAAATAAGACAATTTGCAGTTTTATGGGGCTGAAGCAGATCAGACCAAGTGGATGTCTGTTTTTGCTTCTAACAGTGGCGCTTCTGCTTGCTTCAAGAGGGCACCAGGTTGCGAATTTTTATGCTCTGAACCATATGATTGTCGGTCAGCAACATCAGAAACCATTTTGCGATACCACGCGCTTTTAGCAGCGCGAGATCATGGCCAACAACACGTGTCACTGCTTCCACATGGGTTCATTATCTGGCCTGTCTGGTAAATCACACGGTAGATCTACTTCTGGGAAACATCTCCATGCACAGTGAGAGCTCGCAGAGGACATTAGATGTCCCTTTCGCCAGAGCTTTTGAATCATTTGTATTTGCTACATATAGAAATAATACATTTGCCATTGACAGAGGGAGCAAGCACAGAAGCACAAATATTGTTGTAATTGTTGGGTCCCAAGTAATAGGACGTGTCTGTCTATGAGGGGTAAATACGATTTAAATTAACAAAAACCTCCTTGTCTTTCATGTTGCTGTTTTCTTCCCCTTCTGTTCACACATGCTCAGCCTGGAAGTGAACATGCCCTGGTTCAAGTGGACAGCATTATTGGCCCATCCCAACATTATTGGCCCGTTCTAGCATTATTGGCCCGTCCCAGCCTTATTGGCCCATGACAGAAGACAATAACAAGGTTGTCCTGCCTTTCAAAGCTGGTAAAGCCTCTGCAGTGGAATACAAAGCTATTGCAAAATCCTGCTTAAAGCGGCCTATTTTAATAACATATTTGTTTCCCTATAACCTCATGTGGTGTTAACTCACCCTCTACCCTGCCCCCCATGATTCCTGGCGGCCTATCTTCCACTCATTGCATGGCCAGCATACTCACCTTCAGCAATCATTTGCATGAAAAAAAAAATGGCGGAACTTCAAGGGTGGTGGATGCGGAGAGGGGTCACGCCCTGGCTATGTCCCTGTCTCTTGCTCTGCCAAATTTTTGGGGCAGTGTCTCTCGTGGGATGGCGATACAGGGCTGAGGAGTTTTCCAAAGTAAGTAGGCAAGGTACCAGCGGTGTCAGAGAGGAAGATGTGGGTTCTCCTCCCCCATCAGTGACTCCCTCAAAGAGCCAGTGGGGGAAGAGGAAGCCGCCTCTCCCTTTACACGCTCTACCACCACCCCACTTCATCCTGTCTCCTATCACACTCCACCCTGAGCTCTGCAGGAGCTGTGGAGTGCGGTGAGGCCTGTGGTGGAGTACATTATAGAAAGTGCTCCTATAATGATTATGCACAGATGAGTTCCAGGTGCTGTGGGAAAAAAGATGTGCAAGAGTAGAATACGATGCCCAAAGTACACCCTTTGCATATAAGGAGTAGGTTCTATCTTATAATAGCAACTCCAGACAATCAAAACGCCAGTACCTATCCGCACAGAGGAAAATACATTTACAGTTTTTATTACAACCTATTGTCATTTCAGCTGCCTAGTCACAAGCACAAAAACTCTTCCGCTCCCGTTAACATGCTCACCCTGTCTCTCACTGGTAGCTCTAATTTCCACCTGTATCAGAGATACATAAAACATAAAAAAATGCCCTTTTAATGAAAACCGAGCTAACCATGAGTTCAAATGCGCAGTTTCTGCCTTCCTGATGCTTATGAGACTGTTTGTTACATTATGATAATTCCCCCCTTCTTGTGGTTTATGGGACTGTTTGTTGTATTATGATAATCTCTTCCTTCCTGTGGAATATGGGACTGTTTTTTACATTATGATATATCGCCGCCTTCCTGTGGATTCGGAGACTGTTTGTTGCATTATGATATATCTCCGCCTTCCTGTGGATTTTGAGACTGTGTGTTGCATTATGATAATCTCTGCCTTTTTGTGGAATATGGGACTGTTTGTTGCATTATGATAATCTCTGCCTTTTTGTGGATTATGGGACTGTTCGTTGCATTGTGATATATCTATGCCTTCTTGTGGATTATGGGACTGTTCCTTGCATTAAGATATATCACTGCCTTCTTGTGGATTATGAGACTGTTTGTTGCATTATGACATATATCTCCACCTTCCTGTGCATTGTGAAACTGTTTTTTGCATTATGATATATCACCACCTTCCTCTGGAATGTGAGACTTTTGCATTATGATATATCTTTGCCGTCCTATGGATTATGAGGCTGTTTGATGCATTATGATACATATCCACCTTCCTGTGTATGGTGAGACTGTTTGTTGCATTATGATATTTGGTCCGCACACTGGGGCTGTGAGAGGGTGAGGACAGTAGAAAAGCTGGCTGGTAAGTCTGTTATGGGACTGGTGAAACTAAGGAATTGCTTTCACGAAATTTGTAACCTGACTCTCGGTTTATAACGTAACAGGGTGACAGTCTACTAACAATATTTTGTACATCAGGTTTCAGAATCTGAGCTGATGCCTTTGCAGGAACCTACGTTTTTAAATTGAGCATTCCTATCTCTTGCACCATTTACAATTTTCTCTACTATCTGGAATGAAAACACCTGTGGGCAGCAGATTACCAATATTGTCTACCCAAAAGAAAAGCAGGAAGCTTACTAGAATGTAAGTGTTTCTGTTTTTCACCAAGCATGGCTCAGTTTTGCTTGGAGTTTCAGTGAACTAGCGCATTCGACGTTAGCAGCTCTCCACTATGCAGCTGGCCAGTTCATTTAGTGTAGAGTGACTCATTTCACCTGCTGCCATGTTTGGTGATATGGTCACCCTGTCATAGAGGATATGGCTCTGACACAAGAGCTCGAGTCTCCAGCTCACCTCGAGCAGGCCGCATGCTGGCAGTAGCTCCAACGCAACGACCTGGTCTTGGGGTCATCTAGTGCTGCTTGGGACACCTGAGGCAGGTCAGATACAGCCAGAGGGCAGTGATGCACCTCACTCTGATGGCTGAGTGCCTACCATGTTTCGAGACGAATGCAGCACTTTCCTCTCTTTAACTACCCGGATCATGTACTAATCCCGGTCACATGAAATCTGCTCACAAAACAAAACATTTATTACTTTCCAAAAGGCCACTTGGAGGGGTGCATGCAGCATAAGAGACATCACTAGTAAGATTATTTACAAACATTTCATATATGCAGGCAGTTCTGTGTTTTGTGCCCTCTCCAGGAAGGGGACGCTCTAGGAGCAAAGAGCAAGCCAGGAGGGACATTGGTCAGTTGCGTAACAAAACGTTAGGGGGCTCCCCTGTAAGATTTGCTGACTGGGCCCCTCACACTCACCTCAGTAGGGGCTGAGGGGGCCCATCCAGTATAGGGAAGCCTGGGTGCCCCCCGCACCGCAGGTGTTGTGGTGGCCTTCGTTACTCCCCTGACAGTGGCACCCCTTCCCCCTTTAGCTCCGTCACTAAGTGATGGTGAGCATGAGAGTTCCACTAATCCATTCATTTTAGCTGTCACTGCACTGTCCTCAACTTTTACTTCCACATTCACAGTCAAGTTTCATCCATGATTTTTTATAATATGTAAAGGGATAATCTATGTTAAAAGATGTTTGATATTAGAAACAGTGTATGGTGGGAAGGAGATGAAAAGTCACCAAACCAAGAAAAAAGCAGTAAATGACAGAAAGACAGTTGTTCCAATAAAATTAAGAAGCTGGAAAATCCATTTTAGCTAAACCATGACATGGTTTGTCGCCCCCTCCCTTTTAACTATTGAACCATTTGGCCAATTTGCATTATCAGCAAGGAAGCTGGAACTGTGTTTCTTGTGTTTGGTCTAAATTTGTGAAGGGGAAAAGAGGGATCAAAGTTATTCTTTTATTCCCCATGGAGAGAGGTGGGAATTGAAACTGTAGAGGTTTCATTGCAAATCTGTCATGTATATGCAAACACACAGATCTTATTAATGTTGCTCATATTTCAGGAATAGTAAGAACAATTAATTAAGAAAAAAACATCTTTAGGTTAAAAGCAAAATGGATATGTTGTTTTCCATCTTTCCTGGATGAGAAGGAGTGCCCGATTCAGGTTATATGGAGAATGTGGAGTCAACCAAAAAGAAAAGAATTAGTAAAATAAAACAGAAGGATGGTAGGACATAGCCGTGCACTGACCAAGGGATATGGGGAGCAAGCAGCTATTGGTGAAGCAAGAGCTGTAAATAATTAAGAACCCAGGGAAAGTAGGCAGAACAGATTGAAAAGAATAAAGGTAGTTGAGAGAGTGCAGCAGGGAAAAGAAGGGAGAGGGATCAGGGCAGGGGCTCCCGCCCAATGTAACATAAAAATAGCAGCCAGAAATAAATCTGACAAAAGCAAACTAGGTAAAAAGCATTTTTTACCAAGAAGCATTTTTATACTGTTAGGTTTGTGATTCTACTTAACTGTGGAAATATACCTTTTTATGGGTACAGTGGTCAGGGTCACCCTTTTGTCAACAGGTTCAAAAACCAACAAAGTAGAGATTAGCACTGGAGTAGAAATAAATAACAAGTTTATTAATCACTCATGAGTGGGACCACGTCCACACAGCACTCTCAAGTGCTGGAGGAGGTACTACACTGCCTTCACAAACCAGTGCCCTTTAAATACAGGTTTTGTGCAGTGTAAGCATCTGAACAGAAATAGGAAGATCAAGGTTTAGGACTAGTTAACAGCAAAGCAGGGCAGATAAAAAATTAATGGTCAGCAAAGTGGGAGGGGGAGCAGAAGCGCTTATGGCAGCAGTAAATGATTGACATTTAACAGATGTACTGGCAGCTACAACCAGTGGCGGCCCGTAAGTTTTGGGGGGAGGGGGGCGGACGGGACACACACACACACTCTCACATACACATAACACTCACAACCAGGCGCACACACAAACACATTAATTCACAACACTCTTTCCCAAACATTCATACATGCACTCACGCACGCACCAAACAATGTAAAAAGAAAATAAATCACACTTACCAGCTCTGCTCGGCCTCGGAGATTCCAGGAGGCTTTGGACTGCTGCCTTCCCTCATTGGCCGACCTAAGGTCAGCCAATGAGGGAATGCAGCAGTCCTATCGTCATCACAGAGTGGGATGGGGTCAGGGAGACTACTGACCCCACCCCACCCCACTCTGTGATGAAGTGTCACTGATTGACACTCGACCCTGGGCGCTTCAGGGCTTAGAACTGGAGCGCCCAGGTGCGAGGCAATCAGTGAGGCTATCCCTCGTCACTGAGGGGAGGGTCTCAGTAACCTTTGCTGAGCTGAGAAAGTCACGCCCAACGGAGCTGTGACTTTCTCAGCCCAGCAAAGTTCAGTTCAGGCAGCCAGGAGCCAGCGCTAAATGTGCATGTGTCTCCCCTGGCTGCTTAAACTGAAAGTGAACAGTGTCTGTCAGGCTGACTTTTGTTCAGCCTGACAGACACTGTTCCTACGGGGAAAAAGGGGGCGGGTGGGGCCCTTCCGCCCTAGTGGACCAGCCGCGCCTGGCTACAACTCTCAGCACGTACATTGCTTTTAGCTGAGTCAGGAAGTCAACTAAAATAGATAGCACAGGCAGAAATAGACAAAAAAAATTACGAAGGAAACTTAAATGGACACCACAGCCAAAATGACTGTAGCTTATGCCAAGTAAAATATTACATGTTTTCCACAGAATTTTCTTCTTGGTGAAAAGCACCTGGAAATTGGTTGGTGGGAAAGGATTATTAGACTCTATCACCAGAATTGTTTGTCTACAAATTCACATATAACTTTAACAGCATCTTCATTGAATTAAGATTTTCATCTCCGAGGCATCTTTTTTGGCTGGGAATGTTTCTGTTTAGAGAATCAAATAAGCACCTTGTGAGCCATTCATTTGGCCACATACAAATGAAGAATCAACATATGATAGCTCTATAAAGAGATAACTTGCATGTCTTTAGATTCTGTGAGCATCCGTTGTCCAAGGCAGATACGATGTTCACTGTCGACCAAAATGGCACCTTTCCTTTAATTTCCACATTTTAAACGAAGGTATTCAGATTTTCACAGGATACATCGCAGTCACTGTCTGACGAAACATTTACATTGGACCATGCTTTGAGCTTTCTACACTTCGCGTCAGGCACTTAAATGATAGACAGCAGCCTTGTGTTGGAATTATCTGGAGGAGTCACCTCAGATGGTTGATTTCTCTTACATGGGAATCCAGAGAATAAGGTATTTCAAAAACAAGCTGATCACAGCACTGGATCTTGTGACATTTTCTTTATCTGGTGTCAACTCAGTAACCCCAAGCATCCGTACTAGCCCTTAAAACGCATTGTGCTGCACAGCGGGAAGTACCAAAGGGAAGCCAGTGCATAACGCTCTTCCATGCTGGTTCAAATGATATTACTGGAGTGCTTCAAAAGTGTGAAGAAGAACACAGTGGAGTCCATCCTCTGGAGAGTGAGCATGTCTGGTGCAATATTGGGATTCTTCTAGCCACCTCCTTGAAAGGGATCTGGGCCTCAGTCAGTTGAGTGGAATATGTAAGGAGGGGTTTGAAGATTAAAGAGCCTTGGCTATCGAAGAATAAATGAAGGGGGCAAAATAACCTTTAATGGAATCCGTTCAGTTTGATCAGTGAAGACGTACACATACAAGCAAATGGCCTGTGCTTGCATTCTGAGGTATGTTACACACAAATGAAAAGCTGCAGGGATCGACTTATGCTTATGTTTCTCTGTATAATAAAGTAGAAAATGGTTCTAGTTGAAGAAAGTAAAATACCCTTCAGCTCAATGCGGAACTGCTGCTATTACCCACATCATTTCAGAGAAGATTGCGCCAGACATATAACACCACAAATCAGCTTTACAGAAAGTGATTTAACTGTTTGCCACCAGAGCATCATATTTCATTCTGAACGTTTTTCAAAACACAGCGCCCTTGGAAAGTGCAGAGATTTGTCATGTGAACAAGAAATGTGTTAAAAGATACAGGTAGTCAAATTCTCACTGGATGTCCGTTCAGAAGCCCAAAGGTTTCTCATTGCCCCCCATACAACAGGTTTCTGTCCTTTCTTACTGTGCGGTGCTGACAGGTAAACATTAATGAATGTCCATTAGACATATAGTTTTGGAGAAGGAAGATGGAAGACTTACCTCTGCTCAAAGGGTGCTACCGCAGAGATCTTGGTATTGAATAGAGTAACACCATTTATTTGGTGGCTATCCTTCAACCCTCGGACCAGTTCTGGTCCCAGTTAAAATTGTATATGGGTTTCGTTTTCGATCCAGACCCGACTGTAGTGTACCCGATCATGGAAGTAGTCAAAACACCAATTGTCAACCCTCCGTTCTCTGAAAAGGTCTGCAGTTCCTCAAAGCCAACCATTGATAAAAATTGTTTAGAGCCTTTCTCCGAGGGGTGATTAGATTATTGCAAAAACAAACTACACCTCCTACCTATAAAGCTCACAAACTTACTCAAGTACCCGATGTATGGGTGATTTTGAATGAATCTGCCTCACATTCGGACTGTCCTTCAACTGCCTAAGATATGCAGAAGCCGCCATCTTTTCCTTGCTAACTCTCCTTCCCTCCCTCACGATCTCCACACTTAGGTGGGATTTTTCTGTTTGTTTCTAGGACTGGTCTCCCTAACCATCAACAAGTGAAATGCAGTCAAGTTTTGTTAATGACCAGCAAACATGGAAACAGTGTCCAGGGAAATCGTGTATATTTAAATTTCCTTTTTGGATATATATATTGTGCACACCCAGAAAACCTGACCGGGTTTTACTACAAGCCGTGCGGCCCCATTCCTTACCAAAGGAGTCCACAGAGCTTGGCAAGAAACTCAAAAACTAACACACCCATGCGTACAGAAGTGTCTGGAAGGTGATATGTCATTACTCTGTAATAAAAAATGAATAAATACCCATAGGTAAATAATGAATCCATTACATAAAAGATCAAAAGCTCGCATTGTAGGCTTTGTTATTTCGATCGTGTCAGGAAACAAAGCAGGCCACATGTCAAATTTTTCAGTTTTATTTCTGGCGCCACTATTTTGATTTGAAGTCAGAAATGAGGGAGATTTTCCAAAACACTGCTGCTGTAAAGCAAGAATGTCTCCTTCAAGTTTGTCTTTTGAGAGGCAAGTGTTAGTATTTGCATTCTCTCTGTTTGTTCGGCGCGATCCATGTTTTTGGCAGACATTGTTGATTGCTTGTGCTTTTACCCAATCATTGCATGATCGACTGTCTGGTTATGCACAGTGCTTAATTTGCGAAAGAAAGAGTGCTGGTGTCCGGAGCTCCACTCAGAAGCTGGCTGCTGATGTATTTAAAATCTGGCGCGCCGAATGTCTTGCGCGAATGAATGGCTGGCAGTCTTTAATCCACTACCAGACACTCCCTGACCCTTTTTCTCACGCTTGCAGGTTCCAGCTCTCAGTTTGTGACGGTTTGGCCATCTTTTCTTGCTCAATTTTTCAGATCTGTGTGTTTCCCTCTCTTGCGATCGGTTAATATTAGAAAAATAAGTGATTGTCCCACAAAGTAGTGCTGATCCCCACCACTGGCAAACACTGTCTCAAATTAAGCACTGGGTTATGCGTGCAATATCTGAATTACTGCTGCTGAATAGGTATGTGGTAAAGACATGCTGTAGAAAGGAACTCAAAGAACATTGTGGTGCATCATGTTATGTGATGTAAAGTATGGCGTTCTTCTGAACAATCATTTCTTGTTCAAAATTTTTTTAAACAACTAAAAATAAAACATATTCTAAGACATATTTGCTAAAGATTAAGGAGGCTGAGTTTTTATTCTGTTCCAAAGTGAATAATTGAAGTGTTTTGACATCCCATTGTCATTTTAGATCATGAGTGGGAAAAAAGGTTAAAGGAGTCTGTGTTGAGGTTATGTTTTTGTGCTCTGTTGGTGGGATGCCTGTGGTGAAAGGTCTCGTCTTGTGGTAGTGAATTGTGCAGTTTCATGGTGCTTTCCCGGGTGGGATTGGGTATGTGGTGATTACTGACAAAGAGGCTTTAAAACAGGTCTGCTAGTTCACCAGAAACGAAGAGTTGCCGCGATCACAGAAAGTAACATTAAATGATCATTGGCTCAATAAAATTCCATTGCAATTTTGTAGGCCTGGAATTGACAGCATAGCAGTCAAGTAAATAGACCAATTACAATATTCGTAAAGCAGACTTGGGGTCCGCCCTTTCAACCACTGGCTTTCTAAAACCAGCTTTTTTCAGCCATTGGTTGTGATATTGTCAATCATGTCGAAGTGCAGCGCATTGGAGTAGTCAACTCTCACCTAACGATATTGGCTATTTGGGTGCATCTTGTGTCTCATCTTGAATGTTTTCATTGACCTGCTTTACAACTTCTGCCCACTCTGTCCTTTCCTGCTGGCTCCCTCCCATGTGTCTTTCTCTGTTCCTCCTCTGATATCTCTCCTGACCTCACCTCTTCCTCTACACGTGTCTCGTTTCCTCCTTCCCCACTGACCCTTCTCTCCTGGAGACTTCCTCTTAGGGTCACCAAGGCGGAGTATTTAGGTTTCTTTTGATAGAAACAAGCAACTGTTCTATTGATGGCTCCCTTGCTTTCAGCATCTTCCCCTTTTTTTGTTTCTACATTGAAATAGATCGGTTGGCAGTGGAGCCTTCACTATAGCCCTTCCCCTTTTTGTGTCACTGAAATGTGTGAGCCTTCCAACCTTTATTTAAAATAGAATCAAAAAGAGAACTTTATGAAAAGCAAGAAAGCCTGCAATACTCTTGGTCTATCATTTCTTTTCTTGGTTTAATTTGCGTATGTCGCATTGTGTCAGCACATTAAACCCAGACCTATTGGCTTAGCCAGTGCTTTATCTTAAACTTTTTATTGAAATCTAAAGCTAATGTCCATTAATAAGCACCTACTGGATCTGCTTTTTTAGGTTACCCCTTTAGTTCATAAAAATGCATAGCAGTTTATTGATTGATGTTTTAAAGGCGCGATGAAATTTTAATCTGTGGTATGTCTGATGCTTTTATGATTTATGTATTCCGAATAAAGATCTGAGAGACTGAGGCATAGCAGTTCCGCCCTGGCAGTCCCAACTGCAGTGCCAGTTTTGCACTTTGTCCAAGCAACAGCAGCTGTTTCTCAATATGTGCTGAATCAAAGCTGTTGAGCTAAAAGGAAACCACGCAGCTTTTTCCCGCCAGTCACTGCCAAAGCCCTGTTATTGTAAGCTGCATGTGCACTTTTTTGACGAGGGAAATGGATTGGATAAAGCACTCTGCTTGTAGAGGCGTTGATGGTGTAGAGACTGGTGTCTGTAGGAGGAATCCAGATGGAGTTTGTTGCTCAATTGCATTTGTCATCTGCCATAAACAAGCACCCTCCCCTTGGGCCCCACCACGGCAGCTGGGTGTGGATAGGCGCCTCACACTCGGAGGGGACATAGGGAAATGTAGGCACTACACCTTTCATACACATTATTATGTCCAACTACCTTTCCCATCTAAGCAGCTATTGTTAGCAATACCCGATACACGTTTGTTTAAACTGAACTATGAATGTGTGTATTTTTCTAAACACACATAAATTCAAAGAAGGATGTATATGTGTATACTGCAACAGTGACATTGTAGTATATTTTTTAAGGTGCACATGCCAAAAGATGTATATAGGCAGCACAATTTTAAGTGTCCACTTGCGAGTATTTCAACATAGCGCGATGGTCAACAAGGATTCCTTCTACCCAGTGGCAAGACACTTTGAGCAAGCACATGATAGCAACCTGGAGAATCTGTAGCATTTTGCCATAGACTAGGTACCAGTCGGCAGTCGGGGAAGTAATAGGGAACGGTGCCTGAGACAGTTGGAATCAAAACATATTGAATAACCATATATATTAAACCGAGACTGCAAGGCAATCCGTAGAAGAATTTGTAATATGATGGAGGTTAAGGTTTAGTTTTGAGCACATGGCACTTTATAATGTGAAAAAGAAGTTTGAGAAGGGGTGGAAAGGACGGACAACAATCACATTGCACGTTGGGGCACTTGTCCTCGATCTGCAAGTTGTTGGCTTGGGGTATGGTATCTCTGTGCCAAATCCTTGATAATAGTAGGCAAGTTTAGACATTGTTGTTTAATTCATTGCATCAGGAAGTATGAAGCGAGATGTAGATGAACTTTGGTCTGGACCACTCAAGTCACCCAGCTGTGCAATGCAGTGGAAGGAAATATCACTCACTTTGCCGACATTTATGTTGGGTGGTTGCCAGAGTGGGAAGGTGGAAGCAGCGATATGTTTTTTCAAATGAACAAAAAAGCTAAAAATAAAAAAGAGTTACATATGTGAAGGGTACCCGTTTCATTGTTGCACATTTTATAGACAGGTGGGAAGTGCCGGTGTGAGCTCAGATGGATGAGGGAAGCTGTGGGGCAGGTTCGTTTATGCCTTCCTGGGGAGCATTACCTGATACCTCTAGATAGCTGGAGGCTATAGGGCCAGGCAGTGTTGCTGCCACTACCCCCTGCATCAACTGTGACGGGCCAGGCGCAATTGGACCCAACATCTTCAGGTCTGGAGTTTCTGGATCCAATAGTTCCAGACCCAGACGCAACAAGAATAGCAACTTGCAGTATTTCACCTGGGCTCATTGCTCTTGGTGTAACTCGTAACCGTGTAATAAGAGCCCCAGAACGTTGAAGTATCCGCAGTAATTGTCCTTCCAGGATAGACGTGGGCGAGTATCTGAACACTTGAGCTCTGAATGCAATCGACCTCCAGTTGGGACCTCGAGCCCATAAAGAGTCGAGATTTCATGTGGCTTCAGCCTCCCGCCCTCCCTCTATCCTCATGCACAAAGAGGTAAAAACAAGAATTAACATTTAAGGTGAAAAAAGAGAGACCCATGTAGTGACTGATTTATGCAAAGTGAAACCACAAAACCTGGATTAAAAGCAACTTTCCCATTTAACCAAATTGTGTGATCTTAGGCAAAAAAAATGTGTTTTTACCAAGCTTCCCTTTTCTTCATTATCACATATGGAAGCTCCTTCAAATATTTAATTTCAGAAAATCATCTGTACAAAAATGTATTGCGTTTGATTTAATGTTGCTCTGTCTTAAAGAATCTGTGCCACAAACACATTACAACTGTCTTGCATCTTGGTTCACTGATGCCACTGTCGCCAGGGAGGTGGCTGGGGAAGGAATGGTTCCAAGTTCTGTTTAAAACCTATCACTTTTAAAGTACTTCTTACTGCAGTACAATATTGTGGCGTATTAATGCCAAATATTCCACAAACACTGTTTTTCAGTCGTGAAGAGATTATGTGATATTTTACATAATGTTTGTTGTATGATTTACATGGCAAACATTTGCCTGGCTCTGCTCATGCACGAGCTTTAAGAGCCAGGCCAGGCCCGTGGCTCCGCGCTGACGCAGCTCACCCTGTTAGTTTGTGGACCCTCCCACCACTGCTGCAAGCCCATATCCTTTATCACCCACAAAGCAGCAAGGCGCAGCACCCCTTCCTACCAGCTGATCACTTTAGGCAAAAACATACTGTTGTGTTCTCCGCAGCGGGCGCCAAGCAGCACAGTATACTCAGGACACAGGTTAGTTCTGGTATGCTTCGTTTATTTGATATTGCATGAGCTGGTTACATATACGTCCGTCCTGTTGCTCGTCCTGGTCAAATCTGCCGTCCTTCCTGTCCCTGACCGGATGTGGTGTCCGGTGACCTGGTCACCTCCCTCATGACCCACAGGGTCCTAGTGTCCCCTAGTCTCCAGTCCTGTCATACTATCTGTCGGGTCACGACACATACGGGAGGGAGGTCGGAAATCGTAATGCTGAAAGCCAAGAAGTGCAAAGGAGATCAAATTGTGATTTATGCTCTACAAATACTATACATATATACATTATGGCATTTCCCCCACTGTACAGAGTGGAATTGACTAAGGCATAGACGCATCAAGGTAAAGTCCGCTCACAAAGGGGCAGATTCTCAGAATCTGCCCCTTTGCGACCGGTACTTTGGCATTTGGGATGCATCATCCCAAATGCAAAAATCGCAAATTAAGAAATCGCAAAATTGCGATTACTTGCATTTAAGGAATCTCAAATTGAGATTCCCTAAATGCAATGCATTAAAGTTTAAAAAATAGCGATTTCGCTAATAGGGCTCGCAAATTACCATGAAGTTGAACTTCATGGTAATTTGCAAAAACTTTGAAAAATGCACTAATGTGCATTTTATAAAGTTTCATGTTGTGCACACACATGCCCTATGGGCATGTGTGTGCGCAACATATGTGCACAGATCAATTTCAGGGGTGCAACAGGGTGTCCTTTGGACACCCCTGCACCCTTGAAATCGCATTCTCAATTTGTGATTCGCTAATTGCGATTCGCAAATTGAGAATGTCTTCCCATTCATTCCTATGGGCCTCTAGGCCCATAGAAATGAATGGGGAGGTATTCCTTAATTGCGAGTCGCAATTAAGGAATTTTAAGAAATCGCTATTTTTTCAGTGATTTCTTCATGCATTGCATTTTGCTATTCCTTAATAGCGAATCGTTATTTTTCGCTATTAAGGAATAGCAAAATGGGTTCTTGATGCATCTGGAGGTAAGTCTTTTAATAAGTTACGCTCTCACGTCCACTCGTACAGGCCAGAAAGGAGGTTAACATAGACCTCTTGAAGGATCATCTCACCCGTCACCAATAAGGCCCCGTACCGCTCCTGGCTCAGAAAGCTAAAGTAACCTGTTTCCATTATAGTTCAGATATATATACAATCAGTTGCAATCCCAGCGAGTTCCTTCCCCTTACCCAACATAGGTCCTGTAGCCTCCCTTTTTCTGTTCGTCTTTTGACAGCACATCTGTCAAGCAGACTTGTTATTAAAATATACTTTCACCAGGATTTGGGCCTTCACCTTTTAGCTATTGGCTTTCTTCAGCCAGCCTCTTTTAGCCATTCGCTGGAGACAGCCAATCACGTATTGGCAGAGCCTAGAGGCGTATTCATCTTTCATCTATTGCTGTGGCTGTTTGGTTGAATCCTTCTGCCCCAACTCCGGTGCTTGCATTTATCTGCATGAGGGACTACTTTACACCTGTATCCCTCACTGACCACTCCTGCTGGCTTGCTTTGGAGTGTCTCGCTCTAATCTTCTAACACTGTACCGTAGCATATTAAACCCAAACCTACCGGCTTTGCCAGTGCTTATTAATGTATATCGATCCATTGCTTCCCAGGCAGGCCTTCAGTATATAAAAAAGCCCACACAAAAGCCTCCTGTTTTCTCAGCTCCACCTGTAAAGCCCTGCATGGTCCCCCTCAATTACCTTTTGAGAACAGGTTGATTACCGAAAAGATTACTGTGACAGTGCCTTCTCAACGCATGGACAGTTGCCCGGAGGGCCCACAAGCCTAGGGGCCTTATGCAGACCAGAATTAAACACAAATCTTCTGTTAAACAATTGTATTCCTTTGAGTGATTGTGCAGGCATGGAACCAGTACACTGCTCTGCCCCAGAGCCTATAATGCTGTTAAGACAGCCCTGTACAGTGGTGAGTACATTTTGAGATTACTGTTACCTTGTGATATGTCATACATGTTCTTAGCATCTAAACTCTGCTATGCTCCTCTACTCAGTGATTATCCCCATCAGTGATGTTGGAGTGTTCCATACATTCTGCTCACTGCGTCGGGGTTGTTGGTGTATTGATTCGTCTTTAACCCCTCTTCCTCCTCAACGGCAGCCTGTGCGGGTTGCATTAAACTTTCATGCTCCGTAATTGCAGCCAGAGTATTGATTGAAGCATTTGATGCACCACTTGGCATTCTTATCCTCGCGAGACTCTTTGGTCTCCACAATCCCGAGCAGTCAGTCATGTGGTTAAAATGTGTAATTAGAAGTCGACTTCTTTTACTCCATGCTAAGTGGCTTAACTTGGTAGAGACATCAAATATTTACCTTATTTATTTTGCTTGCTGCTGGCTGCCTTCCATTAGTGGTCTGTGGCTTTCTCTGGGATGCGCCAGCATTCGGACGTAGAATCTGTTTTTTGCTTGGAATAGTGGTCTTCATAGGGCCTTTCATGGAATCGCGATGGGTGAGCCAGTCACCCAGTAAAAGGGTCACTCTGAAGCATGCTATGACCAGGGTTGACTCGAGTCGTTCGGTTGCCTGCATTGTGATGCGGCAAGCCTCTCTCATGCCGTGTTGATCTTCGTTTTTTTATTTTCATTCCTTCCTTCTGACTCTGCTTTACATTTTCTCACTTTCATTCATGAATTCCTCATTAAAGTCAACGCTGTGCTTTGCAGAAGAGTTTTGATTTGCTCCCAGCACCTTAATAAACGTCATTTGCGAGTGTATTAGGCAAGTAGGATTGGTCAATAGTGCTTTAACCCCTTGCATGCTTATGACAAGCCCAGCTCGTCATGAGGCACAGTGGAGCTGTGGGCTCGTCATAATGGCAGCCAGGAGTCATAACGAGTCCAGCTCGTCATGAGCCCAGCTCCACTGGGCAGCATGACAAGCTGGACTCGTCATGAGCACAGCGGCGCGTGGCCTCTTCCCCCCCCCCCCTGCCCCCCCCCTCCCCGCACTGCAGGGGAATTACCCCAGCTGCAAAGGGGTTAAAGAGTAATAAGTGGTCCCAGTGAAGAATAATGCCCCGCCTTCAACGTAAAATGTGAATCCCAAGTGATGCTGTGCTGGCCAGTGTTACTGATCAAATGTGCTAAGGCTCTGACTGGTAGGTATATCAGAAAGTGTGTTTATTAACCGATATCGCTTTTGTATTTAATAGTACTTTTTCTTGGGGTGGGCCACTATGCTGTTCTCTTGGCTGTGAGTTTGAGGGTTTTATTGGGCACAAATAGCAGCATGTGAAAAAGTGTGGAGAGTGGAAGGTGTCTCCCAAAACAGACAGTCACTCTGCCCTGCTCCTTTGTCGCTCACTAGGCACAGTACGTGTGTTCTTATAGAACCCTCACCCATATGCTAATTATGCGGCACACTTCATCATCAGTTCCTCACCTGGTGAGGTGCTCACCACCAGGTGAGCTCAACTTCGCAGTGGGAGGGAGCACGGTGATATTCTCTGTGTTTTTAATGGGATCTTAGGACACAAAACATTAAAAATATCTTCAGGGAACCCTAACCCAATTCTTCAATAAGAGGGACCTGTGATATGGTTAAACACGTAACATGAGACGTAGAGGCATTTACTGAGCCATTGTGTCTATTCTAGGTTGACATGTTTAATCTGCTTCACAAGATGTGCAGATTTCATTAGGATCCCCTGACCCTGGTACTCCTAACCTAAACTGAGCAGGAGTAATGCATCCACACGCGTTCCATGCAAGATTAGGAGATAGTTACCCAGCCCCTCTGTACATGGTGAGTTGATTGAAAACTGGAGGTTATCCACTTCTAGAATCGTGTCAACGGAGATTATCCAGGCCTCATGGGATCTAATGCGGGGGCTTGCTGGGATCAAAGGTCACTCATGCACCAATTCTCAGTGGGAATTCCCCAGCCTAGCTCTGTGGGCTGCTTCTTCTGAATGTGGACAATTAAGGTGCAGGGTTGAGCCCACCTGGTGGTGAGCACCTCATCAGGTGAGGACCCAATGATGAAGCCTGATTAGCATGTGGGTGAGAATTCTATAAGAACACGCAGACTGCCTGGTGAACCACAAGGGAGCTGGGCAGAGTGACGGCTTGTGTTGGGGGACATCCTCCACTTTTGGTTTATGAATATAAGTTGAGGGAAACAGAGGGCCTTTGCCGCATACCTGCTCCCATCCACCTCTCATTGGTTTTGGGTTGAGAGTGATGGTCAGGCAGAAGTCAATAAGTGAACATGGGGGGGTTAAACCAGTTTGTAAGGCTGCACTTCAAATTTCTTAAGGCCTGTTGAGTCAAAGGGTTTCACCCTTTCAGTGTCTATTGGCACATGTGTTGAAACTATGAGCCATGCTCCCTCTTCTGAGCACACATAAGCATCTACTGGCAGAAACCGATGTATGATTATACGGCCTGAGAGTCTAAATACATGGATACCCAAGACACATTTCGAAATCAACCCAAGAAATGCGTTCTATGTCCAAAACACCATTCACTTAGCCTCTCCTGAGGAAACCTAGGTTTGGTTCTGGGTACCAGCCTGTTATTTGAGGAAAGGGTTCGCGCAAGCATTATATACGGGTTAAAGCACACCCACTGCACTTTTTTAGAATACTACAGGACACAGAAGAGTAACGACCATGTAGAGACATAAGACAGCAGGCACGGTTTCTTTGACAGCTGGTGAATTTCCAGTTTGATTTCAAATATCCTTTTCAAGCATGGTTAACAGGTGGGTAGTTTTAAATTAACTTGTATGTTCTGATATGATGCCTGCCATTGCAGCCAAGTGGCATCCAAAATAGTTGCACCTATTGACAAAGCAGTCCCACCAACACCAATTAATACTTTGCCGACTGCGCTTCGTTGTTGTGGGTATATTCTGCTCACTGGAAGTGTGGGTTTTTATTTTATCACCCTCTTTCCTTTGCACAGCGATGGTGTTCTCACAGTCCGTGCCACTTTATATGTGCCACCATCATTGGTAAGGACATTGTGATGTAACTACTTGCTTGTAACAATTTGGTTACAGGGCCCTATTGATATCATTAGAGTGAAGTGCGGGAGCATATGACAGACTCTCGTATATTATCACGAAATAAGCTCAGGTGTCGCCTTTGAGTATATTGGGCAATTGTATCTTACTTTTATTATCAGCATAACAAAGAAGCTCACATTCTCTTGTACTTGATTATTTATGACCAGTGACATGTGACGCCAGGCTGAAAGTTAATGTTAAATGCGTAGGCTGCAGTGTGAGACATGTACAAAGACTTGATTTTTAAATTCATGTATTTTTTCACATATTTCTTCATTAAGGCTTTTGCATCAACCAGTCATAAATACCAGGTTGTTACATTAGTCCGGCACCCCATCAGAATGTCATTGAGCATATTACTTCTAACTTCATTAATAATAATAGTAATGCATTCGAAATGACAACCTCTGATTCGAAGTTCGCTGTGTACTTTTCATCAGCAGCGCACCAGAACACAGTCGTGACATGCAAATCCCTCTCTAGAGGGACCGAACAGGTGCAGGCAGGACCAGCACCACTCAGGACCTCCAGCAAGCAGAATTTCATCAAATCTCAACTCACAGCAGCAAAAAAAAAAAGTGAACGCTTAAGAATGGAGGGAGCACACAGAGAAAAGCAAAAACGAATTGACAAATGTATTCTTCAGGTTGAGGTATTCCAGAAAGCAGGGATTGAATGAATGTGTGCGAATATCATAGGTTTGTCGGCCACGGCCACCACAAACGGGCAGGATACTGGACATTGGTTGGAACCGATGACTTAATAGAGTCCTTTTGCAACTCCTAAGTTTTGTTTTCCTTTGAGTAGTTGTCGGACTACCATCTGGAAGAAGTTGTCTTCTCTATCCAAGGTTCATCACTTTTTCTGACACTCTAGTCTAATAAGCAGACATTATGTGCCCTTCGTGCATTCACTAGTCTCTCCAATCTGTCCGCTACACTCACCTCAGAAGTGGCCACACATTGTTAGAATTCATTGAATTCCTCATTTTTTTCTCTTTGCTCAGCAATAATTCTGGGGGAGTCGTTTCAGCATTCCTCACCTTAGCACACTTCTCCACTGCGGTTACCTCAGTGTCCATGGTAGCCACTTGTTTATGCAGCTCCTCAAGTGATGCCCTTAAGGCCGTCTCTCCTCGCAAAAGCCCCATCCGCCTTGCTATGTCTTTGCCTATATAAGTGGTAACAGTTGTGAGCTTCAGGGTATTGGCATTGACAATGGTGAATTTGTTGATATGTTGTCTAAAGTGTTGACAGCCATTGGAGTATGTCTTTTTAGAACTTAATAAAACGTTAGCAGTGTGGTCTCTAGAAAGAGTGAGCGATGAGACTGACCTTGGCGAATGGGTTCACTTTTATGACCTGTATTTTTTTAGACACTATAACATTTTCTGTATGTATTTGTGGGAGAGGTAAAAAATACTTTGATCAATATGTTTACAATGCGTTATGCTCAATGGAGCAAACATTTAGAAACATTTACTAATGTATTAAAGGCCTTTGCGCTGGTCTGGAGCACGAACACCATTATGATCACTATTTGAACTTCAGAGTCATTTAACAGTTGTTGGAGACCATGTGGGGGCCTTATACAGAATTGGTGCACGCTCTGGAGACTTGCCTTTTGCTTAAATACTCCAAAACTACTAGACGAAAATTCTTCAAACCAAGAAAATGTACTGAGTAATAGAAAACCGACCATGTCATATACATTCGGTAGACTTTTGCTCAAGTGTTTTGGAGTTACCCGTGGCTAAAGGTGGCTGTGGTAAATTCAATGTTATTTGGAAAAGGGACCAGGCTCGAGGCCTGTCTTGTGACGTTCAATCCTTTTGAACAACCTGTGCTCCATTTGGCACACGGATGCATTGAATTTTGAAGACCATTTGTCCTATTCTTGATGAAAATTGTTCAAGGTGGTGAAAGTTTCAAGGCGGCAATGTAGGATATGCTATTGTGTGAGGTGATAACCTAATCTGCAGACGTGCGACTGCACCTTTTTGATATCTCATTAACCTAATTTGTGTAAATATGCATTGGCAGCATTTGAACCTGTAACCAGTGAGGTGACCGCAGACAGCAGCAGTCCTATTACGACCCTGAGTAAAGTTACCCAGTGTACACCCACAGGCAGTGGCTAATGCCTGTTCCCATTTTGTCTTCACATCCACACAGAAGTTCTATCAAATTTTAAATCAGCTGTAAGCTTTGACCTTCTTTGCTCTACGCAGTTATTTCTGGAGGTTTTGGCTTTTATAGCATCATAAGTGTCTCTTATTTATGGCAAAGCAGGACTCTTATTTACAGCGGTAGGGCCCCATTTCGGTCAAATTGAGGCAGCGGTACAGTAATTGCTGTACCTGTAAAAATATTGTAATTCTCCTTCGCGGCCCCATAGAAACTGTCCTTGAGGTTGTGCTGTGACTTGAATTGAGAGTTTTTATGGCTTGGGCCATGGATCATTTTAATGGATGTGCGACTAGCCTCTGTTTGTTAAAAGCAAGCATGTTGGGTATTCCGGCAACGGTAAGCAGACTTCCTTCCTTGATGTCTGCCTCTCACCACAGCCTCCTTCCTCCCTTTCAAGGTCTTTTGGCGCCAGAGGTGGCGAGAGCCATCGTCTGTCTCCGGAAGGCACAGTAATGGCCGTGCGGCCTGGCTTGTCTCTGTTGCACATTGTCTGCGGGTTCATTCATTGAATACCTCTGCTGACGTCAGCTCACGGTTCATGTAATTTCAAGCCACTGGATTTGTAGCTCTTTTACTGGCAGCCTGCACATTAGTTCGGATGTGAACGCCGACTGGTTTTATTCACAACCACGTTTTCGAGTTCAATAACCAGACCCACTTTTAAGGATTTTACATTCTTCAAAGTGAAATTACTGCTCTGTCCACGTGAAAGTTCAAGTGTTATTAGCAAAGCAATGATAGTCAAACGTATTTTAATTAATTAGTAAAACATTTAATAACTCAAGTATGGCTGTTATATGTTTTTTTTTCTGGGGTAAAGATACGCGGTTTTATCATTGTGCTGATGTACCCGCCGTTCCATGAAATCTGAGGATGCGAGTGTAATATTTTCATAACCTAAGATGAATTTGTTAAAGGGATCAAAGTCCTGACGTGTTGTTTTATTTTGTGGCCTCTGTATGCTCGTTTTCTACTGCTAGTGAAGCTTGTCCACTGATATTCCTACAACCCCCTATTTAGAAGTGTGTATTTCTTTCCGAACACTTCCTGGTCCATACCTTGGGAGAGCCCGTGATGACCAGTGTCTGAAAGGACCCTCTGCTTTAAAGGCCTCGCGTCCTTGTCACGACAAATTCACGGAGATTACTGCCTTACTGGGGAGAATGCCCTGGACCTCATATGCTTGTGCGATGGCTTTCACGTCTGGTAATTTTTTGTATTTGTGCAATAGTCCTGAAGTGTTAGCTCCCCTGCTAGCCATCTCTAGTACTTCCCCTTCCACAGAAGATTTAAGGCATGGACAGAGTGGACCCTAACCTTTCAAGGGTTCACTTGATAGAGCCATTTTTGGTCTAACGGGAGTGTTGCCCTGATGACCTTGAGTAATTCTTAAACATATCGTTTTAAACACCGTTTCCCTTCATTTATTTTTAATATGAATTTTGTGTGAGAGTCTATTGCAGGCGTTTTTCAGAGAAATGTTGTGTTTGTTTCATGCAACATCCATAAAAAAAGTTTTTTATTTCAGGATCTCACATATGTGAAATGGGAGGGTGTCACAGAGATTATTTGCTGTAACATCAGTGAGCTGCTGCTGTGTTGCAATGTTACAAACACAAATACCATTCCTGAATATAAGATGTAAGCACATTTAGGATTGGATGAGAGCGCCTGTGCACTGTCAGTAACCTGCCAAAGAGGGCATGCAAGAGCTGAAATTGGATCCGAAATTTAAAGCTGTTCTGAACAGGAGTCCCCAAAATACATTTGGCCGAGGCCCGCAAAATCCTTAAGATGTCCCTGTCCCCTCCTACACAGTACATAGTTTAATGCAGAAATGAAATAGACAACGTTTTAATGAGCTGACCACTGATGTTTGCTTTAAGTAACTTTAATAAATATATTGATTTATGAAATGAAGCTGGAGAATTGATTATAGTTGTGTTCCCATATACCCATATAATGAGAATGTTTCCCGGCCACGAACCTCCTGTTTGGAACAAAATCTTGTAGATATGTGGCAGAGATTTTGACTTGCACAGTACCATACATCCCTATTTCTGCCTCCGGTTTTTTAAATTAAGATTGCGGCCTGATGGCTGCGTCAAAGGCTCCTGATCCCAGTGGGCATGAATTAGCCCGATCGTTTTAATCCTCTCTGTACCACAAGGCATCCTTTTGACCTAGGCCTGGATCTCATTGCAGAATATTCTGCACACCTCCTTTTAAGCTCTGCAGGGAAGAATGAGATGAATATGAGTTTAATTTACTTATTCAATTTCCTCGCACTACGCAAAGTAATACATATTAATTATGTGCCTGTGGACATGCGATATCTCTGCGTGCGCTTTATATTGTTACACTGATTAAACTCAGCTGAGGACGGTAGCGGAGGGAGAGGAGACCTTTGAAATCAGCTGATATTAAAATCTCAAATCTCTTTAAGAAGACTAACATTATCAGGAGAAGTGTTTTTTTTTTTAATATATCATGGATCAGTTCATTGGCGATTCCATGCCCGCTGTTCTGATTTATATCAGGTGCCCTTTGAGCGAGCTTCCAGTCCGCCTCTAATGTTCTGCTTGTTCCTTTATTATCACAGACCTTTATGGGAACGTTTTTCGTCACCCTGGCCTTTTTGTACAATGTGGGATTGTAATCGAGTTCATAATTCTCGCCTGGCCTTTCTGCTGTAATTAATATTTTATTATATCCGATGCTATCTCTAAATAGCACTGCCGTAGGGGTTTGAGCCACACACATAGCCAGACGAAACTGTTGCTAACTTATCCATGCTAGCAAGTTCCTTGTTATGAGCTACGACTGATAGAACACAAAATACATTTATGGGACTCGCCTAATATTCTGAGCTTTTTCTATCTGATCCTATCATGGTAAGACCAGGACCTAGAGAAATTAAGCTTGCAGAAATTAAATATAACGCACTGTGCTTCTGTTTATGATGTTAGCCGTATGCTGCCCCAAGAGAACAGTCTGCCCAGGATACAGGTATTATGGTATATAGTTTTCATTACCACGTTTTCTAGATAAAAGTGCTTCTTCTGATGAGAAGCTTCGTTGTGAGTTGGCGTTCTGAGCCCCACTAAGCGCGTCAGGGCGATACCCCACCAGTTGATTGAATAGCACCTAGCCTTTGGTCAGCCTTACCTAACCCCGTCTCCTTTCCGCCAGCTACTTAGACACGCTTTGTTCAGACACAGTATGCTAGCATACAGCGGAAGGTTTCATTTGAGATCCTGAATAGCAGAAGATTGGGTAGATTGCTTGAACGATCAAAATACCGCAGAGATTGAATGGCAGTGGCACTGAAATGCAGAACAAACCAGATTGCCATTGAAGTTCGGCAGTTTAAGCTACTTTTGAAAAGGTAGTTGTTTTTTTACTGTTCGCAGTCCAAAAATGGTTTTACTGTTCGAAGTCCAGAAAATGGCTTTACATAGTATTTAACACACTGATGAGGAAAACTGCAGATGTGTAGGTTTCTACATATAATAAATAAAAACGTGTCCAGACTCCAGCGTAAGCAATGTTGTATAGTGCACCATTCAAAGTGTCCTCTTCCCACATATGTTTAGTGGGGGATATTTGTTAAGTTATAATATTCTGCAATGACTAGATCTTCTTTAATGGTCCATTGCTTGGTAGGAGGCTAACTCCTGTAAATGTGATTATGTGCACTAATGAGCGAATGTACAGTTGTTGGTCCGATCGTACTATTAATTGTGTGAGTTTCTGTTTATTGGTGCAAAGATGCATTCATTGACCCTAATATAAATGTTTTTGTCTAAGTGTTTAGTCACTCCCAAAAACAGAGTTCTTAAAATAAATCTCGTTGTTTGTATAATGTATATTTGTTGTACTTGAAATGCATTCACGTGAGTTTGGTTACAAATGCAAATTGTTAGCAAAATGGGCTTCTTCCTAGACTTTGAGCCTGTGACTCCAAAGCTATAGCTTCTGGCTAACTTTTGTTTCTAATATATGTACTAGTGACTGATTAATTGGCTACCAGGGAATGGGAGAAGTGTGCTATACAAGCCAAACATAGGATGTCGTCTTGGAAGTTATAATAACAAATTTGTGTTTGACACATACTCCATTCACAGTATTGGCATAAGTGGTATCTGTTAACACTGGATGTTAATTCTGAGTTACAGGGCAACTCGGCTTTAGGCCAACCATCGAAGGAGGCAGCGAGTCAGGCTAGTACAGCAAATCTCAGCCAGAAGTCCACCATTCCAACTGGTCTTCGTACAGTTTAATGTGACTGCAACCTTTCTTAATGTGACTTTTTGTCCAGGACCACTCGCCAGATCTGTTAATTTCCCATTGCTGGGCTTTACTCATTCAGCCATCTTGTAACAATTCCTTCTTTCTAGCCAGCAGTAGTGCTGATCATGTTGCCTTCAGGGAATTTTGTTTTTAGCATGATAATGAATTCTGTCTAAAAGGTAGGCATTGAGCGTGAGTGGAACCAGTGAGTGAGTGTGTGTGGAGAATCTTTCCAACACCTTAAGCCTGTATTTAGCCACTGTTGTCCATTTCCATAACAGTTGAATGAATGTAGCCCCATGCAGCCCTCAGTTGTGGCATGTTATGCCTGTCATGTAAATCATTACTAGGCATCAGATATGTGTGGGGGGGAATACTGAACGGTGTCCCCTTGACACTTGACATGGAGGTCTAGGCATGAGAAAATGCCGTTTCCCATTAAGCTTGGATGATATCCCCTCTGCACTTTCCCCAACCCTTAGATTTTGTATTGCAAGGGTGTTTTGGGCTGGTCTGATCCGAGTACTCCGTGTATGGCAACAGTGTCCATAAATTGTTAATCTGTTCTTTTTGTTTTTGTCGCCCTAAGAGGGAAGGGTATGCCCAGATGTGGGTCCTGTGCTCACTGTGCCACTAGATTCAGTCTAGCCTGGCTGATTGGGGGCAATACCCTAAAACCGATCCCAGGATGCTTGTGGTCCAGGGAGGACCTGCAGGGCCTGGCAGTTCGGACTGGACTGTTCCCATGGGGAGTAGGGTCAAGACTGATTTGCATATGGCTGGGTCCAAACTGGGGTGTCCTGGTGAGCAAAAAAGTATGATTCAACCCAGATCTGAGATTGGGGGTGACATTAAGACCTACCATAATTGCGAGAAGCAAGTTCCTAAGCTGGCAGAATGTAGCAAAAAGCATAGTAGTTCATAATCAGCTCGGAAAGGCTCATGAGGTATCCAGGACACATTTGTGTTGAGGGTTATAGTCTCCACTAACTGTATCCTCATTTCCCCTGCAAAATTATTTTCATTTCTGTATGTATGTGTATTGTAATATTGCACGTTTGGCAACTTTTTATTTTGCTGAATTATGGATTTCAATCAATGTGAAGCATATCAACAAATAGGTTTCTACATGCTGTAAAACTACAGACTGGTTAACTTTCGTAGTCTCATAAATCTGTCTCATGATTCAGTTGACATCTCATGATTCTGATGACAACTCACGGTTCTGGTGAAATCTACATGCTGCTTTGCCTTTTGACTCCTAATAATTTCAACAAACCACATGTTGGCATTATAGGATTGCAATATATCTTTCATTTACATCTTTGATTTGAACTGGTGATTTTCACTGTCACATGATCAGATTCAGCTGGTCCCAATGTCTCATTAAGGTAAGGCAGAGAGGAAACGGTAGAAGTGGCCCTGTAGGTGAGGCTGTATGAGCAGATTTGAGCCTTCATGTTTAGGATGAGTTTAAGTTGATTTAAGGCCTTGAGTGTAGGGGAATTCAGTGAGCTTGCTATAGTCATTGAAATGTTGCCTTTTCAGTGCCCAGAATCTTGACCCTCTCAGGTCTGCAGCATCTGCACCTACCTTAACCAATCATTATGATAATTACTTCCCACAGGCCCACTGGTAGTGAGAGCAAGGTTCTCTCCAAGCGTGGCCTATGCTATGTACACAGACACTTCGTTTTAAATGAAATACACACATATAACATGTGGTACTCGAGAGCCTACTGCTTAAGTCTCACTGTGTCTACTTTTCAAAATACGCTCAGGAAGCAGATAAGATTTCTCCCTAGTTTCCATGTGTTCGTACTAATGATGACTTCTTTCTGCTTGTCACACCCAGAGAAGGCCTACAGACCAGCATATATTTATTTTTTAAACTTTCATAATTGACTGCATTATAATTTCTTGATGATGACCACAGATTGCACCTTCATCGTCAAGCAAAGGTGCATCTTTGGTTGGTCCTTGAAGTTATTGTTGTCGGTTACCTCTGAGGAGGTGTTGAAGAGGGTCGAGAAAGGAAGATATGCATCAGGTATACATCATTGGAGGGGACTCTGAGCGTGGCAGCATTGTTGATACCCCAGAATAATTGGAAAAGTAGAGGAAAACATAAAGAAAGCCTCATGAGTGTCCCGAGAGTCTACACCTTAGATTCACTTTAGCTAAATGTGATATGTTTGTGACAGGGAAAGTTTTGGGAGATGAAGTTAGAGAAAGATGATCAGTGATCGCAAATTACCTAATATAGGAGAGAAAACAAATTGAAGGAAAACAGGGCATTGTCTTGCCCTTGTATAAGCTACTGACAAGGCCTCAGGTATAGTATTTGTCGCCCTTCAGAGCCAACACATTAAAACCATATATATATATATATATATATATGTATATATATATATATATATATATATTGAAGACTGTTCTCAGAAGCACTTCCAAGGATGTATGGTAGATGCATTTAACTATCTTCAGAGTATGGCTGCCCCAGAGGCCTGTATAACCAAATATATAGCTGTAGAACAAGCTGCAGTTCGATGAGATATATAGGTGGGAGGTATAGGAGTATCATGAAAAAGTTCTACACAGACTAATTAGACGCCCATGGCTGCAGTGATAAAGGGGATATAAAAAAAATTGCAAGGTCCTGCCAAGACTCCGAAGTAATAGTCATTTGAGACCACAGGCAGATGTGTAAATTAAGTGAGTTTTCTGATCCACAGCATGTAAGGAGATGATGAGCTAGGTCTGGTGTTCCTTACATTTAAGCTAGTATGTTTGTATTGGCTCTCACTATTTTTGAGCTTCAGCAAAAGACGAACAGCTATTGTGTTAAAAGGCCCACCATGGACCAATGCCAGTACAGTGCCACTTCTTGCAGGTTGAGCCCCAATAAACATCCTCCTCTTTTACATTGCGATGAAGCATATTGTTCCGTTTAGGAGGTTTCACTTAAGTTCAAGAGGAGGTATGGTTTAGTGCTTAAGTTGGGTATATTGTAATCGAAAAGCCAGGGTTCTAATTCTGGCTCCTGCACTTTGATAGGAAAAATTGTGTAAACTGGACACATCATTTAATTTCTTTGTACTTGAAATTGTAAATAAACAAGCACTCTAATATAAATATTTTTAAATCTGTAACATAAACGTATATAAAAATATGTTATGTAGAAGTGTTTTATTCAGTTATGTCACAATTACATGCCCTCACCTCCACATCGCATCATCATTTCTGTAGTCTGGCCTAAACTGCTGGCCCCCTCTACTTCCAACATGCAATTCTGCTTTGTGGACTGCAATAAAAATAGTATTTGTAAAGTGCTTTCTGTAGCCAGGTCTCAACTATATCAAATCATTAAAAGCCAAGTCTTCAACGCCTATGGGACCCAGACAATGACGCTTGCCTCCCGCACAGCAGGGAGTCTTAGGCAACCTTCAGGCCCCAGGTAATTCACCTGTGAACATTGGCAGGTGTGTGTAGCCACAGCAGCACCTATCAGCATTGGGTGGGAGCTTCACAAGGATGTTTGTCTTCTCCAGCATGGGGAGCCTTCCGCAGACCACAAGGGATTCACCTGTGAACAGCAGCTGGAGTGTGTAACTGCAACTGCACTAATCCTCACAAGATGGGCACTTCACAAGGATGATTGCCTTCAGCAGCATGGGACATGCGTGGGATGCGCCTGGGTGAATTTGGGCCAAATGCAGTCCCGTCTGCACTTGTCAGAGACTAGA
This sequence comes from Lissotriton vulgaris, assembly GCF_964263255.1. Classification (NCBI taxonomy): domain Eukaryota; kingdom Metazoa; phylum Chordata; class Amphibia; order Caudata; family Salamandridae; genus Lissotriton; species Lissotriton vulgaris. Next base: position 889,814,893 of record NC_141691.1, read on the forward strand.
CGAGGCTGGGCTAGGTCACCCCCCTTGACTTTCTGCTTTGAGGGTACAGTGTGACTCTTCTCAAGTTTCCTTATCTAAAATTGTTTATGTGCATTGAAATGTTCAACTGTGTCGCAGACTCTGATTTGATTTTCTCAGATCGTCCATTCATCGGTCTTGAAATGGGTAAAATAGAAACCTGTAAGGGGTAATCACGTGTCTACTCCCCCTTCAAAATGTACCTCCATCGATCATAGAGCCATGGGGTTCATCAGCATAGAAATTGCTCTCACTGACGGAACGCTCTCAATGAACTTGAATTGCTTCTGACTGATATTGTTTCTGGGCCCCAGTGGCTACGTCTCACAATTTCAGCACCCCTATTTCTGTTTTTACTGCTCTTCCTGAGGTTGCCAACTCACCATCCATGGTAGCATGCAACACTGATAGCTCTAATCCCACACTCATTAGGAAAGTCAAGATGGGTACTCGCGCTAACCTTAACGCTAACTCCAGCAAAGCAGAGGTCCGAGCTCCTTCTACCTCTCCATCTCCCTCAACATGGGTTGGGGGAACCTCAAACCTCAGTCCTTAATGTATGGAACGTTTTAGGGAGGGCTGTTTCGAGAAGCACAAGGCACTGCTGAGTGCTGAACTTTCCCCTTTAATTTCTCATCTTCAATCTATTGAAGCCCAACTTGTGGCACTATTAAGCTCGCTTCTTCCAAACGTTGCCAACCATATCTCTCATTTCAGAGATATCCCACAGGTATCTGCTTCACAGCCCCTTGAGGTGATTACTCTTATCCCTTTCCCTATCCCCCGAGGATGACCAGAGTGCCGATCACAGGAAACAACTCAATTAGACAACCGACTCTGGTGCCGTAGCACAGCCTAGCCCTTATTCACTGCACTCCTCAGGCACAGAAGAAGTTGTTGGTGCCCCGAGTCATTTACAAAGGATGGGAAATTTGAACGGTGAGCCATCTTTCATTTCCAACCAGGTCACAGTACGTCTTCATCCTCCCGCCTGCCCCTATGTGATTTATCTCATCAGAAGTGTGTGAAGTGTGGCTCACTGGTTAGAGCAGGCAGACCCTGAAGCAGAGGTCAGACCCGGGACCAGGGTTCAATTCCCGACGCGGCAGGGTCTTGAGCTCAAATGTCCATGGACTCGATAATTCTCGCTTCGGTGCCTGACCTAATCATGGGTTCACACTCTGCAACTCTGGGCATTAAGCTTGCTTAATCTCCACAACGGCCCCCCGCGGCGGGATGCCTGGCTTTCACCTTGGGGATGATATGTAGGGGCTATCTCACAGGGAAAAGCCAGGACGGGTTCCCAAGGCAAGCGCGGAGATACCCCTTCGGGGGTTGATTCAGGCGCTATATAAGAAACATAATAATAATAATAATAATAATAATAAGGGCTCCCTCTTTGCGTAGTAGGCAGAAGGATACCAATGAGGAGCTGTACAGCAAGACCTTAGATTGGCTTGTGTGCTATAGAGAGCTGTTTTTCCATTTTGCCAAACACATTTTACTGACCTGTAGGTGTGGTTGGATTAGGCCAGGCCCTGGTAATACAATAGGGGACTGTGTGATATTGAACTGTAGATCCTCTTTTTTGATGTAAAGTCTCCTGTTTGCGCCTAGAAGATGCACCGCAGTGGAACATAATATTGCCTTGGTCCCATTAGGCTATTTTTACAGACTCAGTGTATCCTATCTACAGAAAAATGATCATTACCTGTAATCTTTTGTAAGTCGGTCCAACAGCGAAGTGAGGAACCAGCAACCTTTGCTACCCTCTTTCCATCTAGCTCCATTAAAGTTAGGGCAGGCCAGTCATATCTTACCCCAAATCAAGGGGATCAATTCTTAATCTCCACTGAGAACCACTATGAAGCCCTTTCCAGCCCAGCTTGACTTTCAGATGGTACTGTACAAGCCATTTCCACTGTTGGCACCTGGGAAACTTTGGCCACAAGGGACCCTTCACTCTTCTGATCTGGAATAACGCAGGTCTTAAAGACAATATTATCAACCCGGACTGGGTCTCCTATATTGCTAAGTTTGGCTTTGTTGTTATGCAGGAAACCTGGGCTATTCTCGCCCGCAATCCCTTCCTCTCGTGGCAGACCCAAGGCCAGCCTCTCCTCCTGTTTTACCTTGAACCTGCAAGTGGAAGCAACTGCCATTGGCTCTGAGTGGGAGCTCCGTCTTTTCGGTTTTGCTTATTCAGGATAAACTGTCCCCTTTTTATTTTTATTTAATTAACTTTTTACAGTAATGATTGTGTTAGTCCTGTGTGTACTCATTTTACTGAATGAATTGGTTGCTTTCCTTTCAAGCTTGCAGCCCTTACGGGCTGGTGTAATGTCCCAGCTATATTACTTTTTGTGGGGGGCTTCAGTGTGAAATTGGCACCCTAGTCAAAGATTGAAGGGCTGTTACAAGAGACCTCATCCTGAGGGCAATGCGATAGCTGGGTAGATATATAGCTGTGCATGACCTGGTCGACCTTTTCAATATGTTCAGCGGGGATGGGTCACAATTCGCTTCATAAAGAAGACACAGTCAAGCTTTGATCATCACCATCGCGGTCTGGTTCTCTAAGCGGGTATTCGTGGTGACAGAATGGGGGGACCATAATGGTCTCTGAGCTATGGGCCATCTCCTGGTGAGCAGGATCAATCGTCCCAAGTTAATCTCTATCACTCAACATTCTAACAATCGCCTTAAGCTTAACTGGCATTTAACCCCTTCCAGGCTCATGACGAGCTGGGCTCGTCATGGTGTAGCCTCCTCGCACGCTGATGACGAGCCCAGCTCGTCATGTAACATGGCTTTTTTAAAATTTCAGCATAGGTGCAGAATTCCACTAGCGCGCATGTGGTTAAAGGAACTGGGGGATACCCTGGCCACATTATTGAAGACACAGCTCAGACTTTTCCTCCGTTTTCTCTCCTTCCCAAGTGGGGACGCCATGTTAGCTCATTCTGAAAATTTAAAGCAGGGTATCGGACACTTTTTAGAAAAACATTTTCGGTCTAACCAGGGGGGCCCCTTGTGGTTTAATAGACATTGCTCAGCAGCCAACCATATGTTAAGGAAGGTCCTTGTAGCTAGCTCGAAAGACTGGGTCGAGCATTGGGAAGCCCAGAAGTTTTATAAAAACACTTTGACGGCAAAGAAGGATGTTTTGCATAGTAGTGACAAAGGAATCTCTTGGAACTTGCCACAGTAGTAAGAAATAGCAAGATGTTCTAGGATGCGGTCAAGAAGATTAAGCAAAGGGTGCCCCGGGAAGCTCACTGTTAAGTTGTAACATCTTGGTGCTTACATTTTAGTGCAATCTACCATATGGAGGAAAAGGAGAGTCTGGGGAACTTCTGTAGGGCAGATTATCCCACTCAGCACCATTTCCCTTATTATTACTAGAAGTGGAGGCTGCTATTTGGCATAGCCCAGTCAGAAAAGCCCTTCAGCCTGATGGGGTACAGATGGATCTCATCAAGTCTAATACTGATTTGTGAGGACCTCTGATCACCAAAGTGTTTAACCACTCTTTGAGCAGTAGCAGCCTCACTCATGGACGTTATCTACCATTGTACCCATCTTCAAAAAAGGGGATCGCATGTTGCCCAAATGTTATTGCCCTATCTCCCTCATTGATAGCCTGGTCAAATTCATTGGAAGGGTAGTTTTCAATCGCCTTAAATCCTGGGCCTTAGTAGATATCCCTAAGATCGAACATACACAGGTGTCTGCGTTATTATACGCCGACAATGCCGTTTTACTGGCACGAACCTCGATTGCTCTTTGGGCGCTAGTGGACATCTTTGTTTCTTTCATAAGCAGCTTAGATCTGGCAGCAAATTATGGGAAGTTTCACATTATGGCTTGTGGGACTGGAAAAAAAAAACATAATCAAGCTTACAATAAAAGATCAATCACTCAGCAACGTGAGTAACTTCAGCTATCTAAGGATTATTTTTATCTCCATGGGTTTGTGGCACTCGCCGCTCAACAGCTCACAACTAACGCTCAGTAGGGCGGCCAGCGCAGTATTCAACCTACCTGGGGCTGTTGGGAAAGGGAACTTTTCCACCCTTTTAAATATATATAATATTCAGTGCGTCTCCGCTGCCCAGTATGGTGCAGAGTTCGGGGGCATCACAATGCTTCCTCCCTCTAAGCTGAGAAAAGCCGAATTTGCTGGAGGTTACTTCATCTTCCCCCCCCCTATAGCTAAAATGTTACTATGCATTCAGACCTAAACCTACATTAAATCTCGGAAAAAGTAACTTGGCCCCTTTGCAGCTGTGGGTCAGTGTGTGGCTTAACCCAGAAGCTAGTTTGTATCGGGATGTCATCACCGACTGCCTTAGTTCGGACAAGGGCCTCTCAATTCTCTCAAGTGCAATGGGATTGTCTGCCCTGTTCACTGTCCGTTCGAGTATTAAATGGGATAACAAATTAAAGGTTAAGCATCACTTGTTGGAGCTCTGCAAAATGCAGAGGCAGCCCAATGATTTGAGCAAAAGCTCTGAGGGACTATTCTAGGTTCTTAGCGCCTGCTGAACCTGTACTGTGCTGACCCTAGATCTCACACATTGGGAGAGGTCGCTCCTCTTAGTAGCGTTTGTATTTTTTGGGAGGACTGCAACGCTTTTTGGAGGGTGGCGGAAGGTCTGCTCTGCCTTACCCATGTGATGTCTTGGCAGACCAAACCATGCTGCACTTCACATTTCTGTGTTACATTTTCAACCCTTTTCTCCAGTGTTTCTTAAGCCCTTACTAAATTCTCTAGGGCTTCTGAAATGTAGGGAAGCGTTCTTTTATTTTCAGCTATTAAATAATATCTCTGATGTTTGTTTTAGGGCCAGTTTGTTTCTCAAAGCCGCAGTGAGATGCCGGAAATCTATGGAAGGTTATTTCCCTGGATGTGAATTGCTCCTTTACATGGCTGTAAATGAACTGTTCTTATTATAGCGATTGTAGACTGTGTCACTGCTAGATTTTGAGTAGTAGTCTTATTCCTGCGGCGTAAGATATCATTTTAGCTCCAGCTGTTTTCTGGCTGGTATTCTATATTAGTTTTATATTTTTTGAAGGTTGTTCATGTGTTTTAATTGAATATTTTTACTGTGTTTGCATTTCTTTTATGGCCAATGTTGGTTGAATAAAGTTTTTACTGACTGACTGACTGACAGCCATTTTTTTTTTTAAATAAGAGCACATTTTAGAAATATATATAAAAGTATGGAACAGGCTTATTTAAGAGTGTTCATTAAAAAAATGAGTTTTTCAGGAGTATGTGCTGCCAGGATTGCTGTGTGACGTTTCCATGGGGTACATACCGGCTTCATCCGGCCCTGGACTAGTGCATATTTGGGATGAACCTGGTTGATCCATTAGTGAGAAGTTTTATCTATGTGTAAATAAAAAAAAAATCGTGAATAGAATTATTTGAATCTTTCAGTGAGCCGCGAGCTAGCGAAGTGCACATTCACATCCTGAGCACAGCAGTTGTTGAAACCTGGCACCGGAGAGGATTTAGCCATTTTTCATTAGCTCTCGAACTTTGATAAAGAAGGACAGAAAAGGGCTGCGTGACCTTTTACTGCTTAAATTATTAAACAGCAAATAGATGTGCGGCCTGGATGCTTGCAAATCTAATTTGTCTTGTGGTGCAAGGACGAGAAGACATTTAGGATTTAAAAATGTTCCATCTAATTTGATTGTCTATGCAGCATATCTGAGGATTAATAGAAAACGAGGGTGTAGAGTGTTGTATGCATTAACTTGCAGAGTGTAAAGCAGCGTTTCTTAACCTGTGGTCCGCGGACACTTGGGGGATGGGGGTGATAGTCTGTGATGCTAACTCTGGGCTCCGCGATTGGGTGGACAATTTAAAAAACCTCTTCAGATAAATAAAGTATATAGACATTTAAAAAAATGAAACATTGACCAGTTACAATTGCTCTGTGAGTGTGCAGGGGTTTTAACTTTGAGGCTAAAAAATAAACTAGTATCCTTAACATGATTTGTAGGAGGAGCATGAGTACAGTATTATGGACGGTTGGTGGCACCAATTAAATGCTTCTTATTTGAGAAACAAAAGGACTTTTTGAAAAGCTGGAACGTTCCAATAAAAATGTAGACTTCTTTATATTTTTTTCTTTGTGAAATAAATTACATATTTCACAATTTGTCTATTTGTTTTATATATACTTGTTTCTGTATCATTTTCAGGGTCGAATTTAAAAATTTGCTTCGTTTTGGCTCCCGGGCTACAAGTAGTGAATCGGCGGAGTTCCACAGAAGTCACACAGAACTTATTGACTGCTTTATATGCACATAACTCCTTTCTCTCCTAATATGGTCTTCACACATGTCAATCATCCACATTGTCTTTTGATCTTAAGGCTAACTGACGAACTTGAGCACACAGAAATAACTAGTTTGGTTGCCTTTGCCCAGAGTCTATTGTTTGGCCTGGGGCTGGTATTGAAAATTTTAATACAGGTTGATTACTATTCTAATTTTAAGTCTATCCATATATTGAACAGTCCTCCTAAATGTATCTTTGGGAGAGAGGTTATATGACTGGATTTTACTGTACAGTTTGTTGGAGAATCGTGCATACTATGTGACCCTAACCTATATATTTAAATTATATGCCAGTTTGTCTCATTTTAAGTGTCACACTGAAGCCTTTTCTCAGGAGCAGTGAACATGATAGAAGTGCAGAAGCACTGGAGACTAAAGGATCTCGGGTGGAGATGATGGCTACTCACGTTTTTGGATTTCTTTATCCTTTTCGGCACTAATACACACCTATAGCATGTGTAGCAGACCAGTACAGAGGAAACGTCTGTCTCTTTCAAAAGGCTGATTGGTGCGATTCGGCTTCTAGTTTAGGGACAGCTCACCTCAGAGTTGTGTTCTTAGTACTGTTAACGATATACCTCTTCTAGTTATTTGGCCAGAAGGTACTTAACACCTTGGCTGCTAAGCAGATTTCCCTCCTGTGCTGAAATTTACAAAATGTCATTTTTCATGACAAGCTCAGCTCGTCATGAGCATCGAAGGGGTTAATGAATGAGAGGGGCATTTCTCAAGAGACATGGGGTATCAATAATCGTTTGTAAGTGGCAGTGAGCGTAACGATGTATTCATTTATGTTCACTTGACATTGCTGTTTTGAGTGGATTCTCTTGCCTCCAGTGAATAATGTTAACCAGTGCTTGCCACTGGGTCCATGGATACTCTTTTTTAGGGATCAGCCCTCCCCTTTTCAATTTTTAGTCAGGGCCATATACAGTGCGCTGAAACAATCTAACAATACTAATAAATGTGCTCTTGCTTCTTTATCCTTCTCTGCTAGGGGCTGCAGCCTCTGGAGAAACCTCAGATTGTAACTTCAGTTCTCGTAGTTCTAAATATTGTGAGACCTGGCATCTTTTGACGTGGGTTTTTCTCTTTTTGCTTCTGGCCTCCTGTTTGTGATTGTGTGTTGGACTTAGTTTTTGCTGGTGGTTGGACTCTGGGCACTTTACCACTGCTGACCAGTGCTAAAGTTCATGTGCTCTTTGAGTAAAATGTAATGGCATTTGGTTTCTCCATGATTGGCATATTTGATTTACTAGTAAGTCCCTAGTGCAGTTCACTACCTGTGCCCAGGGCCTGTAAATTAAATGTTTCTAGTGGGCCTGCAGCACTGATTGTGCCACCCACACGAGTAGCCCTTCAAACATGTCTCAACCCTGCCATTGCGGAGTCTGTGTGCACAGTTTTAAATCGCCAAGTCGACCTGCCAAGTTCACCTAATTTAAGAAAAACTGTGATGATGACATGCACTCAATGTTCACAAGTTGTATTCAATGTCATCCTAATAAACTATGCAAGTGTGCTGTTTTGGAGCAGAGAGCCTGCCTGTCTTCGTAGTGAAACTTTGAAAGAAACGAGACAACCAAATGGTTAGCTAGATCCAAAATGTACAACGAAGAGAACCCAGCCCAAAGGTGGGATTTAACAATTTATATTCCAAGTTTGATGGATTAAACACAATTTAAACATGAAGACATGTATCAATGCTTAATTACATTATGTGAGATAGTTGTACATTTTTCTTTTATTTGCAGATGCATACAAATGTTACTTCACATTCGCCGCACTACTAATGTACATTCAAATGTAGATCAGTGCTGTAAAACCTGATTGATTATAGAAACCCAATGCATTTCTGACTGATTGCCCCCTTCATCATGCGTAACTATAAGTAAATAACCACAACATTGCTTTGTGAAAATATTGTTTTCATAAGGTAAATTCCCATCTAGACAAGAGAAAAGAACTTTGTGAAATAGTAGATAAAAGATGGATGAAAAGAGTTACAGAATACCTTCTCCTTGTGCTTTGTAAACTGAAGCGCTCCTATCATCGACCAGGGTGTTAATGAGAACAACCTGAGTTCAACAAGAGTGAGTTATTAGTAAATGGGTTCTATTTTCAAAGCCACACAAACTGGTTCCTTTCAGAGTACAGTTGGAATATCACATTCTGTGTTTAATAATAGTCATCCATAAAATTTAAGAATTTTCTTTTGCACAATAAGTATGTTCTGATGTTATTGTTCATGCTAAGGTATACAACATGGGTCAGTGTTGGCCAGATCCATCCCAGAGTTTCTGGATGTCCTTATAAAATAAATAAAAATACACTTGGGGAAGTGGCCAAGCATCGGACCATGATGGCCGCTTGAGACCTCTGCACCGTCCTGACGTCTCTCCGACACCAGCATCCTGCCTGAGATCCTGCTCCTGTGGTGAACCGGAGGATAGCTGCTGGCAAGCAGGGCAGCCCGGCTGGGTTCCGGGCCCCGTACAACACCAAGCACCAAATATCCTGCCTCCATTAGTTTGGGCCTGCGTGAAAACACCACAAGCCGGGGCATCAAGTATTTTGGTAGCCCGCGGGAAGTGTGGCCGTTCGGCTACTCGGGCCGGAAGTCGCCGGTCGGGGTGAACATCGCAGACCTGCCTTCCTCACAACGCCCAGGGGGGCGCCTCTAGGGATCACGCAGTTGCCAGAGTGCCCCCCCCCCACTCCCCCTAGCCCTGTGTAGAGGCGTCTGGACCGGCTGGTGCGAGCTGGGGGGCAGAAATACTGACTCGTGGAGACACTTGCTCCATAAACTGCTCATGACCCTGCACTATCTGCTGCGAGGTGCGCTCAGAGGCGTAGGAGCGCTCACCTCGCAGTCTGCTAGCATTTGCGGACCCGCTGCTGCCGGGTCTGCTCCGATCAATGCCGCTGCTCACCCCTGACTTGCTGGCACACAGATTTCCCTTCGAGAAGCAAAGACACCGGCCTGCATTCGCTGCAGGGAATACCGGAGTAGGGCAAAAGAGCACACACTGGTGCTCCAGCCTCCCTGCTACTGATCATCGTCAGTTCTAAAGTGCTGCCGCCTTATACCTGAGCTCCGCCCGACCTGGCCCGAGTAACAGCGGGCGTAGTGTGGCAGATATTCTTGGGGGGAGTAGACCGCAGACGTTGCCCACTGTCTGGATCATGTCCTACAGTGTGCTGCTCGTCTCCTGTGCCTTACGTGCCCGGTCTTGACATCTGGTTAAACTGACAGCTTGGGGATCAACAGTCCTCTCCTTTTCACGTCTCCTCTCAATATCAGCGGAGCGGTCTCTGGCGGCAGGTGGGGTCAACAATGGCAGGAAAACAGGATGCAAAGAAGGGCTTCGCTCTGGGTCCCAGGACCACTAATCAAATACAGTCCAACAAACTTGACCAGTACACCCTCCCCAGGGGTTCACCGCCTGACCTGCGCCAAACTCCTAAAATAGTGGAAGACCCAGAGAACACCGCCCCAGACCTAACACTGCAAGATGTCCTGGCAGTTATTAACGCGATCAAATCATCCTTAGAGCACAAAATGGACACAATCTCCATTGACGTCAATCTCATTCGGGCGGACCTTACCAAAATGAATGAGAAAGTCAAAACCCTGGACATCAAGACTTCCAGCCTGACGGAATACGTGTCCTTGCTCCAGTGGGTAGTTCGAGATCTCAGATCCTCTGTGAGGTGTCAAAACGCAAACTGGACGATTATGAAGGTCGTTCCCAACGCAACAATGTCCACATTCTTGGAGTGCCTGAAAAATCGGAGGGGCCTGCGCCGGACCTGTTTGTAGAAAACCCTAATTCTGAACCGCCTCAAACATAAGGCCCTGGGAAATTTTTCACAATCGAGCGTGCACACAGAATTCCGGGAGGCCGTCCGAAGCCGGGTGCACCGCCGCACCCTCTAATCGCCCGTGTCTTGAAATTCAGACACAGGGACGCAATCTGTCAACACTCGAGATCCACGACCCCTCTGTATTATGAGAATGCCGCACTAACATTCTTTCCGGACTTTACGCAGATGGTACAGAGACAGCTCCGTACATTCATGGCAGTCAAGAAACGGCTCAAGGAGAAGGGGTTCAAATACGCCAACGATGTTCCCGGCTCGCCTCTATGTGGAGTTTGAGGGGCTGGCTTGGTTCTTTGATAACCCGGAGGTGGTCTCAGACTGTCTGGACAGTCGGATCGACAGTGGCTCCGGAGGAGACGACAGGGATGGTGCTCCGGAGTTACACGACTGGGGCTGAGGCGCGCTGGGTGCCCCAACCTCTCACTCAATCTTAGTCTGGTAACGGGGCCCTGAGACCCAGCCTCTGGACAGGATTTCTCCATGCTTCACCCTAAGGCGAAGAAGACTCCTTGCAGACGGTCTCACAGGGGACAATTGATTTAAAGAAGTGTCGGGGGTGGGAGAGACGGAGTGTTGGCCTTTCTCCTCTTTTCTACTTTTAGTTGTTTTGTAGTATTAGTATTTTGGCGACAGGCACTCTGCTAGTTTGGTATGGGCAGTTCTAAGTCCAGACGGCAGGGCTGCGTGGTGGGGGGGGGAGTTGGACGGGGGGGTTTGAAGGGGTTTTTCTTTGTTGTTTTTTTTCATTGACACAGTATTTTATGCCCGGTGCAGACACACCACACTTACCACGATGCCAATGCACACACACTGGGATAAAAGTATCAAAATATCAAGTTGGAATGTCAATGGGCTTGGGGATAAAATCAAGCGGAGTATTGTTCTGCAGTATATCAAAAAACTGGGTCCTGATGTGTTTATTCAAGAGACGCATCTAATGGGTCCCTTTCAATATAGACTCCACCTGGATAAACGACAGGGGTAGATATGTAGGTGTCTCTGGGTCCTGGGAGGGCTAGGTCCTCACACTGCTATCTTTTTATGTTCCACCAGGCCTTCAAGTGGTAATGTTCCAGGACCCACACACTTCCCTTCTATCTCTTCCGGAGGGGTTGTTGGTGCTAGGTGGAGATTTTAATTCTGTATGCTCGGATGAGCTGGACCAACACCCTCCTCGAGAACTAGGGCCTGCTTCCAGCTGGTTGCCCTCCTTCCTGGAGGCCATGGGGCTTATAGATACATGGTGTACGCTCAACCCCGAGACAAAGTAATACACATTCTACTCTGGTGCCCATCACAGCTTCTCCCGCCTAGACTATATTTTGGTCCCCAGCTCTCAATTCGTGTACATTCACGAGACCCGCCATTTAGCGAGTGGCATATCCGACCACTCACCGCTGTGGGTACATATACTTCTGGATCGCATTTGGGTGGGTAGGATCACACCTATTAACCCGTGGCACCTACGTAACCCCAAAATCCGCAAGGGCCTTTTACTCACTACGAAAAACTACTTCACGGAGAATGCAGGCACCCTGGCCTCTGGCCAAATGCTTTGGGAGGCCTTTAAAACCGTGATCAGGGGAGAAGCCCTGTCTTTGATAGCAGGTCACAACCGGGAGCGGCAGAGGGCAATATCTGACATACAAGATGACATTCAAAAACTTGAGGGGGAGCTAAAGGGGCGTGACTCTCCTGATATCTTCCACTTGCTAAAACTTAAACAGGATGAATATAAAGCTATGGTCACAGACGCGGCTTGATCTCTGGAGCCTGAAATATTTGGGAGAATTTATAACGTGAGCGACAAAGCGGAGAAACTGATTGCCTGGCTAGATAGACAGGAATGGGCAAGTAGATTGGTCCCGGTCCTCCAGGACGCCTCAAATGCTAAAATCTTGGACTCTCAGGCGATACATAATCAATTTGCCAAGCATTTTGGGGCAGTATATAGGACAGAAACGTCTTACGCTGAAGAGGACTCCACTGAGTTCCTCACAGATGTTACCATGCCCACCCTCACTCTGGCAGATAAGCAACTAATGGGCAGTCCTCTGACCACAGATGAAATCGCCTAGGCCATCAGATCACTTCAATCGGGCAAGGCCTCTGGCCTGAACGGAATCCCCATAGAATTTTACAAACTTCACCCGGATGCTATGGCAACCCAGCTTAAAGTCATGTTCGAGGAGAGTAGGGAGTTAGGTGAACTTCGCCAGATCAACGCATAGCTAACATTGTTGTTATTCACAAAGATGGCAAACCTACAATGGACTGTGCTTCTTATCGACCTATCTCTCTTCTCAGTGCCGAGCCTAAAATTCTCGTGAAGGTCCTGGCCAACCGCCTGGTCAAAATTATATCAACACTTATTCACCCCGACCAGTCCGGCTTCATCCCACACGAAACACAGCGCTGACTATGCGACGTGTCCACAGGGTGCTTGGCAGGGCAGACACCATACGTGAACCGGCCGTCCTGGTCTTCCTAGACGCCACCATGGCATTCCACTTGGTCGAATGGTCTTATCTCTTCGCAGTACTCCAGAAGCTGGAATTTGGCTCTGATTTTATCGGTTGGGTCTGTCTCCTTTATGCAGCGCCGCTGGCGAAAGGGGTAGTCAACAACAAACAATCTGACGCCAGGGCTGCCCACTCTCCCCTCTCCTCTTTGCCTTGGCACTAGAGCCGTTGGCAGCCTGGATCCGGCAGGACCTAGTGATCCGTGGATTCTGCTGATCTGCAGACTGGGAAGTCCGGATATCACTTTACGCAGATGACATATTGCTCTATCTTTCCCATCCCCGAAAGTCTCTAATAGCCTTATTAGATATCTTGGCAGTGTTTGGGCGGTATTCCGGATTCAAAATAAACTGGGCTAATTCACATCTATATGCCCTCCATGGAAACATGCCTATTTGCCTTCTAATTGCCCGATTCAACTCAGCACATCAGGGTTCAAGTATTTAGGTATATTTGTCTCCCTAGTTCCCACCCTCCGTTATGAGAACAATCTCCTCTCCTCTCTCCAACGCCTCCGGCGTGATATTGCCAGCTGGAAAACTCTTCTACTGTCTCTCCTAGGGAGGGCTGCGCTTTTTAAAATAACCCTCCCCCGCTTCCTCTATGCCTTGCAAAATTCGCTCGATGTCGTCCCCATTTCTTATTTAAAAGAAATTGAGCAACTCGAAATGGAACTGCTATGGAATGGCCCCCCGCGTATAGCCCTCTGTAAATTAACCTTGAAATGGTATGACAGAGGTATTGCCCTTCCCGATATTAAGAAATAATATTGGGCTACCAATAATCATGGCACCTATGGGGCTCCCGACGACCCAGGCTATCGGATGGACAGGTGGCTCCTCCCGGGTGGGAATTATAATAGAGCACTGTACTCAAACAAGCAAGAACTCTGCTGACGGGCCCCACCGGGTACTCAGTGACCATTTGGCGTGCTGTCTACAGATCTTTGGGATGGGAGGGTAAATTGACAATGGCCACCGCCTTGTGGGATTCCAAGAAACTGGGAAACCTGTGGCGAACAAAGGGAATTGACAAGTGGGACATAATTGGGATCTCCCGCATCCAGGACATGTGGGAAAAGGGGAACATTAAAACATTTGTCTCCCTTCATGCACAACATGAGCTGACCGACTCAGAACATTTCCGTTACAGACAGATAAGACATGCCCTGCGCTCCGCCATAGCCATGGGCTCCCCCCCCCCCCCCCCCCCCCCCAGTAAAATAGGATACTAGATGGCCACCTCCCATGGAAAACTATTTTGCTGATATATAAAAAACTAATCCATAGTATGGATGACCCCCTCACACAACTGCGACAAAAATGGGTTACGGACGGTATCGAACTGGATGATGAAGACTGGCAGGAGGCCGTGTCGTCCCCTAGAGTGGTGGCCATCCCGGCAAGACTGTGATTGGTCCAACTAAACATCCTGCATAGAATATATATGACGGGGCCCAGGTTGGTGTTAATGGGGAGGGCACCCACTGGGGACTGTCGTAGACGGTGTTACCAGCTAGGTACGTTCTTCACATCATCTGAAAGTGCTCTCTTATTCAGTCCTACTGGAGGGAAAGTCACAGGGTGGTGGGGGAGGTTCTGGGAATCCATATGTCCCCGGAGGCACCTGGGTGTTTGCTCAACATATGGGAGCCAACTGATTTAACACACCCCAAACACAGTGGACTACACTTGGATTCATGGTGGCCAAAAGGAACATTGCCCAGGCTTGGGGAGCCATGGCCCCTCCCACTCTGAAAGACTGGAAAAGGAGCATGGACTGGTGCATGTTCCATGAGAAATCAGTCTAACTGGCTTGTGGCTGCCCTAAGAAATAGTCCTGTATATGGGGGCCATGGAATTCCTATAGAGGGAACATTTGCTCCCCACCGCATTCAATAGCTGTTGATGACTTGCTATCTCCCTGAACTGTCCCAAAAATGTAAAAGGTGCAAAATGGTTATCATGTGAAAGCTATTGATGAGATTTATTGTGTCATTGTAAGATATGCTGTTTGTCGATGATTGTTAATAAAACATTTTTTTTAAAATACACTTAGGTCCTTATTACAAGTTTGGTGGTCCGACTGCTGTAGTTCCACACCAGCCCCCGCCAGCAGCCATATTGTGTAGGCGGGGATCTTGAAGCGGTGGTGATTCCTTTGCAAAATATATCAATGCCTGTGTGTGCATTTCGACTGCAGATGCGGCGTTTGCACACATATGCATGATATATTTGGGGGAAAAAAATATACCCATTACCGGGGTTCATATGGTTCAAAAAGTACTCGATTGGAGACCCCAGCAAACAAGGTCGTACTCCTTTGCATTAAGATCCTGCTGTGAAAGGAGAACTGGAGAAAGAGATCCATGTCAGAATCTGCCTGGAATAAGAATAAAGGTGCGAGTACACACTCCAAATCCTTAGTCGCCACCACCTTGAAGCAGGCGGTCAGACTGCTGAGGTCCACTTGTGGAATAGGCAATTTGTTATACGGATGACTGTGTAGTTCCCCTGTACCGCCATGTGGCGGCTGCCTTTCCCCAACTGCGAACCGGTCGGTTTGCTGGCGGTCTTGGTGGTTCAGCGACGGTCTTTTGCAAAGCCGATTGCACAAGTCCTAATACGGCGGTCGGACCACCAAGCTCACCGCACTCTGACGGCTGATACGGCTTCAGAATTCACCAAAACTCATGAGACACCTAGATTTAAGGGATGTGGAATTGAGACCTAGCGCGGATGCTAGTCAGTCCTTATTTTGTCCTGATGAGGCACTTCTAAAGAAATTGAGAAGGCTGAACTTTATATCATGTAAGCTCTCTTCTTGGATGGCGATGTAATGTTGAATGTGTGCATAAATGATGTGGTCTTCAAATGTTATATGTACAAATATCAATATTGTATTATTATTTCTATTACTATGTATATAAATCATAAGGAAAATTAAATGAGTGAATCAATTTGAAAAATATCATTGTAATTTAGAATTGGATTTTTAAAAAACATTCTTTTCAATTTGGTGACCGGACAAGGAGAGTAGTAATGATTTATTATATAGGGTAATTCTCAGTTTACTTTTGAATTTCGTCTTTTTCCCTTGAGGCCTTTTTGGAAATAATATACATTTGTACCCCAGAGAGTGTATGCGTTTGTTTTCCCATATTAAGTTTGTCTCCTTGACTCTCAGGGGTTACCTGGAGAATCCCATGCTTGTTTTTATTTTTGAACCATAGCAGCAGTCCCTCAGAAGCCATCTGATCCAATATATTCGGTAATCACGAACATCTTTACACGTGTAACTAGCTTCTGGTCAATTAATCTTTGTTTTTGCCAAGGTAATGTATGGCCAGAAAATGAAATATCACTGTTACATAGATGTAGGGGCATAACAAAGGCCCCATTCAGCTTCATGACTATGATTATCTGTCTCATAGGGAAGTCACAGGGGCTCCTCAACACATTCTACTGTTTCAGAATGAACCAGGATGTTTTGTACTGTTCCTGTATTGCTGCTCTCAGTTTTTAAAAATGTTTGGGCCAAGGTAATGTATGGCCAGATGTCCTGTTAATTTATTTATTTGTACCAGGCCTCTTTCTACTGTTCCTTTATGGACCAGGCTATTTTTTACGTTTCCAGTTTTTCTGGAATGTTATTTTATTTTTATTTTTTTACAAGCCTGTTTTGGCCAAGGAAATGTATGGCCATAAACAGAAACATTGTTGGTACCCAGATTCAGGGGAACAAGGGCACCATTAAGCTTTAGGACTATGAGTATGAATGAATGAATGAAATGATATTCATATAGCGCGTTTCTACCCTGAGGCCTCATAGCACTTGCGGACTGCATGGGGACGGTAAATCAAATTAGGGCACATTGCGAAAAAGGTGGGTTTTGAGGAGCTTGTGGAAGGCCAGTATGTTTGGTTCGCTGTGCAGAGAGGGGAAAGAGTGTTCCAGAGGTTTGAGGCGTTCAGGGAAAAAGAGCGACCACCCCACTTGGCATGGCAGACTTTCCTGGTGGTGGCAAGGAAGGCTGAGCTGGAACTGAGGTTTCTTGAGGGTTGATAGGGCGTGATCAGGGAGTATGAAATGGCAGGACCAGTTTTCCACATGGCTCTATGAGCCAGGCACATGGATTTGAACTGGATTCTGGCCTGGATCGGGAGCCAGTGCAGCAGCCTTAGGGCGGGTTTATCCGATTGTCTCCGGGAGATTTGGAGCATAAGGCAGGCTGTTCTGGATCACCTGGAGTCTTTGTAAGGTTGCCTGTGGGGCGCCCAAGTACAGCGCGTTCACGTAGTCCAGGCATGAGAGAATTAAGGCCTGTACCATGATCCTTCTCGCCTCGAAGGGAAGCAGGGGGAGAACTTTCCTAAACATCCTCAACAGGCCAAACCAGGCAGCCGCTAGCTTGGTGGCCTGATGGCCAAAGCACAGAGAACTGTCAAGCCATATGCTGAGGCTCTTAATCTTCTGTTTTGGGGCAGGCATTGCGTTAAGGCAGGTTGGCCATAGATGTGCAGACAAGGGGGATGGCAGTTTACCCAAGAACATGAGTATCTGTGAAATATGGGGGACACCAAGGCCCCATCCTTTTGAGTTTTGCGACTGCCCAAATGCCTTGTTTATATACTTGCCGCAGGCCTTTTCCCACTGTTCCTGTATGTATCAGGCGGTTTCCTACTGTTCCTGTAATGCCATTCCCATTTTCGTTTAGTGTTTTGGTCAAGATTGTGGTATGGCTATAAAAGGACACATCGTTGTACACCTCCCCCTGCAGCCCCTGGAGCAGGAGGCCCCCACCTTACAAGAGCTCCCCCCTTCACCCATAGAACTATGAATATCTGTAACATGTGGGAGTCTCAGAGGGCCACTCAACAAATTTCAGCAGGGGGCCCATCATTTTGTGTTACTTCACTGCCCAGAAGTCGTGCCTAAATATTTGCACCAGGCCTTTTCTACTGTTTCACAGCTTACCAGACAGCGCAACTGTCTGGTTTGCTAAAGACATCTTTTAGACTTTCTGAAAGTTGACCTAGGAATGCATTCTGCCCGTTGATTACCATTGGCTTTGTAACTCACAATTTCTGGCTTTCTATTTGGTGGTTTTATTTTCTTTGGACTCTCCAGATTCAGTTTATCCCTCCTGTTGCCTAAAGCGTGTTTACTGATTTCTTCCAATAACCTCCGTTCTGTAAACAGGCCTTTAAATCTTGCTCTTATCTTGTCACATTTGCTGTGCATTCAAAGACCTAGATCAAATGTCAGGTGCTGTCTTCTGAGGGCACTTGTTTACTTTTCTTTCTCTGACTTAAAAGTGAGAGGATTTATTTGACAATCTTGCTGGATACTGGGGGTAGGAACGAGGACAACAACATTTAAATTACCTGTATAAGTATGTCCAAATATATCAGAATTAGGAACACAAATCAAGCATTTTTAAAAATTATTTCTGAAGTGTGTTACAAACAAATACTTTAAGACTTCAAAACAAATCATTACACTAGCTGATACAATTTCCCCACATTTTCATTTCTGCAATGTGTAGCTTAATTAGTAAAACTGTATGTGCAAATGTAATGGTCATTTTTAATCGAAAACGCATTGTCTGTAATGGCTGTCTGCTACCATACCATACATACTCCGCTCTACGACACTCCACTCTACTCTGCACCACTCCACACCACTACACTCTACTCTGCATCACTCCACGCCACTTGACCACTACACCTCTTTTCCCTGTATCACTCTCTACACTCTATGCCATTACATTCTTCACTAATGCACTTTACCCTGTATCACTCAACTCTATACCCTTGCACTGTATGCCAATGCACTGTATGCCACTCTGATCTACTCTACACCAATGCACTGTCACTGCACTCTACACCGCTTTACTTTACGCTATTACAATCTACACAACTGCTTTATTTCCTGCACCACTCCACTCTCTATGCCAGTGCACTCTACGCCCCTCTTCTCCACTCTACTCTGCGCCACTGCACTCTACGTCTTTCTACTCATCACCACTGCACTCTACCCCACTGCACTCTACACAACTGCAGTCTATGCCACTGCACTGTACTCTGTATCACTGACACTATACTCTACACTGCACTACTCGGTGCTACTCTACTCTCCACCACTCTATGCCACTGCATTCTTTGCCACTCTACTCTACGCTGTACACAGCTGCACTCTGTCACTCAACTCTATTCTATGCCACTGCATCACTCAACTCTACACCACTCCACTATGCACCACTCTGTCACTCTACTCTGCGCCACTACATTCTGCGCCAGGCTATGCCACTCTACTCTGCGCCACTCCACACCATTTCACTCTAATATGCACCTGTAACGTCCTGAACGTCTCAGGATCGTTTAACAAACTAGAGAATGAGGACGCAACCACTTGTGTATGCTTAGATACTTTAATGAAGGCACAAATAATACAAAGAGTAAACAAAAGTTATAGTCACTGGAGGTCTCCAGTCTATCTATGTTACCAGCCCACAGCACGGATGGTCCTCACCGTCCTCTTCAAATACGCCGATCCCGGCGTATGCCAACAGAGGGCAGGAAACATAATGGCCGGCAATGCCACTCGGTATGCTGTGAGGGGCTCGAAGAGTGATGGGGAGAAACGAGGAGACAGGGAAACACCCATCCGGGGTCTCTACCTGAAGAGAGCAGCCGCTCAACCTCTTCCTCGTACTGCACCGGGACGCGGAGTCACCTCCGGGTGATGCGTCACCGATACCCAAATCACAACAAGGGGACAGAACTGAGAGCAGCCGCTCGATCGATCCTATGGACGTCCTAGCCTGTAACGCGGCAAACACCTCCTGGTGTGCGTTACAGCTGGTAGTCTTTGTATCTCGGGTCGGGCTGGGAGCTACGACTCCTACCAGCTCAAAATCCAATGCGCCTTGACTCAGCCGAGTCAGAGCGAAGCTCAATGGTGGACCGGTAGAGCTTCCGGGTCAGTAACAGGTTGCCGTTGGACAAGACACGGCCCAGGGAGTAACGACTCAACCTACCTCCGTTCTTGTCTGTCTAGAGCACCACTCCGGAACGCTGCTCTTCACGAAGCAGGTACGTCGGTGTAAACACAATATCCGACAGCGTTGTACCTCCAGGTTCCTCCCTTTATAGGGCGTGTTTTCCTTGAGTTATGTAACGGCTCTCCCGTTTACATAAGGGCGTGTTTTCCTTGAGTTATGTAACGGCTCTCCCGTTTACATAAGGGCGTGTTTTCCTTGAGTTATGTAACGGCTCTCCCGTTTACATAACCTCTCAACCGCTAAGCATCCTGGGAGATGTAGTCCGTTGTCGCTGGTTACCGTTTTCCTCCCCTCGTATGACAGGAATTCTTGACAGCACCACTCTACTCTACGGAACTGTATTCTACGACTGAAATGTTGCTGAATTCAATGCTACTGCACTCAATGTCACTGCACTCAATGTCACTGCACTCTATGCCACTATACTCTATGCCACTATACTCTGCAACACTCTACACCAGTCCAGAGTATGCCGCTGTATGCGACTCCACACTATGCCACTCCAATACACTACACTATGCCACTCCATTCTATAGCCCTCTACTCTTCGCCGTTTCTCTCTACGATACTCCACGCCACTAACTTTCAATCATGCTGACCAGCAGCCACACTGTTGTAGAACATGGCTAAACACATTGACAGAGACAATAGCTCTTGGATGGGTGAGACCTGCTGGCTTTGCCAGTGCTTGTCCTGTGATGCCGCACATGGCCTGTGTAGTTTACTGGTATATGGCTTAAGCATCGCCGCCCTCCGTAGGTGCCTGTGCCTTGCATATGGAACATTGAGCGTGCTTAATATATTCAAAAGACTGCCGGCTCTTGCTTCCAGACCAGTGAAAGAAAACAGCCCTCCGACACAGACTGATGGTATTGACCCGAATTCCATCCATGTTAAAAGGGAACAACACGTTAGAACGATGAGCAGAGCTGAGAACTGTGTGCAAAATGTAGGAGAATGCGTACCTTTGGATATGTGCTTGAAGGCCCTATTTGTATTGTTCTTCAGCTCCTTCTTACGTGAAAATAAATCATTTTAATATCCCTCGTGGATTCTGTATGAAAAATAAAGTGACACAAAGGTAAAATACCCTGTTCCTCTTTATAAACAGGCAAATAATGCATTGTCTCGTGGTTTCTGTTTTGGAAAAAGAAACTAGGGAAGGAAAACAAAACGTTCATGTTTCACAGGATATCCATTTATGACTTTTGTTTTTTACATAAAAACAAGTGATCCTGTGGGTCTAGCTTGTTTTTTCCGTACAGCATGAAAGTGGAGCTATTATAGAAACGGGTTCTTCTCTAGGCCTCCTCATTTGGAGGAATTATGTATCTGTGTGCAGATCACTTCAGCTGGTTCTGCGTAAGTTGCCCATCCCGATTATTGAACCCAGATTGTTGAATGAAAGTTGAGCTTCAGCTAGTCTTGGTTGTTCTGGTGACAAGGACTTAGAAGATGCATGGGGCTCCGACATGGTGTGTTTCGTCAGAACTGCAATTGGCATCTCAGAGGAGCCAAAGGTTAATTGCATTACCACATTATCACAGATTACAAGTATAGCTCCCCTCCACTGGACCGATGTACATGCTATAGCGCTAGGAATACCTAGGTTTGTGGATGTTATCCTACTTGATAAGATTGCTTCCGATGGGTAAGAAGACCAACTCCCTCGCATTACCCATTCCGGGACCAGGGTTCGATTCCTGGCGCAGCAGGTTTCTGGACCAGGGTCAGCGGACTCGATAATTCTCTCGCCTCGGTGCCCACTCTGATCAGCGATCACACTCGGCAACTCTGGGCATTAGCTTGCCTCATCTTCACTAACGGCCCCACCAGACCGCCGGGGATGCCTGGTCTCACCCTGGAGATACCCATTAAGGGACCATCTCTCAGGGAAGCCAGGAAGGGTTTCGCAGCGGTCGAAGCGCCTTGGGACCCTCCGGGTAAGTAGTGCGCTATATAAATGCCTATACATTTACATTTACAATCTACTACTTGAACTGGCCACTATGGATCACCCGTTAAGGTCTCACCCCAGTCAAATATTTTTGGTACAATATGCTACAAGTTTTTTTCAGTTGCATGTTAGACACGGGTCACACAGCTAAGATAACCCATGCTCACCCCCTTGGTAGCTTGACACAGAGCAGCCAGGCTTCTCCCAGAGGTAATGTGTAAAGTATTTGTACACACACACACACAGTAACAAAGTGAAAACACTACAAAATTACGTCACACCAGTTTGGAAAAATAGCCAATATTTATCTGAATAAAACAAGACCAAAACGACAAAAATCCAACTTACTCAAGTCAAGATATACATTTTTACAGATTAAATGCAGATGTAGTTCCTTGAAACCAATGGATACGCTTGACTAGGTAAAAAAAACCTTATATGATATGCTGTAAAACCCAAAAATGATGCGAGGCGCTGGGGAGGTGAAACGTTGAAAAAGCTGACGATGTGTCGGTTCCTTACTGGCACAGGGGTGGTGACGGGTAGGTTCCTTACTGCTATGCAAGGAGGTGATGCGGCAGTTTATTACTGCCACAGGGGAGTTGATAAGTTATTTGCAGCACAATGTGTTGATTCTTTACTGTTGTGTGGTATTAAAGACAAAACCGGTGCTTAGGGACTGTGCGTTGATGATGCGTCAAAAATCAAGTCGCACTGCGTCGGTTTCACAGGGCCGAAGCATGCGCTGCGTCAGAGTGGTGCATCAATGGCTTCGGTGATGCGGTGCTCGAAACTCAAGCAGTGGCGATCCCTTGGAGGCTCTGCAACAGAAAGCTGGGGCCTGCATTGTAAGTTGTGGTTATTGCTCATGCGGTAAAAAAATGTTTGTGAAGGCAGAAGCGATGTGTTGAGTTTTGCAAGGATGCGCCGATTCCAAATGACGCTATGAGCCAATGTGTTTATTTCTTCTTCTTGCACCAGAACTCACTTCCAAGGGCCCAGGAACTGGATTTGGCACCACTTGGCAAGACAGGACTCTCGCTAAGAGAGCCCAGGTGCTGCTAGGTGAAGCCTTTGAGGGCCCTGAGACTTCTTAACAGGAGGCAAGCTCAGCTCAAGTCCTTGGTGAAACTCAGAAACTAGGATGTAAAAAAGCAAAGACCAGTCCTTTCCCTCCCAGGACAGAAGCAGCAAGCGGAAGGCCAGCCCAGCTGAGTGGCAGGTCTTTCTGACAGCATCCAGCACGTCTTCCTGGCAGGATGTCCTCAATCCAAAAGTGGCAAACTTCAAAGGAAATTCTTTATAGTGCAAAATACCCTTCCTTTCCCTTTCCTTTCTCCAGACACACTACAGGGGGGTAGAGACTGTTTTGTTTGAGGACAGGCACAGCCCTATTCAGGTGACAGTGACATCTCCTCCCACCACTCTAGCTCAGGAAGACCCATCAGCCTGGTAATTGGCCATCAGAATATACAGGGCACACCTCAGCTCTCTTTGTGTGATTGTCTAGAGTGAATGCACAAAGAGCCCAACTGTCACCCTGACTCAGATGTGTATTCTACAGACAGGCAGTGGCACAGACTGGTTTAAGCAAGAAAATGCCTACTTTCTAAAAGACTCATGCCGGAGCAACACTCTGCTCTACCATCCCCGTACCCACACCAGCTGTTATACTTGCACCTGCAGTGATCTCCATGCATCAATGGATGCTTTTCCTTAAATTTCAGAGCAGCCCCTTCCACCCCCGACTGTAATTACCAGCCGGACTCACGCCGGTGACGTTTCCGTTTCGAGGTTCCTTGGACATACCTCTGCCACTTGACTCATGCCCTCGATGTGATCATACAATGGATGCGTGACCAATGGCCACAAATAATCCCTTCCAACCCTCTCCTTGATCCAGCAGCACCTATATTCACATGCAGGCCTTAATCTGTGCATTTCCTTTCTCTCCTTCCTCCCGCCTCACTTGTTCGCAACCTGTCCCTGCAATTTTGCAGTGCCGCCAATACAGTGTCTAGATTGCTCAAACCCGCAGCACTGTTATCTCCGATAATTTGTAACCTAGTCCTGATGTTGGCCTAATACTGTGTAAAGGCTGAAACGCAGTTGGCTTCTACAGCGTAATTCAAAGCCCCTCCCTCGTGATTGCCTATGAAATTTTGTTTTTGTTTTTTTGCACCTTCCTTCCTCTGTATATACCCCTTCACGTGTCACCAGTGCTGTTCCCCTTCTCACAAGTACTTGTGCAGTACATAATACAGGTTACATGTCATTTAATGTAACACAGTGCATTTATAACTGTTTATTTGATCTTATCCATCCATCCATATCCATACTAATATAATAAAGAGAGAGCCCAAACCTCTGAGGCAGGTAATCTCAGGAACCACAGCACCAATCACAACACCCAATACAGCGTTGGAAAGGGCAGTTGCAGGAGAAGGACATAGGCTATGCAGACGCCCACCATATACATTTAAAAGGTAAAATAACCGTGCCAGCAAAGTAGTCCCTTGTGGGCGTGTCTGCGTTGTGCTGTGGGCGTGTGCTGGGGGCGTGTGGTACGTTCCACCCTTCATGCCATGTCTCATATCGTGTGCTAATCTGGCCCTGCTCCCTTTAAATACCCCTCCACCCCATAATCATAACCCACCCTTACTCCTTAAAATACCCAAACACCCTTATTCACTAACCCATCTTAACCCTATAAATATACCCTGTACCCCAAAACCCAAACCTATCCCTAAACCCTAAAAATACCCCTGTACCCCAAAACCCAAACCCAGCCCTGAACCCTATAAATACCCCTGTACCGCAAAACCCAAACCTACCCCTTAACCCTAAAAATACCCCTGTACCCCAAAACCCAAACCTAGCCCTGAACCCTAAAAATACCCCTGTACCCCAAAACCCAAACCTAGCCCTGAACCCTAAAAATACCCCTGTACCCCAAAACCCAAACCTAGCCATGAACCCTTAAAATACCCCTGTACCCCAAAACTCAAACCTACCCCTGAACCCTAAAAATACCCCTGTACCCCAATACCCATACCTATCCCCAAACCCTAAAACTACCCCTGTACCTCATAACCCAAAACTATATCTGAACCCTTAAAATGCCCAAACATCCCAAAACATATACCTCAGTACCCCAAAACATATACCCCTATACCCATACTTACCTTATCCCAATTTTTTTTTTTAAACATGCTTTTACCATTCATACATTTACAATGAATTTCGTTGTAAATGTATGCGTGGTAAGCATATAAAATGTAATGCCATGCGTTATAATGGCATTGTGGAGTCATGGTACTTTCGTAATGAAAGTATGCGGAGTAATGTTATGCGGAAAGAAAGTTGAGGGATAATGGGTGTTTACCCTCCCCCGATAAGTACATTGGTGGCACGGCGGCCCACGTCTCCAGCAACATACTCATATTTTTTCACCACCCATTTGAAAAATGCACAGGTCTCTCTCATTGATGGCCAGCACCGACATACACTTTTAGACACAACTCCCGCCACAAGTTCTAGAATTGCAAACTTTAGAGCTGGGGAGCTACGTTCGAATCTCGGCATCAGCTCAACATCCTGTGATTACAGACAAATCGCTTTGTCTCTCCGTGCCTACCACAAATGAATGTGTTCTTCTGTAATGTAAATTGTGCTCATGCCATGTTGTCGAGTTCGCGCTATATAATATTGCAAGAAAAAATAAAGTAGGGAAACTTTAGTTCACACACTACTGAACGCGCACTCTTAAGTGCATCAGCAGTGCACTGTGAATCGGAGCGTTTCACAGGCCTGTCACAGATAAGAAATGCTATCAAAACGAAATCCTACAAAACAATATACTACTGGCCGGCAGCAATTCATACCCGGACAACGCCGGGACGGGCTGCTAGTAACTTAATATATAGAAAAAGCATTTCTTCAATTGAATGTCTTCTGGTCTTTTGTCTCCCTACTCCCTTCCTCCTAGTTGTTGCAATTTATTGTGCTTACTTGCAAATTGTCTACTAATTAAAGCCCTTTGAGACATTGTTATATGTTATACTTTCTAAAAGTGGCATTTTCAAACTTCTAATTTAAAAATTAACTTCACCAAAAGATGTATTTTTTAAATTGTTAGTCCAGAGACCCCTAACTCCAAATCTCTATCTGCACCCAATGGGAAAATACACTTAAAAGATATTTGATGGCAATCCCCATGTTACCCTATGGGAGAGACCGGCCTTGTAATAGTGAAAAACAAAATTAGCAGTGTTCACTATTAGGACATGTAACACACACCAGAACATGTGCTACCTTTCAAATACACTGCACCCTCCCCAAAGGGCTGCTTTGGGCCTACCTCAGGGTTGATGTACATGTGATAAAAGGGAAGGTTTGGGTCTCGCAAGTGGGTTCACTTGCCATGTCAAAATGGCAGTTTAAAACTGCACAAACTGACACTGCAGTGGCAAGTCCGAGCTTACAGGCTACCCATGTGGGTGGCACAATCAGTTTTGCAGGCCCACTAGTAGCATTTGATTTACAGCCCCTGGGCACACCTGGTGCACTTTACTAGGGACTAACTAGTAAACCAAATATGCCTATCATGGATAAACCAATCACCAATATCATTTAGACAGAGAGCATATTCACGTTAGCACTGGTTAGCAGTGGTGAAGTGCCCAGAGTCCGAACAGCAGTAAAAACAAAATTCAGCACTTGATCAAAAACAGGATGTCAGAAGCAAAAAGACAGGGGAAACCATCCCAAGAGATGACCGGCCTAACAGTGCAGCATTTGCAAATTACCTGGCCTCTTAGTCCTTCATGTGGGTGGGCATGAGTCTTCAATTATGGATTTAAATAATAAAAGATGGCCTTGATAGAGGGGCATGGTTGGCATCCAGGTGAGTGTGATATAATACGGCGGGAGACAGTTTTCCCCTTGGTGGTGCCTTGATGGAGAGGAGGATCTTGCAAACGCTTGCCCAACCTTGTTTGGATGCAGTGAATGCCATGGGTTGTCTTTGTAAAGTGATGTATTTTCTGTCATTTTTTCAGGCCATTGACATGCCTCATTGCGAATGACAAGTCTAGTGTCCTTTGGTGCTGTATTAGTGAGTAGATATTAAGTTAGGTTTGGTGTGATGTTTGAGGCCATGCTATCTAGCTTGGAGTGTTTATTGTCAGACTTGGGGTTTTATAAATAAATAGCTTTGCAAAAATGACTTTGGAGTAAAGTTGGCTATTTTTGTGTGTTACAGCATGATGCCATTTTTAAGTCTAATAAGAAAATATATCAGATATACAAAGAACTACTTCGTCCATCTGCTTTTATTAGATTGTGCAATAAAGTCAAATTGCATTCTCTTTGTAGCATTAACTGGGGTGCTTTTAGACAAGCTTACTAAAACGCATAGTTATATATTTTTAATAAGTGGGCACTGACGCTGGATTGAGAAAAAACCATAATAACCCCGAATAAACCATTCCTTTTCATAAATGCAGAAGTCAAAAAGGGACTTCCCTGTTGTTGGGTAAGTTAAGTTATACTGGGAAATCACACATTTAAATCTGTCACATCGTTAAACAGAATCAGCATACTACGGCTGTGTCTTTGAGCAAAACTGACCATGAAGCCCAAAGAAACTTAAAAGAATTACTGAAGCTAAATCAAAATGGAATCTATCCTATAACTACCGTTTTAACGTGTAAAAGTTATGGGAACAGTAGAAAGATAGAAAAAAGATTTTTTTTTTAATAATGTTATACTTTCAGGTACCTAACTCTCTTAGGAGCTCAGCATTGTTCAAAAACAAATAATGCTCTCTCAAGTTATGGACATATTCAAATATAGCTGAGTTCAAAATGTGACTAAGAAAGCTGGTAGATGCAGCTTGTTTTGAAGGATGAGGTAGGCCCCAGTCATGATTCTCAAAGGCCATCATATGAAAGTCTTGAATTCTACTCCTGTAGCTTTTCTCCAATGGTTACAGTAGATTTCTATGACTTGTATAGAATTCTGTCTAGTCCGATTCCAGGAGAGCACAAATGCATGTTACTCGTGAGCAGGCCCGGCTCCAGGAATTTTTACTTCAGCAGTCGCGGCAGGAATGGCTCGCCGGGGTAGGGTGAGGGTACAGGGGATTTAAGCAGGGCAGGCTCACGCGGGGGAGGATTAATTAAATAATATATATATTTTTTAATGTAGCTTACCTTTCCGTCAGCCAGGTCCCACGTCTTCACGGCTCCTGCTCTTCTGGCAGGAACAGGAAGCAGGCAGTCAGGCTCCCTCCCCAAAGCCAATCTCAACGCTGCAAGCAGTGTTGTGATTGGCCGGGACGCCGCCCAGCCAGGGGCTTATGTGGAGGCCATGCTCTCCATGCAGGCTGCATTGCAGCCAAAACAGCCTGCGTGGAGAAGGGCAGAGTGGGCTTGACTAGTTTGGGCAGCCCCAGAGGGCCGACCAAACAGTCTTTTTGCACTCTTGACTTGACTGCTAATTAAATAAACAAAAATCAGAAAGGGCATGACAGGGCCAGCTTTAGCCCTAGAGCGAAAGTCTTGTTTGGCTCTCCCTTCTTCCTTTGTCAGTAGTTTCCTATGACTGTGTTCCCCTCATTTTCTGCCTTTTTCTCTCTTACGCTGGTCAAAATCTCATGTTAAAATGAGTGCTTGTGCCAACTGCTACCAACGATCTGCAGAAATTAAGCACTGTGTGTTGATCTTGTGATAAAAGGACAGTGATGCGTTCAGTGAGGACAAATAAAGTGAGCTACAGACATTGGTGGAACAGAGTCAAAAGGCAGAGCGAAGCTGAAAGAGGGAGAAAAGGAAAGGTGCATACAATTTGAGTTGTTACATAGTGCATTCAACTGATTTTTTTGCCATTCTGTAGCACTCTACTCAACAGGTGTTTTTAATACAATGATCCATTTTTCTCAGAAAGAGCAATAGTTGGGTTGGAACTATCCAGAATGAAGTCTGCAGGTTATATAAATGCCTACTGGAATTATGTGATTGTGTGGCTGCAGCATTTTTTGCAGATAGATTTGTCGCGTTTGCCACATAATCCATCATCTGTCACATAATCTTCAGTTTTAAGAAAAAAAACGTTTTCCCAGCTAAAACGGTTCAAAAGTTATCTAAACCGTAAGTGCATGTGTGGCTGCGCAGTAGAAGGCCCTTTGCAAAGCTGGACTGATCACCTTTCTGTTGCTTATTTCTATATTTGAGTGTTAAACTGATACTAATGATGTCCAACCAATGCCCAGACACCATTAACAAGTGTAAAATTGAGAAAATATTGAAGTAATACTATCATTAAATTTGCAGCATTACACTGCATAATTATCCTTTTTTTGCAGTATAATTTACGCAACCCTGCTACATAACTTGGACCTCCAATGCTGTATAATTCCAGTGGCCCTGGTTATATCCATACACCCCAGTAGGAAGCAGTTAATGACTGTGCTATCTGAAAAAATAAACTACAGGTGTAAACATTTTCAGTTTTGCTGGTTTTGATTGAAAGGTCTTTGTTTTTTTCAAGGAAGGAGTACATGATCAAACATTTGGTCTCTCAGAAAAACCACAACAGTTTCTATGGTGGGCATCCTTTGACTGAGGTAATTTAAAAGCTGCACTGTGGTGGAACTGGATGTATGGCAGAACAAAACGATCTTTTAGATCACGCTACTTGACAACACTGCCATTACAACGCAAGTAGTTACAACGACTTGCGTTGGAGGGCGTGGATTGTGGAATATTATAATTTTATATTCCAACACCAGTCCACGTACCAGTAGGGAAGGTGTTGGAATATAAAATTACAATATTCCTTAACCAATAGCGCCATCCAGCGCAAGTCATAGTAACGACTTGCATTGTAATGGCAGCGTTGTTAAGGTAGTCTGGTGTAAACACTGCGTTGTAAACAATGTTCCCCGGTGGAACTAGGGCCCAGGAAACTCGCTGCCAAGGGCATCTGCTGACAGAGCCTCTAAATTAAGTGCCTCATCTCAAAGAGACAGGTAAGGCAGGGTTTGTTTCTGGTTAAGTTTGAGATGGGAGGCTGGTTGAGCAGTGAGGATGCCTTGCCTGGCCAGGCATCCACTGCGCGGAGGGACTGCAGTGCTTAATTGGTGCTGGTGGTTTTTGGTGCTCAGTACCGGCACTTAATTCACAGGGCCAGGACTACACATATTTTCTTCTCACTAAGCAAGCTCAGCATCACCCTGGTTCCAGAATCTGCCTGTGCCCCAGTTTTGGCACTCCAGTGGTTTCATCATCACCCCGATGCCAGCTGCTGCGTGTGTCTCAGTACTAGCGCCCTGTCTACCAGAAATTGCCAGGAGCAGGTGGTGGATTCTCGCCAGAGCTGGACCTGTGCCTGCGCCTGGCTGTCAGCTAGGCCCAAATGGCCTGGCTGTATATAAGTGCCAGTGCCTGGCCCCCTCGTGCTTCCCACATGTGCTCCTTTCCCTTCCAGTCTGGCACCTAACCCTGCGTTGGCTGGCTGCCTGTGACACTTTGGTGGGTACTGCTGTGAATGCGGTTTCTCTGTCCTGTGTGTGACGCTCCTTCCTGCCCTGGGCAGTCTGTACAGGGCCCAGTTTTACCTGTCCTATGTGAAGCGCCTCTTATTTCCCCCACCCATCTGCCCTCCAGTCCACAGTGTAAAGAAGTGATTCCTCCCTAGTGCCTGCTTCTAGAAGATTCCCGATATTCAAGCTATGTGAAACCACATGTTCCTGCTGTCATGACGCTGCAGTCAGTGGCCATGTTTGGCATGATATCATAGCGAAGGTATAGTGAGTGCAAGGACGCCCACCCCGGTTTTCACAAGTGTGCCTTCGTAGCGTATATGATTCTCTTGCCGAAGTTAACAGATGTACATTCCAGTCACCTGCCTCTGGTGATAGACTACAAATAGGTGCAAAACATTTTTGGTAGCGCTTGGGAGCTGAGCTCATGTTATTTGTGCTCACATATTGCACCTTTTAGCTCTTAGGTGGTAGAGAAAGCGCCCAGTAAAACATAATATGCAAACCAAAAGGACGCCAGAAATAGTTTCTACATTTTTGCATGTTTTATGCACCTATCTATGTAAAAATAGTTGAATGTACATAGCATACACCAATGTTATGTGCGCCAGACTTTCTTACACTGCATGTGTTACACCAGTATCAGAGTGAGCCAGCATGTCTCACAGCACCCACTGTTAATCTTCTGCTGACTCCTATGTGGATGGGAGTTGAGTATAAATCTTTACAAATCCTTTCCGGATATCATTATACACCTTTGTCTGTTTGAAAATAAATATAACTAGCTGGGCGACTGCGTGGCATGCCTCCACAGACAGCCCCCCTTGTTTAGGCATGATGTATGTGTATTGTTTATCATCCTAGTGATGTTATCATGCCTTATTGTCACAGCCCCGAATAATCACTAAATAATTGGGCCCTGCTCTCTAATCTATTCATCACCTGGCCTGCTTAATATAGCGTGTCTGCGAACCCCATTAAATAATTGCATCAGGGAGCTGGCATTGTATTGAACTGAGTGAGGTAGGCTGCGAAAGCACAGGCACAGGGCAGATTTTGAATGCTTTCGCATTGTCCATGTAAACAGTGGTCACGACAATGGTACAATTAAGTGGTGCCAGGAATAGCTGGGCGGGCAACTGGAAGAAGTGGCTGCAGCCTCCTAAGAAAATATTGAGCACCGGGACTTAATTTTTTACAAATTAAGCACTGGGAGTGAGGTAGCAGAACCCTGTTTATTGCCCCCATCACTTCCTGTTCCAAGGGGAGTGAAAACTCTGGCCCGCAGTAAAAGCATCTCCCATAGTGAGGCCTCACTGTTATACCCTAAGGCCAGGGCGGGAGCTCCCACCACATGCTGTGCCTGCTGGGTTTGGCCCATTGTCATACATATATATATATATATATATATATGTGACAATGGGAGTCAGATGGAACCGCTGGGGGGCGCACTACCGATGTTTGAATGGAAGTTGCTTACAGAGCAATAAGCCATTGCTTCAGCTTTTTATTTATTCATTTTCTTCCATTTTCCTTTCTGATACTTTTGTTATTTATTTTTTGTACTTACGTATTCTCTCGAAGAATGAACATTTTTAAAAAATAGACTCAAGGATTCCCCTTTTTTTCAACAGAAAGACATTTATGAGTAGAGAATGGAAAATTCTATCTTTATAAGCTCGGTTGTTTCCCATAGCCAGAAATGATGTAACTTAGCCAATGTGAGTATAATGATTTGAATACTCATTGTAAAACACATGATCATGTGAAAATGCAAAATGTGCCAACACTCCTACATCTTGGGTCAGGGCGGGATGACTTCCAGGAAATCAGGCATTGTTAATGTTACATGAAGCAATACAGAAAGAAATTTCAAACCTGGAGTACAGGAAAGTTGAGCCTTTCTTTAAGCGTTCACTTTATCACAAATGCAAAGAAAAGCGGAAGCGAAAATTATGGCAGAAATAATATCACAGGGTATGAAATGCATATAGCTGAAATTTGTAAATTGCATTATTTCAATGAAATGTCATGGTTTGAAAAATGGGAAGGCTTCCCATGGGCTCTGAGGGGGAGCAGTGCACATTTTCTCTTACTGCATTTCCTATATTATTGCTTAAAATGTGTTCACAGAGCGGTAGTTCAATTGTGGCCATTGCAAGAAAACTCTTTTTGCAGTCTTATCAGATATAGACAAGAAGTGTAAAATGTTCTATTACACCAGCATATACCCTAGATACCCTTTCGTTTATATATGTATTTTCACATTGTAGCATCTAAATTAGTTTTCATTACTCCTAATTTAACATGAGGCCAAGGAAATTCCTATTAGGCATATAGTGCCTCATTACGATGAGACCCGAAAAGCCTCCGACCACCACAGCTTTGCGGGCCTCATCTCAGGTTTCACTTTCGACTGCAGTATTATGATGCATGCGGTCGAAACTGAAACTGGCCGGTCAGTCCAGCTGGATCCCAATGGGCTCAAGGAGCCCATCGGTCAGTCTGAGACCGGCACGTAATCCCAATGGAGGGCTTTTCCGCAGTTGGGATTACGATGCTCTGTTTTCTGCAGGCTTTCTATGCCAGGCTATCCTACATGGAAAGCCTGTCGGAAAGCTAGTTTGGAGGGCTCTAGCAGGGCCCCCTCCTCCCTGGGGCATCCGGTTTGGGGCCGAGGTGGCACCTGTGGGGCCCCCGTTAATCCCTACACCTACGGGCCCTCGGCTAGTGGGGAAAAGGAGAAGGGAGAACACGGGCTGGAGATGCAGCATACAGAACATTACAGTATACCATTAAAAATAGTGACACACAGGAAGGAAGCATCTGCCTTCTCACTCTAGGTTAGTCTGAAACTTGAGTATTTATATGACTTAAATAAAGGCTGTATAGCATGGTACAAAAATGCTAAAGCTGGTTGACTTTTTCTAATGAACTTAAAGAAAACAGGAAACTGCATATACTCAATAAAGTTGCCAAACATAAAATGTGCAGGTTAGTTTATTATCACAGACATAAAGGCCAAAGTTAACATAGTTTGATGGGGGCGTGGCCACGGAAGCGATCAAAATGGCCACCTCTGCCTGAAGCTCCGCCGGTCGGGCTTTATAAACATTAATTTCCTATGATGTAGCGCCATCCTTCCTGCAGCGGACACTTGCCAACTGCCCGGGATACCCGATGAGGCGGCCTGGGGGCTCTGCGGGTCACGGGCGGCTACGCACTTGCCTGGCGTTAGCGGCCTTGCAGCCTTTCCCTGGGAAGATCCGGCAGCCCGTCGACGTGGTGAGTGCGGCCTTGGTGGGGGTCCGGTGCTGCCTTGCACACCTTCCCTGCTGCTCTTTCGGGCTCTCCCTCCCGCCCCTCCCGCTGCGGCTCCCTGCTTGGTCCCAGCCTTTGCGGAGCGCGCTTGGGTCCTTCCGCGCCGGTGCCTCGATTTTGGGCTGCGGCGCGAGGCGGGCTAGCGTGGAGGCCCCCGCGTCCAGATTGACGGCAGTGGTGGCGCCGGGCCCTACCGGGCTCGCGGAACTCCCCCTTCACCCCCCGATGGCTGACCACCCGTCATGAGAAGGTACTGCCTGTCCTGGGGGCCACGTGGGGACATATAATTGCCGGCGATTCTACTCCGCCTTCAAGATATGCTTTTGGTGACTGCCTGCCGCCCTGGACGCCCGCGACCATCATCATCTGCCAACACACCCTGGGGGCCTGCCTTTCGGTGGGGGTGGATCCCATCAACTCCGCTGCGCCTTGGGGGCCGGACCAAGATATAATTGCCTAGCTCTGCCTGCAATCACCAGGACACCTGCCTCGGAGTGGGTCGTGGTCCCTTTGCAGCGTCGCCATCCTGCATCCTCCCCTGCGTTATGCCTGGGCCCTACTATTGGCCCGGTTGCTTCATGCGGGCGATTTTTCCCGGGCCCAAGCCTGCCTGTTTTCGATCAACCACTAACACCACGACTGACCCATTTACCGTAGTGTATATATAGGGGGGTTTACCCAAACATAGTCACTGGGACCTGGGTTCTATAAGTACTGAGAGGGAGGGGTCCCAGCGTGAGTGTAACAATGCACATACAATTTGTAAAAGAATTTAGAGAAACAATGAATGAATCCGCATTGTTTTTATTCACAATGGGGATGTATCATGCTTCACAAATAACATTTAATGTCAAAATATTGGCGTGAAGCTGACAAACAAGGAGCTATTGTCGACATTTCGACCCTCAGTAGTTCGCAGGGATTAGTGGTACCCTTGCTGTGGGGTCTTAATCAGGACAGGGTGCGGGGCAGGCGACCATTCTAGTTAATGCTCATCTTGTGAAAAGGATGAGCATTAACTAGAATGGTTGCCTGCCCCGCACCCTGTCCTGATGAAGACCCCACAGCAAGGGTAAATGTAATTTGTGAAGCATGATACATGTTGACTGATGCTTTGAACCGATGGGCTTTTGTTTTGTATATTGAAACTCATATACAAATGCACCTTTGATATTTGGTTGATTTTACTGTCACAATTCCCCTTACCACACTATCCTCACCTAATCACCTCCTCCTCCTCTTGGGGCACTGTACAACCGTTTATAATCTGTAATCATTTGACATTATATTGAATATACCATCCCCATTGTGAATAAAAACAATGCGGATTCATTCATTGTTTCTCTAAATTCTTTTACAAATTGTATGTTCATTGTTACACTCACGCTGGGACCCCTCCCTCTCAGTACCATTTACCGTAAGCACATCCTGCTACCCTACGCCTTGGCGGAGTCATCCTCCGGCGTAAAGCTAGCTCCATTCCGCCCTCTGGCTCCCCCTCGGCTGCAGCCTTATCAGCTCAACAGCACATTTCCTTCCTCTGTAGGCGATATGGGGAAGAAGGACCCCAACCAACGCAAGCTGAACTTTGACAAGGCTCCCGGTCTTACTTCAGAATCACCCCCGAGTTCATCTAACAGGCCCATGGCCTCGAATGACTCTGAGAACGCCGCCTCTATTACAACGGCCATGCTGAACGAAATGCGGGCCGGTTTCAAATCACTAGATAGCCTCTTTGATGACCTTGACAAAAAGCAGGCGGAGATTGGGTCTAAGGTTCAGGCGCATGACCGGAGGCTTGATGTGGTTGAGGCAAGAGTATCGGATATTGAAGATGGCGCGTCGGCCTCGCTCAAACGGCTGGACAGGGTAGAGAAAATCCTCAAGGATGTGGCCATCAAAAATGAGGACTTAGAGGCTCGCAGCCGTCGCAACAACATTCGCATCATTGGAGTTGCAGAGTCGACTGCCACTGGGCGTATGGACGTCTTTATGGAGAAACTGCTCACCGAGTTGTTAGGCATAGACACGTTCACCCAAGGCTTTGTGGTGAAGCACGCTCACAGGTCACTGGGGCCTCGTCCTCGGCCTGGTCTCCCACCACGTCCTATCATTGCCAGACTCATGAACTTTCGTGATAGAGATGCTGCTCTCCGGTCTGCCAGAGACATGGGTGATGTTCAGAGGCAGGGGAGCAAACTGGCTTTTTTCCCAGACTTCACCTTCATGGTCCAGGAAGCAAGGCGTAAATTCAACGGTGTTAAGGCTACCTAGAAAACCTGGGCCTCAAGTATGGCATGCTTTATCCTGCAAGGTTGAGGGTCGATGTGGATGGCAGGTTTCGCATCTTCGATACCCCCACGAGGGCGCAGGACTTTTGCCAGGAATACAGGAAAAACAACTCAGGGGCTGCCTCCATGCTGAGGGTGAACTCCCCGTCTCAGGGGGGTTTGCAAAACAGCGTTGACCTTTTTTCTAAACCTGTAACTGGTTGACTGGTTATTGCATTCATCACTGTGTCTTGCTGTATTGGATGCTTTCATTTATTTCCTATTTGCTTGATGACATGTTATTATTCTATGCCCGACAGGCATGGTGTTGCCGCGCCCTATGGTGAATACCAACAATTCTCTGATTGGTATGCTATTTCTGTGCAGTGCTTAATCTTTTTCTATTGTTCTGGTAATGTGTACACTGCACTCATGTTTGGCTAGGAAAATTGGGGTTTGCCTCTTGGGGGGTTTATAAGAGGCTGGGTGATGGGATGTTTGTTCAATTGTATTGCTTTTTCTAGAATCATTGCTTGGTTTGTTTTTTTGTGGCATTGGATTTGCGTGCATCACGACTCAACTCCGCTTCGGTTGACTCAGATGTCCAATGGTTAAACTAGGTCACCAGCCCGGTCCTTCTGGGTTATCCCTGATGTCATGGAACGTTAGGGGTCTGAATAACACCAAAAAAAGACGACATGTCATTAATTATATTGTTAGGCACAACATAGACATTGTGTATATGCAGGAGACACACCTCTCTGGCTCGGACTCTTCCTCCGTCGCTAAGAGCTGGGGTTTCCACAGATATTACTACAGCCGGTATGCGAGAGGGTTTGCCATTTAATCCACAAACGTGTCCCCTTTGTGTTGCACAAGACCTGGATGGATGTTGAGGGTCTCACTTTGATCGTTACGAGTGCCCTTCTGGGACACAAGATTTCCTTAATTGGGGTTTATGGTCCAAATACAGATTCCCCTGCCTTCTTCCATGAACTGCTGGTGCGTCTCCTCGCACTTGATCCGGGATTGTTGATTATGGGGGACGATTATAACTTACTGCTCAATACGGCCAGAGACAGCACTTCCACTTCCCCTGCTTTCAAACCCCGCTCCTGTCAAGCCCTGCACGGTATATGCATTCACTTCTCCTTGATAGATATTGAAAACAAACTACATCAACTAGTCCCGGATTTCACCTACTATTCAGGGTTTCACAACACATGGAACAGAATATATTATTGCTTAGTTTCCACGGGGGTGGCGGGCTGGCTTGGTGGGCTGCTTACTCTTCCCCGTACACTGTTGGACCATTCTCCGGTCATACTCAAGCTCAATGTTCCCAGACCGGGTGGTAACAAACGACAGTGGCGTTTTCCTGGCAAGGCCCTATTAGATCCGGTTTTTGAGAGGAGATTCGACAATCCATTGAGGACTATTTTGAAATCAACACTGGCTCGGTAGACACCTGGGCGGTCTTTTGGGAGGGGTTCAAGGCCTACATCAGAGGCGTATGTATCACTAAACATGCGGGAGTACTTCATGATTTGCGCTCCACTCTGAACCGCATTGAAACCGATATTGCTGCCCTGGACCAACAACTTATGGTTAATGCATTCAGTGCGGGCGAAGCCTGTCGTCTCGCACTGATGCTCGAATTTAGGGAAACAGCAGACCGTGAACTACTGTTCCACAATAAACAGATTGCCGCTCATCGTCGTTACGTTGAAGGCGAACGTCCAGGCAGAGTACTGGCTCAAACTCTTCACCCCCCTCGCGACTCCTCTTATATCACTGAACTCATTGGCCATTGGTGCTTTCTTCCACCCCGGATATTTGTGACTCCTTTCTTTCATACTACAAGGCATTGTATACATCCAGAATTACTCGTTACATTGCTAGAACTGGGTCCGATCAACATTCGCAAATTGCAAATGGTATTGTCCCTATGGGGATTGGCTAGATCTGTAATTCCTGGTACACGTCTGTAGTATTGATCTTTCTTGGTCAAATGCCTTTGATGTCGCTATGTTGCATAAGATGTCTCTGTGTCTGTGGGTTCCACTGACGTGTAGTACTGCACACCAATGCTGTATGTACAATTGTTTTGTCATTAATATATATTGGCGATTCATGACACTTCTGTGTCAACATATTAATGTTTATAATTGAACTGTCGTACATGCTTTGCTTATGCTGCCACTGATGCACTCTGTAATGCCATGATTATATTATTCCTGTATGCAAAAATTGGGAAATAAAGTTTAAAAAGAAAAACATTAAAGTTTGATTATTCCATTCCGGTAAAAAAAAAAACACACACACACACACTGAGCATGCCTTAACCAAGTCGGTTTCTTGCACTCTTATTTTCCACCATTGGTAGGTAGAATTCTTGGTCGATCAGACAGTTTAAGTGCATAAATGCTCCAAAGATTTTTTCATTAAGCATCTCTCCTTGAACGTGGATGGTCATAAATGTGCTGTACATCCTCAGTTTTTCAGCATTCGCCAGTATGTCGGTGCCAACGCTACAGCTAGGCTTAGGTACTGCCAGT
The DNA here is from genome assembly GCF_964263255.1 of Lissotriton vulgaris. NCBI lineage: Eukaryota > Metazoa > Chordata > Amphibia > Caudata > Salamandridae > Lissotriton > Lissotriton vulgaris. The sequence goes on from NC_141691.1 coordinate 889,853,395, forward strand.
AGTTGGGGATGGGTATCAAATTGCCGCTCAGAGCTTTAAATACAGCCCTTTCATGGAAGCGGTTGAAAGTGCAAAACCTGCTAAATTTCATTTTGCCTGTGGCACCGAAAATTGTTCACAGCTGCCCTCCCTGAATCTAATTAGAAGTCACAATCAAGGGATTCTTTTAGATGCTCATCATTTCGTGTGTGTGGTGGATCTTTTATGAGATCTTATTGGCCAGTCTAGTTTTGGCAGACTCCATGACAGTATCTTCACTTCTGTGTAATTCTCAGCTGGGCATCGCTTCTTCTCTTAAAATGACCTAAGTGTTGATCTCCATCCTGTGAAGGGTCCCATAATGCGAGTAACTCCTAACTTTAGGGGAGAGGATGTGTCCTTAGACACGACTAGAACGGTCAACCTCGAACTGGGGGCCCGGGTTTGAGTCTCAGCAGAGACGCTCAACATCCTGTGATTCTGGGCAAATTACTTAATCTCCTCGTGCCTACCAAAATGAATATCCATCTGTAATGCAACTTGTGCTCATGATACTCTGATACCTTCAGGTCAAGTTTGTGCTAGATAAAACTTCCCAAAAAAAAAAACTATCCACAGGTGTAGCTATGATAACTCAACTCATAAGCTTTAACTTCACTCCATCCATCCAAACTTAGCTACCTTTCTGAACTAAACTCTTAGTGCACAGTCTTCAGGGAGCTCACCGTCATAAGAATGTAATGGTGACTCATACTGTCTAATACAACTTACAACTTCCTACAGCAACACCATCCAAACAGTGTGACAGCAGCACCACTCTGGCCCTGACAGACAGAACTCAGCTTTTCCTGTTTAGGATGCACCACAACAGTGCTACCTACAGCAGTGCATGGAAATGCAGCACCTCCTCTGTTGAATACAGCGTTCTGGAAAACATGCACGCAGTGCTGCCGCATCAACATCGAGATGACACAACTGCAACATATCTCTGGCTTTTTTTGTATTCAGATTTATATAGTGCGAACTCGACCCGAAGGTATTGGAGCATTTTACGTGAACTTCAGTTACATCACACGACGACACATTCATTTTTGGAAGGCACAGGGAGAGTAATTGATATGCCCAGAATCAAAGGGTGTTGAATTGACGCAGACACTCAAACCTGGTACCCCAGAGCCAAAAGTCTGCAGCTTTGACCATTACAAAACATCCTCTCACACATGACATCCAAAATCTCACCTGTGGAACACACTTAGAACGACACAGATAGACAGATGGACTCCTGAGGTGGCAGGTGCAGTCCTTTGCAGAAGCAGATGGCAGAAGGACACACCAATGGGTGACCTTTTAAAACTTTGTCCAGTCATAGCCAGTCGTTATAATATTACAAGGCTCATTTTTAATTTTTGTATTTAATAGAAAGAAAAACGTTGGAGTCTTTTTGTGAACTGACACGTTTGTATGCCGCTTCAATGAAACATAGTATCTACATCTGCTGTGTTCTGAGCAATAGCTCTAGTGTATTGCTGTTCCACTGTATTTCTTAGTAGGACTCTTAAGTAAAGGGTGATCAGATGTCCCGCATTTGCCTGCACAGTCCCGGGTTTTCCATGACTGTCCCGGCGACACTTATTACAAAAACAAATAAATGTTGACACTGGTCTGTGCAGTGTCCACATTTAGTCTTATTTCTATGTCGATGGTTGTCCCGGTTTTTAGGTCTCGGACTAGCGTACACTGCGCAGCAATGTCGCGCAGCCGAGATTACTTGAACCCGCCCCTCTTCTCCATTGGCTGGCATCCTTATCAGAGGCCAGCCACGGAGGAGAGGGGATTCGGGGGGTGTTTTTGACTTTCTTTCTGTTTCCTTTCTCTCCTCTTCCCATTGGCTGGAATTTTACCTTCCAGCCAATGGGAAGAGGAGAGAAAGAACCACGCCCCCGAATCCGAAAATGACAATGCTTTCTCCGAGGCATTTCTGCTTCGCCTCGGAGAAAGATGGTGGTGTCATGGCGTTGTCTGACCGGCCACGCAAGAGACAGAGACTCCCCCCGTGAGCCGGTAAGTTTTTGAGCGTCTGTTCCCTCATGCTTTCCGCCCCCCCCCTCTCGTTGTGCTTGCTTTCCGCCCACCCTCGTTGTGCTTGCTGTCCTGTCCACCCTTGTTGGTTGTGCTTGCTGTCCTGCCCCCCCCCTTGTTGCTTGTGCTTGCTGTCCTGTCCTGTACCCTCGTTGTTTGTGTTTGCTCCCCTGCCCCCTCGTTGCTTGTGCTTGCTCCCCTGCCTCCTCGTTGCTTGTGCTTGCTCCCCTGCCCTCTCCTTGCTTGTGCTTGCTCCCCTGCCCCCGTCATTGCTTGTGCTTGCTGTCCTGCCCCCCTCGTTGCTTGTGCTTGCTGTCCTGCCCCCTCGTTGCTTGTGTTTGCTGTCGTGGCCCCTCGTTGCTTGTTCTTGCTGTCCATCCCCCTTGTTGCTTGTGCTTGCTGTCATGCCCCCTCGTTGCGTGTGTTTGCTCCCCTGCCCCCTCGTTGCTTGTGCTTGCTGTCCTGCCCCCCCCCCTCGTTGCTTGTGCTTGCTGTCCTTCCACCCCCTCATTGGTTGTGCTTGCTGTCCTGCCCCCCCCCCTCGTTGGTTGTGCTTGCTGTCCTACCCCCCCCCTCGTTGCTTGTGCTTGCTGTCCTGCCCCCTCTTTGCTTGTGCTTGCTGTCCTGCCCCTCGTTGCTTGTGCTTGCTGTCCTGCCCCCCCTCTCGTTGGTTGTGCTTGGTAGTGACATGAAGAAGAATGTCATGTCAGGAAAGTGAAAGGCAATTTGGACTTTAACATAAAGGAATGCGAGTTCCAGTGCGGTAAAAAACAAGCCTGAGCACTGAATTAATATTGGTTGGGTTAGCTTATAGAAATTGGCTAATTTTGACCCCGTTATTCAATTGTCAACAAGGCTGTTTGGAAGAACAAATTTGTAGACGAAGTTAGAAATGCGTCATTTGCAACTGATATCCATCCGGAGGGGCATAGCGGAGAGAGGATTGATATGTTAGAATATAGATGGTTTAAATTTGTGCTTAAAGCAGATGTGCTTATAAAAAGTTGAACGTCACTACAAAGGCCTGTTTCTACTTGGGTGGGGGATCGAAAGAATTTGCATATTGCTCTGGACCCTGTCAGCAAGGAACAAGTTATGGTTGTGGATGGTGGTTTTGCTATAGCTGGGGCCATTTTGAGGACACTTCCTAATGTTTAAATAAAAGTATTGAAGGACTACAAGGATTTGAACATATTATTATTTTGCCCCCTTGTTCGGTGTGCTTGCTCCCCTGCCCCTCGTCGCTTGTGCTTGCTGTCCTGCCCCCCCCCCTCGTTGCTTGTGCTTGCTCTCCTGCCCCCTTGTTGCTTGTGCTTGCTGTCCTGCCCCCTCGTTGCTTATGCTTGCTGTCCTGCCCCCTTGTACATTGTACTTGCTCTCCTGCCCTGCTATTGGCATTGTAAATGACAATGCCATTTATTTATGTTTTAAAAACAAAAACATAAATACAAATAATGTCATGAGCAATGCCAATAGCTCTAACTTTAAGAATGCCGAGACCATTGCATTGTAAATGCTTGTTGTTTTGACAATCTGGTCACCCTACTCAAGTAAGAATCATCATTTGTTCTTATAGCCATTTTTAGATTAAGTTTCCTGTTATGTGTACTTTCGAATAAACCCGATATTTTCACTTTTTTTTGTTGCTTTAGTGTGTACCAAATTGTGGTGGAGGAGGAGCGCCCCCGCAGGATCAAGAAGACAACGGAGATACTGAAGTGTTACCCGGTGCCTATTCATTTCCAGAACGCGTCGATTCTGAACTCCCCCTACTACTTCGCGGCCGAGTTCCCGGCCAGGGAACTACTCATCCCCCAGCCCTTCAGCATCGGCGACAACCGCACCTACAGGGGCTACTGGAACAGCCCACTGCTGCCGCACAAGAGCTACAGCGTTTACTTCCAAGCCTCGAGCAGAGCCAACGGGGTGAGTCTCCTGACCGGCGCTCGCGCGCGGATGATTACATTAGAATCCTGTGTACTGCGGCCCAGGTCACCTGTTTTCCTTAACTGGCAAGCTAACAAGAAGTCCCTAAAAACTGTCAGGCCTGGTTACTTACTGGACTGAGAGAACATGGTGTCTACCCGAGAGGAATCATTATCCCTGACAAGTTGTTTTCTGAAGCATCAGGTTGCAGGGCGTGCAGAAGACTGGGAAATGTTGTTTCATTAGGAGATGTGTTCTGTCTGCACATCTTCGCGAGTACGAAGACACGGTGTCTTATTAGTGGGGCTTGCAGAAGCCTCCCCGGCTCTGCTCTAGTGATTACTTTTACCCATTCTTTTTAGAGTTTGGCTTTTAGCTCTTCAGGTTGAGTTTGTCGTTGCGCTGTAATAGGAACTATGAAAAGATTGTCCAGCCTGCTTTTCAGACAGCAGGATTTTATTTCATATTCTTCAGCCTTCCTGGGGTTGGCTTTTCCTGAAAATATTTCTTGAGCAGTGTTGGCCTGGTTTGTTGGCTATCTCTTCCCCACTTAGGAATGTTTCTGCTGTGTCAACACTGCTCTCACTTTTACATGGCAAATACTTTGTCTGCTTTGGTTTTTTAGATTATTGTTTGCCCTTTGATTAATATTTTGCCCTTTGATTAACAAACCACGTCTAGCTGAAATGTAACGAAAAAAACCCTGAGAACCTCGTATTATCCAATATTTTTCACTTAACGTTTGATCACGAGGTAATTTGCATGCTTGAATTTCGTATATTGGGGTTTACATTTTCGGCACTTGTCCTTAACGACAGGATTAACTGAAACACCAGGAGGCTGCTACGGTTTGGACGTTCACTGCTAATAGATGGGCATGCGCCCTTAAATATATTTGCCAGACACTTCTGCTGAAAACTAAATCGAGTTACTGATAAAATATTATTTGTGGTACATGTTTCTGTTTTAGATAACACACCAACAATATGTTGTTCTTTGTTTTAAACAGGAAATCAAAATTGACTGTGTCAGGATTGCCACAAAAGGTACAGTATGTTAACAGTCCAACTTATTTAATATTATAGTAATTTTATTTATGTAGTCATAATTAAAGTGTAGTATTCTTTGCAAAGCATTTACCCTCTTATTTTTTACAATTAAAAAGCTGATCTATAATTTTTACAAATAGTTAAAATGTACTGTATACTGTTTTTTTTTAATTAATCAACACTTTGAGAAGAAATCTTGCGTGAGTGATACCTACATTAGGCAAACCGTAAGATGGTTGTGAGTATCAGAAGCGCATAGGACCCTTTCTTGTATGCTCACCATACCAATGTGGTTTATTTGAGAATATGTAAAGAACTGGCTAATATATTCTAAGCTGGAGGAACAAGACTCTGAAAAACGACTAAGAGGCACTGTTGCAGCATTACTTATGACATCCCATCAGTTGGTGAGCACAACTTTGCCTGGACCCCTCCCCGCCGACCTCTGGACAAGAAAATGTGCGCTCTGCAGAGAAAAAGGATTTTGGGAGGAGGGGGTTTAACGTACCTGATGGTCCCATAGCCTAGGTAAGTAAAGACAGGATTGGAGCTTAAGTCTCCAGTGGGTTGGACCGGACCCTAATGAAACCGGTAGGATTGAGTGGACTAGGACCCGAAGGCTGGTCATAAACTGATTAAAGCCTTCAGAGAACAACGCTAGAGAGAAGAAACATACGGTCCAAGAACCATGAGAAGAGGATTGCAGAGACAATTGGAAATACAGTGCAGAGGAGTGGCAGACTCCTAAAAATTATGTTTTGTATGCTCTTTGGAATATGGAACAAACTAAGGCATTTAACAGTTATTGTCACACAACCTCAGAAGAAGAGCAGTCCATATTGAAGAATAGGGCTAAAGTGAAACTGTATATAAGGCACTGAGGTTCAGAAAATACCTGCACCCTCAGATAATACTAAGTTGTTGATAAAAAAAGGCAAATAAGCAACAGGACTAAGCTGTGGAAATTGCAGTAAAAAATAACTCAGGAGAACAAGCCTTATAATCTGCATTCATATAAAAGCAGATGCAAAGGACCTTAGTTACTCCAGGAGATAAGCAAGGACTGCATACCTGGTTCTGCAAAGCGAGTATTTGCAGCGAGTCTTTACTTGGGCCAACATATTTTTCCTGCCCATTTCTCAAACACTTACCCCCGTGGCTGACATGTATTGCTACATCTTTCACATTAGGCCAGTTCATGAATCATCACATTAAACTTAAAAAGCAAGGAAGCAAGATTGACCAAACCCTCCTTTATCCTGATGAGAACCTCTGACTCACTCAGAAAGGCTGAAACATGAACTCTTAACTGAGTCACTTATGCACAAATTGGAATGTAAATATTTTTTCTTTTGCAATATATTTCTACACTAAGCCATTCATATGCTAAGTTAATAAGAATTGTTCCCTTTCCAGGAAAGCCTGGGACCGATTTAGATCATGAACACAAGGGCAATTAAATGCATGAAATTATATTCACTGTTTTTTCAATATATTTGTGTGATTAGGAGCCACCTTCTGTGAATAATAAGTAGCGCGATATTTGTACTTGAAAAATCTTGCCAAGGTTTAAATTGAAGGGTATGATTTCAGAGTTTGAGGAAATAATACATAACTTCAAACTTGAAGGGCAAAACTGGATCAAACACAAGAACTAACTTAAAGCACGTTGTCGCTAGAGCAGTTGATAAAGGAGAACAATCCCCAACTTCCTGTCAAGTGGAAGTGAGACTTGCCATTGATTTACAGATGTATTTATTGATAAAGAAATACTTAAGATTGACAAAAAGGTATAGGACCCACAAGACCTACAAAGTTGTGTTGTATTTACACCTTAAGATCTTTGACAGAGCTTGCCAGGCACCACTCTTAATGTGCTTCTCTCTGCACCTCACTGCTTTGGAACTTTGAGTCACCTCAACGGTTGAGTCCCTAAACCTTCAACAGTTGAATTGAGAGGTGTTACAGTAATTCCGATCTTCAAAAAAGAGGGTGCCCATCTCTTTTGCATTTGAAGAACTGTGATCACTTAGCTACTTGACAGCCAAGGCTGCCTACTACTCAGTGTGATAGAGAGTCTTCAGGGGAGGATCATTTCAGAATCCAACATAGAGATACACAGAAAATCAATACTTCATTTGATTACGTCAATGTTAAATTATATAAACAAGCCAAAACCTACATTTTAGGACATATGTTTATAAATTAACACAGACCTTTAAAAATAGTACAGTGCTAAATTACTCTTCTTACTGTAGCGTAAACTTTCTAAGTCGACCTAATAGATGATATTATGTGGTATATTGCACAATGCTGGGACCTCCCTAGATTAAAAATGTAAAGTTTTAATTCCCAGTATATGGTATAGGTAGTATCAACGTTTAGCTCTTTTTTTGTGCAACAACACTTTTATAAGTTTGGGTAAATGACATTTTTCAAAAGGTACAACTGTTTTTTTTCCAGATTATATACATACATTGCATTATTTAACATACAACATGGCCAGGCTTCCTCTGCCTGTTTAAATGCTTATCTCGAACAAGTCTTCTCTTAACACCATGTTTTATAAGAGCTTGCACGTGAAAAATCTGTGGCAGAAGGAACCTTTTACCTATAAATCAAAATAGCAGCAAATTGTGAGGTGACGGTTTTAAGTTTTCTACATTTTAAAAATATTTTTTTTGAACAAACATGGCACAAGACTGCTTTAGATTGCAGCCAACAAAAAATCATGCCCCTCCGAAGTTAACTCATGAAAACAATGTCATCGTTGTCTTCTCATTAAAATAAGCATCTCACTTATAAAATTTGCAGAAAAATTGGAACAATTTGGAATTAAGATGTTTCTCTGGAAGCATATATTCAAACTTTGTATAGCTGCATTACTGTTTACCTTTTTACTACAAAAACATATTACTTGGAAAGGCTTAAACTGAAGTCAGTGTTTTCAATACGAGGGAGAGTGCTTTTTTTTCCTCACCGTATTTATACCAAATATTAAAATGTGGTGAGAAATATTTTAAACCCATGGTCATTTTTAGGTCGTGCATGCTCTCTTGCTTACGAGACTCTTGTGTTTATTAATGGGTTTCGAACACGGCCATTGCTTACATTCATAGGGATTTGACACTCTTCTTTGCTGCTTTCTAATTATGCAGCGCTTGCCATGCATCACTTCCTTTTCTTTGAGCGGGGCATGGAACATGTACAGATTAAGTCAGTTTGATTAGTGTCCTTCTGCTGGCCATCCACCACTCATCCTGCGATTCAGGTACTATTTTGAATTGCCCATGCTTTTTTAGAGAGAAGGGGTAAATAGTAGCCCACTATAAATAGACCGGTTTTACTTTGCACCCCTGATACAGTGGACAGGTTCTGTTGCCATTCTATTGGGAAAAAAACTGCTTGACAAGCACCCAAGAATACGTGAGTTAGTCATTAAAATGCAGCCACTTCCTAAACCTGGCCCTTGTGATATCTTTCTTAGAATGCTAGGTACACAACCAGTTCACACACAACCTGACATGACACCAATGACACACTACAGGCAGGCTTCACACAGAACGTACACTTTACGAGTAGCAAATTTATGCTTACCATGTTCTTTCCGTTTTTACTTTTGAAGGTTTCACAAAAATCTCTGGTATACAACTTAGATGTAAGAAAAGCGTGCCACGAAAATATATGATTTGTGTCCTTTTTCCCTTCCATCCCACAAATGAAATCATTAATTTTAGTACTAATTGTAAGTCTGCAAATTGGGCCTGGAATCAATTGGGAAGGTTTGTTCAAGAACAATTATTATTTCTTAGACGTTGTTCATTACATCCCACTGAGAGCCCACTTCCTTTGCCTGTGTATGCCCATGCCCCCACCACATAACCCTGAAGGTCCAACTCAGGAAAATCTGCAATGCTGGACACATTTTCACATTCATAAGATGTGGATGTCTTTAGAAAATCATTCTCTTAAGCAGGATCTGCCATTTTTGCCCACATATGGTACTTTCTGAGCACCCACAGGGGCGCCAGTTGTATAACAAGCATTGGCAAAGCCAATAGGTCTCGCTTGTTGGTGAGCTATTGGCTATGGCAATTGGGTGGAGGTGAACAATGGGATGGTGTGAAAAAGTTATACGAAGCGGCCAGCGCTGGTTGCTTCATATCGCTTTTCAAGGTTGAGCCTGCATGAGCATGCACTCTCACTTGCAAGACCCTTGTGTTCAATAATGAGCTTGGAACCCTACCATTGCTTACCATTTGTTGGCATCATTGTCGTTCACCTCAACAAGACTGCCAAAGCCAATAGCACGCCCATAGATGAGACCTATTGGTGTTGCCAATGTTTGTTTAACAAGTGGGCAGAAAGGCAAAATCACAAACCGCTATTTATGACTTGTGGTTACTCTAATTCTAACTAAGGGAGCAAGGGATTGAGGCAAAGCCATTTTAGTTCAGCATTGTTTCACTGGAGGGAATGTTATAGGTGAAAAAAGTGCTCTATCTAAACTGTGGGTATGACAGGAACAGGTCATGAACCTATACCTATATATATATTTCGATATACACAAACATAACACTGTATTCTGCCTATTTTCCTACCTGCTGCAGCATTGTAGCACCTTATCACCACACTGCCTCAAGCTTTGCCATTTTTCTGTCTCAAATGTTATAAATGTTGATGCATATGAGATATAGTCCTAGTCACCTCCCGTCTAGCCTCTCCAGAAGACATTTTTGTGGTTTCAGCAATGACTGAACCTTCCACGAATGATGCGTGGGTTTACATCTAATTTATGTTCTATTGGCTCAGTTCACATGTCAGAAGATGACAGCTACCTCTGTTTAAGGGGGAAAAAAGCATTCACATGTGCAAACCACCAATCATGATTCGTAGAAATCCACATATTCCTGCCTACCTAGTAAGGGCTAAGAGCAAGAAACCCGAAACAGAGATGAGTTTGAGAGGGCTTATGGAATGGTTGGTGTTGATAATTTCTTAAGTGTAAGTAACTGAGTCTGATGTTAAGGTGTAAATGTCGCTCATCCGTGTGACAGAATAAGCCACCATCTTTGCCAGCAAAATGACAGGAACCTAAACTGCTGGGCAGTGATACCTACATTCTTTTTTAATAGGACTTGTTATTGATTATTAAGTGGGCACAGCTATAAACCTACACTTGCGCATTGATACCTCAACATATGAACTACAACGTGGACACAGCTGTTTAAGTGGTGATGGGTCCTGCTTTGTTGCAGATTTTTTTTTAAATATACAGTACCTTCGTTTATAATTTGTAGTCCAGTACTTTAGCACTGGTTAGATTAAATTGGCGCAGACTCACTATAGTCCGGTAAATAAAAAATATAATTTTTGTTAAAGGAGTGTGTTTGCCCAATGTTCAGCCAGGACCTCCCATTGCTGCCTGGTTTCTGATCACTACAGGGGCATTTGTGACTACTAGCGATGGCCGCCGACTACCTGCAGCAGTGAAGAGATTTGGTGGGGGCGTGAAATTGTAACTGCGTAGATGTGTTTGTAGGCCGTGTCTCCTGTTGACAATTAGTCTTGGAATGAGGTGGCAAAAAGCAGTCTGTCAGAACCGGTAAAATTACCTCAAATAACGTGTTTGTTTAGTTTACGTTTGATGTCTAGATGCATTTACATAATTATGACCCTAAAGCTTTGGTCGCCTGTCTCTTCTACTCTCAAGACTTGCAGCTAAAGTAACTTCGCCCGCTGGTGAAAGCATAAATGTCATAACCAGTGACTGTGAATATATAAAGACTTACATTTGTGAACAGTGTAGCGCTCTAGTGTTTCGCGGGTCTCGGCTGAGACCCGGAAACACCTCCACACATTGTAGCACCTTCTGGCCAGGCGTGGCCAGAAGGATATAAATAAAAGTCCGGAGGTCGCTCGTGGCTTCCGGTCCAAGAGACTGAGCTGGTGGTCTGTCGTGTATTATTTGTTGTCCCGAGTGTATAGGCCCCCAAGCAGTGCATGTGTGACCCTTCCTCCCTTACACTGGCGACGAAGGTGGTGAGCGATCGCCATTTCGTGAACCCCTGGAGTGGAGTGGTGAGGTGTCACGACCGGCGCCGTTGTGTCTGAGCGGCTGCTGGTTTGCACACGGAGCCGAAGAGGGACAGCGGTACCTGTTGCAGTGGCAGCCGTGTCGTCTACGGTGGCCGGTAAGCAGCGTGAGCTGAGCTACGTGTGGGACCGGCAGGCGGACTGCCCCGTTGATGCGGGTGCTGCAGCGGCCGACCGCCGAAGTGTGCAGGAGGCCCAGCGGTGGAGCAGTGTCGGTGCGCATGCGCTGTACTCGCGAATCCAGCCCCGAGGTCGGAGACACGTGGAGAGGCCCGACCCGCTGCGTGTGAGCCGCGGCTCCAGGGACAGAGGCGCCTGAGTGCGCAGTGGCAGCGTGTGTAGCCGGCGTGCTACGGAACAGCTGGGGAAGGTTGCAAGAAAATAAAAAAAGAAAAGATAGACTATACGTCCTAACCGGAGAGGTGGATAAAGTGAACTGTATAGAGAGACACTGTTAAATTGAGCACAAGGCAAGCAGCAGAAGAAAGTCACTGCATAGAAGTAGGGCCACAACAACAACCATGTCGGTGGTCCAGGGCTCTGCGGCACAAGGGGGCACACAACAAGTGGCAGCCCCAGCACAAGTAGTGGGACCGGCCGGGCCGGCAGCCATGCCCATTGTCCAACAGTCTCCACACTCACAAATCAACCCTATTCCGCCGTTCAGTGCGCTGATCGACCCAGGGACAGCAGCGCCCAGGTGGGCAATGGGGCTCAGCAGGTTGAACAATTACTTCACCTCCACCAGGGAAAAGGACAACGAGGTGAAAAGATCGTTGTTGTTGCATTTTGGTGGGAATGAGCTATACAAGCTGTTCACGCACTTACCTGACACCGGGGTGGCAACGGACTATGATGCAGCCGTAGAAGCGTTAAATGCGCACTTTGACCCCCAACTAAATCCCCACTGTGAGCGGTTCAAGTTTCGACAGTCACGGCAAAGGGAAGGTGAAACCATGGACGCTTTCCATGCGCGGTTGAGGGAGCTGATCAGCACATGTCCGGATGACGATCAGACAAAAGAGGTAACGGCGCAATTAATTCAGGGCTGCAAGAACAAACATCTCAGGACACTAATATTGAGGCAGCCAAAGATAACGTTAGATGAAATACTCATGTTAGCCAGGTCCCATGAACTGTCTGATGCAAGAGCCACAGCAATGGAAGCGGCTATGAACCCAACAACGAGTCCCGAAGTCACCGTCAAGACAGAAAGGTGGACGCTGTGCGGAGCGGCAGCCGAGGAGGAAGAGTAAGATGGCCGACCAGGACGCCACGCCGCACGCCATGTGGTAACTGCGGGTATGAGGAGCACAACCAAGATGGCTGCCCAGCGCGTGGCAAGGCATGTGCCAAGTGCTGAGGATTAAACCATTTCGCCAGCGTCTGCAGAAGCAACTCCCGAGGAAGTGGTCTAGGACAAGGGGCAGCAGGAAGGAAAATACCCACGAGAGCGATCAGACAGCTGAACCTGGAAGAAACGCACCATACGAAAGGAGCGAGGACACAGAGCCGACACCCACAGAGGTTGGATGATTCATCAACGGACGATGAAGATGAATGCTATTATGTCTCGTTTGTAAGCGAGCTCAAGAGGAGACGGAGACCGCAGCCGAAATGTCAGATTCAAATAGATGGATCCACGGTAACTGGGGTTATAGACACAGGAGCCACAATCAATGTAATGGGCATTCAGCATTACAAGGCATTGCAACCGAGGCCACAACTAGTACCATCGAAGGCTCGAATCCTAACGTATGGTAGCAAAACACCCTTGCCGCTGCGTGGAAAAATGACGGTGCAAGTGAGAGCAGAAGATCAGGAACTAACTATCACGTTATCGATAGAGAGGCAGACCTGCTGATTGGAAGTCACACGGCTGAGGACCTTAAGCTAATAGCGTTTGCTAATGCAGTCAAGGCGCTTCACACAGAAGAGCTCCTACAAATGTTCCCGTCACTGTTCCAAGGGCTAGGGACCATCAGAAGGCCGCCAGTCAAACTACATATCGACAAAGCAATCCAGCCTGTCGCGCTGAGACATCGGCGGATTCCATTTCACCTTCGGTCAGCAGTTGAGCAGGAGTTACGGAAACTAGAGGAGCAAGGTGTGATAGAAAAGGTGACAGGGCCGACGCCATGGGTATCCCCGATGGTGATTGCCAAGAAGCCCAAGCAGCCAGGCCAAATACGAATATGTATTGACATGAGGATGCCCAATAAGGCGATCAAGAGGGAGAGACATCTCACGCCCACGGTCAATGATATTTTAACATACCTGAATGGAGCCCAGTGGTTCTCCAAACTGGACTTAAATGCAGGTTACCATCAGATGAAGTTGGCCGAGGAGAGCCGCTATATAACGACATTCTCCACGCACCTAGGTTTACGGAGATATAAGAGACTGAATTTCGGAATAACGTCCGCCGCAGAAATTTTCCAGAACACAATTAAAGAGATCTTATCAGGACTGCCTGGAGTACTAAATGTCAGCGATGACATATTGATCCACGCAAAGACTAGTGAGGAGCATCACCGAAGACTTAAAGCAACACTAAGGAGGTTGGCAGAGTTTGGAGTCACACTCCATAGAGAGAAATGCCAGTTCTTCAAACAGACAATAGAATTCTTCGGGTACGTGTTTGACTCAGAAGGGGTCAGAGTAGATCCCCGTAAGTCGTCGGCCATCAAGGGTGCTCCAGCCCCGACTACGGGGTCGGAGGTGCGAAGCTTTATGGGGATGGCACAGTACTGTGCATGGTTCATACCCCAATTGGCAACCATAGCAGAACCCCTGAGGAACCTAACGAAGAAAGAAAGTCCTTGGCAGTGGTTCCAGGTGGAAGCGGAGGCGTTTGACAAGGTGAAGACAGCATTGCTAGACAGCACGACAATGGTTTATTTTGACACCTCGAGACAGACTGAGATACTGATGGACGCTAGTCCGGTGGGCCTAGGGGCACTCCTGACCCAGGAGGCAAAACCAGGAGTGTGGGTGCCTTTGGCGTTTGCAAGTAAAGCCCTTACTGCCACAGAGGCCAGATACTCCCAGATTGAGAGGGAGGCATTAGCGGTGAAGTGGGCCTGTAATCACTTCCATTTTTACATAACAGGCCATCCGTTCCGTATGATCACGGATCATCAGCCACTAGTGCCACTGTTCAAGGGCACAGCTCCGCATCCCCCGCCGCGGATTGAGAGGTGGGCCATCCAAGTCCAACACTACCAAATGGACCTTGTCTACAGACCCGGAGCGAAAAACCTGGCGGATTTCCTGTCTAGACATCCCCCTAGTGACTCAGATGCCGGGATGGAGCAGGAGGTGTCATTGGAGGAGTTCGTGGACATGGTTTCCCAACTGTCCTGCCCTCAGGTATTATCAGCAGATGTTATCGTGGCCCAATGACAACGATGCAGTATTAAGGAGGGTGAAGGACGCCATAGAGGCGGGGTCTTGGGAGAATTTCCTGCTCAATGTCAGCGGCTGGAATGACGCGGACCGCACAAGGCTATTACAGTTTTGGAAGACACACAATGAGTTCAGTCGTGCCGGAAATGGACTAATACTGCGAGGGTCGCGAGTGGTGATCCCGGCCAGCCTGCAAGATCAAGCGACGGCGTTAGCTCATGAAGGACATCAGGGGACGAGGAGAATGAAAGCGCGGATGAGGGAAAAAGTATGGTTCCCCAACATGGAGGAGAAGGTTCACATGATAGTCCGAAACTGCCGAGCATGCCAGCTCACTAGCCCCCCGGAAGCGCCGGCACCCATCATCACCGAGGACCCATGGACCTGGCTCAGCCTGGATTTTGGCAGCTTCCCAGATGGGAGAGTGACATTGGTTTTGGTAGACAGCTATACCAAATATCCCGTAGTGGAGGTAGCCCCCTCTACCAGTTTCACAAATATACAACCTATACTCAGCAAAGTATTTGCGATGTTCGGAATTCCCCAGTTGATTAAAACGGACAATGGACCACCATTCCAAGGTGGTGAATTCAGAGAGTTCCTGCACAGCCTGGGAATCACGCATCGGTGGATCACACCGCAATGGCCACAGGCAAATGGGGAAGCCAAGAGATTTATGAGGACTGTCAACAAAACACTGAGAATTGCCATGGCCGAAGGGGAGAACCCGGAAAAAGCACTCCAGCACTTCCTAAGAGAATACCGAAGCACTCCACACAGCACCACGCAAAGATCACCGTGGGCGTTGATGTTTGCAGGACCTCAGCGAGATCTACTGCCAATGGCAGATGACTGGGCACCTCAACCATATGTGCTAGCGGCCACCCAGGAAAGGCGAAAGAAGACCAATACCAAGGCAAGCCAGCGGAGGAGAGCAAAAGAGAGGCAGCTAGAGCTCGGGGACGCCGTGTTGATACGAACACGAAGACCGGACGGAAAGTTCCGGACCCCATATGAACCTGAGCCATGGACAATTAAAGCGACCAAAGGCACTGCGGTGACTGTCCACAGAAATGGAGAAGAAGTCACCAGGAACATATCGTGGTTCAAACGTATCCCTTCGGAAGAAACATCTACTGGGGCTGGCACCAGATTAAACACGGAAGAGATGCACCAAGTCGACACCACTGAGAATCCAGACGTGGATGGTGTGCCGGAGGGCGCGCCATTTTCCCCAGCAATGAGAGAAACTGAACCGGCATCGGGTCGAGGTCAAGGTCATCACAACTTACAGCCGAATCCTCGACCGAGTCAAAGGCTGGCCGATTTCGCATGGTGACTGTGTGCAAAGATCCCTGAACGTTTACCAACTTGGGAAGGGATGTAGCGCTCCAGTGTTTCGCGGGTCTCGGCTGAGACCCGGAAACACCTCCACACATTGTAGCACCTTCTGGCCAGGCGTGGCCAGAAGGATATAAATAAAAGTCCGGAGGTCGCTCGTGGCTTCCGGTCCAAGAGACTGAGCTGGTGGTCTGTCGTGTATTATTTGTTGTCCCGAGTGTATAGGCCCCCAAGCAGTGCATGTGTGACCCTTCCTCCCTTACAAACAGAACTGACGCACTTAGAAGATACTATGACTTCTTCTAATGAGTGTTTACGGAAACTCTTAAAAGCTGAGTTGAGGTGATGCCAGAATGCCTCAATTTTATGACTCTACCGCTGCATTATAAAGAGTAAAACGCCGACAGTGAGATGTGGGTATCTGAAGAAAAGTCCTGTCTTTTCACTTGCTCTGACATTGAGCAGCCGGCTCTCATATGCACGACGTGGAACACACTGATTTGTGCTCTTCACACAGGCTTTGCCATACACATGCCATGATTCAGCTCCTCTGTGAATATATGGTACTCAGTCAAACAATCTCACCAGGACCTCTTACATAGTCCTTCCACGCGGCTCTGACAGGCCCATCTTTACAACTGGAAGACATGGGGGGAGTCTGCATGCAAGTCCTTTTAAAAGCACTCCACTTGTAACCCTAGCTAAACCATAATATGCCAAACTTAATGCGGAAGCTTCACCAGTTAAATTGTAAATTGTAAATTGATACTTGTATAGCGCACTACTAACCCGCAAGGGTCTCAAGGCGCTTGTACGAATACCTCTGTGGAACCCATCCTGGCTTTCCCTGTGAGGCGTCCACTCCTGGGCACCCCCAAGGTGGAGGCCAGGCATCCTTAGCGTTGTGGGGGCCGTTGTGGAAATTAAGCTAGCTATTGCCCAGAGTTGCAGAGTGGGACTCCATGATTGGAATAGGCACCGAGGCGAGAATTATCAGGTCCGTGGAATTTTGAGCCCAAGACCCGCCGAGGCGGGGAATTGAACCCTGGTCCCGGGCTAGACCTCTGCATCAGGGTCTGCTGCTCTAATCATTGAGTCACACTTCTCCAATCACTTCTTCAATTCAAGTCGTTCTCAAATCGCTCCATATTTAACATAAAGCATAGTTAACTTCACCAGGTGTAGCATTTTGTGACACAGTTAATAGTGGTCTCCGAGCCACCGATGACTTAGCCAGTTAAGCTCTCGCTGTTCACATCTGTTGGGACACCTTTAAAGCTGACAAGTACTCCCTAAGCCGATCATCTTTTCTGAGGTCGATAAATTGAGTGCCATTATGTTGGGTAAATGTAGAATGTTATTTACGGCGTTTAGAAATGTGTTGAATGAAACCCTTTACAAAAGCTATTCACAATTGCCATTTTCGGTAGAGCACTTGACAGTCAGGCTAACGTGACTTTAAAATTATTTTATGGATTAAATCTTTTTATTGATTTATAACTGCAGCAAGCACTGTCAACATCATATAGCATGCAAACCCAACTGGGCCAGATTCCATAATCGAAAGCATATAGGCTAGCAAGAGTTAGTATGTTGGCTAGCGGGGGGTCAGTGGATAGGGGTGGAATACACCAGTTCAAGTTCAAAAATTTGTATAGCGCACTACTCACCCAGAGGGTCTCAAGGCGCTTGTGGGAGGGGGGGTACTTTACTTATCGAATATCCAAGTTTTAAGTTGCTTTCTGAAGGAGAGGTGGTTCTGTGTAAGGCGGAGGTGGGTGGGGAGAGAATTCCAGGTTTTGGCCTCTAAGTAGGAGAAGGATCTTCCCCCCATGGTGGATCTATGGATGCGTGGAATTGTGGCGAGGGCTTAATTGGACGATCGTAGTTGGCGGGTGGGGGTGTAAAAGGACAGGCGCCTGTTGAGGCATTCGGGTCCTAGGTTGTAGAGGGCTTTGTGTACGTGGGTGAGGAGTCGGAACGTTATCCTCTTGTTGACGGGGAGCCAGTGGAGGTCTTTCAGGTGACCGGAAATGTGAGCTTGGAGAGGGATGTCTAGTATGAGTCTGGCTGAGGCGTTTTGGATGCGTTGGAGTTTTTTCTGTAGTTTGGCTGTGGTTCCGGCGTAAAGGGTGTTTCCGTAATCGTCGGCTACTGACCAGTGCGTGGGTGACCGTTTTTCGGTGGTGATCCAACGGAATATTTTTTTGAGCATGCGTAGGATGTTGAAGCATGATGATGAGACGGCGTAGACTTGTCTGGTCATCGAGAGGGAGGAGTCCAGGATGAAGCCCAGGTTACGTGCGTGGTCCGATGGTATGGGTGCCGTTCCCAGGGCCGGTGGCCACCATGAGTCGTCCCAAGCAGAGGGGGATGAGCCTAAGATTAGGACTTCCGTTTTGTCCGAGTTCAGTTTTAAACGGCTGTTCTTCATCCACTCGGCTACATCTTTCATTCCTTCGTGTAAGTTGGTTTTGGCGGTGTTTGGGTCTTTGGTGAGGGAGAGGATCAGCTGGGTGTCGTCTGCGTAGGAGATGATGTTGAGGTTGTGTTGGCGCGCGATGGATGCGAGGGGCCTCATGTATACGTTGAAGAGGGTGGGACTGAGTGAAGATCCTTGTGGTACGCCGCAGATGACTTCAGTGGGCTCCGATCTGAAAGGGGGGAGGCGGACTCTCTGGGTTCTTCCGGCGAGGAACGATATGATCCAGTCCAATGCTTTTCCTTGTACTCCGACGTTGTTGAGGCGTTGTATGAGGGTGCTATGACAGACTGTGTCGAAGGCTGCGGAGAGGTCAAGTAGGATGAGGGCAACTGTTTCTCCGTTGTCCAGTAGTGTTCGAATGTTGTCTGTTGCTGCGATGAGGGCGGTTTTGGTGCTGTTTGGCTCGGAAGCTGGACTGTGAGGGGTCGAGGGATTTGTTGGATTCGAGGAAGGCGGCCAGCTGACTGTTGGCGGCTTTCTCAATAACTTTGGCAGGGAATGGGAGGAGCGAGATGGTGCGGTAGTTCTTAAGTTCAGTGGGGTCTGCTGTGGGTTTCTTCAGAAGGGCGCTGAGTTCGGCATGTTTCCAGCTTTCCGGGAAGGTAGCGGATTTGAGGGAGCAGTTGATGACGTCTCGGAGATGGGGTGCGATGATGGAGTCTGCTTTGTTGAAAATGTGGTGGGGACATGGGTCGGTTGGCGATCCTGAGTGGATGGAGTTCATCAGGTGGATGGTGTCTTCAGTGGTGATTGGGTTCCAGGCGCAAAGGTTGTTAGAGGGGGGTTTTGGTTCGGAGGTGGGTGGAGTGGACTGCTCTCCGGGCTGGTTTTCAAAGCTGTTATGTTTGTCGGCGATTTTGTTGTGGATGAATGAGGCTAGGGAGTCGCAGAGGTCTTGGGATGGAGTGATGTCGTTGGTGCCGGCGGTGGGGTTGGTAAATTCTTTGACGATGTTGAAAAGTTCCTTGCTGTTGTGGGCGTTGTTGTCAGGTCGATCCTTGAATGCTGATTTCTTGGTGGATCGGATCAGTTGGTGGTGTTTGCGGGTGGCGTTCTTGAAGGTGGTCAGGTTGTCAGTGGTTGGGTTTTTTCTCCAGGCTTTCTCGAGGGTACGACATAACTTCTTGGATGTCTTAATGTCATCGTTGAACCAGGGAGCTTTTTTGCTACTTTGCTTGATTTGATGGTTTTTCAAGGGTGCTAGTTCATCGGCGCTGTGGGTGATCCATTGTGTGAGGTTGATGGCTGCTTGGTTTGGGTCCGATGATTTGGCAGGAGGGTTTTGCTGAAGCGAAGTGAAGAGCTGGTCGGTGGTAATTTTGTTCCAGTTTCTTTGGGGGATTGGTTGTGGGAGGTTGTGGGTCGTGGTCTTTTTGTAGTTGAAGTGAACGCAGCTGTGGTGCGTCCAGTGGAGAGCTGTGGTGTAGTTGAAGGAGATGTGCTTGGTAGAGGTGAAGATTGGGTCGAGCGTGTGTCCGGCATAGTGGGTGGGGGTATCAACAAGTTGTTTGAGTCCGAGATTGGCCAGGTTGTCCAGTAGGGTGGTGGTGTTGCTGTTGTTTTTCTTTCCCAGGTGGAAGTTGAGGTCTCCCAGTAGAATGTAGTCCTCGGAGGGGAGGGCGTGTGAGCTGATGAAGTCAGTGATGTCTTCCCTGAATTGTGTGCGGGGTCCTGGTGGTCAGTAGATGAGGGAGCCTCTGAGTGTGGTCTTGGGGTCGGTGTGGATCTGGAAGTGAAGGTGTTCGGCGGCTGCGAGGTTATAGTCTGAGCTGGTCGTGATGCGGATGGAGTTCTTATGGACGATGGCGATGCCTCCTCCTATTTGGATGGTGCGGTCCTTTCGGATGATCTTGTAGCCGTCCGGGATGGCTATGGCGATGTCGGGAGCTGATGAGGCGTTCATCCAGGTTTCTGTAAGAAAGGCGACGTCCGGCGATGTGGTGTCGAGTAGGTTCCAAAGTTCAATGGCGTGTCTGTGGACCGAGCGGGTGTTGAGTAGGATGCACTTCAGGTGGTTAGTGTCGGAGCTCTGTTTGGAGTCTGTGGATTTGGTGTGGGTCCTGATGCAGTCGAACTTGCAGGAGTGGCAGGTGAAGGGTCCATGGGTGTGTCCTGGGGCGGCTTGGTAGCAGTCTTGGAGACGGCCGGGGTTGAGTGCTGAGAGGGATGCGGCATCATATGTTATGCGGGTGGAGTGGGATTTGCGAGGACCAGGGGGTCTGGCGCTGGGCGCGGTCCAGGCGCGGACGGGCGTAGACGGGCTTACCTTTGGTGCACCTTCGGCACGCATGGGGCGCGACCGCAGCGCGTGATCGCTGCACGCAGATGCATCTGTCATAAGTGGATAGTCGAGGGGGCGGAGCGAGGGAGGAGCAGCTGGGAGGCGGGAGCGGGGTGGAGAGCCGGGCTGGGAGGCACAACAACAACAACAAAATGCAAGCCAAAAGCCAAGCAGGACGAGATTGGGGCACAAGCTTATTAATGGCAATCAAATGGGCAGTGGCACCGGCACAATCCGACACAGATAAGTTAATCAGGCAAAGGCAGCAATGCACAATACTATCTTAATTAATGCGCTGTAAGCAGTATAGCGCTACGAAATAAATCGAATCAGGCACAAATTATTTCTGGAGCAATGCGCTAATGATTTTAAAGGTCAAACAGCTGTCTAGCACAATGGCGCTACAATACCAATTTCTCAGCTGGGAGCAGCGTGGGGAGCGACCGCTTCTGAGGGCCGGCCGCGTAAGGTAACCCCCTTCCCACCTTAAGCAATTACCAGTAGATTTATGCGCCTAGTGGGGAAAACCAAGATAGAGGCACTCGATGTGCTCTATGGAAAGTATGGATAGTGTTGCTCCAAACAAGTAAACATTATAAAGAAAAACACTAAAATTATTTTAAAGTGCATATTCAGTGATACAATAGAAATTTGGCAAGGCTTAGCTTAACCTCTGTTCCTCTGATAATACAATATGTGTGTTGCGTACGTTACACCTGATGAGGGTTGTTTAAATCCATATGATTGATAAAAAGTACTGTGACCATCAGTAATCATTTCCTGAAATAAATATAATTAATATCTTCTAAATACTGTAAACTGTTGAACATTAAATGCCTGTGTCAGTAGTTTGCACTGTCCAGATTGCACCGGGTTCAAGCTGCACTGTCCCACTATTGCTAATGGCAGTGACTGGACTAGTGTTACATTACGGTACTACTAGAGAGCTGCCTGGGGAGGCATCAGTAAGGGGAGTCCAGTTTTCGCTGTTAGTATCAAATCAAATATAGCCCCAGAGCCAATAAGGAATGAGCAAAATAATACTCTGCCTATGACACTACTAAAATCTTGGCCGGGACCCTGGCTAGTGCCGCAGTCTGCCTTGACGGAGGGATAATCTTTTACTCTCGGTGGAATCTGAAAGATCTGTGGCCATCAAAGAAACATTTAAGCCCGGAAACATTCTGACTTACAGACTAGAGATTCCCCAGGTGATCCAAGGAAGAGGTGGTGAAGGACTGGGTTCTTTTGGACCCAGCGGTGCCAGGGCACAACACCTGAAACCTTCGTGGGTAACCTGCTCCGGCGTACAAGTCACAGAGACACGGGACACTTCCTTCGGCGTCAAAGATTCAAGGTTTATTTGCTGCAGGGAACACAGAAGTCACAGGAAGTACATCGAGTGTAGTTCGGGGAGACTGCTTCAAATTGGTTCTGTGGATCGCTCCTTTTATACAGTTTTTACCCATAGGATAACATGTTACACAAAAGTTTACAACCCGGTTCCCACCATTATCCCCCAGAGGGGTCGCTTTGGTCACTTTGAAACACACAAGGTCCGGAACATAAGTGCGGAAACATTTGGCGGTTCCCAACTGTAAAAACCCATCTTCCCACCATTAGCAAATTCCAATCAGCAGTAAAGTAGATCGAAATAGGAACAAAGACAGGTGCAGAGGAAGACGGAAACAGTGGGGAGATCGGAAAGGGTGTAAAAGGGGAGGTATCGGGAAGCACGAGATACAGGCATCAAAGGGACGTGCCTAATGAGATGCACGGCTGAGACAATAAGCCCGTGCGGCAAGATGAGCCTCAAGCGGCACCATCTGCCTTACAGTAGCATCCCACTCGTCATAAAGACACTTTCAAAGAACACGTGTCTTCCGCAAATATCTTGGGAGTCCCAGGGTCGCGAAGCGGACAGCGTCCGTTCGCAGGCTACTTGAGGGCAAGAGACAAAATGGATGCCGTATCTAAGATGGAACCCGTGGGTACAGATGAAAAACCCACATAACAAACGAACGGTTTAAGTTAGCACAGCGAAACTGCGCACACTTACTAAACTCGTCATTTGCGGTTCATAGATACCAGACTCGACCATATTCGTGCGAGTCGAAAACACCACTTACAATTGTCACGGAACCTCAGACGCTCCTTTTGCCCTCATGTAGGCAAGCACTAGTCGGAATCATATTCGATATTCATCAGACCATCAAGATGTTGTTGTAGCATAGCTCTGTCCAACCGAGTCCCCTTGGTAACAGATGGTTGTCTCATACACGTTGTAGCACAGAGGCCACATAAGGCAGGACCACACTGCACACAAAGGCAACACGTGAACAGGAACACTACCACAACTCCGATGATCATCAGAATCTTCCAACCCCAAGTCGATATCAGGCCCCAAAACCATCCAAGTAGCGTCCAATCCCCTACATCCACGTGTATGGATTCGGAGATCTTATGCAACTTCGAGATGGCTTGATAGACAGTAGGAGCATTATCTGGAATGAAAATGCAGCAGCTCGAATGGATCACTTTACATACCCCACCGCGATCTGCTAAGACGACATCTAAAACCATACGGTTTTGTAACGTCATAAGTCTCTCCGCCTGAAGTTCTGTGGTGATATTACCAAGGGCACTGGCAGTAATATTAGCTGTTGATTCTACCACTCGAGTCAACTGTCTCAGGTTCCTACTATTAACCATAGGTCCCCAAAACGGGAGGAAACCCTTGAAAAAGTCTCCTGCCTCTTGACCGGCAGTATCCTCTTCGCTAATTACGCCTCGTACAACTCTAGTCTTATGATAATCGGCATCTACAGTGAACGTCGGAGGCAACAAATTTGCAATAAAACATGAGCCCATGAAGTCTGCGGGCAACCATGTGTATGCACGATCATAACAGATAAAGTATGTACCCTTGGCAGCCAGAAACACAGGGGACGAGAATATTGGCAGAACGTAACTTTCAGTGCAAGCACTTGCTCCAAGTGGGGCTTGCGAACCACGACCCACAAGACAAAGATTACCAGTGTGGGGTACGACCCATATTGGAGGCGAGCTTTTAAGCTGCTTTTCACTAGTGAACATACTATATTCCCCTCTACTTAGGACCCTATAGGCTCGTACCTCCTCTTCAGGGATAAGAAAAGGATCATGGATCTCATCTTCCATATCCTCTATTGCCATCGATAGCAGCCTCTGATACGAGGTAGGACCAGAGTTGGGGGAACGTTGTTCTTGAATGGGGTGGAAACCCAGTGTGCTTCGAAACATTGTTTGGAATGCTCGAGCTGACCCTTGGGAACTATACGGTAACACCAGATATGGAATTCCCTTACCCGCAGTATGTGGCATCAACCCACACACCCAACAATTAGTAGCGTTAACCACTAACTGATGCTGATGGAGAAGCTGAATAAAGGAATTGTTGCGGAATTCTACACGTCTAGCCTGCTCGTGTTCCGGTAACATATGAAAGGAATGAGGAGAAGCAGTAGAAGTAAGGTTAGGGTGAGGAGTAGGAGTAGGGGTAGCAGGTAAGAAGTAAGACATAGTGTAATACACCCCACCCGCCAATAATGCAGAAGCAGTCAAAAACAACACAAACAATTGAAGTATAAAACATTTGGTACGACTGAGTTGCTGCAGCTTGAATCTGTATGCCTGAGCTCCTTCCAAATCATTCAGCTTCGAGAATGCCATTCCCTACGACCGTCCGCAACGTTTCTTGACGCACTTCGTTCTGTGCAGCAATAGTCAATCCCCAGGAGTTCCTAGGAACCGACGGCCTTTAACCTAGCGTCAAGACCTACTGTCCAGAAGGAAGTACGCGCGCGGCCCTACGGCCCTTAATACACAATATGTATATATATAAGCACAATGTCTCTCAGCTGTGGAAGTAAAAAGAGATACAAGGAAGGAAGCTTGATATATGTATAAAAAATTTCAATGATACGAATGTTCAAAACTGATCATGGGAAACGAAGATATTGCAGTTGTCAATTTCAGCAAAGCAAGAAAATTTTATTTGTCCTTAGTGTGAGATCGCAAAGAATATCGATGTTTCCCGGGACGTGTCTGCTCGTCGAACAAAGGATCCGTTGAAGAGACAGCGTCCTGCTGATCAGTTGGTTGATCTGGTCTTGAGTCTTTTGCTGACAAGTGTTCAACAGTGGCTTTCTGCTGCGCTGAGGGTTCTCCAACAAGCTGTGCGTCGCTAAAAGGTACAAACGCCGGCAATGTTTCTGTTTCTGTTGACGCAATGCCTTTCCTTACCCACGGGTCTGCCGGCAGAGGAATAGGGACTCGCTTACAATGGGTAGCATGTACCCAATTTTTCCGCCCCTCGAGACGGACGGCAGTCCTCGTGGCCAGGAGTACCTGGTAAGGTCCGGTGAATCGGGGGTCCAGATTGTTCTTGCGTGAGAAGTTTCGAGTAACCACCCAGTCCCCGGGCTGGAGCTGGTGGCCTGGACCCTCCGTCTGCGTCGGCAAGGCGTCGTAAACCTGTTGGTGAATTAACCTCAGTTTAGCAGTCAAGTCATGTAAGTAATCAATCAACATCGGATACTCAAGATCAGAGAATATTCCTGGCCTAGGAACCCCCCACACATTCGCAGGACGGCCGAACACTATCTCATAGGGACTAAGCCCTATTCGGGAGTGTACAGTCGCCCTAGTTGACAGTAGTGCTAGAGGCAAAGCATCAGGCCACGAAAGTCCAGTCGTAGCCTGAATCTTCGCTAGTTTTAGTTTAAGGGTGCCATTGTACCCCTCAACCAATCCAGCTGACTGGGGATGATTGGCGCTATGGAATTTTTGATTAATTCCAAGGCCCTTACATACACTCTTCATCACACTTCCAACAAACTCACTTCCGTTATCTGACCACACGACTCTAGGCATTCCATACCGAGGAAAGTATTCCTTCAGTAGGATTTTCGCAGTAGACAAAGCAGTATTGTCTTTGAGGGGATAGGCCTCGATCCATCGGGAGAATGCACAAACCACAACCAGAACGTATTTCAGGTTATTGCATCGCTCCATATGGATGAAGTCCAATTGGATCACCTCAAAGGGATACGAAGGAGGAGCAAAACTGCCAGGGGGAGTTGGGGTTCCTTTGCCAGGATTGTACATTATACACACCATACAATTTTTCACCAGACGTTCAGCACACTTTGTAATGCCATCATTCTTCCACACATCAGCCAGCAACTTGCAAATGCCTTTCGCGCTAATATGCGCTAACCCATGTGCCATTGTCACAACGGCCAGCACATACGCATCAGGCAACATCCATCTTTTCTGATCTGACAAATCAATCCAGCAACCATTCACATCCAACTTTCCCGTACTTTCTTTCCACTTCGTCTTTTCAGTGTCAGTGGCCTCATTCTGTATTGCTTTCACGCTCTCTATGGTATCTTCACACATACTTGATTCTGTAGGCCACCTAACCGAACTCGTCACATACATTCGAGTGCTAAGGTTCCGGGCAGTCTCCTTAGCAATCTCATCTGCAAACGCATTACCACGACCAACATCATCCATCACTTTACGATGCGCACTACACTTAACAATTGCAACTTGCGCAGGCAAAGTCAATGCATCCAAAAGATCGTTCACAAGCTGGCCATGCTGGATTTTCGTGCCATGCGACGTCAAGAAACCACGCTCTCGCCACAACCGTCCAAAACTATGCGCTACGCCGAAAGCATACTGGCTATCGGTGTACACATTCACACGTTTCCCTTTTGCTAACACACATGCTCTAGTGAGAGCAATCAGCTCTGCAGCTTGGGCAGAATTCTGATTCAATCTCGCAGTCTCCACAACAGTATTCAATGTTACAACAGCATAAGCAGTAGTCACATCGCCATTCGGCAACTTAAAACATGACCCATCCACATACAGAGTGCCATCCGGGTCTTCCAATGGGGTGTTTTTAAGGTCCACTCGACCTTTTGTTTCCTCTTCTGTCCGCAAGTAACAGTCATGTTCTGCTACTTCATCTGACTCTGCACTAATTGGTAACAAAGTTGCCGGATTTAGGACATTACAACGTTTTATCTGAATATGGCTTGCCAAGAGCGTCAATTCGTACCCAGACAACCTCGCACTCGTCAAGTGCTGAGTTTTCGTTCGATTCAAAAGAGTATCGACTGCATGCGGAACCATCACCGTAAGCATATTATCCATGACCAATCCTGCTGATTGTCGGATGGAGACCGCAGCTGCCGCAGTTGCTCTCAAACAACTCGGCAATGCTCTAGCTACTGGGTCTAAGGTCGAGGAAAAATATGCACATGGACGTTGCTTACCACCAAAAGGTTGCGTTAAGACACTCAAAGCACAACCTTCCCTCTCGTGAACATAAAACGTGAACGGCTTGCTGTAATCAGGGGTACCTAACACAGGAGCCGAACACAATGAATCACGTAATTCAGAAAAACTGTTCTGACATTCTTCCGTCCATGGTAAAGGAGTTGAAACATCCTTGCACGTAAGAGCCACCAATGGTTTCGCTAGCAATGAAAAATTAGGAATCCACTGCCTGCAGTACGACGTGATACCTAGAAAGGCACGCACATCTCTTTGGGTTTGTGGCACAGCCATTCGCGCAATCGCTGCAATTCTCTCTGGGGTCAATCTCCTTCCCTCCTTTGACAATAAGTGACCTAGATAGGTTACTTCTTGACAACAATATTGGAGTTTAGAAGGTGACACCTTGTGATTCAACTCACAGAGATGTTGCAGCAACGACACTGTAGCAATTTTGCAAATGTCCTGAGTATCAGCTGCCACCAATAAGTCGTCGACGTATTGGATTAAAGCCGCACCAACCGGCAACCGAAACGCATCCAGTTGACCCTTCAAAGCTTGACTGTAAATCGATGGACTTTCACAGTAGCCCTGAGGAGCGCGTTTAAACCGGAAGCTACGTCCACCAAGAGAGAAACCGAAAAGGTCCCTGCTCTCTTCGGCAATCGGGATGCTGAAAAATGCATTTTTCAAATCAATCACCGAGAACCATGAAGCAGTAGCTGGAATCAGAGTCAGTAGCGCCGTGATGTCAGGCACAACAGGGAATTGAGGAACCACAATTTTATTTACCTCCCGTAAATCGATAACAAAACGATAAACAGGCGGTTTGGTAGGATCAGTACGTTTAAGAATGGGCAGTACAGGGCTATTGCACACGTTTCCCCGAGTCTCCTCAATAACATCTTTCTCGATCAAATCATAGATGATCGCTAACAAAGCTCGTTCACCATCAAGGGAGATACGGTATTGGGGAATACGTGGCAATCGCACATTAGACTTCAACTGAACAACATAAGGGGAGATATCAAGTAGGCCCACATCATTTGGACCCGTCGCCCACAAAGACGCAGGAAGAGAATTCAATTCCGGTGGAAGCTTATCGAGGGACAAATACATGGGAGAGACTACCCTCTCTCCTAACGTAAGCTTCACACCCGTAGGGGAACAATACAAAGTCGCATACAAACGTTTAAGCAAATCCAGACCCAAAAGATTTTCGCCACAACCAGTAGTCAAAATCAACGGAGCTTCGAGCTCACGAGGCCCAATTTTAAGGGGCAAAGGGCGCGAAACTGGATTGCTAACGGGGGCGCCAGAGAATCCAACGGAAACATTTGTTAAGCCAGACAAAGGTGCGCCAGGGAGTTTCGAATGCATGATAGAACTTTTCGCTGCACCAGTGTCCAACAGAAAAGGCTCAACGACGCCCGATGTAGCAACTGCGACGTAAGGCCCTCTCTGATCAACCGGAACTGATACCACTCCCTCTCCTTGTCTTTGGCTGTCCTAGTAATTACTGTCGTCAGTTCCCTGATCGACGTAATAATCGTCTACATTGTACTGCGCAGATCGTCCTTGCGATGATCCACGTTGATCGAAACAATTATTAGAATTTGATGAATGGTCAGAGCGATCATTCTGAGCACCACGACCTCTACCACGTGATGCGTGCTGTGAACCACCACGGCCTCCTTTGGATGAATTACCACTATTACGTTCGTTTAAAGCAGGACAATTGAATTTAATGTGTCCCTCCTGTCTACAATAAGCACATTGATTGTACCCTAACGAGGATCTTTGGAAAGAGGAATCATTGCGCGACTGCGATCGATTCGATTGCGACTGTGATCTATTCTGCTGAGACGCATTCTGATTAGAACGTGGCGGATACGCTTGTTGTAACAACACTTTAGTTTTTAGCTCTTTCGTCTTTTTATCAGCACGGTCATTTTCTTCTTTCTCTCTATTCTCGTAATATTGTGCCGTAGCCAAAATCTGAGCCGAGGTAGAAACGGCCCATGCACTCTCTGAATTCTTTAATTTATTGCTGAGATCGGGCAACAAGTTCGACACAAATTTATCCACAAACAACCTCTGTCCACCCTCAGTACCCATATCCTGTCCACTATGATCAATGAATGCTTCCTCGAACCTCGTAAAGAAATCGGAAACACTCTCATCTTTCTTCTGCTTACAAGCGGACAACTTGTCCCAATTGACTCTCATGGCTGGCATAAGTGTTTTCATTAATGTTATTATTCGCTGAGGAAGAGCAATAATCAACTGATCGGGTTTAGTAGCAGCCACTTGTCCCGCGTCTGCCGCTGTGATGGCAGCCCAATCACCACCTAATTCATTAGCGTGATCTTGGTGACGAATCTTAGCCCATACCGGTTGCGGTACGACATTGCCAAACAACATGTCGATATCGGCAAGATTCATTACCGTAGCATCTACGAGCTGCGATAGTTCCTTGTAATACCCAGTAGGATTTTTACGAGGATCGGGCAAAGATTGTTTCACCTGAAGCACTTCCGATCGTTTCCATGGAAGGTGTATCCACACTCTCTCAAAATGTGCCACTATCGGACGAGGTTGAGCATTAGGATCAGCTGGTATCCAAACCGGCGGAACTTCACGCATAGGATATTGGCCAGACTCGTCTTGGTTTTCAATGTCCTCAACGAACAATGCATGAGGAATAGGAGCGGGACGAAGAGATAGCAACCGCTCAATAGCACGTCGAACATTAGTATCTACTATCAGTCCAGTTGCGAACTGAAGCCGAAGTTCAGACAGGGCGGTCAGCACCTCGTCAGGCGCATCGGCCACTATCTGATCATGAAGGAACTTGCACATTTCGTCAAACACATATCTCTGAGTTGGTATGTTGAATTGATTAAACGTTTCGAGGACAACACGAGGTGGATTTCTAAGAGGGTTTACCATCCAACCCATCGCCATATTATATAGCGCAACGCGTTCTCTGTTACCAGGAAGCTGACTACGTCTCTGAGGACCATCAGAACCAGCAGACCCAAAAACAGGTCCGAGCGACTGAAAGAAGTTTGTCGCAAGGGGAGAATTACGATTACGAGTAGAGGGAGAAGAGTAAGACACAGGACTAACAAGAGAAGGAGTAGAGACAGTAGCAACAACAGGGGTTAACAACACAGGAGCAGTAGCGGGAGCAGGAGTATGTGGAAGCGGAGGAGCAGTAGGAATAGAAACAGACACAGGTGCAGGAACAGTCGGAAGAGCGGGTGCAGGTTGAGGAACTGGTGGAGGAACAATAGGTGGAAGAACAGGTACGGCAGGGACCACAGGAGCTGCGGTACCCTGTACGTACGGAGGTGGCGACTTCATAAGATAGGACATTAAAGGATCCTCAACTGCCTCTTCCTTCTTATCCGACTCCGTAGGCAAAGCAGGATAGCATTTATCTATGGACATACGCTGTAGCCTCTCAAACACTTCCTTATCCTTATCCTCCTTATCACGCTGGAACTGCTCAGCTTTCTTCACTATGGTAGCAACATTATCTCGCTGACTACGTTTATTCTGTCTGATTTCTTTCTGTCGGGCTTCTTTGCGCCACAACCGAAAGGCATCAAACATGGCCGGCCTTGATTTACGTTCGAACAACTTTATTTCCAAATTATCTAAGATCGACGCCTCGAAGCTACCGTGAGGTGGCCAACGAAGGTCGCCGTCTTTCTTTGTATATTTAATCCAATAATCGTTAAAAGCAATCGGGCCTAGCCCATGTTTGCTATATAAATCATAAGTAGGAGTTCCAACCGGAGGTATCGGACATGAGTCCTCCAGCAGGGAATCCGCACCACAAGGTCTAAAACAACTGAACAAAGTACTGCGACCAGGCATCTCGCACACTAGCCGAGTTTCACAAACTTCAAGGGTTACGGGATTTACCAAGTCCCAGCAAAGAACAAAACCCTCGGTTTTTGGCGGCTGCAGTCGTCAAATAATACAACAACAAAGTACGCTAGCAAAGTGTCACCGACAAAAACACTCACACAGCGTGAACAACAAAGACACTTGCTAAAGTGTCAACAACCAAGAACTCTGGGAGCGACCCACAAATACTTAACTCAAAGATCGATGGCGTCCTCAGGAAGGCCCGTCAATCGTCTCGCTATACCAAGGTCTACGCCAGGCGCCAAAACAGGTCTACAGTCAGGGCAGCAGTCCGTCGCAGCCGTCAGGAGGCGGGAATCTTCGCGGGAAAAGTCTTCGGGCCACTTATTTCGACAACAGGATCGATGAAGCGGGGTGCACCTTCCCTCGGAGATTTCACACGAAGTTCCTCACGATCGTCGGGCTTGGACCGGTACCACTGATGCAGCCCCACGTTGGGCGCCAACTGAAGGACTGGGTTCTTTTGGACCCAGCGGTGCCAGGGCACAACACCTGAAACCTTCGTGGGTAACCTGCTCCGGCGTACAAGTCACAGAGACACGGGACACTTCCTTCGGCGTCAAAGATTCAAGGTTTATTTGCTGCAGGGAACACAGAAGTCACAGGAAGTACATCGAGTGTAGTTCGGGGAGACTGCTTCAAATTGGTTCTGTGGATCGCTCCTTTTATACAGTTTTTACCCATAGGATAACATGTTACACAAAAGTTTACAACCCGGTTCCCACCATTATCCCCCAGAGGGGTCGCTTTGGTCACTTTGAAACACACAAGGTCCGGAACATAAGTGCGGAAACATTTGGCGGTTCCCAACTGTAAAAACCCATCTTCCCACCATTAGCAAATTCCAATCAGCAGTAAAGTAGATCGAAATAGGAACAAAGACAGGTGCAGAGGAAGACGGAAACAGTGGGGAGATCGGAAAGGGTGTAAAAGGGGAGGTATCGGGAAGCACGAGATACAGGCATCAAAGGGACGTGCCTAATGAGATGCACGGCTGAGACAATAAGCCCGTGCGGCAAGATGAGCCTCAAGCGGCACCATCTGCCTTACAGTAGCATCCCACTCGTCATAAAGACACTTTCAAAGAACACGTGTCTTCCGCAAATATCTTGGGAGTCCCAGGGTCGCGAAGCGGACAGCGTCCGTTCGCAGGCTACTTGAGGGCAAGAGACAAAATGGATGCCGTATCTAAGATGGAACCCGTGGGTACAGATGAAAAACCCACATAACAAACGAACGGTTTAAGTTAGCACAGCGAAACTGCGCACACTTACTAAACTCGTCATTTGCGGTTCATAGATACCAGACTCGACCATATTCGTGCGAGTCGAAAACACCACTTACAATTGTCACGGAACCTCAGAGGTGGTGGCACAGTAGATTCCATATTAATAGGATGCAATTCA
Organism: Lissotriton vulgaris; assembly: GCF_964263255.1. Lineage (NCBI taxonomy): Eukaryota > Metazoa > Chordata > Amphibia > Caudata > Salamandridae > Lissotriton > Lissotriton vulgaris. Next base: position 889,885,720 of record NC_141691.1, read on the forward strand.
GCATGTGGCTGACTGAGCAACGGATCCTTTCAGCACCACCGGCAATTCTTTTAAAAGCATACAGGCTCACATTACTGCCTGAAATATAATGTTTACAGCACTAGTGTCCAAACATATTCAATTTGGGCCATTGATTTGTTTGCGATTGATAGTAATGAGGATACAAGTAGTTTATGTAATTTCATTTTTCACTCAGAGTAGATTCAAATTAAAATTCTAAAAAGTAAATGGGCACAACTGCTGTTGACAAGTATTCAGTGGTTGAATCACGTTGTATTTGTGTCTGTCATTAAGTGAGCCTCTTGTGCATACATTAAGCAAATGGTGTCAAAATTTAGGGGCCGATTATGATTGCGGAATTTCCGCATCCTCTGGGCCGGCGGAAGCGACCGCCGGCCCAGAGGATGCGGAAAAACCGCAGCGGACCCACCAAAGACCCACCGCCACATTAGGATGGCTGGTGGGTCCTGGTTTCCGTCCGCAGCTTTTCCGCCGCGGTTGGCTTACAACCGCGGCGGAAAAGCTCTAATATGGTGGCGGTGTCTCTCAGACACCGTCCACCGTATTAGGATGGGCTTCCAAACATGCTTTTCCGCGACGGGTTTTCCGCCGAGGAAAAGTATGTGTATCTTCACTGCGGGGGCCCGTTGCGGGCCCCCTAGGTGAAGGGGAGTGGGGGGTGCACATGGGGGGTACCTATGGTACCCCCCTGCATTTGTGTACAGAAATCGGCAGGCACCGAGCGGTGCCTGCCGCTTTCTGCATACAAATGCATTGTATGCATTTTTAACATTGCGGCGGGTGCAGCTTGAAGCTGCACCCGCCGCAATGTTAAAGATATAGGATGTGACCGCCACCCTGGCGGTCACATCCTAATCAGCACAGAGGGAACGCCGCTGCCCATGTGGACGTTCCCTCATACTCTGGGGTCGCGGACGGACTCAAGTCCGTCCGCGATCCTAATGACCCCCATAGTACATACATTTAGGTGGAGTAGTTACAATCTCCATATGGGATTTATGTGAAACATATACAAAAAGCACCATGAGGGGAACAACCGTTAGCCAAAGGGTGTGTCCCACCGAGCAGAACAGGGGCAGGGAGGTATTGCAAAACCTTTGAAGGTGATTAAGTTGTTCCTTCTTCTCTTCAGTCACTTCCAGTTATAAATCGTTATCCTTGAGATGACCTGTGTGTGATGTGTTTTAACCTAAAGAGTTTGTGAGGTCATCTTCAAGACTGGATGATCCTTGTTGCCTGGTCATTTATTTCAGTTCTTTGTTGTTCTGGGGCATACATTATTTTTTCTTTTTAGGCATAATCCTCAAACTACAGTAACTGTTTTATCGCCACTGAAATGGTTCTAAAAGGCCATGTGGAGGACTTCTTGCTTAGAATTAATGTACACAGTCCAGGAAGTGTCGCATACAGCAGTGCATGGCGTTTGCCTGATTTCTGTGCCATTGATTTGTTATCACAGTGGACGCATTGGTCTGTGTCTATGAGAGCATTCAAGGGTTCCCTAAGAAGCACACTCTTGAAAACAGTACCTTGGAAAGAAGTCCTGAACTAATTTCAGCTATGTTTTACTCAATGATTTTCTTAGTCCCACTTTGATCGATGTTTTCCTTCATATTTACCACAAAGCTGGGACTTGAGATGCAGTGGTAGATTTTATATCCAAGATGACTTCAGATATTCAATGCAGAAGTGGCCACCTTACTACTGAGCAAGATGCAAATGCGTCACTCAAGAACGCTACCATGTAAAATAGAGATGATGGCATGCATTTCTTACCTATGAAACCAGGATCTTTATTCCCCTGTGAGTATCACTTCAGAGGTTTTGTATCATGGCCTTGCAGCGATACTCAACACAGCATCTGTTAGTGAAAAGAGACAAATGGTCAAACCATCGCCTGAGTGAGTCTTCTTCAAGTAGTAGATCCACTGAACCAGACATCAGGAATGAAAGATTGCCCAAGCCCTACCAGAAGCAAACATGTGTTTACTGTGGAGAACACTCTCACATCACTAATCTTACGTTGAGGGAAAACTCTGATAGAAAGGCGGACACTTTTTTATTCGTAACCTGCTAATTCTAACATTTCATACTGAGGTGTCAGTAATAACCAAGGTTAAACATTGGGTTTCTGGTTGGCAGAGGTATGCACACTGTTCAAGCAGGAACCACAAACTTAGTCACAGTAAGTAAGATGCACACTAAAAGATTTCCCTTGCTCACTCTCTGGTAGCTTGGCACAGAACTGACAGGCTAAAGAGGCAATATGTAAAGTTGTGCAACACACAGTAACACAATGAAAACACCAGAAAAGAACTCCACACAGATTTAGAAAATAGACAATAATTTTATAAATAGATCAAGACCAAAATAACAAAAATCCAATAAATAGAAGTAGAGTTATTCATTTTTAAAGAATAAAAAGAGTTCTGGTGCTTAGAAACAATAAGTGCCTAATGAGGTTATCTGGTTGCGCTGGACCAGTGCAAAGTCAATAGTTGAAGCCAAATGCGAAGGAGGACTGGCCAGGGACAGGAGCCACCCGGCCTGGGGAGCAGAGTACCTTGGTCATGAGTCACAATAGTGAGATGCAGGGTGCAGATGAGCGATGCGTCGATTTTCTTCACGCAGTTGCAGCGATGCGTCGAATCCATTGAGCAGAGCATTGGTGCCAAAGACGATGTGCTGGGTTACTCCACGCTGGAGGGGCGATGTGTGAATATTCTCCCTAAAGTGGCGGCAATGCGTTGGTTCTGAAGCAGTGGTTCCAGACGCAATGCAGTGGTTCTGAGTGTGATGCGCAGATTCTATTCCCGCAACAGGGTCGATGCGCCGGTTTTGCTACACTCAAACTGGAAATGCATTGATTTCTCTTGTGCAAAAATCTGGGTCCACTTCAGTCAACCAGGCACAGCAGTAGGGGTAGAGACTTTGATAGCTCTGAGTCTCAAGGAACAGAAGGCGAGCCAACAAGCCCTTGGAATCTACTTCAGTTGCAAGGCAGAGTCCAGCTGTTCCTCAGCAGGGGAGCCCCATAGAAAAGCAAGCCTTCCAGGTAGGCAGTCCAGCAGAGTGTCAGTCCTTGATGCAGCACAGCACTTCTTCTGACAGAGCCCATATGTAGGTCCAGAAGTGTCTGATTTGATGGTGTCATAGACCCAGTACTTATATCCAGTTGTACCTTTGAAGTGAGGATAACTTCAAAGACAGAGCTTGAAGGTGCTCAAAGGTCCTTTATTCCCAGCCCTGGTTCCAGACTATTAGTAGGGGGTAATCAGCCCTTTGTGTGGGGACGGGGCACTGCCTATTCAGGTGTGTCAGCCCCTCCCTCCCTTCCTGCATAGGAAGAGCCACCAGAATTCAGATGAGTACTCGGACGCACCTGCCCTTCGTGTGTATTTGGCTGTCCAGTGGGAATTCACAAAGCAGAGCTGTCACCCACCCCAGACGTGTATTGGAGACAGGCTGCGGGCACACAGACCTATAAGACCAGATAACTGTTCACTCTCTAAAAGTGGCATTTCTAAAATAGTAATGTTAAATCCAACTTTACCAGTAAAGAGGATTTATTATGACCATTCCAGAGATATGAAACATGAGACAGCTATACCTGTCTAATCAGGCATTACAATACCTGTCTAATCAGGCATTACAGCTTAAAGGTGTATTAAGGAATTCCGAATGTTAACCTATGAGAGGAGTAGGCCTCATAGTAGTGAAAAACGAATTTAGGGATTTTTCACTACCAGGACTTGCAAAGCCTAAAAGTGCATGTCCTACCTTTTACTTACACAGCACCCTGCTCTTTGGGCTACCTATGGCCTACCTTTGGGGTGACTTATGTGTAATAAAAAGTGAGTTTAAGGCTTGGCAAAGGGTTTAGATGCCCAGTCGAAGTAGCAGTGAAACTACACACACAGGCTCTATTGTGGCACACCAGAGAAAGGTTTAAAGAGCTACTTGTGTGGGTGACACAATCAGTGCTGCAGGCCCATTAGAAGCATATAATTTACAGGCCCTGGATATATGGTATACCACTTTACAGGGGATTTACAAGTAAAATAAATTTGCCAGTTGTGTATATATCAGTGTTTCCACATTTAGGAGGAGATGCACATGCACTTAAGCACTGGTCAGCAGTGGTAAAGTGCTCAGAGTCCTTAGGCCAACAAAAAGAGTCATCTGAAAGAGGAGGTAAGCAGGCAAAACATTTGGGTGAAGACCACCCTAAGGCTGACAGGTCTAACAACCATCTAAGCCATAACAAAGCCTAACAGAGCATTCTCCCAATGAGCAAAACAGGTGTTAGCGGTAGAGGTAAACAAAAAAGTGATGGATGAATTGCTTGAATTAATCTCAGACACTGGTAATTACTCTGGACTGCTTTCGAGACCATCTTTCTTTTGCCCACTATACCAAAAGAAACCAGCCATATGCAAATCAATCTTGACCCTGATCCTTTAGGACCAATCCAGCCGACCTACCAGGCCAGGTCTCTAACGAATGGAAATACAAGCAACCCCAGAACATTTTGTCCTATTTCAGTCTTGACAGTATGGCGTTGCTTGAGTCCTATGGTACAATGAGCACAGGAATCCCATCTCTGCATACCTATCGCATGCAGAGTCATAGAGATGAACTGAAATCCAAATGGAGCGGAAGAGATTTAGGTTTGTACTGCTAGACAAAACAAAATAAGTTGTAACCAAATCAGTAAGTTCTAACCAAATCGCACTGCAATGTAGCATGTTACTCAGATTCAAAGTATATGGCCTTAGATCGATTATTATCATCAAAACTGCTAACTCTAACTTCATTTAGTTCATTCCCCTCAGTGCTGGACAGCACATCATTTATTGGGTGCAGAGGCAATGAAGGTACTAGAGCAAGTGGTGAAAAGATGTATTTGCATTGCCCAATGATGTCTGAAACTGGCATCTATCTTGCTTAGGCATCTGGGGGTTTTGTGTGTGTTGATGATAGTTCCAAGATTGGAAGTTGGCTACTGGCCACATAGAGTCAGAGTTCAAAATGTAATCATAATAGAAGCAGACCTTCCAACGTCTAAATATTTTTTACTGTGTGAGAAGAACGGTTGGGGCTTTGTGCCAAGCACTGCTTGTGAAGTGCTTGTATTCACCCTGCTCTCCCTTCCCCCTCCCTTCAAAAAGCTTCTCCTTCTTTCCCTGATGTCCTAGGGTATTTTTGCTAACCGCAACGGACATCGGCTGTGGAATAAAAAGTTATGACACAAAAAATCTCCAAACACAAGCAGGAACCCACTGTATTCAGGGGTTTCAAACCTCCCTCTAGATCCACCATAGGATATTGCCGCCTCACCAGGTCACTCTGTGAAAGATGCCGATATCATGTGACACAGGGTGGCACCTTATGTGTTGGAAAGTCTGTAGAAGTATAGCAGCTCCGAGAACATGAAATAGCTCTTCATCACTGTTTTCGTTTTACCTGTGTTTAGGCATTCTGTCACCTGATGAATAAATTATGTAAAAAAAGATTCTTATGTAAATTCGGCTTTCATAGTTAAGTTGTGCCAACAAGGCACTTGCAGCATTCTTTATAATACAAAGGTATGAGGTTGTCATCCTAGAAACACAGTTAAACTGAGCCTGTTAATTTCATAAGTCTGTGGGTGTCCTAAAAATAGGATTTTCCCATATTTGTTTTCTCTGAACCCAATATATCCTTTAGCAACGGTTAAAATAGAAAACACAGAGCAAAAGGGAATCGGCGAGGTAGCTCTCTCCAAGCGAACCGAAGGCCAAGATTTCAGCGCTTGGCAGCGATCTGGGTAAACAGATACTGCTCGAGAAGGTTGGCTGCTTCCCACGTTGGTGCTTAAACCCGCCTCCACCGGAAACGAGCGTTGTTCCACAGCCCCTGCAACATGGCGGCGGCGGTGCCATTTCTTGCCAGCGGACGCCATTATTGATGTTTTGGATCCCTCTAGCAACTGTAGTCGAGCAACTCTGCGCACCGCCGTGTTTGCCTGGAGCAGAGGGAGAGCTGAAAATATTATGCAGCAGCAGTTTCGAGTTTAATTGTCTGCAGATGGCGGATGATCTATTTCCCTCTATCGTTGCCACATTTCTAATAGCACCCAGTCTGTTCTATGCAAATGAGGGATCTTTCACATAAGCCTGCCTTTAATTTGCCAGTGTTTTGTGTTCACTCGGGTTGCCAGCTGCATGGTGTTGCGTCTGACCTTTTCATGTCTCCTCAACACACGTGTCCAGACTTATGTAAAATCGGGATACATCCCACAGCACTGACATTGACACTGAAATAAAAAGGGGCGGGCTGTGTAAAGTAATTGCGGAACATTTCAGAATGTAATTTTGGCACTAATTACCGTGCCAGCGAAAAGAAAAGCAGTTCAGTGTTTCAAGAGAAAAATACTTTTCTTTGTGCTGCGAAGAGACTGTAAGTCGACGTCATGGGAAAACGAATGCTTGGATGTGGAGAGTGTGTGCTGGCAATGCCAGTTGAATAATTTACAGGGAATGTTAACTCTAATAAACACAGTACGCAGGGATGTTTTTATGTTGATTAGTTTCAACATAAATGAAGGGCTTGGCTTTTTCGTGGTGCTTCCTCATCATTGTGTCCTGTGTTCAGGACGCAAGCCTGCACCTTGCAACTTCTGGCATGACCTGTTTGTGGCAGTTGTTATTAGTACCATGCTCGAGTTGCCAAAGCCCATTGGTCGAATGGGCTACAGTGCCTCTTCTGGCCACTTGGAGGAGAGCAGCTGACACTCAAGCTTGACATATTGACAGTCAAAATTGCTTCCCTATTTAGAGTGCCTCACTTTGACCCAAGGGCCTAGAAGGGATCTCTTTTTGGAATTATGAGTAAAATAAAAAAAAATCAAGAAAGTAATTGTAGGATCTGTTTTAACTTATGTAAATATATTTTTAGACATTGAGACTGTACGTTTTGTACAAAATTCTTCTTGCTAGTCTAGCTTCAGTTTGGCTTCTTTTCTCCTCATGCATGCTGACCTGGGAATCTTCCATTGTCTTAGCTGCGATAATCGTGACCCAGCTAACAACACCTTACATTCGCATCGCCCCTGCTGCAGGCGACGACCAACTAACAGGTCAGATTATTCAAATACAGACACGTCACATTTCCCATTTAACCCTACTTCTATTTTCATTCTTTTTCATCATGTGTCTCCCCGCCCTTTGCTGAGTCTTACATTCCATTCTTTCCTTTTCATCTAGTTTTCTGCTGTTGCTCAGTTTGGTAGGTGAACTTTGCAGCACCAAAGATCTCATTTTCATGTCTATAATATAATCAATCCCCTTCACTGCATGTTTCTGTTGTGTACTTTGTGTAATGTTATTTTAAACCTGATGATTTTAAGAAATTCAAAATGTACCCATTTTACGTTTTCTGAGGATCTGAGCTGCATTTTTCAATTTCTCAAAAGTTTGAATCCATCCATGTTGTATTTGTTGCTTTTTTATGATTTGAGACCGTGAATGCAGTACAGTTGTGGTATTGGTATTTTGGTCAATACTGGTAACAATTTTCTATGGGCTTCTTACTTGTAGACCGTGTGATAGGGCGCAACTTAATTCATTAACTTGATCTCTAATAGACTGTGTCCAGCTGTCCCTCACCAGACATCATTTTGTAAGTCTACACACTGGAGTCAGTCTCTTGATTTGACTAAATCCTACACACCCATAAGTGATTATTTTTTCTTTAGATAATCATTCCTCACCCAAAATGGTTAAATAAGCTTCCCTCCCGGGTGAGGTGCACAACCGTTTGCTTCCTGGTTAAAATACTTTTTATAGTATTCATTCCCAAATGAAGGAGCTTCATTTGATGACTTTACCATACATTTATTTCACCTCTGTAAGTAGCAGTTTTTCCAGAGTAGTCTCTCTTGCCTCAATAAGTATTTTAATATTTGTTAAGTTCCCCGACTTATTTGGCATCATACAAAGACATCAGTCTAGGTATGAGCACTTTAGAAATAAATACAAAATAAATTGTTTGCCTTGATGGCATCCAGCAGTTGCCTTTCTGCATAACCAGTCCACATAGAGGCACCCTCAAGTATCAGACCTCTGTTGCCATTTACCAATACAGTTACCTTGGTGTAGGCCAACACCATGCTGCAAATAAGAGAGTGGAGGGGACATAGGGAATCCAGTGAGGGATAGTTTGCTTAATGGACAATACAGATTAGTATTCATTAAGTCGCATTCCTCGTCATAGTACTGAGTTTGTTTGAAAATACCAAAGAAGTAACTTTGGTCTGTGATGTACCAGAAACATGTTGTGAGCACTAGATCAAAATATGTACATTAACTAACTTGTGGGCATTAGCCTTGGAAATAACAGGAGCATTCTAGCAAAAAGCAACACAATAACAGATTGAAGACCTTCCTCCATCAACCACAAACAAGCCTGAATTTCTCTACAGGGATTTAAAGGATAAAAAAAGCCCCTGCTCCAGAAAAGTAAGATCCAGACAAAAAGGCGGCAGGATCAACACATCTAGGCAGAACTGTACATGGGGTCCTAATTCACGACTCTTCGACAAGATGATGGCTACTTAAAAGGTCTTCAGCTAAAAAGGAAACAAGGAATCTCAGGGACCCAAATCGGGAAATAAAACAAAAGCTGCAGTAATTTATGCACCACTACGGACAAGACACACAGGGACAGAGAAGGCTTGGCAGGAGGACAAAAAGCTAAAAACTGGTAACCTAAAAAAACAGCACACCGCCTATGAAATCTCTTCCCCTCTCAGAGCCTGCATGCACACTCCTACTCCGGTCGACCAACGTTTACCAAAAGCTGAACATAAATTATGTGCTAGTAATTAGCCAAGTCTGACACTCTTAAGGTGCCCTGAAAGAGAAGAGACTACAGATATCTGGAGGATCATCAGAAAATGGCGTCAATAAATGTCAGTCACAATTTCTGATGAAAATATGTCCTACAATCTTACATTTTCATTCTCCAGCATGGCAGGAGAAGGTTGGGGTATGTCTTTCTCAAAAAGCAGGGAGAGCTGAGGACATGAGTTGCACTTGGGTAATCCTCCCAGAGCTACTACCATCTTGTACACCGTGAGAACCCCACTGGATTTGAAGCGGAAATTTACACACAGAAATCTTGCCTCCTGTCCCTCTTACCCATCATAAAAACATGAGGAATGAGGAGAAAATGCACAAAAGACACCCTGAACTACTGAAGGAATCTACTTTGCCTGCCCCTTGGGTCAGGATGCTTGGCACAGTTATAAGGTGGTACAAAAGGGGGTGGTGATGGACGGAGCATCTGAACCAATCAAACACTCACACCCAGTCAAAAGATCTGGGTTTAATTCATCACCGTTCTTTAGCCCACTCTGCCACCCCAGTTCAGACATGGCCATATGCAAATCAGTCTGACCCTGTGCCTCATGGGAACAGTCCAGCCCGAACTGCCAAGCCATGCCTTACCTGGACCGGAAACAAGCTTCCGAGGAATAGTTATAAAGCAGAAGTTAATTTGGCTAAGAACAGAAGCAGACCTAGCCAAGAATGGCAGAAATCAGATATAGCCTGAAAAGTACCTCTGGTCAAACCGTGCATTCCAGGCTCAATGAAAACATCTTGATTAGCTTTGTCTTCCCAGCCCCTAATCTTCTGAATGTAACCTACACACATAGACCAATATATTAAACCAGTCAGACACGAGCATTTGACTGAGTGTGATCTCTACTTTTTCCTCTTGATGTAGGCTTTAGTTGTCATATTTCAAACCCTCATCCATAGATGTGGTCGTATTATGTTCAGTGCCCTGGGGGTGCAGTTGTCATGTTCACCCGTTTTCTGCACCCCGGGGCACTGCAGTATTAGAGAAGGGGTTGCACACATTGTGCAGCCCCTTCTGTAATACTGACAGCACTGGTGCACTTGTAGCGCCAGCACAACCCCGAGAGTACATTCCCTCATTGGCATAGGGACAAGGTCCCCTAAAAATAAGGGAACCACTTTGCCTCTCTACCCATGCCTATTATGGACATGGACTCCGAGGCAAAGAAGTAGTATGAGGCACACTGGTTGTGAGCCACAAAGAGGTGGCATGCACTCAATGTGCCCCCTGAGGGCAGACCTCTGTAGGGATTAAATGGGGTGCCATGGACCCCCACCCCAGATCCCAGCTGATGTGCTCTGGACCTTTTTGACATTGCGTTGGATGTGGTGCCTCAAACTGTTGTGTATCCCCTCGGTAGCAAAGATTCGGTCCAATGAAGTGCCCACCTTTTTACATCTCTGTATTAGTAAATGGTATATTTTGTGTTGTCTAGTCTTACTAGTCATCAGATATGCTGTTAGCATAATCCACTGCTGCCAAAGCTAAAGCAGGTGCAGTCACTTTTTGCACCTGCCTTTAGGGGGATCTCTGTCCCCTCTTTGAAGTGGAGAGGAGTTGCCACCTGCACAGAGAAAGACAAGGCGGCTACTTCAAAAAGCGGCTCTGCCTTTCACTAATGCACTGCACCCAGGGCAGTGCAAGTTCACAGCTACCATCAGGGAAGCATATTATTTGTAATAGGGCGCACTGCCCTTGTTTGTATGCTGTGCACCTGTTTAAAGGTGCAAACGGGAACAGTGCACCCTGTCTTAAATACCTGCGCTGGTCCATCTTTTAGTTACATGAGAGTTCCTGCAGAGCTTTGCAGGCCGCTTCCTCCAGTTAGAAGAGCAGAAGCTAAATGCCGAGGCCTCCAATCATCATCTTGCTCTGAATATAGGGTTGTCCACAAACAAGCTCCAGGCATTACCTGTAGTACCCATCAGTACTATGTAACATAGGAAGGATGGGGAAATGGCCCAGTTGAGGTACAGGAAGAACCAACCACAATGGAATGGTGTCCAGAACAGCTAAGCAAGCTGAGAATCCTTTCGTCTTTAAAGAAGACTTATCTTGACTAGTGTGAAAAAGACCCAATAAACACCAGGTCTGGAGATGATTTCAGATGTGGTTTGACCAGATACAGGAATGGTCCCTGTGTTTCGTACACAGTTCATAACTCTTATGTGCTCTGAATTGCTTGGCACACTAGAGTAACAGACATTGTGAAACACCCTTTTCAGCTGGATAAGAACTTTGGTGAGTGCTTGGCTAGTAAAGTTAAAACTAAAAAGGAGAGGTAAAGTTTGAAGGTGATGCTCTTATCCCTGTACAACTGATGGCTTAAATCGATGTGTACTTGAGACCGAGATCAATGAATGAACATTTTATGAAAGGCTTACTTATGTGAGAGACTTTCCTGTCTATAGAGGTGTACAAATTATACTGCCAGAATGCAACAGACTATGGAGCCCAGACCCGAGATATGAGCCCTACCAATGCTTTATAACTATTGCTATGTGAGAAAGGGTTTCTAAAGCGCCTATTGTTGTAGCCTTCCAGCAAACCCAGCAGAAGTGGTATTTGTGGAGCTTTGGATAATAGACATGTCTTCACTTGCAAAGCTAAAACCACTTCTGTACTGAATTAGACTATGGGGGGTAGCAGAGCCAGGCCACTACAAGGAGTTCTTACGCTGTGTTCGTGCCCTCCCCAGGAGTCAAGCACTTGTTTGGTTAAGACATGTCCATGCAATAAGTTTGTCGGAGTTCAGGTCTTTCCCTGAGATCATTAATATAGGCACATCATGCAAGGTCAAAGCTGTGTCCAGAAAATGATTTCCAGGGGCAATATGTTTAGATACCAACCAAGGGAGCCTGACTAAGCTTTTTGAATCTGTAATTTTACACCAGACTTTTAGATCTACATGGAAGTTTAACTGGTCCTGGCTAGAGAGATATATTTTTAGGTTAGCATTGGCATTTTACTACTGATGTATTTTACTTCTAAATGGAGTGCTGCTCAAAGCAAAACAAAAAATAGTTATAGCTGCCTGGAGTGTTAATGTTATGGAAATTTGTAGAGCGCAACTGTTACCCAAAGGTGTCCTGGCGCTGTGTGAAGTCCTAAAAAGGCCTATAGACAGAGAGACTATAATTGGAAATTAAGCAGAGAAGAGCCATGTTTTTAAGGCCTTCCTAAATGCAAGGAAATTTGTCATGCATCTAAGATGTAGCGGGAGACCATTCCAGGCCTTAGCTGCGCAAGCCACAAAACTTCTACCACCCTAGCTGGCTTTTTGTACCAAGGGCACCAATACCAGTTTGACCTCTGCTGAACGAAGTGGTCTTTTTGGTACATACCAATAAAATTGTTGTGTAAGATACTCGGGACCATTACCTGAAGGGCTTCATAGACCACGCTCAGGGTTTTAAACTAAACAGGTTTCCTTACCAACCAGTGAAGCCTTCTCACCCTAGATAGAGGCATATATTGGTATACCCGCAAGCAGTCTAGCCGCTGCATTCTGTAGAAGTTGTAGTTTGTTCATAATCCCATCCTGAAGGCTGATGAGACTATTGCAATAATCCAGCCTAGACATGGTTAGGGCAGTGATAACTGTTTGTATACTGTCTTTGGACAGGAATGGCATTATTTTTTTTACAGGATTTCAGGATATATGACGTAGATGAGGCCACCGCATTCACATGATCCTTAAAACTGAGTTTATTGCCTATCCAAACTCCCAGATTTTTTACCTTCGTATTGGGAGTGGGAAGAAGACCCAGTGTTTCTGGCTACCAAGCAGGGGTCCAAAAGCTGGGGTCATTGCCAAATAACACAACCTCCGTTTTTCCGGATTTGAGTTTGAGGCAATTTTGAGCCATCCAAACTCCCACGGCTGTCATGCAGTCATGGAGCCGTGATGCCATTCCCAGCATTCTTCCTGACATCAGTGATACCACAATTTGGGTGTTGTCTGCATAAGAATTCAAACTAAAGCCAAAAGATTTAATCAGGGGAGCCAGTGATGATACATAAATATTAAAAAGTGTTGGGCTCATGGAAAAACCCCGAGGGATTCCACAAGGCAGTGAGAATGGTTTGGCAGAAAATTTGCCAAGTGCGACCGTTTAAATTCTATTAGAGAGGAAGGATTCAAGTAGTTTCCAGGCAGTGCCCTGGACTCCAATCTCCCGCAGCCGGTCCATCAGCAAAACGGGACGGACCGTACAAAAAGGCAGCTGAGAGATCTAACATAAGCATCACGACTTTGCCTTCTCGGTCAAGTATAGTCCTGATCTCTTCTGTGGACTTAAGAAGAGCAGACTCATGCTGTGCCCTCCTCTGAAACCGTACTGGGGAGGGTCCAGCGCCTGCGTTTCTAGCAGGAACATACTAAGTTGTGGATTCATCATGATGAGTTGTATTTCCTATTCTTATGCCCGATGTGTGCCATGGGGAGGGCAAGATTGCTTAAGCAGGTGTTAAGAAATATGGTTATTCTCAGTGTAGAGGCCAACATGGACTTGATAGGGTCAAATAACGTATTGGTGTTTGCTGTGCCTCATGTTTCCTATTGGCTTCCTGAAACATCGGGCAACATTTGTTTTTGGACTGACTACGTTCTTTAAATTGTACTATGTGGATATGGCTTTTAAAATATTGAAAATAATGCAATGTTGTACCCATAAATGATTAAGATTTTTTTTAATTTGTATTGTACATATACAGCTTTTAAAGTATGTCTTTTCTATTTCATGACTTCGACCCAAATAAGCATAAACTTTACTTACAAAAACAGAGTAGCAGCCCAGACCATGATCTTTTGTTGACAGGGGTCAAATTGGCTTGTTTGGTGAAATGTACCTATTACTTTCAAAAGAGCTGTTTCCCTAAATGAATTTTGGTCGGCAACTGCTCACAGTGTTGGACAAGATTCCAACCTAGCAAACTACATAGTATAACCACGACTAACAGAGTACAGTTGTAAAGGTATTGTCATTTCTCATATAAAAGTTGACTTAGCTGTCGTTGCTGGCCCACATATTTTGGAACAGTGCTATTACGCAGTCAACCTATCCTTAAACAGGAGCTGAGGGTTGGTGTTCTCAAGTTGATGAGAAAGACATGCTGGTGGCCTTTCTCCCCCAACTCCCAAGGTGGACTGTGAGGTTTGGACGTGGAGGTAAACTTAGAAGTATAATACCTGTCCTTTCATTTGAATGCCTTCTTACTGTACTGGAATACCATCTTGTCTATATCATCAAACTGAGAACTGATGATTTTTTACCAATAAAAAGAGCTGTAAACTGAAGAACTTTTGCAAGTCTCTGCAACATATTGGTCTGAATTGTATTTGCCTTGTGGTGGCTATGACATTGACGGCACCCTTCGCTATGACTCAAGGGACATCCTATGGCACCTAAATGAACTGGCAAATAGAAACAGGACAGAATGAAAGCAGACCTGATTGCATTCCTATCCAATACGACGAGGGCTGTCAGAGTAGAAGTTCAATCTTCAGTAATCCACTATTATATTATTATTTGGAGGGCAAACAAACTTTTGTAGGCTTATGATGAATGAACGTAGGTTTAACCAAGAGCTCACCTGCAAGTGCAGAGTCTTAAGTTCCTGATTCACTTTTGGTACCTTTGGATATTTACTCCAACAGGTGGAACTTAGTATGATGGCATATATGCCAATGTGATAACTTTAACACAATTATACATTAAGGGGGAGAAGCCGAACATTTAGTGTTCCCACAGGCACGCATTAACTATTTTGGAAGACAATGAGTACCAAAACTTTCAACCTTGTAAGTATAGGGGCTCACCAAGACGTGTGTGAGATCTAAACTGTACTTTAATTCATTAAATTAAACGTGTAGTAAATAATGTAATAAAATGTATATCTAGAATAAATAATTTAAATATACATTTAATGTATAAATTGATTTTTTTGAAGCATAATTTAAAAAAATTGAATCACAGCTATATATTTGTTTATATGTAACGTGTGTTAAGTTTTGCTAGATTATATGTTGAATTATTTTACGTTCATTTTTTTAACACAAGTTTCAGGTTTCAGTCAGTTCATATTAAAATAATTATTTAATAATATAATAGTTAACATTAAAATATCTCTCTGTGTGTGTGTATATATATATAAATAGGATTTTATATATATATATATATATATATATATATATATATATATATATATATATAATCCTATTTATTATACAATATTTCCTGTGGGGCATTATTTCATGTCCTTGTGATTTTACATCTGAAACTGTTTTATTTACTTAACATTATTTCCTATGGGTTGTTAATTAAATCCATGCCTCCATTACTTTTTTGGGGAGTGTGGTGCAATACCTGTGAGTGGCCATGCGTGGTGCTGGGCTGGAGTACATTTAGTACTGTTTTATCACCTTTAGGTCTGTAGTAAACTTTAGAAGAGTAGTTTATGAATAGCAATGGGCTTGCTTGTTTGTAGTAGCCTTTCCCTCACTAACTCCTCTTTACTTTTCCTACATCTCTCACATTTTGTAGTAGATTGTCCCCATTTTCCCACCACTACTTCCTGTGTTTACTACTGAGTATTAAACTTACATGTGTGGCGATCCCCCCCATAGAATAGGAGAGTTAGAGATGGTCTGTTCGTGAATTTCATTTTGTAGTAACTAAGTAGTAGTATTGCTGTACAACTTTACATACTACAAAATTAAGTTTGTAAACCTGGCCCATTATGTCCATAAACAAAGTTTTTCTTGTGGAGAAAGAAAAACAAAACATATCAATGTTGCCTTTACACCTTCAATGCGGTCATAATCTGGTAGAATTTTCACCTATTGAAAAGCGGTAGTGTAATTTTAGGGCTATGCAGGGAAACCTATAGTTTGCATGGTTTTGTAAAGTCTGCAACATGAAGAAATATACGAAAATGATAAGAGGAAATTCAAGGGTTATATGAAATTTGTTCATGCTGCTCTCATACCTAGTGAATCTTACCTCGTAGTTAGAGTGTGTGTTCCTCTCTGAATTCAAAGTGAATTTTAATTGGGATGCATTTTAGATTTAGGGTTATTTAACCCAGAAGGGGGCCAAATTCTAAATTTTAAAAAAAAGAAACTAGTTTACTAGAGGCGAAGAGCTCAATAGTCAGCACAATTTTCCAAAACTTCCACGTTGAATGATAGGTAAACTGAAACTAATATTTGCATGGAGGGTCCAAATTAACATGATTTATTTATTCACTGATTTATGTTTCAAATCCATGTAAGTGGAGACTTCAAATTAGGGTTTTGGCCAAATGATGTTCCTCACCAAATACGTCTCCATTCTAAAAGTGAGCAGCAGTTAGCAAACTATATCCAGAATGTTCATCAGCAAGATCAATACTCTCCATCAAGCAGCTAAATCAGCGATCCAAATTTAAATGCGATTGAAGTTCTGTTGTTGATAGATGTCTAAGTACAGAGAATGCCTGTGATGCTTCTCCAACAGACATAACAGAAAGTTAAAAGAACTGAACCCCAGTGCAGTTGATTTTGTGCCTAGAATAAACAAGAACTCAACTTACCAGACATGCCAGGGGGTCTTGTTAACTTAAAAACTAACAGGAGAGATAAAGATGTAAGAGTATTTCAATTATCTGACAGTTCGAAATGTGTGACACAAAGGCACTGAGTTTGGAGATATTATAGTGGAAATTGTGAGCACTTGTTACCTTGTCTTAGCACCCCACCAAACTGAGCGCCAGGAAGTGTGTCTGGTTGAATCCCTTTGCTACTTGTTAGCGCAAGCCTGACTAATGCCACCAATCAAGTGAACAGCCTTTAAAGCTGCATGCTTTCATAAGCATTCTGGAGATATTTTGACGGCTATTAAAAATTCTGTTTTTTTTGGCTGTGTGTTTGCAACGTTTTATCTTTCTAACTCTATTACAATGGTTTGGCCTATGGTCTTCTGGACATTTGGCTCTACTTTAAGGCGGACGTTTTCAGCAACATTGTGCTATCTGTTCGGCCCTGGTTTGACAGAAATACAGATTAAAATGAAATCTCTCCGTTCATAGCCTATGCCTTCCTACCAGCCCGTCCCACAATCAGCTGAAGTGCTTTTACCTCCGGGTCTAGGGCATTGCATAGGCTGCGGGAATTATATCTATGGTCCTGACAGGGCTGACTTTAGTGCTGGTGCCAGATGGTGTGAGAATCTGTGTTGTGTCCTCCAGACCTCCTTTTATCAAGTATTCAATCAGTACCACCCTCCAATGGTGCACCTAATCTCTAAACAGTCCCACTCTCATTTGTAGTTAATTTCTTTTACACTGCTACTCATTCCAAGTATATAGGGTAGAGTAGGGTATTGGTTTGGAAATCTACCCCTTACTTTAGGGGTACACTGGTGCAGGGTCACCCTTTTGTCCACAGGTTCAAAAACCAACAAAGTAGAGATCAGCACTGGAGTAGGGAATAAATAACAAGTTTATTAATCACTGATCAGTGGGACCACGTCCACACAGCACGCTCGAATGCTGGAGGAGGTTGTACATTGAAGTCACAGAACACAAGCCTTATATACAGCTTTGTCTGCACTGGTAAGCTTGTGGATACAAATCGAAGGTACAGGCCTACACAGAAATAGTTACCAACAAACATGGGCAGATGGGAGATCACGTAGTTAGCAAAGTGGGAGGGGGAACAGAACTGTTTACAACAGCAGAAAATGATTGACAGTTGAGTCTGAGAGCAGGTGTTCTGGCAGATACAAACTCTTAGCATGCACATTGCACTTAGCTGAGTCAGGAAGTCAACTAAAATAGACAGCACAGGCAGGGAAAAAGACGAGCAGCAGAGGATGGGAGAATAATGACGGAAACCTAAATGGATACCACAGCCAAAATGGCTGAAGCTTATGCCAAGTAAAATATTACAAGTTTTCCACATTGGAGTGCGTTAGATCACACTCATATTATGCAGACACAATGGCTTGACACATCATTTGCCTTTTCTTGCTGCATAATTTACTCAACCCTGCCGCATATATCGACCATACCTGGACACACAATTCTAGTGGTCCTGCTTAACACAATGAGGACTACAACGTATTGGAGCCACATGTCATCCATACTGGTAGACATATATTGTAAGACTACTTAGTCTGGAGAAATACAAACTCTGGATTTAAAACATAACTTTGGGGTTGTGTTTACTAATAAGTAAATAATATTATCCAAAAGAACCCTATTATTCAACCTTAAAATAATGAAAGATTAGAGGAAAACAATAAGGCTGCTGTTTGGTTTTGGTTCATAGCTCACTGAGCTATATTAGGATTGTATCTTATGAACTGCAATTGAAAGAAGGGCCCTTGTGGCAAAAACAGTACCCCAAGCTTTCCACATAAAAAACTATTCTTTGATCTACATGTTACAAATTGTGGTTCACTGGAAGCACACTGTTCCTTTGTGCTACTTTATGATAAGTCAAAACTCAGTCAAGTCAAATTCCAGATCTCTCAAACAGATACATTATTCACCAGAGGTAAACTGATGTTTTTGCCTATAAAATGCTGGCACACATCAGATCTGAAGTCTGTGTCTTTGACCCTGTAAGAAGTGTCAAAATGCAACCCCCCTCCACACAAACACACCTCCCTAGAGCTTGATAGCTTGGCCCATGGTCATTTGACACCAGCCCCTTAACAAAAGCAGAATGCTATGCCTGGAGAAGTCCCAGCAAATGCTGTAACACAGAGAGGCCCATTGTCATTCTATACGTGATAGTCGGCTGGCAATCAGAATGATAATGTCCGATAGCATTCTGTGCCAGGTCGGGGAGGGGCTGCTGCAGCTCTTCGAAGTTCACAGCAGGATGAACCCCTGTAGTAAGAGTTACAGAACTCCTAGGCTGCTTGCAAGGGGACAGCGCAGCTCGCTCCAGTGTAGAGAATTGCGTACAAAATGCATCTGTGAAAGGGATCATAACGAACTAGTGGCCCAAATAAGACAGTCCTTGAAATGTATCGACAGTTGGTTACCCTAGCTTATTATCTCTGGGACACTCTGCCCAATTCCAGCATCAGGATAACTGTATCTTTGAAGATCAGCTGACATCTGCATAGCCTGTGTTAGCGCTTTGTTTGTGCACATTTGGGGACCATAAAGCACGATCAGATGGATAAAAATTTCACAACTGAGCTTGGTCAACAAGTCAAAGTATTCTATATATATATATATATATATATATATATATATATATCAAATTCTGCTTCATAAGAATGACAGTATTTTATTTTCAAACCCTAAGCTTTATTATATGTTAATGATTGCAGAAGACAAAAAACAAATTAGCATCTTTTAATAATCAAAAAACGAATGCATCAAGTAATATGAAGTTCAATTTAAGTTAAAGTCTCATAAATAAAAGAAACCAGCATTGAGTAGCACAAAAGGGATGGACAAAGGAAAGTCAATTCTCTCACTGAGAGAGTACTCTAAAAATCTCTGATTCTGCTCTGCTGCATCAAAACTCTGAACTCAAAGCTGCCCAGCACTAAGTTAACACACAATTCTAACACTTTACTCACCAAGTCATAGTTTTAATGAGGCTGTCCAATCAGGTTAAAGCAAGATGATACAATTGCATGCTCATTAGTTTCTCAGAACTTCACACAATGCCAGCTTCTCCATGCGTCCCTCAAACTCACACTATCTGTAAAAGGGTGAGATACAGGGACAAGCCTGGACACTGCAGGTGTCTCTTGAATGTGCTATTAATTAAAACATTCCATGTTTATCAGCAAGAAAAGAAACCATGTCTTCACATGGGAAAGAAGGTTACCTAGAAATAACATTTTCAAATGTCAAAACGCAAGATGACAACCTACGTTAGCCATTTTAACATTCGGGTCTACATTTATTATAACCTAAAGAACATGTTTTCCTTCTAAAAATAACCTTTGCATGTCTATATCGTATTCCAGCAAACATTTTAATATGCGGGGAAAAAAACCCTTTCCACTGTTGTCGTATATATACTGGGTGTGATTGAGCATGGAGTACACAGTTTAGCCTCTTTCGTGCTCATGACGAGCTCAGCTCGTCATGAGGCACGGTTGCGCTGTGCTGATGAAGAGCTGAGCTCGTCATGACCTCCGCGGAAAGCCCACGTGGGGGTAATTCCCCTGCTGTGCTGGGCGTTCCATTCAAACGGGTGTGGTCATGACGAGCTCAGCTCATCATCAGCACAGCGCCACCGTGCTACGTGACGAGCTGAGCTCGTCACGAGCCCCGCGGCACCGGCCCCCGATCCCCCGCGTCACGGGGGAATTAGCCCTGCGGCGAAGGGGTTAAGGAGAGAAAGATGTGTTACTCTGAGCTACCAACATGCTCCAAAATGTTAATGTACCCCTATCACTGTGTTCCATTTCAGGCAGTGTTGAACTTATGTGACCTGGTCTTCACCCTGCTTAGTCCACCTCAATAGCGTACCAGAGAGACATAGATTTTTTTCCTGAATCTCTTTTTGCCCTCAGGCCCGAGTAATTACCAATGCTTGCGATCCATTGATGCATTCCACCCTTCACCGTTTTTCGCAGGAAGTGCCACATTGTGGCCATCCTAATAAATTCTCCAAGCATAAAGTGCACTACTGCTCCAAGAGCCCCGTCATAATATTAAGTGGAGAGTGGACACTCTCGGAGGGTAACTGCACATATCTTCTGGAAGATAAACCACAACAAAGTAACGTGAGGTCATTAAAAAATTCGGGTGACAGGTGGTCAGGGGAATCAATTGATTTATCAGAGAGTAACTCTCACACCTTGCAGATGTCTTCTAGGAGATAAACAAAAAAGAAAATGAAACCCTGAAATTCTTTACATTTGACCTAGTACTAGCTAAGTGAAGTGCTATGCATTGGAAGCAATCATGAGGCTACTCATAAGAGGTATAGTCTTAATTTGATTCAAATGGACCTGTGCAGAATGTGAAGTACTAATGATGCAACGAGACAAGCACTGGAGGGGGTTCCTGTGTTACGTTTGTGTGTTCGTTTTTTGTTTTCTCTTTTATTATCAAAGAAATATATGTAAATATAAAAGTGGGAAGTGGGCATTTTCCATCGGCAGGCAGGGACACACACAAAGAACCCAAGTCTAGTGTGCACAGTATCACACGTATTCATGTGAAGCTGCTCATAATAAATATACATTGTATGCAGTATCCTCTTTTATTGCTTTGATGTTGAAGTAGGTTTTTTCTGCTTTCGAGGTATCACTATGCTACCTTCAAGCTGCTGCTTTTTCATAATCCCTGGAGGTGTTCTTGCTCATGTTATCCTACTCATCTGAAAGTTGGGTGTGCCCATAGATACATCCGGTCTTTGCTCTGGTAGGGCACACTTCTCAGAAACTCTCTTCGCAGACCCTTCCACTGGAACCATTTTCCCTTACATTACCCAAAGTGAGGTTTTCTTCTAAACGACCTGGAAGCAAACTATTCCTTATCCTCAGACCTCACACTCAGTTCTTAGAGGTCATCTAGGGCTCACCCCTGGCGAATAGGGATGAGGCTCAGATACTGGAGGGACACCAAAACCATCCAATATTGAGCTACAGTATTAAGCCATTCAGAGCTAGGAAACAGTGGTGGCCTCTGCTTATACCACTTGTTTAAGGTGATTACCACTGACACCGCTCTGCAGCTTTTGCCATGCTTCACCAGGCCTAAGAAAAGTATCTGAAAGAGCTGTCAGGGTTGGAATATTTTGAATATTGATACCTTGCATGTGTCAACGAAAAACTCTTAAATCCTAGGAGGAGCGAAAGAAAGAGGCAGTTTGTCTGTAGCATACACCTCCAGCATCTCTTAAAATGTGTACTTCACAATGTCTGAAAGTATCTGACTGGATTGTTTCTAGCCACACTGGGGAAAATGCGTCTGCACAAAAGGCAATTAACAAAGCAATTTTATTTGTGAACTGTGAAGTGAGAATTGGCCCGCGTAAGAGGTGTGCAGCAGGGAACCTAGTTTACCTCAGAACATGAGGGTACATTTTAAATGATCCGATTGTAAAAGATTGATGGACCATGAACACGCCACTAGATGTGCGTTTGTAGAGCTTGCAATGCGGCACACGGGTTTGAAGCCTCGGCACAGCACGTGAAACTCTCGGAGTGACATTTCTCACGGTGCTCCGTCGTTGCCATTTTGACAGTGCGATTGCTGCCGTTGCTTATCAGCAGCTAATGTGCTTCGTGCTGCACGCAGAGCTGTACTGAGGGGTTATTATTGCAGCCAGGTTCAATTGTTCAAGAAAGGGAAGTTACATAGTTTTGTACAGAACTCTGATACAGCTTTTATATCTTCCAGAGGTGTATTGTGCTTATCTCACATTTCTGACACCATTTTTTTAATACATTTTTTATTGATTTTATACTTCCATCGCAGAGTGTGCAACACCAATACAAGGAGTCTCCTGCCTCTGCCCTTGCAGGTAAGAGCGGTGTGGCCAGGTTGGGGTGCGGGAATTCCACAGATGATCACAAGTTGAAAATTAAATGAATTAAAAAGTCGTCGTCTGTCAATATCCCCGCCCGGCCCCACCGCTCTTACCTGCACAGGCCGCAGCTGACAGTCCCACTCACCCTGCAGTTCTACATTCCAACGCAAAAAGAAATAAGGACATCTCAGTACATGACTCTTTTGGCTACTGATCCTCCAGCCCCTCCTGTCTAGCCCCCCCCCTCAGAGTTGTGCCTCACATGGCTCCAGGTGTATCCCCCTGTACTCCGCCCAGTCTTTCCAGATCTTAAAATGTTTTTGAGGTAAACCCTCAACAAATAAATTGATCGATCCAGACCCATGCATGTACCAATATTTTAAATTATACTGACAAAAAACATTTATTCTTTCTTTTCATAATGCATATGGTCACAAAGCAGTTGGCATTGGCCATTTCCTGATGCACCATTGGATGTGAGAGAGCGCAATTTGAATAAAACGTATATCCGAGCCATATTTACAAGCATATCGTATAAACGTAGGAATGAAATGTATACTGTAACGTGAAGTTGACGCCTATAGCATGAAGTTAACAGATGTAACCAAAGTAATATAGGAAATGTAACTGTATTTACTATTGAACATGTAATAGATTTAGAAGGCCCATATACATAGTGGGCTAATGTAGTAATGTGTAGAAATGCTTACGAAATGTAGAACGTGCAAAGTAGAATTCATGTACGTGTGTAACTTTAAATGGAGAAACGACGAGAAATGCAAAATGGAGAAATGTACAGAGCATATATAGACGATGTAACGAACGAGAATAACTTTGTATTCTATGTAAAATGTATTCACTTATAAGTAAAGGATTTGCTAAATGCGATTATATATATATATATATGTGTGTTAAAGGTTATACTGTGTAGAAGAAGTTTGTAGGAATGTTAGAAGGGTTTTAGGTCATTTGTGATTTTAACCTGACTGACCAAGGGTTCGCAGGAGTGTAGTCCGCTGTATGTAATTTAGTGGGCTCACAGGAGTCGTGAATAGCCTTGATGTGAACGTGCGAGCCAAGGAGTCTAGTTCTTGTTAGATTTAAGGTGACAATGCCGGACGAAGTTTATTGCCTAAACGTGAGAGGAGACGCTTGGAATTTGAGTCTTGTTTTGAAATGACCATTCACAGGACCAAGAAAGGTTACGCATATAGTCGTAAAGAGTAAAGTTCTGCTGAGGTGATAGACTTTTGCTCCGAAAGTGTCAAATGAAGTCACTAGCGAGAAGACGAAGATGGCGTCTAAGAAGAAGGGTCAACTTAACGGACGACGCGAAGAGACGAAGCCATGGAAAAAGCCAGAAAATGACATCATGGGGAAAGTCCGTGGTGGGCGTCGAAGGGGCGTTCCACCCACACTGTGATTGTGTATTTTAGGGACAGCACCCCGGGGAGAAGATAGCGAAAGGCGAAAGCGAAGGCGAAGGCGAACAGCTCAGAGAGAAGGGCAATAGAGCAGATGACTTGAGCAGATGCGCTGAGAGAGATCAGAGCGCAAGGGAGCAGTAGGCCGAGGACCCTTAGAGAGCGGATGGGTAGGCAGAGAGGGTACTGCTTCTTAAACTTAAGTTACCTTTAGAGGCTAAGAGAGTTTGAACTTCTTTGGAAGTCAAACTGCTGACACCTTTTTTAGGTAAGGAACTTGCGAAATAGGGATGTCACTTAGCATAGAGTAGGGACAGATTTAACTTGATTATTTTTCTCTTTCTGTAGATGACGCAACGGAACCACATCATATCTATGCTTCTTAATTTGTTGATTTTGGAACTGACTTTAATTGTATTCGTTTGTAGACTGAGGTTCTTTAGGGAATATATGTTCCTTCTAGTTCCTGTATATTTGCTGAATCTTATCCTGAGAGGATTGTATTTGCAACTTTTCTTAATTTTATATTAAAACTTTTAAACTTTATCAGTTGTAAGTGGTTCTTCAGAGTTGCGTCAGTTTATGGGGTTTATCTAACCTATGCGGGGTTTGTCTTTTACTCAATGACAGAAAATAACCGATCCAAATTTGACGAATGAGATAAGTTATCAAATTGATCATAAAAAGGTATTAAAATCTCATTCCCAGCAGGGCGTGGCTAACCTAGGAGCGAGATGGCCGCTCTTTGAGCGAGCTCCGCCGGCTGCACGCGAATAAATCCTTAAAACATCCTTCAAGCGCTACCGAGGGGACCGGCTTCTGAGAGAAAGTGCTGCAGCAAACCGGGGGCACGATCGATTGAATCCTTGCCACTCGAGGTGGGCTGCGCGACGAGATCCGGCGGCCGCGGGTGGTGCCGGCCCGTGCGCTGAGGTCCGCCTGCTGCTGTGGAGCCCGAGGCGGCGGTGTCATCTCGCCGGACCCCGGGGATTGCTGTGCCAACGCAGGTCGGCTGTGAGGGGTCTACTCTGGCGCCCTCGGCGCGGGGCCGGGAGCTGCCGGCGGCCGCTGCGCAGAGACACTTGTGGACGACGGAAGGAAGCGGAGCGTCCATTGGGCGAAGGTAACGGCTCGGGGGACGGCCGGGGCTGAGGCAGAAGCGCGACGCCGCCATTTTGTGGTGCGGCCGGGTCGCTGGGTGAGAGGCTGCGGACCCGTGGCGCACCAAAGACTACACTGTGAGTGCCCCTTGATTAGCATACCCCTGTGCCCCTGCAGGTCGCCGTTTGGTGTGAAAGTGGCAATTCTGCCCTGATAGTGGGCGCTCCGCTCCCGGGCACGGAAACAAACTGGAACACTTAGCCCGATCCTGCCAGAGCCAATCCCACGCTCTGCCCTCTACTTGGAGATCGAGGGGGGGGCTTGGAGGGGTTACCGAGGGGCACTGGGCAGCCCACTGTGTTTAGGAGCTGCTAACCCCCCGGTTCTCTCTTGCGACAACACGAGCAGTGCCTGCCAGCCCTGCAGGGTGGCCTGCACGGCGCACTGGTGAGTGCACCACACCACATCCTGCACACCACGTCCCACGCGTGTCCGAGATGGGGGGCACGAAGGATGCGAAGCAGCCCAAACTAACATTTGACCAAAAGCAGAAGGCTAAGCAGCAAACAGCGGACACGGGAGCCGCGTCATCTCCTCCCAAAAGCCCTGCAGCTGAGATTGATTTTGGCGCTTTAATGCTGGAGGTCAGATCTAGCTTGAAGAGTATCGACGCTAAGCTGGATGCAATGGCCACACAGCTAGAGGCGGTCAAGTCCAAAGTGGACGTACACGAAACGAGGCTAGACTGCCTAGAGAACAGGCATACCGAATGTTCCGAGTTTCAGCAGCAGGCTAAAAAACACATCACCAACATTGAGCGCGAACTGGAATCCATGCGTGCCAAGGCGGACGACTTAGAAGCGCGCTCCAGGAGGTCCAACGTCAGAATTACGGGCATTCCAGAGACGGACAACACCGGGAAGATGGAAGTCTTTGTAACTGATCTCCTACATGAGCTGTTTGACCCGGACCTGTCCCAGGTATTCACGGTGGAGAGGGCACACAGGACACTGGGCAAGAAACCACCACCAGGCGCCACTCCTCGCCCTATATTGGCCAAGCTGCTCAATTTTCAAGACAGAGACCGCATCCTACAGATGGCCCGTGAGAAAGGCAAGATCATCCATAAAGGGAATCATATCTCGTTTTACCCTGATTTCACCCCCCTCGTCCAGGCTGCCAGAAAAGAGTTCATACCTGCGAAGAAACTCCTGATGCAAGCCGGAGTCCAATACTCCTTGTTGTACCCGGCCAAATTGAAAATCTTTCATGAACAAACTGCTCACTTCTTCACTGACGCTAAATCGGCCCTGAAGTTTGCCAAACATATCAGTGGCCCCGGCGCCAGACGCAAATCACCGAGGTTGGGGGAGGACGCGGCCCACATGAGCGACAATGATTAAGGGAATGAGGATAATGGGGTCTGTGCTGCCCCTTTCCACTACAGCTGACATTTGCTGGATTGTTCGGCTCTCTCGAGACGCAGAACGGAAGACACTGCTGGAAATGTTGGAGCTGGCCTACTCATGCTGGAAAGGTCTTGCTTGTTGACTGTGTCACAGGTCCGAGGCGTCTTGAACGGAACACTAATCCATTACTGCTTGGTCCGTGATGCTGGGCACCCCTCGGGTGTCGCAAATATCCTTCAGTGTGCAGCCACCCTGTGCATTCAGGGGTGTCAGCTAGGAGCACCTCGCCCCCATGGGGTATCTCCTGTTGTTTTTGTTCTCAGTTAACTTACGTGCGATTCGGAGCACGAATGGGATTTTAGCGCAACCTGATTGGGGGGTTGGCGTGGGTGGGGGATGGGGGGGGGCTGTTGGGAGTTTGGTTACCGGTGCTGGAGAAGTATGTTGCAATCTATTTTCTCACGACTGTGATGCGCGGGGATGTGCGACGATCTGGTCCTGATTGTGTGATGGAGGGGGGCGGGGCGGAGGCTTGGACACCCTGGATACACCACAGGTATGGGGGGAGTTAAACTGTGGACTTGGAACATTCGGGGCCTTGGGGACTATAAAAAAGCCAAATTGATGCATAATATGTTGACCAGACACAATGTGGACATTTGTTTGTTGCAGGAATCTCACATCAACTCGACCCCATCGCCCAGGCTGAAACATCACAGGTGGTCGCATGTATATTCTGCTATATACTCTAACTATGCCCGGGGGGTGGCTGTCCTTATACGGAAAGGGTTGGATTGGAGAGAACATAATTGTGTACTGGATAAAGAGGGTCGTCATGTACTTGTGCATGGTTCATTGCAGGGCAGGTCGCTGGTTCTGGCTGCTATATATGGCCCAAATGTGGACGATCCTGATTTTTTTCGCAATGTTTGGGCGCAGATTGTGTTGCTAGATTGTAACCTGATTGTGGTGGGGGGGGATTTCAATGTGGTGTTGGACGACGATTGGGACAGGAGGGGTGCGAGTAGACCTACGCATGCTAAAGCAAGACAGGCGTTGCTTGATGTGATGGAGGAGGGGAGACTGACTGATGTGTGGAGGCTTCGTCACCCTGGGGAGAGAACGGGGACCTGTATCACATGTCACCATGATGCTTGGTCCCGCCTGGACTTTTGGCTACTGTCTCCTGAGGTAGCTACATGGGTGGGGGAGGTGGATATTCAGGCTAGGTCACTTTCGGACCACCCCCCTTGCATGCTAGAGCTGCGGATACCCAATGTGGCCCCTAGGGCATTTTCATGGCGTCTGCCACCTCACGCCCTTTCAGATCAGGTGTTCACTGAAGAAATCAGGGAAGACATTGTTAAGTACTTTGCCGAAAACGAGGTTTCGGCCTCCTCTGAAGCCGTAGTGTGGGACGCTTTTAAAGCGGTAATACGGGGCCAATGTATAGCTCGGCAGGCAGGGGTACTACATACCATACGTCGGACGCTAGCCCAGCTAGAACAAGAACTTAAGGATCTAGACCTGGCCTTCTGCCGAGACCCGACGTTGACTCTTGCAGGCAGTCTTAAGGCCAAACTGCTGGACTTCCACGAGGAGGCGCAGAGGGAGGTGAAATTCCTAGGGAAACATGCCGAAGCCCGCAGATATGGGGAGGGTGATAGACCGAGCAGGACACTAGCTAGACTGATTGCTCCCCAGGCGCAGACACACTATATACACACTATCAATAATAGCGAGGGGTCACTGGTCACGGGCCAAGAGGCGGTGCTAAAGGCCTTCGCCGACTTTTATGCTTCCCTTTACACGTCCAAACACTCTGCTGCTCCGACTTCCCTGGACGGTTTTCTAGACTCTATCGCCCTTGTCTGGTTCAATGACAACCATAGGCAGTACATGGACCTGCCAGTCTCGGTCCAAGACATAGCTCAGGTTATCAAGAGCATGCCAGCTAATAAAGCTCCTGGCCCAGATGGCCTGACCACAATGTTTTACAAGACGTATGCCGAAGAACTGGCCCCGAAACTGCACTCAGTATTCGTAGAGGCGCTGGAGCTGAATTCCCTCCCAGACTCCATGCACGAGGCACTAATTGTCACCCTATTAAAACCCGACAAAGACGAATTATACCTTGACTCCTATCGTCCCCTTTCTCTCATAAATGTGGACGCGAAAATTTTTGCCAAGGTCATTGCAGACAAATTACAGCCGATGCTGCCAATCATCGCTCTCCCGAACCAATCAGGGTTCATCCCTGGCCGTGCCACCTCGCACAACCTCAGAACACTTTTCTCCATCCTACATTATCTCCACCCCTCCGTCCAGGCCGCAGTCGTATTCCTAGACGCGACTAAGGCGTTTGATTCGTTAGAGTGGCCGTACCTGTTTCGTGTCTTGGGCAGGATGGGCTTCAGTCGTAACTTTATTACTCTCATCAAATTGCTATATGACAAACCCAGAGCTCGGGTGCGAGTGAATGGCCTGGTATCCGAGCCCTTTCCCATCTCCAGGGGGACTAGACAGGGGTGCCCACTGTCGCCCCTCCTCTTTGCTATTGCAATGGAGCCACTGGCGGCCAGGGTACGCCAACACCACACGGCGAGAGGGATTGGCTTCAGCTCTCGTAGTCTGCTGATCTCTCTCTATGCAGACGACGTCACTCTGTATGTCAACAACCCTGCAGAAAATTTGAATCCACTGCTCCGGGAATTTGTACGTTTCGAGGGTCTGGCGGGCGTGTCTATTAATTGGTCCAAGTCGGTTGCGTTCCCTCTAACTGACGAGACAGTTCAACCTCCTTCGGACTACCCCCTGCGCTGGGAGACTGACGCAGTCAAATACTTGGGTGTCTGGATTAGTCGGGACACGCAGGAACTGTGGTCCCTTAACTTCGGCAGAGCGGTCGACTGGCTGGAGCGGAGGGTGGAGGTCTGGAACAAGCTCCCCCTGTCCCTGGTTGCGAGAATTGCACTGGCGAAAATGGTGGTTCTCCCGAAATTCTTGTACCTGTTCGTCAATCTTCCGCTGCCCATGACAGCATGCTTCCATGCACGAGTCCGCTCCTTACTTTTATCTCTGGTGTGGGCTGGGAGGCAGGCGAGGACCTCTTGGGCCCTGCTTACACTCCCGTTGCGACAGGGGGGCCTCGGGGCGCCTGACCTGAAGCTATACTCGCTGTGCGCTCAGGCCCAATTTTTGCATTTCTGGGTATTCCCCACCCCCTACCAGCCGCATGTGGCGGTGGAATTGGCCGCGGTTGCCCCGTTGCCACTTCGGGTGGCGTTGTATGGTAAGGTTTCTCGCCCATCGAAGGAGGTGGACACAGTTGAGATGATCCGCTGGTCCTGGAAGGAGTTACGTCAAAGGGCGGGCCTTCCCCTGCTCTATGCGCCGGCTATTCCACTGCGAGGCAATCCGATGCTGCCCTGCCTTTGCGCTAGGGGTGATACCATCACGCTCCAGGGGAGACGGGTGACCACTTTCGCAGACATCTACCCCGATGGGTCGTTTGGAGAGTTGGGTGTCCGTGAGGACGGCCAGCCTACCTTGTTCTCGGACGCGCTTCTGTATCACTCTCTCCGGGAGTCCTGCAAGAAGATGTGGCCTCAATTCCCCGAGGAACCTCCACAACTGGATGCCCTTCAGAACTTGCTGTCACGACCCTCCCCCGCGAAGCTGGTCTCTAGACTA
Source organism: Lissotriton vulgaris (assembly GCF_964263255.1). Taxonomy (NCBI): domain Eukaryota; kingdom Metazoa; phylum Chordata; class Amphibia; order Caudata; family Salamandridae; genus Lissotriton; species Lissotriton vulgaris. The sequence goes on from NC_141691.1 coordinate 889,915,776, forward strand.
TACAACTGCATGCAAGAGCAGGCCCCGCTCACCGTGCCTACGGCCAAACAAGCTTGGGCCGCTGACCTGGATGGGACCCTGACAGCTGTTAGGGCTCCTGGGATACGTTAAGGACACCGAACCCGGTGACAGGAAACTGCACGCGATGCTGCTACTTTACGCTAAACGCCAGGTGGCGATACACTGGGGCCGTGGTGCCTTGCCTACGTTCGCCGCATGGGTTTGAGACGTTACATATGGTCAGACACAACTCACGAATTACTGGGAAACGATGCCCACCGCATCTAGGCCCAATGACATCTGGGAACCCTTCCTTCAGTGGACTAGAGAGCGGGCGGGTTCAGACGCCTCAGTGGACTCCCCTGGGGCGGGTGTATCGGATGACATGGGGTGAAACCTTTGAGCCCTGTGTGCATTTGCTGGGATGGATGAATACATGCTTGATAGATGGGCCTGCGGGCTGCGGAATGCTTTACTACTGTCGGATTCCATACCTGATGCGTGCCAGCCGGGTTTACCATGGTGCCCCCCTTCCTGTCCAGGCGCCCCGCTGCTTTGTCCAGCCGCGTCCCCTCCCCCCCCCCCCCTCTGCCCCCGCCCCATAGCTGCTGCCTTGCAGTCCTCCTGCAGCCACCAGTGCTGCTTGCTATCGCCCCTCTATGACTGACGGGTCCTTGTACGCGTGTCCCTGCGTATGTGAGATGTGATGTCTGTTTTTTGAAATAGCTCTGCACCGAAGTTTGTTGTTTCCCTCCGATTGTTGCGGGGGGGTTGGGCGAAAAGGTGGCTGTGGACGATCTAACTATGCATTACATTTTTCATGAGCTGCGGTCCTGGTACTCGCCGGAATGGCGGGACGAGACCGAGAGCCTGGGATTCGTTTACCAGTCCATGACACCCAAAAATGTAAGACCATCCACTTTGCATTGGTTATGCTGTTGTACTCCTCACCGGGGTCAAGGATGTGTATCTCCCTGAATGGCAGGGTACTGACCTTGTTTTATGGCTCCTAATGTGATACACCTTCTTGGAAAACATTTGTTGACATCGCGGCCTGCCTCCGGGTTGTTGGCGTGACGCAGTGTAGCCTTTCCTTTGCACAATAAATGTCTTACACCAAAAAAAAAAAAGAAAAATAAAAAAAAAAAAATCTCATTCCCAGCAGTTGGTAGCAGAGAAAGATGGTTTTCTTCTTGAGGAAGACAACCTAGGTCAGGTCTAGTTTACCCCAAGGTCCCTAGTCATCGACGACCAGAAGAAGAATCGCAGCCGAAGACGGTGCTGACGGTGCGTCGAGAGAAAAGCAGCAGAGTCGGTCGAGAGTGAGTATAAGGGTCATGCGTTGTAAGATTGCGGTGTTTTATGTTGTACCTGTGTTGTAATGTCAAGCGGAGTTGAATGCCTGTAGTGTGATTGAGGGAAGGTTGTGAGCGCGCGCAACCGGATAAAAATCTTAAGATCCAGAGAAGGGCTTAAGTGGTTCGGGTGTATCGAACACCCAGAGTAATTTGACTACCATTGAAAGGGGGTCATGAGGTACCATTGATCGCCCGACAGACCGATGATAGGGGGAGCGTAAGAGTGAGTGTATGAGTAACGGACGCTGGTCGTACGTTTACTGTGTGTAAGTAACCTATCAGTTGAGGTGAGCGTCTGACCGTCAGAGGAAAGACGTTTCGCCAGTTGAGGTAGCAATTACAGTTAGACTGTAGCCGTACAGTCAGAGAAAAGTGATCGCTTGGACGGAAGTAGTCATTTTTCGGTGTATGAATGAAACGCATGCAAGACCGCAAGACGAGTTGAGAAAGGAGGGGAACTGCTGCAGAGGGGACAAGTGACGTCAGCGTAGAGCCGCGCTGAGATTGGTCGGTTGGTGTAGAACCGCGCTGGGAAAGGCTGATTAGCGAGAGTCGCACAGGGATTGGTGGTTGTCATCAGGACGTAAACAAGGAAGAGAATTAATAAGGAAAATCGTAGATTATCAAAAATGAAGTGTTTTAAACGTTTAAGGGCCATCTTTAAGAGAGATAGAAGAAACTTATATGCTGGAGAAGAAGCTCCACCAGAAGGCACACCAGCTTATCATATGGCAGTAAAAGTAGGCTTACACTCGATACTATGGATCTCCGAGTGGAATAAGCTAACTGAAGGGAATAAGGAACTGACGTTTCCGAGATACGGAACGTTTAAGCTAGAAGTGTTGAACCAACTGAAAGCGGTAATGCTTGCAACAAAACCTCTACCGAGGCCAACACAGTTCGAAGCCCTTAGTGCATGGTTTAGAGCAGCACATGAAAAGAGCGTGAGTAGACGGCAAGAAAGAGTGAGACGATCGGTAAAAGCAATGCAGGATGCAAAATGGGACGATGAAGCTAAGAAGTGGAGGGTGCAAAAGATAGAAGCAGACAAACTGTTCACAATGATAGAAGCCACGGGAGAAAAGAAACCTCTAGAAGAAGATGAGGATAGCGAGACAGAGGAGGATCTGATAGAGAGGCTATTAATGGATAGACCACCTCCATATAACATAGAAACCGAAAGTCCCGTACTACAGCAAGGGGACGGAGCTAGATGGGGGGAAAATAAACCGCTCCTAGTAACCGAGTGGGATTCCAACAAGGGTGAGGAAGTACCTCAGTCTAGTTCCGAACAGAGAGTAGTAGGAAGATTCGTGGTCCAGAAGGTGCCAGAAACGCAGTATGCAAGGTCGTATCAAATGCCAGATGTTCTACAAGTACCTGTTACCATAGGCCCTATAGTGTCAATCTACAACCCAGAGGGGGTCCAGCAGGAGGAACAGGCACGATGGGACAGGGAAAGGGCAGAGATGGAGAATAGGAACAACACGATAAATCCTCAGAGGCAGATACTAGCACCAATGAGTCGGAGTACCCCATTAGATTCCGCGACGGGTCCCAGGATAGAACAAGGGGGTCAAAGAGGGCCAATGGATTTAAGGGGACCAAAACCGAAATCCTATAAGGAATTAAGGGAATACCTGAGAGAATGGGATACTGCCGAAGAGACTCGGAATAAAAGTTTAGAAACAGGAGCAGAGTGGAGAGACCAGGATAACAGGATCCTCTCTCATTATGGAGCTGGCGAAAGCAGCCCGGAGTGGGAGAGAGGGAGTCAAGGAAGCAGAGGTGATATTTGCCCTACTATCAGCGGCAATAGGCAAATGTGCGACGACAGGAGTGCAGGGTGTGGCGAAGTGCCTCGCGTCACCTTTAGTGAGGGAGAACGAAGGACGCAGGAGTACCGAAATACTTTCAGATGCACTCACCATACCCCAGATGAAAATGTGCGACATTGGAATCACGTGAACATGGAGAGTCGCGAAGGGTCTCGCCATGCATCCGGTGATTACGGACGAAATCACGTGAACATGGAGAGTCGCGAAGGGTCTCGCCATGCATCCGGTGATCACGAGCGAAGTCATGAGAATATAGGGAGTCGCGAAACGTCTCGCCATACATCCGGTGATCAAGATCGAGATCGCGGAAGCATGGAGGGCCATGAAGGACCTTATCGTTTATTGAGCGACACCAGACAGCAAGCAAGTTACAGTGGTTTAGAACAGAACGGTGGATCCTATCTCGTATCTGGAGAAACCGAGCCGAAAAGACGGAATGTAGTGATGGGGGATGGAGCATTGTTCCACCACACCCCACGGGAAGATGGAAAGGCTTGGGATCTAGAGAGGTGGGAACAAAGAGATGGAAGGAAAACTCCTCATAACTCACCTGTGTTTAGGCGTAGGGCGCATAGTGGAGGTGAGAGGGGTATGAGCGATCAACCTAGGACTGACATACTGAGAGCTGAAATAAAAGCAAGACGGATTGATGTAATGAGTTTAAAATCAGACTTGGATGAAATAATTGACGGCACAGTGGCAATAGAGAGGTTAGAGCTGTACGCACCAGATGAGATACTGTTTTTATCTAAGGATGTTACTCGGAAAGCAAGGGCAGCTCATGAAAAATTATCTGAATTGGCAGAAAAGTATATGATAGACATGTCACGAACTAAAGCTTTACAGGCCAACCATAGGCTGAATTGCACGGATCGAGATCTAGATGAGCGTAGGACGATTGGGCTAAGAGTACACATAAGGGAACTGATCATGTGTATTAGAATATGGAGAGATCTGGATAGATGGGAGGAAACATGGTCCAAGAGGGGATCTGTCAGAAGGAGTGCACTTGTGAAGTCCCAGGATACAGACCTAATGCGAATGGAAGCTTTCCCTTTGCGAGAAATCGCGAACGGAAACTACGTTCATGTGCCCTGGAGTAGGGGGGATTTAGCGGCATTCACTAATTCCTTCCCAAAGCTTAGAGAGAACCCCGTGGAGTGGTACAAGCAGGTAGAGAGATTCATGAAGATCTCTAAGGTGCTGTGGATCGATTTGAACACTTTGTTCGATATCGTAGTACCCGGAGATTTGTGGACGGCATGCAAGCTTAGTGTTGAATGGCCCGCTTGTGAGCCTCCGAGAGATACCCGGACAAATGGTCCATCAGATAGAGTCATGGAAAAATACGAGAGAGTAATAACATGGCTAAAAGAGAAAGTGCCGGTGCAAGACATAGATTGGGTTAAGATAGATCGAACGACTCAGGAGCCCAAAGAGACAGTTCACGAGTTCTATGAGAGATTACTGAAAGCATTTAAACAGTACAGTGGATTGGACGTAATGGATCCTAAAGACATAGGACAATTTGTGTCAAAGTTTGTTCTAGGATTGAGACCAGACATAAGCCTGATGATTCAACAGCATTTGATCTGTTGGCAGAACAAACCTTTAGATGAGATTCTGAGGTATGCAAGGTACTGTAGCGATGAGATAGATTCGAAGGCAAAGAAACTCAAGGAAAAGCTGATGCTGGTACAGATGCAAGCAGCTGGAAAGGGTGGACAGCGGCAACAGGGAACAGGAACGCCAGCAAAGAAACAGAATAATCAGAGCAGAGATGAGGAAGAAAGACCGAGACCAAGAATAGATATTGCGACACTGAAAAAGACAACGAGGTGCCATCAGTGTAACGAGGTGGGACATTGGAGACGCGAGTGTCCTTATAACGTTGAGACAGGGGAATTAGAACAGGAGGAGGAAGAGGTACAGAACAACGTGGTTAAGGGAGCAACAGTCCCGAAGGGAAAGTTTGTCAAAGGGGGGACTCAGACTCCTCGAGCCCCGTTTCCTCAACCGCCTCGCATTACAAATGGAGGGAAAACCTATAGACAGATGCCATTGTTCGTAGGAGGAGAAGAATGCTACTACGTTGATCCTCTTACAGGGCAACGAGTGAATAGGGAGGAAGACTGTACTCTAGGAGCAGCCCTGGAAGTAGATCAGAGAGGGCCATACGTAGAGGCTGAAGTGGCTGGATGTCCTACGACCTTTTTAGTGGATACGGGGGCCACTCGATCCACGTTGAGATCAGCGGTAGTCCCAGGTCTGCCAATATCGGGAGAAACGATTCAGGTGGTAGGAGTCGCAAACAAGAGGATGACGAATCCTCTGACCGAACCAGTGTCAGTAAAGATAGGGAATTACAGTGACGAACATCAGTTTGTGATCTGTGATTCTAGCCCTGTGTGTTTGCTAGGAAGAGATCTGTTGTGTAAACTGAATTGCACAATACATTGCACACCTGAAGGAGTAGAAGTGCAGACCAACGATGAGGATGCCGATTTTAAAGTTGTAAACTCGCAGGAATGCGTGGAACTATATCCTACCTTAACAGTGGAGAAGCTTCCACAGGACTTGAGGGAGAAAGTGTCAGCTGAGGTGTGGGATTTTACCGGAGAAGAAATAGGATTGATCAAAGGAGTAGAACCAGTAAAGATCCTGGTAAGACTCAATGCTGAGTATCCAAGAACACCACAATACAAGTTGACACCGGAGACGATTGCAGGAATAAAGCCTGTGATCGAATCCATGATTAAACAGGGAATACTGAAAGAGATCGTGGGTAGTCCATGTAACTCCCCGATTATGGGTTTGCAGAAGCCTAGTGGAAAATACAGAATAGTGCAGGATCTTCGAAAGATTAATAATATTGTTGTCTCATGTTGTCCAGTGGTACCGAATCCATCAGTGATATTATTTCAGATACCGTTCCAAGCTGAATGGTTCACCGTGATAGATTTGTGCCAGGCTTTCTTTTCGATTCCTTTAGATGAAGAGAGCCAGTATCTTTTCGCTTTTAAGCTGGAAGATCGCGTTTTAACATGGTGTCGTATCCCTCAGGGTATACAGAAAGCCCATCGATTTTTAACCAGCTACTGAAGAAAAATCTTGAAAGTCTAGTACTGCCCAAGAATTCGGTTCTGGTCCAGTACATAGACGACCTCCTAGTTGCGTCAGAAACTGAGGAAGCTTGCAGAGTAGACACCATAACCTTGTTAAATCACTTGGCCGAGAACGGAAACAAGGTGTCTCCAAGTAAATTGCAATATTGTAAGACTGAAGTGCAATACTTGGGCCATAGGATTGAAAAGGGAAAGCGGAAGGTGTCTCCAGACAGAATAGAGGCGATTATGAAAATGAACGCGCCTAAAACACAAAGAGAAGTCAGGATGTTTCTAGGCATGGTAGGTTATTGTCGACAGTGGATAGCCAACTTCTCACTGAAGGCAAAACCTTTACTGCAACTGACACACAAAGGAGTGAGTGATCCGGTACCATGGGACAAAGATTGTTTGATGGCGTTTTTGCAGCTGAGGGAGGACTTATGTCGCGCCCCGGCTTTAGGAATGCCTGATTACACAAAACCATTTTTGCTTTACTGCTGCGAAAGAGAGGGTTGCGCTTTAGCAGTTTTGGCCCAGATACACGGAGATGCGCGTAGGCCAGTTGCATATTTCTCGGCTACATTAGATCCAGTAGCCGCAGCGTTGCCCGGATGTCTCAAATCCGTAGCTGCAACGGGTGTCAGCATTGAACGTTCTGAAAGTGTGGTAATGGGACATCAGTTAGTGGTGTACGTACCGCATTCTGTGGAATTGTTAATGACCAGGACTAAGACTCAGCATCTGACGAATAGCAGGCTCACACGCTACGAGCAAGTCATATTGGCTGCCGAGAATGTGACCCTAAAAAGATGCTCCGTCTTGAATCCTGCAACTTTGATGCCACTTCCAAATGAGATGGATGATGAAATTTGTACAGATCATGACTGCCTTGATGTGACTGAACTATGCACCAAACCGAGACCTGATATCGTAGATGAGCCATTGACTGACCCCGATGAAATATTCTTTGTCGATGGTTCATGCGTAAGAGACGATATCGGTCAGCTGAGAGCAGCTTATGCAGTTTGTACAATTACCAGAGTTATAGAAGCTGCTTGCCTGGAAGGAGTACACTCCGCTCAGGTAGCTGAAATTGTTGCTTTGACGCGTGCCTGTTTAGCAGGTAACAAACTTCGAGTCACCATATACACCGATAGCCAGTATGGTTTCGGGGTAGTTCATGATTACGGGCAGTTATGGTCTCAAAGAGGTTACATGACCTCCTCGGGTTCTCCCATTAGGAATGGAGAATTCGTGAGACTATTGTTAGAAGCACTGCAAGGTCCGACAGCCATAGCGGTTGTCAAATGTGCTGCGCACACGAAGAATGTAGACTTTGTGTCGCAGGGCAATCGCTATGCTGATGAGGTAGTGCGTTACTGCGCAGAACAGGGATATTCTCACACTGATGTAAAAGTGGGGGGAATCCAAGAAAGAACTGAATTGACAATGTTGTTAGATACTGTAGATACGTGGGATGAGCTAAAGAGTGTCCAGGAAAATGCACCAGATGATGAGAAAAAGAGCTGGGAAACAGCGGGTTGTACTAGGAGTGAAATGAACTTTTGGATCTCTGCAGATGGGAGAGCAGTTTTACCAAATGAACTTGTTAGTCCAATGGCAAGGAAATTGCATGGATCAGCACACATAGGTAGAGATGCTATGGTGAGAGTATTCAGACAAACGTGGTTTAACCCGAAATTCAGAGTAGCGGCAGAAGCAGTGTGTCAGCGATGTGCGATCTGTCAGCAACTAAACGTAGGAAAGAGAACACCAGTCACATTGAGTCACATTGGGAGGTCTGGGGGGCCTTTCAATAGAATGCAGCTTGACTTCATAGAAATGCCTAAATGCAATAGACTCAGATACGTTTTAGTGATTGTCTGCATATTTTCTAGATGGGTTGAAGCTTACCCTACACGTAGGTGCGATACACTTACAGTAGCGAAATTGTTACTTAGAGAGTTGATACCGAGGTTTGGGGTGCCATCCTCTTTGGAATCGGACAGAGGAACTCATTTTAACAGCGAAATAGTGAAGATGTTGTGCTCAGCTTTGGGTATCGATCAGAAGTTACATTGCAGCTATCGACCAGAAGCTTATGGGATTGTAGAGCAAATCAACAGCACAATCAAGTCCAGACTTGCCAAAGTTTGTTCATCAACATCCCTGAGTTGGCCAGACGCACTTCCAGTGGTTCTTATGAGCATACGTAGCACACCAGATAGAAAAACAGGTCTCTCTCCACATGAAGTGCTAATGGGGAGAGCTATGAGATTGCCATCGGTTCCGACTGCAGCGCTAGTGAACATCACAGACGATTTGATCTTGGACTACTGCAAGGGACTATCTGATGCCATTAATTCTGTGTCCCTCCAGGTCCAGGCTGCAGAGGTTCCATCAGCACAAGATTTGTGCCATTACCTGAGTCCGGGGGACTGGGTTTTGGTGAAAAAACACGTCAGGAAGAACTGCTTAGACGTGCGCTGGAGAGGACCGTTTCAAGTTATACTTGTGACGAACACTGCAGTAAAGTGTGGAGGCCTGCCAAATTGGGTACACGCTTCACACACCCGAAGAGTGCCAACACCTCTAGAAGAAACAGCTCCTCTCTCGGATGAGAATCCAGCGGAAAGCGGAGAAGCCACAGAGGGGGAAAGCCAAGCTGTGGAGGTGATCGAAGAGGCTGAGCCTGTGACGGAACAGGTTGACGAAGGTCAGGACACTAGCGGGACCGAAGTCGCCTCAGGAGAAGAAAGTAATTGGGAGTTCGAATCAGATACCGAACAAGCAGAGAGTGACCAAGAGACAAGTCCAAGAACAAGGAGCAGGAGGACAAGGAGTGACGAAGCTAGTTGGCCGGAGAGAAGGAGAAGGCCAAGCTTAAAGGCACAACAAGAAAGAACTCTTGTCCCGATCGCTGAAGAGTCGGATCAGGAAGAAGAAACTACAGACTCAGGCACTGAGAGTCCAAGAAGATCGAGAAGGGTACGTGTGCCCTGCCGAAGGTACGCCACCCCAGAGTGGACTTATCTAGCAGATGTCTTGGGGACAGAAATCTGGGAGAGTGAAGGAAGTGAAGGTAATCGATCATGATCCATTTGTGGCAGTGGAGATATGGATGTTGACGCCTGGACTCGAGACTGAGGGGTTACTGACTTTCACACTTCCCATACCCCCATACTTGAGTCGGATCAAAGATCTAGTGCTAAATCGATTACAGTTTCCAACTTTTGGTCATCAAATTCCAGAAGAAGAAAAAGTTGTGCGTTTTGAATTATTGGAACTTGTTGTGAAAGCTGCAGGTACGAAAATAATTGTTGATGCATAAAGACTTTTGTATATGAGCTATAAAAAAGAAGATAACCTAGCGCCGAGTGGAAAGAAGAATAAAATTAGGGATTACACTTAGAGGACGGAGAAGGGTTAGGGTTGTCTGTTGCTAAAGAGAAAAAGACATTGTTGCGAAAAAGAGATTTTTGTTGATAAAGAGCACTTTAAAGACTGAGAAAGAAAATAAAGACTGAAACAGAAAAACTTTTTCGCAAAAGAAGGAGCTACGCTGTTTGATAACATGGAGAACGGCAACCCAAACCGAAAAGCCAAATGCATAGTAGGTACACTTATAGCAGTAGTAATTTTTCTCATAATTACAGTAGTGACAATATCATACATAGTAGGACATGAAAGTGATAAAGAAATAGCAAATGTAAAGCCTGTAACGACTTTGAAACCTGTTCTTGTGGGGAAGAAGGAGGAGAGCAATGTGATCCGTGAAAAAGCGTTACTGGCAGATGAAGCTCGTAGATTACACGTAGACGAGTCACAGGGAAATTTTAGGTCAAATGCATATGCTAAACTGTTGTACGAATATATCGATGCCATGGAGGCCAAAGATTGCTATGTTTGTATGCAATTGCCGGCTTCTGTAGATGAAGGCATCAGATATCATCATCTCCCACTGACTTATGGGATAACATGTAGTTTACTGCTCAGTATATTTTATGGTAGAGAAGGATTTGAATACTACTTTTCAAATTATGATTCGGTACTGCCTGAAGTCCCGAATTATAAACAAATGAATAAGTGGGACTATTACAAAAAGGAGGATAGACTAGCCAAATTCTTTCTTCCTTGGGATACATTAGATACATCATACGCACGCAGAAATAATCTGACTTGCAAAGTGTCAGAGGTAGAGAAAAAGTTCATAGGACAAGTAGATGACCGGTACAGAAGGCAGAAGATTCTAAAAATGTCAGGACAATGGAAAACGGATTGGACCGAAGAAGAGCAGGCACATAAAAAGAAAGGTAGCAATGGTCCAATAGCATTGGATAGGACGCAGAAAGGAAAGTTATGTTTAACTCGAAGCAAGACATATTATGAGAGTGTATTTGTAGGTGAAGTAAATTGCGAACATGCTTTAGATTAGAGTACTATACGAAAGATTTTATGAAAGGGATGCAAGCTATTCCTAATGTGTATTTTGTATGTGGAAGAAATGCCTATGTAAAACTGCCTGACAATTGGTATGGTTCGTGTTACTTGGCAATTGTCTTCCCCAAAATATATCATGCAAAGGATTTAGCGATCATAGAAGGAAAGGCTTCGACAAGAGCGAAAAGAGAAGTAGGAGATGCAGAAGTAGTAGGAGACGTATTTGGAGCGATGTTTCCTTTGTTAGGTTTAATACTTAACGATGTTAAGATCAGGAGACTAGCTACAGTTGTAGATAGATTGTCTGCAAGTACTGCAAGGTCATTAATGCTAGTAGAAGGCGAGATGCAATCGATTAGAGCAATGGTTCTTCAGAATCGCCTTGCTCTAGATGTTCTATTAGCAAAAGAAGGCGGAGTTTGCAAGGCTTTGAAGGTTCAGGAATGTTGTACTTATATTCCTGATAATTCAAAACCACTTGAGAAGGTCATAAGAAACATTACAGAGATACATCAAGAAATCGAAGATTTGACAAAAATAAATGTTTGGGAAAAAGTAGGTCATGGAGTAGGAAAGGTTGGAAGTTGGTTTGCCAACCTTGGTAAAAGCATTGTATGGTATATATTAAAACCTGTATTAATAGTATTAATTTGCATAATCACATTATTAGGGTTTGTGAAATTGTATAAATGGTATAGGTCGAACCGGTTACAAAGGTCCATGAGAGAACAAGAAAGGAGATTAGCTGCTTTACAAGATCAACAGTATAAAAGTTTAAGAGCACTCGAAACGATAAAAAGAGGGAATGTTGTAACTAGTTCTGTATAAAGGTGCTATTCAAATTGCATTTAGTGATGACTCCTAAAAGTCATCAAAGGGGGGAACTGAGAGAGCGCAATTTGAATAAAACGTATATCCGAGCCATATTTACAAGCATATCGTATAAACGTAGGAATGAAATGTATACTGTAACGTGAAGTTGACGCCTATAGCATGAAGTTAACAGATGTAACCAAAGTAATATAGGAAATGTAACTGTATTTACTATTGAACATGTAATAGATTTAGAAGGCCCATATACATAGTGGGCTAATGTAGTAATGTGTAGAAATGCTTACGAAATGTAGAACGTGCAAAGTAGAATTCATGTACGTGTGTAACTTTAAATGGAGAAACGACGAGAAATGCAAAATGGAGAAATGTACAGAGCATATATAGACGATGTAACGAACGAGAATAACTTTGTATTCTATGTAAAATGTATTCACTTATAAGTAAAGGATTTGCTAAATGCGATTATATATATATATATATATATATATATGTGTGTGTTAAAGGTTATACTGTGTAGAAGAAGTTTGTAGGAATGTTAGAAGGGTTTTAGGTCATTTGTGATTTTAACCTGACTGACCAAGTGTTCGCAGGAGTGTAGTCCGCTGTATGTAATTTAGTGGGCTCACAGGAGTCGTGAATAGCCTTGATGTGAACGTGCGAGCCAAGGAGTCTAGTTCTTGTTAGATTTAAGGTGACAATGCCGGACGAAGTTTATTGCCTAAACGTGAGAGGAGACGCTTGGAATTTGAGTCTTGTTTTGAAATGACCATTCACAGGACCAAGAAAGGTTACGCATATAGTCGTAAAGAGTAAAGTTCTGCTGAGGTGATAGACTTTTGCTCCGAAAGTGTCAAATGAAGTCACTAGCGAGAAGACGAAGATGGCGTCTAAGAAGAAGGGTCAACTTAACGGACGACGCGAAGAGACGAAGCCATGGAAAGAGCCAGAAAATGACATCATGGGGAAAGTCCGTGGTGGGCGTCGAAGGGGCGTTCCACCCACACTGTGATTGTGTATTTTAGGGACAGCACCCCGGGGAGAAGATAGCGAAAGGTGAAAGGCGAAAGCGAAGGCGAACAGCTCAGAGAGAAGGGCAATAGAGCAGATGACTTGAGCAGATGCGCTGAGAGAGATCAGAGCGCAAGGGAGCAGTAGGCCGAGGACCCTTAGAGAGCGGATGGGTAGGCAGAGAGGGTACTGCTTCTTAAACTTAAGTTACCTTTAGAGGCTAAGAGAGTTTGAACTTCTTTGGAAGTCAAACTGCTGACACCTTTTTTAGGTAAGGAACTTGCGAAATAGGGATGTCACTTAGCATAGAGTAGGGACAGATTTAACTTTATTATTTTTCTCTTTCTGTAGATGACGCAACGGAACCACATCATATCTATGCTTCTTAATTTGTTGATTTTGGAACTGACTTTAATTGTATTCGTTTGTAGACTGAGGTTCTTTAGGGAATATATGTTCCTTCTAGTTCCTGTATATTTGCTGAATCTTATCCTGAGAGGATTGTATTTGCAACTTTTCTTAATTATATATTAAAACTTTTAAACTTTATCAGTTGTAAGTGGTTCTTCAGAGTTGCGTCAGTTTATGGGTTTATCTAACCCAGGGTTCTTCAAACTGTGGGGCCCGCCCCCCTGGGGGGGCGCCGCACCATCCCAGGGGGGGCGCAGCTCCACTCCGATCTTCCCTTTGTAGAGACTCTGTGAGGGCAGGCGATTTCCGTCCGAGTGGGGCTGCAGGGGCCTAAGAGCTGAACAAAGCTCATTAGCATGCAAATGGCCTCTTAAAGAGGTGTGAAGTGCTCGGGTGCGGCTGCCTGGCAGAGTGCGTGCGTGCCCAGAAGCTGTGTCAGCCCGGGCACACACAGGCATGGTGAGATGAGAGGGAGGGAGGAAAGAGACAGAGACAGACAGACAGAGCTGCAATTAGAAGTTCATTTGGACCCATATCAAAGGATTCTTTATAATAATCACTAACATATGAAATGTTCACTTTGGCGGCTTTAAAAACGATGGTAGAATGGCGGAGTATAGGTATATAACTCTAGAGTTAGCTTGTGCGTGTTACCAGTTGAACACTGGTTTCATTACAAGTGGCTGCTTTATAAGTCCATGATATTTTTTATTTTCACGCCTTCACTCTCCTGGATATGTATTTGTCTTTAGATGCACCTTAACATGAATGGCCACAATCATGATTCGATTTGTATTTCCAAAATAATTTAGTAAAAAAAACATACAAAATTGCTATGTAACATGATTTTGTTCTCAACAAAGAATTACAACACAAAAAAATTTGCTAAGTATTGGCAATAGAGTATGATACCTTGCGTGTGAAGCAGGTGGGAATGGAAGAGCACTACATATCCTATAAGTGTTGGCCATTGGCTGCTGAGGAGGGAGACAGGCAGACAGAGGGAGAGCGAGGGAGGCAGAGTGAGGGGGAGCGAGGGAGGGAGACAGAGGCTGACAGAGCGAGAGCGAGGGAGGCAGCGCGAGAGAGGGAGACTGAGGCTGACAGGGAGAGCGAGGGAGAGTGAGGGAGGGAGACATGCAGACAGAGGGAGAGCGAGGGAGGGAGACAGGCAGACAGAGGGAGAGCGAGTGAGGCAGAGTGAGGGAGAGCGAGGGAGAGCGAGGGAGACAGAGGGAGAGCGATGGAGACAGAGGGAGAGCGATGGAGACAGAGGGAGAGCGAGGGAGACAGAGGGAGAGCGAGGGATGGATCAGTGAAATGGTGGATGGATCGATGGGGGGGTGGATGGTGGACGAGTCGGTGGATGGATGAAAGAGGTGATGGATGGATGTATTGATGTATTGATGGGTGAAGGGGTGAATGAATGGATGGATGGATGAGTGAAGGGGTGGATGTGGGAATGGATGGGTCATTGAGGAGGGTGGATGGACGGGGGGATGGATGGAGGAGTGAAGGGGTGAGTGAGAGGTCAATGGATGGATTCATGAGTGGATGAGTGGATGGATGAGTGGGTGGATGGGTGATGGAGGGATGGGTGGCTGGGTGAGGGGGGAATGGAGAGAAAGGGGGAGGATGGATGAATGGATGAGTGAGGACATGGATGAATGATTGGCAGAGTGGATGGGCAGGTGTGTGCATAGATAGGTGAGGAGAGGAGCATGGAGATGGATGGGTCAGAGAGTGCATGCATGAGTGAGGGGAGGGTGGAGAGCGGGAGGGATGGATGGGTGGGTGGATGGATGAGTGGGGGGTTGAGTGGGTGGACGGATGAGTGACTGGGTGGATGGATGAGTGGGTGGGGGGATGGCTGGATGGGTGAGAGGGTGGGTGGTTGGATGGATGAGTGAGTGGATGGGTGGAAGAGTGGATGGATGAATAGAGGAGTGGATGGATGGATGAATGAGGAGTGGATGGATGAATGAATGGAGGAGTGGATGGATGAGTGGGAGGATAGCTTGGGTGAAGGGGTGAGTGGTTGGATCGATGAGTGGGTGGATGGATGGGTGGAAGAGTGGATGGATTGGTGAGGGGATGGATGGGTGAGGGGGTGGATGGAGGGATGGATGGGTGAGATGATGGATGGAGGGATGGATGGTGGATGGGTTTGCAAGTGGTTGAAGGGGTTTGAATGTGGATGGGGCACAGATGGAGGGAAGGAATGAATGGTGGGGGAGTTGGTGGATGACAAGGTGTACATGATGGATGGGGAGGGTTGTGATGACTTCCTTTGCCATGGAGGATTGTGTTTAGAGCTGTGTGGTACGCCTCTGTCGTTTCGCCACACCCACTCACAGGCCTGCAGTTTGCTAGGCACTCTTGTTGTGTTGAGCATTGTTTGCCGGATATGGCCCGTGGTGTGCGCGTTGCAGTCGATCATGTGGTGTGCCAGATTCCCGAGGTTTCGGTTGGGTGGTGGGGGGGCCCAACATCTAGGGGAATTCAGCTGGGGGGGCTCAACCTGGAAAAGTTTGAATACCTCTGATCTAACCTATGCGGGGTTTGTCTTTTACTCAATGACAGAAAATAACCGATCCAAATTTGACGAATGAGATAAGTTATCAAATTGATCATAAAAAGGTATTAAAATCTCATTCCCAGCAGTTGCTTTGCTCATACATCCCCTTGCCGCACCATTTGTTCGTTGCAGTTAGTATTATTGTGAGTAGTTGTAAGGTAATTCCAGGCTCTTTCTACTTTTTTGCTTATTTACCTCAATAAAATTCTTTTGTCAGATTTACAAGAAAATACCTCGCCTGCTTTCAAAGCCCCCCAAAAACCCCCCAGGAACAGGGATTTTCTACATCAGAGGTTGCTTCTGTGAGCTGTTTAAACTGTATTTAATGGGGCCTGTGCACTTCGTTTTTTGGCCAGCAGGGGGAGTAAAGCTTTATTCAAACAGTACTGTTAGATTTCGAGTTAGTGAAGCCTTTACCTGCTGAAGTCCAAAGTTGTGGATTGAGCCTGTCTGTCTCCTAAGAGATTCTGAACAGGAGCAAGCAGCTTCCAACTCCCTGGCCAGCAAACCTTGTCTGAGGTTGCTGGGATCTTATATAGTGTGCTGGTGGTTGGCACAAGTGTACACTGATTGGTGGTTGTATCTGGTGTTTCTAATGGGTTAGGGTTAATGTCCTCATTGGTTGGGTATTTGAGGGTTCTGATTGGTTTCTCGGTCTGTGATTCAATCATTTCAGGGTTGGGACTAGGGCTAGGGTCGGATTTCTCTAGGAAGTAGGGACTAGGGCTTCCTATGTTATTGGTTGTTGGGAGTAGGGTGGGACTAGGGCTAGGGTTGGACCTTTAATTGGAAGTAGCTATTAATGCTTCTGGTGTGATTGGTTGTTGGACCAGTTGTGGGACTAAGAGTAGGGTTAGGCTTTCTTTTGGAAGTAGAGACTAGGGCTACCTGTACCATTGGCTGCTTGGACTTGGGTTGGGACTAGTGGTAGGGCTAAGGCCTTTATTGGATGTAGAGATCAGGGATTTTGAACTGATTGGGTGCTTGGACTAGGGTTAAGATTGGCTGCAAGGTCCTGGTCCCCTATTGGTTCTAGATGCTAGGGCTAGTGTTGTGATTGGATAGTGTTAGGGCTAGGGTTCCCATTGGCTGAAGGGGTCACCTGATTACTAGGGCTAAAAAAGGCCAGGCTTAGGGCATCTCAGCCCGGGCGTCGAGGCTAAAGGTGGGAGGACAAGGGTAGTTGCCTGTTTGGGCCTGTTCAGGGTGGAGAGGACAAGGGTTGTTGCCTGTTTGGGCCTGTTGGAGACTGGTCGGGACTAGGGCCAGAAATGCTGCCCTTTTTCTCATTAAAAAAAAAATCACTCTTTTATCTCTCCACTATCCTTTTTCTATCAAAATTAAGACTAACATGTTCACTTCTCAAATTCCATATTCCATTTTCAACTATACTAATATACTGCCCAAATAACTGAATAACATATATCTACTACTCAAATTACTTCATATTTATACTATACTAATTTTCAACACTTATCCTTTATGGGTTCCGGAGTGGCGTGCTACTCGCCAAAAAAGCGCTTCAACGCCCATCAGGGGTAACAAGTGCTATATGAATGCAAATCTTTCTTCCCCTTTTATCCATCCGCTATCCTTCTCACTCTAACTAACAGACTAATATCCACCACTGAAATTACCTCATATTTCACCATATTAATTCACTGCTAATCCTTTATAGGCTCCCTGAATAGCATGCGTCAACAAGCGAGCGATAAATAAATACTAACATTTGTCCTACTCTATCCTTCTGCTATCATTCCAAATCCAAATAACTGACTAACCTATCCACCACTTAAAATGTACTTGCATGTTTCACCATACTAATTCAACACTAATCCTCTGTGGGTCCCGGAGTAGCGTGCTACCCGCCGAAAACGCGCTTCGTCGCCTCGTTGGGGGTAGTAAGCGCTATATAAATGCAATTACAATACCATACAATACAAATGGGATGCTTCAGGGTTTGAAATAAACTCATTCTGACTGCTACACTATTTTCCTGAGTCAGAGTTAGGACAGAGACACTAAGGGGCTTTAAAAATATCACAAATGATGGGAGAAGTCCTTTGAAAAGCTACTTTAGTTAAATCTGCCTCAACCACTTCATATAAACACAGATTTTCTGTGAAGAAATCGAGACCACTTGATGTGTTATCATATTTTCATTTTACAACTATAGATCTTATGTAGTGTGTGGTAGACAGGGTGTTCATTAGCCATAGTGATAGTCCACCTGCTCTAATATGAGTTGGTGAACTGCCATGTTTCCACTGGCAGGGCTTATACTGGCTTTGTCAGTGGAATTCATTGACTGACCGTCCGTCGGATAGTGAGTCAGTAGATCTCCGACCATCCACCCTGCTTAGAGCAGATGTTTTGACATTATTTGCTTCCTGTTCAGGACCACCATGAAAGGCCTGTCAGCCCTGAACAGAATAAATGTAAATTACAACCCCACGCTACTAAAACATTTTCAGTGTGACAGGGTTGATGGCACACTGATATCTGCACCTCAGTCTCTTAGTGAAATCACCACATTTATTTATTTCCTCATTGGTCGTATGGACCTTTGTTAGTCGACTTGATGCGATGTAAGGGAGCTAACATCAGAAATGCATTTCCAAATTCTTGAAGCCAGTTTGTCTCCACACTGAAGACAAAAAATCAATTAATTCAACAATGAAGGTTTATTTTAGAACATTGTTCAAACAGTATATATGCAAAGAAAAATACATTCAAAGGGTATAACAATATGGTCTGGAGACCAAATGTTGCCAGCAGACCAAATGTTGCCAGTAAATGAAGACATAAGATGAGTTACCAAATAGTAACAACCAGAAAGCAAAGGAAACCGATTGATGCGATCAGGTGTTCCATAAAGGAACTTTCCCTTTCTAATGTAAACATAGACCAATTCTAAAGGAAATTTCTAAATGGGAGCATAGAAGGTGTCAGCATGTGGCCGAACTTCAGAGCAGCAGAGATCTGTGTCTCTTAGTCATGATGAAGTCTGTCTAACTAGCTATGAATCACAAATTAAAAGTACAACTAACAATTGGCAGACCATCCATATCTCATTCCCACCAATTAGAGCCAAATAGTGAACCGTAATTGAGGGGAGTCGATATCCTCCCTAGGTTTCCATCTCCTCACGGTCAGGTGTGCATCTGTTGGTCATGGATGTTTCATCCTCCAGGTATACCATGAACAAAGGGCTTTCTCTCACTACCACCGCTCAGTTCTCATTGCCAACTTTCTCCTCCAAGGCCTCGCTATCTGCAATCTAATACATAGAATACGCCTTTCTCTAGCTAATGAGAGGCCTGATAATGCACCTGCAAACAAGAGAAAACAGCATGCTGGCAGTGTGAGCGCAAACAATTTTAGCTAAAGGGTATAGTCAGGCTAACTTAACTTGTGAAACAAAATGGATTCACTTTACATCATTAAGAATCTGTGAAAGCAAGCAATTATTATTAAACGGAAATATTAAATGAACACAAATGATTGCATAATTCCATTAATCAACTTAATATGTCCTAGTGGCTGCAATGGTTATATACTATTAATTCACTTAAATTTATCACACATCTTAATGAAGTTAAACCACACATTGAATATAATGTTGTATAAGAATGCAATAATGTAAATACATGATGTAAATTGGGCGTTGCCTAAGTTAAGCTGCTCCAATGTCATTAGCTTTTGGACTTGAAAAAACATACGTAGGATTTGAAATTTGTTTTAGAAAAACAAAAAAATCTCTGAGTTGCCGCATTAAACATGGGTGCCACCCAGCATAGTTACAGTTCCCTCATAGGACCCAACCTGATGTGGTTTCTCTGAAGACTCAGATTTCAGACAGGCAGTTTAAGATCTCCAAATATGCGAGGTGGTCATCCGTCAAGCATTTAATAATGCCCCAAGTCTCAAACCATTGTTTTTAACATCTTCTTTTTGTTGAATTAACAGAGGTGTAAAAAAGTCAAGTGTATTGCAATGTAAATATGATCCCTAAATGGACTTAGTAATAATCTATAGTTAACTCCAAGTATGACCGTGGCCTCAAATATTATTTACAGTGCTTTGACTACCTCTTGCTGAATATGTAGGGGATGCAAGCTGATAGATAGAACATTATAGTTATCATTAAATAGGTTCCGTTTGGCATATACTCTTGCAAGAAGAATTTTGGGGGTTAATATCCCCAAAGTTTGTTCAAAGATAGTAGTGTTACCCGAATCAGGAACTGGTGTATGCAGTTCTATGAGCAAGTCCCCTAATAGCCCTTAAAACCACATGTGAAATGTATAAAAAGCCAGTGTAATTTACTGTTTTTCCCACTCATGACCAAGTTCGTCATGATGTTGGATATTTTTTGGATATGGGCAGTGTTCTTTGGTGTGAAATGTGTCCTTATAAAATGAAAAGTAAACAATCCCCACCTTTCCTGCGCTTCTGTTCAAGAACCTGCTGAATGGTAAATTCTCCCAAGTTCACAATTTACAGCAACTGCAGAACATATTAATAACCCTCCTTCAGCTCTACTGGAGGTAGAATATTTACCCAAGACGGCACAACAGCAGAGACATCAGTGATCGCATTGATTGGTGCTCAAACCTCTTCGCAATACAATAATGTTAAATTGTGGGGTGAAACTAAACTAATTATTGCACTATAGTTCATTCTTCAGACTAGCCGTGTATGAGCTTGACCCCTAGGAGTGGCAACATTTAAGTGGCAGCACCAAATACGATTAGTAAACAGTCATTGACAATGTATTTGGATTGCTCTAAAAGGCAACACTCCTTATTGAGTCAATGACGTCTAGAGTTTCAAAATGTAAAATTCTGTTGGTTAAAAGAATCAATGAGCAGGGGTAGTAAAGTTAGGTTATGGTTGCTATGGAAAAAAGATCTTACTTACATAATAAAAAGGTTTTCCAGTAGGCTCATCCTTCTAAAATTAATAACCACGCAGGTGCCTGATAACATGTCTGCTTGTAGTCCCCACCCAATTTCACCTTCCCAGCATTTTAATGTCATGAATTTCACCTTATCATTCTAACCTTAACATTCAACCAAAGAGCAGTTTTTATTTTCAGCTGAACATAATACTCGCTTGAATTAGATGCTAATGGTCGAAGGTCTACCAAGCCCATTACAAATGTGGTCGCTTGTGGAGAAAAATGTAACACATATTATATTACCAGATTTGTAGTAAGTAGGGCATGCGTGACACAGGCTAAATAGAGATTCACTTAGCTTGATCATATCAGAAAGATTAATGTTGGTATCAGTTTGAGATAACGAGTTTAAAAGCAATAAGGCTTCACGAGATCCATTGTCTGATTAGATTAGTCTGCCTTTTTAAGAAAAGAGTTACTTTGGACAGAACTGTTCAAAGTTAACCTCCTTCAACATTTTTTAAACATGGGTAAAACAAAATAATAATAACGTTTACCAATACACCCTGCAATTAATGCGTCAACATTCACATAATTGTTTATTAATATGCTGGAGCTCATAACTTACTTATGTTTGACTCAACTGTCTACCGCTGATTTGCCTAATGTGATGCTACGATGCACTGTATCTAAAGAATCAGAGGTATACACTTTCGCTTGTGCAATATGTTAATTACCATAATTACCATGATGGTCCTTAGTGGAGCTCTGAGTATCTTGAATAATATGATATAGAGAAATTTTAGGGCGAGGAGCAGATAACTGACCTTTCATCTGTATTGCATTAATACGGAGATGGTACCAGCAATCTTGTTGTTCAAGGCAATTGCCACCTTCTCCAAGAAGCAGTTGATTTACCTGGTAGGTTGCTTTTTTATTATTTTACTTGTGCTCTCTTTTTCCAAAGGATTATTGGTTTTGTGCATGACCATGTCATATTTATAGAACAAGAAAGGCAGAATGACCAAAGTAAATGAGACCTGGCCCAGCCTTTTTGGGCCTCCAACTGGCCCGTCCATGTCCTGGGAGTCACCCACAAAAGTCCTGCACATGGCACACTCTGCAGGATTCCACAGCTTGTTTTAAAATGATACTGCAATAAATTGAGTTACTTGTGAGTCAGGTTCAAGTAATAGGCCCACAATTATTTCCATACTGGGAACCAAGCGTCTCATGTAGCACTTTACTATGTTAAGATAGCGAAGAAGAGCTGTCCAAGGCCCACTCGGGAGGTGGTGTGGGCTAGTTATCTCCATCCTCTGAAACACAACAACACTCAATAAATGATTTTCCATAAGTGCTTTTTCTTTGAAAAAGGAAAAGTGCTTTTATTACACACACACTGCTAAATACTAAACATTCATTTACAAATATATACAGCAGACTGATAAAAGTAGCATTGGTGACACTTTCGAATCCTTTTTAACCCCTTGTGGGTCTTGACACCCATAGTAACAATACTCCAGACCTATATCAGTGGCAAACTCACTATTTAAAGTGGCTGCCATTTTAATATTTTGATACTCCTTTTATTGATTTTGAAGAAACAAAAGGAATGGTACAGTACATTTCAGCAATGCATTTACAGACCGCAAGAGAAAAACAAATCAGTATTATGTTGAAACACATTATTATCCACCAACTCACGTTGTTATGTGCAGGTTTAGACAAAGAAGAGCTGGGAGCTACATCTATCCAATTATTCCCACCCATTTGCCCTATATTTTACAGTGTTTGGCCGGGTATCCCTTGGCTTCGTTAATGGTTTTTGTTGCGCTGCGCACCAGTCCACTCCCTTGCGCCATTTAGTTATGCTTAGAGGCACAGGATTCTTCCATGCGGCAGCGATGTCTCGCTTGGCCACCATGATGGTGGTGCCCAAGAATAGTTTCTGTCCTAGACCCGTCCAACCCATCCGTGATCCCCAGTAGCATGCTCAAGGGGTTGTGTGGAACCTCCCACATCAGGACTTCAGTGAGTTCCGCTTCTAGCGATTCCCAGTACAGGGCGAGGAGGGTGCATGTCCACACCATATGATAGAAGTCTGCCTGTTCTACCCCACAATGTGTGTACAAGATGGGTTTGGTTTTAGGCCTGCCCTTTGAAGGCGGTCAGGAGTAAGGTAGGAGGTGTGAAGGTAGTACAGCTGGACCAAGCGGAGCCTGGCTGAGGCAGTGATGGTTTTGGGCGCCATCAAGGCATCTCTCCAGTCATCGTCCTCTAGAGCACCCAGCCAAGTCTCCCATTGGTTTCTGAGAGAGACTAAGGTGGTAGGGCTGTTGTTAGTTAAGGAACGATAGATGCATGATACACCTCCCTTCCCCAGGTCCCCCATCATGGTTTGCGCTTCTAAGGGACTGTTTTCTGGGAGTGACGTGCAGTTATTATGTGTACTTTGAGGGCATGGCGGAGCTGCAGGTGTTTGTAAAACTGCAATGGATGGAGCGTGTGTCGGGCCTGTAGGTCTGAGAATGAACGTATGTGGTCACCAACCCAACCATCTTCCAGTTGAGAGATACCAATGAGTTCCCAGCCCCTGAACCCTTTCAATTTCCCCACATCTTTAAGCCAAGTGCCCTGCCAGAGGGGCGTTTGTCGGGTCAGCTTATTCTCCCGTCAGGTAAGGCACAGGGAGGCACGCCAGGCCAGCAGAACCGCGCAAGTCACTGTGGGTAAGCTCTTGGGTATGGGCCGTCCGTACATCATAGTTTGAATTTGAGGAAGTCCCAGTTCTTTCAGCTCGATCCTGTAGGCTGGGTCGGACAAGCCCCCACTGAACCAGTCTGTATTGTTTGTAGACCGGTTTCTAAGTAATATAAGCACAGGTTTGTCATACCTATGCCCCCATTGAAGGATGGGATTTGGCAGTGGGAGAGAGCCATACTTGGTCTCGAGCCACTCCAAAGGAACCTTGTAGCCAAGCTGTCCAGCTCTTTGAACCAGGTCCGGGGGAGGTGGAATGGGGTGTTTTGGACAATATATAGAAATCGACGGATAATCATAATTTTGAAAAGGACCACCCTTCCTAGCTGGTTAAGTGGTAAGGTTTGCCACTTTCCGGAGATCTTCTTTAGCTTTTTTGACCAGCGGAGTGATATTGAGTGACCATGCCAAATCGCGGAGTAAGGCGATCCAGATCCCTAAGTACTTAAACGACTACCGCCTACTGGGTATAGTAGACTGCCAATCAAAGATGTCTCTTGATAAGTGTGGGGGTAACCAGGTCAATTTAGCGGTATTCAAGTGTAGGCCTGAGATTTGTTCAAAAGTGCGGACTATTTGAAGGCATCTGGGACCGGACTGAGCTGGCTCTGCAAGAAAGAGCAGGAAGCCGTCTGCGTTTAAGGCGATCTTTACCTTGAGAGCCTCTCCATTTCCAGCCCTGGACCCATTCATCGGCACAAATGAGGCAAGCTAAGGGTTCCATCGTCAGGGCATTCCTGCCTCCTGCCCCTCCTGATCGGGAACACCTCTGAGGGCACTCTGTAGGTTTAGGTTTGGAGTATAGGACTCAGACAAGACGGCGGAAGTGTTGACCCTGGCCCATGGCTGCCAAGACATCATCCAAGTATCCCCAGTTGACCAAGTCAAAGGCTTTCTCGAAGTAGACTAGGAGAAGTGCCAAATAAGGGGTTAGCGACTGACAGTTGGCTAGGGCTAGGTGAAGGTGCCAGAGACAATGTCTAGTACTCTGCGCCAGCTTGAAGCTTCATTGGTCTGGATGGACCAGCTTGCTGAGATATAATCTTAGATGTTGGGCCAGAACCGTGGCCTATATTTGTACCTCTGTGCAGATAAAAGGGATAGGGCGGTAGTGTGTGCGGGCTGGTGAGGGTGGTTGTGTTTTAGGAATGACAACTATAGTGGCCGCATCAGTTTCTGGGGGGAATGATCCTGATTCCACAGCTTCTGCGAATAGAGCTGAGGGATGAGGGTCTAGTATGTCTCGATAGGCAGTGTAATACTCCTGTGGAAAGCCGTCAGGGCCTGGTGTTTTCCCAGCCGCGATGTCGAAATGGCATCTTGTATGTCTTCATGTGTGATGGGGAGACCTGTTCCAGCCGATTCAACAGCGTTGAGGCAGGGAAGGCGGAGACTTTCCAGGTCAGTCAGTTCAGGCAGTGAGAACTCGGTTCTCCGGGCTGAGTAGAGTTTGAATTAATAGTCGGCAAAAGTTTGGGCTATCACCTTAGGTGTGCGGTGGGTGACCCCCTTCCCCCTGAATTTCTGGAACTATACGGTTAGCTAAATGGTACGACACCAGCCTGTATAATATTCTCCCATTTATGTCTCCCCATCCGTATATTCGGGGGATGGAGGACCTCCAGATCAGCTTTGCTGAGTCCAATAAAACGTGTTTAATTTTGTCCCTTAACAGTGCAAGCTGACACGCATGGGTGCTATCTGCCGATTTGGAGGAGATTCTATCGAGCCGAGTCGCTTGAGGCTCAAGAAGGGCAAGCCGGCTCTGTTGGGCTACCCGTTTGGCTTAGAGGTGGCCTTTAGCAAAGCCGTGGATGGTGGCCTTGCCCGCTTCCCAAAGAGTACCCGGGGAAGGGACGGGCTCCTGATTAGTGACAAAGTATTGTCTAAGCTCCACATCGATTGCCTTCTTAAATTTCTCATCTTGGAGAAACCAAGCATTCATCCTCCACCAGGGGCGGAGTGTGTCAGACGGGTCGCCTAAAGTTAGGAGCCAAAGTGAGTGGTCCGAGATGCCTCAGGGAAGGATAACTAGCTCTCTGACCCTGCGGCATTCGGGAGCAGGCATGAATATCATGTCTTTGCGAGCCTGTGTGTGAAGTGTAGCAGAGGTCTGGGTATACTGGGTGTCACAGGGGTTCCATGCCCTCCACACATCACAAACGCCCACGTGTTTATCCAGCGTATCAGTTGTTTAGTGTGTAGTGTCCGTGGGGCGGAGGGGATTCCCGTGGTATCAAGTTTGGGTCGAATGATCGTGTTGAAATCACCCCTGTCACCGCCTCGATCAGAGATAGGGAGCTAATCACATAACTAATGCGACTTAGAGTTTGCGTAAGCGTAGCAGTAGGGATGTAAATGGATACGTTGAGGGTGTTCCCTCCCAGCGTTCCAGAGAGAGCCTTGGGTGCCATTTTAAATTAGGATTTTGGCTTTGTGAAGGTGTCACCAAATTACAATATATAAGGCAAGCCTACTGGATTTGTCAAGGGGTCACTGTATCAATAAATAAGGAAATACCTGCATATTAGGATTAACCTTTAAAACCAATGATTTCAGTAAATGTGTAAATGCATTCGTTATCAATAAGCCTGACATTGGTCAACATCAAAATTGTCAATAAAGCTTTATATTTTTTTTAAAAACATTAAACTTGTGCTAGACTGTTCCTTTTGCATATGCAGGCCAGCTAAAAAGCAGCCATATGACCAACCTCCTCATACTCTCCCTCTCGGACAAGACTCCCTAGATAAAAAAAAGTTCACCACCTACATGACCTAAGTTGCTAACTGGATGAAAGACCACGGTCTTT
Organism: Lissotriton vulgaris; assembly: GCF_964263255.1. Classification (NCBI taxonomy): domain Eukaryota; kingdom Metazoa; phylum Chordata; class Amphibia; order Caudata; family Salamandridae; genus Lissotriton; species Lissotriton vulgaris. The sequence goes on from NC_141691.1 coordinate 889,941,828, forward strand.
AACTTCGACAAGACAGAAGAAGTGCTGTTTGGCAAGAACACCTCATCATGGGACCCACACCTTGAAACCACACCAGGAACCTCTGAATAATCAACAGCAAACTGTACATGACTCCACAAGTCAAAACTGTCACTGCATCCTGCTTCCATGCACTTAAGGAAGATTTTCAAATGGCTCACAAGCAATACTACAAAAACTGTCACTCAAACCCTAGTCACCAACAACTTGGACTATGAGAACACCTACTTTACCGGAATCACCAAGCATCTCACTAGAAGAATAACAACCATCCAAAACTTAGCACCAAGATGTATGCTCAACCTCCCACACAGAACTCGCATCACACCACACCTCAGGGAATTAGACTGGCACCCGATACACAAATGCACTGAATTCAGGCTCAACACATGCACACTTAAGGCACTACATAACTAAGCCCCACCTACCTGAACTGTGACACCTCGGCTCTTCAGGACTCCTGCAGTTACACATGTACACACAGAAGCAGATCAGGAGGACGGGCATTCTCTTAAAATGCTCCTACTGCGTGGAACGGCCTCCCACTCAACATCAGAACCTCCTCTTCTCTTCTTGAATTCTTCAAGAAGCTGAAGAACTAGCTTTTCAATTAACCAACCTACCATAGGCAGAGCTAAGCATACGCACCTGCTCAGCCCCAGGATACCATAGCGGGTAATAGTTCCCTTTACAAATACACATATAATAATATAGTCACTAGGGGTCCAACACTTCAGAGCCTGTTTACAAAAGTATAGACTGGAAATCAGCATTCAGCTCTCCTGGAGTCATGAAGATGCAGTGATAAGTTTCGTAAAATATCCCTTGAGGGCTGCTGCACTCATTGCAGCCCCCCAATCACTTAAAATAGTATGTTAGTAGTATCCCTGTCCATTCTTGGGACACCACAATGAAATAAACATATGCAAATAAGCTCTTACAGGACATTATGGGGTGTTCCATCATATGAGAGAGGTGTATATCTATGCAGCGGGCCTCTCCTGCTTTCAGACCTCGCCCACGTGGTTTACACTTTTTTTTGTTGCAAGGTGGATGGTTTCCAGAGGCAGCATGTGGAGCCCACTCTCTCACTGCCTGCTGCTGCTCCTCCGCTTGCAGACACGCTCTGTGCCAGTGTGGGAGGCAACATATCTCTTCTCTGTCCTGCACTCACAGCACGCGGGAAATAAATGACAGTTTTTCGGGGGGGCTGCGGGGTTTATATATCATGAACTAGACCCAAAGGTATCAGAGCGCTTTACATGAGCACCTGTTGCGTTATAGACGGACCCATTCATTTGTTTGTTAGGCACTGGGAGATTAAATGACTTGCCCAGAATCACAGGATGCTGACCTTCCCTGCCGAGACTTGAATGTGGTTCCCCAGCCTTGAGGTCAATCGTTCTATTATATTGGTCACATCCTCCCCGCCCCCCCTCCCCCTTCCAGACATGAGCACAGGGGGTCAAAAAGGCATCAGTCACACTCATGAGGTTTTGGCCTGCCCCAGGAGTCCTCCTTCCACAGTCTTTGATCCAGAGGGGGAATTAAATCCCTTGGACACTCGTAACTCAGCCTAGCCCGGGAATGTGGTCCCTGAGCTCAGTATTTACGCCCCCTGCCTGGGCATATTAAATTGTGATCCATTCGCCGGGTACTGACTAAATCCAGGAGTATCTTTGGAAATTGCGATGAAGCCCCATGCAGTCAGTTTGTTGTAGAGTGGTCAAAAAGCGAATTCTTTAACATTGAATATCTTGGGATCCATTGGGCTGAACTTGATGATCTTAAGCTTGTTTTGCTCCAGGTGGGGAGCACTAGCCAACATGAGCATTTCTAGCAGGTCTCCTAGCCTCCTAAGGGCACTGTATGGAGAGCTGGTCTCACTAGCTACAGGTGCCAACCTTCTTCTCTGCTTTTATCTCCACAGGCCCCATAGTTTTCTGGCTGTCTTCCAGGGCACCTGAGGTGGCAGTGGAGTCCAAGTCGCCCCGCCCAACCTCCACCATGTGTCCTAAGGGAGAGAAGGGGGCCTTTGCCAATGGCCTTTGAGAGACCGATCTAGTCCTGGGGGTCCAGCTGCTGATAGTCCTTAGTTTATCAGGTGGCTTCTCTTTCCAGCTCTTCATGTTTCTGCTGTCATCGACTTCCGGGTCAAGGTTCTTGCTCCCTTCTGCAAGGGTTTATAAGTTTGGATGTAAATTCCTAGTTGTCGGGCATCTCTGGCCAATTCTGGGATGCCCCATCAAAATTCCACCCTTTTTTCCAACACTTATGCACAGGATTCTGGGACAATCCAGTATGGCACAGTCCTTCTTGCCCTGGTCAGAGGTCCTCGTTCCTACCCAGAAGTGTGACTATGATAATATGTAAACTCTCCCTTGTGCTCATGCCAAACCAGTTCTGTGGCAGTCCCCCTCCCACTGCTTTTGGAGCCAAGTTGGCCAGAGGGATAAAGGAAGGGTGCAGGGCTGGTGACGGTTCATCTGCTTGTTGTTACAGGGTAGGTCACTTTGAAGTGTAATTAGATCTTGGGCACAGTAGCCAGGCCATCCTGCCAAGGGAAGGCAGCATCTCCCCTCACCCAAGCCCTTTGTCCTCTGTCTGAGAGCAAACCACATCTCCCCACAGGAGAGCTGCCCTGCTGCCAGGTGTCAGTTGAATGCATACAAGCTTTAGGCAGGAACATGGTAACATGTTAACAGTACCTGTTGCTTAATAGACAAACAGAATTCGATTCTGAAATTCAATTGGATTTTGGATAACTGTTAAATGAGATCTTGAATTATTTTTGTAGCTGCTGCCAATCCGAAAGTAGCACTTATTTAATGTAACAATGTAGCTCAGTGATTCCCTGTGGATGCAGCCAGGCATGCTACAGTTAAAATAGCTTTGGGGGATATGCCACTACAAAGACATGATCAACATTAACTTTAATACGTCCAACTTTTAAATATAAACCTCCCTGCCTTTATGGGCAGCAAGGCTTTCCTAGGGGTGTGTTATTAATATTCAAAAGAAAGTGTTAGGTCTGTCAAAAGGATTTTTTTGACAGATGTTTTTTTGGATTTTAAAACTGCCACTGGCATGTTATCTATGTGCAGCTACGAGGCTACGCACAATGGTAATCTCTCAATTGCAGCCTGCACACACATGTTCGCATTTTACAGGCCCAGCGCCCTTTAACATAGCTGCATCGCAGCAGCCTTACCTTAAAAGGTGGACACTGGGGGTAAACAACCTCAGTCCACTTGCCATAAAATTACAGTGATTGAGACTCACCCACAGTAAAGGTCTAAAAAACAGGTGATCAAAAGCAAAACATCCTGGTGGGCTAAAAAACCCGAATCCATTTGCAACAGCTGCAATGCGGTGGGTCGGGTTTGGGGAACCATGAACCCGGAGAATACACATTTCAGCCTGTCCTGATCTCTGGTCAAGCTCTCAGACTTTGATCTCAAGAGTCCCATGCTGAACGAATCAGCAGCTTGTTTTAAAATGCCTCCGGGGTTTGGGGGTTGTTTGAGGCATCATGGACTTTAGGAATCTTGAGTCCAGAGATGTTATCTCTGTTCCAGCATCCCGACTCTGGTTTCAAATGTCCAGAAACATTCTGTGTTTAGGACTAAGCACTGAGCCATTGCACACAGTCCCTTAATATATGAGCACATAGATCATATTGTAACCTTCCTACTTCCTGCTTAATTGAAAACACGTTGGGGTCTTCCTCCCATCTATCTTAGAAAGTTTGAATTTGGACTAGTTGACATATTCAAGCTATATTCGCCCAAGTCTAGTGCTTATGGTCAACTCTCTGAAACGCCACGGGGGGCCTTTGTCTCGCACCCTTCTGTCTTAGCGCTTCCCAAGAACTATTGCAGCAAAGGCAGACAGCTCATTATGGCCCAAATACCCCTGTGGTAAGTTACATTTGAGCAGTGAACATTCAGTGTATTGGACATTGTCACTATGTCTACAAAGTGCATGTTTTAGCTGCATAGATATTCTTACTCTCTGAACTGTATATATATTGAGTTTTGTATCCCCCTTCCTTTGGAGTCATTTGGACAGATCATGATCTAAGTCTGATAGTACAGCAAATTATCTTCTTGAAAACAACAGGGTATAAACTCTACAGCCTTCCAAGGGTTCTTTGTAGCAGCAAACGATGAAAAGGAACAAGCATTAACTCTTTGTAATCGGGGCACTACGTTACTTGCTGGAGCTGACCTCCATTATGTATACCCAAGAAAACTGTAGCCGAGCCATATCGAGAAAATCAACAGCAGTGAATGTGGAAAAAGAAAGGAGGAAACTCTGTCTAAGTATATGAATTCAGGCTCTGGAATTGCCTCAGGCTATTCCTTTAGAGCTTAATCAAATCTCATGATCTTAAATGTTGTGAGATAGAAACCTTTCCTCTATTGCTAAGTGATGAGATGTGTTGAAGTGAAATTAATAATTCCGCCGCTAAGTGGGTCCAACTCGCAACTTGGCTGCCCCCTTACAGTTTAACCCTGAGTCTACTTCCTTTTTCTCATCTTATTATCTTGCGCTTTCTTGGCCCATATGACTTCCAAAGACTCGGGCCTACAATACTCCACTCTCATCATCAGATGTCACAGGTTTGCCCCCAATTCCAGGCCAGCTATCTGTCCGCTAGCAACCAGTGTCTGCTGTTGTTGACCATTTCTGCACTTATTTACTACTTTAGTACTCGGATATTAGTAGGAAGAAGTGCCATATAGAAGGTGCAATGTTATCTCCAGGTTTTTATCTTGCTTACTCGTATATTGTAGTTTACCTTAAATGCTTCAGGTTAATATTATGCCTCGGTTGTTGTCACTCCCACTCCTTCTGGAATGCCATCCCATACTTTCACCCTGTAGCGTTAAAAAAAATCCTTTTACTCCTGAAAATCCACCCCAGTTAGATCTTCAGTTAAGGACGCACATTGAGGAGAAAATAATTCCCTCCTTTGCTGTTTTTGCTCTGTATTGTAAACTGAAGAACTCTTTTACACTGATACATTTATAGCTGTTATTGTGAATACCACAAAGTACAGATTTCAGGACACTATACAAGAACTTGGATATGTATAATCCAGAACATCTTTTAGACTTCCAAAGGTTTAACTGCTTTAAGGTCATTTAATGCGATAAGGGGGATTGTTTTTGACTGGTTATTGACCTTAAAAAACTCACTTAAACTTCCACCCTCCTCTGCTCTGACATGTAATGGTTAGAGCTCATGACTTTCACTAGGCATCCTTAAACCCAAGTCTGATAGTTCAGTGGCCTAAGGCATCTAGTTCAGGAATCACTGTCTCGCCAATGGCCACAGGCTCGAATCCTGGTGGCTCCACTCAACCTTTCATCCCCCTGAGATCAATAAAATGATTCTGATTGATATAGGCAGCAATAAACATTTGTGAAATACCAAAACAAGCACATCTGTCTGATTGTGTACTTTTTGATAACATGCACTCATTTCCCAAAATATACCTTCTCTTGAATATTTGTTTACTACATCTTTCCACACAGCCATCGTTTGTCTTTCCTGAAACACCAGCTTGCCATGGGTGACTCTCTTATCAGCTAGCTTCTCTAAATGTGTTCTCCCAATACTCCTCTTCTTAGGTTTATCTGCTGCTCTCGATGGTCAGTGCCTCATTTGTACAAGCGGTTGCAGGGAGTGGGCATCAGCCCTCAGTTTTAGGGACTGGGACTTATTTCTCGTTGTCAATGCAAGAGAGAAAAGGGGAGACAGAAGGAGAAAGATCTCAAAACACTGAGGAAGCACGAGTCGATAAGACCTTTCTTGAGAGAGACAAAGAGATAGAAGTGTAGTGCGTCGGAACAAACAGGCATGAGATGGAATCAATATGAGGCTTCTTTGGAATTCATTTCTCTGGATTTCAGCAACTCTGATTCTGTGTTAGTTGTTCCCTAGTCCTATCCATTGCGATAAAGAGGTCATCGTATAAAACGAAACTATCTCTTTGGTAGCAGGTTCCCATACTTGTCTGATGGGGGTGAGGGGGTGGTCCACAGCTTAGTGACCGCTTTGCTGCAAACAATGTTTGAGGTTCCTGAGATGCTTTTCTCAGAATTGGACAAAAATAACCCCCGTATCTTTCACACACTTAAATGCGTAAGAGGGAAGACATAATTGCTTCCAATACAGAACCCAGATAAGAGGAGTGACATTTTGCTTTGTGGATTTAGGAGTCTTTGGCGATGAGTTATGATTTCTTCTATTTGAAAACAGAATGTCACCACCGTGTAGGGGACATGGATGTAATTTCGCTATTTATAAAAGCATTACTTGAAATCTGTGCGATCCGCTGTGTATTTATGAAGGTTTTCGGACTTGCAATAATTATAGAGGAGACCATTTTCTCTATTTCTGTATGGAATCTTAATAAAGTGCTAAGCACAGATCCAGTTATTTGAATACTTTTAAGCTAATAATAAGCCAGCTGAAATTACAGGGTACATCCAAAGACGACTGACTTTTGACTTATGCACTGCAGATCCTGGACAATATCATTACTAAAATGTAGAAGTGTGAGCCTTTCATCAGGGGATGCAGACTCCCACAATCTGAAGTGGAAAGTATTGTGTGTGTGCTCTCAGAGCTGGTTCCAAAACCTCCTATACACTTTGCACAAGTATGCACACTTTTTGTTCTTCCTAAGCACAATAAATATTTGCTCTATTACTGCCCTTGTACACTGTCTGCTGGTCCTAGAAGGATGGAAGGCAGGGGAAGCCCTTCTGAGAGTCACTGATTACCTTCAATTCATAGGAGGTGTCAGTGTCTAATCTGGTAACGTACTGAGCAATTCTACCGACTTTTAGTCAAGCATGCTGTATAATCATTTGTTTTCCAAAAATTCTGAATGTCTTGGGCCTTAATATGCGGGAGATCTATGATTGGCCCTGTATTCCTTCAAAGAACAGTTCTATGTAACATTTGTTCTGTACATTACTACGAGTCTTCAAACTCCTCACCCATGCATACAAGGCTCTTCACAAAACCGGACCCACATTCCTGAATAACTGCCTCTCCTTCCGCACACCCAAAAGACAACTCCAATCAGCCCAGCTCTCTCTGGCCACCGTCCCACGTATCAGCAAGTTTAGAAGGAGAGGAAAGTCCTTCTCCTACCTCGGAGCCAAAGCCTGGAACACCCTCCCCTCCACATTTGGCAATCTCCCACACTGCCCCAGTACAGGAAGCACCTCAAGAATTGGCTGTTCGGATTATTTCGGATTACCCCAGCACTCAACGGAGCTGCCGCTGTTTCCCACTGCACCTTAAGACCCTCATGGGTGTGTAGTTGCACTTTACCAACCATTGATTGCTTGATTGATGAGTGACAAAGTGTGATTCAGAATTGATTGACATTGATAGAGAGTCAGTAGCACGCTTTGAAGATGGTGAATTCTGGAAATCTTACGGTGGAGGAGAGCAGCCACTGAGTTTATCTAATTTTCAGGTGCCGTGTTGAGCAGCTCCTGCTTCATCAGAACATAAGTAAGCAGTCTGTGCTTACCATATGCTTATATCTTGTTTACATTTGCTATAGGTTGAATCACAGCCCTAGCCAAAATCATTGACGTACCTCTTTGTGTATGTGTAACACATTTACAAACAAAACAAAAAAAAGTAACCAAAAATATCTCCTCAAGGTGGACTAAGAACTTTATTACAATCATCTGTTGGCGTGCAAGGTTACGCCTTCACTCCCCTACCATTTTCTCTGAGATTCCTCTGCAAATATTATTTGATGTAGAGCCCACCAACAAATCATTGAACGCATACCCATCAAACACTTCAGCTGACTTAAAAATAACTCAAACTCCAAGGTCTTATCAAGAGGTCCTTGTGAATTCCGATAGTGTTCGGCTTCATCGGAATCCGAAGGGCCGTAGTCCATCCAGGGGTTGCAACTGCTGAGAGAAGTGCAGTACATATCAGCAAGTAAGCATCAGTGTTGTCAGGATTGCCTAGGCCACCCACACCTTAGCCATCCTCATGTCTGGACCCTCGCAAGGCTCATAGCTGCTGATCTGTGCTGCCGGTCCAACCCCAGATCTTTAACCATGATTTGGGCCTCAGATTCAGTATTGAGCAGGTGTCTTATGATGTGTCTAAAACATATTTTATAAACTGGTGCTTCACCAAGGTTATGAAGTATTGTGAACTACTTCGAGCGAATATTTTTCGAAAGTCTTTTGCACAAAACTGTTCTGAAAAAGAATTCTACTAAAAGTGGATTTTTGCTTAATTTTTTTTTTTTGCCCTCAATTCAAACTTTCTAATCTTGGTATGAAAAAAGTATCTAGCAAAAGAAAACTACTGAAACTTTGCACATACCGACTCCTGCTCCACACTCCATAACTCTCCTACATGAATCTTTTTCGAGATTGCTGCTGCAGAATGTATGCCACAAATGAGAACTTGTATTTTTCAGTTTCTACAGCTTTAAATAGGAATCCTGCCTTTGATTCCAGTATTTTTCAAAAATGTTATTTATTGTTAGCCATTTCAAAACCGATCGAGCTTGACTCTTTAGAACGCAGTATCCCAGGGGGCTTGCTTCTTATTTAAAATAGCCGGTTATGAGAATCATTCATATGAAAATATTTGAAATTCATCTCATATCCTTTACATTGAATTTAATGTTCCTTTCATAGTCAGCAAGTGTGCCAGCTGGTAAATAGCATATTTCCCAGAAAAAGACTATTTCGCATTCGTTCTCGTTATGAATGGCACTCGTTATGAATATGATTGGTGTAGCGTCATAATCATAAATGTAATTCTTGAATTGATTCATATTCCGATCTGAAGTGTGGACATATGTGGAATATCTTATCAGTAAGGCACTTAAGGCGTTTAAACAAGAACAAATTCAAGTGGCAGGCAGAGCCAAAATCATATTCTTTATAATTTAAAACCGGAGGAGTCTTGCATTTTGCAAATGCATATGAAGCACAAATGAACCCATTAGGTTCAGGTTCACGTCGTCACTGGAGTTACTGGTTTAATAAACTGAAGATTTTATGGATCTGCCTTACCCGAATGTTCTTATAATGTAGTGTAATGTCATAATAAATGCGTTTCTCAGTACCAGTGATAAGTCACATCGATTTTGAAATGCAATTTAATAGTAGTAGGATACAGAAGCACCAGCAGGTAACAGAACTGGCTCTGGATGTGGTGTGTGATAGAGGAGCTATGATATCTTGTAAATCGCAATATATATAAAGGGCAGTTCCCTCGTATCAAATTGCGAAGGAGTTCAAGGGACCTATTTTAGCATTTTGTCACAGAACTCTGCGGCAAAACTGATATAAGCTCATGCGGTGTATGGCAAGAAATGTCATTCTTTTGACTACCAGGCACAAACGTGCATGAACACAGACACACATCGTTCTGGTTGCTATGAAAACAAGAATGGATCCTTCAAAACTGAGTGCATTCAATAAAACAGACAGCAAGGGTGGAGCCACTTCGTTGACGCTCTTGTGCCCTCCCATCCAATTCTCCGTAGAAATGCTAAACTCTAGTAATAGTTGAGTGAAGATATAGCTTGAGTCTCCTTGTGATATATTTGAATACAAAACCGAGCTTAGCCATAAATTGAAATGGCCTAATCGCACACCACCCTGCCCCTGGGAGTGTCAGATGGAAATGGGACAACAACGACCTGTCGTCTGCAGCCCTCATGGCTCCACTGCGGGCACGGGCTCCCAGACTCTCCTTCGCCCAATCCTGAATCTGCTCCAATGCATGAGCAGCTTCAGGATTGGCTTGAGCGCCTCATGCTCTCCCGTGGAGTCTGGGAGCCTGTGCTTTGCTTTCGTCAACCTAGCAACACAGCTGGGTTGGAGACCGTTTCGATGCGCATGTCGGGTTGGCAGCCTGAGACGGCCGGCAAAACCCACATGTGCACTGATAGTGTGCACAAATCCCCGTTAGTGCCCATCACCTCCTAGCCCCATTCCCAAGACTCGTCCAGGAAAGAAAAGAAAACGATATTAAACCTGGGTTCATGATCGTTTTATATTTTTTTTTTACTCTGATGGCGGGGGCTACGCTCCACCACCATAGTGGAGGAGCAACCTCTGTGTGGCAGCTATAGCGCTAAATCTTCAACATCCATAGAATCCCTGCTGTTCCGAAATGTTGTAATGTTAATTGTTCTATAATGGCAGCAAAATATTAGAGTCCAAATACAAGCAAGACAAAAGATTGAACATTGGACGATTCAAATGCGCTTCTGTCCTGCAACCTATTGCGCAGAACATTATCCCGGCATTCTTTGTTAGGGATGAGGTTGATTTCCATTATCACTTTCAAGATGAAACGAAGTTCACCCAGGACATGCTAACCTCGCAAGAAAGCCTTCAGTTGCACACTAAAATCAAATTCAATATTATACTGTAAACATACTGCAGAAATACTTTAGGCCACCTCCAAAAGCAATCTCTGCACCATCAGTCTGATTATCAGAACTAAAGATCATATATTTACGCCCTTAAATAACACCTAGATGTATAAATATAGAGAGCAGATCCCTTAGAGAACAATGATTAAAGCTCTGCAAACCTCCACAACACCCGAGACCTAAATCTAACCACACGTTCATTAGAAAACTCCTGAAAAATGAGATCTTTGGAGAGGCTTTTGATGGACTTGGGCATTGTGCAGAGAAAGATGCTACAATATTTCCAGTAGCCATATGAAGCACCTTTTTCCACGCCACCCAGCCTTACTTTCCTAGACGTTGAGTTCTTTAAGAGTAGTTGGATTTACTTAGATGACACACACTAATAACTTGATGCATGTTTCAATCAGTCAGGATTTGTAGAGCATGGCTAATCACCAGTGAGGGTATCCAGGCTTGTTTAGCACCGATTCATTAACAAAGTTTAACTATCTATGACTTGTATGTTAGGGGTCTAAACAGCTGCAAACGACATGGCAGTGCTTTCCACAACCTCTTTATCACTGGGTTAAGAGCAAACAAATATCAGTTTCACTCTTGCCTTACAACTTTATTTTCTTGTTATTATTTGTACTTTAGACAACTTACAAATACTTCATACGTAGCCTTATAAAACTTGAAAAACAGCAAACCGTGCATCAACGTTTTAGTTTTGGTATCTTTTTGTTATTCATACCTCAGGCTTATTGTGGTGTATGTATTCATGTCTTCCTCTAATTTATTACGAAATTTCTTGAAGTTATGTATTTGTTTTTATAGGGATAGCTGAAGATCTTAGTGTTTTTTGAATAAACGTAGAAAAGGAAAAAAGTCCTGAATCAATTATAGCTTAAAAGATTTATTCTTTTTACTTCCCTCAACCTGTGAGGAAATTCACATAGCTGATTACAGAGATGCACATACACGTCTTCTAGTTAAAACTTAACAGCTTTTATACCTAGAGTTCCCACTTTATGGCCCTTAATTAGAGTTTGGCAGATGGGGGCATCTGTCAAAAAGTGGTGGCTGTCCCTCTGCCATATTTAGAATACATAGAGGCCCTATAAACTGTAAATAGGGTGGATGGGACTTCCGCCACTTTTTGACAGCTCTCCAGCGTCCTACAAATTATAAATAACGCCTTAAGTCTTTTCTTCGCTCAACAGTTTGGTTCTTGTTGAACTTATTGTACCCTGTGCTTCTAAAGCCATCTACAAGTTACTCATGTCAGCATCTGAGATGGGCCAGGGTGATTGGCTCTAGAGATGATGCCTTCCTTATGGACTGCTCTGATTGTGTGCCATATTTATTCTCCTGTGAAGTTCTGCGACTCTTTGCAAAAGAGGGCATATCGTAACTCCAATGTGGCTCTGCCATTCCATTGCTGGTACTTATATAACTTTCTTTACGAGGGAACTGACACTATGCCCAGTTTTTAGATCACAATCTGTTGATTTCGGAAATAGAATCAGATTTTAAGAGCACCCATTCATTTGGGGGCTTGAGAGCCAAGTGTATGAGCAGTTATCCGTTGCAAAATGTTGCCCATTTTATGTTCATTTTGCAATCAAGGACAAATGGGTCAAATTCATCTTGCATCACATGCTGTTTCTATATCCTGATGTTAATTTATTTTATGTTCATATTGCATGCTCCTGTCTTTGGGTACTTTTAGCACAGTTGAGCATTGGCGGGTCCTTTGGGTAGGAAGGAGTGTCTTTAGAACAGACTTTAATCTGTGGAGTGCCGTCTTCCTTTTCCATTGTATGTGTTTCTTCCTCCCTGTGCCAATACCCCTTTCGTCTTTCAGCAAGTGTCATTTTTTTATTTATTTATATAATATCAGTCTCTCCTAATTCGATTGTTGTTGGGTCCCTCTTAGTGACTCCCTGCCCCACGTGCCAGTGGCTCCCAGTGTTGGTACATCCCAGTCCAGGTATCAGCATGTCCCTTTTCAGTGTCCATGAGTACCTGTCCCTGTGTCTGTGAGTCGCTATACTTACGTCTCCGTGATCAAGTGTTTCCCTGATCCAGTATTACCCTGACCTTGCATAGGTGTCGCCTTACCCATTATCTATGTATCAGTTTCTATATGTATTTGTTCCTTGCGCTCCTCTCCTCATACTCATTTGCTTGCACATACTACTGCAAGCAGCACGTACATGCCACTGTGTCAAACTGCCGCTGCCCGTGCAGATAAGAGTGGCCGGGCAGTGGGGCCAGGTGGGGGTGGGGGGTGGATTTCGACAGAGGATGAAGGGAAATGAATTAATTATTTCATTTTCCCTCGTGGTTATCTGACGAATCCCCCCACTACCACCCAACCCGGCCCCACCACTCTTACCTGCACGGGCTGCGGCTGGTATCAAATTTAGAGTACAATCTACAGACCATAGACACAACACCCAAACTCAACAATGACATTTGTGACTGCTGTCATCACCCTTCTTTTGTTCATGCACTCCTTTTTTTCTCACTCGATCTCGGACAGCAATTATGGACTGGTTTGTTTATGGTGCTTGCGAGCCTACGATCACAATCCCTTGTTTTCAGTCACAATTGTAAGTCGCGGATACATGTTGTTGTGTCAAGTCTGGAGGATACTCTCAGGGCCTCAGACATTATACCAAAACTCAACACAAATAGATTTAACTACTACCAACACCATCCATGCCCCACAGATGCAATATTCCGCAATAGGCCCGGCACTAGCACCGCTGATGGCCCGGGGTAGGGGTCCTGCCACGCGTTGCTGCATGTTGCTGGCCCGTCCCTCACTCTGTTCATCACCACCCCCTTTTCTGAATCGGCCCGTCCCTCACGGCCTGTTTTTGCTCCGGCGTATCCTGCCCCGGAGAGGGCGCCTCTCCGTGGGGATCATTATGCCTGCGGCCGTATGAAACCTGGCGGAACGGACTCAATGTGGCCCTTCCTTGCGGATGGTAATGGCGGAACTTGCGGCGCTTCACGCGATGGTGTGGGCCCAGGTCAATCATTGGCTGTCGGCAACAGATGGGATCATAGGACCGGGAACAAGCCCCGACTTGATCTTTGAGACCCGGCAGCCAACTTGCCCCCTGTTGGAAACCCTATTGGTGGGTTTGGACCCGGTGCTGGAAGCTGTGCCTGCCCCCGAAGAAATGGAATTCATTGTGTGTGCTGAGATTGGTGACCCTTTCACGTTCTCGGAAACATCGGTCCTACAGTTATCGGAGCATTTCACTGCTTCCCCCATCCTGGACACTGTTGGCCCACACTTTTATCTGTGTCGGAACGAGTCGCACCCCCTCCCCAATCGGTCTCCCAACATGGCGGATGGAACGATGCTTGGCTTCGGGGAGGGACATCGTTGGCGCAAGCCGTGTGCGTTGGGATCTGCTATTCCTCTCCCATTTGCTGACTCAAGCTCCGGCTGCTTCTGCGTGAACTTTGACTTTCCGGGGATGGGGCATTTCTTATCCGAGGGACTCAGCAACTTTGTTAGACGGGGCCAAGGCTGAGATTGTGGGTTGAATCGTTTACGATGGATCTATTGGTAACGGGACTGCTTCATTAACAGACGGATTCCGGGGCGGGAGGTTTGTGGTTCCCCCCCGGGGTATTTTTGTATGGTGGACAACTTTCCTTGTGTTGGCTTAGGGGGGCCACTTTGATAGGGTGGGGGGGAGAGACCGGGAGCGCATAGACTATCGCCCTCCTCCACTTCCCCGTTGGGTGGGGTTTCCTTTCTTTCTCTTTTTTCTCTTCTTCTTCTATATTTCGGGTTTGGTTCTCGGGCGACAGGCACACTGCTGGGGGGGGGGGGGGCGTAGTCATCTGCAGGGGTGCAGGGTAGGGGGTTGGGGGAGGGGATTTTTCGTTTTTATTTTGTTTCTATGGCCTTTTTTCTCTTCTCTTCTCTTTCTTTGTCTTTTTCTGTTTCTGGGTCAGTGCAGTGGGTTTCCTTTGGTATCAATCCCTCCTTTTTCATCTGTGCCTCAATTTTCGTGGTTTTCTCTGGGTCTTAGGGCAGGTGACTGCAGGCGCGAATTGACCGTAATACTCCTTCACATCCTGAACCTCCTGTTTCAGCGCCATTGATTTGATCAATTACTGTTTACTGTTGACACGTTTACTATTCTGCCTGCCATTTTTCGCTGCTGGGAAATTGTTCGGCACCTGATCCTTCCATCTTATACTATAAAATGAAAACCTTTTATATCCTGTTTTTCTAATTGTGCTGTTCAGTGGCCAAGAGTACGCTAACATTGAGATTCTGCTCCCCGAGGTGCTACATGTGATTAAAATTGCTCTCTGTTAATCTAACTGCTTAGCGGCCGGCCCCAGGGGTTGTAGGCCCATACTTGTATTTGGTTTCAATGTCAATAAAGGTTTTAAAAAAAAAAAAACAAAGTAACAGTTGCCACTCTTTCACTTGAAAGATGCCAGAGAAACTACTGATGGATGGTCAACAATTGTGTGGTTCTAAGTAACATGTGGTATTGCAAAACCTGATTGCTGATATAACTAGTGGGTAATTTTAAATTTGTAAGTGTCTAGTTGCGGTAATGTCTTTTATGATTTTTATATCGAAATAAAGACTTATGAAATTGACTAACTAGAGAGAGGAATATGCTTTCTGCCAGCTGTAAATTCCATCTGGTATTGTCGGAAAATGTTAAAGAAATGATATTGAAAAAAAAAGTAAAATTATTGGACAATTCTCGCATTTCTATATTGTGGGACACTTGGTGGCCAAAAAACGTACTG
This sequence comes from Lissotriton vulgaris, assembly GCF_964263255.1. Lineage (NCBI taxonomy): Eukaryota > Metazoa > Chordata > Amphibia > Caudata > Salamandridae > Lissotriton > Lissotriton vulgaris. Next base: position 889,957,093 of record NC_141691.1, read on the forward strand.
GTTGAAACGTCTTCCCCTTTGAGGTTAAATTCATTCAAATCTTTATTCCCGATTCTTTCAGATGGCCACAGCTTGTCTGTCTGGGTTCGTTGAGGTTGGTGTCCAAAAGGTTGGCACAGTGACCGTGTGAAGGATAGCATGCCAAGCAGGGCTTTATCAATGCAAGTTGCGGTTTCTGTGGTTGAGCAGGATATGAAGAATAGGAGTGTAATTGAATTTTTCAGTCAGTGTGTACAGCTGTAATCATGTCATCTGTAATGAGTTTAGCCTTTCATGAAAAGTTATGCTTCTAGTTATTCCCTTATGAGGCTGAGCTCGCTCTTCGTGAGCCATTGTGGAATAAAAGGACAGTCGGAGGAGGAGTGAGACATTCGGAAATGTAATCAGAATATAAAGAAGATATTAAATGCAAATTCAAAATTATTCCATCTGCAGTTATCCGCTAGGTATTCATAAAAGTGAAAGCAATATGAAATGCAATTTCGAATAAAATGTAGCCTGTTTCAGATTTACGAAGAACTTTACGCTGAAGTGTTTCTGAATTATGACAAGGTGTGGCATGGGGTGGGAGAGTGGAAGAAAGCGCGGAGAGGACATTGTGGCACATAAGACCGCTATTGTGAAAGGCAGTCATTCGTGTCGCGACAAGCAGCGTTATATTCGAGGTGCGCTGGCGAGTGAGCCAGAATCTGTATCATCACGATGATAAGGGTGTACAGCGAGTGGTATCACCTTAATTCACTCCAACATTTGTGATCCACTTCCTGGTGCAAGGGGTTAAATACTTGGAAATCACACTCTGTCATCAGTGGTGAAGCAGGGGAAATGGGCCACCATAGCTTCAGGCTGGTTGCAAAATAGTCATAATCTGGGTCATGAGGGCCCCTCGCACTCATCTGCCCGGGTGCCACTGGACCTACTGCACTGTGCCCCTGCCTGTTTGATATAATCACTTACACTGGGATTTACCACACAGCATGAAACAATCCTCTTTCAGCAACCAGGGAAAAATGACCGAACATGTGCAAAGATGCAAAATAACCGTGCCCATCCATATTTGCTGTTTGTCTGATACAGACTGGAGAAAATGGCGTCTGTGCCTCGGCAAAACATGGAGCAAACGTATTCATACTGCCTCTACCAAGTATTCTTTAAGTTGATACAATACACTCTCTTCATTTTTGAAATGTGAAATCTGATCCAAAGCTTGGTGAGGACTTGGTTTGGTAGCTTTGTTGCATATTTTGCATCTTGGAGAGAAAGGCCGGCCCCTTACGCCAACGTTGGCACTGGACCATAAATCTTGCGATTTTTAACAAAAAACTTTAGGTCCATGTGTCGTAATATGTATATGTGGGTGCAGTACACACACAACTGATCAGTGTTATGTTTACTAAAATTCCAAGTATGTATTAGTGTGTCCTCCCTGTAACATCATGACCCCCTAAACAGACTTACACACACACACACATACATTCTCTCTCTTTATCTCACTCTCTCTCTCCTGGTGTTTGTGAATCATCACATTTCAATTCCTCCAGTTGCAACTACTAACGCCTTTTTAAAATCCTCTCCTTTTTAAAGCTAGTACTGCATGGCAAATGCCTAAAACTAGGGCTTAATTTGTAAAATAATGAGTGCCGGTGCCTAAGATCTGCTCAGAAGTCCACAGCCGCGCAATTAAATGTTGCAATCTGAACACCAACCCTGCATTATCTTAAAACCACCTCATGCCTGTTTTATCCTGTACCAGACATCAAGGGATTAGCCAGAAAATTAAAATACCCCCCCCACTTCGATTCAAAGCCCTTATAACACCAAAGAAACAAGGCAAGTCTTCACCTCCCTCCCCAAAAGAGCTTAATTGTCTCTTCCATCCAATTATCTGTCCATTTATCCTTCCATCCATCTGCTGATATCCACCATTTCACCTTTACCTTCTGTCACCCTTTCAATCCTTCATCCATCATTCAGTCTTTCACCATTCTGTCATTCTCCCATCCTATCCATCTATCTCCAAATCTAGCCTTCAAACCCATCCATCTGTCTACACTTTCACTCGTCCATCTCTCCATTCACCCTTTCACTTACCCATCCATTCTCTGTCGTTCATCCATCCATCCACTCAGTCATTCATCCGTCTTTCCTTTCATTCATCCATCCAGCCTTTCACTCATCCATCCAATCTATCACTCAGCCATCCATCCTTTCTCTGATCCATCCACCCTTTCACTTTCTTATCCATACATGCATTGACTGATCTGCCCATCCATTCACCCTCCCTCTCACTCATCTAGCCATTCATTATTTCACTCATCCATCCACCCTCCCTTTCCCCATCTATCCTCCCATTCCCCATGTATCACCCTCCCTTTCACTCACTCATCCATCCATCCTTTCATCCATCCGTCCACCCTTCAATCATCCAACCATCTTCCCTTTCAATCATCCACCCACCCACTCTTTCATTCATCCATTCATCCATTAATTATTTCACTTATTCTTCCATCCATCCATACACCCTCCCTTTCACTTATCTGTCCTTTCTTTCACTCATCCATCCTTACACTCCTCCTTTAACTCATTCATTTCTCCATCCGTCTACCCATCCACCCTTTCACTCACCCACCAACCCTTTCAGGTGATTTATGAGCCTGTGTCTGCCGAGTTGCAGCCAGAAGAGGCCCATAAAAACTTCCTCCCCAGCTGAAGCTGATAAAGTGTGACCATGGAGAGAGAGGGGGAGTGGTTCACTGACACCGCTGTCAGACACTCCTTGCCCTGCTTTCTCTCTTTGTGATGAATTTCCTGTCTTTCCCTTCCTCTGTCTTTCAACTTTGTGTTTTTCCTCTCTTGCTCTCAGGAAATGTCTAAAATGGAAAAATAAGTGCCGTTCCCCAAAAATGTTGATGGTGCCCGCCACCAGCTCAAATTAAGCACTGCCTAAAACAACATTTTTTTTTTTAAATGACAGCATTGCTCGAGTGACTAAAGTAAAACGGTGGACATTCATCAGGGGATGTTTGAGTATACCAATGGCTGCTGCTTTGTGCCTACATTTCGGGGTAGTAACTGGATAGAGGGCTGTGGAAATTGTATACATTACATGAGTGATCTTGCGGAGTAGGTCATTCCTACTCCAAAGTGGGAGTGGGTGAATGTTTCTCACATTATATTACAGTTCATTATTTAGTATGGCGCTGGGTGTAAGTAGGTCAGTACTTTCTGGATCACAGCTGAAATCAATTTTTTTACAAGACTGATAAAGAGTCTTTCATAGCAGGTGCTTGTGTTCATTACTTCCAGACAGCATTGTTGGCTTTAAAGAAACATATCTCTTCCTTTAACATATTTTACTTTCTTGTTTCCAGTGCTACGTTAGAATCTTGACTTTTACCAATCTGTTCTCATCTCCTTGTTTGCTAGACACCTCTACATCTCCAATATACTCTTTGCTTGTTGTTGGCTCTAGGTGGAATGGGTTCAAATTAAGTAAACTCATTTGGCAGGACTTCTGATACCCCTAGTCCACAGGTACTTGCCTATTATAATCGTTGGCTGGCTCTTTCCCCATTCATGTGCAGATGTACTGATTAGCTGGTGGAATTGTTTTCAGCCTACATATGGAAATGTAGGCCCAGTGCATGACATATGGGAGGTGATTGGTGGCCAAGACCCACGAAAGGCAGGCGGAAGGGGAAACCGATGCAGGAGAATTGTGTTTCCTACCAGAGAGATGCCGACACTCACCATTTTATGTATTGCACTCCCCCTCCAGTTATCAGACTCTGTACTGATAACCATTCCCTCATTAGGATTAGCATTTGAGGAGGCACACCACCTCTCTATTCGAATACATTGCAGTACAGTATATCCTTTAGGAAAATTTCCCCTCATGTTTGCCAGAGATTTGGATACAACAGTCGTGAAACACCCGGATAGAGTTCCAAAGTCTAACTAGGGTGACCTATGGTGTTCTGTGAGGTATCTCTTCTACTTGTTCTCTCAATTGAGTATCAGTGTTGGGTTTACTCCTCATTAGGCAGCTCTCATTTTTCAAAATCTCTAAACGAGACAAATGGAAAACTGTTTCCTTTCGTAGCATCCTTTCTTAAGACAGTGATATGATAGTTTCACTCACCATTAATTGATATGTCATGCCTTTTCTGGATCTTGTCTGAGACAGTGCCTTCAGGTAGCAGTGTTCCTGGCAGCTTTTAGCACAAGAGAGCCAATAAGTTAACAGAAATCAATGTTCCTGGTATTGTATTTTACCCATTTCATAATCTGTACAAATAAATAAAGAACTAAGTGCAGGTGCCCATAATTTTCCATAGGAGGCTGCCACTGGCTTCCCCACTGGTACTGCCAACTTTCCCACTAGTACCATACACTTTCCCCCTGGGCACCACCCACTTTTGCTTTTGGTTCCGCCCACTTTGAACACTGCCCCTACCCACTGCGCATGTACAGTCTAGAAAGTTGAAGCGCAGTGGGCAAGGAAATCGTGAGTGCCTACCTCTCTCTAAAGTAGGGCTTGGGCGTTCGGCCTCACGTAGTGATACCGTGGTGTGGATGGGGTTTGGATGCCTCGATGCAGCTATAAACAGTGATTCCTGACACCAAAACTCCATCCACTCCATGGTACCATTAACTGAAGATGTATGGAGGAAGTAGTACCTTGAGCCACATTAGTGGTTTACCACTGCGTCCAGATACCCAAGTCCCCATCCACTCCAAAGTGCCACTGTTTTATATGAGTGTGGCTATAAAATCAGTACATTGGGGTCTGTCGTTATCAATTTCTTCTTCCAAAGGTTTGCATTAGGCACCAAACTAACACTTTGAAAGAAATCCGATTGAGGGTTGGAAACACACATTCCAAAACAGGTAGCTTAAATAACTTACTTTGAAATGCACATGGAGAGCGGGAGAGGTAGGGCAGTGACTGGAGCCGAATGCTGATGTGAAATATTTTTGAAGGTTGTAGCAATCTTGAAGAAGTACCTTATGCCGGCCTGAGAGTTGCTGCGCCCGCCAGTAATATTTTTCGACTGGCTGTGTGTAGTAATTTCCCAAGATGTTTAAACTTTGTCAATTGGAATTGCATTTCACAGCTCTTTCTGCATAATTTTGAAAATGGAATAATCCTACATTTTTCTGTTGACAGAATGTTAACTTGGCATGTTTCTGAGAAGGTGGGAGTGGCTCCAGTGCTGGAGGCCAGGCTTATGGGGTGATCCACCCTGCTCTGACGGGAGTATGGGACTAGATTGCAGCCTCGCAGAGAGGAGAGTCAGCAAAGATACTACTGGCTGCTAGACTGGCACCTGAGCAGTTAGGCTCTACTGGGCAGGTGTAAACCAGTCTCAGAACATTGAAGGGGACTTCCTCAGCACCACGTAAATAAACGCCTTAGCAGGCAGCAGCGGGTCACCAGAAAAAGAAGAGGCAGCACTTGGCATGATGCCTGGCAGCTTTTTAGGGTATTTTAAATTTACCAATAGAACCAGGGTGGCAGCAGGTTTTTTTGGTCCAACTCTAATCGCTGTAACCTCAAGCAAATCTGCAACGTGTATATATGTAACTATAACCACTAGTATCTGTAGTTGACCTTTGTACTTACTACCATTCTTATGGGAATTTGGAGTTTTTCTGTTTGTATCTTTTATGTAACTCATGTACTCTGAAGTTCTTATGTAATGTAACTGGCCCTTTTGTACAGCGCTCGGACACCTTCTGGTAAAGTTTGTACTCTATAAAATCGCATTAAATTTATAAATAAATAAAAGAATAAGAGCTGGATTGGAGCTGGTCTCCAAAAATAAATGCTGTGGGACCTAGCGCAACCACTGGGTCAAAAGAAACACTGATTGTACCATTCATATAGCTCTTTCTATGCCTGGCGAGCTTGTGAAGTGCAGCGGCATATCAAAGGCCCCCGCAACCCACACATTGTGGTGGGGCCCTGTGGCGGTTCAGAAGGAGGGACTCGGACACTAGAGCAGGGTAAATGGGGTTTTATTTTTATAAAGGTTTTTTTCTTCCTCTTGGTGAGTCTCTCTCGAGCTAGGGCTGCCGGGTCCAAGGTGTCGGCAAGAGCGCGGGGTCTTCGTGGACTGGTCCACCTTTTCTCCGTCTCTGGGAATCCCGTTCTCTCTCTCTTCTCGGGTTCCAGCGCCACATGCGGGAGTGGAAAAGAGAGGGCTTTTAGAGCTTTGTGTTCCTGCTGTAACGTTCCCCTAGGGCACCAGGGGAGTGAGGACACCGGTTGTTTGTGCACTATATAGAGTAATAGTGCGCAGGACTGGTGAAGGATAATACAGTGAGGATAGGAGATTTTGGGGGGGGGGGATTGGGAACAAATAGGTAAGGTAGTGAGTACGATATTTACACTAATTACCTGGCGTTGCCACGCAGCCCCAGCCAACCCAAAATACGTTGATGCACCTGAGTGAGCCACACTCCTCCTTGAGTGTGGCTGGGTGGTGCTTGGTATCGTTGGCCTCCAGGTACAGCTTCTCCCGCTCACCGCTTCGCCTCAATCTTCTTGCTCGATCCTACTCTGTCCTTTGTAGTCTCCGTTCGCTCTCCTCTCTTCTCCCAGGTGTCGGGACACACCTCTCCTTCCTCTTCCGGCTCTTGTCCACTCCTCGCGATGCCACGTATTCAGGGGGCATGTCTTCATTCTTCCAGCTGCTTGCTCTGCACAGCAACGCGTCATAGGGGGTTGTATCTTCTTTTGCATACTCCGCCTCGTTAAAGGAACAGTCCCCGCTTCGCAGAGGTTGTTGGTGCCACCACGCTTCGGACTCCGTCTCCCAGGTGTCCTGAAGCGGTGAGAGAGAGGAGGGGTAAGGAACGTCTGTCTTCCACCAGTCCACATTGGTGGTGTCCCCCGCCTCCCCGTTACAGGCCCCCATGCTTACCCTTACTGGAGGGGGCCCTCAGTCCCTACTGATGTGAGTGTGAGGGGCCCCTTTGGGATTTCTTGCAGGCACCCCACCCCCCCCTCCCATTTTGTTATGCCACTGGTGAAGCACTTCAGGGTGCAATAGCTTTCTGGTTGCCTTTTTCACAAGGCAAGGTCGAAGACAGAGAGTTGATTGTGGTTAGACCTACATGAAATGTTTTAAATGAGATGCATGGCGTTTGGAGATGTACATTACGAAATGGTGTGGCTGCTTCACAGCACAGAAACATGAAGAACAGTGTGAGGTTATATGTGGTCATGCATGCAGAAACCTGTTGTTTTATTTAGGAGCAAACTAGTCATGTTCATGGAGCGAGTCAGGTCTTTAATGCACTCCATAATGTTAGATGCTTGTAAGTTATACTTTATTAAGCAGAGATTGACTTGTCTTTGACGTTTGAAGTGAAAAGGCGTTTTTGCCAGTACAAGATTTTTGAATTAACTCATGCTCAGGAACAGAACCACCCTGTATCAAGAAGCACTAGTTTGGTGTGAGGCACAGAGCTTATGGTCTAAGACAAGGTTCTCCAAAGTCGGTCATGGAGGGCTCGATCCATGCCGGATTTTTACGATAACTACATTTATCTAAATGGGGATATGCTAAAAATCTGGCATGGATCCGGCACTTCAGGACTGACTTTGGAGAAACCTTGACTAAGAGAAGAGGCCGGAGCTAAGAATGACAAGCTCTGCTGTTCTAATTCCTGTGAAAGAGCTGGTTCTAGCCAAAGGCAGTCTCTGTACATGCTCCGTAGGTGGAAATGTGAAACGCATGATAAGGTAGAAAACTTGCCTTGCCGCTGTATTCTCTAGCTTCTGAATCACATAGAGGGACACTTTGGATAGCATAGCAGAAGGTTGATGGTGGCTGGTACCCTTTCAAAGAAGCCTAGATGAGGGAAAACTTGACACAGGTACCTCGTCATGTTATAGGATCCTCTTATAACTTGATTGAATAGAGGCATCAAGGAGAAGTTGAATCCATAATAATGCCTAGATTCCGGACTTGCAGTAATGGGTTTGGAGATGGGCCAAGCTTTTGGCCCGAAGGTGAAAAGGTTTTAGGTGTCCTATTTCCACAGACTGGAATCCCAGTTTTCGAGGTGTTTAGCTGGTGGTGATTCATTAGCATTCATTAATTAACAGCTAAAACACATTGGCCGGTGGTTCAGGAATCAAGATCAGATAGGTTTTCAATTCTTATTATAATCTGAATGTCATCTACATGCAAATGTTGAGATTAACGGAGAAGATGAGCTGCTAAGATGAATGTTAAGGAGGAGTCGACATGTTGGAACATTGTGCAATTTCAGCCATTGATGGGAAAAAGGAGCGGTGCTAAAAGCGGGCAGTGATGGTATGAGGAATCAGAGAATTTATAAGGCAGTCCAACGAAGGAGACTGCATCGTATTCCTATAGTAGTGAATCTACAGAGAAATGTAGGAATATCGGGTGAGGATAGGTCCTAGCAGACGTCCCATTATCTCATAGTCTTGATGTCCTGTCTCACAATCTGTACAGCTCATATCGGAGAAGAATCCTGTCTCGATGTCTGGGAGAAAATTGTTTTCTTAAAGGAAGGCTGATAATTCTAGGTAAGCAGCTCTTTCTCTCAGTTTGACTATGAGAGGACTGGTTTTAAATTCACCCAGGAATGGACCAGAAGGCAGGGAGCGTTAAATAATATCTGTCACTGGGGAATGGCTACTACTTGAGTATGTGCAGTGGACATTGGTCTGCAAGTGTTGCTGCCATGATTTTTATTGCATGTCTCACTGCTGCTTAATCATCTTGACTGGTTTATCATTTCTGTAAATTGCTTTGATCCTGCCTACCCTGAGAGGGAGTATTCAAACAGTGTAAAGTTTTGGACTGAATTTAGGGTCCATTTTCTCCCTAATTAATTAGTGTCAGCAAAAATCAGACACATCTGTCTGTTTTAAAGTGATCATTAACCGAATAAATATCACGTACGTTTGTAAGAAAACAATAAGAATATTTCTGTTATAATATTTAAATGAATTCTGCTCTTTTGGGAAGAAAATCCAACTTCTAAATGGTAATCAAATTCCGGCTGTAGTGAGGTTTTAGATTGCAATTTTAGCTGTACAAGTGCCGCGTGGATAAGAATAGTAGTAAACAGGAAGAAAAATGGAGAAGTGTACAAAGGAGATTGCAGGCTTGAGGGCGATATCGAGAAACTACACCGGCTAGGATACAAAAAATATGGCAACTCATTTAATATTTCGAATTGCAGAAAGAAAAGACAAAGAGCAATAACCGCCTTTGACCAATTGCATTAACTTTTTTTATTTCCTATACCACTTTTATCGCATACAATAGTCCATGATTGTCCTGGTTTTACTGCTGGCCAAATTGTGTAATTTCACCTGCTCGTAAAATTGAAGACTCCGGAACTGCGTGCTTTTTAGTGGCCTCTTCCTATACAGAGGCATGGTGCTGCTGCATAAAGACCAAGGGGGGAGCTTTACAGAGTAACTTTAGATGCCTGATAACACCACGCACAGGATCAGACCAATAATCAGGGCACGAGTCGGGGTACCACGCGGGTGGACGGCATCCCCCCACTTATTTTCCAGGGTTTTCCAGGGTGGACGCCGTCCACCCTGCTCAATCAAAACGCCGTCCCGCTCCAGACTTTCCTTCGTCCCCGGCCTCGCCTGCTGCCTGCCCGCCTCCTGCCTTCCTGCAATCACATGCTGCTAGAAGCGCAAGAGCAGCCCCACCCCGCCCATTGTCACTTTGTATGGGGCTGATTGCCACATACAGAATGTCAATGGGCCAGTTTGGGGTGTTACAGCATGTGGTGAGCCGCTTCCTGCGGGTAGCGCCGCCGGCAACATTAACAGCTGGTCAAGGGCATTCCCAAAAATCTCACCAGAAGTATGCTGCTTGCCACAGGGTCAGGAGTGTCTCTCTCTCTTCTTTTGGCATATGCTGAAAGCTAACACGATGTGCAACATTTGAAAATGAACGGAGGGTGTAATGTGTTTCAAATAAAAGTTCGATTATTTTAAGACTGTTTTTTCACACAGTATTGTCTAAAATAAAAAAAATCTGAGCAGCGAAGGCTCTTGCAGGGCTGTTAATCGGTGAGTCGAGTTCCCAAGAGGTATGTTAGTCCCTTCTCTCCAGCCTGCTTGCTCAAATCAGAGGCGAACACCCCGCAACTGGCTGTGCATAAAAGGCAAGAACCACCCGCTTAATTACTGGAAAGGTGAGGAAGCATGCACCACTCCACTGTAACTTTTGGGATTCATAGCACTTGCACAAGAATCCACAGACACCCCGGAAATGTTTATTTTGTGACTGCTTTTTTAAACATGTTTGTGCACTTCGGTATATTCAACACAATATTCACCATAATATGATGCAATCGTTTTTCAGTGAACGAGTGTAAAAGTGTTGGGTACCCTAATCTCATGCTGCTGTATTAGCCTTCCATCTTCACTAGATCGATAACATTATGATAATTAATTTGTCTAACAATACATATCAGGTATGACACCTGACAAATGTACATTTCTTATTGTCTTACAAACTGGATGGGTGAAAGGGTAAATGGTTGGATGGATGAGTGAATGGATGGGTGGGTGGAAGAGTGGATGGATGAGTGAAAGGATGCTTGGGTGAAATGGTACACGGTTGGATGGATGAGTGAGTGAATGGATGGATGGATGAAGGGATGGATGACTGAAAGGATGGATGGAAAGATAGACGATGGATAGGGTTTCAAATAGTTGAAAAGGTTTGGATATGGATGGGCACACAGATGGAAGGACAGAATGAATGGTGAAAGACTGCATGATGGATAAAAGAATAGATGACAATGTACATTTGGAATGGTGGATATCAGGGGTTTGATGGAAGGATGAATGGTTAGATCATTGGACAAGAGAGCTCTTCTGGGGATGGTTGTGATCAGTGGCGTCACAAGGGGGGTGCAGGAGGTGCGGGCCGCACCGGGTGTCACCAGCAGAGGGCTGACACCAAAATGAACTCCTCGCTATTTATTTACTGTTCATGTAACACAGTCCGTATTGTCCCATGCTGTTTATAGTGCAGGGAAATGGACGGATGCCAGAATCTTCCTTTTCCCAGTTCTGCGAGCGCAGCAGCTTTGTCGGGAGGGGCTTGAGTATAAAATGAACTCCGCCCTTGACCTTCTGCTCGCTATTCTTTTTGCTCGGAGATGCGATCTTGGTCGTGTTCATGTTCCGAGTGCATGTGGGCGTTTGGGGAACACCACATTCAGTGAACACAAAGTCAAGATTGGCCCAATCTCTAATGGTAAGAACTTTCAGAGTTTCGTAAAAAGTCACTTTTGCAGTTAATTTTTTTGGACAGCGCTATGATGGGCCAAACGCAGGTAGGTCACAGAGTGTGCAGGATGGCAGGAGGAACGAAAAAAGGCCTCACCCTGTTTGCCACGCCTGCCCTAGACAATGGAGGTTCAGTTGAATCATACAAAAGTATTAAAAAAAGGCTCCGATACTCAGCACATCGAAGCGGGGTAGGAGCGGGGTAGGCGCAAATTTGCGTGCACAAATTCAAAACGCATTTCATGAGTTTATTTCAGTCACTTTGAGAAGAGCCAAAAACTGTGGGAGAAACCATGGGGGGGAGAAGGTGACAAAGAAAGGGTTAAAAGAGCAGCAGGCAGGGGAGGGAGGTGCAGGAGGAGGGGGTGGATGGTGCAAGCAGAGAAGGAGATGATGCAGGCTGAGAGGGAGACGGTGCAGCCAGAGGGAGAGATGGTGCAGGCAGGGGATGAGATGGTGCAGGCATGGGATGAGATGGTGCAGGCAGGGGGTGAGACGGTGCAGGCAGAGGGGAGACGGAGCAGGCAGAGGGCAGATGTTGCAGGCAGAGGGGAGATGGTGCAGGCAGAGGGGAGATGGTGCAGGCAGAGGGGAGATGGTGCGGACAGAGGGAGAGATGGTGCAGACAGAGGGAGAGATGGTGCAGGCAGAGTGGAAATGGTGCAGGCAGAGTGGAAATGGTGCAGGCAGAGGGAGAGATGGTGCAGGCAGAGGGAGAGATGGTGCAGGCATGGGATGAGATGGTGCAGGCATGGGATGAGATGGTGCAGGCAGGGGGTGAGACGGTGAAGGCGGAGGGGAGACGGAACAGGCAGAGGGCAGATGTTGCAGGCAGAGGGGAGATGGTGCAGGCAGAGGGGAGATGGTGCAGGCAGAGGGAGAGATGGTGCAGACAGAGGGAGAGATGGTGCAGGCAGAGGGGAGATGGTGCAGGCAGAGGTGAGATGGTGCAGGCAGAGGGGAGATGGTGCAGGCAGAGGGGAGATGGTGTGGACAGAGGGAGAGATGGTGCAGACAGAGGGAGAGATGGTGCAGGCAGAGTGGAAATGGTGCAGGTAGAGTGGAAATGGTGCAGGCAGAGGGAGAGATGGTGCAGGCAGAGGGAGAGATGGTGCAGGCAGAGGGAGAGCTGGTGCAGGCAGAGGGAGAGCTGGTGCAGGCAGAGGGAGAGCTGGTGCAGGTGGAGTGGGAGGGGGAGATGGTGCAGGCAGAGGGAGAGATGGTGCAGGCAGAGGGAGAGATGGTGCAGGCAGAGGGAGAGATGGTGCAGGCGGAGGGAGAGATGGTGCAGGCGGAGGGAGAGATGGTGCAGGCGGAGGGAGAGATGGTGCGGACAGAGGGAGAGATGGGAGCCATCCTATTCAACAGATCTCCCTGCCTTGCATTTGTCCTGCTCACACCTGTCATGATGTCACTTCCTGTTGTGATGTCACTTCCTGTCGTGATGTCACTTCCTGCCATGATGTCACTTCCTGTCGTGATGTCACTTCCTGTGACCACGCCTAACTTGGAGAGTCCCCCCACTTCTTTTTTTAGGACTTGTGCCCTGCCAATAATGAATGCCATTGACTCCCTTTTAGAAGGTAACTTAGCCCGTTTACCGCTGCCGTTATTTCGGCGCAGTGCGGGCGTTCTTAAGAGTGGGTGGGGCCGCGTTGGCCGTTTGCAGCACCAGCCGGGTAGTGCTTGTGACGGCCAACGGCCGAAGGGAGCACGGAAGGGGTTAAAGCTCTGCCTCCTTTTCTCATAGCAAAAACAAGGAGATGATGGACGGAGCGCTGACACTTTTCAGGCACTCACCCCCAGTCTCAGATCTGGGTTGTATCCATTATCATTCTTTAGCTCACTTCGTCACCTCAGTTCAGACCCAGCTATATGTAAATCAGTCTTGACCCTGTGCCTCATGGGAACAGTCCAGTCCGAACTGCCAAGCCAGGTCTTTCTCATGTCAGAGATAAAAACTGGCCCCTTATTCTCTGAACTCTGTCTTGTGTGAAATGTTCTCCACTAGGAATGCCCCTGCATATGTGGGTCATTTCTCTGAGTTTTTGATTCACAAAGAATTCCAGGAATTCTCAAGGAAATTAGTGGCATTTGCAGGCCTTCTTTAATACTCGGATTCATGTAACAAATGTTTGTTGGATTTCTAGCGTGTGAAAAAATTCTTCATGAGTAATTGTGATGCAAATATGCAGTTGTCCATTTAACTACAAGATATTGTTTTCCTCCATAGGGAACCCTCTTTCATACATCTTCTTTAATTGTGGGCTATTTCCTTCCCATTCCCACTTGTCTCTATGTTTCCAGGGTGGGGAACTTTATGCATTTTTAACTTGCTGTCCCAATTTATTTTGAATTCCACTAATTTTAGAAACCAAAGGCACGTTTAAGGTGAGAACGAAATATTTGATCAAAGTGTGAAAAGTAAACGAACGTCAGCCTTACAGGAGCTGAACAGTAAAATCAACCCCCCCCCCCCTAACATTTTAGTGTGGCGAATCATTAAAAAAAACAAAATACCTTGAGGAAACAAAGTAAAGAAGAGATATATTTATTATTAATGTAGTCTACATAAAACTGTGATTATACCCAAAAGCTATCATACAGTGTATTTATTTATTATTTAAAGTATTTATATAGCTTGGACGTAGACACCAGGCAAGGCAGTTCTTCCAAGTAACAAAAGACCATGGACAGTTAGAAAAGTGAGAGAGAGGAGGTGAAAATGAGTTCAGTTTTGGAGGTGTTATTTGAATAGGCGTGTGTTTTTTAAAGTGATTTCTGTAAACAAGAAGGTTGGGATGTTATGTTATGGCAGCTTATATAGCGCTCGATTACCCGGGGGTGTCCTGGCGCTAGTTACATTTCCATGACATAAAACAGCAGACGTAATGGGAGATAAATGTGTCATTACTTAACAGAACTATTTGTCAAAAAGCCAGAGATGTAGTCTTTTGTAGACGGTGTAGGGGCTTAGCATGAGCACGCCTGTTTCACGGTGTGTTTTTTGTTGGTTTTAGGGATTTCCGGAATTAGGCTATTTATGCCTTGCATTACTAGGGTTCAGATAATAGTTTTAGTGTATTATTCAGGTAAGGAGGTAGGGCCATGACGATTGTTATGTTTGATGCACTGAATCCTGAAATCGAATTTTGCTTCAGGTGGTAGCCAATGAAGGTGCTTTATGATGGTGGCGGTGTGTTCAGATTTCGTTGCTTATGGGACTAGTCGAGGACTTGCTTGTAGCATAAATCAAAGAGGTGCAATGATACGTTTTGGGACACTAGCTAAAATGTTAATTCCTGTATCAAGATGGCTGAGCATGAAGTCCTGCCAATGGAAAGGGGGATTAATATGGGGTGGAGGGAGGTAGATTTCGTTTTTTGATAGGGGGCGATGACCGGATGCTGGGTTCATTAGTCTAGCAATAGGACCATTTAGGGTGAGCCTTTTGTCTAAGATGTAGCCCAGTGACTGCACGTGGAGCCATGGATGGATAGAAGTCTGAAGGGCGGAGAGCAGCCACTCCGTTTCGGACAGGGGAAGCGTTGCTAGTCAAGAATAGGGGAAGGAATTCATTTTTTGAGGGTTCACCACCTTTCAACTAATTGAATGTAGGTTTGGCGTCCTATTAAACACTAAGCTCTTCTTCAGTACCTAGGTCAGTGCAGTCGTCCAGGGATTCAGAGGGATACTTCCACTCCTCCAAACTGACCACTGGGTGGAGTTGAGGAGAGCCCTTATGAAAGCCCTATTAGAGGGCTGTATTGTTGTTTATGTAGGACTTAAACATTCCAGAACTAAGTGGTTTATGCCTTGAAAGCACTGAATTAGTTCTCAGCAGTATTACAAATAAAGATTCCAGTTCTTTACAGTACACACTACGTTTATTGGGCCAAAGGCCTGGGATACCTTGGAAGCACACCACAGAAACCAGACAACCTAAACCTCCTCTCTGTAACAGCACGCCTCATCTCCATGAGCCTTAGGGTGGAGTAACTTAGAGTCAGATCCGTGGAAGTTAAGGAACCCAGAATTTGGAACTTAATGAACCCATTCCAGCGCACTGTAACAAACTAACACCTTTTTCTGTATCATCCAGAAAAGTAGCTTGCTCAGTGTGCTTTCTATTGGACTGCGATGCACTGCTTTGACCATAACTCTTCTTTTTTTTCCAAATTTTCCTTCCCCCGCACCTAGAGCTCTGAAGTAAACATAAGGGATGCGGGCAGAAAGTGAGGTTTCCACTGCTGGATTACCTGAAGAAGAAAGGCAGCTCCTTGCCTTGATTTTCGCATTGCCCAAGCATGTCGGAGCATTCTACCAAGATTAGGTGTAGCGCAACTCCCTGTAATAATGCTGGGAACACCTTCTCAGCCCAGATTACTCCCCAAGGTAGGGTTGGCCAGCCAGAGCGACAACATTAATTTAACAAGTGTGAGTGAGGAAAATTAACAATATCATTATGTTTTCCTAGGGGTCTCATTAATAAACACCGGGCGACTTTTCATTGTCTGAGTAGCCTAAAGAGAGGCGTCTTAATGGTAGGTTCAGACAATTATTCAATTAATTAAAAAATCCCAGGACACGAGCAGACACTGACCTATGACTAGTCTTTGATTGCAGCTTTTGTATAAACGTGAATCTAGCATGACATGAAATTACATCTTCGAGTGTGACACCGAAAATTAAATGACCCAAGAAATGTGCTTCGACATGGTAGTAAAGTACAACGGTAGACAGCTCCCTGGCCTTACTCAAGTAAATGATGATGCCAAGCTGAAGACGTCCTGTTCTTCCAAGGAAAGTAGTTGTCCATCGCTACCAGCCACTTAGCTTCACTCTCTGGATGCTTCCACCCATTCATTGCCAACACTCAAGGTTTTCACCGGTTTGCTAAATAGCATAACGAGCCTGCCCAAAAGGAAGCAATTTAGAAGAAATGTGTTTATGTTCCGTTGTATCCTAGAGAATGACACCGCAAACATGAAGATTTGGTGCTTTAAATAACCAGAGGTGCATTTTTGTGAGCCTAATGGTACCGGCCAATTACGACCAACAGTAGTAGAAAAGCAGTAAGCTTTAAACAGAAGTTGCTTCGAGGTGGCACCCGGTAGGGTTATTGTCTTTGGTCCATTCTGTAAATACACTCATGTCTTCACTGAAGCAAAACCATCAGATCATACTAATGCAAGGGCCTCTAGCATCAAAACTGAAATGTATACAAAATGACTGAGCAAGTCGAATCTAGGCCCCTGGAAGAAATTCGCGCACAAATGAAAGGCCTTTTGCAACTACCAGCAGCCGTTTTATTCCTTCTATGTGGTCATCATAGGACTGGTCCATTGTTGTAAATGTCACTGGTGCTACGGTTTCTACAGTTCATGCATGTGTGATGACAGCCCGTCCACTGACTAGCACGGATTCTTCCCTTGTGTCCACTCATCCAGGTTCCAGCACTTTCAGCTAGCCTGATTCGGTTGTCTCCTATACTAAGGGCCTGATTACGATGTCGGACGGACCTAAGTCCATCCAACATCGTTTGGGAACTGGGACCGAACGACCTCCTGTCATAAGTCCCAACCCAGTAAGTATGATGCGACCAAACACTAGAGTAGAACCAGTAGAGAATTTATTTATAGGTAAAAATACCCCTGCCATACATTATAAAAATATTGCTAGTCACCAAGGAGTTCCGCGGCTGTATAGCGTAGCATTCCAATATGGCAAACAGTGATACCTGCTTTTTCACTTTTGGAATATGATTTCAAGCGGCCATCTTTGTACAGCACCTGACCGTGAGGATCTGTTTAATTCCCACGCTTTTCTGTTAACTGATTGGTCAGCTACTGTCACCACAGTAAGATGGTGCCTGCCAGCACATCTTTGGCCAGTTCATGCTCCTTTATGACTGTACCAACACCTTCCTTGTTCCTTGTTATTCTCTTCTGTGGATGATTCACTATGCCTGGTAATTCATTATTTTAAAAAAAGTCTTTGATTTTTTCTCATTTGATAAGCTGCATTTCTTCCAAAAATATTTTAAACTAGTGATTTTTTTTACATTTTAGTCATCTTACGTTTTTTCCCTCAGTATTTCCGACCTTGTCCAACGAAATATTTTGAGGAATCTGCATCCACAACTTATGTCAATGAAACTTTTTTTGTAAGCAAATTTTATTAGTTTTTAGAGAGATACTATCAAAACACAGTAAGCAAGCCAGCATGCCTATGGAAGAAGCACAGATTTAAATGACACACACCTTTATCACATACCACGCCCATGATGGTCCCACAATACCCTATCACCCTACTATGTAACAAATATCTATGTGACCCTACAAGAAATTGTATTGAACTGTATAATAGTATTTGCTATTTGGCTTTTCGGGGGGAAAAGTACTAGTAATTTGAATTATATATGTTATTGACTTAGAAGACTGTACTCATTATAAGTAATAAAAATATTTGTATTAGAATTCCAGCATTGAGTACATATCTTACTATTTTCCATTTTGTTTTGTATTTTTTGCTCTTTGATTTTGATTGATTCCCTTGATTGGATTCATTTGGACAATCATCTAAAGCAGGATTGAACGATTTTCGAAAACCGTTCCTTTGGGAGTTCTTGTGTTACATACCCATCTCCTAGGGAAGATTAGGTTGCACTATTGTGTGTTACAGTGACATAGGGTGATGAGGCAATCGTATATAAAGTGATGGAACCAAGCAGTAACTTGCAATATCGTTTTAATGTAAACCAGATTGTTTTTTAAGTCCTTATAATACTTTATCACACCATCACCCTTCACATAATCCACTTAAGTCCTCGGTGCCCTTCTCTTTAATGTTAATTGCAGACATGGATAGTACAAGAAGAATCTGTACTGCAGAATTGAACATACCAAAAAGCAGTTAGTCATTTTTGCAAAAAAAGATATTAAAATCAATTTTATGCAAGTTAGGTAAAAGAACTTGTGGCTCAGATTGTGTAGAAACGTGCAGAGATTCTATCTTGCCTGTAAAGATCTATAGCTCGGTAGAAAATAAACATGTTTTCATAAACATCTTCTTTCTGTTGATCACTTTTTGGAAGGAATAGCCAGTTCCTGTTTTCCATGTTTAAACTAAAGCTGCAATTGTGCTCCATGACATACATTTCACCCTGTTGATTACTCTGGCAGCAGGCGTTCAATTTAAAAATCATTATAACCAAAAATATAAGGTAAGATGATTGATCCAGGAAAGCTGAGCTCAAAATGTTCCATGCATTGTAGGAATTCAAAAATAGAGCAGGTTAAAATGTATATCCACACAGGAGTTTTCATGAGTTACCCTCTCAGTACCTTACCAAGACTTTTATTTTAGATCAGTAGCACTAAAAAGTGAGTGCAAGGCCTACAAATTTTAATCAGTTCGATGTTGACAGAAATCAGTGCCCAGTACTGATTGTGTGGATTGAAAAGTTACTGAATAGGGCACCAGATTTTAAAAGCAAAAGAAATGAGAAGCTTGATAAAACAGTAGGCCTCAAGTTCAACACAGGCTGGAATTTTGTCTCTCAATCATTTATTTTGTTTTTACAAAACACAATGCAATTATACATATAAATGTTGTTCGCTTTCTCTTATGGGATCTTTAAAATACATTGTTTGGAAGGATTTTATCTATTATGTAATTGTTCCATGAATACTGTGTTTTTCTGCTCTCAAAGATAGCATCCACTATTGGTTGCAGTTAAATGCAAATAATCAAGTTGAGCAGTAAAACAGAGCGTTGAGAATGAACTTTTCCCCAAATAAAAAAATGGCTAACTTTTCCTCCATCCAGGAAATGCAAAGAGACATGGATTCTATATTTGTATCCAATTCATTTTGGCGGCATTTACACTGATACAATAAAACCGAACACATAGCAAACATGTTCAGCAGTCACTTAAGCTGTCTTGGTTGTCACTATTCCCTACCGTATTAACTGATCCATTCTTGCTATGTAATCTCCTCATGTCCCACCCTTCCAGCATTAGATTGAAAACAAATTCAAGTGTCCCCTCTTTTCATAGCCCAACTAAAACTTTGATTATGATTGCTACTCTGTTGAGTAATCAGTAGGTTCCTAACGTATTCTCCATAAGTCAAAACACTTTTATTTTTGTAAATAAAGACATTTTATTAAATGTGCATTTTCAGTAACACAATATCCACATTGCTTTAGTACAGGATGCATACCATTCCATTCCCAGCTCCACCCCCTCGCCATAAGAAACAATTAGGTATTTCCCCACGGGGTTGCCGCTGCGGTCTCGGTCTCCAGTATAGTTAGTGTGCATCCACTTTGCATCTCGCAATCCTCTGCAGGTCTGCCATCACTCCCATATATTAAACCTTATTTTAGGAAATCCTATGCTGTCATAAATTTGCTTATCAGCTGACATACATCAATCCATGTCACATTTCCACTTGTTCAGTTCCAGCCAGTGTCGAGCTCCCCACCGGCTGGCAATGTTTCTTTTTGCTACCATCCGGCCAAGGGCGATGAGTAAACTTGGATAGGTCGAGGGGCCTCTTTGCCCCAAATGTTTAACAGAGCGGCTCTGTGTTCGTCTGATACCTGTTGACCCGTGAATTGGCTCGGGCACACCTAGACCCCCGCCCAGAAAGGTTCCAAATTGGGGCACTCCCAAAGCAAGTGAAAGAAGGTGCCTCTCTGGCCGCAGCCCCTCTGGCAAACCCGATCCTACCCACTTGCCCCATTTTGAATAGTGTAACTCTTGTGCAGTGAGACCTGTGAAGTGTGTGGAGTTGCAAAAGCCATCTCTCTCAGTGATCGCAGTGCCTTCCCCCACCCTTTCTCATCAAGTTCACCTAAATCGTCTTCCCAGGATGTTTTTAGTCATTTCAGTGGGTCTGGAGAATTGTTCATGATTCTCTTATACGTGAGGAAAAACAGCCTGTGGATTATAGGCTCACTGTTCAATCAATCTCAGTGGGTTCCCATATGTGGGTATGCAGTGTTTGTCGTAACTGTAGGTAAAAAAAAGCCTCCGTCCCCACCAACTGATAGTCCGCCTAGAGAGTCTACCACAGGATCATGGCCCCCTCTCGCCTTACATCCCGTAGGGTACTGATTTCAATTGTATCCCACCTAGTGAAGCCTGTGACCTTGGCCAAAGTCGCACTATCCCACAGTGGGGTTCCTGGTGCTAGTTTCCAGCTCTACGCTAGGTATTTTGTGACTGCCCTCCAATTGTCCACTACTACTGTTAAATGAATGGAGAGTCAGCCCTCTGATCTTGAGTTGTACAGGACTGCCTCTCCCCCATCGCCCTCCTGTCTGCTCTCAACAAGGGCTCATCCTGAGGAGAAAAGGCCCACTAATTAATCACAATAAGCTGTGCGGCCCAGTAGTATTTATGGGTATCTGGGAGTACACCCCTCGCCCCCTCCAGTAGATTCCCTCCATAGGCTTGGCTGGGGCAATCTGTGCCACCTCCTCATTCCACTGGAGGAGTCTAAGCTCCATCTTCACCATCCCAAAGAACTCCAGGAGGATTTTGAACAGCGTATTTAGGAAGACGTAGAGCCTTTTAGGGAAAGTTCTCATCTTGTACTGGGCAGAGACGGGGGAGCTCGCTCCAGGGTCTAACATCACTTTTGAATTGGTCCAGTATCGGGTAGAGGTTCACTTTCTGGAACTGGTCTGGGTCCTTGACTTTATAAATGCAAGGTATCTTATTCCCTCTTTCATTTTGAACATCTACGCTACTTAGACTGAGGGACCCGTCCAGTCAGTAAGCAGATACAACAGGGATTTCATCCAATGTATTCAGTACCCAAGTAATTGCCAAACAGTTGAAAGATCTGCAAGAGTCTAGGAATCGTATCAGAAGGCTGAGCCATGTAGAGTAGAACATCATCTGCGTATAATTAAATATGCTCATTTCATCCCTCACACCAATCTAGGCCATGCACCAGTGGGTCCTCCCGAACACAGCAGGCAAGGGACTCCAGTGCCAGGGCGTAGAACATGGAGGAGAGTGGGCAGCCATATGGGGATTCCCCTGTAAAGCAAAAAACTGTAAGCCCAGCTCCATTATGCTCCACCCTGGCCCTCGGCTGTTGGTACAGTTGACTCACTAATTTGAATTAGATGGGGTCAATGCGTCGTAACACTTGGTAAACATGATATACCTAAACACTATAGACATTTATTCTTGCAAGAGAATCTTGGGTACCAAAAACAAATCACAGATTTTACTTATAGTTTGTGTCATATTTTCTACCACTGGTACTTAGCAAATTTTACTCTTAATATTCATTTTTCAAGCAGAACTATGTGGTTCTCGGATTCCTCAGAGTAAATTGCTTAGCCGCTATTATCAGATTTGTCCCATGTCCGGCTGTGGAAAAGCCAGTGACGAAAGATCAATTGCATACCATTCCTAAAGGTATATATATCTTCGTGAGCTAGGCATGCGGTTCTTAAACTATGATCCGTTGACCCCGGCGGGTCTGAAAATCCTACTCTGGGGGATCCCAACTGATATACAAAATTAAATTTATTTATTAAAATTAATAAATTAACATGAATAAAGGATGTACAAGTAAAGAAGCAAAATTACATTTGAAAACATTTTCTCTATTTTATTGTGAAATAAACAACATATTTCAATATTTGACCATTTGTTTAGTGTACACTTTTTTCTATATTTTTGAGTATTAGTTTGTGGTTCAAACCATAGAAACTACTGAGGTCGGAGGTCCCCAGCTTCCAATAATGAGTTAGTTGGGGTCTCCAGATTTTAGTAATGATTCACTGGAGATCCACAGAAGTTAAAAAGTTAAGAACTTTGATCTAGGCACGCCCTTCCACAGGACTGTGTCAGATTCTTTAAAGACATCTCATGACTGGCTAATCATGGTCCACTGCTAGCGCACATGGATAAAACGCCCCTATTAGCACGCCTTTGCCTCCTCCAGCTTGATTTAAACCTGCTGGGATCTGTTGTTTAAAAATCTGACCACCGCATAGAACCACTATATGATATTGTTATGTGAGTGTCTTCCTCTTTCCCCTTGACTACTCAAGTGTTCTGTTGCCCAAAAGTCTGTCCGCGCCATTCTTATTTGTGATAGCATAAATGCCCAGCCCTTCTGATTAGTGCATCTTCATTTCCCACAAGAACATTTATAACGATGGCACTAAGTGACATTCTTCTACAGTCTTCTGCATATAAACTTTAAAAGTGGCAAGTGGCTTTGTTAGCTTTCTTTTCACCATTGCCCCTCAGACCCATACCTTCTTGCTTGTACCTAAACTCCTCCAGTTTTGATAAATGATAACCTGCCTTGAATTAGTTGAATACTCTAATATCACCGTTCAATAATGTCAGTTTTAGTACCCTCAGAGTTACCTCCCCTCGGAATATTGATCCCTTTTGAAAGGTCTTGTTTGCCAAAGAATGGGGTCAATGAAGATTGCTATGAGGTAGGTATGGTGTGTTACTAATTATAACTCTTGAATCCAGATTCAAATTGCTCAGTGAAGCATGACTTTCTGAGTTTTCATCATACTTGCACTTCCTTTTTTGAATTGAATTGTTTTTAGTTTGAAGTTCTGTCAGCAGCTTTTGCAACAGTTGGCCTTATAATCTGTTTGTGTCCTTGGTCATTAGAGATGAGTGAAAGTATTTTAAACACATTATTTAGCAACCTAACTATTCAGATATTTAAGAAAGCGTGTTTTTAACAAAGGGTAAACATGTAGAGCCTGACTGAGAAGTCTCATACTTTAGTTATGCGTCTACAGCTCTTGAGTCTAAGTAGTGGTGGTAGAACAGGCTTTACTGTGGGTGTCTTATATGAACTGATGTGTTCGGTCAGATATTTTGAGGCTTAGAATGAGGTGCACAGTGATAAGAGTTTGTATCATTTGCTGTGCGGTATACAGAATCATACCTTTTAGTAGGTGTGCTTATCTGAAATAATTGGTAACAGTGATTACTGTTTTTCGTTTACGTTAGTAATCAAATCGGTTGTTAAGGTTGTGATTGGATCTATTTTGTGATTTCTGAGTGTAAATATGTTTGTGTTCAATGGAAGATGATAGATGACAGCCTTTCAAAATATTTTGCAGTTTCCTGAATTTGTGTGGGATGAGTAGAATCTGGTTATGTATTGTTTTTATCGTTGTAGGTTTAATTTAAATTATACGATAAACAACGACTTTTATTTTCGGAAAGTTGTGCTCAGTGAATGGCTGACAGAAGCGCTCAGTCAAGCAGGTTTAATTTCTCTGCTTTAAATGGATCGTTATTGTTTCCACATCCAGTTGGCAACCTCGAACTTAGTGACATTGGCAGCCACTACCCCTGCCTTAATTTGTGGAAGAGGCACGTCTATCACCCCCTCTTCACTCCATGGCCAGAGAAACGAGTGCAACAAGTGAACCTAATCAGCACCTAAGAATCTATCCTGGAGCATATTCATCCAGCGTAGGATACGTAAATTAAAGGAAAGAAATCCCTCCTCTGTGAACTGTCCAAAAAAGAGCAAGACAGAAAGCTATGAAAGAATATGCTAAATGTACTTTATGGTGTGTTAGAAGGTACAACAAGTTCACAATATCCTGCTTTTAGCATCTGATGAACCGTTATGGCTTATTTGGTTAAAACTGTCTTTAGAATGTTGGCCCTCTCCAAGAGGTGTATTTGTCTGTGGTACACCTCGTGTATTTATTGTTTGACTCAAATAAGTGAGGGCATTTTGATCCAACTGGTAACATTCTGGAAAACTACATTAATAATAGCTAAATAGAAAATGTCATTCACCGAAGGGGCATCATTAGGTAGAGGCACATAGCTTTTAAAATTGGCGCATGAAGCAGAATTGCGATGGGAAAAATTGCAGTAACTGCCTCTGGAGGTCAACTGAGGAAAGTTCAGAAGACCAGAAACTTACTGGGTAGAATGGAATTTGCTCCACTGGTATATGGCTTCCAGAAGTGGCCATTTTTTAACCGCGGATCTATCCAGTTTTCTTTGACCATACCAGTTAATTTAGTAAATAGAGTTATTGTCTTGCAGGTAGATTGGTCGCTGAATGTTAATGGTCTAGCGATCAGGACCAGCAAATTCATCTTATCTTTCCTGCGCAGTGGTAGCAAGACCATGAAAGATGGTCTGTCTTGGCCCACTGCTTACGGTGCTAATCCTTCCTTCTTTTGCTTAAATTTTCCTTTAAGGTGACACAAGTATCAGTCATTTATATTTAGAATATGAAGGAAAAATGGAAGTGGCGATTTGTTGTAGATGCTAAGCATTTAGGGCCAGATGTAGGTGGCCCAATACTGGTCGGTAACGGCCGAAATTACCGGTATTGGGCATTTGGGATGTAGGTGGCTACATTTCAGTATCGGTATTTACCGATTTGGTAAATACCAAATCGGTAATTCCTAAATTACTGATTCGGTAAATACAGAATTGGTATTTACTGATTTGGTAAATACGGAATCCTACTGATTCGGTTAAATTTACCGAATAATTAGCTACATCCCATTAACAGATTCTGAAATACCGAATCGGTAAAATTCTGTATTTTAGAATCGGTAAAATAGGATTACCAACATCTGGCCCTTAGTATCCAATGCTGACATCTGAGCTTATTGAGTGTAAACAAGGGGAACCACTAATATTGGAACTCGTAAATGTTGTAGTAGTGCAACCAACAGTGATAGTAATTGTAATAGTGATAGTAGCTGTCTTTGGTAACAGTGCTAGTGTTGGCATTTATGCCACTGCTAGTAGTAAACTGGTAATATTAGTGGTTGTAAGTAGGCACACTAAGGGAATTAGTAATACCAATATTCTTAGTAGCAGTGAATTTAGTACAGTAATTCAGAGCTATAATAACATTATGAGCAGAACTGGTGATGGAAATGGCACGGGTAGTATTAGTACTGCTAGAGGTAGTATTGATAGTAGTAGCATTCCAGTTCTATTACAAAGAGTACTACTAATACTGACACTAAAGTTTATAGTAGGGTGGGTGGGCGCACACTGCCTCACATCCCAGCACTCGGTTTGGGCAGCATTTCCAGCACCCGCAAAAAGAATGTGTTGCTCTACTGAATGAAGACAACTATCCTGAAACACGTGTCTAGAGATACACAGTACTGGCTGCACCAACAAGGGTGAAAAACTAAAGCCTGACACCAAATTAAGTGTTATGATGCACTGCATTTACTATGATGCATCGGGGCAAACCGAGTGCTGGAATGTGAGGCAGTGTGTGCCCACCCACCCGCCTGACTAAAGTTTATAGTGTAAGGACCTCAAATGATACGATTTGTAATAATTTAGTAGTCAAACCATTAGCAGGAATAGCACCAGCACTGACCACTTTAGTAGCAAAGAACATGGCATAGAGTTTAAGCATTAATGTATTTGTTGGGGAATGGAAAGTATATAGGCCCGTGAAGGGTAAAGTGGGGCTGACCATCAGATGTAGTAGGAGCCTTTGTGGCAGACTGATAAAGGATTTTCGGATACATAAGCCTATTGGCCGAAAGTAAAAAAATTATGCAACCATTCACTTCACATCTTTCTTGATACAAGTATGGAAGCAGGTCACAAAGCAGAGGATGACCAAAACTAGAAAAAGGATTTTTAGAGATGTTAGTAATGATATAATGCAAAGAGTGCGTTATTTTTTAATCCAGCGGAACTTCACTCATCTGCTGTGAAGAATAGCAGGTGTTATATTCTGAGATGTCCATTCTCTTTAAAAATATTCACATATCGACGCAGTTGTCTCTGGGCACATAACGGCAAGTTATTATCACATCATTAAGTACCAGTAATTCCGCCTTTCTTGGACTTACGGAGTCGCGGAGTAACAGACTCACTGGGAGAACAGGGCGGATTCCGCATCGTTGGAGGTGCAAGTTAGCAGAGGCAGTTTACTTGCTGTCTGTCCGGAAACTCGCCCCAGTAACACAGAAATGCCCTCTCTCTGAAGAGATGTGTGTGTGTGGGCTCAAACTCAAACCCATGAAAGGCCCAGATAGCACCCGAGCAGTTATAAAGTACTGGATGAAAAGTTTATATGTGGCAAACACCAGGCGCACAACACCCATTGGACGCACCAGGCTTCAGCCCCCCCCGTCGTGTGTGGCAGCACGGGATTAGACAGATCTCGGGCACACACAGAGCTGCACCCGAACGTTTCACAGATCTTTAACCCCTTCACTGCGGCGGCTATTCCGCTGCAGTGCTAAGGGGGCGGGGCGGCCGCATGCTGGTGACGGAACCGCTCCGTCACCAGCGTCGGTTGACCTGTGCTTGTGACGGAGCGGTTCCGTCATGGCCCGCCCCGCTTGATAGAACGTCAGCGCAGGCGCGAAATTCGCGCCGAGCGGGCCATGACTGAACCGCTCCGTCATCAGCACTGCTCACCCGTAGCTGATGACGGAGCGGTTCCGTCATCAGCAGGCAACAGGTTAAAAGACCATTTGAATATTAATTAGGCCTTGCAGTAGTTTCACCCCTTCTAAGAGCCCCTGCAGCTCCACTCTGCCTACTGATTAAAGGTTCAGCCCCCCCCCCCCAATTTGTTCTTAGCCCCCCCCCCCTACGCCCCCCCCCCCCAATACCCCCCCGTCCACCCCCCCCCCCCTCCCCCCCCCCCCCCCCCCCGAAATTTGGCTCTAGTTGCGCCTCTGGCAAACACCCTACCTCTAGCACAGCCGCCAAAGCTGCCCCTTGGCCGTATCCTCATTTGAAAAGACGGGAGAGCGGTACGTAACTTCCTGCCGGCTGATGAAGCGCAAGGAACAGTCTGACATGCAGCTTCGTCGCAGCTAACACTCGCTGCATCTCCCGGCGTCTAAAATCGGAAGCCTGGCTGCTGGGAATCTGAAATTCACGTCTCTGGAATAAACACGCTGAAAGTCTGATAACAAGGCTTGTTAATTACTGCCACCGCGCAGCGACGTGGCGAGCTGTTGGAGGTGTTGAAAGGAAGGCAGATGCGGATCACAGCGTCTGAAGAGTACATTGTTTGCAAGCGCTGAGGATTATAAAAGCTCTGTGTGTGTGATCTTCCTCAGAACCCTAGGGAGAGACAGGTGGGCATTCGTCAACATGTGTACAGCTACGTGTCAGTGTGTTTTCGCATAAACAAACCGTGTGCTGCGAGAGATTGCAACAAACAACTTCTGCACGTGGATGCTGAATTTGGGAACTGGAGCATTGCGTGGTACAGGTTTCAACATCAAACATTATTAAAGGAGACAACGACCGAGTCTCTCTAACCATACTCAAACAACCAAACATACAAAAAACGATTTAGGGAAGGAAATCCCAGAACCATGTGACAAAGGCCACCAGAGTAAGGGAGTGATTTAGGATCATACTAATATATCCGGGACTATGCAAAATGATATCAACATAAAATGACTTATTCTGTTCTAAAATGTTTTGACCTCGTGATCTAAAAGGGACTGTGAATCTTTATGCTGAAATATAATGCATTTTTGGGTAATTAATATTAGACCAACATGCCACATTTAAACCTCTTCTCAACAGTATGTATACTGCCGAGTATGGCGGGTGGGGGATGTTGGCCATGTGCAAACTTTTCTGTTAAGGGCGTCCATCTGTTATGATTTTCGATAGGTCTATTATATGTTGAATTTAAGCACCGGATAGAGGACCTTATTAGTGGCCTGAAGGAAATTTAGGGTACCAGGTGATTGCAGTTGGGTGCACTTTTCACATCTGAAATCGGGCTATACAGTATTATCCAATTGTTGTGTTGAGTGCTCCTGGTACTCAGTCACAAGCTTGTCTGAATAGTTCTGTTTTCAGCATTTTCCTGAAAAGTAAAATGTGTGGCTTGGCATTGCCTTAAAGGTTGGGGGGCAGGTGTCTTCGGGTGATTCGGGCTGTATACTCCCAAAGATCTAGTCCTGTGTTTTAACTTTTGTAACTTTAGTTGAGATATCGTTTGTGGACATTTGTGACTATGAGCTTGTGAGTGTGCCCCCTGCAAGAAATTGGGCTGTTGGTTCACTGAGGTATGAGCCCTGGTCCAGCAGCAACCACGATCATTGTCAAGGTGAGACACAAGCCCACCCTAAATTAACCTGTGCTTAACCTTCTGGTACCTTGACATGGAACAGTCACGCTTAGCTTAAAGGGAATGTTTAAAGTATTTGTGCAATATGTCAAACAGTAATAATGTAAAAAAACACCACACAAAAAGGATCCCATGCAAGATTAGAAAAACAAATATTTTTAATAAATAAAACAACCAAAATGGCAACAAGCATTTGCAATGCAATAGGTCTCACATTAGGAAAGTTTGAGCTATTGGTCTTGTAAATAACAATTCTTTTATTTATGTGTTGGTTTTGAAAATAGCTAAATTAATAGCTTTGTCATTTACAATGCCAATAGTTATAACTTTCGCAAATTTGACACCTATAGCATTTGTAATGCAACATGTTTTGTATTTACGTGACTTAGATGTATTGATATTACAAATAACAATGGCTTTTAATTTTTTAAAATAATTAATACTTAAATATGAATGTTGGGGTGCATGTGACCGGTGACGTAGAAATACCCCCCACCACACAGTTGGGGCGGGCTACCGGCATTGTACACGGGCGGCGGCGGGCCCCTGGCTGAGCTGGGAGCCCCCCCCCATGCCTCTTGTAGGCATGACCCCTCATGTTTACTTACCACTGCTTGTTAAGCCAGTTGTTTAAAAATATTTTAGTCCGGACACAAAATGTAAGCCAGTTGTATTGATTTCGCCAGTGCTTTTTTAAAGTTAGATTTAACTTTCGTTAGATTGCTATTCGTTCGCCCTTAGCCAACTCTCCCCCAGATGCGACAGAAGTTCCCTTGTAAGTTTTCTAACTGGGCGGCTGAATTCATGTTTCATTGGCAGCAGCGCAGCTCGGGGGGGGGGGGGGTGGCGGGGGTTCATTTCCGCACTAACCGGATGGGCCTAGAACAAACCTTCCAAGAGGGGAGGGGGAGGGGCACGGGAGATAGTGAATGCCGAAAACAGCTATTCTTTGCAGGGCTCCTCATCCTCACAGCTGTTATGTTCACTCGTCTGTGGAACGCACTTTATCGACTTCAAAAGTATGAACGGCTAAGCCGGCCAAGCCAGCTTTGAATGTGTATTATCTGGTGCTTTCACACACCACATTTCTTTACTAGCAGAGCCCGTATGGATCGGTGCTTTCAAAAGGGCTTTTTGCAGAGGCCAGAGCAGAATTAAAGTGTTGGAGGCTAAAGCGCTAGGAGCTGAGTAGCATCTATGGTCCCATCTATAGCAGGGGAAAGGTCGGACGGTGGTCTGGTGGTCTCAGCCTGCAGCAAGAGGCAGAATCCGTCCGAGCAATCCCTTGGTAACCCTATTATTCACCATATATGAGGGCAAGAGAGCGAGGGCAGGCTTCCAAACCCCATGCAGAGGAGTGAAATGATAAAATATACTCACTTCATAGAGAGTGTGCTCCCAAAACACAGCGTCTCAACAAACATACATGTAGACTTATGGCATGCACATGTCTAAGTATGAGCACGTGTAAATGTAAGCAATGTATGGCGCTCAGTCTGACAGCAAAGCACAGCAAACCGAACGCAGCAAGTCTAGAACATTTTGTAATGAACAATTTCCCACCAAAGATTCATAGACTAAAACGCCCTCCTAGTATGGGCCTCTCGGAGCTACAACAAGCTCTTGGCATCACAAGATTAAAAGGAAAGCTAACACTTTCGGAAGGGCTAAATCTAAGCGAAGAGCGCAATTGAGTGGGGGCCAGCCATGTCTTCAGGGACTTCGAAGGGAGTAGTTTTCGGGACAGTGCTCTTGCCGTGGGGTGTGGAAACAGTACGCAGGTTTTCTAACACCAACTGTAATTAAACCAGTTGGGAGAGCTGCGCAAAACAAAACAAAGGCGCCCTGCAAGAAGCACCATAAAGCGGATACTGCGTCAGAAAAAAACCGCAAGCTACAGGAAGGGCATGGATGGGGACTGAAAGTTGTTGCTTTCTGTACCAAAAAATGTTTTATTGCAGTGATGCACAGTAAATACACACAACGTCCAAAAGTGAAAGGCAACTTCAAATGACCTAATGTTCTGCCTGCATTCTAACAACATTTCAGCATCTGGCTACTGCGTGTAACGATCCAAGTGAGTCGGTGGAGGGGGATGGGGGAGCAGGGGACTGGGCTTTGCAGTCGCGGTGAACTGTGCAAGATATGGGGGTGATGCTAGCAAGAGACCGGAAGCCCATATTGATGAAACATCACGAATGTGGGAGCAGGAAAGGGAAGCGGGTGAACCGAGATTAGCGAAAGAGAAGTGAGAGCAGCCAGGATTACCAGCATCACGAGCCCAGACCGGAGGGAAGGGAAACAGTATGGGTGAGAGAGAGAGGAGGAAGAACCGAACCGGGACTGGTGAGGATTGCAGTAAGAAAAGAGGGAAACCCGCAGATCATAGACCAAAGCAGGATCTCTAAAAAAAAGAAACATGGCCAAAAGAAATAAAGAATCGTCCGTGAAGCAGGGGGCGGGGGATTGGAACCCTTTGATGTAGCTCACGGCCTGGCGGCCGTGAAAAAAAAGCAATTAGGGGAGAGGAGAAGTGAGGCCAGCGCGCACTGCGCACGCTGGGGAAGCCTGTGGGAGGGAGGCTGATTGCTTTGATGTGGGGAAATGCGCGTGCTTGTCTTCACGTGAACTGTTGGAAATCTGGCCGTTGGTTTGAGAACCTATTTTAGCCACTAAAATTCTCCCCTATCCATTCCTGCGGAATGGGATAGGCTCGACCTAAAAATCCAATCAGTACAACCAGAGATATGCAATTTGAACGATTTCAGATTTCAACTGTCCATATCTGGTTGTGCTGGACCAGGTCAAAGTCACAAGTTCAGGACAACCACGATGGAGCATGGACCGGTACAGGGACCCAGTTAGGCTCACTGAACAAAGTACCTTAAATCCGGATTTGCAGAGCATTGCAGGGATCTACGTTGAAGATACTTTGCTCCGCCAAAGCAATGTGTCAGCTCTGCGATGCAGCGAGGCTATGATGCGAGGTCATGCATTGTCGTCGATGATCCCATCGACGAGGGCTTGCAATGCGAAGTCTGCCATCGAGGATGTATCACGCAGTCGGGTCGATACTTCAGTTCGGAGGAGCTGTGAGGCTACGATGTGGAGTCTGTCAGAGAGGGATGCAAGGGCCTGCGCTAAGGATGCTGCAATCTGAAAGAAACACGTTAGTGTTAGATTCCTTACCTTAGAATATCCCCAGGCGTCAGTCTGGATCCGGAAACTTTTGCATAGCAGTACCCCTGCGCGTCGGTAGGCGTCGTCTGCAGGCGTCCCCTGCGGCTCCGCGTCCGTCGTCGGCGTCGTGCGCCGTGATGACGTCGCCGGAGTATATAGACGCCGCCTCCGCGCGCTGACGTCAGTTCTTCTTTTTTCCGCGCCAGTGGACGCAGATCTGAAGAGCAGTACTCCGGTCTTTGACCAAGTTTTTCGATAGTTATTTCTCTCTTTGTGCCTGATAGGATGCCTGGGTTCAAGCACTGTGATGACTGTGAGCGCACGATGTCGGTCACAGACCATCACCGCCTCTGTCTCCGGTGTCTGGGCCCCGACCACGACGTGGACTCCTGCGTCGACTGCCGGGCCCTCACCAACAAGGCTAGGCGGGAGCGGTCCCGCAAGCTGCTGGAGCTCCGGGTGTCGGCCCCACGTCGGGACCGGGAGCGGTCCCGGTCCGGCCGGAGGTCGAGAGAGCGTTCGAGGGAGCGGTCGCGGAGCCGCGCCGAGCGTTCCGGAAGTCGACACCACTCGTCAGGCTCATCAGGTAAGAAGCACAAGAAGTCGGGGCGTCGTCATCGTACCCCCGACTCCCCCCGACGCTCGCGCGATGCGGCCGGGGGCCCGGGTGACCCCAACCCCGCGGCTCCGCGAGAGTCGCTGGCGCGGCCTGCCTCATACCCTCCGGTCCCTGGGCACGGCGCGACGCCTGAGGAGATCGAGGCGTTCCTCATGGCCATGAGGGCGCTCGCTTCTCCGACGGGGCCTACGGCGCCTTCGGGCCCAGTGCTACCGTCTGGGGGCCCTGGCGGTTCGGGTGTCCCTGCCTCGGCGCCGTCGGGTGCTCCGGCCCCGGCGCCGCCGACGGCTCCGACCCTGGCGCCGCAAGGGCCTTCGGGATCGGCGCCGGCTGGTCTTCCGGCCTCCCCGGCGCCGTTACCATCGGGGTTACCCCCGACGCCGCCCCCGCGCGGCGCCGGTTCTCCGGTGCCGGCTCCGGCCAGGACGCCCCTTTGCTGGGGCAGCTGTGCGCTCAATAAATCAGGATAACATAACATAACATAACATAACGACTCTCCTAACCCTGGTTTGATCTCTCCTCCAACCGTGGCATCGGTGGAGGGAGCTGCATATTCAGTGGTGCTGATGAGGGCTGCCAAGGCCTTACACCTTGAGCTCCCCGTCGCGGCCGTGAGGCCTAACATCCTCACTGAGGTCTTCAAACCGCAGTCATGCCCACAGGAGCCACTGCTGCCGTTTAATGAAGCCTTGTCAGACGTTCTGTTGGGCACGTGGTCCAGGCCCGCTTCAGGTGCGCCTGTTGATCGGAACGTGGCCAGGCGCCACCGTCCTTGTCCGGACGACCCCAAGTTCCTGTCTACCCACCCCACTCCTGAGAGTCTGGTGATCCAGGCCTCGACCTCCCAGTCCGCATTCCCGTCGGCCCAGCCCGACCGGGAATCCAAGAGGTATGACCAGTTTGGCAAGAAGGTCTTCTCGTCCATTAGTTTGGGCCTGCGGTCTTGCAACACCGCTTGCCTCTTGGGCCGCTACACCCACTCTGTGTGGGACACGGTCGCGGAACTGCTGCCAGAATGCCCCATGGAGGTGCGAGCAAAACTCGTTCAGGCTGTGGCCGAGGGCCGAGATGCAGCAAAGTATTCGATACAGTGTGGTCTTGATACGACCGACTCGCTGGGCAGGGCTATGTCAACGACGGTGGCGATTCGTCGCCACGCCTGGCTGAGATCCGCCAACTTTTCGGCTGATGTCCAGAATAGATTGATGGACATGCCGTTCGATGGCTGTCACCTGTTCGGTGACAAGGCGGACCACGCGCTGGAACGCTTCAAGGACTCCAGGGTCACGGCCAAGTCCTTGGGTCTCTCGACCCAGCGTCAGCAAACGGGTTCGTTTCGTCCCTTTCGTGGCCAAGGAAGGGGCGCCCCCACACGTGCTGCCAGCCACGCGCCGCAACAATCCTTTCAACGCGGTGGCGGCCGTGGAAACCGCCGTGGCGGCGGTCGGGGACAACGGCGGGGTCAGACCACACCTCCCCCCGCAGCATCTGCCTCAAAATCCTCCTAGTCCGTGCTTTCGGCCCCATGTGACGCCAGTGGGTGGCAGGGTTCGCCATCACCACGCTCACTGGCGCACGATCACTTCGGACAGGTGGGTGCTGCAAATCGTCCGAAGGGGCTACTCCCTCCCCTTCGAGACCACTCCTCCAGCCATGCCACCGCAGAACCACCGTGTGTCGGGGGACCACTTGACACTTCTGCAGGAGGAAGTTACGGCCCTCTTGGCCAAGGGGGCCATCGAGCGCGTTCCTGGG
Organism: Lissotriton vulgaris; assembly: GCF_964263255.1. NCBI lineage: Eukaryota > Metazoa > Chordata > Amphibia > Caudata > Salamandridae > Lissotriton > Lissotriton vulgaris. Next base: position 889,991,102 of record NC_141691.1, read on the forward strand.
CCAGAAGTAGGGCGTGGTTGTTATTCCCACTACTTTCTGGTGCCCAAGAAGGACAAGGGGGGCCTACGTCCTATCTTGGATCTAAGGAACGTCAACGGCTTCCTCCGGAAGGAGAAGTTCAAGATGTTGACGTTAGCTCAGGTCTTGGCTGCTCTAGACCCACAAGACTGGATGGTAGCGTTGGACTTGCAGGATGCCTATTTTCACATCCCCGTCCTGCCGGCCCACCGGCGTTACCTGCGGTTCACGGTAGGCCAGGAGCACTTTCAGTTTATCGTGCTTCCCTTCGGCCTTACCAGCGCCCCACGGGTGTTCACAAAGGTGATGGCGGTGGTCGCAGCCCATCTGCGCAGGTTGGGGGTTTCAGTCTTCCCCTACCTAGACGACTGGTTGTTGAAGGCGGGCTCGCCCCAAGCAGTCGTCCACCACCTTCAGATGACGGCAGACCTCTTGCACGACCTGGGGTTCTCCATCAATGTGCCGAAATCACACCTGTGTCCCTCTCAAAAGCTCCTTTTCATCGGAGCGGTTCTGGACTCGGCGCAGTTTCGGGTTTATCCTCCGGAACGGCGGGTCCGGGATATTCAGGCTTTGATTCCCATCTTTCAGCCGCTATCCCAGGTTTCGGTCAGGTTGATGCTGCGGCTGCTGGGACTGATGGCTTCCTGCATCCTTCTGGTGCATCACGCCCGGTGGCGGATGCGGGCTCTGCAGTGGGACCTGAAGTTTCAGTGGGCCCAGCATCAGGGCAACTTGTCCGACCACGTCTTGATCTCGGAGGGCACTGCGAGACAACTGCAGTGGTGGCTTACGGACCGCGATTGGGTCAGAGGCAGATCCCTCTCCCTTCCCCAACCGGAGCACGTTGTCGTGACGGACGCGTCCCTCCAGGGCTGGGGTGGCCACTTGGGAGAGGCAGAGATCAGAGGCATCTGGTCTCCGGCGGAGTCCCGGCTCCATATCAACCTGTTGGAGCTGCGGGCGATTCGTCTGGCACTGAAGGCATTCCTCCCCTTTGTCAAAGGGAGTGTAGTGCAGGTGTTCACCGACAACACCACCGCCATGTGGTACTGCAACAAACAGGGCGAGTGGGGTCATGGACCCTTTGCCAGGAGGCTCTGCGCCTCTGGCAATGGCTGGAACGTCAGGGCGTGACTCTGATGGTTCAACACCTGGCAGGTTCCCTGAACGCCAGGGCGGACGAACTCAGCCGTCGGTGCTCGATGGATCACGAATGGCGTCTGAACTCGGACGTGGCGCGAGGCATCTTTCTGCAATGGGGAGAGCCTTGGTTAGATCTATTCGCCACAGAAGAGAACGCGCAATGTCATCAGTTCTGCGCGTTGGAGTTTCCAAGACGGCACTCGCACGGCGACGCCTTTCGGCGCGAGTGGAGTTGCGGTCTGTTATACGCCTTTCCGCCTATACCACTTCTGCCCAGAGTGCTGAAGAAGATCAGGCGCGACCGGGCCCAAGTTATCCTTGTGGCTCCGGACTGGGCTCGAAGGTACTGGTATCCCGAGCTACTCAGCATGTCAGTCGGTCCCCCGATCCGCCTGCCTCTTCAGGAGGACCTTCTGTCGCAGCAGCAGGGGACGGTCCTCCACCCGAACCTGTCCAGTCTCCACCTCCATGCTTGGAGATTGAGCGGCGGCAGTTGAGGCCATTTGACTTGCCTCCTGAAGTCTGTGATGTTATTCTGGCAGCCAGGCGTCCCTCCACTAAGTCGGTATACGCCTGTCGGTGGAACAGATTTGTGGCATGGTGCACAGCAAAGGCTGTGAACCCTCTTTCTTCCCCTCTTTCGGAGGTTCTTCTGTTTCTTCTTTCTCTTGCCCAGCAGGGCTCTGCTCTGGGCACTATCAAGGGCTACCTTTCTGCCCTTTCAGCCTTTCTAAGGCTTCCTGATCAGCCTTCTTTGTTCAAATCCCCGATTGTAACTCGATTCTTGAAGGGCATCACTCACATGTTTCCACCTGTTCCGTTTGTGATGCCCCAGTGGGATTTGAACCTGGTTCTAACCTTTCTGATGTGTGCTCCCTTTGAGCCCCTTCATTCTTGTCCTCTCCGTCTCCTGACTTTAAAGACGGCTTTCCTGGTTGCCATCACCTCTGCCAGGAGAGTGAGTGAGCTCCAGGCTCTTTCTGTCCAGCCCCCTTTCCTGTCCATTCATCCTGACAAGGTGGTGCTGAGGACTAGGCCTTCTTTCCTGCCCAAGGTTGTTTCGGCCTTTCACATCGGGCAGTCCATCACCCTCCCTTCCTTCTTCCCGCCTCCGCATCCTTCAAAGGATGAAGAGCGGCTCCATCGTCTGGACCCAAAACGTGCGCTTTCATTTTACATGGATCGCACACGCCAGTTCCGGGTGGATGACCAACTGTTTGTTGGCTACGTGGGTGCGAAGAAGGGACGGGCGGTCTGTAAACGAACTATCTCTCGATGGGTCGTTCTCTGCATCAAAGCGTGCTACTCTTTGGCTCGGAAGGAGCCTCCTGTTGGGCTGAGGGCCCATTCCACTCGGGCCATGGCGGCTACTACTGCCCTGGGCCGGGGAGTCCCCTTGCAGGACATTTGCCAAGCGGCTACGTGGGCCTCGCTGCACACCTTTGCGAGGCACTACTGCCTGGACAGTAAAGTCCGGAGGGACGGCTTCTTTGGCCGTTCTGTCCTCCAGGACTTTCTGGTGTAGTATTGTATTGGTTCGCAGACCCACCACCGGGGTTGGTATTGCTGGGGTATGTATTCTAAGGTAAGGAATCTAACACTAACGTGTTTCTTTCAGATGAACAAGTTACTTACCTTCGGTAACGATATATCTGTAAGAAACATTAGTTAGTGTTAGATTCCTTACCGAACCCACCCATCCTCCCCGTTCTGCGAACTGATACCTAGGGTTAAGGACATCCCTTTCAGGGCCCTAGTTTTACATGGCACCAGTGTTGGTTCTCTCATGGCTCTGCGTCTCCTGGCGCGGAAAAGCTGTGTACAAAGAACTGACGTCAGCGCGCGGAGGCGGCGTCTATATACTCCGGCGACGTCATCACGGCGCACGACGCCGACGACGGACGCGGAGCCGCAGGGGACGCCTGCAGACGACGCCTACCGACGCGCAGGGGTACTGCTACGCAAAAGTTTCCGGATCCAGACTGACGCCTGGGGATATTCTAAGGTAAGGAATCTAACACTAACTAATGTTTCTTACAGATATATCGTTACCGAAGGTAAGTAACTTGTTCGTCAGCAGCGGTTCTGATGAGGCAGCCGGCTCTGATGCGATGCAGGTCTTTGCGATGCAGGCATTGATGTGATGCAGGTCCACTTAGTTCTGCTTGGGGTTGCGCTGTGCAGCAGAAGCAATATGTCAGTTCCGCTGGATCCACAGAGCTTAGCAGAGCATCGTAGGCCCACTTCCAATAGTCCAAGACTGGAGTGGCACCACAGCAGGGTAGACTTACAGATGGCAGAGTCCAGGTGTTGGGTTCAAGGTGATTGGAGCTTTCTGATCTTGAGGCTCAATTCAGGAGCCTAGCCAGCTACCCCTTGGGGTTGTTTGGAGTCAGGAGCGGTCCATGTAGTTAAGAGCGGTGCAGCCAGGTAGGGGGGAGATTCAACAGACGACGACAAAGGAAATTTAAAGAAAAACATTATTTTCTCTTGTCATCTGTCGAAACCCCCCCGGCCCCACCCCTCTTACCTGCATGGGCCGCTGCTGTTTGGAGTCCTGGGTCAAACAGATGCATGTCCAATCCATCTCACCCAGGCAAGAGGGCAGCAGGCTGCAGGTCGGTACAGCAGGGCAGCAGTTTCAGAGCAGTAGTTCAGCAGAGTGGCAGTCCTTTCAGCAGCACAGCAGTCCTTCTTTGTGCCAGAGTATCGAAAGGTCCAGAAATGTACTGAAGAGTTGGCATGCATTTGAACTACCCAGGTTCCCTGCCTTCCTTACCCTGGCTCCTGACTAACTACAGGGGGTATGCAGCTTTTTTGTTTGGAGGCAGGACACCGTCAATTCAAGTGTGAGTGGGGCTGTGTCCAGCTCCTTCCTTTCATCCTTACAGTGATGGGTCATTAAGGCACACCTAAGCTCCCATTGTGTTTGGATATCTAAGAGGAACACACACAGCCCGCCTGTCTACTACACCCAGCCACATGACTCAGACAGGCTGCAGGCACTAAATGGCAAACTCTTGAAAATGGCAACTTTCTAAAAGAAGCATTTACAAAGCTGTAAGTTAAAATCCGACTTCAATATAAGTTAGGATCTTTAATTTCAACTCCAAAGATATCAACCATGACTGATGGTCCTATTCCCATTTGGACATTTCAGCTCATTAAATGTAATGTAATGCAGTAACCCCAATGTTACCCTATTGGAAAGGTAGGCCTTGCAATACTGAAAAAAAGTTTTCACTACCAGGACATGTAAAATTTAAAAGTAAATGTCCTACATTTTAAATACATAACACCCTGCCCTCTGAGCTGTCCAGGACCTACCCTAGCGGTGACTTAATATTTGAGAAGGTTTGTGCCTGGAAATAGGTTTGTTTTACCAGGTCGAAATGGCAGTTTTAAAACTGCACACACAGGCTGCAATGGCAGACCCGAGACCTATTTAAAATGCAGTTTAAGTGGTTGGCGCAATCAGGGGTGCAGGCCCACTAGGCCTTGGGACTAGGTAGGGCCACACTACTAAGGACTTAAAAGTAAATGAAATATGTAAATTAGGTATAAGTAAATCTACCATGTTTTAGGCGAGAGCACAAGGACGTAAGCATTGGTCAAGTGCTGGTCAGCAGTAGTAAAGTGTGTAGTTGTAAGGCCAGCAAAAACAAAATCAGTAAAATAGGTCTAAAGGCAAAAAGTTTGGGGCAAAGCACGGCAAGGATGCATGTCTAACACCACCCTTCTGGTTACACCCTTGTCTATTTCGCGGACTAATTTGTGCAAGTTACATAGCACGTTGAATTATTCCCTCACATTAATGAACAGTGCAGTGCTTTTAATGTGTGTATGAGTTTCCGTGATTGAGGGTCAGTATAGCACCCAGATCTTGTACGTTTTGTTGTTTGTTAGCAGAACTATGTCAGGACACAGTCCTATTTTATGTGCATTAATATATTTCCCACTTTCACATAATCCACAGTCTGCTACTTGATTACATTATACTTTTCTATAGTGGGAGCCATGTCTGATCAATGAAAATGGCCTAGAGCTACTAATGACTTCATAATAGTGATCATGCTTTTCAGGGTTACCAGTGGTGATTGCTCGGATGTTAGGCAAAATATTGAGTGATTCCAAAACATACCCATAAATTGTCTAGTATAGTATCATGAAGGTACATATATATATATAGATATAGATAAATATATAGAGAGAGATAGATAGATTTATATATAGAAAGATAAGTACAGAATTACTATTCTAGACTACACATCTATATACCTTGAATAGATGAGGAGTTAAGAAAGTAAATTAAACAAAGACTACTGCTTTTAGTTTATTACCTTTATGATAGTGTATTAGTCTATATTCTGGATGCTATATTTTGGATGGACAATACTTAAAATTACCTTTTGTATAGAAAACCGTTCATCCCAACACATAAGACAGGGTTATTAATATAATTTCTCTTAGTTTTTTCATTATAAAATGCCCGCATGTGAATATTGAAATAGCAGCCATATCAGTGTGCATCCACTGCCACAAACAAAATGCTAAAAGCTATAAACATACATAACCTTATATGAACTATCAATCAAAGTGCTTTTCTTCTCTTTCTAAAAAATACATGGTTTTCTAGAAAATATGTATTTTCCATTTTAGGTTAACAAACTAAGGAAGATCGTGTTATAGTCTATTAAAAGAAAAAGAAATGGCCTCAAATTCATATTTAATGCATGGATCTACATGCCCTCTTCTGATTTCCCTAGGGCAAATGCATTACAAAGACAAACTCTGCCCCACCTGTCCAGCTTTTACCATGAGATGTAAGTGATGCTCACCATAATGCCAAATGTGCCTCCATCATGCCAAGGATGCCAACCGCTATGTCACTTCCACAGTTGTGCATTGCTGCCCACCATAATGCTAAAATCCCCTACAACATGTCAGCCGTGGACATTATTATTCCACAGATTACCTAAATTATGGGATAGATGGGACATAATTAGGCCAGTCATACTCACAAAATAGCAGTGATAGGTGATATTTTGCCAGGATCAGCCCAAGGATGCCCAGCCTATGACAAGATGTGACATTATTATTTGCCGGCGTTATGTCATAAATAGATTTGTGTCAAAAACAAACTCCTACCATTGGGACATCAAGTAAATTTAGTATTCCCTAACACCAGGACTAGCTTTCGGAAAGAGACAATGCTTTTCCAGGTGTGAGAATATGCCAGACACAAACACATAAGTAAATGCACGCATCTACGTACACATGCAAGCAGGAACATTTAAACAAATACACAAGCATACGCTCCTCTTTTTTGGCCCTACTTTTCTTTAAACTGTATTTCTAATTGATGCTTCTAATTGCAGATTCCCTGCTTTTAGCATATTCCATAGGTGTCATAATTCCACAACTGGTCCCATTGTGCTCCAAATCTCCAGGGCCATCAGTGACACCATAGCAGATTGAGGCCGTTAATGATGCCATGGTACTTATTCTTTGTACTCTTATGGTTCCCCTTGGCCTTTGGGTTACAAGGATATGAAGGGACCTTCATTCAGTTTACTGCTGAAGGGGCTGCCCTTGGTGCCACCTTTGACCCTAAAACTCACCTGAGGTTTCGCTCAAAGCCCAGTGCTGACTTACATTTTGGCTACAAGATCTGCGCTGGTCCTTTCCCCCACCAATGCCAGTGCCACGTTTGCCACCGTCGAATATTGCACCGCTGTGGACTTTGATGTTCAACCTTGACCGAGGTCACACCTCGACTACTCTGCAATGCAGCTGGTCAGCGTGCACTCTGATTCAGTCAAAACATTTCCTCTTCCACTAAGCCTTCCTAAGAGTCTTATCTTTTTGGCTCACATTCTTACCAATCTGATAAAGACGATAGTGATTATGGGGATGATTTACCTCACACTATGATAATGATAGCTACATGGACTTGCAGGAGGCGAGTGGAATGGATACCTACTCTGGCACAGGTTTGGTTTGTCCCTTGGACTAACAAGGGATAGTGCATCATTTGCTGTGGTGGTTAGACATACAGTCGAGGTCCTGGTCTTAGAGTTACTTTCAGTTGAAGCCGATAAAAATATTCGTACTTAGGTTTTTCACCCTGCGCTAGCCTTATCTGACTCCTTGCACTTAATGAAGTCCTGTCTGATCCCGCTTGGGCGAAGCCTTGCTCTTGCCTACTGATAAACAGGCAGATGGCTATGCACCACAGACATTGCTGGGTCACACAGATTTTCTTCCACTGCATCAAGTCCTGAGGGATCGTGAACAGGCAGATGGCTAGGCACGACAAACATTGCTGGGTCACACTGATTTTCCTCCACAGCATCTAGTCCTGGGGGATCGGTGGTCCAATTTTCCACCAGTAAAGCCAACCCTAATGTGTTCTCCATGACTCTTCAGGATAGGAGGCCAAAATGATTTGAGACGTTTTGTAAACAGATGTTCTCTTCCACCACCTTAATGTGGAAGTCAGTCAATGCAGTCTACTGCTTAGGCCATTACACACATGCACTCTGGGACATGGCCAGTTAGGTCTCGCCACAGGTCCTGGTGGAGATTTGGGTCTCCTTAGCTCAAACCATTCAGGATGGCAAAGATTCAGCTAAATGTATTTGGATTCACCTAGATGCTAATGAGTGCTTGGGGTGTGCTGCTCTACCACCAAGCGTGGACATGACAAGTGTTTTTTACTTACCGTCGGGAACGCCGTATCTGGTAAAGATATCTAGCCGCAGATTCCTTACCGGCCCACCCATCCTCCCTGCTCTGTGGACAGATTTCTAGGATCAGGAGTGATCCCTTTCAGCGCGCTAGTTTAGACGCACCAGTGTCAATGCACTTCATGGTTCATCACTTCTGGCATGGTAAGTCGTAAAAAGTAACTGACGTCAGCCCGCCAAGGTCGTGCCTATATAGGTGAAGCGAATGTCACTTCCGGCTCAGACGACAACGCCACACAAAGCCTACAGACACCACCTACCAGCGCATAGGGGTGCTGCCCACGAAAAATCTTCTGGATCCAGTCTGATCCCTGGGGAAATTCAAATGTAAGGAATCTGCAGCTAGATATTGTCTCTACCAGATAAGGCTTTACCGAAGGTAAGTAACTTGTTCTTCATTTAGTGGAATAGGGCTTAGGCAATAATGTTAAATATTTTGTGTTCTGCTTTGCAAATGAAATGATACATTTGCTCAAATTACTGATTCTGATTTGTTAATTTCATATGTTAAAATCATGTTTAAAAATCCTTGATTTTGAGGGTGAGCCAGAGACTTTCCTGTTCTGCGAGGAATGCTGCCTATTTCTATTACACGCACAAAGCACTGCACACAGACAAACCGTAGTACTTGGCTGCCAAACTCAAAAGGGACGGCCAGTCCAGAAACCTCAGTAGCTCCAACACTCTGCTTCTCATCCCGCTGAAAACTCGTAAGCATAAAACCGCAGCTAAATCATTTGCTAGAAATGCCCCCAAAAATCTGGAACTCCACCCCCCCCCCCCCACACATCAGAACAACCCCCTCGTTTCCAAAATTCAAGAACCTGCTCTAAGCCCTCTTCCTCAACCGCTCTCGAGTGAACCGATAAGAGCCAAGGACGTTCCTTAGCCGGCGCTCCATCTTACCTTAATTTTGGGACCGATGACGCTGACTCAGATCAAGAAAACTTTTGTGTATGAACTGATTGAACAATGCATCCGGATGCTCGTCTGGTTTGTCTTCCACCCTCCTCCCCTCTGCCCCTTCGCTTATGTGTTTGTTCTTTACCCGACTCGAAACCTCATGTTCTTCCAATTGTACCATCTATTTGCACATAATTGTATATGCTGTGAAACGCTCTGATACCCTCGGGTCCAGCTAGCACTATATAAAACTCCTAAAATAAATAAAAAATAAATACTGCGCATTTGGAACTTAGACTAATTTTTGATCTTGCATTTCTCTGTATTGACCTATTTACTGAGAGTCTTCATGGCATTGACTCACTATTGCCTTATTTCTGTATTTTGTAAAAAAAAAACTCTAACTAGTCAGCTGTTCTAGAACTCAGTTATTGAGTTGGCTTGTCAATTGACTGACTGTATTTTCGTATTTTAGATTTGAGGTGAGGTGCCTTACCTTGGGACAAATTCCATTATAAATAGAGGTTTAAGACCAACCTTGATTTATCGAACATTGTGGACATTCCGGTGTGGTAAATTTTAGGGGTTGTCACAATTGCGGGGTCTGCTACGCCCAGAGGTAAGGTATCCAGTTAAAAGAGGTGCACTTTTATTTTTTTAAAGGTAGTCACAGAAGGGACTGTTTCCAGCTAGCGAATGGGTTGTGGAGATGAGTGAGTTGACTGTAGATTGGCACCAGAAAAGAATCAGGAAATCCCTTGACTGTGGTAATGGGTAGGTGAGAGTATTTAGCAGCCAATGGGTACAGAGCCTGATGGTCTTCTCGACATAGCAGTTGCTTGACCAAATGTTACATTTGTGTGTCTGTTGTTAAATCGCTGAAGATCAATGTTCCTTCTTTACCCGGCTCGAACCTCATGTTCTTCCAATTGCCTGTACCGTCCATTTGCACATAATTGTAAATGCTGTGCAGCGCTCTGATACCCTCGGGTCCAGCTAGCGCTATATAAAACTCCTAAAATAAATAAATAGATGTGTGTTGTATCTACAATAAACCCTACCTGCACATCCATAATGTGCCCATTGTACATTGTGATGAGGATGGTGAATTAATGTCTATGGTGATTGAAGCCCAGCCAGACGGTTATTATGCAGCAGCAATAGTGTGACCATGTGATAAAGACACAGAAAAATCGTGTTCATTATCTGTGCAACTTTGGGAAATGAAAAGACTGGGTTAAGGAATTTACGAAATTATAGGGGGTGGTGGGGTCCAATGAACAATCCTGCATTATGTCTATAGGAATTTAGGTCATAGATCGGGGAAAATTAAACAAGTTGAAATTGGCATGTCATGGGACTTTCTACTGAAAGTAATGGCTGAAACTGTATTACTCTGTGATGCAGCGTTACCTGCAGTTGATACCGATGAGGCAAAGTAGTATATTTGTTTTCACCATGCTGTACTCATTATAAAACTTCAATGTCTCACATGCTCATACGATAAAATATTCTATCCAAAGGAAAGGATATAATGTATTTTCATACCACACAACTCAAGTGTGATGTGTAGTCTGATAACTTAGCACTCGTGCTTGGTAGCAAATTCATTCCTTGATTTTCCGGACAGTAGCCGTGCATGATGCGGTAAAGCATCCCCCTATGCCCAGGTATGCGCATACATAATCCAGCAAAGCTGCTACTGAAAATTGTTAGGGACTGGATTCGGGGAATTTTAGAACCAACTTCTTATTTCCAGTCCCATCCATCTCCCCAGAACAAGCCGGCGTGGTCCCTGATATGATGAATACTGTCACATTCTGATTAAAAAAGAGGGCTACATTTGAGAAGAAAATGCATTGGGCTTAGTGAATTGAACATTGCGTCCCTAACATTTTTCATCCTGGACTCATTTAGCAGAGGAAATGGATATTGCATCAGACATGGATTTGACGTTCCATCACATTATTCTGTAAACAGTCCAAACGACGGTGTAGAGCCGGAGCCGCAGAGACAGTCGCCGCTGCAAGGCACTAGTTATCTCATTTAAACAGATATTAAATGTCGGGTGCCAGAGCTGTGATCATCAGCTGCTTCCCACTTTGTGAATAAATTGCCTAGAAGGAGTCTTGTGCCGACCAGATGTGACCTGGATTCCGATTTCCAAAGGCAAAAAACGCAAAGCCCATTGTGCGGAGAAACAATTGCTGGTGAAATGCCTGGTAAATGAGCTTATCTGCCTTTCCCAGGTGCTCTAGCTAATATGTTATGAAATTACTGCTCCATTTATGAAAAATTGTTGGAGAAAACGGTGCAACAAATCAAATTTAGATAAAGGCACGCAGCAGTTATTGTTCTGTTAGCAAGTTTTTCAATGGGAGACAGAAGAGGGAGTCGGCGGAGATAATAGAAATTGTGGAGTAGTCTGCGCGATTGTGTCGGGCGGGGGGGGAGGCGTGGGTGTACCATTCAGCGCGTGCTATGGGTGAGCTATAGTTTGGTAGAACAAATGAACAATGTAGGTCCTTTCATTAAATATGACAGCTGTTCCAGGAAAAATCCCCACCGCTTCTACCTGCCTGCCTGCTGTGCCTGATAAGTCGTATTAAGATGTTTAATATGTAAGAGAATTCAAAGAAATACAGTATTGTGTCTTCATTTAATGGTGCCTATCTTCTCTCTTTGGCCATTAGGAGCTGCCACGCGCAAGCCCGACCCTGAACCTGAGAAGCAGACCGACCACACTGTTAAAATTGCAGGGGGCATTGCGGGTATCCTGCTCTTTGTGATCATATTCCTGGGAGTTGTGTTGGTGATGAAGAAAAGGTGAGCAGAATCTGGCCTTGTGCATGTAATCTCCATTGCATTTCCACCAATCGCATCTTCTTACGGTGGGCCTACCATCAGCGGGTGGGGTCTTCACCACAATTGAACTCACCCAGCTTTCTTACATCGTTCTGCTTCAGTCATCTTGCCTGAAAAATCATTGCTGTTTTTGGATCCTCTCCCTGCGTTAAGTCACTCCACTGCCAAATGTTTCCAGGAGAGACTTGACTTTGCCCCCTTACTCTCTACACCTCCTCAAGGGACAGAGGATGTGATTTCCCATAGTTCCCAGGTATTTCCTACAATCGATCTTTCATCATAATGCCGTAATTACACCAAGATAGTCTGAGAGATTTTTTGGGGGGAACATAAGGAGACCACGCCATCAGTCAACTAAGAACCAGAATTATGTGTGACACCGCAATGCTTTTGATTGGGGTGTCAAAGATAGACCACACATTGCTATCATTTCCAGTGGCTCCAGATCCCAGCTCTCATAGCTGCAACAGCCCTTTCCTAAAACAGACAGGTGCAAGCCGCAAAAAGAAAGGGTGCTAAAGTGGCATAATTTGCTACTCATTTACAGATCGTTGTGGCTAGTATCGGAGAATGTTGTCACTTCAAGTTGAGAACGCCCTTGAGGACAGCCAATTTACAAAAGGGGGTGGTGATGAACAGAGTGTCTGAATTGAGCAGACCACTCTTACCCAGTCCAAAGATCAGGGCTTGATCCATCACCGTTATTTATCTCACTTGCCCATCCCAGCTCAGAACCTGGCTATATGCAAATCAGTCTGTCCCTGGCCCAGTGCATCATGGGAACAGGGCAGACTAAACTACCAAGCCAATTCTTTACCAGAAAGGAGACAAGCTACCGGGGACCGGTTTCTGGCATTTCAGCCTCTTCGGCCCGGCTTGCTTGAATCCTGATGGAGCAGTGAGAAAGGGACTCATGTCTGAGTATACCCTGCCACACCTATAGTGGCCAAAATCGATTTACAAAAGGGGGTGGTGATGAACAGAGTGTCTGAATTGAGCAGACCACTCTTACCCAGTCCAAAGATCAGGGCTTGATCCATCACCGTTATTTATCTCACTGCCCCATCCCAGCTCAGAACCTGGCTATATGCAAATCAGTCTGTCCCTGGCCCAGTGCATCATGGGAACAGGGCAGACTAAACTACCAAGCCAATTCTTTACCAGAAAGGAGACAAGCTACCGGGGACCGGTTTCTGGCATTTCAGCCTCTTCGGCCCGGCTTGCTTGAATCCTGATGGAGCAGTGAGAAAGGGACTCATGTCTGAGTATACCCTGCCACACCTATAGTGGCCAAAATCGATTTACAAAAGGGGGTGGTGATGAACAGAGTGTCTGAATTGAGCAGACCACTCTTACCCAGTCCAAAGATCAGGGCTTGATCCATCACCGTTATTTATCTCACTGCCCCATCCCAACTCAGAACCTGGCTATATGCAAATCAGTCTGTCCCTGGCCCAGTGCATCATGGGAACAGGGCAGACTAAACTACCAAGCCAATTCTTTACCAGAAAGGAGACAAGCTACCGGGGACCGGTTTCTGGCATTTCAGCCTCTTCGGCCCGGCTTGCTTGAATCCTGATGGAGCAGTGAGAAAGGGACTCATGTCTGAGTATACCCTGCCACACCTATAGTGGCCAAAATCGATTGAGGACAGCCAGTCATTCATTGCATTCGGTTGCGCCGTTTCTCACTTGGGTGATTTGAGACTGCAGTATCCATTGGTCTCTGTGTACTTCCTAGTAGTGGTGTGCCATTTCTATCATTACTGTTGATCAATTAATGGATCGGTGCGACTGCAGGGTCTGAAACGTTCGCCTCTAGATGGGTAGGGTCCAAGGGGGTAGAACTCTGCCCATGTCCAGGAATGGCTGTATAGCATATGTCGTCTGTGCCTCATACTGAGATTGTACAGGCTTCATGGTGTGACCATTCACATTTGAGATATTGATCACATATGTGGGCTGGGCCATCCAAAGGGATTTGCTGCATAGGTTGCAGTGCATTAAGTCATATGGGAGGGAGCAAGGGAAAAAGGTAGAGCGAGCGAAAGGGGGAGAGTTATTGCGAGAGAGACTGGGTAGATTCTACTCTTGAGTGGTTTAACATGCACTCTACAGGACTACACTCCTTAAATTTCTCAGAAACGACTGGACTCCACCATCCAGTGGCCTTATCAGGTGTTATATGCTGCAGAAGGTTCGTTTACCTCTGAAAGATGTGCCAACCCACGTTTTCTGTTTTTTTAACGTTTTGTTTCTTTGTTTTTTTAGGTGCTATATGCACTCATTTAAATAGGGAACAATATATCTTCATATATCAATTACACCACAAAAGGTTGAGTAGACATTAAATTATGTTTCACACTCTTTTCTCTTTTGTTGTTAATTTGGTCTTGCTCTGGATACTGGTGGTTCAATTGAATGGTTTCTAATAGTGTGTTTAAGACTATCTTCAGACAAGTAAGCTTCCGGCTTTAAATTCACAATAATGTGTTTAAAGACCATGCACACAGTGTAAGCAGTGCAGGAACCGTCCCGAGTCTTAATTCCTTACACTTAATTACTTGCCAGATATATTGTATGTGGTTTGCTCCTGGTTAGTTGGGGAACTTCATTTCTCTCAGTTGCTCGGTTGTTAGTTAGCAATTGATCAATAAAGTAACTAAATAAATAAACCAAGTAACTCTGACGCTCTGCGTTTGAAAATAACGGTCATATTTGGATTTGGGATGATACAACTCTGTGCAAAACTTGGCAATTTTCAGGCCAGCATATATATTCGAGTTTGTGTTCCAGCTGGGGCCCCTTCCAAGATGCATCCTGAGCCGCACTGGGCGGAGGGAGGGCTTTAGTAGTTTCATCATTTGGCACAGCTCTGCCTTTTCCAGTATTTTGCTGCTGCCATTCAGTTCACAGATGGTACCAAGGCCCTGAGAGGCTGGAAGGGTTTGAAGTTTCCGTCTCTCCCTTTTCTTGCCTGGTCCGGCTTTAATCCCTCAGCGGTTTGTCTCTTGTTTTGCTTTAAGTAATGCATCCATCTGTGCCCATCCAAGTTTGCGCGATCCATTGGGGCTCAGGAATCCATCAGCTATTGTGCCCTGCTCCTTTTGCTAGATAGGGCGCTTTAAAGCGAAATGAAAGCAAACTTGCGATTTGCAAGTGAACAGGCTTTTGGGATGTGCTTTTTGCTCTGCTTCCCTTTCTCAGTATTCAGAGTTTTAGCATCAAATTGTCGCACAGCAGTTTTATATTGGTATATTTAAACCGGGATTGAAGTTCGCAGACCCGCAATTTACAAAACAACAAAAAAATGTGGGTTTTGTTATAGATTCCTTTTAATATAATAATCACAATTGCACCAACTGGGCACATGCCTAGATGTTTTTCGGCTCTTACAGCTTGATAGGGCTTTTGCATTTTCCACACGCCTTTCCCTGTTCCAGTTTCCATCTTTATTTACTGACATTATCAATATCCAGTGTAACTGAACCCATTTTTAATCCTTTGACGTTATTAATCCTTTGACGTTAGATATTTGGGCACGCAGAGGGACTCCAGGTGTGCTTTTGATTTCAGGTTTTGTTAAACATAACTTACATAGACCTTACATCAAGGCGTGTCCAATGGCACTGTTCCCAGCTAAACATAGTAGACTTATCTAACAAATGCAACTGCTTAAGGTTGGTTTTTCAAGATTCCTTGTTTCTTGGGTGTAAAACATGAGAAACAGTCTATTGGATCTCAAGCCTTTAAAAAAATATAAATGGTAAATCATCAGTACAATTTTTCTGTCACCCTCAAAATATTTTTGGTTTACTTTTTTAGGTCGCTCCTAGGCTGTGCTGTCTCTTCGAGATATGCTGTATTCAGGATATGTGCGTGAATCTCCATCCACTTTCCGATTGGCTCATGTCACTGTTCTTTGCAAATAGTGGCTTTTCATTGGTCAATAGCCTTAGTAATCCCACCTTAGTACTGCCTTGTCTCTTTTTGTAACCTCCCATGAGACCCCCCTGTTACATGTGTTATTCCGTGCCAGCTTTCAATTACAGCCTCAAAGCACTATATTTTTTACAGTGCTTTCTCCTGCCTGCTGTTAGATATGCTCTACCCCACTGCACACCAGACTTGATTTGCATGGTGGCGCTCATTTCTCCCAGATGCCTTGAACTTTAATAATGACAACCACGCCATTTACATAGTGCAGCTCAACCAAATCCTTTTTTGATTTTTTTTCATAAAATCTTTTTGTAAAGTGTATATGGCAGCCACGCAACTTTCTTATAGCACGCACCACCAAAATCCTTCTATTTTATAATGAATATTTTTTTACTAAGTGCAGCATGCAAAGCTTCATATATATATGGTGGCTACACTACTTTCTCCTGCTACTGCATTAGCCACGGCTTTTGCCTTCTGTCCTGGGCCCACTGCCCATACAGCGTCTCTTTCCCTCCTGCCCTGGCCTCAGCTGAGACAAAGGCAGGGACTTCGAGAAAGTGATGCTGCAGAGAGATACAAACTTGTCTAGCCTGGATCGCTGCCTGTTAAGCCGAAAATAAAAAACATTAGCAACACCCCCTCCCCCCCTAGCTACCCAGGATTTGCTCCCAGTAACCATGTGATCATTGTTGTTTACAACGTTGCTGGGAGCGATGCTGCAGACATTGGGTAACATCATGGAGGGCAGCAGTGGGTATGGGCAGCGGCAAAGTGGGCTGTTAGGGGGAGCCACGGGGCGGAGACGGTGCACAGAAGCTGTCGTGCCAGCTCTGAAGTTCCAGTGCTTCGCCTGTCTCCAGGCACGCTGCGCCTCGCGGGCTGCTTCCCTCTTGCTGCCCCTCTCATGGTACTTCCCCGGCAGCGTGGCAGAAAACGACGAAGCTAATCAGAGCACCAAAATGTATTAAAGGGGAGGCGTTTCCGAAGACAACAGCGTGTCATAAGCCAATAATTGCTGTGCGGCCCAGCTACAACTTTTTAACCCATTAGCTCTTAAATGTGTGACTTTTTAAAAAATAATTTAGCATTTTCATTGATTTTCTCTTTTGTCCTAATTGTAGCAGTGCATACCTTCTCCCTCGGGCTCTTCTTGCCGTGGTGGGACTGTGCTCAACTGACTGCATTAGCAGCAGCTGAGACCCCGCTGACCCGCTTTGTGAACTTTGAGCCTGTTATGTAGCCTGGTTAGCAAAAGTCCACAGAGAGGGGAAAGTGCAGTTAACTGGGGTTGGCACGCAAGTGTTGCTGTTTTGTGGCAACTTAAACTGGTGCCATCCCCAGTCAGTGACATGTTTCCTTTTGAGCCCTTAAGCTTTCATAGGTCGGCCCCCAGGCCACGATTGTGGCTGCATTATCCGATCACAGCTGCTGCGGTAAGATTCAGCCCAGGCTGGCCGCATTCGCATCACGTGAAGGCTGCAACAACACAATCCATGTGATTTGCATACAGGAAGTAGCCACTGTCTGAATGAGACAGCGAGCAGCAGTTGTTTCTTTGCACGCTGCCGCATGTTCTGCCAATTTGGTGGCTCACAATGCTGCGAGAGTCGGCTGCTCTCCGGTCTGAGAGTATTATTCATGGCTGACCTGTTTTTCGTGATTTATGTATTAATAACGTTAATTTAATTTAGCAGTTCTGTGTGCAGTTTTTGTATATTCTCTGGCGCCAGAATGGGCCGCTGGTGCCACTCATGTTGGTTGACTGGAAACACGCTGAGTGTCAACAATTAATCAATGATACCAGGGAGGACTGTATAGGCCCATACAGGCGCAGGATGTGGCAAGATAATTTCTAAATTAGTACAACACTTATCTGATCTCAACAAGTGTTGCTGCCCTATCGTGGGTGACTTGACTCCTTCCATAAGCAGCTCTTCTCACCCTCTCTAATGTGATACAGACCTCAATCTCATCTACAATACAGCAGCTCTGTCTGCAGCAAGTCATTGTGACAGTGACTCAGAGACACTTCAGTAAAAACACATCAGCAGCAGTAGAATTATTGTGACTCAGAGACTTGGGTAAGTCAAAAACTAAGGCTCCTGAAATTAAATGTTCTTGCTGGAAGGTCAGAGATTTGTCTACTGGCAGTTTACTCTGCATGTTCTATCGCAGAGGGTTAATATCCCTGCTGCAAAGGACGTCACTCTAGTATGCAAATTGCAAAACCATTTGAGGAATGCTGAGAGTTACTGGATGCTATGTTAGTGCCCTTTCATATCTAGTGCTGTGCGGCAGTTTCAAGATCTTAGATTTTCTTGTTGCTCAAATGGGTGTAATTTCTGATATTTATGTGTTTCCCTCGTCTTCATTGCTTGATTTTGATCAGGAGAAAGTGTGTCATAGTCATTGAAATGTCCTTCATAATAACACTGAAATTAAAAAAAAATCACACATAACCTGAAACCATGGCAGTTATGCATAATTATAGTTTTAGTTTCTCCTAACTTTCACTGGTTCCATGGTCGTGACAACATTGCAGGCTGCATGGGGCACAGATCCATCATTAGTAATGCAATAGGTCTCTAATTTACGAGAGTTTAAGCTATTGCCATTGTAAATGGCAATGCCTTTAATTTATCTGTTTTAAAAAACAACACATTGAATGGCGTTGTCATTTACAATGCCAATAGCTGAAACCCTTGCAAATGAGAGACCTTTTGCATTGCAAATGCTTGTTTTATACTTACTGTACTCTAAGCTTTCTAGCCTATATTGTGAGTGCTGGAAAATATCACAAAGACAGTTAGTAGTTCATTGTAACTTGTATCCAAAGTAGTGCAAGGCTGTCCATCAGGATGGATGATTCTTCATTCAGTCCATTAATATACAGGAGCTATATTGCTTAATCCCCAAGATTTTTTTAATTCTTCAAACATAAGTTTCCAACCCAGCCAATGTGTTTTGTCCCTTTTAAGAGGACTTCCTCAAGGATAAATATATGTGTAAACCTTTCACAATCCGCTATGATGGTGAGGTGCTTATACTTGCTTCTGGTTCCCGTCGTATGCAAGTTCTTCCCCCAATCTTTCTTCCCCACCAGCAAAGCAGATTTCTCTGAAAACAACCATGACCAACATTGTGAATAATTTGTTATAAGATCCTCAGTACGTGTGGGATGACATTTTCTTTGCAGGAAGAAGTTTGTCATAGGTTTATGAATATATTTATCCCTGACAAAGTCCTTTTAAAGAAACGAAACGCATTGGCGGGGCTAGAAACTTAATGATTGAAGAATAACAAAATCTTCGGGAATCGACATTATGGCTCCTGTATATTAGTGGACTGAATGAAGAACCCTCTATCCTGACAAACTGCCTTGCACTATTTGGATACAAGTTACAATGAACTACTGTCTGTTTGATATTTTGCAGTGCTCCCGATGTTGGTTGGAATTGTTGTACAAATAGTCACGGTTCATGAGCAGTAGTGCTGTATTATGTGAAGGAAACGCCTCCCTTTTTGATTAACTACTAACACTTGTTCGGTCCTTTGTGGCTAGTACTGCTCTCTTTGTAGTTTTGGGTACTCTAACTTTTATTATATTGCATTGTGAGAGGAATTATTAAATGTTTCTTGTCCACGATGGAGTGATCTTAAGTTTACTGCCGATTGGGACTCCTCCTGGTTAAATTCCAGTCTATGAAGGTTGCTACTAAATTTTTGTATGCTGACTTGATTGTATGCACTTGTTTGCAGTTTGTGGTAGTGCACTATAATTCGCGAACATCACTTATTTGTTCATTTGCAACTCCCATCACTCAGATTTAGAAAGTGGTTATTATGATTTGAAGAATAAAATCATACATTCAGACGCACATGCACAAAAGACAACATGAATAATATAGTTACATAAAACCTAAACATCTTTCAAAAGAAAAATATGTAATTTGGTGATTTTAAATTGTAAAAGGCAGTCAAATGCTCTTTCTAGCTCATTTAAAAAAAGTGTCAGATTAACAAATTAGTTTTCAGAAAAACCTCCAATATCTACTACAAGACAACAAACACCTGAGACAAACTGTATGTTGTTAAACATAAATTCCCCCGGACTGCTCTAGAGCCAGTAGATTGACTGAAACTATATCTGCATGGATAAGATCCATTGTAAAATCGCTAGTGTAAGACATTGCCAGATTTGTACATGGTCTCCCATTCTTCTTCCTGGGGTACCATCCAACTTTCTCCTGCTCGTCCTAAATGTATCCTCCCTATATTCCAACATTCTGCATAATGGTATAGATATCTGCTAGAGATTTCTGCAAAAAGATACTAAGCGTATAGATTTACCAGTGGTGGCTATCAAAGACCTCCTAAAAGTTATACTCCAACATAACTATTTATTTACTTTTTCAGTTGAAAACTTTCATCTTAACATTGGTACAGTTAGTGGTGCAAGATTTTCACTGCAGTTTACTAACCTTTAAATGGGAGACATGGGACAAGAAATGTTACAAACATCCCTTAAACCACTAATTATCTTTCATACCTTATGTTTTTGATATTTGGAAAGAAGGTGAGCAGCCACATGAGCAATTTAATGAGCAGATGAGTGGTTTGCAGACTTACATTGGAATACTCACGGCAAGCGTATATTCTTTTTAGAACAGCTAGTAATTGTGAAACTTATAGCAACTTGGAAAGAAATGTATACAAAAGCCAGGAAGGAGTACCTGCCCAGATCAAATTCCCACCACAAGCCATACAACAGCTTGTAATTATCAAGCCTTTCATTAGATATCACTGTTTATGTTCTGATGAGAGGTTGGCTGCTTGTACGTGTTTCCCTCCCAAATATGGTGTCCGCTGAAACGTAGAACATTCCCCCCTGAATTGCTCTGGTAGTTTAGGCTTGCAGCTGACATCCACAGTGATTGTAAGGTCACAAGTTTGAATATTAGCTCGGCAAACACATCCTTCCCTCCTTTTGAGGTCACTAAATTGAGTATCATTGCATTG
The DNA here is from genome assembly GCF_964263255.1 of Lissotriton vulgaris. Taxonomy (NCBI): domain Eukaryota; kingdom Metazoa; phylum Chordata; class Amphibia; order Caudata; family Salamandridae; genus Lissotriton; species Lissotriton vulgaris. The sequence goes on from NC_141691.1 coordinate 890,011,743, forward strand.
GTTAATAGTCATATTTGTTATTTACAATGCTTAGAAATGGTAGACGTGCAATATGAAACACTATGTCAAAAGACAAGTTATTACGAAAATTAAGTTTTTGAAAGTAATGTAAAACTAGAAGTCATGAATTAAAAAAACAATTCTCATTTAACATTACCATGTCCACTAAATAATTATTACCCTTTGTTATTTTACATTATATCAAAATTACTGACTGTGTCGTCTACCTCTTTGGTATATTAAAATACATAAACACTTAAATGATAGGACATAAAAATAAGGCACGCATTCAACACATGATCTTTTGTTCATGGTATTGAAGATGAACCTTGTAAACTGACAACACGGATGAAATGTAAATCATAAGAACTTGATGCTGGACCGAAAAATAGGCCTCAAGAGAGATGGTGACATCGTGCCACACTACATTTATTTATAGTATAGGCGTCATCATGACTTTCACGTCAACACTGCTATGATTGAACATGTAGGTGGCTTACGGAAAATGCCTAAAATATTGAAAACGCAAAGGTATAAAAGTTGTATTGGGGACAATCTCCCAGTGCAAACTAACTTGTGTGGCACACCACCTGTCAAAACCAATAAGGGTCCAGATCATATAGCATCAAAATGGCCAATGAGGAACTGAAAAGTATAAGTGACCTTCAAGTGTCACCACTCAATCAGCACAACACCACTGTGCTTAGTTCCACAAACCATATTTGTGTTAGAGTGCTTATGTCATACACTCGTACACTTCAGTCATCAATTGTTTTTGGTAAGTGGGGTGATGACCATTGCTCTGGTTTGAGACGCAGTGGGTCAAGGACCTTGTAACCTTTGACCACTGGTAGTATATTGGCCTACACTTTCTTTGGACCAATTTGTGCTTGCCCTTCAGATATTAGAAATAACATATAACTGCATATATTTACTCACCATACTACAGAGAGTTCCAGCACAAGAAGCAAAACGAATTATCCGGTGTATTGTGCCTGGGAAATCTAATGGCACATTTACGCTTGGTTATGCTTTGTCATCACTCTATGTACTGAAGGAGACTTGGCTTCTATGTGAGACACATGCTGGAATTTTAAAGGCATATTCAGCTCACAGGTAGCCTGTACTTGATTTTGACATCATTTTGTTGTACCAATGTACTTTTTTCAATATTCTTAGTGTGCAATCCTAGTTTTATGTTGACTTGTTTGAATCTTGTCAGTCAGTTCAGTTCAGTAAAATCTTTATTTCGATGAAAAATTCATCATAAAAAGTACATAATACAAATAATGCATTATACAAAAATATATGTTCATTGTGAGACTGAACCATAAGATTTAAAAACATATTGCACAGGGGGGTTGTTAAAAGTGTTAAAAAGAATATTTCACAATTATCATTATTCAGTCAGTTTTGCTCATGTAAGTAGTTACAGGGTTAAAGAAAGCTCTACAGCACGTACGACATTTTTATGACAATTCATAATGTTGATTCTAGTAAGATAGTACTTCACAGATTCACAAGACAATAGTCTTGCTTGAAAATACAGTCTAAATACTGCAAACGGCCTGTAAAATGTTGTGCAGTCAGGTATTCTTCATTTCACGGATTTGGAGAATAGAATTGCATAGATGCCAGCATTTTAGACGAGGAAAGTGGGTGTTAAAAAAAATTATTGGGAGAATATATTTATCCTGTTGACTTGTGTTGAAGCAGAGGCCTGAGTCGAGTCTATTGGCATGTATGAAATCTATTAAATGCTGTGCCACTTTTGATACCAGCAACACTTCACCCCATATTGTTCATACGTATACATTTTCTTATTCCTTATTGTATAACTCTCAATGCTTTGCTGTTCAATTTACTATGGTGCTGAGACCGCAATTCTTGGGCGAAACCTCACTGTTCGCGGGCTAGCTTCTCACCTGCTAGCCCAAATTGCAAAAAACATACGTTTTTTTTGTGTGTCAGGAAAAAAAATCAGGCCTGAGTTATTTGATGTTATGTGAGACACTTGCTTCTCCAATGTCTGAAGCAAGACCAAGGCAGCCCACAACAAATCATTCCAGGCAGTCCCACACATTATGCTCCATTGTTTAACTCTATTTGAAGAGCAGAGGTAGTGTGTTCTTAATGCTCGTGGGACCAAGGCCCCGGCTCTCTGGTGCCCAGATCTAGAGTTTTTAATGGCCCAATTGCCTTAATTAGTTTAGACTGAGTTGTTGAGGTATTGGGCTGTAATGACGAAGGACCACTTTAAACGGATATGGATATATCTAATACTATGGAGACTCATATTGTCCCCTTAGGAGAAATCAGGATTGTGTGTCGCCCATCATGTATGAAGGAATATCTGTAAAATATTTTTTAAACTGGCAGTTCTACTAAGAAAAGGAGGAACCGAGGACAGGCAAGTACAGATCAGCGCTTCACATTTGGAGGTTTAAAAACACGGGTTATGGAGATTAGAAACTAAAGTATCTGAATTTCATTTGATTGTGGGACTGCAACTGTAATGCATCCCCCAGCCCTTCTTCAGTAAGTTCCTTCATCAGTCAGTTTAAAGCAAAAATCACTTTTACAATGCATTTTTTCTAAGATTACTGAAAATCTGCCTGAATAAAACAATGGGCCATGCCCTCATTATCAATTCTAGGTATGTGAGAGATGGGTTATCCTATGTGAGTAAAAAATCCTAGGCCATCAGCTAAATAAGTGAACAATTAACCTGAACCAGTGGTAAAAGGAACAATCGAAAATAAAATTTATATACAAAACATGTTTTTAATTAGCATAATAAAAATCATATAGAGACTCAACAAAAGTCAAACTATATGATGAGAATAAAATATATATCATAAAGCAACACAAACAGGCGTTATAAAAATAAGTACATTACATATAGATCATACAAAATACATTTAAAAAAAAATACATTCAAAGTTGTTATTGGTGCCTAAAGTGCTGGAGAAATATTAAAACTCGACGCGCGTTTCGGCAGAAACCGCCTTCCTCAGGAGTCACAGATGATACTATTAAAAAACTGTATTTCAATGCAGTACATCAAAAGCGGATGGTATCTTCATATATTCATAAGTCAAAGTCACTCGATAAAGGCTAGTTCCTGATAGTCTGTAATGTTCTTATATAAGGTAACGTAAGGTGACGTTAATATCATACACGGATTATGTGTAGAGCCGCGAGAAAGGTATTCAAAAGACTTCGCCACAAGTATCAGTGGTAGAGGATGAAACTTATATATTCAAATTAAGTAACTCAGGATACGTGATGTCTGATATACATCAACAGGCAGGGACGTCTGGTTCCAACAGTCATTTCATGGCTCAATGGAATAGTATTTTAGTGGGCAGCAAGATGGTGCTGTTCCGACGAACGTAGTGTGGCAATCGGTCCTCCGCGGCAGAGATGGGTTATCCATCATGTAGGTTGGGAAAATTCTTTCTGAAAACAGGTTAGAATATATATAGTTAGAATTACCCATTGTCAACCCAATCTCGTTAGTTGGATAAAAACGTTAATTAAAAAACTGTCATCTGTTCAAAATTATACTTTCTATCGATCTAAACCCCTTTTTCGTATCAGATGCCCACTTTCTTCAATCAGGAAGTGCTTGCTACTACTTGCGGTTTGAGGAAACGTTTGAAAAGTGAATTAACCACTGAAAGGGGTTGTTGTTGACGAATTGAGGACGGAGAAGTTCACACATCTTTCACCCATCAGTCTGGACTCTAGTATCCCCAACTCACCGCCATTTTGTATTTCTCACTCCGCAGTTGGAGTCTTCAGTTTCTCTCTGACTTAACCAAAAATAGACATGCAGTGCTTTATAAACTCCCAAATTAATAAATAATCTGTCTCTGTGATAAACGGTTTGTATAAACTGAACTTTTGTCTGGATGAAGATTCGGTCTGATGGAAAAAGTGAAACTGAAAAGTGACTGCACGTACTTTGCAATTATGCTTCCCACCTTTCGTTTTTTATTTATTTTAAAAAATGACACTGAAATTTGCCACTATGACCTTAAGCCTCCCATGCTGCGTAGTTGGCGAGAATTCTTTTGCACAGAGTTAAATGTACCTACTAGCTCTAATACATATACTATTGTCCTACATATTTTCACTCGGAGCATCAAATTCCTTTATTCATTGGATATGGTGCGGAATAACGTGTGTGTGGGCGTGGTCTGTACAAATATATCAAAAGCAGAGCACACAAAGTTTGCACTCCGAATCCATAATCTCAGATCTAACCTCTCCCCAAGTTCTTCCCTTGTATCTTATGAGCAGGTAAAACTCGCTGCCTGGGCTGAGTTCACGCCAGCTCTACAGTCTGCTGTCCTCCAGACCCTTCCCTCCTATCAAATCACTTGAACTCCCTACAATTGTCTGTGTCAAACCACGCTCAAAGAAAGCCATTGCAGACCAGTAGATCCAAATTGCATTTGATATCGCCGTGCTACAAAATGTTGGTGATGCCCACCACATCCTGGTTACTTTATTCTCCTAGATCTGTCAGTGCCTTTCAGTATGGGTGAACCAAAACACTCTTGTTGCTCCATCACCAATCCACTCCTTTCTGACTCTTCTCGCCGCCTGGATGCTGTGCCTATGGTTGCACTAGTATTAGTTCTGGGTGGTATAGAATGCTACAGCATCGTATCTTGGTTATAGCAACAACAACAGCAAAAATCTGATTTCCATTTGTGAATTCTAAAGTGCATAAAATAATTCAGCCCTAAGGCTGATTTTAAAATGGGAAGGCGTGCTTTGCTGCTGTCAGAGTGCAACCCACTGACAACCTGCATTATCAGACAGAAGATTAACCATTTCTAAGATTTTATGTTTTCTCAGCTATAATTAGGTGTTACCGTTAACCGCCCCCTTTTTCTTGTAAAAACGTTTGTGAACCAGTTCTTTGGATTTTTACCCAGAATTTGTAGCTATATTGATCCAGCACTACTTTGGATAACATCAGGAATAGATTTCTATTCAACACTGTCTTCCATATACTAATTTACAAGACATCACCATAAGACAGAGGACCTTATCCCCATTCTACAAAGCTCAAGTGGAAAAATATCTGATCCAAAATCTATGAGCACATGGGTGTAGATATCTTACCCACTGCGCGGTAAAATATTGGAACTACTGCCAGATTATTTATCAGCACAAGGAGACCTAATAAAGTCCTGACACAGTGTAAACACTTCTATTTATTCTTCCTTGCCATTACTTTGGGAGTTCCTTTATGCGTGGTGTAGCACTGCAGTTATGCTACGTAAATGGTGAATGACACTTATAAGCATAGCTGTTTTTTCAACTGTCTGATCTAAAGACTTATCCTGCGGCAACAAATGATGAAAGGAATGCTGAATAAATCAAACATACACCCCCAGTCAAGAGATCTGGGTTAAATCCATTTCTCTTGTGCTCAATATGCCACCCCAGTTTGGACTCAGCCATATGCAGATCAGTCTTGACCCTACTATTCACAGAAACAGTCCAGCCGAACTGCCAAGTCTGATCCTCCCTGCACCAGAAACAAGCATCCTAGGACCGCTTTTGGGGTATCACCCCTCCCCGCCCAAGCTAGCTTGAACCCAGTAGCATTGCGAGCAAGGGACCTACTCCTTGGCATATTCATCCCACTTAGGGTTAAAAATGCTGTGGCAACAAATGAAGGATGGAACGCTGATTAAATCATGCCCCCCCCCCGCCCTCCCGTCAAGAGATCACTCTTTTGCTCACAACTTCATCTCAGTTTGGCACTAGCCATATGCAAATCAGTCTTGAGAACAGTCCAGCCTGAACTGCCAAGCCAGGGACCCACTTGGAATCGAAACAAGCATCCTGGGACCGGTTTCGTGGTATCAAAAATTGCTCAGCAGCACAAGAATGGAAAAGAAAAATTACCCAGATGGAAACCAAGGCCCATGGAAACATTTGCAACTGGAGGACAGTGGGCTACAGCTCTGTGCTGATTACAGCTTCCCCACACTCCTGCCATTGTCATACACCTCCTCTCCACAGCATGGTCATAGGCTTTACCCCAGCCATTGGCGAGCAATGGGAAAGTAATGATCACTACAGTGTGGCCATTGAACAAGCTTCAGCCAGTGACCCTGCAGCCTTCGTGAGGCTGACACCAATCCTTTTACAAGTTCTCGGGGCTACAAAATTCAGTACCATGAGTCTGGGAAAATACCAGCATTACTCAGTGGCCTCACAGCAACAAAAGGGTGACTTTTCCTTACAGAAATGCTCGCTTAATGGCATCAAGTTATATTGATTGGTAACATTTACAATACAGCATTATAGTGAAAGAAATATTATTGTAAACAGGTCATAGCCTCAACGTATTCATCCAGAAGTGTGATGATTAACCCTACTGATTAATAGAACAAAGATCCTTTCTCCATTTTCAACTTCTATCCTCGCTTTCTTCATTCTTCATAAGATGCTGTTTCGTTAATATTGTTTAGTGACTTTCCTTCTCTGTTAACATGGTAATCAAACACTCTTTTTACTGCATGTTTAATTTTTAAACCTGAAACTTTCTTTCCCATCGTTGTGCTCCATTGACACTGCTATTTACAACAAGGGGTGGTGAGGGACAGAGTCTCTGAATTAAGCAGAAAGCTCTCACCCAGTCAAGAGATCAGGGCTAGATCCAACACCGTTTTTTAGCTCACTGCACCATCCCAGTTTCAGAACCTGGCTGTATGCAAATTAGTCTGTTCCTGTCCCAGTGCATGATGGGAACAGGGCAAACCAAACTACAAAAGCCAATTCTTACACTGGGAAGGAAACAAGCTCCCGGGGACCGGTTTCTGGCATTACAGCCGTCTTCGGCCCGGTTTGCTTGAATCCTGATGGTGCAATGAGCAAGGGTCTCACATCTGAGAATACCCTTCCACGCTTAGGGTGGACAAAAATATTTACAACAAGGGGTGGTGAGGGACAGAGTCTCTGAATTAAGCAGAAAGCTCTCACCCAGTCAAGAGATCAGGGCTAGATCCAACACCGTTTTTTAGCTCACTGCACCATCCCAGTTTCAGAACCTGGCTGTATGCAAATTAGTCTGTTCCTGTCCCAGTGCATGATGGGAACAGGGCAAACCAAACTACAAAAGCCAATTCTTACACTGGGAAGGAAACAAGCTCCCGGGGACCGGTTTCTGGCATTACAGCCGTCTTCGGCCCGGTTTGCTTGAATCCTGATGGTGCAATGAGCAAGGGTCTCACATCTGAGAATACCCTTCCACGCTTAGGGTGGACAAAAATATTTACAACAAGGGGTGGTGAGGGACAGAGTCTCTGAATTAAGCAGAAAGCTCTCACCCAGTCAAGAGATCAGGGCTAGATCCAACACCGTTTTTTAGCTCACTGCACCATCCCAGTTTCAGAACCTGGCTGTATGCAAATTAGTCTGTTCCTGTCCCAGTGCATGATGGGAACAGGGCAAACCAAACTACAAAAGCCAATTCTTACACTGGGAAGGAAACAAGCTCCCGGGGACCGGTTTCTGGCATTACAGCCGTCTTCGGCCCGGTTTGCTTGAATCCTGATGGTGCAATGAGCAAGGGTCTCACATCTGAGAATACCCTTCCACGCTTAGGGTGGACAAAAATATTTACAACAAGGGGTGGTGAGGGACAGAGTCTCTGAATTAAGCAGAAAGCTCTCACCCAGTCAAGAGATCAGGGCTAGATCCAACACCGTTTTTTAGCTCACTGCACCATCCCAGTTTCAGAACCTGGCTGTATGCAAATTAGTCTGTTCCTGTCCCAGTGCATGATGGGAACAGGGCAAACCAAACTACAAAAGCCAATTCTTACACTGGGAAGGAAACAAGCTCCCGGGGACCGGTTTCTGGCATTACAGCCGTCTTCGGCCCGGTTTGCTTGAATCCTGATGGTGCAATGAGCAAGGGTCTCACATCTGAGAATACCCTTCCACGCTTAGGATACCCTTCCACGCTTAGGGTGGACAAAAATATTTACAACAAGGGGTGGTGAGGGACAGAGTCTCTGAATTAAGCAGAAAGCTCTCACCCAGTCAAGAGATCAGGGCTAGATCCAACACCGTTTTTTAGCTCACTGCACCATCCCAGTTTCAGAACCTGGCTGTATGCAAATTAGTCTGTTCCTGTCCCAGTGCATGATGGGAACAGGGCAAACCAAACTACAAAAGCCAATTCTTACACTGGGAAGGAAACAAGCTCCCGGGGACCGGTTTCTGGCATTACAGCCGTCTTCGGCCCGGTTTGCTTGAATCCTGATGGTGCAATGAGCAAGGGTCTCACATCTGAGAATACCCTTCCACGCTTAGGGTGGACAAAAATATATATATGATGCACTGGGCCAGGGACAGACTGATTTGCATATAGCCATGTTCTGAGCTGGGATGGGGCAGTGAGATAAATAACGGTGATGGATCAAGCCCTGATCTTTGGACTGGGTAAGAGTGGTCTGCTCAATTCAGACACTCTGTTCATCACCACCCCCTTTTGTAAATCGATTTTGGCCACTATAGGTGTGGCAGGGTATACTCAGACATGAGTCCCTTTCTCACTGCTCCATCAGGATTCAAGCAAGCCGGGCCGAAGAGGCTGAAATGCCAGAAACCGGTCCCCGGTAGCTTGTCTCCTTTCTGGTAAAGAATTGGCTTGGTAGTTTAGTCTGCCCTGTTCCCATGATGCACTGGGCCAGGGACAGACTGATTTGCATATAGCCATGTTCTGAGCTGGGATGGGGCAGTGAGACAAATAACGGTGATGGATCAAGCCCTGATCTTTGGACTGGGTAAGAGTGGTCTGCTCAATTCAGACACTCTGTTCATCACCACCCCCTTTTGTAAATCGATTTTGGCCACTATAGGTGTGGCAGGGTATACTCAGACATGAGTCCCTTTCTCACTGCTCCATCAGGATTCAAGCAAGCCGGGCCGAAGAGGCTGAAATGCCAGAAACCGGTCCCCGGTAGCTTGTCTCCTTTCTGGTAAAGAATTGGCTTGGTAGTTTAGTCTGCCCTGTTCCCATGATGCACTGGGCCAGGGACAGACTGATTTGCATATAGCCATGTTCTGAGCTGGGATGGGGCAGTGAGATAAATAACGGTGATGGATCAAGCCCTGATCTTTGGACTGGGTAAGAGTGGTCTGCTCAATTCAGACACTCTGTTCATCACCACCCCCTTTTGTAAATCGATTTTGGCCACTATAGGTGTGGCAGGGTATACTCAGACATGAGTCCCTTTCTCACTGCTCCATCAGGATTCAAGCAAGCCGGGCCGAAGAGGCTGAAATGCCAGAAACCGGTCCCCGGTAGCTTGTCTCCTTTCTGGTAAAGAATTGGCTTGGTAGTTTAGTCTGCCCTGTTCCCATGATGCGCTGGGCCAGGGACAGACTGATTTGCATATAGCCATGTTCTGAGCTGGGATGGGGCAGTGAGATAAATAACGGTGATGGATCAAGCCCTGATCTTTGGACTGGGTAAGAGTGGTCTGCTCAATTCAGACACTCTGTTCATCACCACCCCCTTTTGTAAATCGATTTTGGCCACTATAGGTGTGGCAGGGTATACTCAGACATGAGTCCCTTTCTCACTGCTCCATCAGGATTCAAGCAAGCCGGGCCGAAGAGGCTGAAATGCCAGAAACCGGTCCCCGGTAGCTTGTCTCCTTTCTGGTAAAGAATTGGCTTGGTAGTTTAGTCTGCCCTGTTCCCATGATGCACTGGGCCAGGGACAGACTGATTTGCATATAGCCATGTTCTGAGCTGGGATGGGGCAGTGAGATAAATAACGGTGATGGATCAAGCCCTGATCTTTGGACTGGGTAAGAGTGGTCTGCTCAATTCAGACACTCTGTTCATCACCACCCCCTTTTGTAAATCGATTTTGGCCACTATAGGTGTGGCAGGGTATACTCAGACATGAGTCCCTTTCTCACTGCTCCATCAGGATTCAAGCAAGCCGGGCCGAAGAGGCTGAAATGCCAGAAACCGGTCCCCGGTAGCTTGTCTCCTTTCTGGTAAAGAATTGGCTTGGTAGTTTAGTCTGCCCTGTTCCCATGATGCACTGGGCCAGGGACAGACTGATTTGCATATAGCCATGTTCTGAGCTGGGATGGGGCAGTGAGATAAATAACGGTGATGGATCAAGCCCTGATCTTTGGACTGGGTAAGAGTGGTCTGCTCAATTCAGACACTCTGTTCATCACCACCCCCTTTTGTAAATCGATTTTGGCCACTATAGGTGTGGCAGGGTATACTCAGACATGAGTCCCTTTCTCACTGCTCCATCAGGATTCAAGCAAGCCGGGCCGAAGAGGCTGAAATGCCAGAAACCGGTCCCCGGTAGCTTGTCTCCTTTCTGGTAAAGAATTGGCTTGGTAGTTTAGTCTGCCCTGTTCCCATGATGCACTGGGCCAGGGACAGACTGATTTGCATATAGCCATGTTCTGAGCTGGGATGGGGCAGTGAGATAAATAACGGTGATGGATCAAGCCCTGATCTTTGGACTGGGTAAGAGTGGTCTGCTCAATTCAGACACTCTGTTCATCACCACCCCCTTTTGTAAATCGATTTTGGCCACTATAGGTGTGGCAGGGTATACTCAGACATGAGTCCCTTTCTCACTGCTCCATCAGGATTCAAGCAAGCCGGGCCGAAGAGGCTGAAATGCCAGAAACCGGTCCCCGGTAGCTTGTCTCCTTTCTGGTAAAGAATTGGCTTGGTAGTTTAGTCTGCCCTGTTCCCATGATGCACTGGGCCAGGGACAGACTGATTTGCATATAGCCATGTTCTGAGCTGGGATGGGGCAGTGAGATAAATAACGGTGATGGATCAAGCCCTGATCTTTGGACTGGGTAAGAGTGGTCTGCTCAATTCAGACACTCTGTTCATCACCACCCCCTTTTGTAAATCGATTTTGGCCACTATAGGTGTGGCAGGGTATACTCAGACATGAGTCCCTTTCTCACTGCTCCATCAGGATTCAAGCAAGCCGGGCCGAAGAGGCTGAAATGCCAGAAACCGGTCCCCGGTAGCTTGTCTCCTTTCTGGTAAAGAATTGGCTTGGTAGTTTAGTCTGCCCTGTTCCCATGATGCACTGGGCCAGGGACAGACTGATTTGCATATAGCCATGTTCTGAGCTGGGATGGGGCAGTGAGATAAATAACGGTGATGGATCAAGCCCTGATCTTTGGACTGGGTAAGAGTGGTCTGCTCAATTCAGACACTCTGTTCATCACCACCCCCTTTTGTAAATCGATTTTGGCCACTATAGGTGTGGCAGGGTATACTCAGACATGAGTCCCTTTCTCACTGCTCCATCAGGATTCAAGCAAGCCGGGCCGAAGAGGCTGAAATGCCAGAAACCGGTCCCCGGTAGCTTGTCTCCTTTCTGGTAAAGAATTGGCTTGGTAGTTTAGTCTGCCCTGTTCCCATGATGCACTGGGCCAGGGACAGACTGATTTGCATATAGCCATGTTCTGAGCTGGGATGGGGCAGTGAGATAAATAACGGTGATGGATCAAGCCCTGATCTTTGGACTGGGTAAGAGTGGTCTGCTCAATTCAGACACTCTGTTCATCACCACCCCCTTTTGTAAATCCATTGACACTTCTAGCAGGCACATTGTTAGTCGATGTCCTGACACTCAGATGGCTTTGTTTATCTCCACATTACAAACCACAGAAGAATCTAGCTCTGTTCCAAACACCTCTGATGAAGGACATGTTACCCTACTTATGTCTGGATGTGTCGACACCGTTTTGTATTCCACGCATGACGTTTTAAGGCACAAGTCAGGTGGACCAAGCTACGACATGGCCCAGCAATGTTTTTTGGTAATGTAATGTAGGTATATTGTAAGTGTTTGCCGTGATCATTATGTTGTTACCCTTAATGACTACATCACTAAGCTAACAATACCGCCTACTAACTTTGAATCCTGCAGGACAGACCCTCGTACTCAGTCATCAAGATGGAGAAAAAGTCATCTTGGCTTACCTCCCCAAATCTGCAAGTGCACCTTTCTGAGCCATATTATACATGTTTGCTCGACTCATTATAGAAGCGAAGAAATCTGATCACATCTCTCCCGTTCTTAAACGTTTTCACAGGCAATCGCTTGAAGCTATAATTCACATCAAGATTATGTGCATCACACATAAAGCAATGCACTCCACTCTTCCTTGCTATCTGAACAGAAAACTCAAATACAGGTGGCTAATGAGAAACAAGAGGCATAAATCGCCTACCTCTGGCAGTCCCTAAGATCTAAAAAAAAAAAAAGCCAAAACAACAAGGCAGGCATTTCCATGTTTAGCCCCTGGAAAAGGGAATTTTCTTCCCAACCACAGGATGCCAAGTTGCCAAATCATAACTGATAGACCTGGCATCATTGGTGGGGGTATCTCCTGTGTTTTGCCTTTGTCCCTACTATTATTTTGCTGTGCGTTGGACTTTGTTTTGCTGGACTAGATGCTTTTGGCACTTTGCCAATGCTGTTCAGTGCCAACATGCAAGTGCATAATTGTTGTTATGGATTGGTGATTCCATGGTTGGCATATTAGATTTACTAGTCATTCACTAGTACAGGGCACTGTGTGTGCCTAGGGCCTGAGAATCAAATGCTAATAGTAGGCTTGCAGCACTGATTGTGCCACCTATAAAGCAGCCTTGCAACAAAATCTCAGGCCTGCCGTTGTGGTGGCTGTGTGCAGTCTAGTACTGCCATGTCGACCGGGCAAGTGCCACTTGCCAAGCCCTAGCCTTCCCTTTTTTTACATGTTAGTCATCCATAATCATGCTTCAGGCAAACATTCCTGGCTAGCATCAGTTACGTACAAATGGACCAATCGTAGGGTGACATTTCAAACATATCACATAACGACAATCCCACTTACCGTTGTCCAGCCCACCAGACATGACCAAGCAAAAACCAACATTCCTGTTCGGACGGGCCGGACAGACCCATCATAAAGACCTCAACCCACAAAAATGATTAAGCCATAAAGGAAGAAACAGAAACAGATGAGAAGCAAGATAGAAGGGTGTGTGCATGTACCATAAACTCAGCAATGTCCTGCTCTTTGATCTCTATCTGACCAGCTGCTTAACAAGGAACTGGCTTAACAAGTTTAGCCTTGGGCAATGGAGTCAGCTTGCTCAGGTCACACAGAAGTCAGCTAAAGGTGTACGTGTCCCAAAGACTCGTTCGGCCATAGTCATCGGCCTATGTGAGGGCAACCACACAAAATGGCTGCCGCACACAAAATGGAACCCGAGGGGTCAGAACGGAATCCATGAATACGTAGTGTTCCCATTGATCGGTAATGACGAAAACACTCGTACATACCGCACTCGTCATTTGTGGTCCGCTGATACCAAAATCGTCATGATACGACGACCTTCATTGTACAGGTTCAGAATCCACGGAACCACAACATTGGTAAGGAAAGATGCTGAAAATCTGGAACTGTCCTGTCAAATCCAGGACACCCGGTTACACTATTTCCCTACTATCCAATAAGCCTATGAATGACTTCCAAGTCAGAAATGTATTTGAAATTCAAAAGCCGGGCTTCTCCATCTGCCTACCCAGAATATGGAATAACATCTCTTCACACATCTAATGCTCATGTTGTTAATGGAAGGTCTCCAGACACATCTCCTGAAGGACCATCGTATTGACCCAACAGGTGGCCATTTCACATGCCTCCTGAATTAACTAAGGACTCCCTCATCTCTTATCCGTGCTTGGTACACCATCTTGAACCAACCACTCTGGTCCTTGCACTTGTTGTCTGCTTATCTGTGGCACTCGATTTCTACCCATGTAGGTTTGTACTGTACAATACCAACACATACATACATGTGCATGACTGTTCACACACTAATGGTGTGATTGTAGCTAACTTCCTAGCACAGCTCTGACTTGAAGCCACTATATTGGCATGCTGACTCCTTATAGTTCTCCATTAGCATAATTTTAAATGGGAAATATGCGCCATTTCCCGACATGACTTTTATACATTTAATGTCATTTTGCTGGCTTTTCTGAGCAGGGCTGATTTGGCTTCATTAGATAGAACTTCTGGTTACTTGCATCATCTTGTGAAGCGATAGTACTGGTCAGCAGGGCTGCTTCAACATTAATGAGCTGCACCAGTCTGTTATAATCTGCTTTGGAGAGAGTCGGTATTTCTCAGCACAGCAGCTGTTTCCCTACTGGACAGTCTCCCAGCACTCTGCAGTAGCACTTATAGTCTCTTAACCCCTTCGATGCGTGTGACAAGGTCAACTCGTCATGGGCGTTACCTGCGCTGTGCGTGTGACGAGTTGACCTTGTCACGTAACGCGGGATTTTTAAAATCTCAGCAGGGAAACCGCTAGTGCGCATGCGGTTAATGATCCCGTGGGCCGGGCCCTATCCCGTTGCACAGATTGCAGTGTGTTTGATGTAGAAGTACTTGTCCATCTCACGATTCTTGTGCAGAAGTGATCAGCAGCAGAGTACCTTTGCTGCCACCCACATCCCAGTTTGCATGGTTCGATGTGAGGGCATGACATGCCAAGACTCAAGCCTCCCTCCTCAGTCCTACCTCAGGTCCACCTCAGGCGGGTGGCTCAGAACTCAACTGCCTACCTGGTTGCATACCGTTTGTCCAGCTTCAGGGCAACTGCACTTCATATCACGTCCCACCCAGTTATCTTCCCTTCACTGCGAAAAAGGGAACTATATGTACTGCTTCCAGTAGATTTATTTTAATTTTTTTACTTGCCATATTTTTTTACTTGCCATATTGATATCTGGCAGAACCTTCTTCTTATGAGTAAGAGTAATGTCTTTAGAGATGTCAAACAAATATTACCTTTCATTTTTGGTAATTATCAATGGAAATACTCAAAAGTGAGTAAGGTTAGCACTCTTCCTTAACATGTGTATTTGTAAAGCCCACATTCACCCGAGGGCATCTTGACGCTAAATAACAGATCTCTTTTGTTACCCAACTCAATGGTACTCATTTTTATCAGCCTCTGCAGGATGAAAGGTTGAGTGGACCCACTGGGATTTGAACCTGTGGCAGTGAGGTGCAACACAGGCCTCTACAGTGGAGGCATTAGTCCAGACGCAGACAGAAGAAGACGTACAGGCGCTGAATGGCTGCTGCACTCACACCATCGAGAAAACTCGCACCAGAGCTAGATTTCCTAGTCCCATCATGTATAATGAGTGTCCCTTATATCTCTACTTTCCAACAAACCAAAAGATGTTGTTCCTAGTCAATGCCTCGAACACACTGACTCAGAGGCGGGCTCTGAGAAAAATTACTTTTGCTGCAGCAAACCGGTCTCGTCACTTATTTTTCAATCTTGTAGAGCGTTGTGCATTATGCAATTATTCTGATAGAAAAAAAACCCATCATCATCGCAGAACCTGTTTACTGGTTTTTTTCCCCCTACCTGTCTCCATTGTAAAATCCCTTAGCAAATAAGGACCGAGATGAGAAAGCAAACGAGATGAAAGGCAGGCTTTCAAAGGGATGCCTGCAGCATTGTGCACGAGGCAGATCCGCAGCGGTCCCTTTCTCTGCACATCCTTCGGCGCAATCCAGAGTACAGAGGTGCGCGTGCTTTGTTGTAGAAATGTCAGGTATGCGCCTGCATTGAAAATGAGTTGCAGAAAGTAACCTGCGGGTGCCGATTTTTCTCCCTGCTCTAACTGGGCCTCGGCATGATTTCTTGTGTGGCATCAAAGTGTGAGTGCGCCAGATCGACGAGCTTTTTTTGACGTTGTCTAAACCAGATATCATCTGTAGCGCTGTGTAGCGCTTCAGTCAACATAATGCTTTTCTTCCGTCCGCAACGCGTTTTTTTTTGCTCCATTCATCTGAAAAAAGAAGGGATGGATAGAATGCTAACAAGCATTTACAATGCAACGGTCTCGCCTTTGCAAAAGTTAGAGCTATTGGCATTGTAAATGACAAAGTTTGTATTTATGTGTTGGTTTTGAAAACAGAAAAATAAATGGCATTGTCATTTACAATGCCAATAGCTTGATCTCTCCCAAATGCCAGACCTATTGCATTTTCAATACAATAGGTCACATATTTACGCGAGTTTTGGCTATTGACATTGCAAATAACAATGCGTTTGATTTATGTTTCAAAAACCAAACATAAATAACAAGCATTTACAATGCAATGGTTTCGCCTTTGGAAAAGTTTGAGCTATTGGCATTGTAAATGCAGTGCTTAATTTGTAAAATATTAAGTGCAGGTGCTCTAATTTTTTTAGGAGACCACATCCACTTCCCCTGCTCCGCCCACTTCCTCCAGGGGCTCCACCCACTTCATTTATTAGCTCCATCGACACCCATAAGCCTCAACTCATCAGAGTCGCTTCCTCATTTCTTGAGTTCGGCAAGAAGCTGAAACCCTGGCTCTTCACATAAGCATTAGAGGCCTCACACCTACACACCTGTACAAGCTCCTCACTATGGGGACAACCAACTAGCTCTCAGCCTCTAACCCTCATATATGACAATTTCATAATGACACCCTTTTAAGCTAAAAAAGAAACTCTAAGAAAATCTTAAAACTGTTGTAATCACCAGAAATTGAAGGGTATATCGTGGGACCCTGGAGATCCAGGTAGTGCTTACTTACTGAGGAGGCCAGTCACAGTGTAACTGTGTACAGTACAGGAGGCTCGGGGTTTGCAAGTCAGTGTACAAAGGAGGCCCGGAGAATAGCGATGGCTTGGGGTTCATGGAGGAGAGCAGTGTGCACAGAGAAGGAAAGGTTACATTTAAAAAGGTTATATAGGATGTCAATAGACTAAGTATTGAAGGTTAATGTGTTTACATGGGGCTCATGGCCTTCCTGTGGGTTCTGTGGAAATGACAGGAGACCTGGGCCGGCTTGGTGTACAAAAGAGGTCCACGGACTCTACAGCCAGTTCAAGTGCATACAGAATGGATAGGGATTACAGAGTAACACTGTAAGGTGTACTCTGGAGACAGGGGTTAGTCTATTGTTTACCCTCTGGGCTGTCATCTGCTGTTTGGCCTTCCCTACCTGCGCTCCTCTCCCTCCCAGGAACTCTCCTTACCAGCAGGGTCTAGCTTGAAGCCATGCTCCTCTGCGCCCATCCTACGCCTCCTGTCGTGTCCCTCAGCTCCCCTCACTTAGGAACAGCTGATCGCACTGGCCTTACTTCGAGGCTCTGATAGTGTATTCCTGTACACAGGAACGTGTTAAGATTCCCAGGGAGGGCCTTTCTGGGGCTTGTAGTTCTTCCAGTTTCATTTTTCAAAGGAATCTAGGAAAGCTAGGACTTAATGTCCCAGCAAGCAACGAGTTAAACCGAGAAAAGATTCACACCCAAAACATGTAGATAAAAGGCAGGCACGAATGACAAGCCAGTTATAATCTAATTGCGCGTTATCTTTTCTAATAAACTGCACTCGGTGAGTGCTCATTCATGCGCAGCGCTATAATAAATATGCGGAAAGGTCGACTGTGCTTCTGTCTACTGCAGCAGTAAGGACTAGGAAACTGAGGTTTTGTCTACTCTCATCCCACAAATCATGTGCCACCCAAATGCGTCCATAACTCAGCCTAACCTGGACGTGTGTGTGGGGGAGGGGGAGAGGGGGAATGGAGCAGGGTGAAGGTCTCATCTGTTGTGAAGCACTTGCAGTAGAGTGAGACAGCAAGCACTTGGGTGTCCGGACCGAGAATTAAAAGCAATTTTAATTTTTAAATGGGTATGATGCATGTTGGGCAATGAATTGTGTGGAAAATATGTGGCAGTAGCAGACGTAGTATCAGTGAGTGCAGTTTTAGGCCAGCTGCAGTGCAGTTAAGTGTACATCTACCACCAGAGGCGCAACTACAGCCAAATTCGGCGGAGAAGGGGGGGGGGGGTTGTTCAGAAAAAAATTCGGGGGTGGGCAAAAGCCAGAGTCGAGCTGCAGGGGTTCTAAGAAGGGGTGTAAAACATCAAAGCCTCATTAACAAGGGAAAGGTCTGTGAAGTACTCGGTTGCGGCTCTGTGTGTGCCCGGGAAGCTGTCTCAGGCTGACCCACACAAGGGAGGGGGAGCGGGGCGCCTGTCTACCGCTCAATTTTCAGCCAGCCTAAGACAGAGGTATTGTGGTGCCTGAAGTGAAGTATGTGGCTGCGAATGCAGCCAGTGTCATACATGCGTGGAATTTCGGAAGGAGGAAAGCAAGGCAATCTGAAGTACATTTGAAATACCCGCGACCTTCACTGAATATTTTTATGCCTCTGCTTACTTGCTCGAAGATGAATATGGAGCGACGGCCACCGGCAAGAGCTGCATTTCCGGACGGGACCGGCCGCGGCATTTACCGCAACGAGCTCATCACAGCAGCCTGACTTGGCATTTACAACACTGGTCACTCCCCTCAGCAAACTTGCACGGTGTCCGGCTTAGCAGCAGGCGCTCGCTTCACATGCGCAGCAGTCCATAGCCTACACCTTGGGGAAGCGTCCCATAGACTTAAATGCAGCCCGGGAGCTTGCTGTAGGAGGTAACATCGCGCCGGCCGCCTGGCGCCTATGATGTCAGTCAAATGGCATTGCACGCCATGCGGGTAATCAGTTTTACATCCCGATTGATACATTTTAGTACTAGCAGCTTCTAGCTAAGCCATCCCCCAAGAAGCCCAGTGTCATGAGCTGCGAGCACATCACGGTGCAGTGCGCTGCCAGCCACTGCGTCTTAGTCTAGTCAGTATAACAACCCTTCGAGGAGTGACCCAGAAATTAATCGAGTCGCGCTGAAGCCTGCCTGTTCCCTTCTCGTTGAGGCCTGCCTATCCCTGCAAATTGCAGAACCTTGAAGGTGCCTCCAACAACAGCCCCCCTCACTCCTTGCGCTGCAGCTGACCGACTGGAAAGTTCACGATAAAGTTAGCACCTGCAACACTCCTCAAGCTCTCAATACTATAGACCCGGCCCTGAGAAATAGGTGCCGGCCCTTAGCACCGGAAAGCACCGGCACAAATTAAGCACTGTGTAAATGACAAAGTTTGTATTTATGTGTTGGTTTAAGAAATAGAGAAGTAAATGGCATTGTTATTTACATTGCCATTTGCTTAATTTCTCTCAAATGTGAGACTTATTGTATCCTACGGACGAATTTAGCAGACAGCAATTACTACCACACACATACCTAGAGCCACACACACACAATGCGGCCACACATACACACACACACACTCAGATCTACACACAGACACCCAGAGAAACACACACACACATACACACCCAGAGTCCCCCCACACACACACCTAGAGCCACATACACACACACACACCCAGAGCCACACACATACAGACACACATCCAGAGCCACACAAACACACACCCGAGAGCCATACACACACTCAAAGTCACACATAGACCCAGAGCTACACACACCTAGAGACACACAAACACACACACCCAGAGCCACACAGACATCTAGAGCCACACATACACTTAGAGCCACATACACACACTCAGAGCTAGCCACACATACACACCCATAGCCAGCCACACACACACACTAAGACTCACACACTCACCCAGAGCCACACACACACATACACTCAGAGCCACACACACACACCCAGAGCCTCACACACACCGATAGCCACACACACACACCCACCCAGAGCCACACAGACTCACACACCTAGAGCCACAAACACACATGCTGCGCCACATACACACACATTCAGAGCTACACAGACAACCAGAGTCACACACACATACTCAGAGCCACACATACACATACACACACTCAGAGCTAGCCACACACACACACACACCTAGAGCCATACACACCCAGAGCTACAAACACACACCTAGAGCCACACACACACACCAGAGGCACACACACACACCTCTAGAGTCACACACACAGACACACACCCAGAGCCACACACATATACACACCGAGAGCCACACACACATCCAGAGCCACACACACATACACACCCAGAGCCACACACACACACACATACACCCAGAGCCATACAAACACACATACTCAGAGCTACACACTTACACCTAGAGCCGCACACACACTCAGAGCCACACACACACACTCAGAGCCAGCCACACACACACACCCAGAGCTAGCTACACACACACACTAAGAGCCACACACACACACCTAGAGACACACACACACACACACCCAGAGACAGCCACACACACCCAGAGACAGCCACACACATACTAAGACCCACACATACCCCCAGAGCTATACACACACACACACACACACACACACACCCATAGCCACACACACACACACACACACACACACACACACCAGAGCCACTCACTCAGAGCCACACAGACACACACATCTAGAGCCACAAACACACACACACACCTAGAGCCACACATACAACCAGAGTCACACACACATACCCAGATCCACACATACACATACCCCGAGCCAGCCACAAACACACACCTAGAGCCATACACACCCAGAGCTACACATACACTCAGAGCCACACACACACACTCAGAGCCACATACACACCCAGAGCCACACACATATACACACACACACTGCTTCACACACATACACACCCAGAGCCACACATACACCTAGAGCAACACAAACACACATACCCAGAGCCACACACACACTCAGAGCCACACACACACCCAGAGCTACACACACACACACACACACACACACCCATAGCCACACACATATACACACCGAGAGCCACACACACATCCAGAGCCACACACACATACACACCCAGAGCCACACACACACACATACACCCAGAGCCATACAAACACACATACTCAGAGCTACACACTTACACCTAGAGCCGCACACACACTCAGAGCCACACACACACACTCAGAGCCAGCCACACACACACACCCAGAGCTAGATACACACACACACTAAGAGCCACACACACACACCTAGAGACACACACACACACACACACCCAGAGACAGCCACACACACCCAGAGACAGCCACACACATACTAAGACCCACACATACCCCCAGAGCTATACACACACACACACCCATAGCCACACACACACACACACACCAGAGCCACACACACCCATAGCCACACACTAGAGCCACACACACACTCACTCAGAGCCACACAGACACACACATCTAGAGCCACAAACACACACACACACCTAGAGCCACACATACAACCAGAGTCACACAGACATACCCAGAGCCACACATACACATACCCCGAGCCAGCCACAAACACACACCTAGAGCCATACACACCCAGAGCTACACATACACTCAGAGCCACACACACACTCAGAGCCACACACACACTCAGAGCCACACACACACCAGAGCCACACACACACATGCACACCCAGAGCCACACACATATACACACACCCACTGCTTCACACACATACACACCCAGAGCCACACATACACCTAGAGCAACACAAACACACATACCCAGAGCCACACACACACTCAGAGCCACACACACACCCAGAGCTACACACACACACACACACACACACCCATAGCCACACACACCAGAGCCACACACACCCATAGCCGCACACACACACACACACACATGAGACTCAAGGGAGGGGAGAGCTTCTGGTGCGTGTTCGCCGGGAGCCCTTCCTCGTGCCCTCAGTATGCAGCCAACCAGAAGAACTACTGGAAGCAGATCGCGTGCGCTTTGAAGAAACAGAAGAACCTGTGTCAAGACCCCAAGGCGGTCTTAAAGTCAAAGGAGTGCAAGAAGGGGCCCAAGGAGGCGCACCTCAGCTTCTCCAGCTCCAGCCTTATAGAAGCTGCCTCTGGGAAGGAGAAAGTAATTCACCCCGGTAAAAAGCCCTCCCGCCCTTCGAACGCGACTGCTGAGGTGAAGCAGGACGCTGAGACGAGCAGCAAAGAATGCGTAGAAGACGAGAGCGTCGACCAGAAAAAGGTCGCGGAGGAGTACTGCGGGGAGTCATGGGGCTCGCTCTGCGCAGTCTTCTTCTCCATGGTGCAGGATAAAAAGTGCTGAAGAAGTACTAACTTTTCCATAGGCGCCTGTTGGCCCCTGTGTGCCGTGTGTGATACTTTCTGCTGCTTGGGTCTTGGTTTTTTTAGACAACTGAATGATGCATTCTGGGACTTGTAATTTCACCAATATCGCATTTATAGACTCAAAATATCCAGCGAGCAAATAATGTAGACTTAAAATCAGGGCAGACATACGTTGCCACGTGTGCTATAGGGCGATGTAACAGCTATACTTCTTCACTGGGGAAGTATACTGTGGTTTACTAGCAACTGTGTATTTACTACACAGTACCGTGTGCTATGCGCAGGGTGCTCGATGTAAATACTGTAATTATAAAAACAGAGCTGTGTATTTAAACATCTTTAACAGTCTTGTAAAAAACGTGTTTCTTTTCTATGTTGATATACCGTAAATTTTATTCTGTACATATTTTTTATCTGTGAACACTGGTGCAAAGTGCACAGCCAAATACTTGCTTAGTGTTCTTTGAGCGATTTTATAACTGAACAAATTTAATACCTTCAGTGCTATGCACTTGTGTAGTGTCTATGATTTTAATTGGTCAATTAGAATAAACGCTTTTGAGACTCTTTGAAATAAATGCATCGGTGCATTCGTCTTTGGGCGTGGGGTATATGTGGAATGTTTAAATGCTAAATTGCAAAGCGTTGCGTGGACAAGCGTCACTGGGAGCTCAGTGCTGCATTTTTTAACGAGACCCTGCACGTTGAGATCCGAGCTACCGCGGGCACTTTAGTTTCATTTGAACACCAATTAGGGAGATAGTTGCAGCATTCTCACTGCATGTAGTACACCACGGTTCAAATGAATGGCCTCTGCTTCTCATGCTCACAGGCAGCTCAGCTGAAAGACGGTCTGGTTGACCAATGCCATTTAAAAGCGTACCCGTACTTAAGAGCATTTCGCGCAGAAAAAAACAACAAATTAAATGTAGTGTTCCTAAATGGTAATTACATTCGCATCGAGGGTAGGGGCAACATAAAAGCCACTCACACTTAACATTGTATTCGCTTTATTAACATGAGAACCACTTATAAAGTCCATTAAGTTTTCTATGAAACGCAATAACAATATGTACCCGCTTGCACTGGGCGCAGTTGCGGACCCCTCACCAGTTAGCACTGTCTCCGGGCGTTCAGCGCGCACTTCTCTCCCACACAGGGTCAAATTGCAGCTTCCGAGTTCCTCACAGCCCTCTGTAGGCAGCCAGGGCTCCATGTTTTAGCCCATTTATAGGGGCGGCCACTTCCTTCATAAACCGCACGTTATGCCGTCATGCACCAGCACATATCCTTTTACCACCTCCTTAGTTCTGGTGTCAGGGAGCACCCCACTGACAGGGACCCACTCACACTGGGACATCAACAATTAGCGCCACAGACGGCCTGACGTGGGCGTGGCGAAAACAGACAACAGCAACAAGACACAGAAACATGTGAAGCAAACATGAAAAAGACATGAGACAAGGGCAACAAAGACAACACCACGGAGTAACAGAAAACATGGAGAGGACATGACAGCCGACGAAAGCATTCCATTGACGGAAAACAAAGACAACAGCAACGAGACACGGAATCCTGCAATTGTTTTTGCAGATGTTATAGCTACCAAAACCTCATCTTCATAGTCTATAGAAATATAGTTTCAAAGCGAAACCCTTGCAGAACTGTCAAAAACGGTTGTAAATCCGATGGAAAAAGGAAAGTAATCGAAGCCCCAAAACTTCGCAGTCAAACTTCCCAATGGTTCTCAGAAGGCCTGGCTGCTGCCTATGTAGACTTCAGCGTGGCAACTGCCACGCTCGGTGCAGGCTCCGGTCGCCCCGTTCTCGTCCTGGCTTTGCGGGGCTTCCTTCAGGCTCCCTCACTCATCCGGGAGCAGGCCGATCTTCCAGTCGGCTCCTACACTCACCGGGGGCAGGGGCAGATGCCTCGGAGCTCCGGCGACGGCTTCCTAGGAGCGGAGTCTTGCTTCGGGGGCTGGGCCAATCCCAGCGCGGCGAGCCTCCGCTGACGTCAGCGCTTCCTGGGCCAATCAGGACGCGACTTCCTCGTCGAGCCCTCCGCCAAGGCCCAATCAGTGCGCGGCTTTCCCGGGTCAGCCGCCAATCAGCAGGCGGACCCTTCGGTGCAGTCTTCGTGGCTCTGGAGCTGCGGCGGTGATTTCCCAGGCAAATGCAAGCCCCGGGTCGCGGCGGTGAACACAGTAGATGATCTTTGATTTAGGGGCACTCCCAGGCAGGGAGTTCTGCGGTCACAGGAAGCTCACAGATTCTCCAGGCCACGATAGCGGTAGGCACCACAGTCACTTCAAACGGCGCACGGACGGGGGGGGGGGGGCAGAACGGCACAGACGACATGAGACGCAGCAAGCACTTACCAGAGGAAGACTTCTTCCGGCGGCGGTCGGCCTCGGAATGACAAAAGCAAACACGGACGACAAAAAAAAGAAACCCCGCCCACCGCCCGATGACTACACAGAGGGAACGCCCATGGAAAAAATCTCGGGAACGCCCCCGAATCTGGTCCGTGAATGATGGACAGATCTCTGTTCCAATGGCTAGCCTCCATTTATGTAGCTAGCCAATGGAACAGAGGGCGTATTCCAAGAGTCCCTTACTGAAGACTAGAGATTTCTCTGGGGGCAGAGCTTACGCTCCGTTCCCCAGGCGAAACCTAAAAAGGTCTCTCACACTGCTGTCTCTCTCACACTGCTGTCTCTCGCACACTAGTAACGGGAAGAATTAATCGCAAAGAATTAAATGCACTGTACCGTATTGTTCTAGTTAGTGCTTTTGATATTGGTGGGGAGCAGTGACTGGGGAGGCTGGGTGATGTTGTGGGGCGGGCTTGTGGATGGGCCAGGGGAGGGCCGCTGTCCCTGGGGAGGGAGAGGCTGCAGGAGGAGGGAGTGGGAGGGAGTGACGGAGGAGGCTGGCTGAGGATATGGGAGTAGAGCTCATTCCTCGCCTGGACTGGGGAACAGCCGGGGTCTGCAGAGGCCCAGAGATACACAGCGCAGAAGGCTGGCACACACACACCATACCTTGCACACATGCTGACTCGTGCTTACACACACACTGACACTCATACACAACTTGCACACACGCTGACACAAACACACAACATAATTTTTGCACACACTGACTCGTGCTTACACGCATGCTGACACACAACTTACGGACACACTCACAACTTGCACACAGGGGACACTCACACCCACCACTTAATCACACGCTGACACTTGTGCACACACCCAAACTTGCACACCGGCACGCTCATGCAAGCACCCACAACTTCCCACACACTGACACACCTACATTTTGCACACACACGGACTAATGGTTGTGTACACACACACACAGACACACCTACAGCTTGGCACAGCCAGGGCTCTCACATGCTGGCGCTGCTCGTTGCTCTCCCTAAAGAGCCCAGGGGGACCCGATAGGCAGAGATCCCCGCTTAAACCTCGCTGTAGGGTGCAGCGCTCTCGTGATAGATCTTGCTGTATCCCCTCTTCTATAATGCTGTGTGATATTTGCTAAACTTCAAGTGCAGCAGAGAGTTGCCGTTCATGTGTGTAGCGGATCTTGCAGTCGTTTCTTATGTGAAGCTTACAGGGGTTTGTCCCTGTGTGGAGCGTCCGTCCATATGTGTAGCACATGTTTGTATTTGCCCCCACGTGCAGCGGAGCGGGCCAGTTCGTGCATGCCCGTGTATCGATGCTATGTGTAGACCCTGAACGTGACCGTCTGTGACCGGTAATCATCTGTGGGCACAGCAGACCTTGCAGGTAGTGACGCTATCTGTACCGTGGCTTAAACGTATTTGTCTGTATGTGACAGTATTTTTCTACTGATTAGCGGAGCTGCAGGGATGCGTACATATGTGTAGCATCGCGTTGAGATATTTCTCCGTGTCTAGCTGATTTGTCCCTATGCGTAGCAGATAATGCATATATGTATCCAAGCTGCTTCTATTTGTCCGTCCGTGCAGCTGATTCCGGGGACCTGTCAGTAATTCAGTAGGGGTTGCATGTGATTTTTTTCTCGTGTGAGCGGCAGAGATTACGGTTTCTCTCGCGTGTGCAGCGGGGCGGCACATGTTCGCCGTCCTGCCGTGTCCCACGCCACAGAGATGGTCTTGTAATATCCCAGGGGGACCCGATAGGCAGAGATCCCCGTTTAAACCTCGCTGTAGGGTGGAGCGCTCTCGTGACAGATCTTGCTGTATCCCCTCTTCTATAATGCAGTGCATATATGTATCCAAGCTGCTTCTATTTGTCCGTCCGTGCAGCTGGTTCCGGGGACGTGTCAATATATCGGGGAGAACAGACTTTAGTGAAGGTGACACGTTCGTAGAAACATTTGTGCTGTGGGAAGCACAGGTTACCATGAGTGCGCATCCACCACCGAGCTAGATCCAATGCCAAGCACTGCCCCTTACAGACCCCCATCCCAGCCATATCCCAGGAGTGGACACTCGGAGGCTTCTGCTCGGCGGGAGTTGGTTTCTAAAGCTTTTCTGATGGGGAGCAGGCCCCAATCTTACTCTGCAGATGACTGGAGACACATTGTCCGGAGGGGGGCCGGGTCCCTCCCTCACCCGAGTCTGCACCACCTTTGTCATGGGGAGCAGCCCCAGCTTGCTGGAGATGCTCTGGCCGGGAGGGCTCTAGCATCCCTCCGCCCTGTCTGCGCCCCCTTTGTGATGGGCAGCAGGCCACGGCCCTCTGATCTCTTTGAGGGCGTGGGCCGAGAGAGCCGGCACTAAAGGCCTCGTTAGATGAGGTGGGCACACCCGTGCTCTCCTAATGACAGCCACCCACAGAGGCTCTTCCTACCCCTCCCTCCCTCCACGGACCAGCATACCTCACGCCCAGCTCGCGCTCTACCCCGAACTTGTTATTTTGCGCTCAGCCAGTGTTTCATAACACTCCACACACGCCCAACTTGTTTTAGGTAATACCAGGTTTCTAGTCACCTGTTTCTTTGACATAAGAAAGTTTGCAAATTAAGGACGGGTAATTTGCAAAAGTCATTATTCAGCCCTTGGTGTAAAGCCCGGTTGTTCTTTGTATGTGTAAAGTTTCCCCTTGTTAATACAATTTGTTTCAACCAGCGTTTTAAAAAAAAATGTGTGGCAGCCACAGCTCAAAATACATGATAACGACATGTAAAAAAAATGTAAATCGAGAACATTTGACAGTTTCAGCGAGGCGGCCTCCTGTTGAATATTTGAATAATACTTCCCTCTAGCCATGTTTTGGAAGGAAGTGTCTATCTCCCTAGCAAAAAAAAATGTGAATTCAGTGCTATCTTTAACCACTTGGCTGCTAAGGCATTATTTTACTACTCATTTGTTTTCCATTGAAATCAATGGAAAGTCCATGACGAGTTACCCTTGTCATTAGCGGCGAAGAGGTTAAATATCATCTTGTGGATGTATTCAATGTTAAAGAGGAACCCTAGAACATAAGATGCGGATGGCCATATTCACCGCATAGAAAGTACTAGACAGGCTCTTTATGCAGCTTCACTATAATGGCCGACGGCTGTGCACAGGAATGAGTGAATTAATAAACAACACCGACACAAGCGCGGCCTTACATTCGGGACCAAGGGTTCCTGCTAAAGCTTTTTCTGTCGAAAGAACGCAGCTGTTCGCAAAGCATTGCAAATAGGGCAGTGGTCTCAAAATATCGTGCATGTTTATCTGCCCCTCTGCCGGGCACTATGACATGTTAATTGACTTCCATGTGAAGGTGCTTACCAAGCAATTACATGTTTTCTCGCAAAAATGTAGGACTTGTCCAGTTGTCACAGACCAATCAAACCAAATAATCATACAGGAACCAACCAGACAGAGAGACATGGTGTGCATGCGGGGCTGGCACTTCTTAGAAGTACTGACACCAGAAGCGCCATTGAATGTTTCTGTCGCGCGCGCTGCTCGGCTGAGTAAAATCCAAGGTCTGTCGTTCAAATCAAAAAGCTGGTCCATAATTGAGCGCTGATGGAAAGTCCCTGATTTCTGATGGAAATCCTGACCCAGGGCAGGCAGTGGAAATGGAGGAATGACCACTTCCATGGAGATCGACCCGCCCGCCCCAGCTCCACGAAAAAATGGCGGCCGCATTGCTGAGAAAAATAAATAAATAAACAACCGCCCACCGCCGCAATGACGATCGCAAAGGGGCGGAGAGCGAAAAAATCGCCGTAACGCCCACAAATCTGCTCCGGCAATGACTGACAGATCTCTCTTCCAATGGCTAGCCTCCATTTATGGAGCTAGCCAATGGAAGAGCAGGAGGGACAAAGCCCACGTACTGTTCTGACATAAGATTTCGCCTGCGCGAACGCTGCTGCGCAGCGGACGCCAGGCCAAACCTAAAAATGAATCTTAGCTATTGGCGAATCTAGAGCGCATTGAGCCTGTAGTATTTTTTTCCCTCTCTGTGTAACTGCAGACAGTAAGCAACCGTATGCAAATCAGTCTTGCTTAAGCTCCTACAGGAACACTTGAGCTCCTCCTGCTGGGTCACGTTCCCTCTGGTGAGTGGCACGAGCAATGCCAGACTGCTCTTGCACTTCATGTACCACCTTAGTGAGTTGCTACATGAGGTCTGTGCCACAGCTGAGAAAAATAATGAAGAGTTGGTGAAATGTTTGATTTATTCTCAGCTGCTTGTAATTACCCCTACCTGGTGTCAGAAGCTTCCCCTTACTTGTTTTCTCTGTAGCCAATGTTTTTTTTTTTTTTTTTTTTGCCGAGGGGTGGACCGGCACGTTATTTTGCAAGAATCCAGACGGCACCATATCTACAGTGTGACTTCTAAAGGGCCTGTGACAGGTCATAGTGAATGTGGCTCCCGTATTTACTGCTCGCAGCCCAGGAAAAAACACAGTGAAGAAGATGTCAGGGTCGTCTTACTCAACCACATCATTTGTGTGTCCCAGAGCAGTGGCCATTGCTGTGTTACTGCTAGGCGTGACGACCATCGACAAACATGCTTATATGGCCTTGATTCTCGATAATGACCTCTGTGTTTGCTTGTAATCCTCGACATACCAGAAAGAAGACATTCCACGTCATTACGTCAGTGTGCTTATGGAGAAAATGGAAAATTGCTTTGATTGGGATTTGTTTTTATCAAAAGCTCTGTCATTACCAGGACATTCACTCCTTTTAGATCCGATCTCACCTGCCATTCTGATGGAGGCCACCTGCAAATGCCTTCACTCTGAGCATTTCCTTGGGGATGGTAGAAGCAGGGACCTGGATTTTCTTGAATTAAAATCTATGTATTAACTTCTTATGCCTGTGGCATCAATCTAGCTTAAACCACTTTGATAAAGAGCTGTGTCCTTAACAGAAATAAACCTAATCACAATCGACTTGCTGCTTGCACCAGACCTCTAACTACTGTTTGTTTACAGTGTTCAATACACTATTTGGTTCTGGAGACTACCACCATATCAAGAGATAAATGCATATATTTCCTTAAGTAAGACATTGATGTCTTTGGTGGTGCTCAGAAGTTTACACGTCAATATGTCGAAGATCTGTATTGCTCTTTTAAATAGCAATCAAGGCATGAAAGAAAGCTATATTAATTTTGCTTCTACAGTACAGACACATATCCCATGATTCTGCTGTCCCAGGGATAGCCATTGGCTGGTCCATCGTTGAAGATGAGTACAGAAGATTTTTAACACCCCATCAACCCCCCCAAAATAGTGCTGAGGTGATTGTGGCTCTTTTAACCTCAAATACCTCAATATTTATGCAAAATGGAGCAACCCTCATGCCCTCTTAGGGTCCCAGGCCATGGGTGTAATGCTGCCTTCTGCAGCCCCTGCATCAAGGGAACCCACATTCAGCCTAAGATTTATGAATTTCTGCGATAAATCGCAGTCTCAAGGGCCCCTCAGCACGTCCTCCAAAGGGGTGGGGGGAGCATCATTTTGTGTTTGTTACGCCACCGTCCCAGGTCCTTGTTACAGTGTTCTATAATTGTACACTTACTAGTTTTTGGTATTTACCTACCAATTATGGAGACTTCCCAAGCCTTCCTTTCACCCAGTCGTACTTTATTTTATTGTGAGTGTCCTTACTTTAATCCGAAAACATATCAATGCATATTCTTTTTTACTTAATTGCATACTTTTCTTAAAGATCTGTTATCCAATGTTCTTGCTTTGTAAAGGGATCTGCTTTACAACGGTTGTTGACTATTATCCTTTTTAATTGCTACTGACTATCCTCTATTTTGATAGCTACCATTGGACATTAACAACCAGTGGAACCATCTGTCTTAAATAAATGATGAATGAGTTATTGCTTTGGCCGCTTCACTTGCT
The DNA here is from genome assembly GCF_964263255.1 of Lissotriton vulgaris. NCBI lineage: Eukaryota > Metazoa > Chordata > Amphibia > Caudata > Salamandridae > Lissotriton > Lissotriton vulgaris. Next base: position 890,042,228 of record NC_141691.1, read on the forward strand.
TCCCAATTTCTGGTTAAAACTGCATCCTGTCAGGAGAAGAGATTTTGCTTATGTCAACCGTTCATGTCATATTTGATCATATAGGTTTCTATAATCGGCCCATTGTACTTCTTGTCGTTCTTTTATTATTATTTTTCACTAGTGACATATTTGATTGAACATTGTCTGCCCGTTGCTGGTCAGTGATGTAACTTCTGGATGTGCACAGCTTTGTAAAGTACTATCTCATAACCACCTGATGCTTAGTTTTGTCAGGTGTGAGGGTCGTTCGGAGAGGATTTCACACAAAACCCTGTTTTGGCTGAATGCAACCCATTTCCTTCTTTAGACATCAAAAATCTGCATTAATTCAGCTTATATCAACAGGAGCCACTCCATTCTCTGAACAAGGGCGGAAGCATCAGCGCAGGTTAAGGATTCTCCAAACTATTGAGCCTGGTCTAGTAAGGCTGACATAAACTCTGTCCATACACATACATACATGTTTGTAACTTCTCTAGTCATCCACAAGTTACTTAAAAACTATGCTCTAATGTAAAATCATTAACAATCTGGTCATTCAGTCTTTTCCAACTCGTCACTGGTTCTATCCCATTGTGCTCATTAAGAGTTACAAATTTCCCTTGTACCAAACATATGACTGGAATAAGCTTTATTTTGTCATCACTAAACTGTTCCACTCAATCTCTTTATTTAATCTATCAATCACTGTAGATAGTTTGAAGATCCTTTTCTGTTCATTTTTAATATTAATTTCTCTAACAAAATAAGGAAACTATACCACAATCCATTGTATTTTCTGAGCAGTGACATAGTTCTTTCATAGTTACATTGTTAGTTTGTGCCTTTGGGTATTGGTTTTAGAATTGCTGAACTGAATGTTGAGACTAGTGATATAAAGCATAAGAACTGAAAGTCAGCTTGTGTATTGAAGTGTTATATTTCAATATATTAATCTCAAGCATTGTTGCTTCTCTATACAACTTATCTTCGAGTGCCTTGTTCGCTGTTATGGGGTGTTGTCGGAGGGACCGTTTTCTGTAGTGTGACTTGAACCTGAATTTCTAGAATTAAATTGTGCTTCTCTCAAAAAGCAACCATTAACATAACAAAAACGTGGTTTAAATAGTGTATTGTGGTTATATCTAATTACACCAGTAAGGTGTTCTCAATTCTAATTTTACTTTTTATGTACATATTCATTTCATATAGCAGCTGCGTTTGTTCACTATTTACATAAAATATGGTACAAAATGCCAAAATTTGAAAACGTAGAACGGCTGCTCAGATTGAAAAATTGTAATGTATGGAATGAGTGTCTCTGCAATGGAGAGAACGTGTAAGCCTTAGCTTCTGCTTCAAGCCTTTGCGTGTGAACCCAGCAGGGGGAAGGAAAGGTGAGGCGCAAGTTAGCTGCAGAGGGCCAATTATGTGATTTGACATGCTGAGATATCCAGGGCTCGAGCTAAGTCGCGAGTGAGCCCCCCGGGTCACAGTTTGCAGCAGGGGCAGGGGTCGCAGGACACAAATTGGCGCCCCGGGGACTTAAGGGAGCTGCCCTACAGCAAGTGCTAAAACTACTTAACGTGCTGTTTGAACCTGAAGCTGCTTTTAGTTTATCTTGAAAAAAGTTTTCAATTGTCAAATTCAAAATTTATAAACATCAACTATTTACTGTGACCCAAAGAGAGGATATTGAGCTGGAAGTTGGAGGTGGAGCCTTCTCGCTTCTCCCTGGTCTGTTGTGTAGTCCATAGTGGAGTGGAGTGGAGCAGAATTGTGGAGCTGCAAAGTTTGGACCAGACTGGAACAAGAAGCAACGGTTAGAGGAGCTGGGCGGGAGGGAGGGGGGGGGGGGGGGGGGAAATGAGTTGCAGTTTTAACATTATATTATTGGTGAATAATTGTGAGCAGACTCGAGAACGCATGCAAAAAGTTGGCGCTGCGCGAATTGGACGCGGGCTGCAACGCTCTAGGCTGACACGCTGGGTATCCGGCTGTTGTTCAGTACTCCACTGGCCGCGGTTGTTTCTGCTGGGTTCCCCCCCCCCCCCCCACCCCCCCCCCGAGATGAACTCGGGCTGGTCGTGCCATCGCTCACGCTAATAAGGGCGATGTAAGGGGTGATGTGAGTGAAGCTGCTGCTGAAAATAAGACAGCTGCTGTCACCACAGAAAACAAGATTGGATCTTCAATTGTTGGCAAGCCAATACTTTGCCTGTTTCAGACTAGGAGGGCTGCCGAGTTGCTCGCAGCCGGGTCTGTTAGTCAGACAATGTCAGGGAACAAATGATCGGAGACGTTGCTGGAGGCGTTACCGATTTGTTTGAATAAATCTAAAGACTCCTCACAGTCAGGGATACAATGTAATACTGATACTGGTGATGGTGTTGGGGGGAGTAAAGGGACTCAAAAACAAGTAGAGACATAAGCCTTTACTGAAAATAATCAAGATATCTCTACGCCAGTGAACTCACCAGAAATGGATGAACTAATGAGCCAGTCTTTAATGGAGCTAAGGGGTGGATCATCAGAAATCAGTTTACTGGCACATGTTGATAGCAGCGGGGGCACTGGCATTGGAGAGAACGCCGTGGAGGAATGGGAAGAGGTGGCTTCCCACAGCGATGATGTTTTACTAGCACTAATAACGGGAGCAAGTACTAGATCCAATAAGACACCGCCTGGAAAGAAAATCAAGGCTAAAGTCTAAAATAAGAAAACTCCCCTGAGGACGGACCATTTACAACAAAATTCACCTGAAAACAGCATACGTGGGAAATGTAAAATGGGTTCAAGCTAAGGGAGGAGTGAAGAGAATGGTCTCCCGTATCACTGGTAGTAGCCCTATTTAAATATATTACTGAGGATAGCATGGCGAGCAATACTCCCGCAGTAAAACGAGTAGAGAAAGGGGCCAGCTTGTCAGAAGAACGGAGAGGGAGGGGAACTTCCTCCCAACAAGTATCTACTTCAGCATTATGGTCTCGAGGGGCACTTACTCAGCCAGCTTATATTGCGGTGGATACTGAACCAACACTTGCCTTAATAATGCAGTTTTTAAAAGACCAAATAAATGAGGCACAAGAACATTAAATGCAAGCCAATTCGGACACAGACAAGATGTCGCAGATGTTACAGGAAATGTCAGTCAAAGTGGGGGGCCTTGCTAGCGATATATTAGATCTATAACAGCGAGTAGGGGAGACGGAGCAGACTGTAAGCCTAACAGATACTGTAGTTTGGCAGCAGGTTACTCATATTTCAACTATCCAGCTTAAACTTGAGGACTTAGAGAATCGTCAACGTCGTCACGACCTGCGATTATATGGCATTCCAGAAGGGGCAGAAGGAGCAGATCCCAGGTTCTATCTTGTACAGCTATTTCAAAAGGCTTTCCCCGATTTATCGAACTGGGACTGGGATTCTCAATTGCAAAGAGTTCATAGGCTCCATACTGTTAAACGTAATCAGGAAGGTAAATACCCCAGTCCACTTTTGGTCTTTTTTGGAAACTTTTTGTTAAGGCAGGCAGTTGTCTTTAAGGCTTGACCCTATACTCCTGTCACTGTGGAGTCTGTCACTTTCTTTGTTAGATCAGACCTTTGTAAGACTACTATGGACAGACGTTGGCAGCTTCGCCAGTTTATTGACTTCCTTAAGGCGCTTGGGGCACAAGTGTATTTACAAGAACCGGCACGCTTGAAAGTCTTTAAAAGTGGTCGATCATATTTTTTTGTTGATGAACAAGAAGTTAAATCTGCTATTGTTAATTGGCAAACAAAAGCTGCACAGAAGTCTTAACAAGATGTATATTTACATGTATGTGTAAATGCCTCAATGAAGATGGGTGGTTTCTTAATTCCTTCTTTCTGTGTGGGTCCTAATACTTAAAAAAAATAAAAAAAAAGGAGAGAAGAGAAGGAAAAGGGAAAAAAAAATACGTGTATGACAAGATAACAAGCCTTTTGGGGCTAAGCTTAATTGGTACTTCAGATTTTTCTTTACTTATGGTATTTGTTCAGGTGTGGGGCATCTACCGTAGTGGTGGTAGCTCTCTAGTACTGCCTTTCCAGCGGCAGTAGGTCAAAGGGAGGATTCCTGCCTCTAGTTACTGGGTGGGGGGGTGGGTTCCATGGGTCTCTTGGGTCAGACGGAGGACTGAAAGGGCTTTGTGGGTGGGGGGGGCAACATTTTAAAAAATGAAGACCTCATTAGGGAAAAATACAGCTATTATAAAGGACTATTAAGTCGTCATCAGATTTTTGTTGTTGTTTTTTTAGGGCTATTCTTTATCTGTAGAGGAAAGTCTACAAGGAATATCATTTATTATGGCCAAGATAAAATGTATGGTATGGAATGTGGCCACAATTAATAGTGCTAATAAACGTTAATTGGTACAGGAGGAGCTAAAATTGTATCAACCGCATTTAGTTTTAATTACTGAAACCCATTTGGTCTTAAGGATCGCCATTTCTTAAAACATTTAGGGTATCAAACAATTGTTAGTACCTCCCAAACTATATCTTTAAAAGGGGCTGCCATATTTAAAGATAAAAGTTTTTTTTGTAAAATAGTTAAGACATTGGCTGATTCAAGAGGTCGTGGGTATTGGCCCAAATTAAGATTCAGGGTAAGAAATATGTGTTTGGCTCAATTTATGGATCAAATACCCATGATCCCGGCATATTTGATTTTCTTAACTTGGAATTATTGAACTGGGATGGGGAACGCCTGATAATGGGAGATTTCAATTGTGTAATTGACTATAATATTGACTCAACAAAAAAAGGGGGTATTAGTAGAATGCAAAAGGTCAGGGCAGCAATACTAGAAATGGCTAGATTACAACTTTGCAGGATGCCTGGAGACAGATATATCCATTTATCCTGGGATATACTTATTACTCGGCTCTGCATAAATCTCATTCTAGGATTGATATGACTTGGGTCTCTGACAGTTTAATTTTAGGTTTAGATAATGTCATATGCCCTCTATGCCCTCGGTGACATCTGATCACAATGCTATTCTGTTCTCTTTCATGGTTACCCCTTGAAGGAAAAATGTCAGACCTTTCTCTTTTCCTAAATATTTATTTACTGATGTGGAATACGTCTCTAGTATGAAGCAACAATTAGAGACTTTCTTTGAGCAAAATGTAGGGACTGCTTCCCCGTTGATTGTCTGGGATACTATGAAAGCTTATGTCAGAGGTGTGACTCAACAATACATTTGGCGGCAGTATAAATTAAGAAAAACCAATATGCAGAATCTGATTAAGGATTTACAAAATAAGGAAAAACATCATGTAGAGACAGTAACACGAGGCCAAATAGATCAGAATCAGCTGTTTTTTATCTTCACTAGATGCTAGAACAGCAGTTAAAACCTTTTTTAGGGAAAAATAGCAGTGAGGTACAATAAGTACCGTCTGGCACAATACGAATATGGGAATCATATTGGTAGAGTTTTAGCTTTTCAAACAGCAGGGAAACTAAAGCCCAAACTAAAATTAGTGCTACAAAGAGCCCGGATGGTGTTTTACACAATCAAACTTCAGCTACTTTGGAGCAGTTCTCATTGTTTTATCAGAAACTCTATTCATTTTCTTCTATGATTGATAGGAAAATATCACACAGTATATTACTGAGAGCAATCTGCCAATATTAAGTGATGATGAGGTAGTATCCTTAGATAGTACTATATCATTGAAAGAAATAGGATTAGCCTTCTCTGCTCTACCTTCAGGTAAACCTGCAGGGGTAGATTCGCTACCAATAAAATTTTATACGATTTTTAAAAGTATTCTGCTGGCACCGTTCAGTATAGTCATTCATATGTTGGTATGGGTGGAAGGGCACTGGAATCATGGAATATGACTCAAATAGGTTTTTTTTACTTAAAAAGGGCAAAATACCTCCGGACTGTGGATCGAACCGACCCATCTCCCTCATAAATACAGATGCAAAGATTTTTTCGAAAATCCTTGTAAATCGACTCGCACAAATGATGTTAGGAGTAGTGTCCGACATCCAACATGGTTTTACACCAGGTAGAGACACTACAGCCCATGTCAATATGGCCATAGGTGAGTTCGACTATACGGAGAAAGAGGGGGTGGATCTGGGGATGATCCTTTTAGGTGCCGAAAAGGCCTTTTACTAGGTTGGATGGGAATTTTTATGGACTACACTAAGTGCATTTGGCCTTGGCGATCAGTTTAGGCAGTGGGTGCGTGCCCTATATTATAAACCTACAGTTAAGATTTCGTACTTTGGTTCATATTCTAATCCATTCGACATTTCTTGTGTGACAAGACAAGGGTGCCCTCTCTCCACGTTATTATTTGCCCTCTACATCAAGCCGTTTATATGTGCTTTAAAAACTAATATGCAGATGAAACCATTAAGGACCACCTTTAATGAGCTGAAGGTAACAGCATATGCTGATGATCTGGCAATTTTTTCCACTAACCCTGCAGATGCTGTCCCAGTTATTGAGAGGGCTGTAACTAAATTTGGATTAGTATCGGGGTATAAATTAAATATTAGTAAAACCCAAGTCCTTATTAATTTTAAATCCAGCCGTCCAATCCCGGGGAGATGTTCAACAGCTATCTGGGGGTTAAGATCTCAGCAGAAGTGGGCCAAATAATATCCTTAATTTACACTGTGGAGAGGTGTGGCTCACTGGTTAGAGGCGGCAGACCCGAGTGCAGAGAACGGCCCGGGACCAGGGTTCGATTCCCGACGCGGCAGGGTCTTGGACCAGGATCAGCGGACTGATAATTCTCGCATCGGTGCCTACTCCGACCAGGGAGCACACTCGGCAACTCTGGGCATTAGCTTGCCTCATCTCCACAACGGCCCCACACAAACGCCGGGGATGCCTGGTTTCACCTTGGAGACCCCCAGGAGGGACTATCTCACAGGGAAAGCCAGGACGGGTTCCCCAGCGGTCTATAGCGCTACGAGGCCTCCGGGTAGCAGTGCGCTTTACAAGACACAACAATTTACAATTTACAATTTACACTCCTTTATTAGATGAAATTATGAAAATTCTAAAAAAAATGGCACAAACTTCCTAAAGGGCTTCTGGGCAGGTGTAATCTAATAAAGATCAAAATCCTTCCAAAATTGTTATGTTTGTTTAGATCTATCCCTCTACGTCTTTCTAACATTTTTTGAAAAAAATTAGATGGTGTGTTGAGTAGCTCTATTTGGGTCTTTAAGAAGGCTCGAGGCGCCATTGATCAAATCACCTTAAAACAAGGTGGCTTGGGCTTATCCGACTTCAGAACTTACTTTTGGGCAGCGTTTGCCGGGCACTTCCGTAGACTCCTGGGGGTTGATCAGCAAAATTCTTTTTACAAATTGATACTTGGGGATGATTGTTTATTTTTTTTATACCGAGTTAATGAACCAAATTATTTTAAACCTGTTAAATTCAAGACAGTCAGAGATAGTGTCTTTATATGGCGGGCTATGACTGTTAGAGGCAACTTGTCGTTAATACATACTAAGCTTCCACTTTGGGGTAATCCATGTTTCCTGAAGTATTTCAAGATTATAGCTGTAGATCATGTATGGGATCTTATGTTTGGGGGATTTGTTTGTGGCCAAAGGAATCAAATCATTTGAAGCTTTACAATTACATTATAAATTGCCTACTACCTTTCTATTTAAATATCTTCAGATAAGAGACTATCTGAGGAAGAATTTGGAGCCAAGTGCGATTACTAAATGTCCTATCTGGGATCTCTTATATGGGGAGGAAAATAGATCTCTCATTAGCAATATTTACAGACAGTTGGCCAGTTTCAAGGCAGATGGTTCTGTTGAATTAGCAACACAGAGTCAAGTGCTAAACACAGTCATAACACCTGTTATGATCACCCAGGTTCTGGGTAACATAAGTGATTCTGTCCATTCCGTTAGTTTACGACTACAACAGTTTTGCACAATTGGCTTGCTGTATTATACACCATAGAGCAGGGGTCTCTAACAAGTAGCTCGGGTGCTACTGGTAGCTCGCCAGTACCTTCAAAGTAGCTCTCAGAGATGAAGCCATGCCCAGTATCACATTTGGAGAGTAGTTGCCTAATAAAGAAGGCAGCACGGCTGATCTCAAGATCGTAAGAGTGACAGCCAGCCAAACCTATGGCAGTAACTTATACCAAACACTCAAACACACAAAGTATCGGCCTATAGGGCCTGCTACTTGACAGTCTGTATCTAATCTCAATATAACTAAGCCACAAGGAGATTGACCATCTTGTATCCCTGCTTTATCAGTCACAACATGGCTGAACCACCAAAGTGTGGGACTGCAGGAGTCAGAGTGAAAATGTGTCAGTTGGGTGTATAACCAGCTCAAGACCTGAAGAGAACAGGGCATGATTCAGACCAGGGAAAACGAAGAGACTCATCAGCATTTATGTGTGTCCCTAATAAACACTATTGCTTCTTGAAAGCTACTCCTGGTGTCAAGGACCACCAAATGTCTATGTCAGCCCCCATCATAAGGGTGTTATCTCTGACATAATTGTGCCCATTCCTGGCATAATAGTGCCAATGGCATAATAATGGTCATCCTTGACTATTTTGGGTATTTTTGGTCTAGTTTGGGTATACTGGAAGCCATCATTTACATACTGGGAGAATGACTGGCCTACATTTATGTATTCCTGGTGTAATAATGGTCATGACTGATATATGGTCTCTTCCTTGACCCTTATGGTTTCAAGCCTTGGCCCAACTGTGGCCCTAGTTTAATTGTGGGCATTATTGGCATAATACAGACATTCGTGTTTCTGGTCCGGGGAGGACCTGGCTTGGCAGTTCGGTCTGGACTGTTCCCATGAGGCACAGGGTCAATACTGATTTGCATATGGCTATGTCTAAACTGGGCTGGCATGGTGAGCAAAAGAACAATGGATTTTCCTGAGATCTCTTGACTGGGGGTGAATGTATGACTCGTTCAGCATTCCGCCCATCATTTGTTTGCGTAGCACTTTTCACCCTAAGTGGGATGGGTATGCCCAGACATGGGTCCCTTGCTCACTGTGCCACTGGATTCAGGCTAGCCTGGCTGATGAAGGGTGACATACCCTGAAACCAGTCCCAGGATGCTTGTTTCTGGTCCAGGGAGGACCTGGCTTGGCAATTCGGTCTGCACTGTTCCCATGAGGAACAGTGTCAAGACTGATTTGCATATGGCTGGGTCTAAACTGGGGTGGCATGGTGAGCAAAAGAATGATGGATTTGACCCAGATCTCTTGACTGGGGGTGAATGTATGATTCATTCAGCATTCTGTCCATCATTTGTTTGTGTGAGCATCTGTGGCACAAGACTGTAATACCTGGGTATTCAAAGTAGTAAATTGATGAAATTGTAAATTGATACTTGTATAGCGCACTACTCACCCGCAAGGGTCTCAAGGCGCTTGTACGAATACCGCTGTGGAACCCATCCTGGCTTTCCCTGTGAGACGTCCACTCCTGGGCACCCCCAAGGTGGAAGCCAGGCATCCTTAGCATTGTGGGGGCCGTTGTGAAGATTAAGCAAGCTATTGCCCAGAGTTGCAGAGTGGGACTCCATGATTGGAATAGGCACCGAGGCGAGAATTATCAGGCCCATGGAATTTTGAGCCCAAGACCCGCCGAGGCGGGGAATTGAACCCTGGTCCCGGGCTAGACCTCTGCATCAGGGTCTGCCGCTCCAATCATTGAGTAGTCTGTCCATATGAGGCATTTACACATGGGAATACTTGATGAAAATGAAAAGTTGATGTTTTGGGACCGTGCATTTCTCAAAATCTGAAAATGGATATTTTAAAGGCAGTTTTTGTTTTCAAAACTGGATTTTCTTCTGTTAAATTGAGTTTGTGTGCCCACAGTGGAAAGTGGTATTTGATAGAAAGAAGTGCACTTTCAGAAACTGATGAATAATAATTCAAGCTGAGCTGGGGAGATCTACTGCTGTATGTAAATACTTTGTGCCATAGGCAGAATCCCCAGGATATAGCGGCATGGATTAGCAAATTTAGCGGCACACATATGGAAATTTAGCGGCACAAATATGGAAATTTAGCGGCATTTTTGCGGCACTTTATTTTACTCCTAATCATTCATTTTCAGCATTAAAACAATGAAAACTGTTTTAGCAGAGTATTCCACTTTGAAATAGGCCCTGATTAGTATTTACATTTAAGTAACATTGCTTGCAGGCATAAGTTTCTCTATGTATCTTGGATTGTGAATACATAAAAGTATACGCCCGGATTATAACACGCCCATTAAATTGCGATCCCCCTTCAAACACCTGTTTGCCCAGAGACCGAGATTGTAAGTGTTGTGATGCCTATCGCACTCAATATTACCCTTTGTTCGATTTCAGCAAAGCAACCCTGCGGGAATTTAGCCAGAGGAAAAGGCATGGTATGTACAGGACTGGCACATTTTTGTGCATTAAGGAATACAATTAACATGTTATTGCCCCACAAAATCAGAATTGCCGCAAAGTATCAAGTAGATAAATAATTGAAATAAAGACTCAGCCAGCCTGTCAGGGCTCTTAGGGACATTTTAGTCTAACAGAGTCTGCGTTTCTCATGAATTAAGAGCATTGAACCATCGGTTACTGCTCTTCTCCCCACGTCTCGCCCTCTAGCTTTCCCTCTACCCCTTTTATTCCTCCTCCCAGGCATCCCTCCTCTTCCTCTCACTTTCATCCTTCTATACACCGTTCACTCTTTCTCAAGTCCTCTTCGTTCTCTTCTCCTCTCCTCTTTACCTTCTGGCACCCATTCCCTCTGCATCTTTCGCTCCCTTCCTATCTTTCACGTATTCCTTCTCGCCTCTCTTGCGCATTCACTTCCCGCACTTCTCCTGTGTCTTCCCATCTCTTCTATCTTTGTCTCTCGCTTATATTCCATCTCCCCACCCCTCCCCCTCTTCTCTTCTATCCTCTTTGCCCTCCTCCCCCAATTCAGCTCTCAAGCTCTCCCTCCCCCTCTCTATTTCCGCTAGGGGAAACTTTTACTCATTCTCCTCGCATCTTTATTCTCCTGTCCCACCACTCTCTACATCTTGTACTCTTTCTCCCTTCTTCTCATATCTCTTCTGCTCCTCTTTTCCCCATCTCAACCTCGTTCTGCCACCTCGTTCTGCCCCCCTCAAGGCCTCTCTCTTCCCTCCCATCTTTAGCCTTCGCCTCTTTTTGCACACCTAATTCTTCTATCCCATCTCTCTCTTCCTTCCCTTTGTGAAATCACAAACAGTTGAACGTAAACACGTTGTGCTCTCATTCCATGACGTCACAGGCTATGAAATGTAAGAATGTGTTCACATTTCACATCAAACAGTGGAATGTAAACAGCTCTCTCTATTACATCACAATCAGAGAGACGAATGTGAACAGTTCTCATTTATGACGTCATAAACAATCAATGAAATGCAAACATGACATGTTCGCCTTCTATGACATCACAAGCAGTTCAATGTAAACAGATAACGCTCCTTATCTGTTGTACAAAAGGCAGTTGAATGTAACTCGACAATGTCTCAAATCTGAGAAATCACAAACCGCGGCAGAAATAGAAATAACCACTTTTAAACGCCAGAATGCAGTTTGAGTTAGCAAAATATTAGTAGTTTCAAGACTGGCTGCACCCGTCTTTCATTTTAAAGTATTTCGGGAAAATGGTCTCATATCTGGAGATCGGCTGGCCTTGGCACGGGAACTGGTCGAATCAGGCTCCGGAAGTGATGTCACAGTCTGGGATCCCTCGCCAGACCAGTCTGTGACGTCTCTCCAGGAATCGAAAGAAAGCGTGCACGGAATTCAAACATCTCTCCAGGATGGGATGTTAACGAAATAATACATCGCAAAATCATAAGAGAATAAAATAAAACAAAAAGTAATCAGAACAACCAAAGAGGGGCCCTTTAAAAGCTCCCTTCAGTGCCACCTAAACCCATGGCCCTTTCTGACCTGCCACCGAGATCAGTGGTGCGCTGCTAATTCTTCTATCCCATCTCTATCTTCCTTCCCACCCTCACCAACTCACACTTTCAATTTCTTTCCGACCTTCCCCTTTTTAGTTCCTTCACTCTTCCTTCAGATCTCACCCTTTTCTCCGTTTCTTGTCTCTTCACCTTTCCCCCTCCTCCAATCTCTCTTCCCCTCACCTCTGCATCCTCCTGCCCTCCCCGTTTCGTCCCCTCATTCTTTCTCCCTCTCCCTCCCTTCCCCCTTAAATCCTTGTTCCTAGGTCTCATTCGCAGCTCTTTCAATTCTTACTTTTCAGCCCCACACCCCCTCCCCCCCCTCTCCACGCTGCACATCTTTCCCTCCCTCGCGCCGCCCCCTGTTCCCCACGAGGGCGACATGCAGGAATAGACAAGTGGGGGCCGACATTCCAGCAGGTTGAGCGAGTTCTTTTAACCCCACCCCCACCCCCAGCTCCTGAAACATCAGCAAGACACATCTGATACCGAAGCATGCACTTCTCTGCCACTAGGGCAGAGCTGTACTGACAACACAGACCTAAAAGGGGCCTCCTTCTATGAGCTCACCGATCGTCCAAAATTTCGCGGGCAGTTTTGTAAAAATCGCTGCATTTTTACAAAACTGCCGATTTCGCGATTTTTTTGCAAATCGCGAAATCCTGGAGTGTCTGCATAGGCCATGTCTAGATTTGAGTGTTACTTCATAAGTCAGGTGGAGGCATTTTATATTGATGAATGTTTTCCTGGCATTTCTGATGGTAACCGCACCAGGAATACTTGGGTGGGAACTACTGATAACCCTGCTTAGGGTGGTCATAGCGTAGTCACTATTTTACAGTTATAAAGTTTGCTAGTAGCTCTGGAACACTTTCCTTGAGCAGAAGTAGCTCTCACTACAGAAAAGGTTGGAGACCCCTGCCATAGAGTATTGCCAAATGGGCAGGAGCTAATAGTGACAATGAGAAGACTAAGTGTCCTAAATGTGGGCCTCAAGCTGCAAATCCTACTCACATGTTTATAGAATGCTTTGAATTGCGGACCTATTGGTAGAAGATTGGTCAAGTGTTTTTTAGAAGCTTGGCGTGGGCCCTATGCTAGCGAATGTAGAAATTATGCTAGGCTATAAAGCTGATAAACCAACTGGTGCACGGTCTTTCTCAATAATGATGGGGGCAGCTAGGCTAGCCATTGTTTGGAGCTGGATTTCACCATTACCGCCAACTATTTGTGATTGGTGGTGTATAATTAAAGAAACCTATGGCCTGGAAACTGCTCTGGCTAAGACTAGGGGATTAGGAGCTATGGTCAAGATTGAAAAAATTTGGGGTTCTATTGTCGCGATATAGATTAATTTAGATAACAAAATGTATTACTTGGTTTTTGTGTATATAGGATTGATGGGTTGTAGTAAGAAGGATTATTCATGGTGTACTGTAGTTATTTCTGTTAAATTTTTACTGATCAATTATACCAGATGTTGATTGTGATTATATTTATTTATTCGGATTTATTGAATGTACTTTAATGATGGCAGCTACTATTACTCACTGTGATTTGTTACAAATGTATGCAAAATAAAATACTAATGTGATGTCAATAAATTAAAACAAAAAGAAATGGATGAAACTTGCTGTTTTTTTGGTTTTCCTTTGAAAACAAAGTCCACAAAGTATAATGCATGTACATTTATGCACTGCATTTAAAAGTATGCAGTGCACTTGTTTTGCTTCCTTCAAAAAATGTTAAGGTAGTTAGTTAGCTTAATTTGTATGCTGTAGCTTTGTTAAATAATACCAATATGAATAGACTTTGAAACAAGGTCAGGTTTCATCTGCTTTTATTCATTTTGTGACTCCAGTAAAACCCTTTGATAAGTCTTGTCTCTAGAGAAGTATCATATTAACCTTTTCGGTGCTCATGACGAGCTGAGCTCGTCATGAGCCACGGCGCTCCGGTGCTCATGACGAGCTCAGCTCGTCATGGCCCATGGAACGCTCAGGTGCAGGGAGAACTCCCCTGCTGTGCTGAGCGTTCCACGGGAGCCAATGCACCTGTGACGAGCTCAACTCGTCATGAGCACAGGAGCGCCGTAGCTCATGACGAGCACAGCTCGTCATGAGCATGCAGGCGCTGTGAGCGCCCCCCCCAGCACAGCGGGGGAATAACCCCCGCTGCGAAGGGGTTAACTTGGGTAGACATTTGTGAAACCCTGCCCACAACATGTAGCACAAAACACATAATACACCTGAACTGATCCTGAATGCCCTCATGATACTTTACATACTTTACTATTAATTGAAATGGTGTTCTTTTCCTCTAAATGTACTTTGTGCACTATGTCTTAGCTGTTGAATGCTGCGTAATCCATCCCACCATGTGTTTTTGATGTTTGGCATGTTACCCCTGTAATGCATGTGTGCTTGTCATGCCACTGTTAACCTCTCATTCACATCACCAGGTCTATTCATCTTGATTTTTCATGCATTAATATTTGGCTTTTCTTTCCTTCCATTTCATCTTTCCCACCACTGCCTAAATCCTTCCATGGCAGAAGAAGCTCTCACTCCTACACTTATTATCTGTAAGTAACCTTTTTGTGCCTCGCCATTAACATGCTGTCAGCCATGTTTTCCATGCATGAGTAGTGAATGCTAATCCTCTGAATTCCTTAGCAGACTATGATTGTATAAAAGGATGGCATCTCAGTATCATTTCAGCTAGACATTTTCATATTTTAGTTGTTTTAAATGTTAATTGTGTATGTTGTAACTTAGTACCTGTGCATTTTGAAATATTATTAAAACAAATGTAAATATCTTCTATGAGTTGCCTTAAAGGACAGTCATTCAGAAATACATTTCTACAGAGGCCAGTGTTTTTTTCACAGGCAAGGCTTTTCTCTCCACTGTGTCAAAGGAGAATGCTTAGGCCATAAATGTAAGATTAATTTAGCAGTGATGCCACTTTCTAAAAAGCAATGCGTGATAACAGGGAGCTGGACTGCAGTACATTTTGGAAGGAGCGTATCCACACAATGAATAAATGTGAGTGCTGCAGCAAACATGTTGATGAGTATAATGGGTGATACTTGCAAATATATATATATATATATTTGGTATGTGACGTTACTTCGCAGGCTTTACATCAGGGGCATTACATCGCAGGTGATACATTGTGAGTGGTTATATCGCAAGTATCAAGTTTTCAGTCTTAGCCTTCATAGGTAAGTTACTTGTTTAGCTACTTATGGGACCTAAATATACATGGGTATATATATGTATAATATGTATATACACACATGTGGGAATATATATATATATTCCCACATGTGTGTATATACATATTACCTGCTGGCAGTCGCCAGTAGGTAGTTCAGGTCAGAACCTAGTCTCCAAGGGAAGAGCATTTTTTAATTTGTCAATAATTTTGGCAAAGCTTGATGAATCCTCACGAAATGTTCAAAACTAGTTTGGCAATCACTTCAGCTTGAAAGTTTTAGGGTGATCCGTCAATCGAAGGGGGGAGAGAAAAAGGGTGATCCATCAGGTGGTCCCTAAAAACATTTTCCCCATGTTCATTTCCATAGACACTGCGACAGCACGAACTGCTGATCAGAATTACACAAAATTTAGCAGAAAGGTAGATGTTGGTCCAGGGAAGTGCCTTTTTGTGATTTGGTGTAAATCAGTTCAGTAGCTGCAGAGTTATTAAAATCAAATTTCAGTTGTATCCGCAAACCCTCCCGATCTCGTGCTGAGATCTGATTGGCTGTCAACACTTCAAACCTGGAAATGTTGGCAGCCATCTAGGGACTTGGCTTGAGCCGAGTTACAGAAAAAACATATGCAAGAAAAGGGGGCATAGTAGGAATGCCCTAACCCCTTAAGCCTTTTGTGGGGGTGTGGGGGGGGGGGGGGGGGGGGGGGGGAGACCAATAGGGACGCTGCAGGGCCCAAAAAGCATTTTTTTTGTTAAATTTTTGGCGGGAGCCTCGTTGGATCCATGGCTCCTGCCAAAAAAAAGAAGCACAGACTCCCTTGCTTCTTTACTGATACGTGCCCCGGTGGGCCAGGTCCCGGGGGCATGTGGAAAATAAAGGAAGGGGCGTTCATGGGGCCCCTCTCCTAAGGCTTATCAATGCCTTGGGGACTACCACCTCCTGTGGCTTATGCAGAATTAAGGGGGGCCTCTCAGAGGGACCATCAGCACTCCGGGGCTTTTAAATTTGTCATTAGGGGGACTCAGGGACCCCCCGGCCACCACTACCTCCACATGGCCAACTCATTTTTTTTATGGGAGAGGGTAGTTCTTGGTCCTGGGGCCCACCACATACTCTACAACAAAAAAGAAAGGGGTCCACTTGCCCCCCCCCCCTCCTGGAGCCATAGATGGCCCTGTGGACCGCCACCCCCCAGGGCCAGCTTCTGCTATGTCCTGGTGTGCCCACCCCTGGGACATAGCTGTTTGCTGTGGATTGGCAGGAGCTTTCCCACTTCCACCAAGCCACAGCAAACTCTCCGCTTCCCACAAGCAAGAGCTCAGAATGTCTCTTGCTTGCTGGAGGCAGAGGGGAATTGCTTTGAACACCTTGTCTCTGAAAGCAATACCGGGTCCCGCAATCTTTCCCCACGTTCCAAGTGGAGAGTAGGTGCCTTGATGGGAAACCCACAGAACGATGGCCAGCCACAGACCGATGGCCAGGCCTCGGGGCTCAGTTCGGCCTAGGGAGGAGGCCATGCGACCCCCTCCCTCATTTATAAATAGCCGGGCCTCGGGATATGGGGTCTCTGTAGCCATAATCGGCCTGGGAAGGGGGGGGGTACTGCACAGCACCCCTCGCCTACTAGTAATAAAAAGAAATGTAAATGCCAGGGGATGGGGTCCCTGAGGCCGATATCAGCCCAGGGAGGGGGACCATGCGCTCCCCTTCACTGTTTCAAGCAGGCGGGGCCCCGGGGGATGACTTCTCCGGGGCAGAATTTGTTCCGGGAGGGAAGCTGCACACCCTCCGTCTTCTATATAAATTGTTTTTAATAGGTCGGCCCAGGATAATGCGGTCACTAGGCCCGTAATCAGACGGGGAGGGGGGGGGGCATGCTGTTCCCCTTCTTTATTGCAAGTAGGCCCAGCCCTGGGAGATGGGGTCCCTGGGGCTAAAATACGTCTGGGGTGGGGGGCCATGTGGCACCCCTCGGCCATTGCAAAAAGGCCTGGCCCCGGGGATGGTGTGTCCAGGCTGGGATTGGCCCGGGGTGGGGGTCCCCCACCCCTAATAAAAGAAAAAAATAAACAAAAATAGGCTGGCCTGGGGAAGATGTTGGACGCCCCACTCCCTTTCATAACCACTCTGCAAGGAGGCCTCCTGGCTCACACCATGTTGGAGTTCCCCTCCACTGGTGAGGGCCCTTGGGGGCTAACAACTCCTCCTCTTACCTTCAGGAAGTCCCACACAGTGGGATTGCTGCGAGATCATGGGAGGCCCGCCCCATTTCTCTTCTACACTGAATACGAGCCTCCTGGCACACTATTAGTTGGGGAATGAAGTGTGCGTGGCTCCAAAGGGTCATTGGTGGCCAACATCCCCTCCTGTTACCTCCAGGAAGTCCCACACAGCGAGATTGCTGAGAGGTCATTGGAGGCCCGCCCCCTTTCTCCACCATTCTGCAAATGCACCTCTTGCTGCACTACTTGTTGGGGGATGAAGTCCCCTTGGATTCTTAAGGTCCTTGAGGCCAGGAACCCCTCTTGTTACCTACAATAAGTCCCACACAGCGGGATTGTGGAGAGCTGGCCGGAGGCCCCGCCCCCTTTCTCTATCACTCCGCACATGCACTTCCTGGCACACTCCTAGTTGGAGTATGAATCCTCATGGATGCTGAGGATCCTTGGGGGCCAGGAACTCCTCATGTTACCTCCGGAAAGTCCCACATTGTGCTATTGCTGTGAGCTGTTCTGAGGCCCCACCCCGTTTCTCCACCACTCTGCAAACGGGACTACTGTTTAAAAAAGTATAGAAATTCAATTAAGAAAAACAAAGGTTACAGGGTCATTATAGTTAGGAAATAGAATTTTTAAAACCTTAGAAATTCACTTAAAAAAACAATGGTTACAGGGGCGTTATAGTTAGGAAATAGAGTTTAAAAAAACATAGAAATTCACTGAAAAACAACAATGGCTTTAGGGACGTTCTAGTTCAAATGTAAATATTTATTATTTCGGATTGTGGATAGATTTTAATATGTATAAACGCAATTTGATGTATACGGTTGTGGTTTTAAGGTTAAATGTTATGGGGTAGGTACGCTCTTTTAGGGTTCAGTGAAGGGTGTCATTAAATGAGTATTAAGGGTGTTGTACCCTTCAAGAAAGGGTAGCAATAAAGGGTAGAAAGAGGTGTTTAGGGGTCAGGGAAGGGAAGAGGTAGTACGTTTTATAGTTCAGGAAAGGGGTAGTAAGGGGTTTCTTGGATAGCATTAAAGGGCAATAAGGGTTCTTAGAGTTCAGGGGAGAGTAGCATTAAGGGGTAATAAGTGTTTGTTAGTGTTTAAGGATGGGTAGCGTTACCAAGGGGCTTTAGGGTTCAGGAAGTGCAGCTCTAAGGGATTGTAGGGTTCTCAAAATGGAGAGCAGTAAGGATTTTTTGGGGGTTTAAAGAAGTGTAGTATTAAGCGGTAGTAATGAAAATAGTATGTGTGTATGTATATATATATATATGTGTGTCTTACCCATGAAGTAAAGACCTGCAAAGTAACAACTGCCAATCATTTTTTTTAATTGTATGTATTTATTTTATATTGCATGCACTTAAAACTACTGGTGTGGGGCCTTTGCTTCAAATCTAGCATATTTGTCTGAGCATGATATGGAGGTGTGTGACCTGCCACTTAGTATTCCAGTGCTCCTTGCATGGCTGCTCATAGAAGTCGGCTTTGAAGCATGAAGCAATATGTAAATTAAGATCATGTAGTGTAATACCGTGTTTGAATATGCCTAAGTGGCTATAAAGTGCAGTAGCTTACTTACCCGCTATCTATAAATGTGTGCATCTTCGGTATATGCCTACCGGCAAGGTGAGGAACTCTTGATTGATGAAAGCTATAGTTTTTGTAGATTTGAACGTTCATAATACTCTATGAAATGGCCCTGGCATTATTGTGTGTTGGTCTTTTCTATCTTGGAGCGGAATGTGTGGTGTGCACTACTGTGGAAGAGGTGTGGCGCAGTGACCAGGACGACTGACTCTGGGGCTCACGGTTTGGTTCCCTGAGCTGGCGGCAGATCAGCCCAGCACTGTGTGACTCTGGGCAATAGCTCGCTTAATCTTTCCGAGTTCATAGACTCCAATCATTCCCCACACCTTGCATGCTTCATTTTTAGGTAAGGATCTGAGAGTACAACTTTTTATGTATCTAAGTCATCTTATGGATTTGTTTTTACATATCTACTACTCGCTCCAGTGTTGTTCATTGACTGATTTGAGAACCACACTATTTTGATTGCCTTCTCTACATAATGTGTGAATAAGTGTAACAATCCCAGTCACAGTACTGATCCCTGACGTACACATTTTCCTAGTGATAATCTTTTCAGTTTACCAGTGGACCTTGGTTTATTACAACACAACGGATGTGTATGATGTGAACTTGAAAAATGTACAGAACTGTATTCTCTACTAAGGTCAAAACATGTAACGTTAAATGCATTTCATTTGGGCCATGGTGTTTATTGAACAGTAATCAGGTGGAGCTGACATGATTTACACAAGCTTGTATTAGCTCTTCTTTAATACGTTAGCTTGCAAATATGTACCCTCATTATTGTTATGATTTTCAAGATAGTGTAGTAGTCATGTGAGTATCAGTAAAATGACAAATGGAAAAAGGCTAAAATGATGCATAGTTGTGATAGACAGAACAGAACTCTGCAATGACAGTGTAGAACCGTATTACCTCTTTGGTGCTGTTTTTAGGTTAGTTAGCCTTAAAAAGCTGTTTCCTTCAAAGTGAAGCTAACAATGTGAACTTGATTGATATTGTAATGCTTAGGTTTTGTTTACACTTGAAGATTAAACTGATGAAACAACAGTGATGTGAGTTAGTGGATTTATCCAATGCCGTGTCTTCAACTGTTTCTATCTAAAATGATAATACCAGAGACTGTGCCTCAGAATTTGCATTTTATTGCTGCATAATTTAGATAACCTTGCCACATAAAGTGAGCTTTCATTCCACATAATCCTAGTAGCCCCAATAGTGATAAAACTCTGCTGAGTGGTTTAGGGATCTGTCTTTATGATGATGAAAACGACTATTTTACCAATTTCACAGTTCCCCGTGAAATATGGGTATTTATACTGTGTGTGTGTGTGTGTGTGTGTGTGTGCGCGCGCGCGCGCGCTAACAGCAAGGGCACTAATTAGGATTGTTCTACATCTCTACCTTCTGATGGTTTTGGCTTCTTTAACCAATACCTTCTATTGATTTTTTTTTCATCAAATTCTCACGCGGTTTGCTAACAAAGGATATTGTCAGTGTCATTTCTGCCTTTTCAGGCACGATTGATTTTTAAAGAATTCGTTTAATGGAGCCAGATGATTTTCTCTGGTATAATACACAGTCTACCCTGTTGATGTATGGCCCTTCTGATCCAGTAAATGAATCTATTCAATGGCAGTGATTTTGCTCGGTGTTTCATTGCTTTGGCACTGTTGTGTGGAGCTGATTGTTTTTATAAGCATGCAGTATAGAGGGAATGTGTGCCGCCCTTTTGCCCACTTTTAGAGCGACTTCAACATAATTATAAAAAGCAATTGGCTAAAAAGAAATTTTTGCAGCGTCTTGTGTTTTTATCCCCTCGAAGAATCCACACAACAAGCATCCAGGTAGACCGATTGCTTCACTTTTCATGCAAATACATCCAGTCTCCCCACTTAACCTCATGCTGAGTTCATGGCATTCATTGGTAGCCCATTGAGCAAATTTCTTTTCTCAGACTTTCTCCATTCTTTTTACAAAATCAATTTTATTCATGTAACACAAAATAAGGGGTTCTTGTTTGAATGGATAACAATTGGTAGGTGGGGAATTCTGTAGTTTCGTATGCTTTGTGGAGAAATAGTTCTTAGTAGTATATTTATCAGTCTCAAATACTTGGTCCATGGTCTCTTGACTAGTTCTAGAAGGTATCTGTTTAAAACTGCTGTATGTGCGTATTTTCAGTTATTCTATAGCTTGATGTTTAAAGAATAGTAGGTTCAAAATCTGTGTGGCTGATTTTTTGCCAGTCACATGGACTTGTAAACAGTTGTCTCCTCTATATACACCCGCAGAGTGATAGTCTCTTGTTGGATGTTAAGTAATATTTCTATGTCCCCATGAATGCTCCATGCTTCTGGGTAATCACTTTAGAAGCACAGGTTTGAATCCTAAAAAGCCAAGTCACATATTAATTCCACTTAGATCACTATTCTCATTTCCGGTGTAAATATTGGTTTGTGTCCAAAAGAAATGTACAAGTTTAGAGCTAATTGTGTTGAGAATTGATACTTATTTTTACTAGCTATGATCAAGAGGGCAGATCGTGCAAATGGTAGTTTTTTTTAAATCCAAAAAAATGTATCATATACATGTTAGACCCTCGTTTCTAGGTCTGGAAGTTGGAAGAAGTGCAAATTACTAAACTAGAATCAATCAGTAATTAGAAGGTGTACAATTCGCTCCTAACTTATGCCCAGCTCCCACACTTACGCTCAGCCCCGTCACTATGTTATCCCTCTGAGCCCAATAAAGTGAGTTTGTGTCACATAATAATTAATATTTAGGTAAACACAGAGAGAGCAATATTAGGTGTCCATATTATTGTGTTGTTGGTTGTTTTATCACTTTAGCCTAACCCAGATAAACTATTCTTCTTTACTCTGCTTCTGTATGTATCGCTGTATACTCTGTCAGTTTTGGAATAGCAGAGTAAAGCATCCCTGCTAATTGTTCAAATGGTGTTGAATCCAGTATAAGTGCCCACAGCCTGCAACAGTTAAGCACAAGGCAATTTCTGTCATTGAAACGTAAATCCACCTTGAGCCTGTCATTTAAGTACATCGTTTGGATACATATTTTCAAGGTTCTTGGTTGCAATTGCATGAGTTGTCCTTAAAAATGCCACATCGGTTACTGTACAAAGAGGGTTCTCTAAGGGAACGGTCAATAAAGTTTACATGTTTCTAAGTGAGAAATTACGATTCTGAACTCATTTTCAGGGCAGGGGCGAGAACTAGGAGGTCTGAGCAGGAAATCATGGTTCTCTATTGTTTTATCTGTAAATCATTTTGTCTGTACAGCTGCAGCTAAACTTGGTAGAAAAGTCATGATTTATTTATTTTATTATGTAGTTAATTAAAACCATTGTAAACTTAAACAGCAAAGGAGGATATAAAACAGTAAGGTAAAAATTAGTATAACATATTGTACAAACTGCCTGTACTACTTATTTCATCAAGATTTCCCATTCCCATCAAACATAATCTGTATATATGATCAGCTTATAAGAAAATTAAAAATGTTAAATACACCAGAGCATTAGTTCCTAACCTGTGGTCCGAGGAGTCCTAGGGGATGGCAAGGCCAACTCGGGGCGTCTGTGACTGTTTTTCCAAAATTATATAATATTAAAATAATACACATAAAATTAAATAAGTATATATAATTAATCAAAATTAAAATGTGTACACTTTTTGCTATATTCAATTGTAAATTAAACAACATATTCCAATATTTAAAAAAGTGTTTTTAAATATTCTATTTTTATATCACTTCTATTTTTGTATATTGTTTTGAGGTTTAGTTCATAGAAATTGCTTTGGCTGGGGATCCCCGACTTCCAATAATGACACAATGGGGTGGTCCCCAGATTCAAGTAATGATACAGTGGGGTCTACAGAAGTCAAAATGCTGAGAACCGCTGCATTAGAGTAAAAACCAAGACTGTTTTGCTCTAACAATTAAAATTATTGTAAAATATATATGTAAGCTGCCTATACTCTATATTACTTTGGAACTGTGCCATGCGAGCAAAAACATAATACATGTATTTTACAAAATTGCAGGTCAATTGTGGATGCCACCCACTTAAACAAAGAATCAAAACTTGCCTACAGGTTCTTATCTGCTGAATATTAAAGTGCTTGAGCAAAAAGTATCTCCATGCAGCAATCAGCTTAGGACAAGTACCTGGTACGTGTAATAGGCTTTTTTGTTTATACAGAAAGAGAAAATAGCTTTCAGACGACCAGGAATACTTCCAACATGGGTAGCATATCTTTTATGGAGAATTGCTCATCCATAGGCGTGTTACCTTCAACTTTAGGTAAAGAGAAATGAAAATATCCAAATAATGCTGGAACGTATGAGTTTATGACCATTGTGTTAAAGAAGAGTCAAGGAGTTGGCCCAACTGCTAGGGCGGTCGACCTCAAATCTAGGAAACCGGGTTTGAGTCTTGGCAAGGACGCTCAACATTCTGTGATTCTGGGCAAATCACGTAATCTTCCCGTGCCTAACAAAAATTAATGTGTCTTCTTGTAACACAACTGGTGCTCGTGGAAAGTGTTCTGATACCCGATTCCTTCCGGTCAAGTTTGCTCTATATAAAACTCCGTTAAATAAAATATATATATATAAAAAAGCAAAGGGACCTCTAAATTCTGCAAGGCAGAGGATAAATACTCTCGCCACAGGTTGTATTTATTGGGAGATTCCATTTCGGCCCATAAGTGAAACCCCAAAGAGGATACTGGCGCTTGGTGCAAGTTTCTACAAAATTTAATAAAAACCCTGAGACAACTCTTACCTTATGAGGATGAATTTCAAGCGAATCTGGGCCTGGACAGTATTACTTTGCAGTCTAAATAAGTGTTTATAGATATTTGGTTGTCCGGTTTCCAAAAACGTCAATAGCTATGAATCACAATCTTTTATTATTTCAGACCGGTAGCAAATGAAATATAACAGTTTAACTTTGATTAACTCAACAATGGAAAGAATAACATGATAAATGCAAATCAAAGAGAAATTGTTTTTTTGTTTTAAGCTCGCAGCTCCGCGCGGAATCCCGCTAATTCTCCTGTTTTCGGGACCCTAGGCGACCCGAAGACGACGTTCCTGCCCTCTGAAGTGTGAGGGGACAGCTGGGCGCAATCGGTGACTGCTGGCCCCGAGAAGATCGAGAGAAGAGGCGGCCGAGGTGTTGCCGAGGGTGAGAAGAAAATGGCGGCGAGGAGGTCGGACGGTCCCGAACTTCAGCCCTGAACCAAGTTGTCGCCGAGTGGCAAAAGATCCTGCACTTGGCTGCCCGAGGCACTAGGATTGGCGGTGCTGTGTACTGAGACCAGGGGACGCTGACCTGATTCACCCAGGAGCTCGGGGACCCTCGTTGGCCACCGCCCTGAGACTTCTCCTTCCCCCCTCAGGCCGGAGGGGGGTGACGGAACGGAGCCCGTCCACCTGGCCATTGTTCCTGAGAGCGTCGGCGGGGACATTGCGCTGCCTGGTGCCCGGAGACCGACACGGAACCACGGGCGTAATCGCAAAACGGGCGACAGGACCTGTGACGCAGCACCCTGGCATGGCGGCGATCGGAGGGCCGATGCCCGGGAGTCGCGCGGGGGACCCGGCGACATCAACTCGGCTGAGTGAGAGTCCCTCCCCGGAGCTTGATCAGGAACAGCGGCTGAACCGGCGTTTGGATGCCATCCTTGATGCGATCACCTCCACTAAGGAAGCATTGCACAATGACATTGCCCAAGTGGCCACGGGCCTGGGGCTGCTACGCGCGGATCACGCGAAGCTGGCGGACAGGGTCAAGGACCATGACCAGCTGTTGCTGGACCTGAAGCCATCGGTGGTGACCGCGGAGCACAGGATCACGGACATTTTGGCCCGACTGGACTCACTGGAACGGAGGGCGGAGGATGCCGAAGGCCGCAATAGACGTAACAACGTGCGGGTCGTAGGCCTGCCGGAACGGATTGAGGGGGAGGATGCGGTGGCCTACATGGAGAACTGGTTCCGCACTGTGGTGGCACCGGAGGGGCTTACTCCTTTTTTCACTCTGGAGCGAGCTCACCGGGTGCCTGCTCGCCCGCCGGGGCTTGGCCGCCCCCCCCCGACCGATGGTGGTGCGGCTCCTCCACTACAAGGACCGGGATCTTCTCATCCAGCGGGCCAGGAACTCGGGCCCGTATGAGGTGGAGAACAGTACGGTAACGATCTTCCCGGATTACACTCAAGCGGTCCAAAAGAACAGGACATCGTTCCTCGCTGTGAAGAAGGAGCTCAGGGAGGAAGGCATCCAGTACTCCTTGCTCTACCCAGCCAAGCTGCGGATCATTATGGACGGCACTACGCACTTCTTCCAGACTCCGGACGAAGTTTGGCAATGGCTCGAGTCATATAGAGCGGGGACAGACAGATCACACCAAAGTAGGCGAGACCAACCCAAGCAGCCCCGGGTGAGGCAGTCACAACGCATCAGATCCCGCAACAGGCGCCAGCGGGAGAAACGGGAGGCTCAAATGGCGGCGGAGAAGAGGGATGCGCTCTCAGCGACGGCGGCCATTACAGGGTCGCAACAGGACAGTGAACGGGCAGGAACGGACTCGGGAGGGGAAGGCAGCAGAACAGGAGAGGAACTTTCAGAGGCGGAAAGCTCGAAGGGGCCGATAGTGACCCCACAGACATCGGATGGTATTTTCTGCGGCTGAGATAGAACTGGGCCTAGATCGGGACTTCATGGTAGGGTGATATCCTGTTGATGGAGGGCGGGTTGCCGGGAGGGGAGCTGTGTGCTTTGGAGGGGATGAAGGTGCGGGGTGCGGGCTCCGCTAGCTGGGGTCGGCGGCGACTCACCCCCCTTGGGCCCTTAAGGTCGACTGTGGTGGAGACCACAGGGTAAGAGTGTGAGAAGTTGGTTCAAGGTTTGGATGGGGGCGGCCATTGGGTTCGTGTGCTCTGTCCTGGGGAGTGGGGTTTGGGAAGTGTTTCAGTTTTGGGAATGTTCGGGGGGGGGGCAACTGCAATGGGGGGGCCATGGACCTTTGTTATTTGACTCGGACTGTACGAAGTTGGAATGGGGACATTACCTAACCTGAAATGCCTAACGTGGAATGTCCGGGGGCTGCGGACCATGGTGAAACGTCACAAAGTACATGCATATCTGGTACGCAGGGGGGTTCAGATTGCTATGCTCCAGGAGACTCATCTCACCAAAAAAGAGTGCGCTGCCTTGCAGAAAAGATGGCGGGCCAGGTGTTTGGCACCACTTACTCAGCGTATGCCAGGGGGGTGTTGATCTGGGTGAGGGCGGGGATACCCTTTCAAGTGCTGAATCAAGTAGTAGATCCGGATGGCAGGTTTGTGGCGGTGGAGGGGAGGTTATATGGACGGGATGTGGTTTTCTGCTGTGTCTATGCACCGAACACTGACCAAGGCCGATACTTTGATAGTCTCTCGGGGTCCTTGGCCTCTTTCCTGGCGGGTCCGATAGTGTTAGGGGGGGACTTCAACTCGATTACGGATGTTGCTCTGGACAGGTCCCATCCCCCCCTAGTAGACTCTCCGGTGCGCAGGCTGGCCGCGCACAGGAAGGACTGGCAGGAACGATGGGGGTTGCTGGATGTCTGGAGGGAGCGGCACAGGGGAACCAGGGATTATTCCTTTTATTCCGCTCTCCATGATCTACATGTCGGGATCGATTCGGTGCTTTGCGGGGGATCCCTGGCCCCATTGATTACCCATGCGGAGTACCTGGCTAGGACTATATCCGATCATAACCCCCTATTGGTGCACATTCAGTGGCAGAGAGAGCGCTCAGTGATACCAACATGGCGGCTTCGGCCGGAGACGCTAGAGGACTCTGTGTTCAGCGATGCGGTTCGGCAAGGCATTGATAGTTATTTCGGAGTGAATGAGGGCACGGCTGCGAGTAGGTCTATTGAATGGGATGCAATGAAAGTGGTGGTGAGAGGGGTGTGTTAGGGTAGGTTCTCGAATGCTCGTACGACTGTGCTGAATGACCTAATGAAAGCGGAAGAAACTTTGAGGGACTTGGAGCGCCGCAGGCCGGCCAGGCCAGGTCTACAGGCCCAGTTGTTGGAGGCGAAGGAAGTGGTTGCCACCGAGATGGAACGTTTGAGGTGCTATGACTATAGGCAGTACATCATCAGGGCACACGCAGAAAGGGACAAGGTGGGTACCCTCTTGGCCAGATTAGCTAACCCGGAACTTAGGGGCTGCCCGATTCTCGGCATTAATAATGCGCAGGGAGAGATGGTGTACTCCCAGGCAGCGGTATTGGAACGATTTAGGGGGTATTATGAGGAACTATACCGGAGTCAGCTAGGAGTGGGGGTTCAGGACATCGCGGAATACCTGGGGGAGAGGCAGCTCCCGGTCCTGGACGAGGACGACGTGAGGGAGCTGGGTAGCCCGATCACGCTCACGGAAATACGGGTGGCCATCAAACATATGGCCCGCAACAAGACGCCCGGGGTGGACGGACTGCCTGTTGAATTCTATCAACAATATGTGGATAGCTTGGCGCCCAGGCTGCTGGTGGTGTATACGGAAACCTTCGAGACGGGGGCATTGCCTGGGTCCATGCGGGAGGCCTTGATTGTACCGCTCCTTAAGCCTGGCCGGGATGCCGCGGATGTGAGGTCTTATCGCCCGCTGTCCATGCTGACGGTGGATTATAAGATCCTGAGCCGAATCCTGGCCACCAGGCTGGCCCCGCACATGACGGGTCTGGTACACAGGGATCAGGCCGGGTTTATACCCACGAGGAGCACGGCGCTAAATATCCGCCGCCTGGTGGGAATAATGGACGCCATCTTGGACAGGGAGGGAGCACCGGCGGTTCTGTCCGTGGACATCGAGAAGGCCTTTGATAGCTTGGAATGGCCTTTCCTGGATGGAGTGCTAGAGAGGTTTGGCATGGGCGAGGGGTTTCGGAGGTGGACGAGGGTCTTATATACCTCGGCGACGGCGAGAGTACGATTGGGCGGCCTGGTGTCTGCGGCGTACCCAGTGGGCAGGGGAACACGACAGGGATGTTCTCTCTCCCCCCTATTGTTTGCCCTGGCGATGGAACCCTTGGCGGTACATGCGAGATCAGGTGACCGATACGCGGGGATAGCTAGTGGCGGGCAGTGGCATTTTATATCGCTATACGCGGATGACTTGCTCCTGTACCTAGCTGACACCTCGGAGGCATTGGTTGGAGCGATGGATCTGCTGTCTGAGTTCGGCCGGCTGTCGGGCCTTAAGGTCAATTGGGCGAAGACCTGTGTGTTTCCGCTGCGTGCGGGATCGCCAGCCCCTAGCAGCGATTTGGGTGTAGTATGGGAACCCTCTTGCATCACCTATTTGGGTGTCCGCATTTATCACGCGGCTGCGGACCTATTGGAGGGCAACATTGGCCGCTGTGTCCGGGCGCTGCGGGGCAGCTTGTCTTTCTGGTCAACCCTCCCGCTGTCGGTCCTGGGCAGGATAGCACTGTTGAAAATGGTGGCGCTCCCCCGCTTCCTCTATTATTTCCGAACGCTGCCTGTCTGGATTCCCCAGGGGGTGTTTAGAGAACTGCGGTCAATGATAATTGGCTTTCTCTGGGGGCATGGCCGCCGTAGAGTAGCCCTGAGCACGGTACTTCGCCCCAAGCTGGAAGGGGGCATGGCTGTGCCCGACCTCGAGCTGTATTATCTTGCAGCGCAGTTGCAGGTCCTCACACAGAACGTAGCTAGGGTGTTCCGGGGCCCGGAGGAGGACCGGGATCGGGGAATGCAACGCCACGTGCTGTCCTACATCATCATGCAGCAGCGGCTCGAGTTACGGGCCCTCACCATGGAAGAGCGGACGCTCCGGCTGTGCTGGCAACGGAGCCTTCGGAGAGCGAGGGCATCGCGGCCTTATGCCCCGGAGATCCCGATCGGGATGTAGACGGCATTGCCGCACGGAGGAGATTGGTCCCCGTTGCTGGATTGGGAGGAGGTGGGACTGCAGGTGGTGGGCGACTTGTACATAGATGGGGCTTTGGCGCCGTTCGAAGTGCTCCGGGACCAGTTCGGGCTGCCTGCTGGGGGCTTTCTCCTACACGCGGCAGTAGTGGCTGCCATACAAAAGCACTGGAGAGAGGGGCTCCTGGAACCCACGACGACTATGGCGTGCCAATATGTGGTGATGGCGGCTGGTACGTTCAAAGCTGTGACGTGCCTCCATAATAGGATGCTGAACGAGGGGTTGGAACCTCTCCAAGGGCTCAAGGCTAAATGGGAGGTGAGCGTCGGCCGGCCCATACCGGATACGGCATGGGGTCACATCCTGCGACGCACGTGGAAGGGCACTAGAAACGCGCGTTTTCAGCAGGTGCATTTCTATGTGCTCCATAGGGCCTATTTAACTCCTGAGAAATTACAGCGGTACTTTCAGGTGCCGGATGCTTGTTGCCCGCGGTGCTCGTCCCAAGGAGCGGACATGGACCACTTGTTTTGGGGGTGCCCACAACTGGGGACCTATTGGGCGGAGGTAGGGGAACTTCTGAATGAAGTGACTGACAGAGAGGTGGAATTCGACATGGCGGCGTGCCTATTGCTCTGGTTCCCGCATACTAAGCACACCAGGGTGACAAGCAAATTCATAGACCTGGGCCTGATGTTGGCACAGAGGGAAATATCGTGGCATTGGAAGTCCAGGGGGGGACCCTCACTGCGTAGATGGAAGAATGAGCTGCTGCGGTGGTCTGACTGCGAGAGTGTGCTCCGGATGAAGCAAGCTGTAAAGTTGGGGAATGAGAAGGCATTGGATGCGGCGCGTGCATGGGAGTTAGTGGTCCAGGCTATGCGTGATTCTTTGGTAGAGGATGAGGATGGTGAGGACTGAGCCGCTGGACACCGCGGGGCGAACACAGAAGCATAGCACCACGCACTGTAGTGGACCCATCCAATTCGACAGGACGAGGCACACACCTTAGCAGTTGCCAGGGGAGGGGGGGCTTTGGGGGGGTTGGTTGTTGGGTGTTTGGGGAGGGCCGGAAGCCATTAGATGATCGCTTGTTAGGGCCTTGGATCGACTGGGACGGTGGTTACTATGTGGAGGGTAGAATGGCTGGGTAGAGCGGCCAGGTGTGACGACCCATGGCGCCTAGGGCAGGTCCCGACAAGGGCAACATCACTGACTATCACTGGGATGGCTGACGGGAATGTTGTTGTGGGTGGGGGGGGTAAAAGCAGATACGCAAAACGATCTTTCAACCAGGGTCCCTATGGGACGTACACTGTGATGTGTTCCTCTTGAGCGATATAATATGCCGCCCGGCCTCCGGGATGCGGGCTGAATGGCTGTGTACGACTGGGAATTCTTATTGGACGGGGGGATCTCACAAGTGTACTGGCTGATTAATTGTATCCTGTGGTTTATAACTCTGCAATAAAAATATATTTTAAAAAAAAAGCGCATTCCTCTTGGTATACACTGGTTGGGTGGTTATTAGACGTAATCCAACGGGGGTCTTACTGAGAAGGACTATAGCATCTGTGTATTGCAGGCTTGCCAGAGGAATCTGAGCTAAACACTGAGGGACTAAAATTGCTTTTTTCAAGCAGTTGATAAGCTCTGAAATAAACGAATTCAATAAAAGTGGGGCAAGCATACAGACCTGTTTTAATCCATCTCTAGTGTAGATCATTTTTGTTGTTATAAAACTGCCTTCAGTTTTACTCTTACCAACTTTTGAGGTGTTTTTTGTGTATCGATGTGGTCTGGCATCAGTCGAATAGTTTACAACCTTTGCAACACCACATGTCTGGCTTTTATTATTTACTCATGAAAACACTTACATCCACAAATGCTGTGGTGTTGGTGTGGTAGACTTTAATCATGGTAGTATTGACGTTGGTAAAGGCTTGCACCCGATCCATAGTAAATCCTTTTTTTAAAAGCCTATTGCAATTTAAAAAATGCCAAAAGGAGGGCTTTCTGTACAAAGTGCCCATATGAAATAAAGAAATAAATTTGTATTGATTGAGATGTTAAACAGTCCCTCATGCATATCAATGAAAGCACTTCCCTGTGAGACAGAATGATACAGCAAGCTGAGAGAGAGTAATACTCTTCTGGTGGGGCCCATTCTATATTTATTTTAAAGAATTGGTAACAGTAGGAGTTGGAATCGGCCATGACATCAAGCATAACTAAAAAAGGCAGCAACAGCAGTAATGTGAGGAGTGTTTTTTTGGTAGATCTCATTAACTTGAAAATAAAACTCTTGTAAAAGAAGGGAAAGAGTAGAGTAATAGAAAGGCCTCTATCTTCTGTAAATGTGTTTTCTTTATTGCTTTGTTTTATGTCAGAAGGTATATGAATATATTCCCTAATTAGAAATATCAATAAGCAAAAAAAGGGACCCATGGATATTTGTAATCCTTTTAGATGACTAAATGTCAAATCATGGTACAGGAAAAAGACTAATGTATTGGTTCTCTTCCATGTCTGTAACGTGAAATATCTAGTTGAGCTCAGTATGCTCACTTTTTCCAAATTATGGTGATTTAATTTAAATGTATAATTGTAATATGCTAAAAATCCACGTAATCCGTGTGCTGGGTGCTTTTTCTGAACTTTATTTTCTTTAGCTAGAATGGATGTCACGAAGGATAATTTCGCTAAACAGTAGGTAACAACGAGTAAGAAAGCTTTTCACATAAAAATAAGTTGGCCCCATACACATGAACGCTCCCTTTCTCTTCAAAATCACCTCAGCGCAACAGGAAGATCTTTTTTTCAAAGCCACCACCAGCCTGTAAATATGCAGTCATACAAGGCAACAGCCCATTATCTAATTGTTATTTAGGGTAAATAATTACCATAGGACCTTTGATAGTGCTTGAAAGCTTGTAATATGTCCATGAAAATGGCAGAATGGGAACATTAGCCTGGGTAGAACATCATATTACATTATTTCAGAGCCCAAACTGGGTCTGCAATGCCAGGGCAGAGATTGAAGAAACCAGTGACAGATGTGCTTTTACTTCCTGTGGCAATCGGCGGGCCAGACTTCAATTCATCAATATCCTTTAGGTCACCAAGTGGATTTACAGATTGGCGAACTAACACAGCGGCTCTGTGTGTCGCACTATGTCTGCTTCTTTCACACGGCGACCCATTGAAGAACCGATATTAGTTGAGGATCACTAAAACTAGTGACCACAATTCAAGCTGGAAACCCATACACACAGTATTTTGCAGTTTGTGTTTGGAGGCTCTACAAGGATAAATTAACCTATTAGGCACTTTTCAAGCTACCTTGGGGGTAACAGCCATTACATCGCGGCTGTTACCCAACATGCCATTACAACGCACGTGTCACTAACATCATACATTCCTACCATGGGACTGTACGCTGCAGGTGGCCTAAGAAGCTTTTTGATTGCAGTTTGGGGGCGGGGAGGAGTGTGTCTGCTCGGACAAGGTGTGTGAAAAACCCCACCCCTCTCACCAAGTCCTGTCTCCTTCAGGGTCCCTCTTAATGCTACAAAAGCTGTGCCCCATATCCAGCCTTTCCCGCCCTGAGGGCCTGATTCCTCACACACAGTGATAACCTTCTCGAAGTTGCCAGGTCTGAGCCTGGGTAATGCTTTGACATAAAAATGATAATTGTCCACCTTCTTCTCTGTATGAAGATGCATTTCTGCAAAACGTATTACTGTCCTATTCACCTTCTTCTCTGTATGAAGGTGCTTTGCTGCAAAAAGTATTACTGTCCTATCCACCTTCTTCTCTGTATTAAATAAAGTGTTAACGTACTTTAAAACAAAAACAAGAAAACGAGCAGGTCCAGGCCATCCTTTTAGTTTGATGTGACTGGGAATGGTCCAAAACATCACACATGTATTGTGTGATGCTTAGTATTTGACAATGCATGGACAGTGGGCAGTGCCAACCACTGTGCCTTCCTGAGAAATACCTCGGGCCCTGGCACTTATACTTCTGCAAATCCTGCTTTGCTTTCAGTGGTGGGCTATACATATTCACATTGGTGGGGCGGGTGGAGGGAGGGAGTGCGTGTAGGGGGAGGGTGCGTGCCAGGCGGGAAGGCCGAGGGGGGGAGCCGGGCGGTGGGAATAAAAAAAGAAAACTTACCTCGTGTTGCTTCTGCCGCCTCGCACCTCAGAGCTCCCTTGCTTCCTGGTCCCAGCAGACACTGGGACAACAGCAGACTCCTCATCCAATCCCTGCACTGCTCTCAATCTGCATGAGAGCAGCGCTGGATTGGCCTGAGTGGCTGCTATGACGCTCCGCTCCGCTCAGGAAGTCTGTGCTGTTTCTACAACCTGGTTGTGCAATACAGCTGGGTTGGAGAAACTTAACTGCACATGTCTGTTTGGCCGGCCTAAGACAGCCGAACAAATAGGCATGCTCAGTTAGTAGTGCGCATCACTCCGCACCCTCCCATTGCCCGCCCCACCCATCCCCACACAGGCTGGGTCAGCCAGCTTCCGAAAAATAAAACCATATTGTTAACTTTTTCGTCTGCTGGCTGCGCCCGTGGGGCGACGCTCCTCTGCCATTGCAGAGGAGCCACTGCTGCCGGGTCCTTTACCCACCCCCTGGGTGTGTTTTCATGTAATGATGATACTTGTAAAGCGCAATGTTACCCCATCTCGGGGTGTCCTGGCGCTGAAGACCGCTGGGGAACCCGTCCTGGCTTTCCCTGTGAGATAGTCCCTTCTGGGTATCTCCAAGGTGAAACCAGGCATCCCCGGCGTCTGTGGGGGGCCGTTGTAGAGATGAGACAAGCTTAATGCCCAGAGTTGCCGAGTGTGATCCCTGGTTAGAGTAGGCACCGAGGCGAGAATTATCGAGTCCGTTGACCCTGGTCCACGACCCTGCCGCGTCGGGAATCGAACCCTGGTCCCGGGCCGTTCTCTGCTTCCGGGTCTGCCGCCTCTAACCAGTGAGCCACACCACTCCATGTGGACACCATCTAGCTTAAAGCCCGCCCACGTGGAGACAGGGAGTTGCAATCTCCTTGTCTGCTTCCTGGTCGCCCGCTAGCATTTGGCCTAGGGTGACCAACTGGCATTGGTGCAAATTCAGGACGGTGAGTGTAAAAATTCAGGACAAAGGGTCAAAATTCAGGACACAAATTCAGGACAGGAGGTCAAAATTCAGGACAAAACTTCAGGACAAATGGATAAGTTTTACAGACACATCAGAGGTCGTGCAATTGTATATAAGTAAGCCCAGCCATATCTAGACATATTCAGCCATTTGCAAACCTATCCATCATGTATCCTTCCAGCTTTCATTTCACTCATCCATCCCTTCATCCATCCTTTCACTCATCCATCCATTGTCCATCCATCCGCCCTTTCATCCTATCCATCTGTACACTCAGCCATTCACTTTTCTACCCATCCATCCATTCACTCATCCATCCAGCGATTTACCCTTTCACCTTTCCAGCCATCCTTTCACCTACTCATCCATCCACCCAGTCACTGATCCTTCCACCCATCCACCCTTTCAGTCATCCATCATCCTCCCTTTCTCTCTCCATCGACCCTTTCACTTAGCAATCCTTCCATCCATCCACCCACCCTTCCTTCCTTCCATCCATCCATCTACTCATCCGCTCATGAATCCATCCATTGACCCTATCACTCATTCATCCTTTCTCTCATCCATTTATCCTTTCACTCCTTCACTGGTCTATTCATCATTTTGTCCATCTACCTTCTCTTTCACTCACTCATCCATCCTTACATACACTCTTTCACTCATCCGTCCATCCATTCGCCCTTGCACTTATCAATTCATCAATCCATCCATCATTTCACTCATCCATCCACCCACTCATCATACACCTTTTCACTCATCCATCCTTTCACTCATCCATCCACCCTTTTACCCATCCACCTACCCTTCCACCCATACATCCAGCTATTTCCGTTTTCCTCTGCCATCCTTCCACTCACTCATCAATCCATCCATCCCCTCCCATTATCCATCTATTCAATCTTTCATTCATCCATTCCCCCTTTCACTAATTCATCCAGCCATCCCTGCACTTACTCACTCGCCCACCTTTTCATATTAAGTTTGAGCTGAGCCTTTTTGAAAAGAGGCCCATCAAGAACTTCACCTTCGCTGCAGGAGACATTCCAGGACTGGCACAGAAGCCACCCAGGGCAGAGACAGGATCCACTACAGGAGAGGACAGGAGCCATCACAGGTGGGGGTGGGGGGGGGGGGCAGGAGCCACCACATGGGGGGGGCAAGAGCCATCACTGGAGGGGGAACAGGATCCACCAGGGTGGACACAGGGGTGGGTATGTAGTATTCTAGTATCATCTTGGTCTCTTCCAGGGTGGGGGAGGGCTCCTTTACCCCCTCCTGGTTAAGACAACGAGAAGACAGGCTCTGTGCCCAAAATGTTAGTTTTGCCCCCCTCCCCCCACACTGATGTACAGTAC
Source organism: Lissotriton vulgaris (assembly GCF_964263255.1). Taxonomy (NCBI): domain Eukaryota; kingdom Metazoa; phylum Chordata; class Amphibia; order Caudata; family Salamandridae; genus Lissotriton; species Lissotriton vulgaris. Next base: position 890,077,760 of record NC_141691.1, read on the forward strand.
TGAAAGGAGATACTCCAAGAGAACTGATTTAACTTATTGTCCTCCATATTTTGTTAATCAGTGTGAGTGTGATTGTGCCATTTCTCTATTTTATTACAATATAGACTGCATGTTTGAAGAATCGAGGTTTGTTTACAATTTAGTGACAGTAATTGCTGAAGGGGTCGCATTAGCCGTCCCAGGAACCACCGGGGCAGATCCCAGCGCTGCAATGGCTCCCCGAATTTCGTCCAAGATACCCCCCGTCGCATCTTCAGAAGGGGGCACTACCGGCTCACTAGGGGCGCTGCAGTGCGGTACCACGGGCAGCTGAGGCAAGGGGGGGGGACTATTGTGACCACTGGTTCCAGGGGAATGCTCACTGGATGGCTCCCCCCAGCTCCCTTCTTGCCTACCTGCTTCTTTGGTGATCTTTTCCCGCCCGGTTTCTGCACTCTGGGTTTCTTAATTAATGGCGGGAAAGCTGCTTTGGGCGGGACACCTTGCCTACGCGGGCGCTCTACGCTGATCGGAGCCTCTCCTTCCGGCTCAGATGGCACCTCATCTGCTTCCCCCTCGCTGCTAGAAAAGGGGGTGGTGATGAACAGAGTGTCTGAATTAAGCAGACCACTCTTACCCAGTCCAAAGATCAGGGCTTGATCCATCACCGTTATTTATCTCACTGCACCATCCCAGCTCAGAACCTGGCTATATGCAAATCAGTCTGTCCCTGGCCCAGTGCAGTTTGGTCTGCCCTGTTCCCATGATGCACTGGGCCAGGGTCAGACTAATTTGCATATAGCCAAGTTCTGAGCTGGGATGGTGCAGTGAGCTAAAAAACGGTGATGGATCAAGCCTTGATCTTTGGACTAGGTAAGAGTGGTCTGCTTAATTCAGACACTCTGTTCATCACCACCCCCTTTTCTGAATCATTTTTGTCCACCATAAGCGTGGAAGGGTATACTCAGATGTGAGTCCCTTGCTCATTGCACCATCAGGATTCAAGCAAGCCGGGCCGAAGACGGCTGAAATGCCAGAAACCGGTCCCCGGTAGCTTGTTTCCTTCCCAGTATAAGAATTGGCTTAGTAGTTTGGTCTGCCCTGTTCCCATGATGCACTGGGCCAGGGTCAGACTAATTTGCATATAGCCAAGTTTTGAGCTGGGATGGTGCAGTGAGCTAAAAAACGGTGATGATCAAGCCCTGATCTTTGGACTGGGTAAGAGTGGTCTGCTTAATTCAGACACTCTGTTCATCACCACCCCCTTTTCTGAATCATTTTTGTCCACCATAAGCGTGGAAGGGTATACTCAGATGTGAGTCCCTTGCTCATTGCACCATCAGGATTCAAGCAAGCCGGGCCGAAGACGGCTGAAATGCCAGAAACCGGTCCCCAGTAGCTTGTTTCCTTCCCAGTATAAGAATTGGCTTGGTAGTTTGGTCTGCCCTGTTGCCATGATGCACTGGGCCAGGGTCAGAGTAATTTGCATATAGCCAAGTTCTGAGCTGGGATGGTGCAGTGAGCTAAAAAACGGTGATGGATCAAGCCCTGATCTTTGGACTGGGTAAGAGTGGTCTGCCTAATTCAGACACTCTGTTCATCACCACCCCCTTTTCTGAATCATCCCCCTCGCTGCTATCATCATCCTTATTAAACTTCGCCAGCAACAAAGCCAATAATTGCGCAATTTCAGGATCTTTGTCCTTGCGCTTGTGGCTCTGACCCCTCGCCGGCATGATTCACTAGCGCTGCCCAGCCCCTCCTATTAAAACCAACACCTCGGCCTTGCCGCTCCCTCCCCTGCCCGCGCCGCTCACCACGTCGAAAGGTGCCGGAGCCCCCTACCCACGCTCAGGAACACCGTGGACGAACGCGGGCCCCGGAGCCGCCCTCCGCGACGTACACAAGAAGGAGGGGCGCGGGTAGGGAAGCCCGATCTCAAATTACCCGCGTCCGCCCACAGCCTAACGAGCCGACACCTCACCTGACGAGCTGGTCGACGCTCTCTTCCGCCTTGAAACGCCTGCACCGGTCCGCCTGCCGGCCGCTCCTCAGGATTCTCCGGCAAGCACTTGACAAGGGGGGGTGGCTGGACTACGGGAGAGGGGAAGCTACTGGGCCGAAGTACCGAACTGGGCTTAAGTTTAAATTAAGTTTAAAATTTTTGCTATCCTAAACGCAAGGAGAGTGGGTCAAGCAGGGTGCGAGCCGGTCCAGTGCTGGCGAGGGAAGAGGCCGAGTTCTATGTGATCGTGACCTAAATAGGTCATGGCCTCAGCCCCCACGCCCCCACCGGACGTGCGTCACCCTCCCCGACCCTGAAGTACTTCCCCCAGCCGGCTGCCCATAGGGCAGCCGGCCGGATACTTTAACCAATGGCGTGGCGAGGGCCGGGGGCCGGGCCCTAAAGGCGGGCTCGTCTAGCCTCGCCCTTTGCATTAGTGACAGTAATTAAGCTCTGTGAAGTGAACCACGTGCTGCCTCGGTGTAATCAGGGCCGGTTCTAGGATATTTGGAACCCTGGGCAGAAAGGGAATGACTCACACCAATTGAAAATACAAGACACATTCAGTGCTGTTTGCATCTGAATAGATGCCCCTGCTCCGAAGCTGCCGCCCCTCCCTCTGTCACCTTCAAGCACCTCTTAACAGCTCATCAAGGGCTGAAGGTGTGAGGGTTGCCATTCCGCTGTGCCTCGCCAATGCTGATGGGTATCTGAGCTTTTGTACTGACTTGGAGTCTGTTACACCCGACCTCAGCAGCATCGCAGTCAAGAAGGGAGGTGGGGGCCAGCTGTGTCGGTTGTGTGACCAGTTAAAATTACGGACAAATTGCGTCTGTTAAACAATCCTTCACGGGCAACGGACAGACGGCCGAAATTACGGACTGTCCGTGAAGTTTACGGACGGTTGGTCACCCTAATTTGACCCATAAGCATAGGTGTCTCATTCAGGAATAAAAATAATTAGATAGATTTCCTATTGCTCCATCGCTTCAATTAAATGAACACGTAAGGCTTTAAAAGAACAATAATCAAATTAATTGCAACAAGGGGCAGGCCTTTATTCCTCTGACTCGTCGCCCACTTCCAGGGTAGGTGCCCTGTTCGCGGCTTCATCTAAATGAGCAAACTCGGTATCGCTTCTCATTACGGGGACGGGTCAGGGCCACGTGTCTCGCGCCTGACACTGTTTACATGTTAATGATCCTAAACACAGGGCCTCTGTTGCGCGGGGCTGGCTGCCGCCCCCCTGAGCTGTACATTCAGGCCACGCTGCTGCGAGAGCACCGTCTCCTGCCTTCCACAACGCCGGCTTTTGTGTTCCTTCTTCTACTCTGTGTGTCCTAATTAGGGAGCCGCATAATTAAGATAAACTCGGAAAATGCAAATGCGCCGGTACAGTTCTCAATTTAAAATGGTTGCCATACCCTTTTGAATAGAAACGATTGTAAAGTCCTTAAAATATGGCTGATCGCCGACCTGTGAGGTTTAAGAAGCCGTACATGAAACAGATAAAATTATTACGTCATCAAATGCAATTTGATTTTCCGTTGCTTTGAAGACCGCTGCGCGAGTGCATTAAGTTATCGACGAAAGTGAGGTGGTTAATAGTTATGGAGACTAAGAAACTCTTATTAGGTGTGTCTACACAGCGCCCCGATCTGCAAGACACTGTTACCAACAAATATACGTTGCTGTTTCCTGCCGAAAGCCCTTCATATACACTCCTAGACAACCCTCGTCAAATCCAGTACGTTTGGCTTTAACTTGTCACACATACTTATGAACAAATGTTGTATGCATATCCTTTAATTTACGCCAGGCTTTTTGGCTTTGCCAATGCTTTTTTACTTTAAGCGGATCGAGAACAGAGTTAGTATGCAGCCAGTTCCTCTTCATTGTTTGTGAAATGCCACTCGAAGATGTGGGGCATTGGGAGAGCGAGAATCATGTTGATTTGTTAAACGGTGAACGAAATTGGTAGGCCATTTAGCAGACTGTCACGCGCCTTATTCCATTACCCAAAGCTGCTAGGCAACTTAACCCCCAGCACGCTGGACCGGACGGACGGCCTTGTCGCGCATACTAATTGTAGCGATAGAGGGAGGCTCTGGATTGTGACATGACCAGCGCACAGATGGGCGTGGTGGAGCAACAGGGAATGCAAAAGGCAAGATGTGGCTATTAAACCAACATTCCCTCCTCTTTGCTCAAGAAGTGCCCCTTTCACTTGCTGTGCAGGTCTGATCTTGCATGTTGGTCGAAAACATGGAGAATGCCCCTTTTTGTGCTCTTGGGCCACTGGGAGCCTTCATTATACTGCAATGTTAGAAGCAATGTCACTTTTCGGCCTCATGTGATGAGGTCAAAGGAGCACTGAAACTCACAGGTTTCAAATCTTTGCAAACAAGACCTAATGAGGAGAGCTCTCGTGACGTTTCAGGAATTGTTCAAAACCTCAGTTTAGAGTTTTTGTGCAGTTCCACTTACAGATTTTTGTGAGATAATTGTCAGATCTGCCAGCTAATTTCTGAATAGCATTTCGATTGGAGAGAAAGTTGGATCAAAAGTGAAATGATGTTAGATCAGTGTCTGTCACTTTAGATGTATCCATTTTCCCTGCAGCTCAAAAAAACTTTTACCTGCTTAGCTTTCTGCTGTCCCCATGTTATGAGGCAGACTTTCTGCTATTCCTGGTATTTCACCCAAAAGTGATAAGAGCAATGGCCCTTTTAGGTTAATACTTTTCATGGAAAAGTGAAATTACAAATCCCAGCATGTTGACTAAAATATCCAAGATTGGTTTCAAGCTAATTTCATGACATGTGACCGTTACACAAACATTCGCTAGATACGCAGGTCCCTCTGGGTTATCCTATCGCAACCATTTAGAAGTTCACACTTGCATGATCACTCACTGACTCTCTTACCTTGCTTGAGCCTAGGTTCACTTTCTCAACTACGCCTCTGGAGTTTTTTAGGGTGCACATGATAGTTTGTAACTTCACACGAGCAAAGCTGCTCTGTTGCAGCCCAGCAGACTACATAAGCCAAGCAGGAGAGCGGGGCAGTGAGCGGTGAAAGTTCAGATATTCAGACTGAGAGCAATGCTCTCGTCATCATCTTTAATGGAAGATGGAGTCGCTGAAGAAGCACTGGCCAGTCAAGCGAAACAGGCCAGCACTGCTGACCCTATAAATGGAGAATTAACCTCAATGATAACTAGCGGGTGCCATCAACTATCAGCGTCTAAAACAAGCTGCTCTCGTTTAAGCATGACCTCTCTCTGGGCTATGGACCCTGCTAGAAGCTGTCATTCTGATTGTTTGCGGTTGATGGCTTCCGCCCCGCGTACCAGTTGGATGCCATTTTTTAATCTGTTCTTCATTTGGTTCAGGCTAGTTTCTCTGCTGAGGCGCAAAGTATCATGACCTAGCATCGACCATCCGTATCAGCTGCTCTTTGCGTTCAATGTTCAACGAACGTACATCTGCTCTGACCCGAGCATCTTGTATTTGAACACGGCCTTAGTCAGTGGTGCAGTGTCATGCCCCTCATACGATTTGAAATAAAGTGCAGAATAAGACAACAATGATTGTTTTTGTCTCCGGTCTCCACGGCCTCTTAAAAAACGCACTACGGCTAACAAGAATATTGTACTGTAGTTGCATTTTTTTTTGCTGATTTATATTTCGCGAACTCAACTCAAAGGTATTGGAGCGCTTTACATGAGCACAGGTTACGTTAGACAAGGACACATTCAATTTTTTTTTTTTGGTAGGCACAGTGAGATTGTGATTTGCCCAGAATCACAGGGTGTGGACGCGACCTTGAGGTTCGAACCTTGGTTTCCCAGCTCCAAAGTCATCTCCCCATTTGTGTAGTAACTTGCATCACTGGCGAAATCCTATTGTACTTTTGGTTCATGGACGGCACAGTACTCCATTTGTTGTGCTTGCTTACAACAGTCTAGTTTTATAGTGTGTCCTTTCTGCAAAGAGTTTGGTGTTTTGTATGAGGACCTGCTGGATGTTCCTGTCATCAAGTGTTGTACATGTAGTTCCTTTAAGCTGGAGGCCTAATTCGTGTTCTTCACCCGAGCCACAACATAATATTATATAGTACAAACAGTGCTTCTTCTGGAACCTAAGGGCCTGAAACATGTTTTATGTTATTTATTTTTGTTTTTGACTTCCATTAAACATGAATTAACCTTATCTATGTAAAGTAGCTGCAATTTGCCAGAATCGACTGAAAGTTTGCAGTGGGAAGTAGAAGTAAAACAAACAGAAACAACTACCGGAATGACTTCAAATCCCAGTTTAGAACTGGAAGCTTCACATCACTTATAAATGGATGCTCTAAATCACTGTACTGGCGGGATTCCCAGTAAGAGGGCTGAGACTGTACCCGAGAGAGAGCACAGATTCAATTCTGGATGCTTTATTGCGGATCGTAGTAACTTCTCTTGTCAACACACTGCCACACAGTTGTGGGACTGTCGTGGACATGGCTGTATATAAATCAAATACGAGTCATATGTGATTTTTATACAGCCATAAGATATGACTTATGAAATCTGGGGGAAAGCACAATTTTGTTTTCCTGAACATTTTTATGATGTTCGACCATGTTTTCCTTTTTATATGTAGGGTAAAAATAAGAGCTGACATTAAACTTTAAAAATGGTGATTTGTTGTACTTATTGTGTCTTTTAGGTTCATTGTTAATGGGGTGCCAATTTTATGAAATACTTAATAATTATGCTGGTTATTCGGTTTCAGAGCTTTTTTTCACTGTAAAAAGTGTCGGTGAGGACTAGCTTTTCCTGTATATTTTATTAAATAAACCATCTCTGTCTCTTAAGGGGTGAAATGTTTCTTGCATCTTTGTTTCCTGTGTTGGATCTGGTTTCTGAGGCGTCATTGCAGATGCCTTCTGTAATGGCACCTCGACGAGCAGGCCTGGTTGTAGCTGAAAAGCATTCGATGGTGGCCTGCCATTACAATCTTGAGCATCCACATGCAGCGTCGTCATCCTTTCTTGGTGAAGGAGTACTGGGATTTGTTCACTGACCTTTTCTTGTGGGGTCCACAAAGGCGATGCGCCCTTCGTTCAGGAGTGCGGCGGCAAGTAGCAAGATTGCAGGCGAAGGATAAATATATACATATATATATATATATATATATATATATATATATATATCAGAAAAAAATGTACCACTTGCTTGGAACGCACTCAATAACAAGTCGGGTTCCTTTTAGTTTTGAAAGAGTCCTTTATTGCAGCAGGTCAGCATTCCTCAAAATTCATTAAAAATGCCCGACGCCCACCAGGGGGCGGAAAAAGCAATAATAAGGACTGACTGCTCCTGCACGTAATCACCGCCTCATTTGCACACCAGCCTGTGAACAAGAAGCAAGTTAGCTTCGAAACGCGTCGGGCATTTGCTCAAGAAACATGACCAAGATCCAGGAATCAGTGATATGACTGAAGAAAGTGGGATATAGATGGTGGGAAATAGATTGATAACAATGGATTGCACATACTAGATCCGTTGACAATATACCACCTAGCCATATATGGTAATTGTGACGCTCAGCCAGGAGGTTGACAGTAGGAAAAAGGACACTTAGTCCACAAGTTGTGATATCTTTATGACCTGTTATGAATTGTACATAACTACCATATGTCAGACTATGAGATGATGTATACGTGTTCCTTACACACAATAATAGGGTTCTGACCAAATAGAGGAATTCTGTGGGGTATATGAAATTAATTTTATGAATGTAATATCAATCCATACTAGTAATGCAAATATGTATTACATAATAGATATCCTGAAATGAGTACATACATGTAAGATCCCATTATTTATCTAAGAATGATGCTTTCATTTAAGGTTTATTAATTATGACAACCAATCCCATAATTCCTCATACTGGGAATAGTGGGAAAGAGGTATAAAAAGGTAAAAGCGAAGAGGGACTAACGCTATGTACCACGACCAAAACCTTTGTGGTCGAAACCTCGTAGATGGAGTGATATGGCTTGCAAATAAATGAAATCACGAAAGTGTACATTTATTAACTTAATCCCTGTAAGCGACATCTTTTATTTGTTTTCCTCAATTGAAGACCCTAATGTCCCCTTCTGTAAAACTGGATAGGCACTTTTTTTTAACTTCCTTACATGTTTGGAGGTTGTTACTGCACATCCATAAGAGGATTAGAACCCCATAATTTACAGGAATTATGGCATAGTACCTCTTTCTTTGCATGCCAAATTAGGGAGTGCTTAGGGGACATTTATTTGTTATTGTGTGTTATCCCAAAAGCACCCCAATATTACTTCGAATATTAGGAAATACCCATGAATTACAGGAATAATTCACAGATATGACGCAATTCATCTGAAAAACAGGGTTTTCTGTAAATGAGAGATTTTGGTGAGTTGCCTAATCATATGTCACATTGCTAGTCGTTGTGTTTTCAAAATGTGTCCCTTCTCTGCCCGCCCCTGGCAAGTCTTGAATCTGCTAGATAAATAATCTTTCAATTTCGCTGATGTGAGAAATGAATGGCCCCTGCGTCAGCTGCACAATGCTGACATGCAGCAGTGTTCTTAGGACCAACTGGTGAAAAAGTTTTATAAATGTAATTCTTAATTTAACTGTTCATTCTGATTACTTACTATTGAGCTTTGAGTCTTTGGGAGAGAAATGCATTGTGCGTTGCCCTCATCAGGACTAACGTTTTGTCTAGCTACTGCCTGATTTTTTTTATATTTCCTCATTCTGCATTAGAGTGTAATTGGATTTATCAGGGACCCACTTCTCTGTTTTCTGTTCCGTCACGGCCCCTGGATTGCTACTGCCTGTTTTATACTGTATCATGTTTAGTGCTCCGCGTGGTGGCATCCTGCGGTACAACGTTGAATGATTGGATGGCTGAAAGGTTGCCACTGGGGATCCGTTGGATGCTGAACCCATTCTAATCACAGGCCCCTTCATCACTCGTGCACAGCCAGGCAAACACATACCTCCTAACTTCGCAATCACGAAATTAGGTGATTCGTTTTGGTAAAATATTTTGAAGTTCTGATGTAGGGTCTTCCAGAGATTGAGGATTTCATAGAATGTCAGCCATAAACGAATACAAAGTTACACTTGTGCAAGACATGGCTGTATTTTATTATTACTCTATTAAAAACAATTAGCTTCTTTCTTAAAGAAGTATAATATGGTAGGTTACTCGTGTTTGTCATTATATAAAACCTACAAATTGCCTTTTTGCAAAGGGTGTATGCAGAGGAAATTGTGTATGAATTCCACAGCTGGAGCGAGCAGCATTAAGCCTCTGATCTCCCAGTTCGTCCATCATTATTAGATGCACTCTGAGGGCAGACCTGTGTATGATATTTATTGACAGAAAAAAAACATCTTTTCTGTGCCATCATGATGATGAAAGTATGCACGAGGATTGCTAGCGAGTAGTTTCAAATTAAGACGTGTCTTCATCCATCTACAGGAACAGAGGCAAGGATAGTCTTTGAAGCTCAGATGCACTTTGGATGTTACGCTATTTTGACTGTGATGGTGAACTAGTTGGACTCCTATAAAAAAGTAAAAACATTAGTTCAGTTTTAAAAGAAAGCTCATCTCTAATACTGTTAAGTAAAATTAATTCAGTATCCCTGCTTTGTCAAAAATTGAAATGATACATTGATATCAATTGGTGGAACACCCAAAAATGTGGCAAGAAGTATATAAGTTGCTGTTTGCAAGACTGATTCCCTTAGTCACCCCAAAACACCCAGCACTTAAATGCGGGTGATCATTCAGTAGGTGTGACAGAACATGGGTTAGTGCAGCCCATTTGCCTCTCCTTGGTTGCTTGTTGCTTTGAACTTTTACCCAAGACCTGTAATTCTTGTGATGCCCTTTTACATAAGTTGTCCATCTAATACTGGAGACCCATCAGGATTTCCCAAGCCATTCCATGTTCCCTTTTAGCTAAGGTTAGTGCCATGCACTTGAAGTTACTTCGCTGTTTCCTCTTGTCCTCCTGTGGATGAGAACAGTACAACAGTGTTTCAAATTCCAGATCCATCAAGCCAGTCACCTTCAAGATCTTGCTCGGTACTCATCACCAACCAGGCTTTTATATGACATTACAGTCCTGCCGTGAATGGACCTCTTGCAACCCTATGTACATACCATGTTCATCTTCTGCCGTGATGTAAGAGCAATGGATACATTGCCCCCAGAGCTTTTTGAATCTGGTGTTCATGGAAACCTGTTTTGCTTATGCCATTGCCAAAGGGTTGTTGATTTATTTAGCTGCTTTGACAAATATCCCTGCGCCTAGTAGTGGAGAATATGCAAGGTACACAGGTACCAAGATTGAAGTTTGAGATGTGCTCTGTTGTACAGTGTTTTCCATACATATTAACCATCCCAGCAGTCACTTACATTTATAATCAATCAATCCTCTAGACTGTCTGTCTGTGTATTTGAAGTAATCATATTTGCCAACGATAAGTCAGTGTCAGCGCATGTCCTGTTCTAAGTTCTTTAAAGTGGTCTCCACGCCACGGTTCGTGTGCAGCCACATTTCGATGTCCTTGGTATAGCTTACCAAGTGACAGTCTTCTCACAAGTGTATTCGCTACTAGACTTCATGTACTCTTGCATGCCCCTCTGATGACCTTCGTATAGGTCTCTCATCTGAGCTCATCATTACCTGTACTTCTCGCATTGAGCTGAAAATATGCATCACTTATACACTCATTTATTCCTGTGAAAGCCAGACCTTCCTTGTGTCTTTTAAAAAATCTGTGTCAGGGGCTGCCTGTGGTTATATATTTATATATATTTATTTTAACGAAAAACACCTACTTGTAAAATTAATTGCTTTGTACCGTCACGGATATTGCTGGGCTTTATAGGAAATATATTTCCAGAAAGCAGTCTCTCTTCTGTGTTGCTTTTTGACAATATTCATGGAAGCCTCCTCTTTGAATAAGGCATTGGCTAGAATAGATTTTCTAGGGTGCAGGAAGTAAGGAAGCACACCCAAATGAATGACATTCAGTCTTTCTTCCTCAAAAGTGCTAATATTTATCAAGAAGCATAAGACGGCTCTGTACTGACACTAGATTAATTCCGAAGACAAATTGCAGTTTCCTAATCAACAAGTTAATACCTGAATTGTCTTGTATAGTGCTTGCCACTTGTCTCAGGTACTTGGTTTTAAGAATTTTGGTGGAGCGCAAGAAAGCAAAAAATATTTTTTAATGAGACTTTTGATCAGAAAATATATACTTTTTAATGAAAAAGATAGAGCTAGAAATCATGTAGCAGGACATATTCTAGACATTTCAAAGTTCATCTTTTTTCTACATTCAAAAAACATACTTTCTAATTCTATCTGTCCCTACCTGGCTCCCACCTAATCTCTCAATGTTGTTGTAAACATACGCCCTAAACTTATGCTTGCTTTGCACCCTAACTGAAAGACTTTCCTTTACCCTGTGCCAAGTCCTTGGGCTATACTTAACCCTTTCTCATACCCTGACTTTCACACTACCTATGTCTAACCACAGCCTTACCTAAACCATAACCATATCTCTAGCTTACAAACTACCCCTTACTCTAACCTTATTTTACGTGCTTCCTCAGGCCCGATTCCTAATCCTAACTATACACCTAATCACATCCTTGCCAAGTACTGTAAGCCTTAAAGCATTTTCCAAACATTTCTCGCACAATTTCATCTTTTTTCTCCCTAAACATTTTCTCACTATCAATTTTTCTCACTTTCGGTATCTCACTTTTTTTCTCGCTTTTATCCTAAAAGGGGTCCCGGCTCATGTTAAAGAAATGAGCCTCCAAGCTGAACGTCTCTCTCCTTTTCTGTTTCACTCATTTTTCATTTCCTCTTTTTCTTTGAACGTTTTTGTTATCACTTCAACTGAAATTTTATCAGTGCTGCCTCCCTTAAGTTCATATTCATATGCAAATCTGCATAGAGGTCAACTTTCACAAAATAAAGTGAATAAAATATATTGTTAGTAACTCGCAAACATTAAGCACGCACTACTTACACACACACACACACATATATATCTCATGTCCACGCTATATAAAACTCCAAATATATATATATATATATATGTGTGTGTGTATATATTCTTTGAAATGTGAATGCATAGCTTCTTCCCAATGCAAGCATATTATTAGCATGAACAGCATTTGTAGAAATGTGGCACAGGCGTATTTCTTCAGGGCAGAGATTTGCCATGCCACAGTGTACCACTATTTCATGTTCATCTGGTAGTTATTCCCATGTAACATTTGACAACAAAAGGGTAATTTAAAAGCTCAGGCCTCTATTTACTGGCTTCCATATGAAATGACTCCCACCAAAGCCTACGCCTCCCTTTTGACTTTAACACGTGACGTCTCATTCCATGTTCTCACTGCTCTGTTGTCTAGTGTTATAGTGTGTATCACCAGACTTGGAGTTTGTATTTTGCAAATGCTAAAATAAATTCATGTGATGTTAACTGCTTGCAGGACTGGTAAGCACTGGAGTCGGTCAATAGTTACAAAAGAGAATTCGCAGCCTCATTACATAAGAAAACTGCTGGTGTTAAATTACAAGTCTGTCAACGAAGCGGCACTGCAAATGTGCACCTTCGCCAGCGTACTGGAGTACTGCTTTCTGTGTTTCCCTACATGTCCAGCAGCTGGACAACATCCAGGAAACAAACGTACCATCAGTGCTGATTTATAGCCCTTGCCACAATGTAATATTTTCAATATAATGCTGCAGGCTGTAAAAGCTAGTTGGGCCTTTTTGGGCTGGTGATTTTATTTCTGGTGGGGGAAATAAAATATATACATACATATATATATATATATATATATCCTCCAGTAAGTGCGTATGGATGGCGTGCAGCCTGAATGTCAGGGTGCTCATCGGATACCCAGGCTTTCATAAATCCAAGGTACTTCTGCAAACAATAAATCATAGAACGGCACTCCAAGTAGGGTTCCGTTGATTATTCAGTATGGCAAATCAAAGCTATATAGCGTCGGACACGTTTCGGCTTCAAAAGCCTTTATCGTTTAATAAACAGAAGTATTTTATTTCGAACTCTACGTATTCAAAGAGAGGTTACGACATTTATAACCAATAACACATTTATCCCTTAAGGTCGGCACTCTGGTGTTTCACTTGCACATCCCTGCCCCACCCGCTTTTCATAATATGGTTGGGATTATTCACCATTCACTAGTGGCTGCATCCAGGGAATGCTTCCTAGTAGGCCTTGACTCTAGACTCCACTCCCACTCTAAGAACATGGTGAAAAGTGTCTTGGTGCGGCAGCGGTCTTAGTCGTGCGTTCCCCAGATCCCGGTAGGCCCGTAACCAGTCTTACCCACTCCAGCATCAAGGAAGCGTGCAGCATTTCAGCAACGGTCCCATCTACAGGCCTTGGTAAGGCTCCAGTCATGTTTGGTTAGTTAACTGCACGCTGGAGGCGCAATAGCACCGGCAAGCGCAGCAGCACTTGGAAAGTGCAGCTCTCTTTTGACCCTACAGTGTCGGCTTCAGCAGTGATTAGAAGTGCTCCAGTGCTCCTTCTGCACTGTAAGTTCTGCACTCCCCAACAGGAGAGGGGAGTTTGGATTCCGATGCTCCCAATGTTGGTCCCAGTGATTTGGCCATGCACCCACAGTGTGGTCCTAAATTCACGGAGGGGTTGGGGGCTCAGGTCGGATGCAATTCTCAAGTCCCTTGTGACCTACGTGTCACAGGACTTCATAGTTCTTGTATTTACAACAAGGGGTGGTGAGGGACAGAGTCTCTGAATTAAGCAGAAAGCTCTCACCCAGTCAAGAGATCAGGGCTAGATCCAACACCGTTTTTTAGCTCACTGCACCATCCCAGTTTCAGAACCTGGCTGTATGCAAATTAGTCTGTTCCTGTCCCAGTGCATGATGGGAACAGGGCAAACCAAACTACAAAAGCCAATTCTTACACTGGGAAGGAAACAAGCTCCCGGGGACCGGTTTCTGGCATTACAGCCGTCTTCGGCCCGGTTTGCTTGAATCCTGATGGTGCAATGAGCAAGGGTCTCACATCTGAGAATACCCTTCCACGCTTAGGGTGGACAAAAATATTTACAACAAGGGGTGGTGAGGGACAGAGTCTCTGAATTAAGCAGAAAGCTCTCACCCAGTCAAGAGATCAGGGCTAGATCCAACACCGTTTTTTAGCTCACTGCACCATCCCAGTTTCAGAACCTGGCTGTATGCAAATTAGTCTGTTCCTGTCCCAGTGCATGATGGGAACAGGGCAAACCAAACATACAGGCTGATTTGCATATAGCCAGGTTCTGAGCTGGGATGGGGCAGTGAGATAAATAACGGTGATGGATCAAGCCCTGATCTTTGGACTGGGTAAGAGTGGTCTGCTCAATTCAGACACTCTGTTCATCACCACCCCCTTTTGTAAATCGATTTTGGCCACTATAGGTGTGGCAGGGTATACTCAGACATGAGTCCCTTTCTCACTGCTCCATCAGGATTCAAGCAAGCCGGGCCGAAGACGGCTGAAATGCCAGAAACCGGTCCCCGGTAGCTTGTCTCCTTTCTGGTAAAGAATTGGCTTGGTAGTTTAGTCTGCCCTGTTCCCATGATGCACTGGGCCAGGGACAGGCTGATTTGCATATAGCCAGGTTCTGAGCTGGGATGGGGCAGTGAGATAAATAACGGTGATGGATCAAGCCCTGATCTTTGGACTGGGTAAGAGTGGTCTGCTCAATTCAGACACTCTGTTCATCACCACCCCCTTTTGTTCATAGTACTTGGGCAGCCGCCCGATCCTCACATCACTCTTAATACTGGAAGCCTCGCATGGCATAAGGAGTTGTCGCAACACTACCAACGAAGATGCCGTCCCTAACCACACTGAAGTCCATACCATGGCAGCCACTCCTGGCATACGGGGTCGCAACTAAGGTTCCGCACAGTGTTCGGCCCTCGTTATCCGGCAGTATCTTCTACAGCAGCCCCACCTGACATCTGAGGTCACTGCTACGGTGCCACACAGGTTTTATTCTTCCCACTTGGCACTCTAGTCATGGCTATCTTCACCGGCAGCCCTCTTTGGCATGTGGAGGTGGCCGGCATGAATCTACACACTTACAATGACTTGGTCGGTGTAACAGCTGTCTCCTCACACCGGGGGTCCACTCGACAGGGCTTCCCACTGGATCTAACTCCATCCAACGCTCCCCTCCTCACAGGGCACACTGGACTTGGCAAGGAGGCAGGCGCTGGTGCTTCAGGCTCCAGAGCAAGTGGTGTTGATTTTCCTGGGTGATGTCCACTCACCCAGCAGGGAGACTAGCAGGCCTTTGCCCCCAGTCCTTGTCACAGGCAGAAGTCTTACATTGGTCCCTTTCTTTGTAAGTGATGGAATTCTGCTAAATTATATTGTTATCACCCACAAAGTAAGTAGTAGCTTTGAGTGCCATGGACTGTGGGCCATGTGTGTGTTTTTATTATTTTTTTGTTTTTAGACTCTAAAAAAAAAAAAGTATTTTCAACTTTACAAAGACCTCGCCACCGTTTGCAGTGAGTTGTATCTCACATGCATAACATAACATGTGTATTTGTAAAGCGAACGTTCACCCAGAAGGGTATCTTGCCACTAAATAAGAGATGTTTATTGTTACCGAGCGGTACACATTTTATTGACTTCAGATGGATGAAAGGCTGAGTTAACCCATCGGGATTTAAACCTGTGACCATGAGGTCGAACGCAGGCCCCTATAGAGGACTCATTAGTCCACTAAGCCACCTGACCCACGACATGCATACTTCTCGCAGGCAACATGTTTTAAACAGGGCTCTTAACCTATTCCAAAATAGGCACTAATGCATGAGCATGCGGGGTGGCCATATTTTCTGTTTTTGCAAAACGGTATTAAAAAAGTATTCAAAGATAGACACCTTGCTATCATGTGTATTTCTATGCATTACAGCCGTGTTTTTCATGCTTTTATAATAAAGTATTACAGAAACATAAAAAGAGTGGCAAAGCCAATCAGCTGCCAGCCTACATGAAACGTGTTGGCTTTAGCAATGCTCGTTTCTTTTTTGTAAACTGCTCAGAGATAATTAGCGCTCACCTTGGGCATGTTTTTTTTGTTCTGTTACGTGAATTTGCCTGCAATGATACATTCATAGATGGTGCTGCTTTTACCACCAGAGTGTTCAACTTTCAATAAACTCTGGTGTTTTACTGGTAGTGGTGGTCTTAACGCCAGTGCCACAATGAGCCTTGAACATGTTTAAATTACAAAACACAATTTGATGGACAGAATGTAGATCAATGTCTTACATTCACCCCAGTACAAGGATCTGGGCCTAAATCCATCGTTTTTTGCACTCCACACCACCCTGGGTTAGATAATGGCTTTATGCAAATCAGCTCTGACCCTGTGCCCCATGGGAACAGTCCAGTCCGAACTACACAGCCATATCTTTCCCAGACCGGAATCAAGCATCCGAGGACCGGACCGGTTTCGAGGTAACACCTCTCATCAGCCCGGCTAACTTGACTCCAGTGGTGTGGAGGCTCTGGGACCCACGTCTGAGCTACCACAGTACACTCAGGGAGAAAATTACAAAAAACAATTTGATGGACAGAATGTAGATCAATGTCTTACATTCACCCCAGTACAAGGATCTGGGCCTAAATCCATCGTTTTTTGCACTCCACACCACCCTGGGTTAGATAATGGCTTTATGCAAATCAGCTCTGACCCTGTGCCCCATGGGAACAGTCCAGTCCGAACTACACAGCCATATCTTTCCCAGTTTTTGAACATGTTTAAGTCAAACTAGCTAAAATGCCACCTACTTTCTTCTGTACTTTTTGCAATACCCTTGCATCTCAATATTATGTTTTTTAGGTTCATAACGAATGGCGCCTGCACAATTCATGAAAATTGTATTTTATGTATTTAATTTAACCCCATGCGCGCTGCGCGTTTTCCCGCTGTGCGCTGTGTTTTTAAAAAACCTGCTGTTCATGACGAGCTCAGCTCGTCATGAGCATACGACAGGCGTAACTCATGACGAGCTGAGCTCGTAATGAGCGTCGAAGGGGTTAAGGGGCTTTGGGTCAGCCTTCTTCAGCTAGTGAATTATTTTGCTCTGGATGCTTCAGCCATTGACTTGTACATTGTCCGTCGTATTTTGGATCAGCCTGCTGCAGTATTGAAGGCTTACCATTTTTCTTTTGTCTTTTTGTGCCTGTTCTTCTGCCTTCGTTGGAATGCTTGAGGGACTATTTTAAATCTAAAATCAGTTGGTGAGTGAGCTGATAGTGGTGTGGAGTGAGCGCTTACACAAGCCTCTGAAAATGGACGCTACAGACAAGAAAGCACACAGGGTCTCCTGAAGCAGCCATTTTCATACAGGATGGTTATTCTGCACTCGAACCCATTTGCTTCCTAGAAAAAAAAGCAGGTGCAACGCCAGTAAGTTTGACGTTTGTACGTTATGCTCAATTTCGATCCGCAAGCCATGCAAAAGTCAAATTTATTGACTTTACCATTGTTAATTATTACGTGAGAGATGGCAACTCTTATCTGACCAGCCAAAGGTAAGAATGAGGGTGGTAGGAAGACGCCTGAGACTGAGCAGAATAGAGAAACTTTTCCTTCTGTATCTGTGGATGCAATCGGTGTTTATTAGATTTTAATTAACTTTTGAGATTGCGGTGCGAGCATGATTTATGGGCATGGTCAGCTTGAATAAGGGCAGGAGTAGGAAGAAGCTTGACCGCAGACCGCTCTGTCCAGCTTGTTCCATCTGTCCATGCCAAAGGCAGATCTCTTCTGTGCCTTTTCAATGGTGTCTTTGTGCGGTTTATTGGCCGAGATCCAAATGGCGCGTTGCTTCTGCTTCGCTGTTGTCAGTTGATGAAGAAAATAATGGCGCCTTTGTACGTGTTTTGAGGTCTGTGTTTACCTGCTCTGAGAGTACATTTTGTTTCACTTAGAATCAGTGTCCTTGTTAGGGCGACCACCTGGTATGGAGGCAAATTCTGGTCACTGATTCTAACAATTCAGGACAAAGGGTCAAATTTCAGGTCCGAATTTTAGGACATAAGGTCAATTTTGCAAACCCATCTGCAGAGGTCAAGCAGTAATATAAAAGTAACTAACTAGATTGCTGGGATTGTAATACACAGTTGTACTGAGCAAATGTTCACATTTATCTGGGCTTGCTTAACAATTTAAAAAAACATAGCAAACATACGCTTAGCCTGTGTTCCTCTCTCTCATGTCTTTTATGGAGCAAGTAGCACTATACCGCCGGACTACGCTCGCCTGGTGTAGACTTGGGGTTCCATGACATTAGAAGGGATTATCTTCATTTGTTAACCTGCCAGAGTGAACACACACTAAATTCACACCTTCATGGAAATGATCAGGGAGCCCTTCCAATGGTGAAATAACAATCATGATATCTGAGCCCGATAGCCCACTAATAGAAAAAGGTCTATCATGCGCCTCGCCAACAGTTGAATGCACCTAGGTAATAACCAGCTGGGAAATACACAAACCTGGCCCTCCGCTTAGTCGATCAGAGCTCAATGTAGGGAAATAGTTAATGAGAAAACTCATACCATACCAGTTGCCCCACTGAAAGGGCAACACTTCCCAGCCAACCAACAGCGAGACACATGCCAGAGAACTCTCTGGCTGCTTAATACAAGCTAGGAAGCCCACCAACAGGGAAAAATGCTCAAGGTAACAGCGAACAGGGAAATGTGTGCCAGGAAGCCTACCACCCGGGACACATATGCTGTTTGATATGCAAATGGGAATAAGGTGCTCCTGGTCTCAGTCAGTGTTGAAATATGAGCTAGGCGATTTCTCAAAAGAGAAACATGCATCACATAAACCGCAATCAAGAAAATGCACCCCAAGTTACCCACTAATGTGCAACTTTGTTCGGCAATCCCACTACTATGTAATAATGCTCTGTGGAATTCATCGGTGTGAAGTTCATACAACTCGAAATGTAACTCATCATTGCTCCTTTTAGGATCAGAGCTTCATGACTCACTTCCTAAAGGCAAAGAGGTACAGAACGGACATCTGGGAAAGTCTCCTTTGATTGGCTGTTCCTCTCAATCAAGTAAGGGTTTCTGCCAATGCCCTCCCCCGTATCCTTGTCTGAATTGAGGGGGGAGGGTTAAGCCCAGGTTGCTGTCTCGCGCTATCCCCCTTGGAGTGAAAATCATTGGATCGGGCCCTTCTTGATTACCCACTTGACTTCTCCACTCCAGTGCTAATGATGTCCAAGTCTAGATGCTCACGAGCTAGCAAAACCAATGCCATGCCCATAAAAACCTGCCTAACTGGCACTGGGCCCTGATTGGCATGGAGTTTCCTGAAAGTCGTTGGCAGCGAAGTGGAACTCCTGCTGCTTGATACTGAGCACACTGCCCTCCTCATTGAAAGCAAAGGGTTCCCCAAGGCTTAAAGACTGATTTTGGAGCAGAACTGGGAAAACATAACAATAAGGAGCAAAACAACCCACCTGCAAATATATGCTCTATATGAAGAGTCAGACATAAATACTAATAGCGCAACTACTTTTTAAATAAAGAATGTATCTCTTTTTCTATTTCTTGTCTTGATTTTTGAATTCATAAACAATATTTAGAAAATAATGAGTTGGGCGTAGTAATTCAATGAAAGAGAACCGTCTCACCCTTATCAACAAAAATGTTTAGACATGTTAAAGGGGCATTTTACAATCCAATTTTAATGAGCTATAGTATGATATGTAAGTTATAAGTGAACAGTATAAACTCATAAAATTCCATGTATTCCCTCCATATTTTTTACTTAGTGGTTTCCCCATCTTTGCATGTCATTCGCCATGGCTTGCGGCTCACAATTTTGGATATCTGATGAATTTTCTCGAAATTTTTGGACGATTTCCTATGTTTTAACCCCTTCACTGCGGCGGCTATTTCGCCGCAGTGCTATGGGGGAGGCGGGGCCGCGTGGCGGTCCCGTGCTCGTGACGGAACTGCTCCGTCACGGCACGCGGGTGAGCTGTGCTTGTGACGGAACGGTTCCGTCACGGCCCCGCCTGTGCTTCAGAACGTCAGCGCAGGTGCGGAATTCCCGCCGCGCAGGCACGGCGAGCGGGTCGTGACGGAATTGTTCCGTCACCAGCACAGCCCACCCGAGGCTCGTGACGGAACGGTTCCGTCACGAGCATGGGAGGAGTTAACAGAAGCCTTTTCTTATTGAAGGTGTGTTTTTGTTCGGTCACAGAACTGATGTCCTTTTGTAGGTCACATTGCCCAAGTGATTAAACAAGAGCAGCATTGTATCCTTTCCATGGCTCAAGCAAGTATTGCTTACACTCTTAAAAGAACGTCATCCCCAAATGATTTCACCTTTGAACATCACCTTAGCACGTGCTTAGAATTATACTGTCTTGATTACCACCTCTCGTTTCAATCTCGTGGTTTTACTTTGACTTTGTCCTAGGTAACTGCTGTCCAGTTCTTTGTTACATCAGTGTGTCATTAATATTAATATGAACTTTGGCAAGGTCATCTAATATCTTAGGCCAGAGATGGTCTTTAATATAATTCACAAATCCAATAACCAATCTTTGTTGTCGTGTTTGAAGAAATGTAAATGATCCGGTAGATATTTGTTGTTACATCTTACTTGCTCTTTCTTGGGAAAATGTAAGTCAACATCAATGGTCCATAGGGTTTCTTTCATTTATTTCATCTCAATGGAACTAATTTGGATAGTCGGTGGTAATTCTGAAAGTCTGGTCATGGATTCTGGCCTGCCATCATGGACCTTCGCTGGACATCTTTGCACATAATCCAAAACTTCCTTGCAACCCTTCTCAGCATACATTTGTATTTCTTATACATTTGTAGAATGTCCCTCCTTCGAAGAGAAAATCAGTGGCTTCTTTCAGCCTTTATGCAAATCCGTGGATTTTTTTGCAGGCAGTATCTCTGCTCCAGCCAGGCCCAAATTAGGCACATGTTATGCAAGCGTTTCCTGTTAGGCACTGCCTAATGCATTCATGACTTTGCCCACGCTGCTGAGCAGATCAAGGGCACTAGCCTGTCAGTAGGTTTTTGACTTTTCTATTAGCGCATTCATCTCAGACTACATCTATATGAAACAGCATCAGGAAGTGGCCAGCGCAGACTGTAACACATTGGAAATAGACAGGTGAGATGATCCCTGCATCACTGCACGCTTTCTACAGGAACTGTGCAGTGGATCCTGTGACGGGACTGTGTTTGTGTACAATGTATATGGAGGGAAGAGCTGAATCCTGGAAGATGTATTGCTCAATGCAGCTTTAGAAGCAAATTCATTTAATTTTTTTAGGCCTGCTAAAATGCAAGCAGAGTACAGTAACCATCCCTCCTTCGCCCCCGTTAGCAAGGGGCCACTGGCAGCGGGCTGAGTGTTGGCCCGACAACCTTTGGTGCTGGCTGGTCCATCCCGCAGCAGCTGGATTGAGTTAATGCTCAGTCCACCACTAGAAGAGATTGACTGTGACTGACCCTTCCTTTGTTTCTTATATCTTCATGCTCATTCTGGCGGGTCAGCCCAACCCCGTAACTTGTACAATTGCGTCATGTCATCCCCTGATCCAGGCAGCAACCTCTACTGTTTGGGAAGTGTCTAAGAAGATGGTTTGCTTGAGGGTAGACCTGGTGCAGGTAATTGGTGCTCACAGTGTGTGCTTGCAGGGCATGCGAGTCTTGCCAGTGTGTGTAGGCATGTTTAAGTGGAGGAAGTATCTCTGTGCTTGGGGTGACTCTCTGTATCACTCTACAGGGGAGGTGTTGCTTGCCTACAGGAGTTCTCTGTCTGTGCATGGTTTGGGTGTGTCTCTGCCGGATGTGTATGTGTGTCGGTGCAGGGCATGTATGTCGGCAATGGGTGTGTATCTGCACGGAGGTTGTGTTTCCACACAAGAGTTTGTCTCGGTCTACCCTGTGGGGTTGTGCCTGTCAATAGGGAGAACTTGGCTCTATCTATAGTGAGTGTGTGTGTCTGCGCGGGGGAGGGTGTATGTATCTAGAGGTGTGTGCCAGCATGGGGTTGTGTGTCTGTGCAGTAAGGAATGTATCAGTCTATGCATCTGTAGTGTAGTTATGTGTCTGTGCAATGGGGGTTGTTTAAGTGGGAAGTGGTTGTGTTTGTTTGTCCCATGTGTATCCGCCATTGCAGCTGGGTTGTGTGTATGTGCAACGAGTATGTCAATAAGGCAAGATGAAAGTGGTAGTACCAATTAGGCTGGAAGCAGGCCAGGCGGCTCGTGACAGACAGCATCTCCTCAACTGCACAAAATGTTGTATTCATTTCTGTTCTACTGCAACATTGAGGTACTTCACCTTCATTTTGACTTCAGAATATCATGCTACCATAATATTATATACAAAATATTGAGGACCGAAATATTGTGAATGTAATTGGTAAGTAAAGATGTCCTATTCCCAACTCCAGACTCTATATTTTGGTCCTCAGTATTTTGGCAGCATGTTATTTCGGTACTAGAGGTTTCCACATACAACCAACATGGATGGATGTGCAAATGTGCCTCTGCTTGCTTTTTGGACCAGTATATCTAAACTACTGTACCTAAATTCAGTTATTCCAAATAATTTATTGTTGGGTTTTATCAGTACATGAGGAGGATATCACTTTTCTCAGAAATAAAGTCAAGTTTTATTTTTGTTAAGACAAAAATCCATTAATATTTTTGTGTCAGCCCCCATATAAGGGACTTGGGAAGAGGTGGGACAAGTTGATTGTCATAGTGGACATGTAGATTTATGTTGCATTTAGTCCCATGGACAAGTAGATTATTTAAAAATGTCCACACCCCTGGGGAAAGGGTAATGACACTGGCTTACCATAGGAAACTTACTGACTCAAAGCATGTTTGGAGTTTCTTGTGGTGAGATGTCCTAGAACCATGTCAGTCATAGGTCTGTCTCTCGATGTATCTTGTACTCTCACAAGGAAGGAGCTTGACTCCTAGCAGTCACTTTGGGAAACTTAAATTCACTGTGTTGTTAATATTATTAATAATAATTTGTTTTCATACAGCACTAACTACCGTCGGTCGTAACAGCATTACCCAATTTAATGGTGCTGAATTGACAGACCTTAGGAAGAATGGAAAGCTGACTCAGCCTTGTGATGCTTTCAGCCTGGCATTCTGGAGATCACTGCTTGCTTAGCATTAAATGTTTAACTCACTGAGCCATCCTTCAGACTTACTAAAACAACGTTATGCCCTCTGTAGAGTGAACTGGGCAGACTGTAGGGATAAATTATATTTCTTCTCATTGAGGATAATCAGGGCTGTGCTCGCCTTTTTCAGTGTGGTCACGTGACTTGCTGATGGTTGAACTTCTTTGCATCTAGTCCTGGTCTGACAAGATGGCGTGGCGAAAGTCTTCAGTAGTAACCACCAATCGGATGCTGAGCCTGTAGTCATCAGTGCTAAGAGATGTAGTTAGTCTATCTTTGTGCATAGGTGTGCTTCTCAGCCAGTGCAGAGGCCATGTTGCATTTCCTCTGCCGCGTTTATAACATTTAACAGGTATATTACAAAAATACACACACCAGCCAGAAGATGCTTTATTTTAACTGAACAAAATGTTCACTAGATAAAAACTTTTTCCCGGGTTGTGAAATTCTTAAAAACTTGTGCTATTAAACACAGTTTTGATTCAAACAAATGACTCTAATTCGAATTGCCTTGTGTAGCTTTAATTTTGGAACTCTGTGCCAAACTCCTTTGACTCGCATCGACTTTAAAGAGGATATGTTTTCAATTATGCAGCTAATTGTGGTTGTGATCTTCAGCTTCCGATAAAACGGATCTCTGAAGTTATGAGATTTTCATTTCTGAACTTTTTTTTAACCTCTCGTGGGAATTCGAATACATTGTACGCTGGGTTGTTAATCTTAGCAACATAAACCGCCAAGCGCCTTGTTGACTGTTCACACCAATCACATGCCACGGAAGGAAAAATGACCACCACACATCCAAACTTTAACAGCATTCCTAAAATAAAAACTGTTGTAGAAATGACATTTGACGAATGATAGCTATGACTTGCTCAGTAACCATTCCATGAGAAATGTAACTTTGTGCGCACTGTATTCCGTTAAATTGAAATGTTTCCTTGAAGATGCCATAAAAATGACGCTGTCTGCACACTGCGCACTCAATTGATAAATTATATTGCTGATATAGTACTGCAAACTTATTTGTATGATGCACAAGTCACATATGTGAGCAAAGAAAACACTCGATGTTGTATTCACAAAATCGTTCTACTGTGAAGTGTCACATATGCATTCAAAAAAGTGGCATCTACGCACATAAAATCCACACCACACATTCTGCTGAAGGTGTAAGTGGCACTTAGGAGCGTGGAAGTGGGTGTGACCAAGGTAATGAGCAGTATAAATAATGTGAGCTCCCACCATGTCTTAACCCCTTCGACGCTGATGACGAGCTGGGCTCGTCATGGCGTAGCCTCCTCGCACGCTGATGACGAGCCCAGCTCGTCACGTAAAGTGCGTTTTTTTAAAACCCAGCGTGCGAGCGGAATTCCGCTAGCGCTCATGCGGTTAATTTGTGGGCGTTTCCTATCATTTTACAATAATATCAAATCCACAACATCAACTTCACCACTGTATCACAAGGTAAGTACAGGCTGATGTAAGAATAGTACAAATTGTGGAACCTAATGTCCTTGCAAAATTGCTGGCAACACGCTTGATCATAGTCATCAGCACCCTAGTGCAGCCCGATCAATCATGCTTTATGCCTCGCCGGAACACAGCGCTTAACCTGCGTAGACTGCACGGAGTGCTGGGCAGAGCACCCACCATACTGGGACCGTTAGACGCTACTATGGCGTTTGACATGGTCGAGTGGTCCTACTTATTCGTGGTTTTACACAAGCTAGGGTTTGGCCCGGAGTTTACGGGCTGGATTTATCTTCTATACTCCGGCCCTATGGGCCGAGTAGTGGTAAATAACCGCAAATCCGCAGATTTCCAGCTCAGCAGGGGGACACGTCAGGGATACCCCCTGCAGCCGCTTTTCTTTGCATTGGCCCTGGAACCATTAGCGGCCTGTATCAGACAAGATCAAGTAATCCGCGGAATGAGGTGGTCGCTTGACTGGGAGGATAAGATATCTTTATATGCTGATGACATTCTTCTCTATGTGACCTCCCCTAGAGTATTGTTAATCGGTCTCCTGGATATACTGGCTATATTCGGGAGGTACTCGGGATTTACTGTCAACTGGTCCAAGTCAGTGATTTATGTCATCCACGGGGACCCACCCAGAATTCCGCTAAACTGCCCTATCCAGATTGCACCCGAAGGCTTCCGATATCTCGGCATCTATGTGACGCTAAATTCGAGGCTCCGATTTGCTCGCAACTTAGATCCTCCAATGCAACGACTTAAGAGAGATGTAGCACACTGAAGATCCCTTCCCCTTTCCATGTTAGGAAGAGCAGTCCTCTTTAAAATGATGGCCCTGCCTCACTTCTTGTATGCGCTCCAAAACGCGATGGACCCGGTACCAGCTTCCTATTTCATGGAAGTGGAGAGTCTCCAAAGGCAACTCTTTTGGGAATGCGGACCCCATATATAGCGCATTCTAAACTAACTCTCAATTGGTACGACCGGGGGGATCAGCCTGCCCTACCTAAAGAAATACTATTGGGTGTCCCAACTTGCGGCTATTAATCACGGGATCTACGGCAGTCCGGATGATCCAGGATATGCCATGGACAGGTGGTTGCTCCCTGGAGGTGACTATAATAGAGTTTTGTATGCCAAGCCCCGTAGATTCCCATTGACTGGACCCATGGCTCATTTTATCCATAAATGGCATGAAAGTCAACAAACACCTGCAATGGGAAAATAAACTCACGTTTGGCCACTCTGTTGTGGGGCTCTGAGAAACTTGGGAGAGTTTGGAGTTTGAAAGGGTTTGATAAGTGGGACCTCATTGGGATCTTGCGAATAAAGGACATCTGGGGGGACAGTACAGTCCTTTCCTTTGCTTCACTCAAAAGCAATATGGTTTAGCTGACACCGAGTATTATTGATATCTCCAGGTCAGGCATGCTGTTCTCTCCCAGATACCCAAAAACACCACGCTCCAGGAAGCCTCTCCCCTGGAGGATAGAATATTGGATGGGCACCTTCCCGAAAAGACCATCTCCCTCAAAAAACTAATGAACAATATGTCAGATCCACTACAGGCCCTCAAGGGGAAATGGAATAGTGATGGGTTGGAACTTGATGAGGAGGACTGGCAAGTGGCGATATCATCCCCACGGGAGGTTGCAATACCGGCCAGACTGCGGTTAGTACAGCTCAAAATACTGCACAGGATATATGTAACAGGACCTCGACTGGTCCAGATGGGAAAGACAGAGAGTGAAGAGTGTAAAAGAGGGTGTGGAGAACCAGGGACGTTGCTCCACATACTGTGGATCTGTCATTACATTAGCTATACTGGAGACACATACATAACATTTTGCGGAAGGTATTGGGGGTAAACTTGCAGCCAGAGGCGCGAAGGTGTATCCTCAATGTCTGGGAACCCACAGATCTGAATACCAACACTACGCAATGGGTAACCCTGGCATATATGGTCGCGAAAAGAAATATTGCGCAGCAGTGGGGGGCACTCCAGCTGCCCCAATTAAGGAAATGGGAGGAAGACCTAAACTGGAGTATGTATAGGGAAAAGTCGGTCTACGTGGCCAGAGGACGCCCTGGGAAAGGGAGGAGGGTGTGGGGAGTGTGGAATCACTATAGAGGCGACATTTGCACTCCACCTAGTCGACAGGTCGTCACAGAAACTCTAGATTCCCCTTGATTTACTCAGCTTATTAATCATGATTTTTATTGAAATATCAATGTCAACAATGTAAAATGATGAAGTCGTTTGCCTGAAAACAACTGCTGTGATGTATGTCAAAATTGTTTATTAAAAAGAAATATTAAAAAAAAGAATAGTAAAAATATTCTCACCTTGATGATACAGTGGTTGAACATGCACTGGATGCAATGTTATCGAACGTTAAAATTGTTGACCTCGATCAAGGGTCTAGGCGGCGCTATATAAAACCTTTAAAATAAAATCAATAAAATAAAATTCATTTTTCGTTTTATGTAACTTAAACTATGCCCAACGGACTGCATCACACTGAACATCTTAGATGGAAATGCAAAAAGGCGCTGATTAAACATTATCTAGCGAGAGTGGAGCACCAGTCAAATGAGATTATATACAATAGAAGAGTTGAACATATATCTGCGGTATACAGATATCTGCGTGCCATTAACATGCGTCTAAATCGGCCACGTACAGGTAGTGCAGAGAGTACATGAAAATATACCAAAATCCCTTTGTTTTATAGGGCTGTGACTGAAAGAAAGACTGACCCCCTCAACAGTGACATCCAGCTGCCCAGATTTCAGGGCTCTAAGTGGGTATCCGAAGAGAAGGAGAAGTGGTCTTGGTGCTTTTTGGGAGGGCGAACAGCCGGAACACCCATTGGAGAGGTGTCTGCAGCACCCAAAACTATGAAATTCGGGGTTTTGGCTCAAACTGCATTGAGCTTTTTGCAGTGCAACATTTCTCCAGAAGTTAGAATTGCAATTACAAATTGATGTCTGAAGTTCGCAACTTGATGGCATTGGGTCAAAGTAGCACACCACTGTTTTGGATCAAAGTGCTGACATTGTGCAAATGCTTTAACTTGTTCATGAAATGTTCACTTCATTATTTATTTGTTAGGTTGAGCCTAGGCAGCGCGCATGCGCTGTCTTTGAGACATGCTGTGTTCGGTATATGGATTTAGACCTCTCCGCCAACTTTTAATTGGCTTTGTCAGTGTCCTATAAAAAAGTTGCTTCTAAATGGATGATGGCTCCTGCTTGTCTCGCCTTTTCTCAATTGTTAACTCCATGGAGGATTGCTAGAGGACTAGTCTGCTTCCACTGTTGTCATCAACTTCGTGACTGTGACCCTTTTTTCTATGTAGAACCAGCACTTCTTCAAAGTGATCATGCTTTGTTGTTGTCTCAGCGCTGCACCCGTTTCACAAGCCCTGTACTGCTACCGTGACATTTTTCTCAATTGTTTTACATTGACAACAAGCTCTTCCCACTCAGCGTGGCACAGGATTAACGGTTGCGACGCTTCAGTGTAATCAAGCATTGTTCTCAAGTATTTGTTGTAGCACACACGTGCTCCCGTGATGTTCTTTTAATTTGCACGCGCCTATGCTTTTTGGAGCACTTACCACTTAGCGTGGCGCCTGATTCATGACCATCGTGCACTGCATTTATGTGGTGGCATTTGTTCAGCGGTGCCCGATGCTGCTTCCTGCTGCCACTCCCACCCATCCCCTCGCAGCTAGTCTCATACATCAGTAGCAATGTAGCAAAAACTTCTCTTTTGTTTCCTTGCTTAACATTGTAGTCCCCTCAATAGCTGGAGGGCAGAGGAGATGGAAAGGGAAATATAGTAGACACCTTGGGAGAAAAGAATAACCCTGATACATGACGACTTTTCCGAAACCTATGGAGACGCTGGTTTGGTTTTTAATATATTTTCAAATAGAATTTATTTGAAATGACAAGAAGCTCAATTCAAACAATATTGTAACAGTTTTTAGTTTGATTATATATTGTCAGTTTAGTGCTTAATTTTCCTGTTAGTTTCATGTTGCTCGTCTTGTTCTGATAAAGGCTTTGGTGTGAACTCACTGGCTTGTTTAAAAATATTGCCCTTGGCGAAGACGTTTGCTTTCATTGTTTACATACTGCGTCAGTTCGTCACGCTTTGCATGCAGACCCCCCCCCCCCCCTTTCTCACCTGGTGCCTTCTAGTGTCATTATTTTCTGCAGTTTTTTACATAGTGCAAACTCGACCTGAAGTTATTGAAGCACTTTACATGAGCACCAGTTACTTTACACAAGGATACATTCATATTTGGTAGGCACAGGGAGATTAAGTGACTTGCCCAGAATCACCAGCTGTTGAGCTGATGCCGAGACTTTTCCTGCCTCTTGCTCACGTCCTCCTTTGAACACAGAGAATCCTGGAAAGTTGCACTGCAAGTGCTGAAAATTGTAAAGGGTGCTTGTGGGTCAGTGCGGTCAACGGGGTGCTCAAGGCTTCTCTGAAGCAAGGAGACAGGTGGAAAGTACAGGGGCTTCTCATAATACCATAAATTGGCCGTTTAGATTTGCGTGGCGGACATGAACGAGCACTTCCCACTGGTATGAAATGCAATCAAATAGATTTCCTGTGTCGATGCCGTGGCCTGCAACTCGGCTTTACTTTGTAGAAGCCACTTGGGGAGTTACTATACACGAAATGAATAACGCCAAGACTGGCACCCGCTTCTCCAGTTCCAAAGTCCTCAGCTCATTCTATTATGCCACACCATCTTGTTGATGTGTCTGTGCCCCTCAGTTAGTTACCCTCCCTCCTTGCATCCACCCCTAACCCCTTCCTCCCTTTTGCTTCCCTGAGCGCCCCAACTTGTACTCAACACAAGTGAAAGCAAAAAAAACAGGGACTGGTGACATTCACTGAGGAAGTGGCAGAGGTGCATTTGTTAGAGATGCAATTTTTTGAGGAGTTGATTTTGGAAAGTAGAATAAAAATTACTTATTCACTAAACTCCTCTCCCCCCCCCCCCCCTCCCCCTTTCACCTCAACTCCAGCATAACAAAATTCGAGTCGAGCGACTGGGGGTGGTCTTCTTACACAGATGTGCTGATTACAATATTTCTCAACTTAGCGTACCTACAGCACAAAAATACTCCGAGGCGGCCTGCCCCTGGTGCTCACTCACACTTCACTCTGCTGCTCCATGCAGGCGCAGCCTGCACTGAAATCCGGCTGCTGTCTTTGTTCTCTTTCATGTGCCGCTGAGACCAATAGCAGGAGCAGAGGCTTGCCTGCAAGTTGTCTAATCCCAATGAAGTGTCAATCGAGCTCCCTGGTAGAAGAACCATTATAGAAAATGGGGTAACCCAGTTAAGTGGCAAAGGACCTGGGTATCGATCAGTAAGGAAAACAGTTGGTCCCTAACACTTTATGAATACACTTCAATCAGTAAGTGTATTAGTGGAATTCAGTATAACATTTCCAAATGCAAGCACATCCAACAAACCATTCAGAGGTTACCGGAAATCAATTATTCAAGCATCAATTTATTCTTTATACCCAAAACATGAAGATTATACATCAGACATGCTATACTACACAGTTATTTCCGAGAAAAGGGGTGAGAAGTAAGTGCTCATGTGTGAGATAGTAAAGGAAGGTAAGAGTGCATCAAAGAATATTTACACGGTACAGGTTAGAATGTTCCCAATAGAGGGATCCAACCACGGTTTTTACAGAAAAAGACGGTACCCCTACATTGGTGGGCCTACCCCTAAATTACATTGTTAATACAATCGCACTTTTTGGTCTGTAACGTGAGAATTAATCTCTGATAATGCTGGTGGTGGGGGTGGATGATGGGTATAGGCCCCTGGGGGGATTGTGTCTACGTTTTGACCCTAATGCCAAAAGGTGAGAAGACTCCTCAGCTGCGGGTCTTCCTCAGGACAGGAAAGGGGCTGGGGGCGACCACGGTCATAGTCCGATGGCTCGAAATCAATCACTGTCAATGAGTCAATGTCAATCAACGAAGTAGAAAAATGTAGGGGAAGAATCGCCCAGGAATTCTGCTGCGATCGTGTGGCTTGAGCCCTTCCATCAAGTTGCTACCATAAAAAGAGCTCTGAATTCTGCTGACCTTAAATCAAGGCCAAGGGAGATGAACCGCTTCCGTCGGTATCTCTCAAGAAGACGCCTCACCTGCCAGAATCGTGCGGTGTGAGACCTATGTGGTTCAAGCACTGGTTTCTTGTACTTGGCGAGACAGACGAACCGCATCCGTCGCTTTCGTGGGGCGAAAGGTGTTCTGTTATACCTTTGATAACATCAGTGATGACATCTGAAATGACAGCTTTGATAACATCACTGTGGATGGCAAGGGCACGAGTTATAGTTTCTGCAGCAAACTATAACTGGTGAATTTCAGTGTTTTTTTTCTTTTGTTTATAATGTATTTTTAAACTGACATTTTCATCTAACTATAATGTCACTTTAACCTTTATTTTTTCAGTAATATAAATATGTATAGATATATGCTATACTTGCTTATGGGGGCTTTTAGCCTGCACATCACCAGTCTGTTGACATTCATATATTTCTTTTGAAATTTTGAACACTACAATATGGGGCAATGATTCAAGGCAAGGGAGAGGGGTCGGAGGTGCCGCCGAGCTCTTTGCCAGGGCCGGTTTTCTGCCGATTTTGTTACAAGGTGTCCTCTGCGGCTAGTCCGGCCCTGCCTATCGGATTTTTTAGGAGGAAAGCAGTTATTTGAAAGCACAACTAAGCTTTACAACCCAATGATATGCCGAAAGCAGAAACTATAAATGACTCATTATAATCAGATTTGCACATGTAACCCTGACTTCTAAGGCTGCTGTTCAAAACTCCAAATTCATTACTTTTCCTGCATTGATCATGACCTTACCGTTCCCAACATTTCATAAAAAGTGGGAATTGTATAGTAGACGCCCATCCGAAGCCGTCGGGTTGTGTTAGGTGGCCACTGGGCCATGATGTGACATGTGGCTGTTTTCCCGTTTACAGCTGGGGCTTCCTATTCTTGTTTGGTGGTGGGCGGTTTGAATTACTGTCATTAAAGCATGCCTCGTACTGTTCGTCAATAGCAATCTGCCTAAACCTGATGCTTCTGACTGGCCGCCATGTGCTGCATTTTTGATGTGCTTTATCCTTAGCATTGTGTGCACCGAGAAGCATGCTGAGGTGAATTGCATCTTGACATTTAAACGTTAAATAGGCTTGTTTTCTTTCCCAGGTTCCTGTAATTGTTCAGTGAAGTGCTGCATTACAGTTTATCCCCCCTGTTATTGACGTAAAAATTGGAGAAAGATTAGTCAAGAAGGCATAATGGCTTGTAGAGTACAAAAGAAAGGCAGACAGTATGTTGTTGCCAGTGACACATGCAAGGCCAGGGACTATTGAATCGCACAGTCCTGTCCTTTGTTCCTTAACTGTGTTTAGCTTAGTAATATGACTGAGAGTAGAAAGTGGCGTGCTTGATTGTTAAAGGCATTGTTTCGGATTACACTGCCCTTCAGCCAGGAGAGGGCATGCACTGTGTGTTCCTGTACAAACCTCTTTTAATGTTCTGTTCGGTAAGTGATGTTTTGTTATTGGAACTTGTATAGAGCACAGTCTGCCCTTTGTATTCTTTCGCACCACTGTCGGTTGTGTGTGGGTGATTTTAGAGGCATCACTGGAAACCAGAGTCTAAGTCATAAAGTGATCATATGTTTTGGAGACTGCATTTATCCGTGGCTGCTTGGCCTCACTTTTATTAGCTGTGGGCTTGTGATCTGCATGCCGGAATAGTGTGCCATAGACTTTTTGTCTGTTGCATCTGCCTGTCCTAGGACAGTACCGTCCCCTTTGCCTTGCGATTCGAGATGGTCTGGAACCTGGTTTTTCTGGTTGTGTGGCATGTTTGTACTGTGTAAACACATGTGAAATGTTCCGTCTGATGTTTGAGTGTGGTGTTTCATGTTGACAAGTGCTATTGGGAGCACCACTACAGCTTATGTACGGTTTCCACAAATGTCAGGATGGTGCCCGACTTATTCCAAGCACTCCCTCACGATATGTTGACCCATAGTCCTGCTAGCTCACAGTGCCACCATATGTACCCCTAAACCTAGTTAGGTAACAAATGGTTTGGACAATCTCAGAACATGACAACCCTGACTTCCCAAGGAATCGTGGTAACATTTCTAGAACCTTTTCGCTCAGTCACTCGTGCATACTCGGAAATGTATACAAGAAATACACAAAGGGCCATTTCAGTATTTATTGCACCAATATGATTTCAGTATGATTTTAGTATAAAATATAAGCGCTGCAATGATTAATAGACAAATGCAGATAAGTTATTAGCACTATATGAACAGTAAAAAGATAAACTGTTCTACCATTGTGCTACAACTGTGTGTATATGTTCGCATCATATAAGTACTGTGCATAGTGTACCCCTACTATGCGCCCCCTAACCTAGGTGCCTAATGAGGGAGAGTGTTCTGCCAAAAATCCTCTACTGGATGATGTAACTCCCCATTACCTGAAGGTTTCTGTATGCAGTTCCCCATCTCGGTCACAAGTAGAACATCCCTCCTTGCAGAGGGTAAACAGGAATCAGGTGGGCTGCGACTCCGACACAGCAACCTCGCAATGACAGCAGAGTGGTCCTCTGATTTGAACAATTGCAAGTCTAAGCTTCCGTATCAAGGCTTCAGCCAGACTGACATTGTTTATTCTCTTGTGGTAGCCATGTCGCCTCATGGACGAATAGCAAACAGCAACATTTGCACAATGTATGTGTAGGCCTTGTACTAAATGTTCAAGTTATCGTGATAGTGTGCTTACGAAGTGGAATTGTAAGCAATGTGGATCCAGAGAAACTAATCCTGCACTATCATGCGATCAAATGTGTGTCAAAGGTCAGCGTGTAAAAAGGAAGGCAGCTTAAGAAACGTCTATGTTAAAATGGCAGTGTTTTTTCCTGGGCCTATGTAGCCTCATGACAATTCTGGCTGGAGGTATATGGGGATTCCTGTCTATGGTGTACTGTTTGTTGTATCATGTGTGTGTTGTTTCATGGTGGGAAGAGTTTTTGATCTCTTCTTATTTGATGTACATTGTGCAAAGGAGGGCAATCATCATAGACTAATCGTAGTAATCCAGGTGTTGAGAGGCAGACAGCTTATGCAACCTTTGAAAGGTTGGGATAGTACTTATTGATGTGCTTTTGACCAATATGAGCGGGCATTCTATATTATACCTGTAAAATAGTGTAAACCCTCTTGTTCTGAGACTCAAAAATATGCCTGTCAGAACACCTTTGTGGGCACCATTCCTCAAGATTTCAGATCATCTTCTATCCATCTGAGATACAACATGTGAGAATCACATGAAACAGGCCCCAATCGAGTGCATTCTGTGTTTAAAATACCCTGCAGCAGGTGCTTTAACCCCATAATATATTTAAAAATATTAATTTCAACCAATTATGCAGGTCAAATTTGCTACCACTTTTCTCTTTGTTGCCAATTTTTTTGTGGCAGGGTTTAAAAACAAAATTCATGTATGAGTTAAAGCCTAGATGTTGCATCAGCAACGTCAATATTTTGGCACTGTGAGGTCATGGGTTATGAAGTCACTTCCTGTGATGTCACTTCCTGTGATCTAACTCCCTGTGATGCCACTCCCTGTGATGTCACGCGCAGTGACGTCACACCCATTCTGCCTAACCTGGTGAGTCGGCCCACTTCTTTTTTTAGGACTCGATTTGTGCTTGTATTTGGTGCTTAAAGTCAATCAAACACCCGTCTCATACATACATCACTTCCTTCACACACACATTATTCTGTCAGCTGAAACTGTTTCACCGAAACTTTGAGAACGAATTTAAAAGCTACCATGATAAGGAAACTCAAAATGATTTCTTCTAAATACTCATATCCACACAAAAACTTTCTAATCTTCCAATCATAAATCGACTTACACAAAGATGGATTCATCTTAGAGGTTATTGTCTCCATACACCTATGATAAGGTGTAAAAATTGTTCCTTCACCGCCCAGCGGCTCTCACAAAATGAATATACATATATATATATATATATATATATATATATATATATATATATATATATATATATATATATATATATATACATATATACATATATAGTTCTCACTTCTTTATAAAGACCTGCATTTCTTATAAGGATCTCATTTGTGCTATACACGACCACAAATACATATAGTAAATAATATTTTTGGTATAAGTAACACGTTAGGCATGCTCAGAACTGCATAGTAGACGGTTCATGATTGCAGTATGAACCAGCTGTTTCCGACTCACAAATTGATTGGAAAGATGTGTGATTTACATTGTCAATTTTACCAGTGGGTGTGTAATTCCTGGTTTTCTGTGCTCTTCATTTCCTTTCCTATATGATTCGAGGATAACTTAAGCATGTTCTAATGAAAGCATGTATATTTAGAGTGTTCTGTTTCCTCTGATTCAAGCTTACACTCCCACAAGGCTCAATAGGTCTTCTGGGCGGTCCTGGCGGTGGGTCCTAGAGTGAATGGAATGCACCAGGGGGGAGCTCTTTTCAGGGCCGGACTGGGAACCAAAACCGGCCCTAGGAAAGTGCTTGGCCGGCCCCCGCGGTGGGGGGATGGGGGAGGGCGTGGTTGGGGGGGGTGCGACCAAGCTCTTTGCCGCAAAAACGGCTCTGTAACAAAAACGGCCCCCAGGGGCCTAAAACCGGCCCCCACCCTTGAGGCTGACCGGGGGATTGCCCGGTGCCCGCAACGGGCAGTCCGGGCCTGGCTCTTTTAGACTCTTAGCAGCTAAATTTTAGAATTCTTTTCCCCGTGACTTTGAGATCGGAGCCACCTGAAGCTCGTTTTTGGGAAACTCTTAAGACCTGGCTATTTAGGAAATAGCGCCGATAGACTTGCCTTGTTGTACCTGAAGGACTGTTACCTGGAGCTTAGTGCAGCTTATCCCCAGCACGGGGACACTCCAAATGGAGTAACCATGCGCTTTATAAACCTCATAACATAAGCACTAGCAATATGCTCATTTTCCTAATTCTTCATGAGTGTGAAGGGAGGCAGTTTATATCCTATTTTTCATTTTTTTCATAGACATTTACTCTCACGGATTTTACACAAGTGCGTTTCTTTTTAATAGTAATTGCAACTTGTCTTCATATAGTGCATCGTGCAGCATTTCTATCTATTTTTAGGACTTTAAATAACAGTTATTATACAACCCAATTTAAGGTATTCAGTTCAGCAGCACTTGCAGGAGGTAAGTCGGAGTTTTCCTTACCCCAATTCTAACTTGTGACCTTCCAATCACCGCATTTATCAGCAGTGAACGTTGAGCTGTTGGGATTTATTTGGACTCTCATTGCTTATTTCGCGCCAGCACTTATTTTTCCTCATCCGACTATGACCCATGACAAAAGAGGGAAAAATCACCAAAAAGGTAAAGAAATGTGAAGAAAAAGATGGAAACACTGTTGTAAGGGGTGAATGCAGAAACCTACATTAATGAGTGAGAAATAGGTGCAGGGAGTGTGGTAGTTGAATGAAGAGTCATGTGTCGGATTCCAACCATGCAGCCTTGGTATTCGGCACGCTGACAAGTAATGGCGCTCACCGCGAGCTTCTGAGCAGAGCTTAGGGCACTCATTCTTTTACAAATTAAGCACTGCAATCTACATATTAGTATATCACAACAATATACTAAGGCAACCTGTGCTACCAAACGATTTTGCCACTTACAAGATTTTTTTTTTTAGATTCTACTGCTTTATTGACCAGGGTCATTATAAAAATGAATTTTCTTGGCAATTACATACGTTTTCGACCTTTAGGCAGAAAGTAGAAGAACAGCGGCGGCCATCTTAAAATGTTAAGCCCCTGTTGCCGGATTCAGGAAACAAGACGCCACGAGGGTGTACAAATCATGATTGAGAGCTTTACCCGGCCCCCCCATCCCACCCCACCCCAATAGTGGCCCAACAGCCCTGCCATGCTAAATCATCCTCGACCGCTGTGCATTTATCACTGGCATAAATTCTACTCTCTGAAATGGCCGAAATTAAATCGCATGCACGTGACACTTCTGTACCATTAAATCCGCATTAAACGGCTTAATGACTCATCCATCCCCAACACAAACTCCCGCAACACACACACTTGCACTTGCTAATAGCATATTTCCTTTGACAGCTGCTTTTTACCAAATTTCAGGGCTTTGTACGTGATTTAGTGGCTCAGTCTGAGGGCTCGAGCAGGGCATTGTTCTCCTCCAGTCGGTGCAGCGCCTTCAAAGAAGGTGTTGGCGCCACAAGAAAGCACATTGTATTCTTCCCATTAGCAATAAGTAAATACATTTGTAGGGACAATGCCCATGAATAATGCAACGTGCAGAAGGGGTTCTTAAATAATAATAATAACGTTTCTGAAAAATTATAGTTATTACGGTCTCGAGAAGGTGCCAAACACTTAGTTCATTTTTTTAAATACTGTACAACGAGAGAGCTATTTACAACCCAACAGGGAGCAAGAGAGCACATTCAGTTGAATAAAGATCTGTAATTCAGTAATTAAATATAAAAGAAATGACAAACGAGATGCCATGAGCTTCTCGCGGGTTATACATTGTTAATGAATCAAAAGGGGTTTAGCATGCAAGTGCATGCGAGAACTGGAGTTTAGATAGTCTGGTATTCAGGAAAAGGTTGGGCTACATATGTCAGCAAATAGAGACATTTCGCTGGAGCCCCCCCAGTGATCTGGCTTTGGAAATGAGGTTTTCTTGTTCCATAAACTGGTCCAAAAACTTGTGATGGATCCAAAAGGAATTCTCGGTCTGGAGTCTCTTTGTGACCGTGCCCTGAGTTTGTCACTTGCATAGCTGCCAACATATGGAAAATAATTCACGGGACTCTTTGGAGCACAGGGCTGCTGCAGATAGAAAGTTCTTGTTTACATACCTGTGTGTAATAAAGAGGAAAAGTTTCTGCAACAATATCACCCAGGAAAGTTTGTTACTGTGCCCTTGGGACTTGACGAACTGAACATACATTCCTCGGAATGAACCTGGTTCCTGAAAGAGGCCTCTTTTTACTTCAATGAACATTTCTTTTGAGTTTATGCCACATAAAATATTGCTCATGAAGTGTCATGTGAGGAACTCGCATATTCGATAAGATCATGTTGAGCACCCAGCTTTCCTCCTCTCCCTTTTGAACTCAAAAGGAGAAGATATCATGGTCTCATTACTTACCGTGTCTGAGTGTGCTGCACTTTACAGGTGTCTTGTGTAGAGTTGTGTTCCATCAAATCAGCGACTTGTTTCGTGCCTGCACTTTGAAACAAGGGTAGGTGACTGGGTCACAGGGCCACATAGGGGTGACTGGGCGCCAGTTGGGTCAGTTGGAGCCTTTGACTCCTGAAGTGCCAGGGCCAGGCCTACTATTGGTCCCAAACATTTGCACCAAGGACAATCCTTCAGCCCGTGGTCCTCAGGATAGCTACCCAGAGCGATCCGAGGCTTGTGGTGGGAGGTGGGTTAGGGAATCAGAACTCAATTCGACATTAATTGCACACATTAAATCAGTTTTCAACTAGTGCTTTATCCAAAGAAACGTTCTTTATTCTACTATCAGCGTGATACGATGGATGGAAAGATTCAGGACAAGGTATCAGCATATTTAGTATAGGGCAATAAGAAGAATAATGTTGCCAGTTGAGAAGTTATCGTAACCCTCAGAGTTTCACTGCTTTAAGTGAATGTAGGCTCTCCCAAACTCTGTCTTTTAGTCAGGGTTGCTTCTCTGTACTTAGCATGTTCTCACCCTTCGAAGCTGTCCCTGCATGCTGACCATGAACTCTCGGAGGAAAACAAAAATGTGACTGGTGAATCCCTAGAATTAATCTCAGCCAATAATAATTACTCTGGGTTTCAATCTGATCCATCATTTTCCCCAGTATGCCTCTTTAGGGAGGAACCAGCTTTATGCAAATCAGCCTTGGTCCTGCTCCAACAGCAACAGTACAGTACGAACTGCCAGAACCAACGCAACCTTAGACCCGTTTCCCTCTTCCTGTTCTGCACTTGCATGCAGCCTGCGATCTACACTAGTATGTGGCCCTCGCTGAGGAGTGGAGGACAGAGCAGCTTTGGTGACTTGAAGGAATGCCCATCAATTGGAGAGTCTACCCCAAACAAGCTTTGATGCGGGATCCTTGGCAAGGTGGCTATAGGAGTTTGAAAGAGAAGTATTAATGCCGCCCACCAGAATCCTTGATTTACAGCTCATGTCATGCAGGTATAATCAGAGCAAGTTTTTAGAGCATTTCTCAGTCTACAGAAATTTCAGCAATAGTGCAAGTGTTCAAGTTTACAACCCCGCAGCCACAGGTCGTACTTTGCTGGAAACAGTGCATCTCCACTTGGTCTCAGCAAGACAGATCTCTCCACTGTTAATAGCCTTCCCTGAAGACAGGTCTGAGGTGTTCTGAGAGACTTACTGGGCGAGGGACAACACAGTTCACCACAGCTCCAAGAAACACAACCTCTTTCCCATTCTTTGCTTGACACTGTTGCTCAGTCCATGCACAGCTCCTTTGCTGTCCTGCGGGTTCCTCTTCTAGGTGACACTTCACTGCAGGGACACCACCAGTACCTGCTTGTCATCAGTGATAGACCAGCTTTTATGCCTCCACCTTGCAGTACTCCTAGCAAGATTATGGCAGGACTTCAGATTGTTCTCCAGACCTGAGAAGAACTGGCTGGCCAAGGGTATTATCGTTGGAACTCAGAAGTGTTCCACAGCCCACTGCTGTGGACTGTCGGGCACTGGTCAGTGTAAAATCCCTGTATCACTGATTTAGAGATGCCATTCTAAAATTATAGACGAAAAATGTGCATTCCCCTTGACTGGCTTGTTATGGATTGTCGTGTTTCCAGGAAATGATTTTCTGCTCACATCTAACGGTTCATTCATTTGTCCTTGTTATTTAACACCATCGAGGCTAGTGTTATTTTCCTCCTGTGCTGAGATTTTGGCTTTCCCATTGTTTCATGACGAGCTCAGCTCGTCATGAGTGTAAGGGGTTGTACCTCATGACGAGCTGAGCTCGTCATGAGCGTCAAAGGTGTTAAATGTTGTAGGCAGGAATGTGGAGCTCAGTGTTCACTGACAGTAGCTTGCAAGATGAATGGCACGAGTAGCATCTGTTACCACGGATGCCAAAACTATGCATGGCTTAACAACATAGTCAATACCACAACAATGTCCTTACCACAAGTTCCATTACAACACAAGTCATTACAACAACTTGCTGTAGGAAAGCGAGGACTTTGACATAGTTAAATTACTATTCCAACTCCAGTCGGTGTATCAGTAGGGAAGGTGATGGACTTAAAATCCAACACCACATTCCCTAAAGCAAGTCATTATAATGACTTTCTTGCATTGCAATGAAACTCGTGGTAGTGTCACAGTCTTGGTACTGACTGCATTGTAAAGGCACTACGATGTAACGCCTGCATTGTAATAGATGTTTCCCTAACGGCACAAATTGAGTTTCGCTTCCGTCATATGCTGATACACATAGCCTTTTGTCCTTACCTCTTTGGAAGAATGGAGCACAAATGAAAAGTGACAGTCCTTACATGACAAATGGGTCCCCCACCTGCCTTTACTGGCGACAGCTCCACTTCCAAAGACTTCATAAATGTTCTAGGGACTACCTCACATCCATATACCTTGTCTAGCAGACTCTTCATCCTTTGTTTTATGAACTGCTCTTACATAGGAGATCCAAGGTGGATTCCCGTGTCCCTCCAGTCACAAAAACTACATGCTCACACTTCATGCTCACTCTTCACACATCAATGACCCACATGGATGGAAGGAGGACTCGTGTTAAATGTGCTTGCAGGTGAGATTGAGTAGTAACTCTCCGGTTGTAGGTAACAAGAAAGGGCTGTCTCAGCTACTCTGATTATCTGCTGCACCAATAACAGTATTTCCAAGTACATTGAGGGGACAATAGTCACCAATACCTAAAAGAGGGATGCACATTGTGGGCTCCTCCAGACTACAAGCACTGGGTCTCACTCCATTTTCACAGTCCTTGACTATGATTGTTATGCATGGTGAGGCAAAACATCAGGTTCAGAAATGTGTCTTGTGGTAGGGAGTGCATGTTCGCTTGAGCTATGTGGGTGACATTCCTTTCCCAACAAAAAGTCGAATAAAGAGAAAAAGAGCACAGCAGCTTAACGACTGCTTTTTGATTCATGAATTGCTAGGTGTTGCCCTTAGACAGCATCAAGAGTGAAATGGTGTGCTAAGTGGACATATAGCGTGCAGTGTTTTGTCCTTTTCGATAAATCAGCAGCTTTGAACGACTGTGACTGCTCAGTCATGACTAATGGTCTCTGGTCATTTGAAGCAAAAGTTGTCGCTCTACAGTAGATTATCGTTCCTTTTAAACGGGAGTCCTTAACTGCAAGTTGGCCAGTATTTTGGTGAGTTGAGCCGGGGGTCTCTGTGGCATCCCGCTGCATTTATGATGATGCTCATCGACTGTCGCCCAATTTCACCGTATGTTATCTGAAACTTTGTAAAAAAACCCTTTTTTCTGCCTGTAAGTGTGAACATATTTTTCAATGAATATCAGTTGTTTGAGAATGCATGCAGATATAGGAGACTGAGTCTACCCCTATACCCCGACCTTTATTCTATTTTTTTAAACATTTTTTATTGAGTTTACATGGTACCATCCGGGCAGCAGCCCAGTATAATCACAGTGAAAAATTGGATAATTCAAAAGTACCAGATTTGTGTACAGACTTGGTAACAGTAAAGAATAGAACAATACAAACTTTGCGCAGACAATCCCGTTACCCTTGTAGTGTAGCAAATATGTTAGAGTTCTTGCGTTGCCTGATGTATGGTGTTGAGTGAGGTGTATTATGGTCCAGAACGCACGGGGAAGGACACATATCAGGGGGACAGGGAAGATCAATACCCCGGTACATTGCCCTTCGGGACCATATTTTCCTGTGTTTCAGGGGATATCCTCTCGCCTGGAAGACCGCGATCTCAGCACCCAGGCATTTATTTAGTTCTGTTCGCCATTTCCCTAGCGTCGGGGGGAAGTCTCCTGACCTTTATCCATTTTTTTATTACTTCGTTTGAGATTCTGCTTCTACTCTCCATGGAAAAGTGAATTGTATTAGGAAATCACTTTGACTTTGACTTTAAGATGCAGTTGACCAATTAAGTCTTTGCCACGGGTGACCGTTTTCTGAAATGTCTATTCACTTCTGTTACAGAATGATTTGAAAGCAATAACCCTAATGTCTTTCATCATGACCAGGCTATGCCCATTCTCCTTTCGCATCCAGCACCCTGCAAAGTGACTTGTTTACAAACAGTGCAGATAGGGATGAATTTAAACTAAATAACGTTGTAATCCGACTAACTTGGATGCCAGGTATCTCCTCGTTTCCTCCTTATGGGGTATTTGCTTTGTGCCGGATATATCCAACTAATAGTCCCCAGAACCACTAATTCCACAGCTCTCGGTTGCTTTTCAGTGTATGTGGTAAATGCCGTTCGTTTAAAGGGGTTGTATGTGATTCCGAAGCACTGTTCATCTAAGGAGAAACTTTAGTCACAAACCTGTTTCCCCAATTGTTTTTCAAATGAATGGCCTCTGAAGATGTTGAATGCATCATGATGACCACCCTTCACATTCACTCACAATTCTGCACTGTTCTTTGGGTCCTAGATCCCACAGGTCTCTGGTTCTTATTGTAAGGGG
This sequence comes from Lissotriton vulgaris, assembly GCF_964263255.1. Lineage (NCBI taxonomy): Eukaryota > Metazoa > Chordata > Amphibia > Caudata > Salamandridae > Lissotriton > Lissotriton vulgaris. The sequence continues at coordinate 890,120,475 of NC_141691.1, forward strand.
GAAACCCCATTATCCCCTTCTACATTGCCCCGCCTACCCTTTGTCTTGTTGTCGGGGCTGTCCCTGCCGGGTGCTTCATCATTTACCCAGTGCCTAATGCCACTGCTCTGCATATACTCGAGTTTCTTTACTCATACCTTTGTTCCACTCAACGCTGCCTCTCTCTCCCCTGGTATATCTCTACCCACTTATACAATAGCACATTTGCTCCACCTATAAGCTTGTACCTTCACACGGCCTAAAGCCTAGTATCCTGCAAATGCCCTAGAAACTCTACTCTCCCTGTTCCATAATACCTGTAGCCATGCCTATACCCTAGGGCCTCTATATCTGCACATACCCTAATACCTCTACCCCTGCCTGTATTCCCCAGTACCACTATGCAGGTGGGCAACGCCCATAGGGCTCAAAGGGGTTCAGCCCCCGGTGTGTGCGGCAGTCTGGGCTGAGACATCTTCCGGGACACAGACAGTTCTTGAGCTGCTGTGGGCTGACTAGTCTGGCGTCTTATTGCTGCCACAACCGAGTATTTCACAGGTCTTTAAAAGACCATTTACTTGATAACGAGGAACGAGGCTTTGTTGTTTTTTCAGCTGTTCCTAGAGCCCCTGCATCTCCACTCTGCCTGTTCCTTAAAGTTGCAAATTACTTTTGCTGCCACAGTGTGAGAATGCCTTTCCTGAACAGTAACTTTAGGTTTTGTTTTTTTTGCAGTTTTTTATAGCTCTATCTCCACCCGAAGGTATTGAGGCACTTTGCATGAGCACCAGTTACCTTATGTAAGGACACATTGCTGGAAGTATTAGCTCCCCCTCCACCCTGAAATTTGGCTCTACATTGCTGGAAGTATTATCTCCCATCCCCACCCCCTGAAATGGGGCTTTAGTTGCGCCCCTGCCCCTATGTATATCCAAATACCTCTTCGATACCCCATCCCAGTGCTATACTACACCTACTCCTACTCATACCTGTCCCTATTTGTAGTGTAATACCTCTCCATTACTTTTCCCACCTTTTATCTCCTTGCATGTTTTCCTGTGCGGTTTTCATGTACTCCATGCGCGATTTATCTGTTTCATTAAATATTTTCATTGGAAAACGGTTTCCTCGTTTTAGGAGTTTGTCTGGTTGGTTTTCTTCATTTTGCTGTTTCTCCTAACTGGGGTGTCCCATTATCAAGGTGTGACTGGTTCAGGGTTACTGTTTTGTGAAAACCCTTGCCAGAATAATCAGAAAAGCGACTTTTAGAAAATGCTTTCAGAAACGTAACAATGTGCCCATATTGTATAACACTCATATTTTTTATCCTATAAAAACCTTGTGTATTTTACTGGTTCCTCGTGCCCTAAAGGTGCAGATAGTAAAATAAAAACAAGCAATAACACCCCATGCCACTGATGAGACAGCAGGCATTATATTAAAACTGTCTTATTAATCACAATGTGTTATTCCAGCGTTTTAGCAATTTTAAGTGCTGTAAATAAGGGAATTACAGTATCCAATTTTAATGATACTCCGTTTATTGACGTCTAAAGATTAAAAGGCTGAGTTGGCCTTGCCAGGACTCTAACGTGAAATATGCAGGCCACGCAGCTGCCAGCAGAGAGCGCTGAACTGACTGAGTTATCTTCCTGACTGCAACCTTTCTGCATCTTTGTAGATGTAAGCCCTTACTGTTCTGACCTCGTGAAGTGAGCCCTCTGTGTAATTATTTATACTCCATGAGATGACAGAAATTCAATTATATTAAAGATACCTTTTTAAATGCTGGTTATTCAAGTGAAAGAGACTGGCTTCAGTGGGAATTTAAAAATGAACGGTAATGAATGGATTACCTGGGATTTGTAATAAAACACGCCTCAGGGAAATGCTTTAACACAAACAGAATGTCAAAGTGTGTACAGTGTTGGGAGATTAACGTAAAGTAGAACAGACAGTTAACAATATTTTATTAACAAAATCTGTGGTTAACAAAAGGATCAATAACAGGTCTGTCAGTTGCAGAGAGCACGAACGAATACTTGTTAGTGTGACAGAAGCAAACCCTCTGGTTATTGATGATGCCTTACAGATCTACTGTCAAAAGTATGTTAATTGTCGGCTTCCCATTCTTTCGGATTTGCTCAAGTAGCGCATTATAATTTGATTGACTTGTGACTTAAAACGTGGATCCATTGGCACATTCTGGACGCTTCTTTAGGAAACCCTGGATAGATAAGCATGGAATAAGTGTGTTGTCAACAGATAAGCAAGAATTTAAAAGTCTGTGATTTTCCTGATCCTTTTGAGGTCACTCCAACATTGTGGGGGTGTTAACACCACTTTAGCGGGGATAAAGTTGATGGTAAGAGTGTTTAAGGCCTGGAACAAAGTCCAACACTGTAGATACCTACAGAGCTTGAGGGTGGGTGAACAACCTCTATGCAAAACCAATAAATAGGGACCTCAATCGAACAAGTGGACAGCAAAAAAATGTCCAGAAAGTAATGGCAGTGGACAATATAGCCCACCCGGGCACACCACAAGAGATTCAACCATCCAATTACCTACCCTCCTCAAGTGTTACACAATATCCATTAGTCTCCCAAACCACCTGCAGTGTACCTTACTTGATCCAGCTAGGTTTGCACTGTATTAAACCAACAATTTTAAATGTACTAGACATACATGCTTCAATGTGTCGATCTATTCTGAAGCCAGTTTAACCTAGCTACTCCATTCCTACATGTATCTCCCATGTGGGAAGAAGAGGTGCATGTTCTAACATCAAGTGCTCTCCTAGATAGCGATGGCATCCACTTGGAGGACCAGGGGTTATCTGGTTTCATGGTGCTTTTTGCCCACTACATTCCAACAGTAGTGTGTCTGCAATAAATATCTATTGAAGGAGTTTTTTCTGGGAAGCCAGTATCTGATACACCTTGGTGACAGGTACGTTCATTCCTGACTGGGCTACTTGTAATAGTGAGGGGATCCAGGATTTATCTTATGAATTGACTGTAGTGACCCTGACAGCAGACAAAATTAAAATAGCTTATTAACTAATTTTAAAGGGATAACATGGCTACAGAGCATTGATATCTGCTCTATGCTGACATTGGTCAGATGGTTGATTAAGGCCAACAAGCTTTAAATGTAAGCTCTCCAAATCAAAGAGCCAACCAATTCCAGGATATCACCCTTGGGGGGGGTATCCTTCTTGGCCAGTGACAATAGGCTGACAATTGAGGTCTTAGAATAATTGTCGATTCGTACTTCTCTTTTAATAATAATAATACTGAGTTTTATAGAGCGCAACAGCTACCTCCGTAGGAAGTGTCCCGGCGCTGGCATGGGCAGTGAGAGTCATAGTGCAAGAGAGAAGAGATTTATTGCGTGAAAAGCCATGTTTTCAATAGGCTTCTGAAGCAAGGTTCAGAGGGTGCTTGTTGGATTTCCTGTGGCAAGGTGTTCCATAGCCGTGCCGTACTTACGGAAAAAGTTCTTCCACCTAAGCGCGCCCTTTTCACTCGAGGAACGTGGAGATGGACCTTATAGCTAGACCTTAGGAGTCTGGCCTGAGAATATCTAGGCAGCCGTTTTTTTAAGTAGTTTGGGCAGGTCCCATGAAGGGCTCTGTAGGCCAAGGTGAGCGCCTTGAATTTTATGCGACTTGCCACAGGCAACCAGTGTAGCATGGGCAAATGGGGAGAAATGTGATGTCTAAAAGGGACCTGCCTGAGTAATCTAGCCGCTGAATTCTGCACGATTTGCATCTTTTGCAGCAAAAACTTCGGGAGGCCTAAATAGAGGCCATTGGCATAGTCAAGCCTTGAAGTGATTGTGGCATGGATAATCGTTTTGCGGCAGCTCACTGGGAGCAGTCGGAGAAATCTGCGTAGGCTCCTCAGTTTACCAATGCATCCTCCGACGACCTTCTGTATCTGGGGAGCAAAGGATAGGCCATTATCCCATGTAACCCCCAAATTCTTTGCCTTTATGCTCGGAGATGGAGCGGGACCCATCTCTTCCGGCCACCAAAACTCAGCGGGGGGGTGGTCGCTTGTGCCAAAGAAGATCACCTCCGTTTTGCCTGCGTTTAATTTCAGTTTGTTGGTATTCATCCAACAGGCCACGTCGCGGAGGCAGCCCTTGCAGTTAGAAAATGCTGCCTCCGAAACCTCAGAGAATGGGAAGACCAGCTGGGTGTCATCAGCGTAGGAAATTGCAGTGACTCCCCAATTGGCAATCAGTGTGAACAGCGGGGCCAAGTAAATATTAAAAAGCAGCGGGCTCAGGGCGGAGCCCTGTGGGACCCCGCAGTTCAAACTCCTGGAATCTGAGGAGAAGGTACCAAGAGCCACCTTCTGCGATCTGTTGGACAGATAGGAGTGGAGCCAGCCTAATGCCTGGGCTTGGAGGCCGATCCCAGCCAGGCGTTGTAATAGCCTGTCGTGATCCACCGTATCAAAGGCGGCCGATAGATCCAGGAGCACCAGCATTGCCGATGCTCCTGAATCCAGCGACCACCTGACTGACTCGGCCACCTCAATCAGGGCGGTCTCGGTGCTGAAACCGGCTCTAAAGCCTGATTGTGTTTCATGCAGAGCGTTGCTGTCCTCCGTGAATTTATTTAGCTGCCGCTGGATTAATTTCTCAAGCATTTTACCCGGCGCTGCCAGTAAGGAAATGGGACGAAGATTACTCAAGTCTTCTGGGGCCCCGTTTGGCTTTTTTTTCAACGGGAGTAGAGTAGCATGCTTCCAGCACTCAGGGAACACTCCAGAAGAAATGGACACATTCCAAATGTGCTGGAGAGTGGGTGCCACAAAATCCGCCATCACACTCCAGAGTTTCGGTGGGCAAGGATCATCAGGAGATCCTGATTTGCAACTGTTAATTTCCAGTATAACAGCCTCACGTGTGATTGGTTGAAATTGGCCCAAAGTTAGTTGCGGCGCTCTATACTCCATGACATCAGATTTAACAGTGCTTACTGCAGGAGTAAAAGAGTCAGATACTTTCAGAATTTTGTTCTCAAAATATTCAGATATAGTATCACAGAGTTTGTCAGACGGAGTCACATCCAGCTCAATACATCTGGGTTTAAAAAAAGACTGCACTATCTTGAACACTTCTTTGCTAGAGTGTTCTGCTTGCTGGATGGAAGTGAGGAAAAAAAGTTTCCTCGCAATTTTTATGGATTTGTGCAAAGCGCGGATGGCGGCCTTGTAACGTGCCTTCGCCAAGCTGCAGTAGTCCACCCTCCAAAGTCGCTCTAACTTTTTACAGGCGGACTTCTCCACCCTCAGTTCCTCAGAAAACCAGGGAGCGGAGGGGGAGTCTCTGCGGGACATAGCCCGTTTAGCTGGCGCAATGGAATTCACCATATCGCCAATCCATTTTGACATAGCCACTGCATCCTTATTAACATCAGATGAGAGTACAGGAGGGTTGTGGGCCAGGACAGGGCCTATGTTTCCAGGGATCAAGCTTTTCCACTGCCTCTTCAAAAAGGAGCGTCTCCCTGTTTTGGGCCCTGACCCGGGTAGCCTGACCGAGAATGGGATTAAAGCATGGTCCGACCAAGTTAGCTCTAGAGGTGAACCCACTGCCAGATCGTTCATATTGGAGAATATTAGGTCCAGCATATGGCCTGCTTTGTGTGTGGGAGCTGTGCTGCATAATGTCAAATTAGCGGCATTCAGTGTTGAAATAAGCCGCTCAGCAAGTGGACAAACCGCCGCCTCAGCATGCACATTGAAATCCCCTACAGCTATAAAGTAGGAATGGAGGACAGAGATTTGGATGATGGCGTCAATAAGCGCCAGAAGAGCTGTATCTGTGCCGTCTGGAGGACGGTAGATAACCATGCCTGCCAGGGATTGGCGGGGATTGATTTGTAGGCAGAAGAACAGGCCTTCCAACCCTACAATAGTAGTGGGTAATGAGGACGTGAGTTTATAGCAGTCTCTGAAGAGAAGGGCCACCCCCCCGCCTCGCCTCCCATCCCCTCTGTTAGAAAAACACATTTTATAACCAAGTGGCACCGCTAGGGCAATGGCAGGCATAGTGTGTTCATTCAGCCATGTTTCGGTTAAAAACATCACATCCCACTCACCATCCTCAAGCAATAGCCAGATGTCATCGGCGTGTTTGGACATGGACCGGCAATTTAAGAGTCCCATTTTCAAGCTGCAACAGCTTGAGTCAGGCCGGTCAGCAGAAATGTAAGTGGAGCTAGAGCTAGAGAGAGTAACCCAGCTCAGCGGGACACCGCAGAGTGAGCAGACCTGCAGACTCTGATCAGCAGCTGGGTCCAATAGGGCTTTACAAGGCAGCTTCGTATTTAAAGCAACCAGCTCCTCTTTGGACCAGACAATCCTGGCAGTGTCTGAGATCAAACTATCAGCGTGGCAGGCCCTGGCCGCGGTCCGGTCGCGGACGGGCGCAGACGGGCTTGCCTTAGGCGCGCCTTCGGCGCGCCATCGGCGCGCCCGCTGCGCACGTCCGCTGCGCGGCCGTGGACACATTCCAATATATAAGAAAGTGCCCCGGAAGTGAACCAGCGAGGGGGAGGAGTCGCGTCCCTCCGTTCAAGCGGCACAGATAGCCGTGACGGACCGGGGACCGACCGGGGAAGTGCAAAATAGGCAAAGTGCAAGGTGCAACACACAGTTTAATAACACCAGTTCACCCACACACTAATTAAAAAATCGATCTAGATTTTAAAAGCACAGAATGTGCAAATGCTCAAAAACGAGTTGTGGTACTTTAAATAGCCACACGCATTAGCTAAAACCTCCTTTAATCAATGCTCGCCTCCAGCGCCTGTCTCACGCTGCTCTCACCAGCGAGGCTGTTGAATTCTGGCGCTTTTGAAGTCTGCAGGGGGAGGAGTCGCGTCCCTCCGTTCAAGCGGCACAGATAGCCGTGACGGACCGGGGACCGACCGGGGAAGTGCAAAATAGGCAAAGTGCAAGGTGCAACACACAGTTTAATAACACCAGTTCACCCACACACTAATTAAAAAATCGATCTAGATTTTAAAAGCACAGAATGTGCAAATGCTCAAAAACGAGTTGTGGTACTTTAAATAGCCACACGCATTAGCTAAAACCTCCTTTAATCAATGCTCGCCTCCAGCGCCTGTCTCACGCTGCTCTCTTTTAAGCCTTCCATTACCACATGTGGTCAAGACCATTTTTTTCAGCTCGGGCAACTGAAAAATCTTTTCACTTTTTGTCCTTAAGACTCCAAGTCACAGCAGAGAATTCACTTGTATCTTCAGAACTGAAGGACAGCTTTGTGGTTTATTCACCCTTGTTCTACGGACTATTGCTCGGCTCCAGCATTTTAGACCACAGTAGTGAAAGAAATGTTGAAACTCAAAATGTTTGACCACGTTTTCTCAAACCCAGAAGAAAATTTGTGGCAAGCCTCTGTGCTTTGTTTGTTGAGCAGTCTTTGGTTTAGCATTTTTCGGAAATAAATCAAGCAGATATTTTTCTAAGCACCACCTAAAATGATTCTCACAAAATCACATTAGTATACTTCACTACTGCCGAACTAGATGAGGTGACTAAAGTTTCAATGCCCTGCAAGCCTCTAGCAAATGGGGACAGAAGAAAATCCCACTCTGTATTTACAGAATGGGAGATCGTTTGAATGAATGTAGTCAGCTGGAACAGTGTGGGAGGAAGGGTTCAAGACACAACATATACAAAGACCCATTACCCACATCATTGGTAGCTAAATTAGCAAATTATTAAACATAAGTTTGTTCTGCGAAAGGTTTGGAGGGAGAACCATTTCAATAAACTTGCCCCAAAGACTCCTGAATATATTTTTCCATATTCCTCAACTCAACAAAATAATCAAGATATTTGCAATACCAAATGCAGACATTACCTTCATAGCTTGATATCTACTTGTGATTTCTGACACACAAAGTATGACAAAAATCCTGCCACAAAAACCGCAATGAAGATCTTGCCAATCTGATTTATGAAGTCTTATGAGTACTGTTAGAAATGAATTCTCAGGTTGGCAGAGGTATGCACCCTGTACAAGTAGGGTCCACCGCTGTAGTCAGGGTAAGTGTAGTACGCACTTATAGTTTACCTGTGCTCACCCTCTGGTAGCTTGGCACAGTGCAGTCAGGCTAAACTAAAGAGGCAATTTTTAAGTATTTGTGCGCACACATACACATTAACACAGTGAAAACACCACAAACGTACTCCACACCAGTTTAGAAAAATAGCCAATATTTATCTGAGTAAAACAAGACCAAAATGTCAAACATCCAACATACACAAGTCAAGATATGAATTATGCAAGATTAAATTAGAATGCTGTACTTAGAAGTCAATAGCTCCAACTGGGGCAATCTATTCGCGATTGACCACTGCAAATCCAAAAGTTCAGCCTGACTATGATGGAGCACAGGCTGGATAAAGGAGTGGCGCAGATCGGCTGACAGTGCCTTTGGTTTGTTGATGCTTGGGAGGATGCGTTGAAATCCGGAGGTGATGTGTCGGTGTCTCAGGCGGTGCGTCGTTTCCAAGGTTGGTGATGTGTTGATGTCTACAGTGTAGTGGGTCGTTTCCGAAGCATCTATGTCAAACCACTTGGCTGAAGGCGATGCATCGATGAGAAGCCATGCCAGGCCTGGGTTGTGTCTAAGTTGGGATGGTGCATCACAGGCGTCGATGAAGCAGTGTTCTAGACTCACGCAGCAGCAGTTATTTGGAGGCGATGCAGCAAAGTCGAGGCTGCGTTGTAAGTTGAGGTTGTTGCATCGCACACTCTGCAAGCAGTGACCACGGCTTTGGTGCAGGCAATGGTGATGTGTCCGCAAAGTCGGGGCTGCGTTGTAAGCCAAGGTCGATGCATTGTGCACATAGTGAGCGGGGACCACAGCTTACGATGCAGGCAGCAGCAATGCATTAGTTTCTCAGGGATAAACCGGTTCCGAAATGACGCTTTGGAGTCGATGCATTGGTTTCTTGGATTGCAGCACAACACTCACTTTCAAGTGCCCAGGGCTGGATTTGGCACCACTTGGCAGAGCAGGACCCTCAGCAGAAGAGCCCATGTGCTGATAGCAAGATGCAGGTGAAGTCTTTGATATCCCGGAGGTTTCCAACAGGAGGCAAGTACAACAAGACCTTGGAAAACCTTTAGATGCAGGATGTAAGGAGTAAAGTCCAGTCCTCTCACTCTCAGGCAAGAAGCAGCAGGCTGAAGGCCAACACAGTAAAGCAAGCAGCAAAGTAGCAGTACCTCCTGGCAGCACAACAGCTCTTTTTCCTGTCAGAATGTCCTCAGTCCAGAAGTGTTCTGAGTATGTGGTGTCAGAGGTCCAATACTTATATCCATTTTAACCTTTTAAGTTGGGAGAATTCAAAGAAAGGTCTTTGCAGTGCACAAGACCCTGCTCTTCCTGGCCGTGTATCCAGATGCACTACAGGAGGGTATGCAGCTCTTTGTGTGGGACCAGGCACAGCCCTATTCCGGTGCAAGTATCAGCTCCTCCCACCACTCTAGCTCAGGAAGACCCATCAACCTGGTGATGGTTTATCAGGATATGCAGGGCACACCTCCGCTCCCTTTGTGTGTGCTTGCCTAGAATGAATTCACAAAGCCCAGCTGTAACCCTGACCCAGACGCGTATTCTAGGGACAGGCATAGGCACTGAATGGTAAAAGTAAAAAAAATGCCAACTTTCTAAAAGTGGATTTTCAGACCTGCAATTTTAAAGCCAACTAGACAAAAATATGTGTTTTATAATTGTGAGTCCAGGGACACCAAACTTCAGTTTTCTATCTACTCCCAATTGCAAGGTATAATTATAATGTTTTACAAGGCAGCTCCAATGTTAACCCATGGGAGAGATAGGCCTTGCTGCGGTGAAAAACGAATGTAGCAGTTTTCCACTACCAGGACATGCAAAACTCAACAGCACATGCCCTACCCTTTAAACACACTGCACCCTGCCCATGGGGCTACCTAGGGCCTACCTTAGTGGCGCCTCACATGTAACAAAAGGGAAGGTATGGGCCTAGCAAGTAGGGGAACACTTGACAGGGCAACATGGCAGTTTAACTTGCACACACAGACGACTCTGCATGTGGCCTGAGACAGGTTTGATGTTCTACTCATGTGGGTGGCACAATCAGTGCTGCAGGCCCACTATTAGCATTTTATTTACAGGCCCTGTGCACATATAGTGCACTATACCAGGGACTTAACAGTAAATCAAATATGCCTATCATGGATAAACCAAATGCCACTGCATTTTAGACACAGTGCACATGCACTTTAGCACTGGTCAGCAGTGAAAAATTGCCCAGAGTCCTAAAACCAGCAAAAACAAAGTGCAGCACACAGACAAAACCTGGAGGTAAGAAGCAGAAAGACAGGGGAACCACACCAAAAGATTCCAGGTCTAACAATATTCTTCAAACGTATTGCCCATTTGCTCCCCGTCCATCGGTATCTAAAATTGTGGAGTAGGCTGCAATACCCAAAATGTAGGCCTTCCAGTATCACCATCAGAAGCTGGAGGAGCAATCAATCAGGCTTCAGACCTTAGTATCATTCTAATCTAGCCCTTGTCTTATTACTTCATACTGTGCTCATCACATTTGATGATGGAAATTCTCTGTGGATGCTCCAATTTGACTGATATTCCACAATAAAATCATCAAGACCAGCTCAGAAAGATCTTGCTTGTTGGAAGATGTAACTTTTCCACATTGTCAGATATTTTCTAGGAACCTATTTTGGGAATCAATTGTTCTTTTACTCTTGCACTAGACCTGTAAGAGAATGTTTCTGTACCACTTAGTGGGGTTGCACCACAGTTTTGGATACCTCTTACGTAGTTCAGTACCAATGTAGACCTATCCCTTTTGATTTCTTGAATCTAATTGGGTTCTAACACGCTATCTGGATTGATCTGAATCGTTCAGAAAGGCACATTCCGAACTTCTACGCTAACAATAATTGAAGTCTCCATAGAGAGTTATTTCCAGCTGGCTAGCATTATTCCTTGAAATCTTTTATGACAAATCTCATGAATCTTCTCCATGTACATCCATAGTTCTTTCTGAGATATAAAAATATCATGGGGAAGTAGGCTTGTGCTTTCTCAAGATTCTAACACTGGGGAAGATATACAGTTAGGTCAGTCTTTTGATATGTATCAGAAGAGATGCACAGTCAATGCCCTCTTGGCCAAACTATATTTTTCATCCGTTTCCAGGGTGGGTTGGGACAGAAAATTGGACTGGGCACCAAAATAAAAGTGGCCCCCATTAGTAAATTATTTAGCTACAAAAACGTCCCAGGTTTGCAAATTGGGCCAGTTTTGAACTTGTGAAGACACACTAAAGGTATTTTGACAGATACGGTAGACAGCATGGATTTGAGCTTTCTGCAAACAATGCTTTTTAATATCAGGAAAATCAACCGTAAAACGAAGCCTAGCAGACAATAAAACAGACTCACAAACAGCCAACAAAACGACCCACACACTGACCTGCCATACCAGCTCTCTTCCATCACTGCCTGATTGTCCTATAGGCCAGTCCCGCCCTGTACATTACATGTCTATTATAGTACCCTGCCCTATAGGCCAGTCCCGCCCTGTACATTACATGTCTATTATAGTACCCGTTTGTCAGAATAACCTTAGCCGTTTGTCATATTTTATGCCATTTTGCTCGATTTCACGTTTGTCATATTTTATGCCATTTTGCTTGATTTCAATGGGACCCTGGATGGACACGTGTTCTCTCCACTTCCATATTCATGTGTACTACTCTCATCAGGTTCAAAGCCAGAATTTTTCTGCATATTTTATAGCTGTAGTTAAACGAGATTCTTGTCCTGCTTAAGTGGAAAAGAGTCTGGTATTTATTCAACTTAGAGACAATTACCAATATACCTTCACATTCCAAACAATTCATTGAAGACGTTTGTCCGCTGCAGAATGCAATGACAATGGGAGATTGTCACTACATTTTCATGTGTTTTGGGCAGTAGATCAGAAAACCACTGCAGTGGGTACCAACACCAGCAAATTCTACCTCCATCTAAGCAGTTTATAGAAAGGGAGTCTGGGTGCAGGGATGTAATTCACTTTTTATTTCATTAACATGTCATCTCCAGACTGGTGAAGCTGGTAAAACGTATTATGGAAATACACGATGAGTATTAAAGATGGTCTTTCAAGACAATTAAATCTATCTTGCTTATTCCCCTAGCACACCCACTCCTAGTTTTCTATCACGTAATTAGGCATTATGATCATATTCCAATTGTTTCTATAAATTAAAGTATCCCCTCTATAGCATTCTGTAATAGCTTATATGCTCATCAGCCTTTCAGATGTGGTTAAAATTCTACACATTTGAAAATAAATGTCCAGTTTCTGTGGGATGCAGAATTGAGGTGAGCAAAGAGTTGATGACATAAGACGTACAGTGGAGTCGCACTTACTGCACGATTCAGGCAAGGGAGAAAGCAGAAGTGTTCTAAATAAATGAAAAATGGATTAAAACCAAATAAAGGAGGAAGAAGAACTGTGCATTATTTTAAACTGTGGTAAGAGAGAAACCCCCGTGTTTTTTCAATATTTAAAAATACAGTAGAAGGATAGGCGAGAATTGCTGACTGGGAGTCAAGTTGAGTAATTCAGGTTTTTTGCCTTTCCCATCAGTGAATTTACCACATCAGGCCAATGTGATTTTTACTCAAAATATAATATTCTTAACCAGGGTCATCTTAAAGATTTTGGGGGCCCTGGGCCAACCGTATTTTGGGGAGTCCTGTTTAGAACAGCTTTGAATGTATGATCCAATTTCAAGTTTTTCATGCCCTCTTTGGCCAGGATACTGACGATGCAAAGGCACACTCATCCAAATTCGAAAGTTGTCACACCTAATATTCAGGGGTAGTGAATTGTGTTTTCAATATTGCAACACAGCAACAGCTCTCTAATATTACTGGAAATCATTTCTGTGACACCCTCCCTTCATATGTTTGGATCTAAAATAAACTTTTTTATGGATGTTGCATGAAACATAAACGCACACTTTCTCTGCAAAATGTCTGCAATAGCCTCTCATACATTAAAAATAAATTAAAAAGACAGTATTTAAAACAATCTGTTTAAGAAGCACTCAAGGTCATCAGGGCAGGACTATCTGCAGAACAGAGCCAAGGCCAGACTGGTAACCAAAACCGGCCCTGGCAAAGTGCTCGCCTGCCCCCCAGGGGGGTTGTGGGTGCTGCCGAGCTCATTGCTAGGGCCGGTTTTCGCTGATTTTGTTGCAGGGCCGATTTTGCAGCTATGCGGCAAAAACGGCCCTGTAACAAAAACGGCCCCCTGGGGGCCCAAAAACCGGCCCCTACCCGTGCAGTGCACCGGGGGATTGCCCGGTGCCCGCTACGGCCAGTCCGGCCCTGAAAAGAGCTGGCTCTTTCATATGGCCCCCTGAAAGGCTGGGGCTGTGGGCCAGAGCCGTCTTTGCCCAGGCATTCATACCTATCTTCTTAGCCAATATTATAGAAAGTGTCAAATGGAAATATTCCGTCTGGAAAATTGAAAATCCATATTGAGTTCTAAATTTTTTGTGATTCTGGGGAAACGAAAGAACATTTTAAGAGGATTGTCTAGAAAAGGTCAGCAGTACATTTGTTTTAGGTGCTCTGTGCCCCTACAAATTACTGCTCAATTGCGTACCCAGGATTTGGGTGGATCAGTGACAGTGTTAACCTCGAATCACGAGGCAATGTGTGCTAGACTCAAGGTTCAGAACAGAATTTAAAAAATACATCAAATGTAGAAAGGGCATACTCGCAAAGTAAGTTTTAGAGAGGTATTTGGAAAAACCATAAAGGCATTACGTCATTCAAAAGGGCCAGTACAGAAATATTGAAGTGCAGATGTAGCAAATCTTAATAAATGTATAAACTATTGACATGAAAGCTCTCAGTAATAAGGTCAGTGCAGAATAATAAGCAAACTTAATAATAGGCGAAGTCTGAAATGTTTAGAGAATCAGTAATAAATTTGGCAGTATACCCCGTAGAGACCTAAAACATCTGACTCGCCCCCAAATTCATGGGTTTATAATAGCTATTTCTGCCATAGGAATGTGTTTGAACTGCAAGGTCACTATGGCTTGAGCAGAAAATAACATTCTTAGCAAATCAGCTTTCAGGATTGTAAAATATCACATTACCCTATCACCTTAACACTAACCCATTACATAAATATTGATTCAGCATAACATAATTTCATCCGAAGGTTTCGAAAAAATAGTTATATAAAAAGCAGTGAACCATTGTGAATGAAAGCAATACCACATGCAAGCAGAAGGTCCTCGAAAAAGTGTTATAGTAGGCCCTCTTGCATGCTTTCTTTGAGAACAGCGACATTCAGAAATAAATAAATCCACATCTCCCTAAACTGTGTGCATCAGAAAAATAAACAGAATAAATATGATGTTGTAACATCCATTTTGGACAGGATGGCGTTGAGGCCTAGTTAACATAAGCCAGGTATATAGACTTTAACATGTTGTAGCTAACTTGTTTCAACTGCAGCTGCTACATGTCAGCATGAAAATGTGAAATTTGAGTCTAGCTGTATTGCTCAGCAGGTTATTAATAATGCACATTTTAGATAAAACGCATAAATGTGTTATCATTGTTATAAAAACAACCATCTGGTGTACTCTTTGAGGTGTTCAATGAGAAAAGTAAGGGTGTTTTTCCCTCCTTTTTTTTTATATGTTCACCCACGTGGGAAATTCAATACAGCAATATTTAGTAAGCAAGAGCAGCAGAAGTATACATAGTCATGACAATAAATAGACACATACTATCTTATAACAGATTTTATCAATTAATTTTATTTGGTTAGACTTATGAATTCATTAAGTAAAAGAACTGAGTTTCATACACAGGAAGATAAAGTGCTATGTGACCATATGTACACAGTTAATATCCTATAGCAATTTGAACTAATAGACATAGACATAATATCCTATAGTAAGTTAAACCAATTAATGCCATCTAAGTAGACTTATGAAACGGTAAACTTCACACATATTACATATCCCTAGTAATCATGTCTTCATATTGCCTCAATCCAACCTCTGCTAATGAAGCTGATTCTAGATCTGATCTAAGCCAGAGACCCAATTTGTTACTGGGGACCACATCCCACCCCATCTTTTCTTCTTGTGGCCTTTAAGTTTATATAAGCTGGCCTCCATATTATAGATAGCCATAAACCTAAACCTCCATATTACAAATATCGGAGGATCAGGCTCCAGCCAATTTGTGGTGATACAGAGTTGTGCTTCAGAGAACAGGCAGAGTGTGATGTACTGCAGTAGTCATGGAGACAAATAGATTTGATGAAAAGAGGATTAACAGAGGTGAAAGTGAACTTCTGCTAAGAAATTACTTGAAACTAGGGGTGGGCGGGACTTACGAAGTTTCAGTCTGTCGAATTCTGCAGCATTGCATAAAAACCCTGCGAGGTTCCGTAGAGTTCCGTGAGCCGGCAGAATCAACACGTCATGCTGATTTTTAGAGCCAGGAGCTTGTTCCACGCCGTGAAATCAGCGTGAGTGGCACCATGTGGTACGCCAGAGGGCACTCCGTGTTTGCTGCCGCTCAAGTAAATTTTCTACTCGATCAGCTGCTTTCTCATTGAAAACAGTTGCGACTGCACGCGTTGAGAAAATCTCACCGGGTGCCATCCTATCGCCCAAAAATCATGCTGGAGGATGGCAGTTCTCACTTGCCAACTTAACATTGGCAAGCCGCATGTTCGAAATAACTCCACCTCCTCACGGTGGTTGGCGGAGTTTTGCCAGAACTCTGTATTACAAGTGTAACATCAAGTGGGAAAAACCTCTGCAAACATCGCTTGTGAAACACTTGAATCATGCTGAGCACATCCCAGGTCAAAGTTCTTAACATTACATTCATAAAGTAAGTGTAACACCCATTATCAAAAACTAGCAGCTACTTCAATACTATAGAGGTGAAATCTTTTTGACTGCTGTGCATAGATTGGAATTGGGAATGTACAATTTATTTGCAAAAGGCTGTTGCTTATGTTGTAAAAATCATTGTTTCTAGGATTCTAATAAAAATAAATAAGATAAATTAAAATCATTAAATATTTCTGATAAATGAATACTTGGAAAATATAATTCTTTTACAAGATAATTAAATTATGTATGATTGGTAATTAAGACACAATTTTCCCTGGAGAGAAATGGAGAACTGTTGATTGCTAGGAGTGAGATGCATGCATACAATACAGTAAGTCTTGATTACTGGAACAGAGACTCATATTTCATCCGTCATGTAAACAGTGGTTGTTACTACTTGCAGATATGGTGTTCCTTGATAAGGAGGGTCTTCAGCTGCGTCCTGGAAAGAAAAAGGAGGAGTGAAAAAGCTTAATGTATATGTTGGCATTGTATTCCATGGCTTGTAGCAGAAGCCCTGTGATGATGTCTCTTTTGTTCCTACTTTTCCTGATTTCAAGACCAGTGAAGTTCAAGATGTGAGTGTTGAGTTCACCACTGAAGGACTTGTCTATTGATAGGGTGAAGTGTAGGAGGCTATTACCACAAGAGAGAAAGTGAAATGATAAAACAACTGTTACACAACCTGATGAAGCATGCTACACAAATGTGGCTTAAGTGTTCTATTATCTTTTGATGCTGATGATATACTTGGTGGCCCAATAATCCTTTTGTATTAAGTGTTACAACTTTTACGAGATGATGTTTGGGAGGTTACAGCCCTGAAGATAATGCAGCAGTTCTTGTTTATGATTAATGCAGCTTGACACCCAGTGCCAGTGGAGTTCCTAAAGCACTTATGTGACCCAGTCATCTTTTTATTACACATTTGAGGTTTTTTTGGGGGACTATCTAAAGTAGAGTGAGCCAAAAGTATGTTAAGGCAGAAGAGTAGGACAGTGATGCCAGATAGGTAGGATAACACTAAACATGGTGGCCAGCTCACATATTCAAAATCAGCAGCTTTATTAATAAAGCCATCACACCAGGCACCGCTGCTTATCTTACAGACAAGTTCACCATCTCTGCACACCTGCAGCCAGGATACCACCAGACTAAGAATGTTAAAGAAACAAAAAACGAACAAGACAACACACCTTTTCCATCTCCGTATGCACCTAGGAGGCAGGGGCGGCTGGTGACATTTGAAAGTGGTAGGGCGTAAAATGATTGGCATACTGCGCCGTGAGCCGGAACCACCATAAGAGGAAATTTTGAAAAAAGAGAAGAAAAATGGTGCACTTTCAAGCAAATTTGGGAAAGCAGGAACGTTAATAAAGCAATTGCCAGCAGTCAGCAGACAGTCACTAACTCACTACACGCACCAGCACTAGGTCTAGTGTGACTGTGTGCGCCGGTGACGTGGGCTGTGCTGCGCCTGGGACGTCACCACACACACAGCCATGGCCAATCGCTACTGCATGGCTTCACTGAAGTCACACAGTGATTAGCCATAAATCTGTAATGACAGGTACACAGGTATTACTGCACAGTATTTACCACAGTATGTAGAATGGTAATATTTAAAGACTGTAGAAGTGGGTGCCTTAATTCCTCCATCTCTCCCTTCATTCTCTGCTCAACCTGCCCTTCTTTCTGTACTTGGCCTTTCCATCCTACCTTCTCTCTTCCTTCATCCTGTCTTCTCCTCTCCTCTCCCATCCCCTACCCCTCTTCTCCTCTCCTCCTCTGCCGGACACCCTCCCCAGCCCAGCCCGCCCCTCCTCTCCTTAGCTCCACTTCCTTCATGTATTCTCCTCCCCTTCTCTACCCTTCCCACTACCCTCCTCTCCTCCCCTCCCCTCAATTCTCCTCTCTCTACTCTTCTCTCTCTTCTCTCCTTCTCCTCCCTCCCTCCCATCCTGTCCCCTCCCCTCCTCAGCTCTCCTCTCCTTCTCTTCCCTTCCTTTCTTCCCGTTTCCAGAAGGGGCCCTGGCACTCGTCTCGCAGGCCTCATAGTCAGTTTTCCAGGCCTCCTCCTACTGTTCCGTTTCGCGCTGACACGAGTTTTATCATAAGAGGTGCGAGCCGGCAATTAGTCTGCGCGAGTGTTGCAATGAAGGACAACATAAATAGAATAACTTCAAGTGTGAAGTTTATTGCAAGATAGAAAAGTTGAGGTGGTCACAGTGACGACGTGACGAAGCCAGCCAGCAGTCGGACTCAGCAGACAGTCACTGAACTCACTACACGCACCAGCACAAGGTCTAGCGTGACTGTGTGCGCCGGTGACGTCGCTGCACTGCGCCTGGGGGGGGCACAGTTAGTATTCGCCCTGAACGCCCATTTAGACCCGGGGGCTGCCGCGGCCCTGGCAGCATGAAGCAGCACCCTTGGGTCCCTTGTAAAGGTGGAAGCCTGTGCTCTGCGCATGTTCGGGCTGGTTATAGCCCTGTGCCACTCAAACAAGCTGCCGCAGCCCAGCCGGTGTCGCCCCATATGTCTATGCAAATTCAATGGCTATTTCAATTATAAATTTGCTGTCTTTAAACAACAGTACACTGCTACATGAGCTTTATTTACGTTATTAAATCACCCGCCTCATGTCCATTAAGGCTTGGTGGGACGCAAAAGTTTGCCGTTCTACAAATCGGGCCTTGGTTCTAAAAAGTTTGGTTAAGAGGCAAGTAAGTAGGCAGTTCTAAACTAGCGAAGAATCTGGACATTTATTACATATAGAGCGTACTGGAATGGAATGGAAAATGGAATGGAAAAGGTTTTTATAGAGCGCTGTAGCTACCCGGAGGCGTCCTAGCGCTAAGGATTAGTGTGTGAGTGAGAGATGAGACCGAGATTATCTGTTGAATAACAAGGTTTTTAGCTTGTTTGTACCACAGCACACCTTTAAGCAGGTGCACCAGCGCAAACAAAGGGCAATGTGCCCTATAACAATGAATGTGCTGCCCCCAGGGCAGTCACGGACTCAGCCCTGCCCTGGATGGACCAGGACATTTAGTTAACTATAGAGTGGCAACTTCAAAGCTTCTCTATTTCTTTGGGAAGACTGCCACCCGCGCCACATTAAAGAGGAGTTAGAAATCCCCCTGCAGGCGGGTGCAGTGAGGGACTGCACCCGCCTGCAGGGGGATGTCTGGGGGATCATGGGGGATATCTTGGGGTTCATATGGCCCCTTTTCCCCCACACAGAGGTCAGCTCTCATAGTGTGCATCTTTTTGTGGCGTACTGTCAGTGCGTCTCCGAAGGGCATGTTTGCCTCTACGTCCTCGCCCGTAGTACAGAGTGAGCACAGAGGCAAAGTGATTCCCTCATTAGCATAGGGTCACCCCCCCCCCCCCATCCCCATATGTAAAAAATGGGGGAAAGACCACTGAAGATAACACTGCTGGTGCTGCATGTGGGCCAGAGCTATGAGTATTACTGAAACGTCGGCACAAGCGTTTGCGGCCCCTTTCGTAAAACAATAGTTCAGAAAAGCAGGTGCGCGCGCCTGTTGTGCCCCCAGGGCACTATGTGCAATACGGTCCCAGGTGATTGTGCTTCTGCACTGTGCAAACGCGGAAAGACTATTTTTAAAAGATTTGAAAAAAAGTGATTATGTTTTTCAATGTTAGCTGAAAAAATAGAGGCCCTCAGATTTTACTGGTGACAACCTGTTTATTATTAACGCTGCGTTTATTTGTGCAGGGCTTGGGGATCTGCAAGCAAATAGGGGAACAGTGAATTGGTGTAAAAAATAAACCTCAATCCCAGAAATGGCTCATTTGTATGAAATGGTGAAAAGGAACTTCAAAGTATTGCAGTCCTGCAGTGGATGCCCCCCTCCAAGAAACAGCAGGCAGCTGAAACTCCCTCCCGCCCATCCCGTTCGGAGCCTGCCGCCCTGCCAGCCTACAGTTCTTTCATTTAATACCTTGGCAAGGTTAATAATATTTATAGATTTTTCTGTGCTTGGAGAAGCTCGCGAGGGTTCGGACATGCTGCCTTGATGGGTTATAAAGTGAGCCCGTTTGCTGTGTAATCACCTGGGAGAATCCCCTCCTGTGGGACCCCCGTGTAACACAACCAGGCAGATTGCAGCTGACAGTGACTAATGAAGGCTGGTGCAGAAGTCAAGAAGTCAGTGGGTTACCACAGCGTGTGGAAGGAGCCAAAAGCGACCGCAGGCGTCTTCTGATTTTGTGTTCCTTAATATTACAGATTTTACTGTCAATCAGCGCAAAAGCCCAGTCCAGTATCTTCTCACAGCTTGTATTATCCAACTGCAAGAGGTGTGTTTTGAGTTTCAGGGGAGCCCTGCAGTATGTAATTTGACAAATCCGAAGACTTTCAATGCCTGTCACTGACAACCTTGAAACCCCCAGTGCAGTAGGCACGTCCCTTGTTGGGGAGCATCTCATGGCCCGTGCTTTTAAAGCCGCGGGTGCCCTAAAAAGTGCTGGACTTGTAATACTTGTAATAACTTAAGTTGTTGGTGCTGTGCTGATGAAAGATTGCAAATGTCCTCCTCGGCCCGGCCCCCTTAAAGCCGGCAGACTTCTGGACCCACATCTTTGGGCTTATAAATGTTCACCATTAGTAGATCTACCGAAGGAGGTGGTGAAAGGGAACTGTTTGCTTTGTTGAGAGCTTGTCTAAAGGGACCTGGAACTGTTGTCGTTTGTATGATATCGAAGATTAACCCCTTGGGCGCGGCCGCGATTCTGCGCCTGTGCGGGTGATTTAGAGAGTGGGCGGGTTCATGACAGCCACCAGCCGTCATCAGCACACGAGCACTGTCATGCATGAGGGCCGGGGGCCGTCATCAGCATGGAAGGGGTTAAATAATCTCTTTTGTGCCTTCCCAGCTGTGGCAATCACTCACTCCTCAATGCATGACCTCACTCTTAATCAGAGGAAACCCGGGATTTAGAAGACCTATCGGACTCATTCACCAATCAAGTCTTTATCTTATCTTCAAGCTTCTCACTCGGACTATGCTATTTTTACAACCTGTACCCCTCTGAACTGTACCTTCCTCCCTTTCTAAAAGGAATCACTCTCCTGATTGACTCCCGGCATTCTTCACTCAAATCCATATTGACCGCTCATCGTTTAATCACACCACACCCTTTGACCAATGTAATGTTACCCTATAAAAACATTTGGAAACACGTTGTCCTGAGCAGATATTCTCCCCGATAACAACTGTCCCCCAGCGTTTGCTCAATAAACACTAGAATGAGAGCAGTCCTTTGCAATTGGCGTAAAACTAAGTCCTCCTAGAATTTGTGTACATCCAAGCATTAGATGCACTAGCCCTATCACGTGACCATACAAAATAAGGAAATATCCACACCTCGTCTCCTTGTTTCAATCTCACCTACAAAGACTTGCACATACTATCAACACTCTACTCTCCTACCACGACAATGATCACGCTCTTGTCACTCTCGTCAAGTTTCTTGCCCAAAGTTCCCATCATTCTTTACTCCTTCCTAGTCTGCACACCAGGTCACTGTCCTACACGTCATTGGCCTCTGATTCTACATGCGGATCTCTCATCTCCTCACCATTTCTCTTGTGGCGCCAATTCCGTTAATATCTGTTATTCGTTCATGCTCTGCTTTCAATCCGTTTAGTCCTCCAACCCTAAACCCTTGGCTCGCGCCTCTGAAGTTCATCACTGCCTTATTTTCTTTTTCTATCATTTCCTCATTGATAGCTGTAAGATCCACATCAATAATTCAATGAAAGTCAGTTGCAGAAGTGAAGAACTCTTTATTAAGATCCAAGTATGGAGACCCCATCCAACTCACAGGGCTGGCAACTGCCATCTCAGGCTAAGCTCTCCCTGCACAGCCAAACCAGTATTCTACATTCCAAATAGAGTTAAAGGGCAACACCAATATACATAACACGAATTAAGGCACACTACATTAACAAGAATTAAGACACTAAATTAGCCAATACCAACAATGCTTCAAATGTGCAGAGGAATTATTTCTGCTTTAGGAAAAACTATCCTTCTAACTACCACCCAGACTCTCCTGTGCCATGTTTGTCTAAGATACTGGATAACTGGAACGATAAAATACTGGAACCGTAGCTGCCTTAGTAGGCCCCTCTATCAATAGCATGCTTAATTTGTCAGGATTATGTGACCTTCGCTTGACAGACACAGCTCTTGCACACAGACCGCTTGAGCACATCAGCTCGTCAAAATCATCCTTCTTCGATCCCTGTTCTCCTTGATCTGTCAGTTGCCTTTGACATATTGGACTACCCCACAGGGCTGTCCTCATTTAACTCTCTAGGTACTACCGACTCAGCCCTAAAATAGTTACTATCTCTCCGACCGCTTGTTCTAAGAGAACCTTTGATTGCAAACGAAGCACCCACGCTGCTTTACTAGTTAGTTCCCTTCCCCAAAGGTCCAGTTAGCCCAGGGGCGTAGCTTGGTCAGTAAGACTAGTGGGATGAGATCTTCGGATTTTGTGACAAACATACTGGCATTTGGGAAGCAGCGCATGAGAGGGACTTATGGGCGAATTGAAAGGGAAAAGAGTGTGAATTAACAGGTACTTAAAACACAGTATTCTGTAAAAATAACCATGCTTTAAGACCTTCAAAACAGAGACAAGTGTGTGTGTGTTTTTTTTTGTTTTAGTATTTTGGAATCCCAGGTGAAATAAAACAGACATCTTACATACCCGACTGAAAGCTCCTTTACCAAACTATTTAATAAATACTGCATTTATTAGGGGGGGGTGTAATACCCCCAAACACCCCCGTTGGAGCTATGCCCCTGAGTTAGGGTGCAGGTTTCCTGTTCCCTCATAAAGTGTTTCTGTTTACAACGCTATGGCTGACAAATAAATAAACACATGTTCAGGGAGTTATTGTCTTGGTGTACATCAGATTACTCTGCTTGAAATACATTTACATTCATATTTGTAACATTGCGTTTCACAGAATTCGGGACTGATGAACAAGTTCTTATAGCAAGCTGATTATAATGAGGGGTTCTATCACCACGTGCAATTTGGTCTCAAATGCATGGAAACAGCATTCCCGGGAGTCAAAACCCGCTCCCATAGAGCCTGAGGGCATGGTTGTGAACACTGTGCCCCTCTGTCCCTCTCTATGACCCTTTCGTTCTCGGTCTACCTCCACCCCTCTGTGTGGCCCTCATCCCTCTCTGTGTACCTCTATCCCTCTCTGTGTAGCTCTATCTCTCTCTCTCTGTACCCCTGTTCCTCTCTGTGTACCTTCGTCCCTCTCTGCCCCCCTCTTTGCGCCTCTTTCTGTATACCTCTACCCCTCTCAGTGTACCTTTAACCCTCTCTCAGTGTACTTGTATCCCTCTCTGTATACCTCTATCCCTCTCTGTACCTCTGTCACTCTCTGTGACCATCAGTCCCTAGATGTGACCCTCTGTCCGTCTCCGTGTTCCTCTGTCTCTCTCTCTCTCTGTGCCTCCCTTTCCTCTCCATTACACTTTTCCATCTCTGTACCTCTATCCCTTTCCAGACTCCAGTCCCATTCTAAGTTCTTGTTCCTCTCCCTTTCATATATTTCTTTATTATTTTAGGTATATCACTATCACAGCTCTGCCGTGAGGTATTGACGGCACACGCTACCACACTTCTATATTTGCTAACATAATTATTTTGTTAAAGAACCTCATTCTTTAAGTGTAAAGAAGTAACAAGCATTTCCAATGCAATAGGTCTCACATTTTAGGCTATTGACATTTTAAATGACACTGCCTTTTATTTATCTGTTTTGATAATTAACACATAAATAAAAGGCATTGTCACTTACAATGGCAATAACTCAAACTCTTTTAAATGTGAGACCTATTTCATTTCAAAGAAGCACCGCCATTGTTATGGGCTACTTGTAAAGTGAAAGCCCGCATGGCCTCTGAATGTTGCAGGAAAGCATGTTGTGCCTGCAGTACGAGAAACTCATTAAAGAAAATAGTGCTTACAGGCTAAAATAAGTCATACCGTGTAGCAACAGAAGTAAAAGGGCCAGTCCCCATGGGAGGTTACAAATGAAGACAAGGCGGTACTAAGGAGGGACTAACAAGCCTACTAACGAATCAGAAGCCAGGATTTACAAAGCACAATGGCACAAGTCAATGAACAGTATGGGCGGAGAGTGGGCGGACATTCAAGTCCATACTCGAATATAGCATGCCTCGCAGGGCAGCGCCTGCTGCCCAGGCTCTACCTAAAAACAAGGCTGCTGTTCTCCACTTAAGCACCAGGGTCTGGAACGACATGCTTGTCTTAATCAGGATTGCCCCAGCTCTACTACGATGTAAGAAAGCGCTTAAGGCACATCTTTTTAAAGAACATAATGAGGCCTATAAAGATAAATATATGCATTTATAGTTACTTCTACTCCTACCTATAACTCTGCTCGTGTTTTACTATTTGCCCATTTTTAAGTGTAAAATGACTTCTAGGTGTACACCTACATGTCTCCACAGCCCCGAATCAGGTGACATAGCCTCCTGCGAAGGGATTTGACTGTAAAGTTACTCCCAGTAACCTTGCACATGTAGATGATCTGCAGGAAAAACTATTAAAGTGTAATATTATAAAAAATAATTAAAAGTTTTAATAATTCTATATAATTTAAATCAATTTAAAACATTTATTGTTAGCCTAAAACCAATAAAATGCAAAAGCATCACATTAAATAGGTGCTTACATTTTTTGAAAATATATTAATGTAACTTATTCTTTTTAAGCAACAATTTAAAAAATCCCACCCTCAAAAATAGTTTTTTAAATAGGTAGTAAATGTTGTCATTTCTTGGATAAATGTAAATTATTTTTCGTTTTTTAATACAAGTTTAAATTTGAATTATTTCTTTAAATTTTCTATCACACTTTAAAATAAAATAATTATATGTAATTTCTAAACACAAAAAAAGACATCATTTAAATGTCAAATACTGAAATTTAATATTAGTGAGTTCCATGCATGGTGCTGAACTTACTCTAAGGCTGAACTTGAGAAAATATGAGCCTGTTTTGACACCTTTAGGGTGGGAGTAACTTTAGAAAAGCAGTTGGCGGATAGCAGTGTCCTCACTTTTTTGCTGTAGTATTTGTATTAGCGTGTCCATCCCTAAACCCCTTCTTAAATTTCCCTGAATTCCTCCCTTTTAGTAGTAGATCTTCCTCATTTTCCAGGCACTCTCCCTCGTCCCTCCCACATTTACTTGGTATTTGCTTATCCAGGTATGTGAAGATCTCTGTACAGAAAAGACAAGACAGACCGAGGACTCTGGTCATAGGTTTGTGGTTAGCCTTTTGTAGTGCATGAGTAGTAGCACTATTGTACAACTTTATAAACTTGAAAATTCAGTCTGTGAATAGGCCCCCTTGTCATGACGAAGTACCCAACTTCCCCTTCAGTCACTTGATCGTATCCTTTCCTTTGAACCCTTACAGCCCTCTGCTGCCTTTTGGCTAGGTTCACAATATTCAAATACTACATTCTAACAAATATATTGTTTCTGTAAATGGCACCTCTTTACAGCAGTGCTACCTACATGAATCTTCTGTTGGCTCTTATGTTGGTCTTTTCTCTGTGCTTTAGGATTAGTGGTGGGGATAGCGAAATTGATTCTGCAAGAAATTCCAAAATCCCCCCCAACTCATATAAGCCAATTTCTGCCCCGTGGGTGGGATCTTCGGGGCCTCTAGAGACTTGGATCACCCCTCCCCTTTATGAGTACAGCCCTATGGTGGAAATCCCAGGGTCATAAGCTTCACAAATGTGGCCCGGATGCCATTTTCTTTTTCTGATCCTACAGGATCGAAGCATTTTTTGCTGATTGTTTTTCTTTGTGGCCCCAGGGGTGTCCCCCACTAGGCCTAGAGTATCAGAGCATCCCTACCCTGCACCTTTATATTATTTATTTGTTTTTGTTTACTTCAGGGTGTGACTCCTGTGGGAGTGAGTTGGCCCAACGGAAATAAAGCTCCCTGGGCCAATCAAATGCTTTTTTTTTTAATGCCGCTCCCAGGAGAGTCTCTTGAGACTCTTGCAGACTCAACTGTCTAGATACACAATTATTTTTGTACCTTAATTTCTAAAAAGAAACTACTGAACAATTTTACACCAAATTATAAACACAATCTGCGGACCAAGATCTACCTTCCTGCTAAATTTGGTGTTATTCCGTTCAGTAATTTTTGCTGTAGCCTCGTCTAAAGAAGTCTATGGAAAATGCATGGTGATTTTTCATTTAGGGACCCCCACTTTTTTGCTTGGCGCCCGCATATGAATCAGCCCAAGACTTTCCAGGAAGGAGCTGAGGTGGACAAACTTTTTTGGGGGAAAGTTTTGTGAAGATCCGTCAAACAGGGCAAACTTATTAGCAAACTAAAAAACGCTCTTTCTTTGACAAAGAAAACCTAAATGTAATTACCTAGTGGTGTCAACCACAAAAATATATATATTTGTGTGTATGTGTGTGTGTGCACACATAAAGTACTTAGTTTCCTTAAGTCAATGCAAGTCTAAAACAGTTCAAGAAGTCTGCCTCTAGGCACTATGACACACAGAATAGAAAGAATAACTTGTGGCAGCTACAAATTTCGGTCTCTTGACCTAAGTTTTCAGCATAAAAATGGAAGTGTTCCTAAAGCAGTAAGGCCTTATATACGGACATTTTGGACGTATTGAAGTGTTTTTCTCTAGCACGTAATTCATAAAACGTCCTTGCATAATGAGCAATTTCTGTTACCGGAAGGTGCTCTCCATGAGAATAATGCAATCAGTACGACCAAATTTCGGAAATGAGTGCCTTAGAAGAATTTAGCTTGAGTTTATTGCTGCTATTATTTAATCTAACAACCTTCTACTCAAGAATGTTAACCTAAATTAATACTGTTTCCGAAATGCACTGAAAATGGAAAGAGTGATGAGGATGATGAAGTTTGCTCTCCATAAGTGTACCGGAAAATAACCTCAAAGTTTCTACCAGTTTTCAAAGAGAACATTTCCGAAAATAATCTTTCCCTGCGGTGTCATTGCTTGCCTACATTACACAAGCATGGCCCCTTTGATGGCCGTGCTCTTCACATGCCATAGCTGGGGCAGGCTAAGGGCACCTTTGGACTCTTGATGATTTAGCCCAGCGCAGTGGCGTAGCTAGTGGGGGGGGGGGGAGGGGGTACCACTCCGGGCGGCACTCTTTTTGGGGGCAGTTGGGGTGAGCAAGTCATGTCTGTTGACTACCACCACCCCCCACCCCCTGAGAAAAAGTCGGCCATCTCCAACCCCACGCCCCTTCCGCTCTTACCTGCAACGTGCGGCAAACGTAAGGGACACCCCTGTTGGCAGTAGGTCTAGCTACACCACTGGGCAGGGGAGGGCTTGGGGGATTTTGAGAATGCCCTTTTATTGGACAAAAGTTTCTGAGTCAGTCAAGTGGTGCAGTTTTGAGATGGTAGCTAGCATTGGGAAGGGGCTATCTGTCTGATTGGGCATTTGTTCAGCAGGTCTCTATGGAGTACCTGACCATGCGTAAGGGAGAGCCTTGCAAGTCCCCAAATATCAGTTGATGGGATGGGACCATTCCTCGTCTGTTGCAGCATGCCCAGATAGATGCCGGCTATCCTGAATAGGAAGTCAGAGCAATTCCTGGTTTAGCTAATACCCAGTCTCCTTCTTTGGATAAAGACAGGCTCCTGCAGCCTCAGGATATCTGCTATATGTTGTAATAAAGACCAGAGTATGGCTCAAAGCCCTCCACAAGTTAGCCCTTTTTTTTAACCTATTTACAAGTTTAAGTGATCAAGGTACTACCAAATGAAGCGACTTTTGATAAGGAGGTCTTATATATGGAATGTGATACCACAAATACTGTGCACACATGTGCACACCTCCCCTTTTTTATCGAACACAGATTCAAGATTTTATCTCTGGTCTGGGGGACAACAGCTCAGCAACTTGGACCACATGTTCGGTGTCAGAAATGAAAAAAACTAGGGTTATATTTGTGAAATACATTTTCAATGAATTCAGGGTGTAAAGAGTTGTAATTTACCATTCCTCTCTCAGTGTATCACACATTGAGTTTGTCACTGTAGAGAGTATATTACTGGTCCAAGCAGACTAGAGAAGAGGCACCAGAGAAACCTTAGGGTCTTGTGCAGTGCGGCTCTCTCAATTTCCTGACTTACGTTCTAATCAAAGATGGCCACACTATCTCTATTTTTGATTTTTATGAGCTGTTCTATGGGGTATGTAAAGGTCTCTAAGGAAATTAAGTAATTTTTTTGTGTGGTTTTTTTGTAAGTAGCACTACTAAAATCTCAAAATATCTTAGATTCTATAATATATGTTGGCTGTTCCTTTTCTACATTTATGGTAGTTGTTAGAGGGAATAAAGTTCCCCCTAGCAAGACTTTTCAATGCCATCATGCATCTGCATGGGACAGCACCTGGTGGCCGACCGCCCTCGGAAGCCCACCTAACCCCTCAGACCCCGCCAAGAACCTCGGCATCGTACTCGACTCATCACTCACCATGAACCAACAGGTCAACCCTGGCACCTCCCGCTGCTTCAGCACCCTCCGCAAGACCTTCAAGTGGATCCCCCGTGAGTCAAGGAAGACCGTCACCCACTCCCTCATCACCAGCAGACTGGACTATGGAAACGCACTCTACGCCGACATCAACAAGTCCCTACTCCGCAAACTCCAGACAATACAGAACCACGCCGTCAGATTTGTCCTCGGCATCCCCCAACACTACCACATCAGTCAACACCTACGAAGTCTCTACAGGCTCCCTGTGGAGAAAAGAGTCACTTTCAAAATCCTCACTCACGACTACAAATGCCTACACAACAATGGACCCAAATACCTCAACGACAGAATCAAATTCCACGTATGCAAAGCAGACCTCCGATCTTCCAACCTTGCACTGGCCGATACCCCGTTCATCCACAGAGCTAGAGCAGGCGGAAGATCCTTCTCTAACATTGCAGCCAAGACCTGGAATGAGCTACCGGCAGACAACAGACGCACCCCCCTCCCTGAACACCTTCACCTCAAGACCTGGCTCTTCGGGTAAACAGATCTGCGGACCTCCCCACACCCCCTCTCCCGCCTCAGCGGCTTGAGACCCTCACGGGTGAGTAGCACGCTTACAATTCCCTGATTGATTGATCATGAAATTTCAGTCTCACATGTAGAGTGTAAAAATGGCAAAGTCATTAAGTCATACTATCACAATATGTGGCACATTTCACTGCATAATTTGCCTTTTCTTGCCGTATAATGTGATCAACCCCGCTGCAGCATTTGGCCCTCCACTGCCGTATAATTCCAGAGGCCCTGATAATAACCTCCCTGGGAAACAGTAATCATTTGCTCCTTAGTAAGCAGTGCTGTGGTTGCAGATATGAGTGACATGAATGTATAATCTTTTTGCAGACCTAGGCGTATTGTACTTCTTACAAGATTTTTTCCCAGCGTTTGAGTAGTATTGCTTTTTCTCTTCATGGTTTTGTTTGAGAGGGTGACCTCTTTGTCTCTTTTTTACCTACCAGACATTTGCTCCTGGCTATTGCCTAAGAGTTTAATTTAGGGAAAAAAATGAAATCTCTGAAAGTTCACTCTCACAGCCTGCATGCCGAGGAGCAAGATTTGTGTTTTCCGGATCATTAAACTGACAGCTGAAATTAGTTGGCGGTATTAAAAAATAAAACACTAAATTACCGCTACACATGTCGTTTATGCATCAGGGCATGTGGAAGATGGTGGATTTTAATGTGTCTCTCTAATGGAGAATTTAAATTACAATGTTTATCAAATCTCCAATCTTTCTTTCTGCAGAGAATATTAATTCCGCGTTTAACTCTAAGAGGTAAATAAGATGAGCATTCCTCCGCCTGCCTAGGGGTAAATTGCAGATTGCTTGACAACGTGACATGGCGCACGAAATGTCAATTTTGTCAAACAAATTTAGAGAAACAGTTAAACTATTAGCTTCCTGGTGTTCGAGGGTCTTTTTTCTCTGGGAATGGCGGTTTCAAGCAGCAGGGCACTGTACCATATGGAACACTAACATGGCTAAATTGAATGAACGAGATGAGTGAGGAGATGGCGCTGCAGACACACTCAGTTAGCTCAGAACTGTCTATTAGCTTCTGCTGCTGCTGTTGAATAAACAACCAGTTAACATTGCACAGTCTTTAATTCTGAAACCAGGACAAGAAGGGCAATGAAATGTCATCCAGAAATAGAACAAGGTGATGTCTTTTTTCCCCCCCTTGTATTGTGCATTTCGTGCATGCGCTCTCGCTGACCTTGTAGAGTACCATTTGTGAGTTCCTAAATACCAATATATGTGCCTCCACACCTCAGTTAAAACAATAAATTCACAATGGCTTGCTTCATGAGGGATTCTAATAGTCCGCTCCTGCAGCTATCTCTGGAATCTCGTGAGTAGCCTCCAAGGTTATATAAAGCTTCAGTCTTGAGTACGGTACCCAGCACAGGGCACAGGTTAGTGGGCTGGCTGTCACTCCAAAATTCTATTTAGAATATGCCATAGCAAGCGATTAATGTAAACTCAACACGCTCTCTCTCTTCTTCCCACCTTTGCCCTATCTAGCATTGCAATCTATGACAGGATTGGAGCACCAGTCTTGCCAGGCCAACTCGATGCCCAAATCCTTTCCATGTAGTCCTCACTGCAATACAACAGCATCCAAGCATGCACTCCCCCACATAGCAGCATGTAGCTGCGTCTTACGAGAGTGCTCTGAATTAGTGGTGTAACAAAACTTGAGGGTGGCCCCCTGCAAAATACACGGAGGGTCCCCCCTTCTCCGGCCTACCACCTAGCACTATTGCTGTGGTTGTCCCATGCACCGTGGGGGCTGCGGAGGCTTATGCTACAGAACTGCTTTGAACGCTGTAAAAGTAAATATTGTTTAGCCTGTAATAATGTGGCACCACCAGATGGCATCCTAGTACTGCTGCCTTATTTTGCCTTATAGAAGCCTCTGCCCTGCAGGGAGGTCAGACTAAGCAAGACATGAATATAGAAAGATTGGTGCCTTGCGCATTTGTTCCGTAGTTATTGTCCATTTGGTCTATTGTTAAAAGAAAAAGACTTACAACGGACTTAGAGATCACCCCTTACTTACCATTAGTTGGCTCCAACATCACTTTCGCTTCCTTCCTTCTTATTGGTCAGAGCCTCCTCCTTGCCTCAGCTTCCTTCTTGGGCTTTGTGTGTGTCCCTACTGTGGAGCATGAACCAAGTACAGTTTCTGTTCTGGAGCCAGTGTCCTGCCACAGGCTCCTGCAGGTACTCTCATTTTACTTTTCACATGCACTCCTATAGCGTGCATATCTCTTCAGTCTCTCTTATTCACACTCACCCTGTTCCTGTTGTTGCTGCTCTCTCCCTCTTATTGCTTTCCCCCACCCTCAAACTGATGTAAGTTGTCTCTTTCCATCTGCCCTCCTCCTGATGTCCATTGCTCTTTCCCACCTTGTCCTCTCTCCTCTCACTCCATGCTTGATTTGCCACCCGGCCCTCCCTCCTCTCACTGTCCATTCTTGAAGAACCCTTCTTTGGATATCCCTCGTGTCTCTTGCCCCCTGCGCTGTTTTTACACATAATGGTTTGCGCCGGCTGGTGTGCAACATGCCAAGTAACATTTACAAAGCCAATACAGGTTGCATAGAGGAAACATGTTAGCTTTGCTGATGTTTTTTTTTTCATTGCCCCTGACTGCGTAGCATTTAGTGTGTTTCCAAAGTAGAATGTGTGGCACACATAATTTCCTCATACAAAAGGTAAAGTGAGAAAAATAATCACTTGCTTAAGTATTTTACTGCCTGGCCCTATGATGAAGTATGCTCAAAATTGTAAGTAAGAGCTGGTTTAGCTTCCCAAGAGGGATTCCAACACACATGCACAGTAAAATACTAAAATAAGTGACTTTTCTCTAACTTTATTTATTTATAAAGTTTTATATAGCGCGAACATGATCCCGAAGGATATCCGAGCGCTTTACAATTTGAGGGAGAGGAAGATAATAGTTGCAGTACAATCATCAAAAGGAATAGCAGCCCAAACAAATCAAATATGCATATCAAACAAAAAGGTTACAATTGAAAGGAACAACAAAGGGTAAGATAATAACTGGAACATAGCAAACAGGGAGGGGAGCAAGTGACTAGTTAATCAGAATAACACCAAACGCAGGACTTAGGGTGAAAGTCCAAAGCATTAGGGCAGATGATCTGAGACCCTTTTAAGGTAGGAACTTGTTCATGAGGAATCTTTTTACTTCCAATTTGAAGGCAACCTTGGAGGAGATTCTGCGTATTTCCGGTGGGAGAGAGTTCCAGATCTTCGGCACAGAGCCGGAGAAAGCTCAGTGACATATTCTCTTTTTGCGAAAGATCTGTGGTTTCAGGAGGAGAGAGCACTTCAAGAAGGTCTACCCCCTCCGTATAATTCTAGCTTTTGTGCTAGATAACTGGGGGGTTTAAAATGAAGGGCTTTGTGAGACAGACAAGAAATCTTTAGCTGAATTCTTGCTTCATAGGGCATTCAATTTAGGGATTTTAAGACTGGGGAGATGTGCTTGTTTCTTTTGGTACCCGTGACCAATCTGGCCGCCACATTCAGTGAAGCCTCTAGTGGGGCCAAGGTATATTTGGGGAGGCCACAGAGTGTAGCACTGCCATAATCTAGCCTCTGCAAAACAAGTGCTTGGACCACTTGCTTGAAGTCAGCTTGTGGGAGAAAAGGTTTGAGATTCCTGAGTATCCTCATTAGGTGATTAGCTCCCTTGCACACATTGCTGATATTAGTTTTCATGTTCAGATGCTTGTCTAGGGTGAGTCTGAGAGATTTGGCTGAGTCAACAATGAGGGGGGAGCAGTTGAAGGCAGTGAGGTGGTTCATCCAAAGGTCTATCTTGAGGATGTGGTTCGGGGGAAAAATGAGAAGGAATTCTGTTTTGGAGGTGTTGAGCAAGAGGTGGTTCTCAGTTAATCAGTTTTGAGTGTTTATTAGGGTAGCGTCGAGTGATATAAGGTTATTTGGGGAGGAGATTTTCAGATAGTTGCGTATCATCCGCATACATATGGATGAGAATGTCCGTGGAATTTACTGCATTAGCTAAAGGTTCCAAGAACAGATTGAAGAGTATGGGGGATAGGGCGGACCCTTGGGGGACACAATGGATTCTAGCTGGGAGAGAGTGTGGTTCACCTTAACTCTTTGGGATCTGTGGTGGAGGAAGGATGAGAACAGTTGCAGCACCGAACCAGAAAGGCCCATCCTGTGCTTCAAAATGGATAGGAGGTTGTTGTGAATAACAGTGTCAAACGCTGAGGAAAGGTCAAGGAGGATAAGGAGGCAGGATTCATTTTGGTTGAGCATTTACCTTTGAGTTACCTTTTGAGTGATGGCATTCTAAGTATGGAGGAAGTAAAGGTGAGAATATTTTGCTTCACACCACTGTCTTTATGTAGGACACATTAATTCCTACAAGGATGGCAAATATACTTACATTTCGATACCTTCAACTGTCTCTAGTGTGATTCATTTCACAGTTCTGAAAGGGAGAAGGCTCAGCGCAAAGTTTAAAACGTGTTTGCACAGTAGTGGAAGGGAGCAGCGGTGTGTCGGTGCAAAGAGTTCAAACGTGTGTGTCTGCACAATGGTGGAAAGGAGCAGGCTATATCACAGTGCAAGCCTTAAAAAATGAAGGGACATATTTACAAGTGAATGGCGAACCGTGACATTGAGCAAAACGCTAGGCCATTCTGAAAACGCAGGGATACACCGTATTTACAATGGTATGTCATATCCCTGTGCTTTCCCTAGCGCTAGCGCTAAACTCAGCTGCTTAGCGCCAGCGCAAGCACCCGTGCACCATAGTGCAATGGTGTGTGCTTTGAGAGTATGATTGTTTATGTGCAGGAAGGTATCCCTACCTGCACATAAACAATCACCAAGGACGATTTGTATCTCCTATGTGTGCTGAATTGTGCAGCACACTAGAATTTGCATATCATCATTTTTTTAAATGATAGTTTATGTGCAGGAAGGAACACCTTCCTGCACATAAACAATCATTCATGGAAATGTGCTATTTCAGTGTGTGCTGCACAATGCAGCACATGTAGAAACAGCAAATATGCGGGAAAATGTAACATTTCTCCTCGTTATGATACGACTAGGTTTTTCCTGGTCTTAATTGTGGCGCTGGCCCATATTTACGCCACCCTTGTAAACAGGGTGTGTGTCAAAATCAATGGGCTTTTCGGTGGAATGCAACAAGTCTAGCGTGAAAGGGGGATTTATTTACAAGGTAGCATTTTTTAAAATGTTTTTTAATTCTTTTTATTAATGCACACAAAGGAAATCATAAACACGTACAATAAATACACTGGGTTGCATCTCAATTCACATTACAAATACCGGCGACCTCCTAGTCAAAAGAAATACGACAAAATATCAAAATACGGGTTCAAGGAACCTCTGACGGCGTTAGATCATCCAGAGTGGCCGGAGGAGTACAAATCTCGCCCCTGTACAGAATCTTGCCCCATTTCTTGGGTCTCCCTCTGGCCACATACCCACCCCCGCTCTCTAAGCATACACCAGTTCAGATCCTCCATCCATTTCCGAACTGTAGGTGGCTGTTTTGCCCCCCACAGCTGAGCAATATTACGCTTGGCAACACCACAAGCCAACGTGGCCCACACTTTCCCGTGGGATGGGAGGTCAGTTGGTTCCCAAACATTCAGGAGACACCTCCGGGCCTCCAAATCAAAGCTCACTCCCCACACCTCCCGCACTTTGGCGTGGATACTGGACCAGTACCCCTGAATGTGAGCACAGTCCCATATGATATGGAAAAACGTTCCAACCTCACCACAACCTCTTTTACATACATCACTCATTGTTAAACCCATTCTCACCATACGCGGACCAGTAACATAACAGAGATGGAGAATCTTTAATTGAACCAAGCGAAGTCTCATTTGAATCTGAACGACCCTCGGAGAGGCCACAGCCTCCCTCCAATCTTCATCATCTAGTACCAGGCCATCGGCAGTCCACTAATCTCTAAGACCCAGCAGGGGATCACCCGTGTGATTAACCAATTTCCTATATAGCAAGGAGATCGTTTTGGTTGGGAGATGACCGTCCAACACTCGATCTTCCAACGGGGAGGCCTCCGGGACCTCCGCCTCCCGGGTGATACTGGCCAGCAGCGCATGCCTGATCTGGAGGTAGCGAAACCTCTCATTCCCGTGCAGTTGATACCGTTCCTGCAACGTCTCGAACGGGAGGATTCCATCCTTACCCCAGAGATCGCCCACTCTGGAAATCCCGATGAGGTCCCATTTATCAATACAAGGCCGCATTAAGCCACGCTAACTGGCTTAACGTCACCTTGTAAATAAGGCGAAGGGATTATCGCCACAGGAACTTAGCAAAAAGTGACGTTCCTGTGGCGATAAGCCCTTGTAAATATGCTCCATAGTTTCTCAGCATATAGCAAGTTAGTATAAACAACACCATCTGTCCGAAAGCCCAGATGGTCCTACACAGCAATTTCAACTAGTTCAGAATGAAGAAGAAAATTCTGAACCTATCACATTAGGGCCAGAAACAACAATAAATTGGGTAATGCGAAAATCTGATGTTTAATACTTTGACCACGGCACGAATTCTGCAGCGGTGCTGGAATTCTAATCAGTGGGCGAGGTTGGGACGGCTCCCGGCCGTTCTCCGCACACGACCACCGTCAAGTGGGACGGTTGGGGCCCGTCCACAGCATCGAAGGGGTTTAGACGTCTAGATCCAGCATAAGTGTGGTTTGAAGCACAATATAATGATAAATTGCTGTGCAAAGGAGTAACTGTGAGGACTTAACAGACAATAGTTGTCACTAAGAAAAACCTGAGTAGGTTGAGGTGTAGAGGGCTGCTTAACAGCCCTGTAAGCATGTCTGATAGAGTTGAAAACAGTTTTTCATGTATGAACGATTTCCTGTGATGGGGAAAATATACCACTGGGTATTTTGCCAGGAGCAAAGTATTTGAATAGATCAAGGACATGTATAAAATCTACATATAAAGCCTGCCTTTCATAACGGTATGTAAAATTATGTGTCCCATGGGGGAGAGTCAGGCTGTTTCATTTGGTGCAATATTGTTTTCCTATTAGAATTTGTTTGCAGGCTCCTTTTAGCTTCAAGTTCAGCCTCGACTCTGCATGGTTTCCACCTAACAAAAGACAGTTAAACAAGCACTTGCAATGCAATAAGTCTCGCATTTGAGAGTTTGAGCTATTGGCATTGTAAATGGCAATGCTTTTTATTAATGTGTTTGTTTTTTTAAACGATAAATGAAGGGCATTGTCATTTACAATGCCAGTAGCTTGAAATCTCGCAAATGTGAGACCTATTGCATTGCAAATGCATTAAGAGAGAGCATGTCCTGCCTTTTCCTGCCGGCAGGTGCATGCAGGACAAAGCTCTTTGAGAAAATAGTGCTTAAAGGCTCTAATTAAAGCCTACCGAGCAACAACACATGTAACAGGGAATGTCCTCATCGGAGGTTACAAAATGGGAAAAGGTGGTACTAAGGAGGTACTAATAAGCCTATTGACTAATGAAAAGCCACAATTTACAATGGGCAATGACACAAGCCAATGAAAAAAACTGGCCGGAGAGTTGGCAGCGCTTTACATCTTACCTTAATACAGCATGCCTTGCAGAGCAGCGCTGCCCGGGCTCAACCTAAAAATATGGCTGCCTTTGATTACATTTTCCTAATTCAGCCAACTTTTGCTTGTACCCTTTTTAATTTTCATAAGTATAAGGTGGATCTTTCAGATGTTGCTGCATTTTCAACATTTGCATCTAGTATAGGACTAGAGCTATGAGTAAATGTGAATCTTATATAGCTCAAACATATTTGCCCACAATTTCTCAATTGAAAGAAATTGAATGCCCCTTTTTCCAACTCCAGTCTAGATAAGCAAGTCAAGGTGCATTAGATTAGTTCTGCGAAATTTTAATTCAGGAAGGACAGATCCATGCACCACTTTCAGAATAATTGTTGTCAGCGTAAATGAGTTCCAAATAGAATTATTTTAAGTGCGTTTATGTTATGTAGATATCCTGAAATTCAGCATGCGCATTCTCTCCCGAGCAAGTGTTGGACATCTCTGGTTCAGTTCTGCAAAAAAATTTCGTCTACCTTTTTTTTACCAATGCAACAAGTATACTTTAATTTTTACCACCATGCAAAAACTGTTTTTTCATTCATCCCCTTATCATTGTGATAGTCTTTCATAAATTCTCATGCACCCTCTGTGTGACACAAGTTCCCTAATTAGGAGATTGGCATTGTCATAAGAATATGACACTATTATTTACTAATCACTACTTCTCCCTCCATTTGTCCCAAGACCTTTTTGTACTGCTCACCCAATGTTTGCCTTCTCCCTAAAGAGCCATATCATGCACAGAAGAGTACTTGCATGTGTTTACACTCCCTTTCTGCACTGCAGGGCGAGTTTATGCAATGGAAACAGAAATGCGGATTACAGCATCCAGGCCTTACCATCCTTGACCCTTCATGAATTCTGCTATCCGCAGAGGTAGGTTTCTTGAGAGGGTCATCCTCATTACTTGGCATGTCACAAAAATAGTCCCAGTGCACCAAGTTACATTTCTCTAAGACAGCATTGTCGGCGCATGGGTAGACAGAGAGTCAGTCTAAGTGCAGTGTGTGAAAAACTGGAGCACACATGAAGGAAGTAAAATAAGCGAACCTTGGGGCAGTCTAAGGTAGAGTTCTGCGGCAGGATGGAGACTAAAATAATGGAATAAAGGAGGGCCCCAGAGGAGAATAGGTGTTCACTTGTGTGGTCTGAGCTAGATCAGTAAGTTCTAAGGCAAAGACCTCGAATGGGGATAAAATAAAGATTGCTGTGTTGTATGCAAGGATGAAGCAAATGACTTATCATGTATGCATTTGAGTGCACCATTGTGTTAGGAGAGCATTTCAAGGGCCTGAAACAAATTTCACAATGTATCCGCTGTAAACAACTTCGTCAAATATTGCAAACATTTAAAACCATAGCACCTTGATTATGCAAGAAGATGGGGAAAGTGTAATCAGTATGACATGGTAAAGTTGGAGATGTTGATGGAGGCAATTTTTTCATTCACATTTTTTTAGATCACTGATTTGTAGAGTTGGATATTTACAATATTGACGTATGAAATCACTATAATAATAATCCAGGAAATGAGAAATCAAGTACTCACTCCTTAATTTAATTAAAAGTGTCCATAGTACATTATTTAAAATTGGAGTTTTTAACAGCTAGCGGGGAATCAATTTTACACCCGTTCATTGAAGCCAAAATAATGAAATAGATTTTGTTTGTTAACTGCCATGTCCATTTTTTTACACGTTTCTGGAGCAAGGTGCTTGAAGGTGATGGACAATCTGTAATTCTGCAGTTAATGTCAGAGGTATCGCTGACATCCATTTCCCTTTAAATCCTTATATCTGTCTGAATGTTGGTTCTCTTTAGGAGCATTGCTTTCCCCGCTCTTTTTTTAAGTGCATATATAACTTTCAACAGGTCCACTTTGTTGCGAAGCACTAGCACCTTGTTGATGTTCACCTGCAAAATCAAAACAAATGTTTATTTATTTAACTGCCATCCAAATTCTACGTGTTGGTGAATCAATATTTTCACTTTTCAGTATTGTGTCTTAAAGGAGACACCCAAATCTCATTAAAAAATCATGGCATTGATTTTTGCAACTTTGGACATTCACAAGAACTTCCCAAGAGTGTGTATGGAAATGTATGTAAATCCTAAATTTCCCGATGCACTCCACTAGTAAACTAACTACAGCAAGAAAGCATGCATGAGTGATGTAGACTGATTTTTGTAATTGAGAAAGGTACTTCTCCTTTTTCTTTCACTCTTGTTTACCTTTATTTTGTTCTCTGTTTTTCAAATTCTCTTTCTTTGCCACAAGCCTCAGTCTCTTCAATTTCCTTCCTTCAATTTCTCCCTTTCCTTGTTTTCTGCCTGTTTATCTGCCTTTATTTAAACCCTTTTTCTCTCCTTTTTAGGTATTGCCTAACAGCCAAATGTTAGCTGTCTATATGCGCAAGCCGCTTGTGAACTATACTAAAGTTTATCACAAAATAGAAATGACAGTGGTGGTTTCAATGGTAGAACATCATTCCCAGTATCGCTTATTAGCTTTTTTCTAAAGTATTGGTGCCCCTCAGGGTTACACATAGACACCTCACTGCCTCAAATGTCTGCTAACTGTGGTTTTAACAAAACCCAGTATTCAAACAATATATAGATATAGCCGCGGCACTCTAACTTGTTTGTTAATTTATTCATACAAAGTTTTAGGACAGTAGATTTCCATTTATACATACACCAAAAAGTATTCTTTTAGCACTGTTTAATATTGTGAAATATCAAGAATCAACAATAATCCTCAAACATTTTGTTCAAAGTAAATACATTCTGACGTTGTAGTTTAGTAAGGATGATGCATATAATACAACAGGCTTGGTATGAAGCAATATATGTTATGCAATTCCATATACAGCACATAAGTCACGTAAGAACAGTGTCGCACAGATGTAAATTGTACAGAAATAGTATTCTTGTAGAGCGATGAAGCGGCAGCCGACACGTGTTTCGTTACTTGGTAACTTTTTCAAGGCTGCAAGTAATATCAAACAAAAAATGTATAGAATATGTTGATAAAAAAGGAATTTGTAAGAAAGAGATAGGCACATATTTGTGTGCTGAGTGACACATGAAGTGCTTATCAAACAACTTATCTGTGCTATAGTGAAAAGAGTTTGTGAAAGAAATGAGAAGAGTAAAGACCCAAATCCATACTGTGATTTCGAAGAACGTAAGCAGACCAGAAACAAATAATCGAAAAAAATATTTTTTTAAGTAACTGGTACTTGTATCGTGTGCTTGTTATTGTTATTTACATAATCCAAGGAACCAAAGAAAATATCACACTTACATCCCAAGCAATAAAAGGGAGTTAGTCTAGGGCAATATACCTTTCGGTGAGCGATCCAATCAATATGTTGGAGTTTCGCAGACTCCTGGGTCCCCTATATAAGTGATCTCATCCTAACAAAGATAAAAGTATTGGAAGAAAAAGATACATATATTTAAATATAGCTTTACCATGTCCTAGTAAAAAGGAAGAGAAATATTATGTAGTCTCTTCTTTTCGAAAGAGGGCCCAAATCTTGGCCAATACGTTAAATTACCTATTTATATTACTAAGTGCAAATCTTCCATGGTAAGAGTCAGTACAGTGTCAAATCAAATGATGAGAAATTTCTTATTCCAATGTCTAAGAGGGAAAAATAGTTTATTTGTATAGTTCGCTCATATATATTGTTTCTTTGTTTCTATATCTGTCATAATAAGGTCAAGTAATACTTAAAGCCGGGCCACTCACCCAAGATGGAAAAGGCTGAATCAAGCAAAGTAAAGATGCTGGAAAGTTAGGGTGATTTGATAGCTAAAAACTAGGGGAATATCTTGTTATAAAGAAGGTTCCAATATTACAGCCCTCTCAGAAGGTAATCCAACTGTGTTAGGTTCGAGT
Source organism: Lissotriton vulgaris (assembly GCF_964263255.1). Taxonomy (NCBI): domain Eukaryota; kingdom Metazoa; phylum Chordata; class Amphibia; order Caudata; family Salamandridae; genus Lissotriton; species Lissotriton vulgaris. The sequence goes on from NC_141691.1 coordinate 890,161,243, forward strand.
CTAAAAATATGTAAGCCATAACTTACAAATGTAAAATAGCCCTTTCTAGGCAGACGGCTTGTTCCCAGAACGGATATGTTTCAAAATGTCTTCCATAAGTAGAACCTTAAAGGGACAAGCAAAGTAGGACAAGCAAAATGCACAGTATTAATATTGCGTTAAAACATTACATTACCAAAAATAGAAAATAACTTGTTTTACGTTTATAAATATATGAGCATGGGGAGTTTTGAATATTACCTAAATCAGAGATCCTTATGCGTATTTTCAAATGATATTGCATGTAGATTGACAAGTATTTAAAATGGTTACTGTATGTAAAAAAGAAAAAAACAAGTATCAATCCATTTTCTAAATGGATTGATACTTGTTTTAAAAGTCAGTTTGTATTTCTAAAATTAACTGAGATAAAGTCTATCTATTCGCAACAGAATCACACCAGAAGCGTGAATGAACTTACATAGCAACGTTACAGTTAGCCGGAATAAGACCAAAAATGAGTGGAGCTGAAGGCGCTCTGATAAGCCCGCTAGGAAGAAGAGACAAGAGGACAATTTGTTCGAATACGGTGGAGTTCAGAAAATATCTCAAATTAATACATCTAACTGACCAATTTCTCATAGAGTAACGAGAACCTCTAAATCACTATATAGACGTGAATGTAATGCTCCATTTGTTAATGCCACGCTATCACTCGTAACACTTATATCGACCTCACTGGGCAATGACTCAAGTATATACTTTAAGACACACCCACAAAAAATATATATAGCACGTTGCTAGCATCACCATTTGTTAGAATGACTAAGTCACTATGCATGCATGGGTATAATACTCCATTTAGTAATACCATGCTATCTCTCATACCATGGAGAACAACCTAGCTTGGTGATTGGCTCAAGTTTGTGGTTTGAAGCACACCCGCGCATAGAATATACACATTTGCTAGCACCACCAATTGTTCCAATAACCAACCCCAACCCATTAGGTGAGAATACCAGCCCAATAGCAATACACGATCCCCTCGGCACCTGTGTAAACCAACCTTATTTATAGAGAAAGCTCCTCATTCTTGATAGCCGTTCTGGGTGGTCATGTCAACAAGCTGTCCGGGTAAAATGCCTGTTTTTATATGGAGCCGAGTTAGAGGTCTTGCGTCTTAGTTGTTCGACGCATTTCCGGTCCAACCACATAGGAATCAACATAGAAGTAGGACCAAGTTCTTGGCATTGTAGTTTCTATGGCTGACTTGCAGTCATGTTGTAGACATAGAAACGGGGTTCAAAAACGATTGCAAAGTAGGTGTTTATTCATGATAGTATAACACCCTGTTTAACCCCTTCTATGCTCATGACAGAGCCGCTCCGTCATGAGCCTCGGTTGAGCTGTGCTCATGACGGAGCGGTTCTGTCATGGCCCGCTCGGCGCACCTGCGCGGATCGAATTTCGCGCCTGCGCTGGACGTTCCATTGAGCGGGGCGGGCCATGACGGAACCGCTCCGTCATGAGCACAGCTCAACCGCGGCTCGTGATGGAGCGGCTCCGTCACGAGCATGCGAGCGCCGCTCGGCCCCCAGCCCCCTTAGCGCTGCGGCGGAATTCCTGCTGCAGCGAAGGGGTTAAAATAATTAAGCTAAATCTATATATTCCGGTAAAACCGTAATAACCACATTGTTGCACTATAAAAGTTAGTAATTATAGTATATGTGATGTAAATATTGCGTCATTTTCATTGAGAATCCATATCACATACCATAGTATAGAATCCCCTGCTGGTTAAAAAGAGAGAAGAAAGAAAGACAACCCCAGCACCCAAAAATATATGGAAAGGAGACTGGGTTATTGTGTTTACCCCTGTAATATTATGCTTTTCTTGACATTCTACAACAGACTTAGATTGAGCAGAAGGGCAACTTATAACATACTGTTTATGCAGCACAATATATCAAGCAATAAATACCACAACAATATACATAAAATTATTACCAATACACCTATATCAGTACCAATATATATATTAGTGATCCACAATTTTCAAATGACAGATTACATAGTTAGATGGGGAAGTTGTTCTTTTGTCAACACTATGATTTATTTATTTTAGTACATTTTGGAAAAAAGGGGGTTCTTAGGTTATGGTACAGGTTTGTAGTATGGGGATTATCTACTCATTTAGAAAGACATAATTCTTTGTCGATACTTTTGTCTTTGCCTTGCTTGCAGCGCTCCATGAGAGTGGACGTGTATTTTCCTATCAGTTCATGCTATGCCTGTAGTTCAATGAAACTAAAATGGCGTTGCCTATCCCCGAACATATGTAAATTATCAGCTTCTTTGTGGTGTTTTATTGTTAGTTGGTTCGAAATATCCCCCTGCTCCTTTCGTTCAACGTAAAACTTTAATTACCAAGACGTTTGGCAAAACGGGTTCGACTGCTCTTCCCATGTGGTGGATAGTACCTCCAATTAATAAATGTGTGTTTGCACACAGTCCTTTACTCTGTTAGAAACAGCCTAAAAGAAGCGGTATTGTGTGGGCCGTGTGCTGTACTCTTTGGAAGGAGTGCCGCCCATGTGAGTGGAATACGAAAGTGCGGTCTTAAATTATTAATCGACTCTTTCAAAGTGTTTTTTGATATAAGGAGGTGATTTTCAAATCTGTCATGAAGTGACTTCACAGCACACCTTTCATGTCGCATTCATTCAACTGTAATAAGCCCGCGTGGCTTCCTGGGTGCGCTTTTTCTTATCCTATAAGCTTCAGTGTCTGTCTGGAAATGAATGGAAAAATAAGCCTTGATAAAAGTGACTTTTAGAATTAGTTTTTGTATGTAGAACAGACTAGTTAGGAATAAAATTTATTTTCTCCTGCCAGGTTTAGAAAGTAACTACATTTATCTAAATGGGGATATGCTTCTGGCATGGATCCTGCCCTCCAGGACCGACTTTGGAGAACCCTATTTTACATTTATTACCTTACTACTTCGCTCCAGCAGTGCTCCTCATCTGTCCATAGTCCCTCTCTGACATACATTTAATTTTTTTATAGCGCTACTCCGCCACTCGCAGTTTACTCGCACTCAGTACTGAGATCTGCATAGTACACCTTCTTGGCAGCAGGCACATTAACCATCTGGCTACTTTATGATGAGTCAAATCAGCCACTAGAGACAACTCCGATCTTTCACTAGCAGGAGCATTAATCACCAGAGTTATCTTGACATTTTTATTGTTGCCTGAAAACTGCTGAATGTACAAGGAACTTAACCAACTTTAAAATCCAGAAGTTATTTGTAAACACAGCACCCCCCACCAAATTCTGCCCCCGGTGCGGCTGCACCAGTCGCACCGCCCTTAAGCCAGCCCTGCAAGAGACAGTACACCTTAATATTTGAAACGTTGATGCTGTATGGCCCTCCCCTGACACATCAGGCAGAGACCAGCATTATGGGCAGTAGGCGCTATTTCCCTTGAGGGTGTGTTCATATCTGGCAATATGAAGTGGTGAGCGCAGCTCATTTACAGCAGGGTGTGCTCTCAAATTGGTCCTGTCTCCTGCAACCACCTCCAGATTACAGTGCCTGTGGTGTATTGGTGAACGCCTCCCAGAAGTAGGCAGAGTTATGTTGCCATATATTCGGGGTCCCTTCATAGGGAGCAGTGGTAGGACTCCTCAAGACCTGGTGGCAAGTGGGAATGTTACAGCGGCAGTATACCTTCGGAGGATAGGCCTGATTTACCCTTTCATGGGTGATGGCGGCACAACCCTTCCTGACCCAGCAGCATACTACCAAATGGAGCTCCAGAGAGAACTGGTATGGCAGCTGGAATGACTAGCTGGTTCCTTTCCCTAGTTTCTTCCTTGTCTTTACATGACCTTAAAAGGTGATGAAAACTGTTCCTGTGACTTGTTTTAAATGCAGGCTGTTGTGTTTAAGGCTATTAATCAATCCTTCAGGTGAATTTAGTACATTTCAGCCCTGCATCAAATCCCAGGTGATCGATGAAATGAGCCTGGGACGTGACCTTGGTGCAGCGGCAAGCATCTATAAATATTATAAGAAAAAACGTGAGTTGTCATTGGGAGTGTGCAAAAAGAAGAGTCGGTGACTGATTTCCTTTTCCTGATTATGGCGTTTCTCTAAGTGTCTGCATTGTATGAACCATAATAAAGGCACTGGGCCGTTGACAGCCGATTAGGATTTATATACGATTGTTTTCATTTTCCTAATCATGTTCATTTAACTTTTTCTATTGTTTACTAGTGTCCCACGTTTTGCACATGGCTTCCATTGCCTAGTGCAGTGGCACAGGGAGTTCTCCACTGGGAAAGGTAAAAGTCTGTGCATGATTGTGATTGTTCGCTTTTGAGTTATCCAATGTCACAAAAGATGCACCTTAGCAAACACAGCTTCATCCTTTCTTTCTGAGAGTATGGAGAGTTTCTGTGATCAAGCGCAGGGATTTTAAGTTCAGGAGCATCCCTTCTTGTTCGAGATCCTCCTGGGCTGCTATTTGTGCAATGAGTGGCTACACAGTTTTAGACATATTTTATTTGAGTTCACACAAATCCCTTGCCAAGAAACTCTTTGCAGAAGACATGAGCTCAAGATTTGCTCCTCGGGGATGGTGGGAGTGCGCCTTGACACCCTCATGGGTGAGCAGCCGTGCTATGCAAGACCCCGATTGATTGAGTGCAACGACCAAAAATTCAGAAAGATATATAGTTAAAGATATAAAAGTTCCGTTTAAAATAGTGAAATGCATTAAATAAGACGAAGCCAGATATGGAAAAAGGGTAAAACTATTTTCATTGAATTAGGGATACATTTGAGATTGGAGCCATCAGGAAACAATACTAGCCTAAGAACCGGAGACCAAGTTAGAACACCCAAATCACTACGGTCTTTTAAATAGAGATGTTAGGCTGATAGGCAAGCGGACGCAGCCTGACAGGTGTTAGGGATTTGCTCCAGTTAGCATCAAAATTTAAGATTTTCTTGAAGCTCAATCCTCTCCAGTGACAGTCATCTCAACGGTGCATCTAGGGAAGTCTCCATGAAATGGGATAGACAGAGGTTAACTGACGAGTGTCTGTTCACAGGAAAACACAGAGGGTGCATCGCTTCGGTGTAATGACTTGGTTGTACAGTGTAGAGAACTTTCCATTCCACAGAGAGGGGTCGTCACAGGCTGCAGCCTTACATTATTTTCTGGTCCTTCGATCAAGCATGTGGGAGGACCAGGTATAAAGGCATTGCATGGTTGAAAGAAGCCATCAAGTGGATCCTTGTGTCAGTTGTTTTATGGCAAAGATCCGCAAAAGTTTTGTCTTTGTCGAAGTCTGTCATGTTGGTATCAACACTTGGGTTTTAGCAGAATTTGGAGCCCTAAAAACATATTAGTCTTCTTACAGCATGTCCACAGCCTCCCCTTTCGGCCAATGCTAACAGGGAACCACTACGGTCTCCCTACTCAGTGGCCTGATAGAAACAGGGCTTTAGTTTGGCAGTTCTTTGCTTGTCCTTTCCCCTTTTGCCCTCCTGTGCTCCACAGGAGCCAGACTTACCACTGCATTTACTTGGAGCTTGCTTCTCGTAGAGGAGGTAAACAGGGCCCCAGCATTAGGCAGAATACCACGTGGTGCCCAGGAGTAAAGTGAAGAATTGCCTCTGCTTGCTCTAGTAGGATAACTACCAATCCAAGGGATACACAAATGAGCAGTCCTGCTTCTCACCGGGCGGATGTATTCATCTCCCAAACTGTTACAATGTTTGTTCAGCTTAACTTAACATGTTTTAGGGAAATCCCCAAGTTAATTTGTACATTTTCCAGATTTTGTAGCACCAATAATCCACCTTTCCTACCTTTTCCATGACGCTAGCCCACTCGCTCTTTTACAGCATTGTATTTTTAGCAGTGTAGAATGTCTACATTCACAGGTTCAGTTCAGGAGAACTCTTGCTCATGCAGTGCTCTTACCTTCAATTCAGTTATGGGCTCTAGTCTCAATTCCTGTGAAAAGTTTCCCTTTCTTCAGCTTTGATAAATCAAAGGGAGAGGATCAAATGAAAGTTACGGTGAATAGGCCAACCACACACTGTGCTGGTGTCAGTTATTCATCGATTTGACCCCAAGGAAACATGGATTTTTCCATATGGTGTAATTGAACTTAGGTGGACCAACTTTTCAGGCAGTAAGGTTGGCAATAGTTCATTAGCAATTAGATGGTTTATTATCCAATGATACAGTTAAGCGAATGTGTATTACGTGTGGCGAGAAACAGGCAAAGTGTTTTAACCTCTCAGAAAACAGGTGATGGAGTGCCAACCGACTAACAATCACTTGAATATATTGGTGCTTCTCAAGTCTTGGTATTTTGAGCATTGTCTGTAGAATCAGTTACACGGGGATCTCACAAGGTTATGTTTAATTGTTTCAACTTTCCCAGGACTTGTGGAAATTGTGTGGCATTTTTGCTTTGATGCACCTATTTTTCAAAATGCATCAGTGCGTCTTCTCCTTTTCTATCTAAAAAGAGTTTGACATATTTGTTTATTTCTGTATCAGCCTGAAGCCCTAGGATAAGTTTTGGATCTTGTCCTACTGTCTAGCCCAACTCATGAAAAACCTTGGTCATACAGATGTATCTAGTACAGTGCATATTGGGGGGTGAACTAAATCACGTGGAAAAAGTGCTATGTTCCTCACCATAGTAAAGGCAGTTCACATAATAGCTTCAACTTATGCCATTCCTATCCTTGATATTCATTGTTTTTTTATCATTGATTGTATTACTAACAATGAGAGCTCATTTCGTGGTATTCTCAAATTTATATGATCCTCTACATGTATATTAGAGGCACAGTTATTTTGGCCAATAATGACATGATCTGCATTTTTTTTCCTTACCACTGGGATGAGTCGGCGTTTCTTTTTAGTGATTATCCTTTAATCCTGATGAGACCCTAGCGTCCATTATTGGGGTTGAAACGTTGTTTGCAACAAAAAGAGGCAGACCAGAGTTGTGTGCTCAGAACACTTCGTGTACTTTGCGTTTTTGATTCATTATTAGAGAAAGGACTGGCTGTCTTCTTAGAGAAACCAATTCACTGTATATACTCACTTAAATGGTCACAATTCTTTATCTTTCTGTTTCCATTTTTCACTTGGGATGCTTCTCCAAATCTCATCACCACTCACTTTATGATGTGATGAGGTTCCTTTATTTTATGTTTTCAAATAAAACTTCAGTTCTGTTTAATCCAATTGTTTAAGAAATGATGGCATTGTGGTTGTCCGTCCGTTTTTAGAGCCTATAACTAAAGATTTGGGGTTAGATGTAGGTAAATAGGATTTACCGAATCTAGTATACTGAATTTTACAGATTTGGTAGATTCGAAGTAGGTAATAATTCTGTAAAAATTACTGAATCGTTAAGATTCGGTATTTACCGAATCGGTAATTACCGATTCGGTATTTACCATTCATTCCTATGGGCCTGGAGGCCCATAGGAATGAATGTCAATTACTGAATCGGTAATTACCGATTCGGTAAAATAGGGAAAGAGTCAAGGGTGGCAGGGTGTCACTTTGACACCCTGTTGCACCCCAGAATAGTGCTTGTGTGCACATGTGGCACACATACATGCCCTAAGGGCATGTATGTCTGTCACATGGCACAGGTGTAAATGCTCAGATTTGCATTTACAGAGGTATTCATTATTTACTTCCAACTAATTGTTGGTGGTAAATAACGAATCCCTAAAGCACAGAAGCACTCTTTAAAGTGCTTCCTACATGTTATTTACCGATTCTGTAAATACCGAATCGGTAAATGATGATTCGGTAAATACTGATTCGTTATTTACCGAATCGGTAAATTTACCACCTACATAGGAAAAGCCTATTACCAGTCGGTAACTGCCGATTCCGGCCGTTAGGACCGGTAATAGTCTTCCTACATCTGGCCCTAAGTTCCTACAGAATACATGTCTGTTTTATTACAATTTCCCTTATACAGATTACGTCTGTGTAATCATATTGTGCTTTAAAATGAGTTCCAGTTGAACACCTGTTCTTAGTTGCTATGATCTGCATAATATCATTTTCATTGATGGGTTGTCAAAGAAATGCAGCGTGGCACGATTTATGTTGTTAAGAGAAGTTTCGTATTTGTATTCTTCTGCAATCTTGCTGACCTGGTTTGCTTTTTGTTCAATAATGCACCGATTGTTGACCATTTCAGAGAGATTACGCAAACACAAAAACCTGATTCACAAAGGTAAATTTACATGATTAGATTTACTCATGTGAATGTCATCTTCTACACCTAGGTCTAACTCCCCACTTTTTAATTCTTCCCATTTCTGAGAGGAGATTTATATCTCAGTGTAGACTTACTTGTCTCTGCCATCTCCAATGAGGGGATGGAACTTCCCAAGTCTGAATTTACAAGTGTAAAGTTACTACTAGTAACTTTTCACATGTTGGTAGAGATCTCCATATGGAAAAATATAGGTTGGTTTAATAAATGTTATTTCTTAAAAAAATTATATTTTAAAGTAGAGTATGTCTATAAAATAATATATCAAACTAAATGTGTATTAACTAATAAAATCATTTAAATATATTATAGTTTTATAGCCTTCCGTAGCTGGCTACACCAGCCATTAAACACCGACTCCAACAATAAAGGCATGAGCAGAAGGTGAGGGCCTTTAACAAGGGTGCAGGCCTTTAATGACCAGTATAACCTGTTACGGTGGGCACTAAATGTTTAGAATATTCCCCTCCATGAGGGCGGAATGTTCTAATTAGTACTACAAAGGTCTCATGGAGCCCCCGTGGGTTGAAATCCCCTCAGCTCCATGAGGCCTTTACAGCTAACAGCATACCGTGTAGGGCCACAGCTGTTAGCTGGTAAAACATTCACAGCAAGACCTGTGAAAAGGGGCTGAAGTCAGCCACTGGTTCTCCCCAGCTTGGTTGAACTGCTTTTTGTAGTTCAAGGGAGGCCAGGGAGCCCCAGGAGCTGAACAGCATTCCTCTGTCCCTCCTTCCGATGCTCAAGTGACTCTGAGCTAGGGACGAATGTAGAAGGAAGGCTCTGGTGTGCCCGGTGGCATAGCCTCTGCATTTCGCTTCCCCTGCCCACTCCATGTAGTTTGGAGAGGCAGGGAAAGAGAAGGGCAGGAGCTGTTGTTTATAAGGACTTTGAAATGTTGAGTGCACCAGGTCTGTACCAGTTTATTTAGGCCGCTGCTACTCCATTGTATTAAATGGAGCTTCCAACATTCCAATGTTGTAATACATATTAGTTTAATTTATAAATATTAATTTTAAATCTATTTTATCATTTAAAAAGTTACCCACCATCACTAACATTTTTTTTATGTGTTGTAAACCTGGATAAAACCTACGTATGTAATAATGTTCAATACTTTTTATAATTTTCAAATAAGTTAAAGAGGGTTATTCATTTTTATAAATTAAGTCTAAAATTAATTTTTCAATATAAAATAATTATACTTATTTCCTTATCATATATATATATATATATATATATATATATATATATATATATATATATATATATATATATATATGAATATTTCAATGTATAACTTAATAAATTTAAAATGAATTACTACAGGATGGTATTTTAAATCCCTGCCTCTTGATTTCTAGTGTGTTGCTGTATGAGTGGTTGGCCATATGTTGTATGGGACTTGCTTCAAGGCTGGGTTGGAGAACATTTAACCTTGGTTTGGCACTATTAGGGCTGCAGTAAATTTATAAATGTATTGTTTGAAAAGCATTGATCTTACTCTTTGTGGTTGACTGTTTTGCATTGGTTTAAAGCTCCCAAACCCCTCTTTTATTTCCTCTTAGCTCCACCCATTTATGAGTAATATATTCCCATTTTTTCCGCCAATTCTTTGGTCCCTTCAAGATTTGCAACAAAATAGTAGATTTGTGTATGCCAATATCTATGCCACCATCACTGAGATTTCCAGCCATAGGTTTGTGAATTGCATTTTGTAGTTAGTAGTACTACTGGAGTACTACTTTATGTACAATAGAATGTGGCATGGAAATCCGCTTGAATGAGTGTAAATTGCAACTACTTCATAGAGACACATCAGTTCTGGGTTCTACAAGCTTGTGCTGTTTCTAGGTTTCTTTGGGTGTAGGAATGAACTGAATAACAAACTGCATGCCACACGTGGAATAAAAAAACTGTGAAACTGATTTGGCTTTATTTATTTATTTAATAACAGCATTTTATAGGGCAGCCATAGCCGCATAGCAGAGGCATACCCCCCTGACAGATTGCAAGAGCCACACATGAGTCTTGTACCAAAGTTTTGGCATGGCTGTATCTCTTGCTTTCTACACTCTCATGATGATGGACTGCTCATCCATGCATTTTACTATTCTTATTGAAAGAAAATTGAGCTTTAGGGCAATGTAAGATATAATGTTATGGGAAGATTTATGTATTTTGTATATATATATTCATTATGCATACACAGAAGTCTAGTTTAAAGGCTTCAAGTCTAGTCAAATTTAGTTTCAAGCTTCATATGTAAATGTATTTAAAACAGGTTCTTTTAAATACTATGCATCTCGTATGTTTTTAAAGGAAAGTCCCCAGAAGATACATTTTCTTCTACTCAGATATGATCTTGCGATCTTGCCAGGTTTCTTTTTTTTGTAGGATTCCGTCCGGGTGAGCTACTACTGCTAATGTCTGCTGTGTAATTTTAATTTTTAAAAAGTGTTTCAAAATTTGATATTACTATGGTATTGGGGTTTTCCTGCCCCATTAATCTGTACACATGGAGTCAGAAGCACAAACTTAACATAAGTAATCCGCAACAAAAAAAACAAATTACTAATCTACTAACTGTTAAACTCTAATCTTGTGTTTGGGAGTAGCATGCTACTCGCCACAAAGCACTTCAGCGCCTTGTCAGGAGTAAAGTGACAGGGCAAAACTCAAGGGTAGACTGTGTCTCCCCACTTTATTCACAGGGTGGACACTGTCTACCCTGCCAAGAGGCTGGGCCCCACAAAAATCTGCTAAACGTATCCCTGGGTAATTTTTCGACACCGGGACACATTCAGCAGCGCCTGCACATTGTCTGCTTTCATTACGAGAAGCAACGTTCAAGCGAGGAAGAGGCTTATCAGATTCCAGCTGGGCTTATAACAAAAGTAAGTAAAGTGTAATGGGGCAACCCAGTGTCCCTCAGAACCTTGCTGAAATTGATAATTGCTACAAAAGGTACTGTCGAGTATAACAATCGCTTAGCTTTTAAACAAGAACTAATCATTGGAAAAAAATTCCAAAGTTTAAAGATACTTAAATATCATGGATCAATCAGAGACACACCAAAAACAAAACACAATGAATTGTTTCAAGACTTTATATATCCATTGATTGCTGCATGGAAAATAAGGCTGTTGGACCGTGGTTTTAGAGGACAAAAGTAATAGTTATAACAAAGTGACAAAACATATAATGTGGCAGTGCAACATATATATATATGTATATATATATATATAAAATATATCCTACTGGCGACCGCCAGTAGGTATATATAGTTAGGATTTTTTTCCTATGGGATTTCTGAAAATTCTATGTCGAATAACTTTGGCGTTTGTGGACGGAATTGGCTGACATTTTAAGGAGAATGGCACATTTTGTTTCTGAGCAGCTCCTGAAAATTTGGGGGAGTTTTGTCAAGGGGGGGCCGAGAAAAAAGGGGGGTCCCAAAACGCGTTTTTCCTATTCATTTTTCCATAGGGCGGTTGGAATCACTTTTAGCTCGAACGGCTGAATGGATTTACACGAAACTTGGCAAAATTGTAGATATGGTTTGCCCGACGTGCCTTTGCTATGTCTCAATATATGTGCTCCAGTGGATTTTAAGAAATTAACGTTTTAAAAAAAAGATATATCTGTGACAGCGTCCCGGTTAGCGCCCCGGTTCGCGTACCTGACGCGTAACGGAACTTCGCGAGGAGAAGCGGATTGGCTCCCCGGTGACTGTGAACATTCTAAACAGTCCGGAGCGGCCGCCATCTTGTGTCTCGGTAGGATCGAGACACAAGAGGTGGCAAAAACAAAGGGGGAAATGAGCATAAGGGGGCAGAGTACATCCTCCCTGACCCCCTAGGTTTGATGAGGGGGCTTTAAAAGGGCCCCGCGGGGCAAAAAAAAATAATTTTTATTATCGGTTTTTTTGCGGGGGGAGCGCTCGGTACGCGCACCGGGAAGCGGTCCGGGGAGCGTAATATAGGGAAAATAGAATGAAAGAATGTTCAAATAATCTATGTTTATTGATTGTTCTTTTTTTTATTTTTTTTTATTTTGTTTTTTATTTAAGTACCAACATGTAGGTACCAATGCAGAGTCTAAAAATAAATATACACCATTTTCTTTTTAGATATCTTGCATGTTGTTTCAGAAGTTATTGTGGTATATGGAATTCATAGCATAGTCTGTGAGGAAAGCAGAAAGAATACTGAGGCAGGAGATGATAAAGAGATGTTAAATACACATTGGAGATAAAATAGTGGGAGAAAGGAAGTAACTATGAGCAAACTTACTATGTAACACAAAAAAGTTGCACAGTATATTTAAAGTCTGACTTTACATTATAATCAATTTGGTACTAGTTTAAAAAATACATATAAAAATGAATAATGTCTCAAACAATTTTTGAATTATTAAATATAAATTTATTTCTCAGATTCTTTTTCAAAATTTTAAAGAGCTTCTAATATTTGATTGTCAGAAATTTCCTCATTTTCAATCAGGAAATCTACTGATTGTACACATTGAAGTAGTTCATAGTCCCGTGATTCATCCATGAATTCTGAGTCATTGGGTTCAATAACATTATCATTGTTGCTTTCCAGAACAATTTAGATGGATTTTTTTTGCTCTCCTTCCATTTTTGTGCTGTAATTTGAATTTAAAAAAAATATATCAGTAGAGATAGGGCACTGTTGGGTTTAAGTTCAGACAGGTACTTTGTTTTTTTTAACAGTGATTTTATCTTTGGGCAGTGTATGGTATCAGAGTGGAAGTAAAAATATAAAAAAGTGTATGTGATAAAGCCTAAGTAAATTCATAATTATACAAGACAGCCTAACTCCATCCATAACTATAACAGAGAAGTCTATCTTATTCTATAACTATTACAGAGGGATAGTATATAACTATCAGAAAATGTTTTCCAAATTAACTTAAAGTGCACAACATACTTCAGTTTTTAAAATAACATCCTACCTTTCAAAAAGAAGTTTAAGTTGTCAGTTGAAATGCACTTGAAATGTACTTCAGGAAGTAGTAGTCAAAATGGCTGTGTTTCTCTCTCTTTCTTTATATATATTCAGGTACATAACCAATCAAATGTCATGAAATAATAGAAGATAATGAAAGTAGCATTTTAATTGGTTGTCAATTCTAACACTTCATAAGTGTTTTTGTTAGGTAATTTACCTCAGGATATTTAGTCAGGCCTACAGCATAATTTTCTCAATGGAATTCCATCAAATTTGGGTAAATGGTAGGGACTGCTATGTAGTAGGGCCTATTCTATATTTGATGAAAGTGTCTCTAGTGGTTTTTCTGTAAATTACTTTCCCACCTTTTTTTAGCGAGCGCTCACCGGTGCGCGCCCCGGTACGTGAACCGGAAGCGTTACGGGAGTCCTCCATTTTGTGTATCGGTAGAATTGAGACACAAGATGGAGGACAAACAATGTTCGGAATGGGTAGAAGGGGGCACGGTAGACACTTTGTGACCCTCTAGGTTTTCTGAGGGGGGCTTAGGACGCTCATATAGGCAAAAAATCGCGTGGGAAGCGCCCGGTACGCTCACCGGTAAGCGAACCGGGGAGCGTACTTTGGTGAAAAAAATAAAAAAAAGTTAGAAAAAGATAAACGTTTGGAATGATCAGAGGTAGGGTAGCAATGAAAAGAGCTATTGGGTTCTGTGGCTAATTAAGGTACTTGCAAGTAGGTTCAAATGCACAGTTTTAAATTCAGGAGGAATATTCTATTCCCCTCATCGGAGAAGTGCACACCATCTCCTCTGTAGATGTCTTGCATGTTGTAACGCAAGTTATTGTTGTATATTAAACCCATTGTAAATTCTCTCATGTAAGCAGAAACAGATTTATTCACATGTTTCCGTGCTTTCTCAAATTGTGGAAAAAATTGGTTGGACCACTTCCATTTCTGTCATTGGCATATATTGGAATATACCAAGGCAGTTTGGGGAAAAAGTGTCATCAATTGATGAAAGGTGTCCTTTAAAAGCATTTCCTGACCAACCAAATTATATTAAAAACATATAAAATATATTTTTCATTTAAAAGAATAACACATTTAACAGTTTTTGATATTTGCTATAAAAAAACATTGAAATTCACTGAAAAAACCATAGATTATAGACCATATATAGTTAGGAATTAGCATTTACAAAATCTTGAAAATTCACTGAAAAAACCATAGGTTATAGACCATATATAGTTAGGGATTAGCATTTACAAAACCTTATTTTACTCACACAAAACCATTGAAATTCGCATATATAGTTAGTTGCACTAACTATATATCGCGCACCCGCAATCCACTGCTGATGATGTCACATATTACATCATTCATGACATGGTCAGTGACACCACTGATGACATCACTGATGACATCTCAAATGACATCACTGATGACATCTCATTTGACATTACTCATCACATCACTGATGATATCATTTATGTGATAATACAATGAACCTCTTCAGACTCTAATATAACCTTAGATACAATCAGTGTAAACAGACACTCACAGACTGTCACTCATCCATGGAGTTACTCACACACCTAGTCAGTCTTGCAAAAAATCAATCACACCTCCATTTCCTCAACTATACAGTTATACACATCTTACTTATTCAAACATATACTAACACATATTTACTCTCTTATACAATCCCTGATACAAGTTTACAATGATCTATACATCCACTCACACATTCACTGGCTCTTATGCACAGTTATTCATATATGTCTACTCTCACATGTACTGTGTTTTACATATGTACTTACTTTGACATGTAGCACTGAGATATCCATTCACTCACCAATACACTCATGCACACAGTCAACCGCCCATACAGCTGATTCCACATGCACTTTTGAACCCATACATTTGTGAATCAACTGCTCACACATCTATGCACAGAGTTACACACCTCCCAGCCACCCACACAAACACACTCACTCTCCCATACAAATACTTGGCCAACCAATCAATAACCCATATAGTTACTCATATAGCTACTGATCAACACATGCAGCAGTTTACAGAACAACAGATATAATGATGCACAAATTAAGGCAATTTAGTCACTAACCCATGCACTCAGTGAGACACATTTAATCACTCTCTCATACAGTCAGTCAGGCACCTACTAAATCCTTCATCCAGACACTTATACATCCACTCATTCTTCAATATGTAAGACATATTTTAATTTTACAGAAACATACAGTCACTAGGTGATGTCATCAGTGATGTCATCAGTGATGTCACTGACCATGTCATGAATGATGTAATATGTGACATCATCAGCAGTGGATTGCGGGTGCGCGATATATAGTTAGTGCAATTAACTATATATGCGAATTTCAATGGTTTTGTGTGAGTAAAATAAGGTTTTGCAAATGCTAATCCCTAACTATATATGGTCTATAACCTATGTTTTTTTCAGTGAATATATATATATATATATATATATATATATATATATATATATATATATATATATATATATATACAACTTGTAACTTATAGTAATCAAATGACACAAAGACGTTGGCGAAATTATCCATCCAGTTGTTACAAACGAGACCCTGTGTTATTATTCACATTGGTTTCAAGGGTTTAGTGGCTCTGCACATGATACTATTGTACGTCGATGTTTCGACCTAGGATGTACGTGTTATTGGAGAAACATCACTGGGGTCTTCTTCAGGACTGTGTGTGTCTTATCAACAGCCAAGAGCAAATGAAGCAAGCAATATAATAGATCCTTGTTGGTTGGTGAGGTCAATGTTGTGTACAATCAAGTCCCGTGTGTTTTCCAGAATGAAAGCACTGTCCTTTCTGGCGATTGCCGGTGTGGTCTTTTGCAGATTGAATTGATATCCTTGTGAATGCAATTCTGGTCCTGGCTGATACTGCTGATGACCTTGTCAGTGGTTGGCAGCTTAATGCTCGATGGTGGCTCTACGAGCCTTCAATTGTAGAGCCACCGTTTTTGGTGTATCTCTGTTTGATACATAATATTTAACTATCTTTGAACTTTGGCAAAAAAAGTCAACAAATACTTCTTGTTTAAACGCTAAGCGATTGTAATACCCAACAGAACTTTTGGGCTTATAACACAGGCCTGGCTGGGAGCTATTGGGAGCCTGGCATCTAAATGCAATAAAAAAGGAATAAAGGCACACAGCTGATCACTTCACTGTTACTTAAGAGAGGGGCACTTTTTACTTTGTTCCGTCCCTGTATACAAGACATATGCATGTGCAGTAAGACTGTCAGGTGTGTTGGTCTGTCTCAATATTTACACAAATAATTGAAATACCGCTCTTTTGGATTAGTTCTTTTATAGCGCTACTCACTCAAATGCAGGGTGTCACAGCACTTTACTTCACACATACACATCATACATCATAAATCATATTTGTGGAAATCAGTGTACAGGATGTGTTACATGAGACAGTGAGGCTTACAATGTGTAGGGGCCACATGGCCTTCATAGCTCAATGTGCTGCATTAGAAGGATTCCAAATTCTGGAATGCAGGTAACAAAAGGACCTCTGTGTTAAAAGCAGTAACCCACGCGCCGATTTACATAAAATAAAAATCTTTCATCTCTGTTACATGATATGCATTGCAGGAGACATATTAGCAAACTATGCTACTTTGATTTAAAACTGGGACTACACAAAACACAGATCTCTCTAGCAAATATGTAAACCTCCAGAGTTATCTTACCATTTTTATTATTATTCCCTGAGATTTACCCTGCAAACAAAGTAATCTGCAGCAGGTGTCTTAACCCCTCAAGATATTTTAAAATGCAGACTTTGCAACCAATTAAGCAGAATAGATTTATGGCAAAGTTGAAGAAAATTCTCATTTGGTAAATATTTTTATGCACTCAAATGTATTCATGATAGACCTGCTTATAAACGTGCGAGTTCTTAAGATCTGATGTCAGTTCATAATGTCACTTTCTGTGATGCCATGTGGGATGTTACGTGCCGTGATGTCACACACTCTGATGTCGCGATCCATGATGTCACTTGTGCTAACTTGGTTAGTCCCCTCAGTTCTGTTTCTTAGGACTGGTGTATTGCCTGATAAGAGATTTATAAATACAGTTAACAATTACAATATGATACTATTTTGTTTTACTTGCAGAAGTGGGCGAACCCAGAATGCTTAGATATCTTTTCTCATATTAACATGTCATTGTTTTGATATGTTGCTATTTCTCTCCCTCCCCCTTTCTTTGAAGCAAAACAGTTTTTTAGCCAATTTCCTCCCTTGTTCTTTCTGTAACTAAGTGTAGCAGTTTCGGATTGTTTTTGTGTGCGCACAATGGAACAACTATTTTCGTCTCAAAATTGTATTCGCATGAAAGTCTGTTAGAGTGAATACAAAATAATTATTTGATATTACCTTCTCTTTACATTCCCTCATAAAGGTTGTGGCGCGTGTATAAGCGCTTAATTTAAATGTGTCCTAATTGAATTTTAAAATCTTCCGCATTTTCGAAGACAACACTTTCAAAAGATTGTTCTAGCCCAAAGCTCAACTTTATCAACAGCTGTAGAACTCGTCCATATTCTTGGCTTCATGACAGAACTTTCTTCATAATTATGTCAGCAGAAACCCGCCTCCTCCTCCGCTGAGCTGTTCCTTTCACTTGCACAGGTCGCGCAGTGCCAACCCGCCACCTGCATAACTCCCGCGATACAGTAAAAGCTGGCATGCAGTGTCTGTAGTCTTGCTGGGCTTCATGTTTTTTTTCTCCTTTCTTTTCATTGTTCAAGAAAATTGGCCAAGAAGCGGAAAGAAACACTCAGCACGACTCGGCAGGAAATGACAGTGATGGTGAATTCGATGGATAAAAGCTATGCTGAGCAAGGCACCAACTGCGACGAGGCCTTTTCGTTCATGGACACGCAGAATTTAAATGGCAGATGTAAGTTCAAAGTGATTTCAAGAGGCCTGTATTGTTCGCTTGGCATGAGTTTTTTGGGGTGGGAGTGGAGCACCTGGCGAGGGACAGATTCGGGAGGGAGAGATTCTCAGTCATTCATCACTTTCCGCGGGCAAAATGTCTGTGATCCAGAAAGCCACTCGCTGTGCTTCACATTACCCTGTATATGGTAATTAGCCAGACTGTCTGCCGAGATGCACGACGGGATCTTATAAACAATATTAATGATCGTTTCTGTGTCTACTGTCACGTATTTTGCATTTAATGGTACCATACAGTATATGCAGCGCCCATGCTATGTGTTTTTCCCCCACTTGATATTTCTCTTCTGCAGAAGGATTGGAAATGGGGTCTCTTTCTTCTAACAATGTCAGAAATTCTTTTGTCTCCAAACTGCCATAAATAAAAAAGAAAGACGGCGCCTTAAGCTGTCAACCTGTCAAAAATGTTTTCTACTTATTCTACCCTGCAAAGGTTAGTTGTTCTCAATCCTACTGCATATTGGAAGACATAATAGAAACAGTCAGCGTATTTTTGACTTTATAACCTCACCGTCCGCTTTTCACTCTCACTGCATCGCTCTGGGTTTCTTGTGCTACAGTGCATAAATGTTGTTCGTCACAGATAGGCCTTATGCTGAACATGGGAACACAAAACTTTTATTTCCTATCCACCGGGGCACCACAAAGCATTGTTTTTATTATGTCATTACCCCTTGACAGCATCTTCCTCATCGACCATGTAGTGTTCTTGGGAGTAGAATGTTGGTGGGTGGCAGGTTCTAGAGATGGGAGTATTCTGGTGGGGATGGTTTATTCTACAGTAATGGAGCCAGCTAGTTGGCTGTACATCTCTCTTCTTTCCATTGCATTAAATTATCTGAACGACCCGCGTTGTCAGAATGTTTTTCTACACAAACTGGCAATGAGTGGGAAGAAGGAAAACAGCGCCTATATTGGCCCTGCGTTGTGTCCGGCGGGTTCCGTATGGTGGCCACCGATAGCGGTTGCGGAGACTCAGCCCTTAAGTGCTGCTGCAGGTCTTCTATTGTGGGCTGCGGTGCTGTGAGTATCCCCATTGAGAACCTTTTCAGGGCATTGCGGCACATGCCAGAGGAGACTGTTGTAGCGCGTGCCGTCATCTTGGTGCACGAGAGAGGCATAGAGACATTTGTGTTGCTGCAGTGTGGATTCAGGGTAAGTGGCTGATGGTGAACGTGTTCATGCAGTGTCATGTTCCTTTGTTGGCGATTTAGGATCTGGCTACATTTTAGGCCCAAATTATTTTTGAGTCGGTATTGTGCCTGCCTCTATGGGGACAGGCACACCCAATTTCGACTTTTGAAGTGCTTGTGTGTCAGTATCCTCTGTAACAGACACACCTGAAGCTGCACAGCCACAGTTGTTGTTTATTAACAATTTTACCTACACTGCTGCACACCTGATTTGTCATTTTGATAGTGCTTGTGCTCCAGAGGCGTAACACAGGCCCCCGCATCCCTTGCGGTGCAGAAGGGCCTGAGCAGCAGGGGGCATTCCTCAACCCAGTACTTAGGCCTCAGCGCTCTTTATTAAATCTGGAGCGGGGACCCCGTGTACATTGCAGAGGGGCCCCTTAAACTTTCATAACACCAATCTTGCATCGTTATCGATGGTGACAGGCACACCTGAAGTTGCATAGCCACAGTTATTGGTTTTTTAGCGTCTGCTTTCACAGTGACCGGACCACCTGTAGTTTTGTTTGCTCTTCTCTTCAATTCAGTTAGGTCTAATGCAAATGGGTTCTAGATTAAATTCCTAAATATTAGCTCTAAATATTAAATATGGCCAATATCAAAGCGCCACCGCGTTTTCTGCAAGTTGCTGGGGAACCAAAAATGGAATGGCAATTATGGTATCCTATGTTTTTAGCTTATGTTGAGGTGTTGGATGATGAAGATTGCTCGGCGAAGAGGAAACTATATTTATTGAAGCATTGTTTAGATGGAGCAGGTTTGAAAGAATTCAATAATGTTTGCTCTTAGGAGGGTGCAGGAGACAATTAATGTTTTTGACCAAGCCATAAAAGACATGGGTATCCAGTTTGTAAGGAAGATCAATACAGTGCTGGAATGGTTAACATTCTATTCACATGTATAAAAGGAGGAGGAGTCGATTGAGGATTACATATCTGTATTATGGACATTGGCAAGATCATGTGCATTTGAAGCAATAACCTACGAACAGGGACCCAATAACGATGAAGACCAAAAGCAAAAAAAAATCAGGAAAGGCTATGGGCTGGTACAGATCACAAAGGGAATTGAAGAGTCCGAGAAGTTTGTAAAAGAGATCAAAGGCCAAAGTGTCAAAATCCAAGATACAATTTCTTATGTTTCTTTAGGGAAAAGTCAGACATTTCCCAAGAAACACTAGACTCCCCACGTTAAGGAGGATTCTGTACCTAAAAGCTTTGGGAAAGAAAATAGTATCAGTTGTTACAGGTGTGGAAGTTCGTACCATGTTGGGAATTTTAAGGGATGTCCAGCATCGGACAAAGCGTGTGTCAAAAGCAAAAAAAAAGGGAATATAAGATTAGATCTCAGTGCATGTCCACCGGTGTATATGTGATATTCATGAGTATATCACAGGAATAAGGGGAGAGGAATTGGCCTTACGGCTAGGGCGGTCGACCTCAAATCTGGGGAGCCGTGTTTGAGTCTCTGCAAGGGCGTGCAACATCCTGTGATTCTTTGCAAATCTCTTAATCTCCCTGTGCCTAACAAAAATGAATGTGTCCTCATGTAACGTAACTGGTGCTTGTGTAAAACGCTCCTATATCCGATACCTTCGGGTCAAGTTTGCGCTATATAAAACTCCATATAAAAAATTTGTTTTTTAAAAAGTTACATCATTTCCAGGAATTTTCATGGACATTTGGGGAAGTATGTTGATTTTAAACATAAGATCATACTTAATGAGAAGGCAATACCTGTGAGGCACAAGGTTAGGAACATGCCTTTTGCCTACTGTGACAAACGTAGAGAGATGTTGAGTGGCCTGGTTGAGAAGAAAATTATTAAACCCATAGAGTCATCTCCTTGGATATCTTCCATTATGTTGTCTCTTATGGGGTCCGGGTATCTCCGTTTGTACGTAGATTTAGGTAGTTTGAATAAGGAGATTTGGGTAGACAAATACCCGCTTCCAAACATACGTGAGCTAATATCAAAGTTGGTGGGTGCCTCAGGTTTCTCCTCAGTACATTTAGCAAGTGCCTACTACCAAGTGGAATTACATAACAATTCCAAATATATGATGCCGTTTGGTACACCAGAGTGTATGTTTCAATACTTGTAAGTGCCTTTTGGATTAGCTGGGGAGAGGAGTTTGCCTAACGGCTTGGGCGGTTGACCTCGAATCTGGGGAACTTGGTTCGAGTCTCGGCAATGAAGCTGAACATCCTGTGATTCTGGGCAAATCATGTAATCTCCCCATGCCTAACAAAAATTAATGTGTCCTCATGTAATGCAACTGGTGCTATGTAACACGCTCGGATACCCGATTCAGGTCAAGGTTGCGCTATATAAAACTCTGTAAAATAAAAAATTAGCTAGTGCAGCCTCCATGTTCCAGCGTCTTATAAAAAATGTTTTGGAGGGTATGGGGGAGCCATTGCCTTCCAAGATGATGTTTTGATGTTGGGGAAAACACACAATAAGGATTTATTAGATGTGTTGAAAAGATTTCAAGATAACATTCGTCCATTTTTAAAATTTTCAAAGTGCAAATTCAGGCAAGAGAAAGTGGAGTATTTGAGGCATGAAATCTCGGAGGCTATCAGACATAAACACAGTCACATGGAAAGCATTTTAAGTGCTCCTGCCTCCAATGACCTACTACTGTTCTTTTTGGGGTTGACAGAATATTATGGGAAATTTGTGTAGGACTGTGCTACTAAAGTGCATCCTCTGTGGCACTTGCTAAAGAAAAATGCTAAATATGTGTGGGACGTAAGCCAACAGGAAGCATTTGAACTATTAAAAAAGTAAATTGTTGGTGTGCCATTTCTAAAATCAAATGGTGTTGGTAGAGAATGCATTGTATCAGTGGATGCAAGTAGTTAGGTTTTGGGGCAGTGCTTATGCAGAAAGACAGACTTGGAGAATGGGTCGTATCCTCTAGGATATTGCCTAATTCTGAGTGCAATTATTCTACCACAGAGAAGGAATTATTAGTTTGTGCCGCACAACATTTTCGCCAATTCTTATTGGGGACATTTGTAGTGAGAACTGACCTCAAACCATTGGTCTTATTTCCATTGCATGAAAGCATCTATAACTACCTCGCCTTGTGTGAGACTGTTTTCTCTATGGAACGCAAACGTTTAGTTTAACTTAAACCGAAGCACATTTTCACCTCATAATCAATTCACCAGTCACCATTGGCTGTTTCTTACGGCAGTACCTCAGATACTCTCATAAATAGTGTAATTCTCTTCAAATGACTCCTGTTGCAGGCTGCTCATTGGTCTCCCACATCATATCCTTATACAGGTTGAAATATGCCTCCATTTTGTCACACACAATCCTGTTTTAACTCCGTAGATCCTCCTCCTTCAGTAGGCAGGATGTCTCTCTCACAGTATAGAAATGGGACCTACTGCCAGTTTCCAATTCTTTCATTTGCCTCTCACCCTGCCCAGCCCGAACCACCTATATCTGCAAGAAGAGTTAACAGCCTGGTGTGTAATCTCACCAGTCATGGATGCCCCTTAACCTCAAATGACACCTAATATTCAAGGCCTTAGCCAAGCAGCTACTTTCCTCCACAACTTGCAGGTAGACCCTATGACCCACCTTCTCCTATCTGAAGACCATTAATCAATACACAGCACGCCACATTTGGTAGCAATAGTGACAACTACACCATGAGCCCATTCTTGGCTGCTTTGTGGAGACTGTTGTGACATGTAATATCCCACCTTCTTCTCCTTATTTAAAGCGTCACTGCCATCCTAGTTTCTGCTATTATTTATATATAGTAGTGTGTATTATTTTTAAAGTGAATTGAAAATGAATAATATCCTTTTGCCGTGTGGATATAGTGAAATTCTATCTATGTACCTAGGATAAAGAAGTAAATTGTTAAGAGTTGGGTTGTTACACCAGAGTACACTTTGATACAAATTGAAGTATATTCTTTTCTGATTACAAAAATAAGTCTACTGTACAGATTACAACAGTGCTTTAGCCCCAACGTTTCTTAATGCCAAAGACCTGTATGTAGGCAGTAGTTAGGCAGAAACAGTGTTGCCATAGCCATAGTTTCACGGATTTCATGAAATTAAGATATCTTAACATTTTAGAATTACAACTCCTTTTATATTTCCCAAAATGGGAACTTGTACAGAGAAAAATATGCTGCCAGTCCTAAATTTCCTAAGGCAGGGAGCGGAAATCAGCTTTGCTTGAGTGGATTGTAGACTTCTGATCTGACAAACAATTTTATGTCAAGAATAGAGAGGTGCACACGGTAAACAGCTTTATGCATCAGAGCCACTGAGCATCACTGAGAGTTCAGAAGAATGTTTCCCAACATGATCCAACAGAGAATCTACATTATCTCATATCCTGGCCTCTTTGTCTAAAGACTGATGCCCCTTCATGAATATCGAAGATTCTGTAAGAAACAAACCAGCATAATCACTTTGTAAACACCCTATTATTAATTTCAGGGATAACCACACCCCCCCAGAAGCTTGCATCCATATGCCTATCGCAACCTAAAGATAACAGAATGACTCAGTTTACATCCCAGAGGTGGTCTAGTCCTCCAAGTCCGACAACACAAATCAGAAGTACAAGCTATCCAACCCTACAACATAGACCCTTACTGTTTAACCTGACTTCATTGCGTTGCATTCCCCTCTAACTTTTTGCCTTCATTACCTTAGCCTACTGAAATTATTTTTGTTGGCATCAGGACTGCACTTTACCTCTGCTAAATTGCACTCTCTCCCTCAATCATGGTAAAATTGGCCTACACCTAATTGGTATATTAAATTTACTTTGGTCATAGATGAGAAAGCACCGCTACAAAAGTAGATCTCCACAGATCATGGGAGATAAAGAGGTCGTTGAACTGTCCTGTTATAAAGACGCTGAATCGTGATTGACAAAATTCAAAGTTCTTTTAATACTCCATTTATAGAAACGAGCCAACGCGTTTCGTTCTGTCAACCAGAACTTCTTCAGGGCGCAATTGATGTCACAAGGCGTATAGTGTTTTCAAAAAGAGTTCCTCTTTCGAAATGTATTCGTTTTCTATATTGAATTGTCCATACTACGGAAAACAGACCGCGTTTGGATATTGAGACACCACTTGGGGATTACGGGACCGACCCCTACAGGCAACTGCCTTAAGGTGACTTCGTTTTGGGTCTGGAAACAGAATAAGAGGTGGGACAATGCTACTGCACTGTGTGAATACTTCATATAGATAAGGTGAATACCGTGTTCTACAGCAAACAAGTAAGCTAAAATCTTACCTGGATATTTGGAAATATCCAATTGTATGGGCCCACCATAGTATGGACAATTCAATATAGAAAACGAATAAATTGACTTTCTACTTTTGTAGCGGTGCTTTCTCATCTATGACGAAAATATAGACTTTCTTTCCAAGTTTTGGATATGCTTTCAGGACAGGGAGCATTTGAGAATTGCACTCCAGTTCATTGAAAATCAAAATATGTTGGTGACAATTGGGTTGGTGCTTTGAGAAAATTGAGTGGTCCACTGTCCGAACTGTGTTGTATCAAAAATATGTAATTTACTTATAGGGCCTGGAAAAGAGATGCTCCCCGTGTGCTGCAGCATTCGTTGTGCCACCTACCAAAGTAGTCTTTTGAAACTTCTCAGGGCAGACACTGCAGCCTTTGGTGCAATTTTAAGCTTCCACTTCGACCTGGAAAAATAAATCCTTTGCTAGTCCTCAACTTTCCTTTTTAGGTTAAGCCTAGCGCAGCGCGCATGCGCTGCTCGACTCGACTCGACTTTATGTAGGGGCTTTTGAAATCTCACCACACACTCGCACACACGTGTGCGTGTGCTTTTAGGTTGGTCCCAGGCTATTGGGCTTTGCGTGCATCTTTTTAACAAAGACCGCACACAATTGGGCAAAGGCAGGCGCATGTCCCGCCTTTGCTCCGCCCACGGCCTATTGCGTGCGGTTACCCGCACAGACACCATCTGGTTTGAATTATCGTGCCCAGCCGCATGCGCGATAATTCAAACCAAATGCCTCGCTGTAGCCCGCACGCACCACTCATTACATCTGCCTCATCATGCTCCTCCCTCTGCTCTCCTTGCTCGGACTCGAAGGGAGCCGAGTGTTCATCTGTGTCAGTGTACATTGCAGTGACAGGAATCTCAGCGCAGGTACTGTATACTCAGGGGGAATAATGTTTACTTTGGCCCGCTTCTTTCAGGTTGTGTGGGGAGAGTCGTTTTTTACTCGTTTCGGGAAGGCAGCGCTTCACCACTCCACCGCTCCGTCAAGGCTGTTTCTCGGTCAAATCTTAACCAGGCGTTCCTGCCTTTCTGTTTTCCACGTTTCTACAAACTGGCTAAGATTGCTTCAGAATTGGATTGGCCTTTTTCATGATGGGAAATGTTCACTCCTCTGTTGTGTAGCATTTTGCCCAAACGTGCAGCGAGTTTCACAGGCCGCCTCAGTCAGTGGGAAGATTGGCTGGATTCAAAGGTCCGTAGATTTACACCGACATTTGGCGTATTTTCTTTTTAATTCTCCTTAATAGTCTGCACATAGCCCTGGGAAGCTGAAATACTCGCAGATTTGTAGAACCACTCACTTTGGTAATTCTTAGGCATGCGTAAATGTGCAGGGTATACGTACATATAGTGTAACTGTTCATCAAAAAGACATTTGTACTTAATTTTGTCCTCCAAGTAAAGAATATTTTGCAGTATGCAGTGTGAACCTTTTTCTCTGCATGTTAGTTTATAGGATGAAAAAAACAATTTCAAGCCTGTGTACACTCCCACCCTGCAAAACAATTTACACTGGCCTCTCTTTACCCATATTGATGGAACAGGTCTCCCTTAGGAGAGTGTGTAGCAAGGCTATAATGATAATTGGATACAAACTGATCATTTCCAGAAAAAGCGACCAGGCACCTCTAGAGCAGCCTCAGAGGTGGTCCCAATATTAGAATACAGCAAGGCGCTATGTGATGGTCCTGGAGCGGATACCTGGCAGTACACAGGTATGGTGGTCCTTAGTGCCCGCATTTATGAACGTCCACACCAACAAAGGTGTGAGCAAGGAAGGTCTTTGAAAATTCAAGTGTCTTCTTCATGGGGGTGCTTCCTATTAATGACCATTTGATGTAGTTGTAGTGTATGTGTGTGTGAATGTTTGTATGCAGTGGTATCTGTTGAAAAATATCCCAAGCAGTGGAGAGAGGCACTAAAGGGGAATGCGAGGGGGTTGAAGGTATGCCAGATAACCCGTTGTACGGTAATTGTGGGGTGGAGAGCCAATGCCACCCTGTGGATGGGGGCGATTGGGAACCGTACACCCGTTTTCATTGAAGTGCGGTGCCACCTCACCATTAAAAATAAGAAAATCTAATTTTGTTCTGAGTTAATGACACATTCAGCACCACCTGCCTATCAGCATGTAAAAATCACTGCTGATATTTAACAATTTGGGACATTTCAACCCCCCTTTAAAGTGACGGGTGTTCTCCCCATTGCTTACCATTGGTCGGCTTTCTTATCACTATCATTTGCATGGTTCTTCTTCACGTCTCAGCTTGTCAATCTTGTCGTTGTCTCTCTCATGGAGCATTGACTTTTCACTGAGACTTTGATTGGCTAGATCTCTGCTTCCACTGCTTGCTGCATAAGCACTTCTTTTTTTTGTTTGACACTTCATGAGTGCGCTTCTACCCGTTGCCTAACTGTAAACTCTGTGTTGCTACCCACCGCTCACACCCTCCATGTTACTTTCCTGTCCTTACCGCCCTCCCTTGTGTTGATTTTAAATTCCTTAGTCCCTCTTCTGTGTTCCTTTGGCTTTTTCGTCCCTCCCATCCTTCCCTGTGCTGCTTTGACTTTTCCATTCCTCCCTCTGTCTCCAGTGTTGCTTTGGCTTTCCTGTCCCTCCCACCTCCATAGTGTTGCTTGCAATTTAGATCGGTAACTCAACTAAACAAGCATTGGCATAGCCAATAGGTCTCGCCTTTGGGACCTTGTAAGTAAAACAAAAGTAACTGAAGTATAAGACTTCACGTTTACATTTACTTCGTATTTAGGATGCAGTAAATGTAAACGTGAAGTCTTACACTTCAGGTTTTTTTTTACGTACAAGGTCCCAAAGGTGAGACCTAATGGCTGTGGCAATGCTTGTTAGTACTTATAAGTCACCTTTAAGGTAAGCCCTAAAGACTCATATGGCAGGGTACATGGCATTTAAAAATGTAGTGTATGTATGTTTAAGTTTTATTTGTCCTAGCAGGTAGAAACTCCTAAAGACATTTTTTAGTGCTATAAAACAGATTAACACCGGGTTACCTAATTACGCCTAATGAGTGCTAACTGCGGATTGAGGAACAAATAGAGAAATCATGTTTACACTTAGTTGTAATTTAAAATCCTCCTTAGTGCACATTGTATGAATATGTAATAAGCAAAGACTGCAAACTAGTGACTAGTGATAAACACATTCAACAAATCAGAAGTGAAAATGTCACAGAAATGCACATACCAGTAACCCACTTTTAAGAAAGGCTCCTGTAGCTTCTGCGCTGTTGCTGTCCAGAGATGCACAAATCTTGAGCCCAATTGTCCACAGACTTGATAATTCTCGCTGCGGTGCCCACTCTAATCACGGGTTCACACTATGCAACTCTGGGCATTAAGCTTGCTTAATCTCCACAACGGCC
This sequence comes from Lissotriton vulgaris, assembly GCF_964263255.1. Classification (NCBI taxonomy): domain Eukaryota; kingdom Metazoa; phylum Chordata; class Amphibia; order Caudata; family Salamandridae; genus Lissotriton; species Lissotriton vulgaris. The sequence continues at coordinate 890,189,509 of NC_141691.1, forward strand.
CCCCTGCGGCGGGATGCCTGGCTTTCACCTTGGGGATGCCCAGGACGGGTTACCTCACAGGGAAAAGCCAGGACGGGTTCCCAATGCAAGCGCTGAGATGCCCTAGGGTAAGTCGAGCGCTATATAAGAACACACATACATACACATACATACATACATACACAAAACAAGATAAAACATTTTTAAACAATGACCCATACCCTAGTGTATTTTAACAGGCTCACATTGGAACTGCTGTGATATTATCCTTGGGGTAAGCACCATTTAAGACACAGAGAAAGTTTCATTCACATTACCTGCAGTCTAAGGAAAATAACTGGTTACGTTGCAGTATCTTGTGCTTTGCAAAGACTATGGGAAGAGAAGTCACGCAGGGGGACTTGATGGGAGGGGGAGTGTGCAGGATCAAGATGAACGGATGAGGCGGATGAATGGATGAGGCACATCTAAACTACATTAAAAGAGCACACAGCTAGATGACATATCAAATTGTTTTAAGTGCAATTTTATTTTTTTAGTCATAAAAATCATTAGTATTCATAGATAATTTTCACTAAAAATTGTGCATTAAAAAAGCTTCAACCGTGATTTGAAGCTAAGAAAAGGGGAAGAATTAACGAGAACCAGTTAGAGGTAGGCTAGGGATTTCCCGCACAGTCTGGTGCGTGCCAGGTATAAAAATGGGACCTTCCGAACGCCACATCAGAACACCTCTGGGCCTGTGAAAGCGTAAGAAGAAGGACTAACCTCCTGTCTGAGGATGAGGGACTGCCTTGTTGACTGAAGAAGCAAGATTGGATCTACTGATCTTGAATTCAGGTTACCCGGAGTGACCTCAAGGGGCAGTTGGCCAACCTCCTGTGAGATAAAAGGACACAGCAAGCTTCCAGAGGCCGCCCTGCCACTGCCCAGCTGCACCTGCCCTTAGCCCTACTGTTGCCCTTTGTTGGAGTGCGCCATGATCCCCAAGAGGTCACATCAGTGTGAACTCCTCCTGAAGAAAAGATGAAGTTACAGACGTTTTAGGCTCCTCGCAACAGTGAAGTGGCATATTGCTCCATGAATCAACTGCCCGAGACTACCATCAATGCAAAGTTCTAGAGGGACCAGTTCTTTGGACCTCCAGCAACCGTCCGTGATGACTGACAACTCAAAACCTGCACTTTGCACCAACAGTGACCGTCTTTGGCAATCAACGAATTGCAAAGCTACTGCTCCTCACACTACAGCAACAACGTCTGCGACGTTCAACTTGCTCCTCACGTCCATGGCTGCCTCCTCCTTGTGGTTCAATAGGCACCCTCCAAGTTTGACTTAAGAAGGTAACTCTTCAGCGGGACAAACCTGGTCCCTATATCCAACTCATGCTCCATCACAGTCGTCCTGAATTTGTGACTTTCCCAGGTTTAGCGCGAGCAGATAACCACTAGTGGAGCTTTCTGCTTCCTGATGCTATTTTTGTTTCTATTTATATACCTCATTGTCAGCTTGTGGTGGATAAGCTCCACTTTTGTATGTTTTATTTGCTGTTCTTATTTTTTGAGTTCTTTGTTTTTACCTTCTAATAAAAATGTGTTGAAAAAATTATACTCTATTGGTTTGCCTCTAAGTTAAAATGGACTAGATTGGTGCCAAGTTACCAGAGTGTTAAGCTCAAGTTTATTTAGTGACTTTTGTGGTTCAGTCTCACAAGGATTGTGATTGTTTCTGAGTGGCACTCTCACCCGCCCCATACCCAACTAATAACACAAATAATTTCTTTAAATTATATTAGAAAAGGTTGTATGAAGTATAAAAAATCGAAATAATCTTCAATATCTATATAACCTAAGAATGCACAAGCACCATCAACAAATGTATCCACTGAGTATGCACCATCAACAGCCAAACAAAACAGCCAAAGACGAAGCAACATATATTGCATGGCTGCAAGTAGCAACCGCCAACCTTTCTTTATACTTTTAATACTTCATCAGATTGCATTTGTTCTCAAAACCTACCCCGCCATATTCCTAGAAAACTGCACGAAAATTAATCTTTAGTCAAAGCTAGTGATTATTCACTCTCCTTACTTTCTGTTGAAGCTTTCTCCCTTTGCAGCCAATACTGTGCAGGCCTTCATCCCGTTGAGTGTAGCCTTCTCTGATACATGCCTTACTGCCTTAATCTCAGCTAATACTTCAGCAATCTAACCTAGGACAAACTCTCCTTCTGGGTAACCATTCTTTGGAGCCTAACAATATCTCTCCTTTTCTAACCTACCTTCTCCTCCCATTTTGGCTCATCACAATTCACAAACCCTCCTTCTGTGTATCCTTTTCTTGCTGTCTAGCAATATCCAACCTCCCCGAGCCTTGCCTACTCACCCCATTCTCCATCTTTATGAACTCTCACTAATAATCACACCCAATTCCCATTAAATTAATGTACCACATGAAACTGGAGGAATATCCTCTAATGGTTTCCTGAGAGCACAGCTGTAACCAACAGTGTACAACAATACCTAATGACCACTGGATTAACCACTAACTTTGGTTTAGGGAGTAGCGTGCTACCCACTATAAAGGCTTCAGTGTCACAGGAAGCGCTGGGATTCCCTTGGGTAGCCATAAAACCAAATACAATACATGAAGCACAGGAAATTTGAACAGTCAGAAGTAAAGTTCAGAAAACTATTAAAAACATACTTGATCTAGATGGGTCACTTGTGCTTTCTTGGTCCGAATTAGCGCTGGGAAGCCTTGATAAGGTCGCCATGACCTCTTCAAAAAGCAAGTAGAATAGAATAGGGAATTGTGCTTTACGTGGTAGAACACTTTACTGTAGCATCTGCCCCAGGTAGCATAATTTCTGCTGTTGCATAATTTCCTGACTGGGTTCGAAAGATTAGCGAACAGGTCAAGCGTGAGGAAAGTTGAGGGACCCCAAAGGCCAGAACTCTCCAAGCCAGGTCAATGTTTGCAATTAGCATTTTGTGTGTATGATAACTCAGGACTGAGTAGATCGAGTTTAAAGCTCAGTTCTTACTCCTGTTGCTATTAAAGGATAGCTGATAAATGTAATTAATTGCTACTTACCTGTTTAACAACTCTGCTGCCTTCAACGTGCAACCTCCAGTCACAAAGAGCGGGCCACTTCCAAGTAGTCTTTTGCTGTTTGTTCTATGGGAAACCCCGCTCCTCAACTTTAGCTGGCTTGTCCAATAATGTTGGGAAAAATCGCAGTGTGATATGGGACCCCTGAATTCTGATAAAAGGGAAGCAGCATGTGGACAGCATGTTTACAGTCGTAAAATGTTTGTGCAGTAAGTCTGTTCACATAATGCAGCCTCTGCCTCTATTGATTTTGGGCAATGCAGTTAGAAAATTGTTTACTTGTTGTAGCAGTATACAAGATTCTGTTTATGTAGCATCACACCTAAGGATGTGTTCCCGGATTTTGTATACTATATTTTGCTGGTGCCACATCAGCAACATTTCGAAGTCATAACTTTTACACAGTGGGATCCATTAAATTAAGCTGCTTCTATGCAGGATACAATTTTTTGTGAATTATTGTGTAATAAATATTGCTTTCTGTGCTGGGGAATTTTGTCTGCATGCTAATCATGCACACTTACTGATCAATCTGCTGTTTTCACTAGACTCTGTGCTAGATTCAACGGGAATTAAACTGGCATTTTTATTTTATAGTTGCAGTGTGTTCATTTTCCAGCATCAGAAGGAATTCTATTTTTGCAAGTTTATAACCTTGAGCCGTCTGGATCAGCACAGCACAGTGATCTGGTGAAGGCAGAGCAGAGGGCTCGGAAGTGGGTGTGTTTTCTTTATTGGCAGTGATGGTTTTCAGCTTGTGAACTGTTTCATGAGTAGATCAGATGAGATGGTCCTGAAGCTGCGAGGGAGTCAGTGACTGGTGTTGTGGGAGCTAGCTCTGGAGCATCAAAACAGACATTTATGGCACTAGACAAAAGGGCGTGTTCTGCATCGTACAACTGCGGGAAATCAAGTTAGCTAAAGTGTCAAATGTCCTGGTTAGTGTTTCGGTGGGCATTGTTCAAGTGATATGTCACCTAAATAATGGAATAAAAAACGACATTTAGAGGCAATCATTCAAAGGGGCAGTAAGTACAATGACAATTTAGAGAACTAACTGCCAGCCCAGATTTGTATATTATATCAAGCACTCTGTTTCTTTTATTAACAATTCAATTCTGGAACGAAATAGTCCTCAGGAACCAGGATAACCAAAAACAGCGCGCAGTGTTCTGAAGGCCAGGTCACTGCTGCGCCTGTGTATCTGGCGCATGATTGGTGATGAGGTCACAACACAAGAGGGTATATTTTCCTGCGTCTGGGCACTGAACTGTAACTCTCTGAATGAGAGGTGTTGCAACTTGCTATGTAGGAGACTCTCAAACAATGACTGTTCTAAGTAAGATCTTTGCTATTGGCAGAGTGGGACAGTTTGAAGCAAGATATCATTTCACCTGGCAAATTACAGGGATGTCACACACAAATGAAGTAATAATCTTTTTGCATGTTGATCAAGTAGAAGTATCTTGTGTAGCAATTTGAATCAGTGGATTGTACTGGGATAATTAATGGTGCAGGCACGCTTACTTTTGTGATACTTTGGCTTGCTGGCTACATGCATACATCTGTGCATATTTCAAAACAGGGTGCTGGAAATACAAACTGATAGTGATGAGTGAGTGGCAGGCAGGGGGCGGTGAACTCCTCCGCTGGTTACTACACCCACCTATATTCCCCAGCTATTACGGCCATGATTGACAAATCTCGCGAATTATTGACAGACTTACAACTCCCAAGCCATTCACACTCAGACAGGGCACTCCTGGAAAAGGAGCTCACTGGAGCTGAAATAGTGCGTGCAATCCATGACTTAAACACATAAGCAATGTGGCCTAATGGCATGCCCATTGAACTTTACAAGCCCACGGCCTCTAAAATTGCCCCTTACCTGCTCTGAAAGTTCAAGGAAGGCCACAACCGGGATCCCTCCCATAGGTCAAAGGTTGGCCCATATAGTGGTCATCCACTAAGATGGTAAACCACTAGAGAATTGCGCTTCACATTGGCCAATTTAGTTTTTGAATGTTGAAATCAAAATATTGGCAAGGTATATGCCTCCCTAATGATTCAGGTGATCACGATTCTTATTGATCCTAACAAATCTGCCTTTATGCCAGGGCAGAGCACTGTTTTCAACCTACGGTGTCTTGGGTCAAGCTGAAGGTCTTCAGGAAGATGCCCTTGAGTTCTCGCTTGTGGCCAGAATGGTATTTAATACGGTCGAGTGTCAATACATGTTTGAAGTGTTGGCCAGGATTGGATTTGGCCAGCGCTTCATGGCGTAGATAAGGCTCCACCACAACGATCCCCTGGATCAGGTGCCAGTCAACTGAGGTATGTTTCCGATATTCTGGCTCCAACGTGACACCAGACATAGCTGCCCGCTTTCACCCTTAGTTTTCACTCTCATTTTAGAGCAACTGGTGGCCTCAATCAGATGTGATCACTTGGTTCGAGGGCTGCAATGGACCGACAACTGGGAAGATAAAATGTTGGTCTATGCGGATGACATTGTGCTGTATGTCTCAGATCGAGCTCCCTGTAACATCAGACACTCCCCGGCCCTGCACACCTTCAGGAAGAACCTCAAGACCTGGCTCTTCGAAAGAACCGGAACTGTACTCCAACCCCCCCCCCCCCCCCTCCCCCGCCCCCCTTACACCCCCCTTGCACCCTCACGGGTGAGTTCCTCGCTTTACAAAACCCTGACTGATTGATTGAGACCCAGTCTTTACGCTTGAAAGAATATGCAAATGTTTTTCCTGTTCATGCTGTGAACTGGAGAAAGTCCCTAATCTCCTTCCTCCACAGGAACATGCCATGACTGCCCTGTGATTGTGAGGCAGGAATCATAACAATGGGTTCCATTACCTAGAGATTTACAAAATTACTGCTGACCCTGACATGTTTTACAGCAATAATTTATTACCACCGCTCACGTGCCTGAGGTGCAATGTTAAGCACTGGAGGTCACTACCCCTTTCATTACTCGGCAGGGCCGCACTTTTTAAAAGGATGGCCTGCGTCATTTTCTTTATACTCTTCACAACACACCCTACCCAGTCCCTGTGTCTTACTTTAAAGCAATTGAAAGCAAAACGTGTACACTGGTCTGGGATGGTGGCCCTACATGTATAGCCCTTAAAAGCTAACAAGAGGCTAGTACAGTGGTGGAATCGCCCAGCCTGTAATAAAAAAATATTTTTTGGGTGACACAACTAACCACCATTAACCCCTGGCTTCACCTCACCGCAGAAGACCCCCTTGTTGCATGGATAGGCAACTGGGGAACTATCTCAGGGCAATCCACGATCGGTCTTGTCACACAGCCTTTAAAGATCCAGTAGCAGTAACACTCGCCTGGCGGGACAAGATAACTCAGGCCACTCCCATGTGGAACTCAGTGAGACTGGGGACACGAGTAACACAGCCTGGATTAAATAAATGGGACCTCATTGATCTTTCCAATGTGGAGGACTTCTGGACACAGGGATGAATCATTCCAGTCTTTGAACTGTAAAATGAGAACCACCTATCACTCGCTGAAACTTGTCGCTATTTGTAGATACGCCATGCACTGTAGAAGGCACTGCCGAAATGAACGATCCTCCCCAAGTCCTCCACACTAGAGGACAGATTGTTAGTTGCTCACATGCTCTGCAAGGCACTCTCCCTCACATGCCACAAATTAATCAATAACTCACCAGTTAGCCTAAAACAGTTATGCGAACAATGGGAGCACTATCTGGAGGGCCTAGGAGATGACAAGTGGCCTGAGACCTTGACATCCCTAAGAGAAGTGGCTATGAAGATCAGTGCAGGTAAACATGCCACGTAGATCTGATTATGCATGCACTACCATGGTAAAAATGTAAAGGGAGGTGAACGCACGGTGTTGCAGGAAATGCGTCCAAAAAGGTACATTCTTTCACACTATATGGAGGTTCCCCGAGACACACAATATTGGGAGTCTGTGATCACTTGTATGAAAAATATCTGTGGGAGCAACATGGGATCCTCTGCAAAATGGTGCCTCTTGAACGGCTGGGATGCAATAGAGCTCGACTTTGTGGAACAGAAGAGCTCGACTTCGTGGAACAGACTTGGATCACATTGGGACTGATGGTAGCCAAACAAAATATTGCACATTTATGTGGGGTGGATGAGGCATCACAATTGGGAGACTGGAAAAAGGATATGGTTTGGTGCATGCTGGCTGAGAAAGCGGTGTAAGAGAGCAAGGGCTGTCCTGAAAAAATGGGCTAAAATATGGGAAAAGTGGAACGAATATAGAGGAAATCCATGTACTTTCCTTGTTACTGCTGGTTCTGCTGTATTTCTTGTTACTCACTCCGACTCATATGTTTTTGGAAATGTGGAGGGGGGATGGAACACAGAGGTTGTAAATGGCTGAGGGGAAACAGGTTTTACTTGACTGTGTCAATGTACAACAGTGTGTTATTTTTCTGGTCTTTGTTATTTTGTGCATGTCTACATTAAATGGATGAGAAAAAAGGATAGTAAATCTAAGCTTACCTATTTACCTTCTTGACAGATTCAGTCTCAATATTTTTCTCACAATATTCTGTCAAGGTGATATTTTTGTTTCCGATATTCTGTCAGTGATCCGTTGCTACATCATAGCAGTGAATACCTAGTTTTAGAATCTGGCATTCACCCTAGTGGTGCTAAGTGAGAACCATACACACAAATGTTTTCTTACCAACCCAGACAAGGTTTCCTAAGAAACCATGACAGCCAGACACTACAAGAGGAGCTACTTCAGTCAAAAGCATTAAGAGTGTTATAACATCAAAGAAAAAATAGATGTTGCTGAGCTCTGAGTACCCCAGACCGTCCCCTACCAACCTGGAGATACAATTATTTTCATTTAGTAAGACTCATGCCCATCAAAGATTTTTACAGACTTCCATTGTTCCTTTACATTTTCCGTTCCTGCTTTTGCTACTCTGTCCAGACAGGTTATATTTTTCATGAAAAAAAAATTCGGGTAAAATTGTTATATTATATTGAAAACAAATAATGTGTATTGTATGAAAAGTATTAATGTGATAGTTCTGGTCCAGACTTGTGAAAGTATAGGGACAGTACTCTCTGGGCCCGATTCACCGAGCTAACTTAAGACAAAAATCCTAAACTTACTACCATTTTGGTATTCACAGAAGGCACTTACTCATGGTATTGACAAGCACTTACTCATTTTGGTATTCACAAAAGTTAGGAGTAAGCGCCTTCTGTGAATACCAAAATGGTAGTAAGTTTAGGAGTTCTGTGAATCGGACCCACTGTTTATCATATCACGGTGAAAGATCTTAGGTAATTAATGGAATGTGAAAATTTGAGAACCTACCACATCTTTCAGGCAGGTTTCTTTGATAAATAATAAGTAATGTTTTGTTGTGTAACCTCAAATCGATCTCCTTGTAAAAGGAACACACATTTCATTTGGTCATTGTCGTGGACTGCTGATGGCTGGATTCTAGAACTACCTTAAAGATACCACTTAATTCTCTTTGAACATTAAACATTTGAACAGGCTTCGGCTGTAGTCGCTAGAGATGGTTACTTTTGCAGTTATGTGACATTTTAGAAAATGCTGCCGGTCTTATTTTATTATTGGTGTAGGAACTCTCCATTTAGATATGAAGTAGCACAGACGTATTTGGGTTAATGGTCGAAACTTGTTCTACTCAAGGTAGTTAAGCGGAATTTGAAATAATTTTTTAATGGAACACCAATTTACTATTGTACATTACTAGATACCTGTCCAACAAAGCATATTTATTATTTTGAGGAAACATGCCTCAAGTAAATAAATTATTATCGGCACCACTTTATAGTTACTGTTTAGTGTAGTACATCTGGCAGACATTTTGTCTGTTTCTGAAACTTACTTGCCTTTTTTGTATTTTCAGCTGTATCCTCACCATCATCTTTCACAATGAAAACAAATACGCTGAGCACCTCCGTGCCTAATTCCTACTACCCAGGTAAGGTGGGAAGTTTTTTGTCTCTTCTTAGTCAACAACCCCTAAGTAATCGGAGCGGGAAGCTATACCTGAAATGGAAATCAGTAATGTCAACAGGAATGGAGTAGCTGCTTTGTCTTCCATCTTGCATGAAGTAAATACTGCTTCTTCCTACTGTAACTAAATGCCTGTAATAGTTCTCGGCAGGAGATCTCTGGGCTCGCAATCATTTACTCTTCTCTCTCTTTCTACCTTTTTCTGCACTGACCTGCTTGTGGTGTTTGACAGATCCTTTTGTGCCAACTGCAATTTTAGGTGAGAGAATTTCCCTTTTTCACTTCTGTGTTTTTTTTAAGTGGGTTTTGGTGTTTGAAAGACAGGGATATTTAACTGTTACTTGAACAGAGTTTGAAAAAACCTAAACTGTTTTGCACCCCACTGTGCACAGTAATAATACAAAGGATTTGCCTGCTGTGTTTTGTGAAGACTAGATTTGTGAAAGAAGTATGTTGCATGTGCAATATCATCCAAGTGGTCACGCCATCAACCATATTTATTCTACTTCATTGCACATAGACTCCATCTGCCAATCATTGTATTTATGACCTTTCATCTTATTTTAGTCGGAGTAGTGTAAAAGGAGACATATATAAAGGTGCCTGTTTTTGTGATTTGAAACATTTAAAAAAAAATATATAATACGCAGACATTCTGAGATTTGTATAAGACACTATTGAATGCTATTCTCCTGAGCATATATCTGTTTTCTTTTTTTCATTTCACCTCGGGGAAATGGGCACTTAGAACAGCAATGTAGTTATACATATCAACAAATTAAGAGTAATTTCATGCACACTTGCCAGAAGTGTGTTTTATTTTTTCTTATTGGGATGGTCTTTCTAATGGTCACTGAGCATAACCAATGCTTTTTGTGTTTACCCATGAGATACACAATCAGTACAGTTAGTTATTTTGCTGCAGCGAAAATAAAACGAGGTATATTTGTTAACATTTTAGAATTTGAAATACTAAATCCTTCATTCAGATTGATATAGTATTGGCTCTAAACCCATGCCAACAAAGAAACCAATACAACATAACTTTTCAGTTCGAAGTCAAAGACTACTTTTTACATGAAGTATATGTAGCTTTTTATCTTACAATGGCTATTATACAACCAGTAGGATTAGAACAGCAACCAGATCATTCATACCAGAGCTTCTGCTGCCAGTTGCCTCTAACCGCTGCGAATATTAAAGTCATTGATAAAAACTGTATATTGCGGGAAGCCTGACTTAATGCCAAGCACTTTTTAATATGTGTACTATTTACTTTAAGTAGATTATTCAATGAAATACTAACAACTGCAGTATTGCTTTTATCACATGCCTAAATCCGTATGTCGAATCCAGAGCAAGTTATTAACTGTTTAACCCCTTGGCTGCGGGGCCGATTCCCCCGCTGTGCTGGGGGAAGGGGGATGCGTACAGCGCCCCGTTGCTCATGAGCCACGTTTCTCATGTGCTCATGATGAGCTCAGCTCAGCTCATCATGACCACGCCCGTTCCTTAGAACGCCCAGCAAAGTAGGGGAATTAGCCCTGCGCCTGAGTGTTCTAACGGTCATGACGAGCTCAGCTCGTCATGAGCACACGAGCTCGTCATGAGCGTCAGAGGGGTTAATAAGTGTACATTGATTAGACGTTCATTTAGATTTCCCCATCCACTTTTTCTCCCAGCTCCTTTGGGCCTTCTTTTCTTTTTTAAGTTGTAGCGCGAACTTGACCTGAAAATATCAGGTATCAGAGCGTTCTACATGAGCCCCAGTTTCGTTATAGACGGATGCATTCATTTTTGTTAGGCACTGGGGAGATGAAGTGATTTGCCAAGAATCACAGGATGTTGAGCGTCCCTGACAAGACTCGAACCTGGTTCCTCAGCTTCGAGGTCGACCGCTCTAGCCGTTAGGCCTCATCTTCTCCCCAAATTCTAATTCATCTAAGCCGTATAGGGTCTTTCAGCTACCCCATATTTATCAGAATTTTTGTAGACCGCCTCTATTCTCATATACCCCCTTCTCTGCTTCCATTCACATGTCCATGCACTCCTGCCATTTCCATTTCGTTGGAAACTGTGGACTGACCCATTCTGTCCCTTTTTGCCAACATCTGCTCCAATGTGCAGAACAGAAGCATATTTTTGGGAAGGTCCACATCATTGGGAATTCCTATTATAACATATTTTTATAGGTATTTCATTGTCTACTATGGTGGATATTTCTGCTGTTACCACCACCCCGTATGTTCGAATTATCCTACATCACCAGATAGTAGGCAGAAAGGTCCCCTCTTTGGTATTGCACAACTTACTGACACGTTTGGTATCAGACTCAGTTTAAATCCTGAGTTCTGGCCTTTTTATTGGGTGATGTGTCAGTTACCATTACGGGAATTCACTGCTCCCCTCTTGAAACATTTCTCTCCCTAAGCAAATGTCAAAACTTTCCACTGCCTTCTTTCTTTGCCTATGTTAAAACGCTTGCTTTATATGGAGCTTCGAAATTAGGTCCCTATTGGATGTTGATGTCTATCCCACACATCAATATGTCCTTCTAAAATGTGCCCCTTCCTGTTCACAAGTGTGATCCCAAAATATTTTCCTTGGCATGACTTCTGATTGTGTGAGCAAGATGTTTGTGATTACTAAGGACTTTAATGGCAGGCGGCTACCGATGAGAGCAGGCTCCCACCCATGAGAGCAGGCACCCACCCATGAGAGCAGGCACCCAGAGAAATACTTGTAGGCGGTACACCTAACTCTGAAATGCTCTGCTTCTTCCGACCTCCTGGTTATCTTGCCCATGGGGTCATATTTTTGGTGTCAGATACCCTTTGAGCGTAACTTTATTTGTTCAAACCAATTATTTTGTTTCACCACAACTTAGGTTATCATCCTCCATGCTTACGCTATAGTTCTATTTAATACATTTAAAGCCTTAATTGTCTCCCCAAATACTCCCCCATACAGTCTCATAATGTTGCACCTACCAGGGAAGGATCTTACTCGCACTAAGTATAAGTTAATAGAGTCTTAATAACATAACAGTGACATAGCTGGGAAATAGAAGGGCAGATAACATCATTTTCTAAGTGACCAGCAAATGATCACCCTTTACTTAAACATAAAGGTACCCTGGATTACAGAATTAACTTGGTTTGCACTTCAATTAAGCAGTTTCATGTTGCCCAAAAGCCCAGTGCTCATCGAAGAGCAGCAACAGCAACTTCAGCTATTTGTATTTAGAAATCCAGCATTTGAAGCTTATTTTTAAACCTTTTACATGTTCTCTTTGAATGCACCTTTTTTTGACGAAAGGTTCTCCTGAGGTTATTAACCTTAAATTTATCCTTGTCAATATGTGTGATGGGTTGCGTTGAACATTTTCTTTAATATTTTTATGTCATGTGTATTTCAAAGTCTTTATAAGTGGATTAATAAATACATTATGAGTTCCTTCTTGGTTCTTAGTGTTACTAAATATACTGAAGTTATAAGGCAAAGCCTACTGGCTGGCAGTGCCGAGGCGGAACGTCTGCCTGAATTGTTGACGGAGGACGCTGGGGTCTTGTAGGACCTTCCTTACATAGTTTGGAAGAGGTGTGGCGCAGCGGCCAGGGTGCCTGACTCCGAACTAGGGGTTTGAGGTTCGATCCCCGGTGCTGGTGGCAGGTTAGCCCAACACCATGTGACTTTGTGCAGTAGCGTGCTTAATCTTCTCGAGGGCCCCCCAGCGGCGGGACACCACTTCAGAGGTAGCTGTGCGCTTTACAAATGCTGGTATTTCATTTTTGACAGCAGCTCTACTATGTCACCGATATTTGTGGACCGTATTGAAACAGGCCCCATTTCACAATGAACAATCGATTTGGACCGTAAAACAAGTCAGACAGATAATAGAAAACATTTCCTATCAGGCGTGGCAGTTGATAGGGTGCACCCTCTTAGGCGAGTTGTACCCCAGGGAGACCTTCATCTCTTTCGAGGAGGCCCGCCAGGAGTTCGAACTTGAGCCTGGTCATTTCCTGCACCATGCAGCCCTGGCAGAAACGGCCAGGGTGGTTTGATCAACTTACTCCGCAGCACCTACCCTACACAAACGCTGGAGACCCTCATAGGCTGCGGCTCGGGTCGTCACTTGATTTTGTTGCTGTACAGATCTATGCATGTGAACACTGTGGGTCCTCCACCCTGGGCTTGTGCAGCTTGCGACCTAGTCAATCCATTGGATGAAGGGATTTGGGCGTGAGTTAATGAACTAACCCAACCTCTCTCTTGCAGCGTCCGCTTTAAATTAGTACACTACAACATTACCAGAACCATGCACTTGAAGTTGACTCTTTCCCCTCAATGTTGCGTTTAGGTAACATAAAGTGACCGAAGGGCAGGAAGATACTGTACAAATTCCTACAGTTGGTCTTAGTTTTAGCATGACGGAGGGTCGCCATTACCTGGATGGGGCAGAGGGCACCTATGATAACACGGTGACATAAAGATGTTTCAGATTGGTCCTTAGCAGAGGAGACACACCTGCAGCTCAATAGATGGGACGGCAAGGTGAATGATGACCTAGCTGACTGGAGGGTCCTGATCGACACTCTCCTAGATCCTTATTCGGATACGACCTCAATGGACAGTGACAGCACGGGTGATGGGGGGCTGAAACCCTGACAGTGGTCCCAACACCCTGAGCAACAACAGAGCTCCATGACATGAATGTAGGGAGAACCCAGTCGTTACCTGTGGGATATCCATTGTCCTGCATCCCTGGAATGATCTGTCTTCCAAACACATTGTCTCATGTGTACTGTGTCTCTCAGCATGCACATTTCCATCTGATGACTTCTTCAAATTGTGTTGTTTTGTAAAACTGAAAAATAAAGTTTTAAAAAAACCTGTAGGGAAGCAAGATTACATCAGAGTTCAGGCTTAGTCAACTCTCTGATCATATTCTCCCTCAGTAGAGCGTTTTTCCTTCTAGTTGTGCTCCCAAATTCCAAATCTGTAATTTGAGTAGACACAACTTTATTAGTACACCCGGCTCCTCTCTCCAGATTCCAAACAAACTTTAGGAAAACCCTAATTATTCACCTGTTTGTCTAGTTCATTTACAGATTAAAAAAACTTCAGACTGTGTACACAAAAAGCTCCTACCCTACTTACATATGTGGGTTGTGTAATAGTCTCTTTATATACACATCAATTACATTTAGCTGCAGACCCCACATTACATCACAAACACACAAAACCCTTACTGCAACACATGGATCTGTTCACCCCACAACACTAGACTTTTTTGTTCTTTACTCTTCCTTTTTTGTGAGAATAACCCTGTTTAGTGGGTTCTTTACTCGTAGTACTTTCCCCTTATGTCATTTAGCCACCTTAATTTGTAAGCATTGGGAGTAGACGTTGACTGCTTGTGCAAATGTGGCAACAGTATTTTTTATGGTTGTGATTTAATTGTCAGAACTCCTTGCTTTGTATAGGCCAAAACTAGGGGTGTAGTAAGAGGGTGGAGGTTCCACTACACGGAGGAAAAGGGCTCTGACAGAAGGGAAGATGAAGTGACCAACCCCATAATATGACAGCAATCATTTTAATATGTGGCATCAGAAAAAAAAGTAAAGCATTGGCCAAGCCAAGAGGTCTGGTGTTGGATATCAACCTTTTGGCTTTGTCAGTGCTTGTTTAGTTTTGTCATGGTTTTTGCAAAACGTTTTTGTTGGCCAAACTGTCAGGTCCTTAGCAATCTAAAAAAAAATAATAGTAAATGGCTAGATGCAAAAATATGTTTCAGGGAACAACTTTGTGAATATTCTCCTTGTGAAAGGGCAGGATGCTGTCACTCACAGTGAAGTTATATAATAGCTAAAGTGGGTTGACCCATTGCCCCATGCTGTGTGCTGCAATGGGCAGAAAAACAAAGCTAAATGGTTAAATAACAGGCCAATGGATGAAGAGGACTGGCAGAAAGCCCCTGTAAGTTAGTATATTATACATATAATTTTAGTAAAATCGAAAGGTCTTGACTAACGCCATACCTAAAAATGCAGTGTAACACACTTGGCATTTCAGGAGCATTTACATTACATTGTAAAAAGCCTCCAATTGTGTATTTCTTTTTTAAGAGTGTTATAGTATGCTGCATGTTACCTTTCGGTTACTCCAGAATGGGATAAGAACACTATCAAGTCACGGGTATGTTCGATGTGTATGGGTGAACATGTTCAGTCAGATAGGGTAGAGGTTCTATGATAGCAACCCCTGAGAGCCTATAGGATCCATTCGGAAAGTGAGTTTGAATAGTTTAGATTAGTTGTTCGAGTTCGGCTGGCGGGAGGTGTAACGGAGACAGAGGGAGCTCAAGTTCGTAACTGCATATTAGCCTGGAAGGGTTCCTGAAGTTTAATTTGACACAGGCAGTTTAATTCAGAAATGCTCAACTTCTACTTGATCAAGTTGAGCCCAGTGGTTGCAGCAATTTTGCCTTCTCATTTGAGGCTTATATTTGCCCTTATTAGATTTACAAATATGTTTCTTTTGTGCTGCATGTTTTGAGCGTATGATAATCCATCTTTAAGTAAGGCTGTCCCCTACATCCACAGGTTTCATTTCAACTAGATAGTGATTGGAGAGTTTAGAAAATAGTATGCAACTTCAGGTAATTAGCAAAGTCACAATCAACATAAGTGTGGATTTTCATAGTATTTGTAACATTTCTGTGAAGGTTGTAAATTTGAATGGGAGACAGTGTATATAGCCATATATAGCAGGTTTATGGAAGCAGAAGACGAGGGTAATGGGAGTGTACCTGAGTTATATACTCCACAGCTTCCGTAGCGTGCAAACCAAATTTAACAGATTTCACGTTGACTGTGGGATAGAATCTGTCCAGCGGGCCAGGTCCTCTACCTTTTCTGAAACGTCTTGCAGTACCAGAATGTTTATCAACCTAAGAGTCTGACCAAAAGGTACGTTTTATTCATGATCCATTGGGTACTGGAAAAAAGACCAAAGGAAATACGCCAACTAATACACCTGAAAATCTAAATGACAATATAGTCCACAATATACTCATGTAATATCGTAAATATGTTTCTTCCTACTTTGGAAGTGATCAGATCCCTCACTGTTACGTGGATCAAAGATAAAAATTCTTGCTGCTGATTAACAGATGACTAGTTCCAAAACCAGATAATATTATCCATATGACAGGCCCTGTATGCAAAAACGAATCGATAACTAGATTATATCCTCATGAATTATCAAAATATAGATTATAACCAATGTTCAGATCTGTCACCAAATAATATTCTTATGATTGACATACCAATGAATGATCTTATCTGAAATCAGTTAATAATAGCCTTATGACTGACTCAAAATGTAGATACGTACCAGTTATCTGCTCTGACGTCAGGTAGTATTCTTATGACTGCTTCAGAATGCATTCATTATCCCAGCATCTGATTCGACACCAGATAATATCTTTGACTGACTCAAAATGCTCATACTAAAGGATAATCTTACGCTAAATGAAATTCTTATGACTGGTTCGGAATGCACATCTGTTGACGAAAGGGAGGCTGGAACTGAAGTGTTGTGTCATGGCTTAGAGTTATACTAACATAGCAGTTGCTCAAAAGACCCCCCCCCCCGTGTTTCACATCAACACCACTGCATGAAAACTGTGAGGGGAGCAGCTAGGCAACATTTCCATTCACACCCAGCAGGTTCATGGCGCGCCCTTGGTTCCATCTCGAGAGCTGTTCATTAAGAATGAACACATCTGTAAGACGCACTTCCAACACCTAGGAGGAACAATTTCAGATAGTAGCAACACTATAAGCAGTGGACCATTGGAAATGTCAGATGTATTTCACCTATTTCGTGCCATCTCTGTTATACACCTTAGCTTTTATGTTTTTTAAAGGCTGTAATTGCTGGGGCAAGATTGCTAACTGCTGTGACCCTCCCTGAATAGTACAGCATTGTGTATGTTTGATGTTCAAAGAAAATGCAAGTTTCTTCTCATGCGTTCCAGTAATTGTGAATTCTGTTGAAATGTAAGTGAATTGTGCTACAAACCTAAGACCGTCCTCCTAAATGCAGTCATTTATCGGAGCATTTTTGTAGGAACATTCCATCAGTTAAGTTATTCAGAAATGTTTTTTCTTTTGCTTTTCTAATGAGAGAATGGACATCCTTCAACTATCTGTGAACTCCATTTTCCAAGTGCTATCCCGTGTGAAGCATTACTCAACCTAGCTGTTATTGTACATACCTGGGCTACATCCCCTACCAAAAATTAGCATGGCTTTTAATTAATTGTTGTTTTCAGTTGTTCCGTGCAATGCTTGTTATGGTCAGTATGTGCTAAAGGATGCTGCAGCCAACTCACCCCGTGGCCGAACATTTCAGACTCCGCACATTAAAGTCGGCTTCGATGTTTGAGTGTCTGCATGGCTAGGAAGACCCATGGAACACGTTCTAAAGGGGAAACATGAGAATGACCGAGGGGGATTGTCACAGTCAGGTCAATGGCAATTCATCCTAGGTAACAATTCAAACAGTAGCCACATCTCCAGTTGCTCTTCATCCAGCTGCCTGGAGGATGGGATTTAAAAAGTGAACCATAAGGAAAGGGAGTTTGCTGCGTAAAGATTACTAGAAAGAAATTGCTGTGTCCTGCAGAACACTTTGTACATGTGTTGAACAAGAACAGGGCAAATAGAGATCCCGGGGGCACACACCATGGTCTAGGAAGAGGGGACAAATTCAACTGACTGATGGCATGTCATTAGGAAAAATAAAATTGTAAACCTGTTATGGGATTACCATACATTTCAAGCATTGACTCAGCAGATCATGGCAATAAATAAGAGAGGAGTCTGGTCTAGTGTCACTGGCAACATGCATCTTGGAGCATATCATTTTGTGGGGCTGAGCAGTGCATCTCATCTCTAAATGCTCTGTGCATCTAATATCCTCATCGGGGAGGACTGTTGATCTCTGCCTTTTATACCCTTGTCGGGCATAGCAGAGATGCATGGTCTAGCAGATAAATCCTTGGCTTATGGTAGAAGGACACTATGACCCGCAACCTGGAATTCAGGTTAGTTGATTGCCTTTCTTTGAGCAGTAAACCTTTGCTGTGCAGAGCGTCTCCTTGTTAGCTTGAGAAGGAAAGAGGAGTGAGGATAAATGGAAGGAAGGGTGAAACTCAAAAGGAAGGTGATTTTGGAGTAGTGAGTAAAGTGGCGATGACAACAAAATACAAATGATAATGCGATGTGATGTAAGAAAAACTATGGCAGGGACCTACCTAACCTATATAATACTATACAGTTTGGTTAATCCACAGCTCGAATTCCTATTCAGTCATATCAAGTAAAACAAAATGGGGTTGGCTCACCCTCCATGATGGATGTGATCTGCTGAGGGGCCCAAAGTGCAGCATATATAATAGTTGTGACCCCAAATGTGGAAAACACCTACTTGTAGATAATGAAAACAGAACGCCATTAATATTGCTGGGATCCCACCCATTTCTCGTTTCCTCTACTTGCCCCTAGAGCAGCAGTCCAAGGAGTGACAATGAAAGGAACGAGGGTTGCACACACAGCATATAATATACTTATGCTTCAACCCCTTTTCTTACCGCCCTTGAGCTTTCAAAGAAAATTATACCTTGTGCCTTTGGCCTCCTTCCACAACATTCCCCTTTTCTACCAGCTCCACAGACAATGTTTGTTGTACTTCCTTGCCTCTATAATGTCATCATTCGCATCAGTAAAAGCACCAAGGACCAGTGGAAACACATAATGCTACCTAATACTCCTTACCTGCTCACTGACCTCCCTAATAGAGCGTGCTGTTCTCTGCACCATTTTAGGAGAGTACTGGGCCATGACCGGTCTTGGCATTGACTCAGCCACACTGAGCAGTTTAGCTGGGCTGAGCCACTGCCGGGCATGCACACACCTACCATCCCCTTCCTGTAGGTACAAGAGACCTCTTGGGAATGGAGAAGTGGACAAATGCACCGATGGAGACAGCCGGGGCACCTGCTTCTCTCAGCAGAAGTCAGTGGTGAAAATGTGTCGCTTGTTGCATTGACACCATAGGGGTGTGCATTCACTTTAATTGTGGTCCACTATGGTGTCATTAGTGCTCAATAGACTTCCGTTTTGTATGCTACATCACACTACACAATAGATGGACCATATATAATTAAACATGGCTGGTGCAACAGACTTTTGTGGTCTTAAAGAACCTCTTGGTGTCTTTGAGTATCCTCATTATATACAGGTCGGCCATTCGAATCAATTTACATCAAACAAGCATAACATGATCCATCCCTGCTTTATACCTGCTTCAATGACTACAAACCATTCGGATCTGTCCCATTTAGGAGCATAAAGACTGAATTACCAAACATCACCGTTAGGGCAGAAACTCCTTGAATAGGATCTTGAAACCCAAAAGAATAGAGAAGCACGTATCAAACACGTTCAGGTAGCATTGTGCAAATGTGACAATAGAGGAAATCTACTAACTTTTGTGACTTTTTAAAATCATGCATGCCAGGAGAGAGATGCATGTGGTCTTAGGACCTCAGTTTAACCATGTTTCAAACTATTTTTCAACCAGAAATAGCTCTTTAGGCTGAAAACGGAGGCAGTTTGGCAAAGCCGCCTTCTCCCCTTATTGATTTCAGTCAATAGAGGAGCGGTCCCTCCCTCTTTGTAATTTATGAAAATTTAGAACTCCGGGCCGAGGCTGAGATTCCCAGGTTGAGTAGAAACCTCACATATACGTAAACTGAACTGGAAGATGAATATGATTCAGTAAAAAAGAAAATCAGGGTAGGGTATGGCATCTTTCCAAATACATGGCAAGGCAGTTATAATAATGTGAAAAAGGTCCTTAAACTATCACAAACGCAGCCATAGCGAGATGCAGTAGAAAATGGAAAACCACGAATAGTGGCATGTACATAGATGGAAACCACTCCAAAGTCATGACTGGAATTATCCTTTCGCCATAGATCACCAGCATAGCTTAACAAAGCAGCCTTTTTGGAGGGGTGAAGCTTATTCTCTTTGAAGTAAGCCGTTGTCTCACTCATTGGCACTGAAATTGCTTATCAAATATACAAATACTGCCTAAGTTTTTGAAGGGCTCATCATTTAGCCTTCTGCAGGACCGGCTTAAAAGCCCTTCCTTTCAACTGCTGTTAACGGGAGATGGCCTTAACCACTGAACTTCTCTCCCAATGTCCGGTCCACACTTTTAATGATGTACTGGTTGTCTCTGTAAGAAAGGTCTTTGCATTAAAACTTTGAATGAGCGTCCGGCACCAGTAAAATTAGAGGCAGTCATGTCCTAGACCCCCATCATACTAAACTTTTGACCCAACGGTCATGTCCTAATCTCACAGCTTTTTGAGCACCATCATTCTTGACATGGCATGACAATCCCCAGAGGTTTGGGCTCATGTTTTAACACTCAGATGAATTAAAAGTCTTAGTATGCTCTACGTACACATATTGTCCTGAGGCATTATGTGGTAAGTCATCCCCACACAAAGCAAGGATCTGACCATCCTTGTTGAACAACATTCTCTGTTATATTCCTGGTTGTTAAAGCCTACGAGCTGTTCCATTTGGCCTCCCTAGACAAATCGCCCGTCTTTTCTTTGACACCTTCCTCATTGTTTATGTAACACCATGCAAGTACCCAAAAATGTATGTCTTAGCTGTACACTCCAATAGTTCAACCTCTTGGGTTCCTGTGGCCCCTGTGTGACACCAACAGACAACATTTACAAACCCCCATCTCCTTAAGAGAGATTGTTGTTGGGTTTTGTTTTTGTATAATTGAATCTAAAAAAAAAGTCAATACATGGTACAGTTTAAAGAAAATGGACTCCGCGTGCTTCCAGTCTCCCCTTCCTGTAGTTAGGGACCACATTGTGACAAAGAAAATACCTGTAGTTTTCGTGAGTGCTTTTGCTTATGCCCTGTCTCCTTTCTCTCCTCCTCTTTTCTCCTCCTGATATGTATCTTCCTAAAAGTGCCAATCAATGGTAAGTTCCCCTTTTGCCCCCTTAGAGAGGTGTGAAAAGGGGTGGGCGGGAGACCTGCTTGTGCTCTTCATCCATATCCCTTCCCACACGGCTGGCTTTTATCATTTTCTCGTATGTCGGCTTGCATGATGGGTGGCACACATTTCACGCCTCTTGTGACATCGCGCTGTGGCATGCCATCCCAGCCATTGAGTGGATGAAACCCTTGCATTTGTCCTGTATTTCCTTCCAACATGTTGTACACTTTCATCACAGTCCTTGCTGTGTATGTTATGTTGTGCACTCTTTTTATTTGTTTTTGCTCACAATTTATTCACTGTGCACTAGTTTTTTAGCTGCACACAAGATATAATGCAAGTCTTTTCACGTGGGACTTGAGAGTGCTTGAGCAAAAAAATGCTTCCTTGTCATTTGGCTTCAGATGACAGATGTGCAAGTTTCCCCCCCAAACAATTTCTAAAACAATGAATAATTTTGACCGCCTTGTAATTGTAGGTATTCGCGGCTTGTTCTTCCACCTATTTCATCTGCCTTGCGGTCTCCATAAAATAAATGTATTGTTTTACTTCCTTTTCCCTTTATGGCCTTAGCCGTTGTTTCAAGGTTTTATTGAGCCATTATTTCAGTCAACAACCATTTCGGAGGTGCGATCAAGCCGCCTTTTCGGAAACCTATGATTGCTGTGCGTGTATTGTTCGATGTGCTTGTAACCCTGCCCGTCCATATTTTCCGTTGTTCCACAGATGAGACTCACACGATGGCCAGTGACACCAGCAGCGTAGCCCAGTCTCACACCTACAAAAAGCGGGAACCAGCAGACGTGCCTTACCAGACAGCCCAGCTCCATCCGGCCATCCGGGTAGCTGACCTGCTGCAACACATCACCCAGATGAAGTGCTCGGAAGGCTACGGGTTCAAAGAGGAGTATGAGGTGAGTGGAACCGCTGGGGCTCAAAGAGCGACCCCACACCCCAGGAAGCCTACCTGTTCTAGAGTGTTACCATCACCTCAGTAAAAAATGTAAGAAACATTGACCATACACCTTAGGAATATATTTGTTTTTTACCTACATATCACTCCCACAAAAGTGATCCTTTCGTCTGACGACGGGTGTGGTCTCATATCCTAATCTACTGTTCATTCCTTCTTATCTTTTTATGACCTCAGCTGATGCCTTGTTTCCTACAACATACCAAATGCATTCTGTAATCAACATAATTCAAAACTGGCCTAAAGACTGGGTAGAGTTGGGGGAACTAAATTCATATATTCTGGCAGATGATGAACATTCTCTTGTTTGTGTTTTCAGACAGCCCACCACATGCTTCTCAAACCTGGGCTACCAAATAGACCGTGATTTGCCTATGTGATCCAGGCAATGAAAATTTGGTCAAACCTACCTCTGAAATAGTATTCCCCGATTAACACATCTCTTAAGAAATGGCCTAGATTGAGCTCTCTCCTGAAGGTGCTTGGGAGAGGCATCCAAAACCTAAGCCTTCTGCCCATAAGGAGTAGCCACCTGGCCTCTTTTTTCCCCTTCAAGCAGCCAGCATAAAGAATGGGTGTAATATTCAAAGATATATTGCCACCTAATGATTACTTCATGTGTTCTTAACATAGAAGCAGCCTTTGACCACAAATTCAGTGTGAACGGTGATGGGTGCGTTGAACTTCATCCTACCTTTAAATGAAAGTCACCTGAATTTGGGGCAAGTTGCTCCTAGACGTTAAGCCACAAATTGCCCTCTTTGTCAGGTTCCACAGCCAGCATTCCCATAGTCAATTTTGAATGAAGGCAGCCTTAAAAAATGCTGTCATTAAAGGGAAAATCAAGAAATTGAAAATGTTCCTTGGTAGTTGAAGAGTGAAACTGGTTGCTATACCGCTTCTGAAACGTGTGTGTTAATAGAAGAGTTGTTGTTTCAGACATAGCAAAATGAAGGAAACAATTAACAGAATGTTTATGTATAAGGAGGTTTGCAAATTTGAATGACATCGTTGTTACAGTGCTGTTCCAGGTTTTGAGGATTATAGAGCTGGGACATCACCAGCCTGATAGCTTTACCACCACAGTGTGCTTGTTTGGAATGGGTACTTTGAGAAGAAGGAGGGACCCTGATCCTAAGGCCATACCAGTGGTTAATAGAAAATGGGGAGAAAGACAGGTCTTGTAGAAATCAAGAGTGCAATGTGGAGAGCTTTATACTACAGTCGCTGCTTCAACAGGTTACCAGTGTGGAGATAGATGAGTGGAAGTCTAAATGAGACCCCACCTTCCCAGAGTAAAGATCCTCACTCACAAATAGATACTGTCCAGCCTCAATATCTTCGCTATGGCTTCCAAGATGACTGAAAGACGTTTCAGAGCAAATCTGTCACCTAGTGCTTTGAAATTACTGCAAAGCACCATATTTTAGTACAAATTGCTCAATTTGAAGATATGTGGCCATTCCTATGGAGATCACGCACACAAACCCAACAACTATTTAAATGTAATCTCTGCAGGTTTTGATTAGTTCTGCGCAAGGTGCCGTAGGTAAATGGCGTTGCAGTAATCCCAAGTGTGAGAGGACACAGATGGCCAGCACCAAGGAGTGCATGGAGGTTGGGAAAAAGGAGAGGTGATTTTTTTAAGCATTCTAAGCTGTGGAAAGCCCACTGCCTTCTGTATTTTAGCATGAAAGGTGAAATTTTGATTAAACAAAACAACCCAAATGTTGGATTGTGGTCTGTAGGTGGCAGAGGACCTATTTGAGCAGACCAGCATCTGTCCGGCTAGCCAGAGGCATCATTACCAGTGATCAAGGTTCAGATTTTATCTCCATTGAATTTAGTATATTTCTGCATGATCAATGACTAAATGGCACGTGAGCAGTTCTCCAGCCTGCTGAAAGAATCTGC
Organism: Lissotriton vulgaris; assembly: GCF_964263255.1. Taxonomy (NCBI): domain Eukaryota; kingdom Metazoa; phylum Chordata; class Amphibia; order Caudata; family Salamandridae; genus Lissotriton; species Lissotriton vulgaris. Next base: position 890,213,648 of record NC_141691.1, read on the forward strand.
AGTTTGCTTATCGAACTAGAGAAGAAAATTTGGCATAGTCAGCGTAAGATAAGGATTTAACTCCAAATGTGCGCATCAACTCCACCAAAGGTTGTACATGCAGATTAAATAAAATGGGGGCGATGATTAGCCCTAGGGTAATTCGCAAGTTGCAACCCACTCAGTAGACCTGCATGGGGCCAAGAGACAATGTTTGTGCGACTTATCAAAAAGGGTTTAAGCCATTCCAGCTCAGCAGTGGTGAAGCCTTAGACACTGAGCCATCTCTGTATTCCTTCCACCCCCCCCCCCCACTTGCACCCTTAAAGTTGCTTCTGCCCCGACAGTTCCTGACCCCTGTGTTGCTTGCCTCCACCCGATAAAAAAAATGCATTTGCTTGTTTTTTCTTTTAGTTACTGATCCAACACATCAGGAACTAAAAAAAAAACACACAAAAAACAGTAGCATTATTTTGTAGACATGTGCATGCGTGGTTTGGCACCTACAAATTGACGTGGCTGTCCGCGTCAAAAGGCATTTTTTTTTATATCTTTAGCCACAACATTGAGGATATTGTATAGTTTGTCAATAAAAATTTGGAAAATATAGTTGGTCCCATAAGCGAAAAGCATTGACTTTGCCAACGCTTGTCTTACTGGTCTGTGGCAATCAAGGACACTTTTTCCCTCAGTGAGCAAGAGCTGAAGAACCCAGACACTGGGACGTGAGCTGCAATAAAAACACATGCAGTCTGAGGAGCGTCTTTGAAGGCAATTGCAGCAGAGCGCTGCGGGACTGAAAATACAGTTTTCAAGAGCCCATGCTGAGTTACCGCTCCTGCTGCTCTCATGAGCAACGGACTGGAAGCTGGAAGCCTCAGTAAGCTCCCTGAGTGGACCTATTACGTTTCTTATAGCCAGCAACAGGAGCATTCTGGTTGGCTGGCCAGCTCCTGGCATTCCAATCTGAGTGCTAATATTACTTGTTTTTATGAAAGACTTCATTACACACATGTAATTTCTGTGCACAGCAAATAATAGATGTTTCTATAAACCCTTTGATTGGTAATGCATGTACTAGCATGTCACTGATGCAAGACCCAGTCAGCCTTACTGGGAATCGAACTTGTGACATTCAGGGTACTGCTGATGTCAGGAGTGAACTTTTAACCCACTGAAAAAAATTCTGGCCAAATTACCCATATGCAAGCTTCTGAAGAAACCCTTATCCAAGCTTGCATGAGAACATTTCCTGTTCTACTGAGAGCCAGACAGAGGGACATAGCTTTTTGCACAAGAGAAGAATGCCAGAACCTGCACTTTATACCAGAGATGAATCCTTCATCAGACTATCTGTTGTGACTTGTGATTGTTGCTATGCATCCTCCCCATACATCTCATTTATCTGCTGCTCAGACATTGTGTGTGTGTGAGGTCACGGAATGTTGCCTGGTTTGTGTGAATGTCAGCTGGAGAGAGTGGACTGAGCAGCTAGAATGCTGCTCCTGGTGGGGCATCACCTTAAACCTGCAACTAAGTAATTCCCATTTCAATAAAACCACCTCCTAAAATATAAGAGACTTGACTACTTACCTACAAGAGTGTATCTTCATTTACAACACTGGCGATGAATGGAGAACAAACCTATGCGTGAAAAGAGATTGAAGAGAGATAAAATTACAGAGAAAACCATAGAGTAGAGAGATAGAAAACCTGAGAAGAAAACAGACATTTAAAGAGGAAAAGATGATACCCTAAGCCCCACCAGTATCTCAAGCCGCCAGACAGCCTGCAGACTGTGAGGGTGTTTTACTATAGATTATGCAGCATTCATGGTGATGAGTCAACCGGCAGTGAGTGGCTTTTGACATTGGAAGTGCTGAAGTGCAACTTTATTGTACACTGTGAGGAGCAATAACAGTTGGCAGTGAGAGTTTGTGGACGTCAAGGGGTTTATGTTAATGTAACCCACTAGTTTTGTATAGTGGCATTATTGTGGAGTCCTAGGAAGAGCTTAAAGTGCTGTGTTGGACGGTGTCCCTCAAGCACTTTGTAACCTGTGTGGTTAAAATTTGAGGGTCACCACATGCGTCTACGAACTGTTTTAGTACCATCAAGTGCCGGTAGAAGCCCGCGCTTAAGTGGGTGTCTCTAGCGGTCAGTGTTATTATCATTGAAAGACACGCTTAACCAGCGCATGCTGGGAAGTGTCTGTATTCTTTCTTGAGCCTGTGCAATCTGTTACAATAACATGTGCTGCAAGTGCCAGGACTCATCCGCGTTGTCATGGGTTGGGGTCACGTGCATGAGGAGAGAGTGACCAGCGTGTGGATTGTTGCCGGGTGTGCGTGTTTACAGAGCAAGTTTACGTTATTGTGAGGGATCAGATGATGTACTGGGCCGACATGTGAAGGAGGCACTGTGCACGTGTGCACTGTTATGCTGGGACTAGTGTCAAGGAACCTGCCGAGCTGCTGCGTGCGCTGTAGCCCATTTGAGGAAGCACACACAATTCAGGAAATGGACTATCCTCTTAATGGCGGTTTACAAAGGAGAGGAGGATCAATCGGCGGCCATGAAGTATTAGGTCGCCTTCAGACTAGAGCAACGACTTATGCAGTGAGTTCATGTTGGAGCTGGAGTTTTGAGATGTCTTTGGGTGAGAAGCCGCTCACAGGAGCAATCAACAATGTATTACTTGCTTTGGTTATGCTTTTATGTCCTGTCATTCTATTTACATTTTTGGTGCAATGTTGACTAATGTCTGTGGCTGGACTATTGCTCTGTGAGTTGTTAGTGCCTCTGTTCCTGTTGTGTATTCAGAAGAGGGTGTTCAGGTTGAGCCTGTTTGTGAGGATGTCTGTAAGGATTTAAGTTGTATATCTGTGAGGATTTAAGAGGGCATGAGGAGTCCCTGGTTCTGCCATGTGTTTTTAAGTGGATGCAGTAGAGGGTGTGAGCGGCCCCAAGTTCTGCCATGTGTTTTTAGTGGATACAGTAGAGGGCATGAGAATTCTCTGGTCCTGCTGATATTGCAAAGGTCCTTCCTAAGGGGTTAGGATGTAGGGGCATGTGTATCACACCATAAAGTTGTGTGTCCTTCCTTGGGGACTAAGGATGTACTGTATACGGTAGGGGTACATTGGAGTTACCTGTTGAATAAATATGAGTCTAATATAAATAGGACTGATGGATCATTTTCTTCCATCTTTTGTATTTTTGATTTGGTGATTATTTAGTTTGAATATTTATGGTAACTGTTTGATTACCTATTTTTATTTTCAATTGTTTCTCCGAGAGTAGATGATGTCTTTTGACTTGTGATTTTGTTGTTATGAATCCTCTCCTCAGTTCCCTGCTGCTCAGCCAGTGTGTGTGGGTGAGGTCACGGAATGTTGGTGAGTGCCTGGTGTATGTGAATGTCAGTTGGAGAGAGTGGACTGAGCAGCAAGGATGCAGCTCCTAGTGGGGTGTTACCGCAAACCTGTAACTAAGTAATTCCCACTTCAATAAAACCTTATCCTACAATCTATGAGACTTGACTACTTGCCTACAAGAGTGTATCTTCGTTTACAACGCTATACCTCTGACAGAGCGGTCCATATCGGCACCATTGCAAGAACGTTCCTCTGAAATACATCTGTGTAAACCAAGTGCGACCGGCAATCACATGCACATAGCACAAGATCGACATTATTGCTTTGCTCCTGACCTGAATCAGGCCGAAAAGGTTCTCTCCGATAAGAGAAAATTCTTATTTTATTCTTTAGGTTGTACTTAAATGTTTTAATTTGTATCCAGTCCTAGCATTGAACCCACTTGGCCCTAGCCACCGCTCCATCTTCTCTCTACTCGGAGCCTGTCAAATACATTTGCAGTAACAGCCCCAGATGGAATGAATTTCCTCTGTGATTGACAGTCATCTTTGAGTCAGGTCTGCCTTTGATTAACAGTCACATTCACAGTGACATGCCTTTAAATTATGACTTTATTCTAAACAATTGGAGTGTTTGAAGAGGAAAAGGGGAAGTACCTCTGCACGAATTTGCATATTCATAGCTCCTACTTGTGCATTGATTCTGCGATGAAGCCTGGTTGATGGGTTCTTGGGGGGGGGGGGGGTAGAGGGGGGGTGTCTGTCAGTGCCGGTGTGCTGCTAGATGGGTCCTGGGAACATTTCTTTTTTAATCTCATTAAGTTTATGCCATCCGTTTGAAGAAGATGGAAATATTTTGCAAATTTCGATTGGCATTGGGTAAAAATGAGTGCCTTTATCTTATAATATCGAGAAAACCCACACCCCGAGATGAATATGAACAAGCTGTTTCTGCCAAACCTGAAGAAGCCCCAAAAGAAGACGGCGAAATATTTTATATTTTTTAAGTTTTTCTATTTGAAGTATAAAGGGTAAGCCTAACTTCTACTGCAGTGTTCCACGGGACCTTTTCCACAAACGTCTTACGACCTAGGTTAATAGCGGTGTTTTGTAAAGCTCCGGGACTTATCCTGTGCAGACTTCGGAACACTAAAAAATACAAAATGAGAAAAGAAAAGCAAATGGAAGGAGAACAAAGTGTGTTTTTTTAAAGCCCAGTAGGATGAAAAGAAAACTCTAAACTGACATTCTTTCCTCTCATTCCTAAGGGGGAAGGTCTTCTGTAAAAAGAACTTCTGAATAGGTCATTTGAAGGAGTTTCCTGAAACCGTTTCAGTTTGGTTTTGCTCTGAAGCGGGAGTCCAGGGCATTTACATAGTGTAGGACCTTGCACTGCCAGAGAACAGCCTCTGTGTTTCAGTTAGTTGACGAAGCTGTGCATGCGCTCTGTACGCCGATCCAGCCCGGATTCAGGGAGGTTCAGGGTGGTCACCCTTTGTTCCAGTTGGTTCCCTAGATATGATAGAGCATCTTGGTGATTATTCTGGACTCTTCTGGTAGCCACTGGGTTGCTTTCAATTCAATATTGACGTGATCTGCTCTCTGCGTATTTGAGCAGAAGGACCGGCCTCCGTATCAGGACCATAAAGCTGGCCCTCTTTGCGACACCAGTGATATTTTGTGCAAACGATAAGGCGACTCAAGCCATATCCAAAATCTTTTCACTTTCTTTGTGGAATTGGATGCTCCTAGCAGCAGCAGTGGAAGCATGTTCTAGGCACACCTTTTGTAACCATGATCCCTGCATTTGGTTTGATTCAGGTACAGAATGTTGTTCGCCATGCCGTAATGTCTGGATCTTAAGCAGGTCATGATTTTGTGCAGATATTCTTGTTGTTCACAAACCAGTTGTGGACTGGCGTTTCATTCTCATTGAACTGGAGCTGCACTTACATTAACCCCTTCGATGCTAGTGACAAAGCCAGCTCGTCATGGGCGTTACCTGCGCTGCGCGCATGACGAGATGGCTTTGTCACGTAACGCGGGTTTTTTCAAATTTCAGCGCGCAGCGGGAAAACCCACTAGCGCGCATGCGGTTAACATGAATTTACTCCATCAGTTGCCGCAGATTGATGCTAAAAAATGGAGTGACGGTGAGGAGACTTTTCTGGGCCCTCACCGGTCCATTGGCTTTTGTCAGAAAGTGAAGATCAGAAACACTCGAACGCTAAACAGCAAATTTCCACGTGACATTTTTATGGTAGATTAAATTATGTAGTTTTGTGCCTTTGAGACTAAAGAGCTTGAAACATGCACACAGAGTGGCAAATTACAATTCTTTCCAATTCTGAGAATGATACAAAATACACAGATGGGTAGATAAGTAATAACTTTGTGAGAAAGTAAATAATGGATTTTACTATATTAGCTTTGTATAAGAGTAGTTTGTTTTATTTCCCTCTGTATGAAGGGCATCCTGTGTAGCCTCTATGGAGTGTTTACCAGTCCTTCAATGCATTGTGCCAATGTGACTCCTCTCAGGGACGTCACGCATTGCAAAATGCCCAGCTTGTTTAAGGATACATTATGTCACAGCAAAGACATTTTGTTTTAATGAGGGAATAAATCAGGAATTTGCGTGGTTTTCCTGTTGCCATTTCAAACCAAATGGCTGACCAGGCTCACAGGAAAATAGCAGCACGCTTCTATTTCTATTTCTATTTAAAATTATTTGTACAGCGCACGTACACCTGCGGTTTCTTGGCGCTAACGCTTCACTATTCGACAAACCTGGACACTCACAAACCATCATGAGCTGTTAATAACAGAGTCTGTGTAGGGGGGCAGCCCTCAACCAGGGCTAACCGCAGGCTAAATGGCGTTTTCATATGGAATATTCCAGAGTAGTTCGTAGTTGTTCATTTATGGAAATAGGCTTTTTTTTTAAGCTCTCGGTGGTGACAGTAAGCTTTCCGCAGATAACTCTCAAATACACATTTTTTTTACATTCAGTGCCAATGCACTTTTTTGTAAAAGAACATTTTCTTAGTGCCGTGAACGTCGCGGAGATGAAGACATGGGTGTCTGGCTCGCCTCATAGTTTCCTTTGTGCAAAGATAAGCCGCTCCTCCGGTTGTTGGCATTGCATTGTTATGCCAGGTTTCTGAACCTCAAACTTCGTCTTGCTGCTGACATAAAAGGTGGAAGAAGATTGGTGCTCTGTGTGACGGGCTCGTCTGTGACGCCGGCTCTGAAAGGCAGCTGTCAAAAGAGAAACATTTCGGGGGAACGGAGGACATTATTCTGACAGACCTTTCTCAGCACATTCTTGCATCACACAATTGCTGAGTTACTTTGGATGGGAAAAAGATGCATTAAAAAAGATGCAGCCGTTGTTCAGTGGCTGAGTGTTAAGAAAACACAAAAAGTGAGCCTTTAGGAAGGGCTGAATACATAAAATGAGGGGATGTAAGTGGTTCTTTGGCGCTTATTCAATTTATGGAGCCGGTCCGCTTTCACTTTAGTGGCCGCACTTATTTATTTAATTTACAGTGTGGGCCGCTTTCACTTTAGCGGCCTCACTTATGTATTTTTTAATTAGCAGGGTGACCGTTTTCCCTTTAGTGGCCACTCTTAAAAAGCTTTTTTAATTTATTTATTTTTACACTTTGTGTACAAGCACTCTAGATGCGCTTTCAATTTAACGGTGGTCACACCCCTTTCTTTAGATGCTGCTTACTGTAACCTGAATACGGCGAACAGCCTCTAAAGAAAGGGGCCGGACACCTTTAAAGTGGTCTCGCATTTGCAAGAGTTTGAGCTATTAGCATTAGAAATGACAATGCCTTTTATATATGGGTTGCTTTGAAAAACACATAAATAAAAGGCCTTATCATTTACAATGCCAATAGTTTAAAATCTCGCAATTGCGAGACATATTGCATTGAAAATGCTTGTTTGAGGTTGAAGCCCACCACACAGCGCAGCTGGATGGTTGCAAAGACATAATGTGGGCACACTGAAAGCTTCCATAGGAATACATTCTGCCGATTGCTTCCCATTCGCTTGATATTTTGTACCTCGCATTTGCTTGCTTTCGATTTAATGGCTTTAATTGTTGGAGGCTGTCCAGCATGTCTATGTCCCTCCTGTGGTGCATAGCCTGTTTATCAACTCTGACTGGGTCCTTGTATTCTTCCATGAGGGCTCACTTTTTGGGAACTTTCTTTCCCGTGAGATAGATGTGTTTTCAGTTATCTCCTGTGTGCTGGTATATAGCAGTAAACATGCTGTATTTATTTGAAAAGGTTTTCTGCCTCTTATCTTTATGATTGACTGATTCTAATTATATCTGCCAGGCTATCAATCTCGCATGCCTGTTAAGAATAATGTTCTGTCTACAAGCTTGTTTATTTTGCTCAGTGCTGTTTACTAATAGCATGACTTAAACAATCCTCTTCCTCAATTTTGTGCCATAGACGGTGGAAGTAGGCGAGAAGGGGGTGCTGTAGCACCCCCAAAATAATAATGCTGGAGTTCAGAAGTGAATGAGCAATAAACAAGACTTTAAATTCCACTCTACACCAATCTATGACACTTTATGCCACTCCACTCTATACTGCTCCATTTAATACCACTCCAGTCTGCAACACTCCACAACACTCTACTGCACTCACCTCGACTCTACTGTAATCCAGATACTCTACTCCATTCCAGTCTCCGACACTCCGCTCTGTCCCTCTACTCGAGTCTGCTCCACTTCACCTAACTTACTCTATGCAACTCAACCCTACGAGACTACTCAATACAATCGTTGATGCCAATTTCCATACATTAGCACATTATCATTTGGGTGATGAATAATGTTATCAGTAAAACTGTGTGTCTTCAAATGTAATGGTAATTTCAATTGCAAATGTGTTTTCTTTAATAGCAGTGTACTATCATACCATGCATAATCCAGTCTACACTGCTGCACTCTCCAACACTCTACTGCACTTTCTGACACTCAACTCACCTCACTGGCACACTACTCCACTCTTCGACACTCTACTACACTCCATGTTGTGCCACTCCAGACTATGACACTCCACTCTAATCCACTCCACTCTAATCCACTCCACTCTACAGAATGCCACTCTACTCCATTCCCATTTACCCCATTCCAGTCTCCGACACTCTATTCTACGATTCTCTGCTCTGACATACTACTCCACCCAACTCCACGCCTCTCCACTCTCCCCCTCTCATCGCCCCTTCTCTCAACTCCACGTCACTCTACCACACTCTACTCCGCGTCACCTGACTCTACAACACTCTACTCCATTCCAATCTACTCCGTTCCAGTCTCAGACACTCTATGTTCTGACACTCTCCTCTTTGACCTACTACTCCACTCCACACCTCTCCACTCTACGCCTCTCTACTCCCCTTCACTCTACTACCCTATACTCCGTGCCATGTCACTCTACAACACTCTGATTCACTCTACGACAGTACGCACCACACCACTCTCCTCTACACCACTAACTTTTAGCCACTCTGATGTACAACATGGCTAAAACACATTGGCAAAGCCAATTGCCCGTACAAAGCCAATACCTATTGGTTTTGCCAATGCTTGTTTAAAGAGAAAACAGAAACTGCATCTCTGTAAGGTCACCCCAGTGTAAAAAAGTTTTTGAATATTAGCACCGTCCCTCTGTGATCACCAATTACAATAATAATATATTTTCTTAAACCCACCTTGACATTTAGAATTTATAAAATGCCTTTACAAAATAGTTAATCTTTAGATAGGAACCACTGCAAATGTGGACCTCAAACATATGCTCAAGCCACCAAAAACTAAAGGATGCCACACACTCCCCTTTTGATGCACTGTAAAAGGGAACGGAAGAATGCATTAACTGTGCAGCTTGTGCAAAGAAAGAGAATTGTGCTTCTAAAATGGCGTCCTTCAAGCACACTTGGATGCGCTACAATCTCTTGCTGCATCGCTGTTGGTCAATTCTCCACTTTTTCATCTTTGAAATAGTACCGTTTTTTACCAGCACTTAATGCGTGCACGCCATCACATGTAATGAAGTAGTTAGTCCAGGTTTATAGCAGACGGGTGTTGAACACACGGCATCGGAGATTGTGCGAGGTGTGGAGCGAAGATTGAGCAGGGGTCACATTTTTCCATTTAACCAGATCAATGCTCAACCATTAACACTTAGTAACTATAAACATATGTTTGATGATAATGTGGTTTGTGGAAGAGTTAAGCTGATTGGTGTTTCTGAACAAAGGCTCTGACGTACATGATATTTCCAAAAACTCTCAAATTTGCGCCTACTGTCTGTAGGCTACTGGCTATTAAAAAAACGACGTTTGCTTTAAGGTCATTCCCATAATGAAATGATTCATTTGAAGTCTGGGTGAGTGATCCTCCGTTGACAGCTTGTAGAAGTGGTCTGAACCCCATTAACACAATAAGAAAATGAAAGTCCATTTGACTGTTGTAGAAATACAGGCTTTCATATCTTGTCTTTGCTTAAAAAGAACTCTTAATTTACGAACTGTGGTTGTAATAGGAGTGTGAAACCTATTGATTATGTGCATTTCCCCTATCCTATTGTCCATCTAGAATTGGATCCTAACATCATCTTCCCATTCTTGCATTGTTTCAGCTAATTATCAGACTACCACACCCACAGTGAGGAAGACAATAAGGCACTACAGTCCTAGTCAGGGTAATTCAGATACACAGTAATTAACCTGTGCTCACCTCTGGTAGCTTGGGACAGAGCAGTCAGGCTTAATTGTGCAACACATCAAACAGTAAAGCGGTGAAAACACCACAAAAAGATTCCACACCAATTTAGAAACAAAGATTATGATTTTATAAATAAAACCAGACCAAAACGAACTCAGAGTAGACAGAGGTCCTTGTCCTCAGACTCTCCCCCTCTGCATGGGACAACTCATGGTGGCCCACCACCCTCAGCAGCCCCCCAAACCACCTCGCACCACACCCAAAACCTCAGCATCATATTCGACTCCTCCCTCTCAATGACCCAACAGGTCAACGCCGTTGCCTCCACCTGCTTCAACACCCTTCGCATCCTCCGAAAGACCTTCAAATAGAACCGCCCAGAATCTAGGAAGACTGTCACCCACGCACTCATAACCAGCAGACTAGACAACGGAAATGCCCTCTACGATGAAATAAACAAGTCTCTGCTCCGCAAACTCCACACCATACAGAACACTGCATCTAGACTCGTCCTCGGCATCCCTCGAAACAAACACTTCACCCAGCACCTACGTAACCTCCGCTGGCTCCCCGTCAAGAAAAGAATAACCTTCCAGACACTCACCCACGCCTACAAATGCCTCCACTACACCGGACCCCAATACATTAAATGACAGAATCTCCTTCCACGTACCCAAGAAGAACCTCTGATCCGCTGAACTTGCCGAACTCCCGCGCATCCACAGAGCAAGAACGTGTGTAAGAACCTTCTCCTACATCACTGCCAAGGCCTGGAACGAGTTGCCGATCAACATCAGACATGACTCCACCTTGCACATTTTCAGTAGATCCTCAAGACCTGGCTCTTTGACTGACTGGAGCTGCCCCCACACCCCTCCCTCCAGCACCTTGAGACCCTCATGGGTGAGTAGTGCGCTTTAAAACTCCCTGATTGATTGATTGATTGAACTTGTTTAATTTTCAAATAACTTTTGTGCTTCGTTAATTTTGCCTTACAGGACTTTGTATATTAACTGTCCGCATGCTAGAGATGTTGTTTTGGAAACTCGAGGAAATTCGCATTATGTATTTTTCATTGTTGTATTCCGCGTTAGTATTTGACACTTTATTTGGGTCTCTTTTTGTTTTTATGGTCACGCACATACTGTGCTTCTTGACGCCACTGATTACTTACAAACGGCTCCACAGTTCACTTTATTCTCTTCATTGTACACATGAGGGTGAAAATTGGCGTATCAGTTAATGGATCAGCTTTCTTGTTAGTTTGGGTCTCTCCTTACGGGGGTTGCGGTGCTGGAGCTGGTGCTGGTGCTGGAGCTGACGTAACATCCATGGAGTTTTCTTTTCAGGCAGCCAACCGGTTAATTGTTTGCTCATCAGCTCAGGTATTTCGTGCTTCTGTCGATAGGGGTTGTCACAAATTTTCCAGTTTTAAAGTTTTATTTTGGCACTACATTTTACACTTTTTGTTACAGTTCCACGTTACCAAAGTCCCATATGTCGTTTTGTTTATGGCCATTTCGTTAATTACAAGGTTCATTGATGTGACTTCATTGTCTCTTTGGATTACCGATTATTATCACATTTGGGTCACTGGTTGAGGCTTGACTTTATCACACTTTTCATATCACTTGTTGCTCTTTTCAGACTCACTTCTTGTAAATGGCATGAATAGCTTTTTTTTGGCTTTTAGCGGTGCATGCTGGTCCCTGAAGTCTTTTACTGGGCCCTGTAATCACGTCCTTAACTCTTCATGCAAAAACACTAAATTCTAAATAATAAGTGTAAAAGCATTAAGGTAACTATGTTGTTCTGCTTACATTTCTCATGCTTTACGTAATCTTGCATTCCCTATGAGTGTTTGCTTTTTCAAGGGTGATGTTACTTTTTTATCGTGCAGCATATTACTCTTCTCTCCCCTCTTTAATAACCTATTGCCCATTTTCTGGTTCTCCAGCATCGCAAGGTCATACAAATGGCAATAGCGTTATGCAAATATGATCTCTCCACTGCAAATAAAAAAACAGAAGTACAAAATATTGTCATTTTCAACACCAAGAGCTCTAACTTTCACAAACGTGAGACCGATTGCATTGCAAATGCTTGTTCTGATGCTTGTTCAGTGGATAGGCATTGACAGGTCCCAGCTGGTGCGGCTTTGCCCCTGCATGTATTCAGCGGACTCGCCCGCCCCGCTGTCACCATAGTGCACATTTCAATGCCTGCTTCTCTCCGACTGCATCAGGCTTTTCAGTGCTCTTTCTACACTGCTGTTTTCTGTTCCTTGCACCAGCTGAGTCGATCAATTGCCGCAATCAGCGCCAGCCATTTAGCGTCCTGCAGGATATAGATAACACACAAAAGGAAGCATTAAAACATTGCAAGGGAGGGCCTGGAGAGGAAGGATTGCCTGGCAGGGTAAATACAGCTGCAATCTGCTAGTGTGTCGAGATGAGCCAGCAGCTTTCAACTATCAGCAGCACAATGCAAAATATACAGATACTTGGGAATTCTCATATTGATTCCATACTGTAGCAACCTCATTGGCAATGTTGCCGCCAGATTATTTTTGGCACCACCACCATCAGGGCACGAGTCGGGGTACCACGCGGGTGGACGGCATCCCCCCACTTATTTCCGAGGGTTTTTCAGGGTGGACGCCGTCCACCCTGCTAAATCAAAACCGCGTCCACCATTAAAAAACGGGAGCGCGGCGCGCACAAAGTAAGTAAAGCATTTCCGGGTGGGCGAGTGGCTGGCTGAATCCGGAAGTTAGCAAGCACGCCGGTGGTTACCACGCTCCTGCACCTACCATTTGTCTGTAATTTTAACCGGGCACAGCTTGCCCCCACCTCCCTTCTTGACTCTGATGCTGTATGAAAGCTCAGACCCCCAGCAGCACTGTAGAGGCACAACGGGATGGCAACCCTCACACCTCCAGCCCTTGATGAGCTGTTAAGAGGTGCTTGAAGGTGACAGAGGGAGGGGCTGCAGGTTCAGGAGCAGGGGGCATTCATTCACATGCAAACAGCCCTGAATGCGTCTTGTATCTGCTATTTAGAGGGGGGCTCACACATTCCATTTCTACCCAGGGCCCCAAACATCCTAGACTCGGCCAGATTACACCCCTGATTACACCGAGGCAGCACCTGCTTCTCTTCACCGAGCTTAATTACTGTCACTAATTTGTAAGCAAACCTCTGTTCTTCAAACATACATAAGGTAATACAATAAAGAAATGGCACAATCGCACCCACACTGATTAACAAAGTATGGAGGACAATCAGTTCAATCAGTTCTCTTAGAGTATCTCCTGTAAGTACAGTATATCACTGTGGGAGATGGCATTTTGGACCAAGAGCCTGTCTTCTCGTTGTCTTGTGCAGGAGGGGGCGAGAAGCCCAAGATGATACTAGAATACTGCATGCCCACCCCATGTGCCCACCCTGGTGGATCACGTTCCCTCTCCTGTGATGACTCCTGCTCCTGTCCCCCCATGTGGTGGCTCCAGTCCACTCCCGCCTGTGATGGCTCCTGTCCCCCCATGTGGTGGCTCCAGTCCACTCCCGCCTGTGATGGCTCCTGTCCCCCCATGTTGTGGCTCCAGTCCACCCCCGCCTGTGATGGCTCCTGTCCCCCCATGTTGTGGCTCCAGTCCACCCCCGCCTGTGATGGCTCCTGTCCCGCATGTTGTGGCTCCAGTCCACCCCCGCCTGTGATGGCTCTTGTCCCCCCCTGTGGTGGATCCTGTCTCCGCCCTGGGTGGCTTCTGTCCCAGTCCTGGAACGGCCCCTGCAGCGAGGGTGAAGTTCTTGATGGGCCTCTTCTCAAAAGGGCTCAGCTCAAAATTAATATGGAAAGGTGGGCGTGTAAGTACGTGAAGGGATGTGTGAATGGCTGGATGAATTAGTGAAAGGGTGAATGGATGAATGAAAGATTGAATAAATTGATAATGAGAGAGGATAGATGGATTGATGAGTGAGGGGAAGGATGGAGAGAAAATGTAAATAGCTGGATGTATGGGTGGAAGGGTAGCTGGATGATTGATGAGGGGAACGATGGATGAGGGGAAGGATGAGGGATGGAGGGGAAGGATGGATGGATGAGGGGAAGGTTAAATGGATGAGTGGAAGGATGGATGGATGGATGGATGGATGGAGGGGAAGGATGGATGGATGAAGGGCAGGATAAATGGATGGGATGGATGGATGGGTGAGGGGAAGGATGGATGAAAGGAAGGATGGATGAGGGGAAGGATGAAGGATGGATGGATTGATGGATGAGGGGCAGGATGAAGGATGGATGGATTGATGGATGAGGGGCAGGATAAATAGATGGGATGGATGGGTGAGGGGAAGGATGATGGATGAGGAGAAGGATGGATGGATGGATGGAGGGGAAGGATGGATGGATGAGGGGCAGGATAAATGAATGGGATGGATGGATGGGTAAGGGGAAGGATGGATGGATGAAGGGCAGGATAAACGGATGGGATGGATGGATGGGTGAGGGGAAGGATGGATGAAAGGAAGGATGGATGAGGGGAAGGATGGATGGATGACGGGAAAGGATGGATGATGAGGGGATGGATGGATGATGAGGGGAAGGATCTTAAGTCACAGGCTTAAGTACCAAGCAGCTTCAATTGTTAAATCTTGCAATATACGCAAATGATAGATCTGCCTTACATGTGACGTCACTTATTGTTGTGATTTCACTTCCTGTTGTGATGTCACTTCCTGTCCTGATGTCACTTCCTGTCCTGATGTCACTTCCTGTGACCACGCCTACCTTGGAGAGTCCCCCCACTTCTTTTTTTAGGACTTGTGCCCTGACCACCATTTGATGTATCTCTGGTAAAAACATGACTAGGGCAGTCAATTCAATTCAAAAGACTTTATTCGGTTATATTTCATAAATAACCATAAAAGTACATCAAATCACATCAAATATTACATCATCATAAATAATATATTTTAAAAACAATGTACACAATATTGACATAGGTCAGAGGATATAATAGTAGAATTCATATGATCATTGTCTTACGTAGGTAAAAAATGCTCTTAAGAAATGCCATGACAGAAGCAACTGAAAAAATATCCTCCAAGAGTTGTATTGCTAAAAATGCTGGGCGACACTGTCTCATGTTCATATATTTTAAAATAGGCATAATCCATCTCTTCCTAGATATAACATAGTATCTGCAGAAAAATAGAATATGAATATCCGATTGAGTTGAGGCATTATCACACGGGCATTTACAGATTACCTTTGACCAATCATTTGTAACGGGAAAGCTCAACAGTCTAAACAGTCTAAACTAGGGCAGTCAAAATGGAAGCAAGGTCGTCTATAATGGGAATATTTGAGATTATTGTTAGTTTTGCAAAGTATAGATAATACAGACACTGCTCAAAAATCTTATTTTTTTGGACTTGCAGCACAAATCAGGGGCGTAGCAAGGGAACCACCTAGGTGCAAGTCAAGAAATTGGGCACTCTGTCTGCATTTTGGGCCAGATGTAGGTGGCCGTTTGAGGCCATTTACCGAGCGGTAACGGCCGATTTTGGCCGTTACCGATCGGTAAATGGGTGACAGGTATGTAGGGGGCATTATTTTACCGAATCGGTAAAATTACCGATTCCGTAATTTTACCGATTCAGTAAAATAAAAAATCGGTCATTTTACCGATTCTGAGGCACCCAGATGTAGGTGGGACTCTTCAGAGTCCCAGAGGCCTTACCGAATCGATATTTTACCATCAAATCCAATTTGATGGTAAAATACCGATTCCGGTGTGCATGCATATGTGTGCATGCACACCTATGCCATGTGACAGGCAGACCTGCCCTTAGGGCATGTATGCCTGCCACATGGCACCCAAGCCTGTTTTGGGGGTGCCAGAGGGTGTCAAAGTGACACCCCCTGCACCCTTGTGAAAATCGGTATTTACCGATACGGTAAATACCGAATCGGTAATGCCCATTCATTCCTATGGGCTTCAAACCCCATAAGAATAAATGGGCATTACCGATTCGGAATTTACCGAATCAGTAAATACCGAATTCTTCCGAATCGGTATTCCAGCACATCTGGAATACCTACATATCCACCCCTTAATTTACCGATTTTTAATTACTGAATCTGTAAAATTCGGGAATTAAAAATCAGTAAATCTATTTTACCTACATCTGGCCCTATGAGTAGTAAAATACAGCAATATGCAGGGTTCAGTGGGCTGCTCAGGTCTCTAGGCACATTAACACTAAACCTGCTGTGTCAGTCAAAGCTACACCCCTGGCACATATATGGCGTGTCCTGATAACTTGATGTTGTTTCAATAAAATCGTGAAGGTAGCAGTAGTGATATCACCTATCAATTGATGGGAAACAGCCTTTACAACGAGGTTTTGACCTCTTTGTGCCTTTACCACGCATTTTTTAGCATGCATATTTTTACCACCAGTATGCCTTTACATTGGGAAACAGCGTTTATAATGCTGTCAATACCACGCAGGTAGGTAACAACGCAGACGTTATATCGTCCTCGTTGTTACCGCGCGTGGCATTACATCACAAGTCGTTTCTACGACTTGCGCTAGATGGCGCACAACACCTAGGAATGTGTTGTATTTTAAATCCAACACCTTCCCTACTGTTGCACTAACTGGAGTAGGAATAGTAATTTATACTATTCCTAAGTCTAGCGTGCCATCTAGTGCAAGTCGTAGAAACGACTTGCGATGTAAAGCATGCGGGTAACAACACGGATAATGTAATATCCACGTTGTAATCTACTGCGTGGTAATGTATGTCGTAGTAACGTCATAAATTCCTTTACAACGCATGTCTTTACCACGCATTTAAGGTAAGTTGGGGGGTGTTGGGGGTCTCGCCCCACAAATACATTGGTTTAAATTATATAAAAACAATGCGTAGTACTGGCATGCGTTGTAAAAGCATATGCGTGGTAAAAAAATGTGTGGTAAAAAATGCGTGGTAAAGGCATGCAATGTATTTCCCTGCATTGCACCCTCGTACAACCTCAATTGACCCACCAGTGCTAGACAAGAAAGTGTTGACAAAGAGGTTTAACGCCCATAGGCCAATGTACTTTTATAAAATAATTATTTCTGAAAACTTACGGTCATAGCAAATATCTTGTAAACAATTTTTTATTCTATTTATAGTATAAAACAATGTGAGCTGCGCAATATGGAGGTGGCAGAGAGTTAATAAACATGAATTCCAAAGAGACACAAACAACCAGCTACCAGATGGAGCAAAATCCAAAGGCGGCTTGGCTAGGCATTTGGCCATGTCCCGTCGGGCCTCAGTCTTTTTGATCTCCTGGGGTTGGGGGTGTGCAGATTACTAGCATTTGTTCCCTCCGCTCATGGAAGGGAAGGGGGCACAGAAAGCCCACTAGACACCTGTGAAAAATGATAAAAATGTGGGTTGTCCTACCCAGGCATAGAAATGTGCCCCCTCCCTAGAATGGATCTTAAAGCCTTCCAGCTACACCCATGGGGGAAATTTGTGGGGGCTTGCCCCCAATCTCACCCTGTCCTTCAGGGGCAACACATTTTCTAGGCACCAGGAAAAAACAGGCAACAAAAACATTAGGCGTGGGGGCAGTTCACTCTGTCACCATGCCATGGGCATGGGCAAGGCTATGGGCCCAAAAGCCTCTCTGCGTCCCGGGGTCTAGAGCTTCCCAATCTCCATAGTAAGTGAGAGGAGTTTACTGCCCATCTGCCCCATAATTGAGTAGAAATCCCACTAGATGCCAGTGATATTTAAAAAATATAAATAATGGGTTGGGGGGTCAGCCTGCCTTGATAGGCCTCCCCTAAAGCCCCATTCGTTTTTCTACTGACTCTCCCCGAGAGTCGAGAACCTTCCAATCCCCATGGCATGCAAGCGTTTGGGCTTAATTTTCACATATGGTCTGGCAAAGAGGGAGTAATTCCCTGTTTGCTCTCTTGCCATGGTGGGATTACTGCAGCATTCAGGCTCTGGGTCAGCTGGTAACCAAGGAACGCCATGAAGTCTAGGCATTGTTAAAACCTAGAGACCCGGGTGAATCGAGGGTGGTGTGGACTGGATGGCTCTCACTTCATTTTCTTACCCAGAATGTCCTGCACACCTCAAACTATGGCTCAAGTCACTAATTTTCCTCACATTTCAGTGAGGGGCAGCACAAGAATCTGTGGGGTTCCACACAATTCCTACCAACCATCATACATACTCTTCTCCCAATAAAAATGATACCCCATTTTTTTCAATTCTGCTTGTTCCTGAAAGCTGGGAGATGGTGCTCCTATCACAGCAACCCCTTTTTAGGTGCAATTTTATAATAAAAAAATTCTACACAGTACTGTATCCCACTTTTCTGAAAAAAGGAACATTTTGCAATATTCGGGCTATTTTCTCAGTTCCCTCCAGGGTAACTCATAAACTCATAAACTTAGGTACCTTTAGAACTCCGATTATGTGGGGAAAATGGTTCAAATATGGCATGCATACCTTTTAGCGAGTTATCAAGGCTTAAATTTGAGATGCCACAAACATCAAAAAAAGGATTCAGGACTGGGAGTGAAAAACCCATAGATGTAAATTCTTAATCTGGTTTCATTCCCACACTGGGATGTTTTCAGATTGATAGGTAGACTTCAGCTGGCAGTTTCTTGTTCCACATGTACACAAAAGGGGTATTGTAGTAAAACGACACCATCCCTAGGTGGCACCCGTAGTCTGCAGTGACTAGTTCCTTATAAGATAATAAGCTAGCTCAGTAGATTTATCACTTGCTCATAAAATATGAGTGTACCCTAGAGGTCACAAGGTTGAATGGAAACAGAGCTGACAGTCATTCAGCCTTCCAAGGTCAATATACTGAGCATTGTTAAGCTAGATGATAATAAAATCTTTTATTTCTACAAAACAAAAAGGCATCAACAGCCAATGGAAAATGCATATTTTTGTTATTAAAGCTTTGTATATTGTAACACTTGTACATCTCTCCAGTACTGTGTTGTCACTCCATCTTTCTGCAGATCTCTTTCAATCTCAACATTTAAAGTATAGGGCGTCCATGATCATCTGTGACCACATCAAATGTGTGAATGACCCACTGATTGAGTATAGCTGAATTGTGATCTTCATCCAGGATGTAAAAGTAGTCTTATAACATCCCTGGAGGTGTATACAGTTTTTAAACCAACTGCTTTTTGTCACTAGCACCTTCTTTGCCACTTTCATTAATCCCAAAGCTAATACTCAGTGTGGCTACTCCTGTTATCATGCTTCATATTTACTTAGACAAGGCGCAATTTTTGCAAGTCTCTGTTTTTCACGTCACCATTTTCTGTTAGCGTCTTGTCCATTTGCATATTTTCTAGAAGGCTGTCGGATAATTCTTGTTTCCACCATAGATTGTGCAGAAGCAGTACTATTATAAATTACACTTTCAAAAAAGATTTCAGGCGCATTGTTTTGTGGCTAGTGAAGGGTGTTAATGATGATTGGAACATTGGAATGTTGGATGCTCCATTGAAACAATGGAGTACCTCTGGGTTTATAATGGCTGGTCTAACCCGAGCTCCAACATTCCAATGCTTCTTTGAGGCCGGGAACAAAGGCTTCAGGGAGCCTGAGAGGATTTCAATCCCCTCGCGCGCCATGATTCCTTTGTTTAATTTGTTAGAACATTCTGCCCTCTAGTGGCAGAATGTTCTAATAGCCTTATAGCCCTTTGTAGCAGGGCTATACCGGCTATTAAAGTCGCGTTCCCTTGTCGCCTTCAGCTCGGTCCTTTAACGCAGGAGCGGGCCTTTAATAGTCTGTATAGCCCGCCACGGCGGGCTATAAGGCTATAGTGTGTCCTCTTGTAGGTAGAGGTGCCTTTTAATTGCTCAACAAAATAAATGCACTGGTAAAATAGTACAGTAGCCTTCAATGGAACTGTTGCATTTTTATAATTATTTTGTAAATTATCATAATCAAAAACCTGTAGACATCTCATTTGGACGGTAAATGTGACCATCGCTATGTTTATGTGGTGATGAGCCTGCCTTTATGGTGGAAGCTTTGCTTGACAGATCACACTGGATATTGTCTTTTAAGGATTTTGTTTTTGCACATTATGCCTTAATCGCATGTGAGTTATTGAATTCTGCACACCACCATGATACAAAGCATGTGTTTGTTAATGAGCTCCGAACTCCTTTCTCCGTGGATGGATACACACAAGAATCCATGCTATATAGTTTGAGTTTTGTTTTTAATCAACATCCTAATGCTGTGTAGATAATCTGCATAGAGGTAGCTATAAAAACAATATAGGGACAATGCAATTAATGACCAAAATACTAAAAAAGAATTGCAACATTCTGATGAGGTTTCAGAAGTTCATTGCAATGAGAGGTGGAACCAATCTTTGTTCACCAAACCCTCCCTTTTACCTGTGAGCCATACTGTTTTGGCACTAAAAGTGACCCTCTCTGTTTCTTGAGGTGGCCTCTATCCTGAATGCCTTTGCAGAACAAGCCTGTTTTTCTGTCCTTCAAGAATGACGTTCTCTGTCTCTCAGTCTTATTTGACACCAGGCAGGCTCAGAGGGGCTGATGGCCTTCACTGAAGATGTTTTCAGCTTGAACTGCACGAACCAACTCTCTGGAAGCCAACGATTCCTTTCTGCCTAATACTTATCTGGCTAAGCTTAATCCGTTTGTTGCTTCGAACATTCTGCGCCAGTGCAGAACGTTCGAAGAAACGGGTGCAGCCGCGCCGGCCAACGGACGTGCGCAGCACTGGCAAGGTAGTGCTCGCGACGACCGTTGGCCGACGGCAGCACTAAAGGGGATAAATACCCTTTTCTAATTATTTTGAAAAGTGCAGTGTTGAATGATGTAAAATGGCAGAATAAACATATTAATCTTTTCGCACCATCTCTGATTTCGGTCACAAATTATAACTCATGCAATAATTGATGTGCTAGCAAAGTATCATAAAGCAAGTGTTCTATATTGTACGTGTGCAATCAATACTAAATGCAGCACACGTGTGTAAATGAAAAATGTGTGCCCAGATGCAAGAATATACAAATATGAAATGCAATTGGGCGTACATACGCAGAAAACCACAAAGATGGTTACCTCCATCCGTACCTCCTGCCCTATCATTCCACTTCATTGTTATCTGGTCACCCTTCCTTATCTGTTACATTTTTTTTACATATATCCTATCGCCTGTTCCCCCTTTTTGTCTGCTTTCTCTGTGGACATTGTTTTCTTCTACATACAGATCTATCTTTCTCCCCTTGTAGTTCAGCAGATGTTTTTGTACTTGGAGTTTATGTAAATTGCCTCTGTACAGCGTGCTGACACCTACCTAATACATTTGCCTTTTCTAAAAACATGAAATAAATATTTTAATTAGATCTTACATAGGAATTCCCTGAGAGGGCTTAACATGGTACAACATAGACTTCCTGTCTCTGGGATATGTGTAAGGTGGGCACCCTCCTTAGGTTTGCACTTTTAACACTGTAATCAATACATTGATTTCCTGATAGTGTTCTCATATGACATTGTACCACGTTTCTACAGAAGAGGAAATCTTAACTGGTCTGGCTTCTTTATCTTTAATGTAATGCATGTGATGTACCTAACCTATGCAGTTACAAGGCAGTAGAGCCCAGACAAACCCAATATTCCCCTCTTTGAACCATATATGCAAAGGCAGCGAGCCAAATCATCCTTTCAGGGTTTTAGAGGGAATTCTTCTCAAGGAACCTTTGGAGAAATTTCAGGAGCAAATGGTGCATTCCACAGATTAATTTTCAAAGAATGTGGATATAAAGCTTTCTGGGAGTTCTCAATAGGCACTTATAAACTAATCAGAAAAATGAAGCACTACTTACTGATACTGACCTTTCTAAAAATGGTACTTCCTGAATGACATTTTTTTTTAAAGGGGGACTATTTTGTGCATTTTAAGCACAATTCTAAAATGTTTCATGTAAAATAGCGCTAGTTTTTACACGCAATTTTAAATTGAGCAATTTTCCAAAATGTTTATGCTGCCAGGCCATCTTGACCCTCCTCAGTGGTATTGGCAGTCTCTGTGCCCAAGCAAAGATGATATGAAAGATGATATGAAACAATGACAAAATTGGAATTTTCAGTCCAGTTTTCCTAATAATTGCCTGAAAAGGCACAGTTTTTACAGACCATTCCACATGGAACTGTACAGCAGCCTTGCAAATGAGAATTAGCACCTTAAATTGTTTTCTTCTCCAGTCTCCACTGGGAATACTTTTGACCATTGGAGAAATTACTCTTCCCCGCCATCCCAGGAAATATGGGGGTGTTAGGGGAACATGATATTATATTTTTACAACCTGTTCTAACCCTTTTAGTGAGATTTATGCACACCAAAAGGATCGAAAAAAGTGTTCCGTGTTAATCTGTGATAAACTTCTGAACTTTCCCTTGGGAAAAATTATGTTCCCACCTCCAAACACAAACTAACTACTAGAAAATCTGCCACACCTGTGGTATTTCTCCTGTTTGTTTCATCTGAAAGTGTAAATGATTCCTTATCTGTTTTAGGATTTACCGTTTGTACACCTAGTTGGAACATAGTATAATGAAACATTTGTGACTATGGCTGTGACGGCCGACACAAATAAAAAGTGGTGGAAGGGGCGTGGGTGTAGCGCATAGGGGAGCCTAGGGAGAGGGTTTATAATAAATAAAACGTACCAGCAGTTGCCGGCCGCCTCGCACCTCGGCTTCCTGCTCCCAGGGCCGGACTGGGAACCACAACCGGCCCTGGCAAATTGCTCACCCCTCCCCACTCGGGGGGTTGGAGATGCCGCCGAGCTGTTTGCCGGGCTGGTTTTTCGGCCGATTTTGGTACAGGGCTGATTTGGCCCTGTAACAAAAACGGCCCCTAGGAGCCCAAAATCGCCCCCCACCTGTGTGGCGCACCGGGGGATTGCCCGGTGCCCGCTATTGCCAGTCCGGCCCTGCCTGCTCCCAGTAGTCCCTGCGACGGCGTCAGAGACTCCCCACCGAATCCCTGCGCTGCCCTCATGCTATATTACCAAGCATCGTAGCAGCACTGGCCTGAGGTGCAGGGGGCCCCAAACCTTCAAAGGCCCCCAAACTTTCAGAGGGCCCCATTCAGCCCAAGGCATACTAAGCTAATGGGAACCCTCATCACATTCTTTAGGGGGACCACATCAGTTTGCATTGCACCACTGCAGTAACACGGTCCATTAGGGTAGGCTCGACTTCTAAGATGAGCTTAAGAAACGTGGCTGGGTAGTGTCTTGCGCAGAACCAATAAATAAGTAGAGAGAATCAAATTGCTAATGATAGTTGCTCAAGGGAACACAAAGGCAACGGCCACCAACGTGCCAAAACAATCTCCTGTGTAACACAGAAAATTTAGCTATAAACAATACTTAGTCCCCGAGCTAACGGAATACAATATTCAGGAGAAATTATTTTCATAGTTTCAGTCCAAAGAAATCCTCCAGATTGTGCCTTTAAACAGTATATTCTTTATTTTCTTTATGTAGATATTTGAAGTCACAAGTTCTGGGGGATGATCCTGTGTGCTTGGTGTCATTCAGTGTAGCCAAACAGCTGACACATGTTTCGTCCTGGGCGAAATCACCCAATACCTTCCTCAGGGCAGAAGTTCTATGAAGGTCTCATCATGTCATGGATGTATCTGTATAGGATCCCCATATATTAATGGTCTAAAGAAGAATAAGTTCTGTTGTATTTATTATATTCCAAAGCACGCCTATTCAAGTGGAAGCACAAAGTTTCTTAACCCCTTCGATGCTCGTGACGGAACGGTTCCGTCACGAGCATCGGTTGGGCTGTGCTGGTGACGGAACCGTTCCTTCACGACCACGCCTGTTTTAGAATCTTCAGCACAGCGCGAAAATTCGTGCCGCGCTGAAGCGGTTAAAATGGACTGCAGGTATTGCTGTCTGTGTGATGATAGCCTGGTGGGCACATATTAAATCTGAGCGTGCTATGAAAATGTCTGTGGTTTTGTAACGTATTCTTTTGGGAGATGGGATTGAGTTGTAAATGGAGGCTGAGATATGAGAGTCGTTTGTAGTGGTAAGTTTTGAGGTGTGTGGGTGTCATTTGTGTAGGAAACTCCTTCTTAAATGTATACAAAATGGTGTGCAGTGTAGCCACTGCAAGAGAAACTAAGGCTTTCAGTTGTTGAAGGTTGCCTTTTCTTTTTAAAGATATGTAGCTCTGCGCTCAGTATTCAGGGCAGCCGGGGTTTGATTTTAACCATGCCACACACGTCGCATGGACCTGCGCAGCTTCCGTCCTCTGTGCCACCTCGCCTCCCTATAGGTCCCCCTGTCGCATGCATGGCACTGATCGTGCTGCATTTTAACATGGCTGCCGACAGCCTATGTTTCAGCACAGAGCCAGCTTGAGCAGGGCAAGGTCAACCTTCTTCTCCCAGTTTTAATCCCTATCTGAGAGCAGAATGTAAATTCGAGTGAAAATACGCGTTTGTATTTTAAATTCATCCAAAGTGGCCAGAGAACACGTCCCATAAATGGTACTTTATTCCAAACTACTGAAGTTACTTTTTTCAAAGTGATCCAGCACATTTAGAAGTGCAGTATGTTTTGTGTCCCGAATCAGCGAGAATTCTGGCAATTAATGTCCCTGAGTCTCAAAGTTGGGGCATGAGGAAGGGAGAAAATCGTTAGCAGCCCCCTAGTTACACCGAGAATGAGACCTGCTCAGTTCTGCTCTGTATCATCCACCTGCCCTCCATGCACCATCTGATTGCGTTCTTTTCTGAAATACTTAAAAAAAAATGTTTTTATATTAAACAGTTGCTCAGCATATAGATAGAGGTTATCAATGCACATGGTTCAGAGTATGTTCTAGACCCTTACGCTGATCTAGCCCAGAAGTCCCTGCGGCACCCCTTCATAGTCCTCTATACTCTGTCCAGTGGACCACCCCACTAATTTCATCGTCAAATTTCTGCTCCTGCCCACGCGCACTGCTGTCACTGCGCCCTGCTCTTTCTGCTGTCACTCTGCCCTATCTGCTCCCAGCAGCCCTGAACACACACTCCCCCTCTGTGGTCACTGCTCCCTCAACACCTAGAAAACCTTTTCAGTGAGGGTAGCAGGTGTTTCGGTCTGGAGTAGTCAGTCATCTGAATTGATTCCCAAAAATTATCTACAAATTCTTTGACCGATAGCAAATACATTTAATACAACAAAAATGCTTGCTCCCTCATAATCATTTGCGAGCAGCTTTACCAAGAGGTTTAAAGTTGTAAATGAATGCCTTGACTCCGTATCCACCGACTGCACGTTAAAATAAACACGCTGCACCAGTTCCAGCACCCAACTGAGCGGTCAGCATTGTGTTTTATCGACAGTGAATTGACTGACAGACCCCCATCCATGGGCACAACAGGAAGAGGGCAAACATTGTCACCTCTCAAAATCAACAGGTACCTACCAAAAACCACACTGCCCATCACGATGAGAGCGCCCCATGGAGGGCAGTTCTTTTTTTTTTTTACAGGAACTGCTGGTGCCTCTGTTGGGTAGCCAAGCTTTGGTGCATCACCAGCTCTCCAGCAGTTCAGGAGGGACCTCAAAACCTGAATGTTCAACCAACCGGAGAATCAGCAGATAGTTTCTCCCAGTCCCTCGAGTCCCTCTTGGGTGATGGAACCGCGCTCTACAAATCCGATTGATTGATTGGTGCGCTTTGAAGTGCTTGACCTGCAGTACTTGTGTGTCTGTATGCTACATGTATGGGAGGTGCATCACAGTAAGCTCTGCTAGTGCCCACCCAAAAGCGCAGCTTGTCAACAGAAAATATTAACCCCTCCCATACTCATGACGAGTTCAGCTCGTCATGAGCCACGGTGCTAGTGTGCTCATGACGAGCTGAGCTCGTCATGCCAGTTAGAACGCTCACACGCGGGGATAATTCCCCTGCTGTGTTGAGCATTCTAAGGAAACGGGTGTGGCCGTGACGAGCTCAGCTCATCATGAGCACACGAGCACCGTGGCTCATGATGAGCTGAGCTAGTCATGAGCACCGGGGCGCTGTGCGCACCCCAGCACAGCAGGGGAATAACACCCGCAGCCAACGGTTTCAAGGGACCGGAGCACAAGAGCTCTACAGAAGATGTGCTTCTGCGGCTGCCTCATCTTTATGGATCAAGATGACGGGAGAGAAAGATAGGAATATAGTGACAGTGAGAAGCTGGACATGAACATGAACTGCAAGCGTGGGCAGTGCTTAATTTGAGCTGGTGGTTTCCGGTGCTCAGCACTGGCACTTAATCATCAACACAAGCACTTTTCATGAGCACCAGTTAAGGACACATTTATTTACAGAGAGATTAAGTGATGTTGCCCAGAAACACAGGATGTTGCGCCGACGCCAAGGCTCGAACCTGGTTCCTTAGCTCTAAAGTTTGTGGCTCTGACCATTATGCTACATACTCTCTCAATTTTCATGGTTAGTAGTTGGTTCTCTTTTACATGGTGCTAACAGGAGAAATGGGCTGGTGCAAGCTGCCTCCTGAAGAGAGTCCCAGCCCTTACTATTTTACAAATTAACCACTGAGCGTGGGATAAATAGGAAGTGTAGGGTGGTGGAAGTAAAAGGCACGTGTTTACTCAAGATTAGGCACCCTTTGTATTCTACCTTGGCGCGTGGCTCCACTGGTGGCGGTTCCCCTGAAAAAAACGGTGCGACCCTGCACTTCATTTTTACAAATACGAATCTGAGACAGAACTCCAAACCGCAAATACAATTGGTGAAAGGCTACTTTCGCTTCTAACAAAATGAAAGTTATGGAATTCAGAAACGGTAAAACTCTTTAATTTGAGCGTTCTTCATGCAGGCAGAGAAGAAACATTTAAAATGCTGAAGACAAGCGCCAGGCAAGGCAGACACCTGTAATAGCTTGGAAGCGAGGCCACGCTGACCGCTTACATCCTCACAGGATTGC
Source organism: Lissotriton vulgaris (assembly GCF_964263255.1). Lineage (NCBI taxonomy): Eukaryota > Metazoa > Chordata > Amphibia > Caudata > Salamandridae > Lissotriton > Lissotriton vulgaris. Next base: position 890,240,821 of record NC_141691.1, read on the forward strand.
AGTTATGTGCATTTGTATGCCGCATTACCTCAGCGGTGCTGACTTTTCATTTCCTCCCCCTTATGCATGTTATCTAAAATTCATCAGTCACCTCTCCTGCTCATAAATTACGGCATTGTACTTTAATGCGCACAAATATTATTCCGTTTTTCACAGTCTAGACTCTCAGGATGTTGTATATTTCATTATTCCCATTAAGAAGACACGGAAAACCTTTCTGTGTGCACGACTTTAAATTATGCAGATGGCGTGGAATGTAATTACCATTTGCTCAGAGTCAATTATAAATCCACAATTCACATATGTAAGTAGTTTGACAATTAGCCACTCAATTCCTCCTTTAGTTCAGTTGCAACAAAATACTTTATAATCTCATCTGGTTATAGAGTTCATTTAAGCTTGTGTTTCATATTCATCATTTTTAGGTTTCCCCCTTTTTAATGTTTTTACCTCAAATGTGTTTTGGGACCTCACTGATGTCGACCATATTTCTCCTATTACCAAACTACTGCAGTCGTGATTCCAAGGCCCTTCTGTGTGGCTGGGCCAGGGCCCAGTTCATGGTTATGGAGAATGAACCTCCATCCATCAGATATCGACTTAGTGGTGAGAGGCCTTGACTAAGGCCTTCACCAGTAGCATGTGCTTTTGTGCTGGAACCCTTGTGGTTTAGCAGGTCTACCTTTGGCCCTATGCGTGTTTTGCTTTGAAAACAAAGAGCATATGATTGTTACAGAACCTGAACAGAGGCAATTTTGATTTTTTTTTAAACCAGCAGGCACATTAAAATGTTTTCTTCAAGGGATGTAGTTTTAGCCTTCATTCTTTGATGCACGCTTCATATCATTTTCTGAAAGCAGGCTTCAAGGTTTTCTGGTTCCATAGAAACTAAAGGACCCCAGCGGGTGTGTTGACAATCGATCCACACATGTATGCCCTTCATACGTCACGAGGATGGTATTCGTGACTGTACCTGATTCTGCTTCTCTTTTAGGGCTCAAGGTTTACCGTGCAGTCTGTGCATGTTTCTTTTTCCCAGTGCTGCGTACATCATCGCCCAGCTATTTTAAAACCGCCTTCTTCGAGGCCACCTCTGTCAAGAGAACATAATTGTTACCTGGTCTTAAAAATCGAGGCTGCCTTTAAACATCAAGGTCTAGGTTGGAGCAGCCTTGGTCCCAGGCGTTTGCCACTGAAAAGTGGCAACTCCTTAACTCGGTGATTTGCCGTTCTACCAACTCAGCCAAGTCAATGGCGCCCAGGTGCTAGCCTCAAGGTTTGCGGAATAGGCTTCCATGCTGTGAAATGTAATGCTGAAGAATCTTCGACAGCCCTAGATTTCTCCCTTCTTTTATGGGACTGTGAATGTGTCGGAGTGGCTTTTCGCCTACGTTTGATCTAGGACTTTACTGATATAGCTTCTTCTGCTCTACATGGTCAGATTGCTTCTTTATATGTTTTGATAGTTCAGTTACTGTTCCATTTGTGCGAATTTCATATGCTTGTGTACCAGCAGAACAGAAACTGCTATACTACATGCCTGACCTCCCTCCCTACCGCCTCTCTCACTGTTTGAGTAGGAGCAATTCTAACTCCTGTTACCTACTGTGATTAGAAACAGCATGCAAAGGCGTGGAGCTTTACATAAGAAGCAAGTTATTTTTAGAGTGAATACACCGCCTCATCGCTGACGGAAGAGCTCACGTAAGTTATATTCCTTGTAGGTCTCCACCTTCACATATTTTTCTACTTTTTTAGGTTTTAGTTTTTTAGGTTTTGCCTCGCCAAAAAGATGCGCTCTGCGCATCTTTTTTGCGCAGGCGAAAACCTGATGAGAACTGTAGTGTGGCTTTGGGTCGGCCCTCGTCATTCATTGGCTGGCTCCATAAATGGAGCCTAGCCATTGGACGAGGGGCCTGTCCGTCAATGCCGGACCAGACACGGGGGCGTTCCCGAGATTCTTTGGCTTTTGCCGACGTCACGCGACGTCAGGCGAAAGCCGGGAACGCCCCCGAATCCGGTCCGGCATTGAAGGCACCCGGAAGAAGTCCAGGTGAGTGATTGCTTTAATTTCCCGCTGTTCCCACCCCCTCTCCTGCTCGCAGCGTCTCCCGTCCCCGTTCCCGCCCCCCTCCCGCTGGTGACCGTGCTTTCCTCTACAATGCCCGTTCCCGCCCCCCTCCCGCTCTCCGTGTCTCCGGGCCCCCTTTCCCGCTCTACAATGCCCGTTCCCGCCCCGTGTCTCCGGGCCCCCTTTCCCGCTCTACAATGCCCGTTCCCGCCCCCCCACTGCCTTTCCTGCTGGGTTTGAGACGTTTGTGTAGGTCTCATGCCTTTCCTTCGCTTGTGTGCCCTTACGACGGCCGCCCCCCCCAGTTGGAGTTTTGTTTTCGTTTTATCTGTTGGGGCCGCGCTGGGATTGGCCCAGCCGGCCGAGCCCCCTTCTGCGTCATCGCAGGAGGAGGAGGAGAGCGCCGGAAGGAGGAAGCAGCCTTCACCGACCGTCCCGAGGCTCCCGAGCACAGGAGGAGCCCCGGGGAAAGAACGTGACTTGGGTATGACTGGTCTCACTACAGCTAAGCCTTTTACACTGCCTTTCCTGCTGGGTTTGAGGCGTTTGTGTAGGTCTCGTGCCTTTCCTTCGCTTGTGTGCCCTTACGACGGCCGCCCCCCGAGTTGGAGTTTTGTTTTCGTTTTATCTGTTGGTCTCTGGTGTGTTCTGTTGTGACTAAGCAACATCTCTGCCTCCCACCGCTATATCGGGTAGTTCGGGCGAAAGTGTTGCTCATTAGCGCCTTTACCTTTATGAACACTGAAAAGCTCTGCCTTCTCTTGATCTATGTGGTGTGATCGCCTGTTATGCCCGCGTTTACCTTCCCAAGATGGCCACTATTATCTTTCCTAACGCTGATAGTTCTGCCTTCTCTTGGTCTGCGCAGACGTATTTGAGCACATTACTCTGTGCACATCTGAAATCGAACTGGGACGTTATTTATGTGTACCGCACCGCATACATTACACTGCCATGGCTGAGTACTGTGCACGAGTCCGCCTGGCACTGGGAGCACCATGTTACACTGGGCACCGCGGGCCTCGCGCAGCTCGGCACGTGGAAGTGTCTGCTGCAGTCTCCTCTGCGTCATAGGGTACCTGTGACAGCACCGTCTGTGCGCGTGTGAATGTGACACGGTAGGTGCTCTCCCGAGTGTCTCTCTCTTCTCGAGAGCTCGTGAGAGCTTAGGGAGAGAAGGAAGATGGGGGAAAGGAAGCGGGAATTTACTGTGCTCTCCCCTTAATCACAAGATGTCCATCCCCACCTTAGACCATAAAACACTTGTCACCCGTTATGTATTTCATGATTGTTTTGCCACACTAGGTATGGAATACTTGGCCCCTTTTTTTAAAACGGAACATGTTTTTGAAAACAGAAATGCAAATACTGCACCTGCTGTTCGGCTGTCCGTTCTCTGTGGTACAAGAACAGGGCATGTTCGAGTGTGCTCTTGAGAAGAGGGAGATTTTATGAATGCACAATGAGCACAATTGTATGCAGAAGTGAAGGGTTGCCTCGCAGATTCCTGCAGTGTTCTGCTTGCAGTGGTCCGTGGTTTCAATGGAAATGTCCCCGTTTTGTGTACATTTCTTGCAGGGGAGGCTGATTGCATCAATACTAGTGGTGAATCCGGGTATCATGTTTGGATGTGTTCGTTGTATTCGGATATTTTCTGTCAACTCGAGTAATCAGCTTGTGACCAGGGAAAAGGAAATCAATGAGATACATAAATTATTCTTCGGGAGCGGGAGTTCTGTGTGTGTGTGTGTGTGTGTGTGTGTGTAAACACACACACATATATATAATAAACACGCAGGTATATAATTTGTCTTTTATTTCCATTGTAAAACAGGCCATGACCCCCCTCCCTAAACTCAACTGTGGTACTAAATCTCATGTTATATATTGTGCACCTGCATATATGGTTTGTGCCGGAGAATTTTATTCTGTTTCTTTTCTTTATTTATTTTTGTAACCATATTTCACTGAAATCAGGATGCAGAGGCTATTGCAATTTGTTCAGCACTGTACAACCACACCGAAGGGATTCTGTGACTATTAGGGGAGTTGTTTCCCTGTGTAGAGTAATAGTTGAATGCAATCTGTGAAGCAACATAGGTGTTTTTCTCCTGCTTCTTTTGCTGAATTGCGATAATAACATCTAATTTGATCTTTGCACCGAAGTAGTAACGTGTGAATGTGCGCTTATTAGTACGGTTAATCTAAATAACATGTTATGTGTTAATGGGCCACATTTATTTTCAAAGCCATGGCATAAACATGGGTGTAACTATGCAAATGATTAACCAAGGGAGCAACTAAACTGGCACTGGCAGCAACTTGAGAGCAGCAATGCATCAGCAAAGCTTTAACCAATAGTGTAGCAAACTGTGAAGGGTGTTAGCAAGCAGAGGAGGGAAGCCTGGCCTCGAGGCGCTTTACTTGTAAATTGTAATCTAAACTGGATGTGGTGAGAAGTGGACGAAAAAGAGGGGCTTCCGGTGGCTGTAGGCAACAGATGTGGTGAGGAGGGCAGGTGCAAAGAGTCGCGTCATCACTAGAGCTGCTTCCTCCGCTCTGACGCGGACACGGGCAGTCAGGTAAGTTTTCTTATTTTAAAAAAATGTACTTTTTAACCCCCGCGTGAGTCCCCCTCCCCCCCTCCCCCCCTCCCCCCACACGAGTCGTAAGGATCGGAATGACTTAGGATGTATTCGTCTTCCAAAATGGTTTGCAAGAGTAAAATAGTGGCTGAAGATCACAATTCCATACCGGGGAGCACACAGAAAGATGCCCAGATCGTGTCCTCCTCCTAGATGTGGCCCTTGATGCCAGCAGCTGCCCCGGTCTCCTCGTCCTTTGTCGCCGCTGAAGAGGAGGATGCCAGGACCAAGGACCGGGTTTACATTCGGGAATTTCAGCCCTCGGACCATGAGGTGGCACGGCGCATCTACGAGGGGATTCTGGAACGGATCCCCAGCACTGCCTTTAGGGGGCTGAAACACGAGCCCCTCATTCAGATCCTATATGCCCTGCTCATAGGTAAGCGCACACCCATCCGAGAACGTCAGTACTTTCGTTGCATGGACGAGACACAAGGACAAGAACCGGTGTTACCCAATATATCAGATGCCAGGCTGTCTCCCTCGGCCTTAGTATGCATGGTTGTGTCAACGTTTTATGTGTCCATGTTTTCAAATGAAGGTCCGTAAAAAATGCATAATGTACTCCTGTAAATGTGATCATATCTCATATATGTTAAATTGGAGTGCGTTAAATACAATTAATTAAGCACATTACTTCAGCCCTTGTGTGTGTTTCCAGTATCGGTTTCTCCGATACTTTAGGTGCAAATGTCCCTTTTTGATCCGCTAGTTTATTAGCAAGGAGCATAGCTTGACAACCATCACCTTCTGTTAAAAAGAGGCCAGTGAAGGGGTGTGAAGTGTCACAAAGGTGTGAAGCGCCTGCCCCGGAGGAGGGCTGGCACCATGTGAGCTTGGGGCTCGGAGCCAAACCATGGTGGACCTGGTCGGCTGCCCCAGGAGACACCTCTGCGAGCCCCTACCGCCCCCCGCCCTGCTCTGCTGGGCCCTGCTGCTGCTCTGCGCCCCGGAGAGCTCCGCGCTGGCAGACTTCTCAGTTAAGACCCTCTCTGCTTCCCAGCCTGTCGTCACCCAGCCTGTCGTCACCCAGCCTACCCTCTCCCAGCCTGCCCTCTCCCAGCCTGCTCTCTCCCAGCCTGTCCTCTCGCAGCCTGTCCTCTCGCAGCCTGTCCTCTCGCAGCCTGTCCTCTTGCAGCCTGTCCTCTTGCAGCCTGTCCTCTTGCAGCCTGTCCTCTTGCAGCCTGTCCTCTCGCAGCCTGTCCTCTCGCAGCCTGTCCTCTCGCAGCCTGTCCTCTCGCAGCCTGTCCTCTCGCAGCCTGCCCACTCCCAGCCTGCCCACTCCCAGCCTGTCCACTCCCAGCCTGTCCACTCCCAGCCTGTCCACTCCCAGCCTGCCCTCTCCCAGCCTGCCCTCTCCCAGCCTGCCCTCTCCCAGCCTGCCCTCTCCCAGCCTGTCCCCTCCCTGCCCTTTCCCAGCCTGTCCTCTTCCAGCCTGTCCACTTCCAGCCTGCCCTCTCCCAGCCTGTCCCCTCCATGACCTTTCCCAGCCTGTCCCCTCCATGACCTTTCCCAGCCTGTCCTCTCCCAGCTTGTCCACTTCCAGCCTGTCCCCTCCCTGCCTGTCCTCTCGCAGCCTGTCCTCTCGCAGCCTGTCCTCTCGCAGCCTGTCCTCTCGCAGCCTGTCCTCTCGCAGCCTGTCCTCTCGCAGCCTGCCCACTCCCAGCCTGCCCACTCCCAGCCTGTCCCCTCCCTGCCCTTTCCCAGTCTGTCCTCTTCCAGCCTGTCCACTTCCAGCCTGCCCTCTCCCAGCCTGTCCCCTCCATGACCTTTCCCAGCCTGTCCTCTCCCAGCTTGTCCACTTCCAGCCTGCCCTCTCCCAACCTGCCCTCTCCCAGCCTGTCCCCTCCCTGCCCACTCCCAGCCTGTCCTCTCCCTGCCTGTTGTCGTGTCCCGGCGGCAGCAGGCAGCAGGCAAGAGCGTGCACTGCGTCCCCGAAGTAACAGCCCTAAAGAAAGCAAGAAGTACACCGCCCTCCCACCAATCCCTGTTAGGTAGTGGAAACTGTCCAAACTGGGGTGCAGACAGCCCCTCTCACCTTTCAGCCTGGTACCACTGCACCAGCCGCACTACTTCCCTACTGACCGTTCTCCACTTCAGCCCCGTCTAAATTACAATTCCTGCTTGTGACCCTTTTGCCTGCTTGTGCATGTTTTCGTGACCCTGTTGCCTGCTTGTGCCTCCGTGTGCCCCTATTGCCTGCTTGTGCCTCCGTGTGCCCCTGTTGCCTGCTTGTGCCTCCGTTTTCGTGCCCCTGTTGCCTGCTTGTGCTGTGTGGGTGTGTGTGGAAGGCTCTGTGTGGGTGTGTGGAGGGCTCTGTGTGGGGAGCTTTGTGTGGCTGTGTGTGTGGGGGGCTCTGTGTGGCTGTGTGTGTGGGGGGCTCTGTGTGGGTGTGTGTGGGGGGGCTCTGTGTGTGTTTGTGTGTGTCATTTGCGAGAGATAAAGCTAGTGGCATTGTAAATGACAATGCCATTTATTTATGTTAAAAAAAACATACATAAAAATAATGTCAAGAGCAATGTCAATAGCTCTAACTTTAACAAAGGCAAAACCATTGCATTGTAAATGCTTGTTGTTTAGGTCGTTGGATTTTGAAATGAAAACGCGAAGGACATGCCGACTTAAATTAGTTAGAACCCACCCCAAATAAAAACAGACGCGGGAGTCACAGGGGGGATGGTGGGGTGGCTTTCCACTTGAAGCATTGTGTTGACCACATGTGCACTATATGGTTCATTAAAAGAGCTGCTGCGCAATATCCTTGCATTGTTCACTGGTTTTAACTGCTAGGCCTACTAGGAAATTTTTCGGCCTAAAATGCATGCATCATGAATCGAATTGTAAGAAAATGATTGGCCTCCTAGTGGGGGGAGAGACCAAAGATTTGATGCTGCATATCCACCCTGACTGCATGTCATTGCAAATTAATCACAGACAGAGATGGATTTAGCCCATGTAAGGTATTCCCATTCCACTGTGTTATTAACTTGTCTGAGTTCAAGAACTAAACTTGTAGGAAGGTTAAACAGCAATAAACACACTGTTCAGGTAAAGATATTTCTAAGTTTAAAAAAAAAAACATAAGCATTACTGTGCTAGACAGTTTCCTTGGTAAGGTAACATTCCTATAACAACCAAGATCAAAAAAGAGAACCGCAGTGGAATTTGAGTGTTAAAGCCTTAGGATAAATGTTTATTTCAGGCACTCAAGATAGTAAATGGAAGATGTAGAAATTTCCTGGAAGTTATAGCAGGGCTATGCTAGTCTGGAATGAAATGGGCCTAGGCTACCCACAGAGTTTAGTTTTGCCAAGCAAAGGTACAGCGTTCTGTAGTGATTTTATCTTGGATGTCCCACGAGAGACAGCTGATTCAGAGGGCATCCGATGAAGGTACTGGGTCTTTGTATTGGTCTGGCTCAGGTACCTAATAATCTTCTCTGCAGGGACCTAATGTTTTTCTTATGAACCACTGAGAGTTCTAATACGGTGGCGTCCCACCCTTAGAATCTGCTGTGATTTTTTTCTTTCAATTTGAAATAAGGACTGGTTGTAGTGTGTTGTTCTGAAGCTGAATTATATTTGCAAATTGTGTAGCACTGAAAAAACGCAAGGCTTTTAGTTACAGGTTCAAGCACGGGTTATAGTCCGTGCCTGAACAGGTTAAATGTTATGCTTTCTTACATCAACACTAAATCTTTTTTTGTGAAATTGAACAGTTTGCTCATCTGAGATTGCTCCCTTGCCAATTGTGAATTAATCGAGGCCATGTCCTCCAGACGTGGTTGGCCTGTCATTTATACTACAGTGATTGACAGTGCAGCAAAACACATATTGAAGTTGCTAAGTGCTTAAAAGTGCATACACCTTTCTTTCTATGTCTGAAATTATATGTTTAAAATAATTACTTAAAGAGCTTTCAGCCAGCCAGTCGTCTTAATCCAGTGGTCTGTTATTGTGTCCTTTAAATTTCTCTTCTACATACTAAAGCTCAAACCAGTGGGTCAACCCACTTCAGACATAGGTTAACTTCCCTGTGACTGACCACGTTCTTCCCTTCTACAAGGAGCACATCCACACACAAGATAGTTTCCTGAAGAGATAGCGTCTAGTGTGCTTTTTGAGACAAGAAAATATTTTTGTTTTTAGCCAATATATTTTTAGGTTAATAAGGGTGTGTGACTGCTTCCCCAAAGTAAAGTTTTGCAAGACCCATGACAAAGCAAACCTAGATAAATTGAATAGGCTGATGGTATACGCCAAAGCTCCAGGCTTTGTCAATGCTTATTTGGTGTACTTTTCAAGTGCACCAAATAGTTTACTTGTTTTTATTTATGTATTGAACGAGCCAATTTAACAGATGTTACGTGAACTTGGGGGTAGGAGGTTGTTTTCTTGAAGCGTTTTACTTTTTTTTTTAATAACTTTTTATTGAGCAGTTGTTTAGAGTCAAGAATATACAATTTAACAGGAGGTATAAGCACTTTAGGTCACTCGCAGAGGGCCTGTACATTTCTAATTTCAATTGTAGCCTGAGCCACTCAGCCCAGTATGTGTTAGATGCCATCGTCCACTGCTTACTTTCGGGTTGAAACTGGCCTAACCCCCCCACCCCCCCCCCCCCCCCGCCCACTCAGTCTCTATCTTAGGTCCCCCTATATTGTATCCAAGGTCCCCAGACGAAATTTACGGGGCCATCCTCGAGCTTGATATATCTCGCTTTCTGACAGCTGACATCAGTCAAGATCATCTTCCCGTTCCTTGACCGTTGGGAATCTGCTCGCTCCCCAGAGTCCAGCTAGATTTCTCTTCTCCACTCCCGTGCCAAGGCACTAAATAGAGTATATGGGCCAGCTCCGCTCCCCAGCGATACTTAGGATCAGCCATTTGACCTCTGGTGGGACTGTTAATCCAGCGACCACCTTCATCACCCCTGGAGCCTCTCTTCAGAAGTGTTCGATTATTGGACAACCCCAGATCCAGCCGCGGCCCGTGGAGGGAGTTGCAGAGAGGCAGGGCGGGGGAGGGGCAGGGTGGGGGTGCTAAAAACCGGCATATGGATAATTGGAAGCAAGTAAACAATTTTTATAAATGAAACTAATTTCGTAGCGTGCCCTGCATCGCAAAATGCGATGCAGGGCGCACTACGAAATTCGTTTTATTAATTACATTGTTTACTTACCTCCAATTATCCATATGCCGGTTTTTAGCACCCCCCACTCTGCCACTCCCCCGCCCCGCCTCTCTGCCCCACCGTAACTCCCTCCACGGGCCGCGGTTGCCCAGATCGTATGGTAAAATGAACCAAATTCACTGCATCCCCTGACACATGTGGCTGAGGCGCAACTGTCCATCCAATACCATCTGGATTTGGAGTAGTACGACCTATGCAACATACAAAGTTGCACCAAGCGGAATCGAGTACGTGTGACTATCCCCATGGGGCTCTGCAGGGCCTCTCCCCATTCCTCATCTTCCAGGTAAGCGGTTTAGTTTTATAATTGTCGGTGAGTGTTGAGTTGGACAGAAACGTTACATGAATTATTGAGAATAACTTGGCAGAGGTCATTGGTATATATTCTGCACGATTTCAGCTGTATGGAGGTCAAACACTTTCAATGAAGGCCTTTTGAATAAAGGCAAGAGTTTTTATTTTATTTGATGTAATGTGGAACTCTTTTGCGGTGTTCGCACTGTCATGAGCAAACAAAGGCAGAAAAATTGTAGGGTTTATTGGACTCATTAGGTCAAGCCTACTAGGCCCTTCATGCACTGTCTGTTGTGAGATACATTGTGGGCTTGCTAAGAACATAAAGGGGCTTAGAGCACATCCGCTGCTTGCCATTAATTGGCTTTCCTGTTAATCTAACTGCATACTTCTTATTAGTGTCCCACCGCAGCAATCTTTGTTTGTCCTTCTCATGGAGCATAGCTTCTTTGCCATCTTTTACTTGGCTGGTTTCTAAGCTTCCACTGCTTGATTTTCAAGAACCACTTTTTCCTTTTTGGTTAAGCACTTCATAGGAGTGCATATGTTTTCCAGCTGTCTAACTCCTGTATTTCTGTCCTTCTTCACTCCATTTTGCTGTCTTTTGCCCATGTGTTTCCCCTGTCACAATCCATGTTGTGGTCACCCTTGCGTACCCTCCGTTGCTTTCTCACGCTTGTGCTCCTCCCCCACCTGCACCACGTTGCTCTCTCCCCTAATGCTTCTACTCCCCAACCACTGTTACTTCCCCAACCGCCCGACTCTCTTGCACTTTGCTTCTCCGCCCCTCCTGCACCATCCTCATCTCTCTCCAGTTGCATCGTGTCCGCTCCTGTGCCCTCCTTGCTGCTTCCCCCTACTCCGGCTATCCGTGTTGCTTCCTCCCACTCAAACCATCTGTTTTACTCTAACTAGTATTTTAAAAAATGCTTTTTACAGAGCCAAATGTACAAAAAAAAAATTTGATAGCGTCATTTCAAGACGTGCATGAGAGGTGTGTGTGCCTACACAATGATAAGACCACCGCATCTTAGCACTTTCTTTTTTAACTCTTTTTTTTGCATTCTGGATGCTGTACAGCAAGGCTAAATGCCCCTTTCAAAGCAATAGATGGCATATGCGAGACCTGCTAACTTTGCCAATGCTTCTTTTTGTTAGTGATTACTGGCATGCCATACGCAGGGTCCGACCACAGTAAGGGAAATATTAACCTCATCAGAGGCATGAAGTGCTGGTGTACGTTTTCTTTGAATTTACTAGATTAAAAAAGTATAATGTGTTGCCAGCCTAAAATGTGCTGTCCTGTCAAAAGAAGGGAAGGTCAGAGGGAGGTGAGGCAGGGAAATTTGATAGGGAGAAAGGAGGAGCTAAGGATAAGGTGGGGAGAGAAAAAGTATGTTTCTGGTTTCCAAAACAAATATTTGAGCAGAACAACCAAAGAAAATCCATATCTCGTTCCATGTGCTCTGCTTTCGGATATCAAGATCCTATCAGACATCACTGTGGAATAACAAGCTGACAGGTACATAAAAGGTTTCACAACCCACATTGCACATCTCATACATTATTGGCTCATGCCTGCAGGCTGCTGTCGCAGAGTCCAGTCAATCCACTTCCTGGGCTCAAGAGATGTGAGGTTTTCTTACAGAGTTTTTGACCAAAACTAAACAAATTAAAACTTTAACAATCTAGAAATATAATAGACAGGAGGATGGCTCAGTGGCAGTAGACTTCGTGGTAGGGTTACCGCCACTATATCCTAATGATATGGGATTCCCAAAGAATTTCTTACGACAGTAGTAAAGTTTATCGACAGTTGTGCTATATATTTTGTATAGGATGAACACTATGTAGAACCAACTAGCTCCACGTGCGTATCTTGTTGTTATTGGGCTGTTTCACAACGAAACTGTAAATACTGGTATGCATAGGGATGCTTGTTCCCTCGCGTCCTTTTATTCTGCCTCTCCATATTGCTGGGCGGAGGTCAGCGACTCGCCCACTCGTGTGCAGTGGGAGCGAAGAAAGCCTTGCTTGGCCTGTTGGCTTTGCCAGTGCTTGTTCCCTCGCGTCCTTTTATTCTGCCTCTCCATATTGCTGGACGGAGGTCTGCGACTCGCCCACTCGTGTGCAGTTGGAGCGAAGAAAGCCTTGCTTGGCCTGTTGGCTTTGCCAGTGCTTGTACCCTCACGTCATTTATTCTGCCGCTCCATATTGCTGGGCGGAGGTCTGCGACTCGCCCACTCGCGTGCAGTGGGAGCCGCAGAAGGCCTTGCTTGGCCTGTTGGCTTTGCCAGTGCTTGTTCCCTCGTGTTCTTTTATTCAGCCGCTCCATATTGCAGGGCGGAGGTCTGCGACTCGCCCACTCGTGTGCAGTGGGAGAGAAGAAAGCCTTGCTTGGCCTGTTGGCTTTGCCAGTGCTTGTTCCCTCGCGTCCTTTTATTCTGCCTCTCCATATTGCTGGGCGGAGGTCTGCGACTCGCCCACTCGTGTGCAGTGGGAGCGAAGGAAGCCTTGCTTGGCCTGTTGGCTTTGCCAGTGCTTGTTCCCTCGCGCCTTTATCAATGAGACTCTGCCTGCCAAAGAGTTGCATCTGTTGTGTGTGCTGATGCCAAGCAGCGAGAGTAAACTAGGTGGCAATTTGAATAAATATGTTCCTGCGCATAAATGTATCATGTTTCAGTAGCTGCCCAGGGGGAGTCGGGTGGATCTCTGCCTGGCATCTGCCCACAAAGGAGCCGGCGCGTACACTGCCGATGTGAGCAGCAGCTGATGCCTTTTCATAAGAGCACGGATATCATCAAAGCCGAGATTGCACCCGTGGGGCCCGCGGGAAGCGCTTCCGGTCTCGCGGGGCCTTTTACAGGCGGCAGATTGTTCAATTTGCATCACGCAAATGAGCCGCAGCCCAAAATGAATAACCTGCAGCTTTGCGCTCCTGCGCGTGGACTTTATACCGCGGGGTAAATAAACATCCGCGCGCAGCGGGGGCTCTGGGAAGGTTATTCTAAACCTACTCCTAACGCAGACAGTTGTACATGTATAAATACTACAAAAGAAACAGTGTCATAGGCAGCGCTGGGGCCCCTCCAGCTGGGATCTGCTCAGGGTTAAGAGACAACGACATGCATTGAAATACCCGCGTGATTTACAAACAATGCACAGCAGCTTTTATTTTGGTGCTGTGCTCGCGAGCGCTCAAGACTATGGCTTAATTTCCCGACAGTGATACAGTGATGTGCATGCAGCAGTGCATGCCGGGGCCTAACCGCCAAGTACTTCTGCGCATGTCTCCATCGGTGGGCCTTGCCCTTCAAGTCAAGAGGTGCCCAAGGCCTTCAAGAACCATAGATATTATGGGATCCAGATCCCCATTCCATCACTTGGTCACCATTTCGGTGCAGAGGACTTGCAGCGACACCGATGCACGAGCCTGTCCGTCTGTTATGAGGTGTATTGTTCTGTGACACATTATATATACCCTTTCAAACCCCATTGCGGGGTGCTGAAGTGCATTTTCAGATGGTACCAAGAGCCACAGCGGGGGAGCGCATGGATGGCAAGTGTTGTATTTGGTGTGATCCTATATGGGAAGTGTTTTGGTATCATTGGTGAGGGCCTGATATGAGCTCTTATCTTGGGGTCTAGCATCTAGAGGTGTTATGTGGAGGAGATGTGAGAAACAGCAATACATTTTAATTGGGACTAAAACATACGGGCAGCTGCACAGCACCAGCCTGGTCAGAGGGTTGGTGGGGTGATGTGTGGGTGTACAGAAAAAAATGTCAAGTAGTCAGAGAAGGTCCAGTAATGGCAGCATGTGTAAGGTAAACATGTTGTCAAAAGACAAAAGTGAAGTTGGTGACTTGAGCAGTAGCCATGCACTTTGTTAAAGGCAGGGATACACCTACCTCATGAGCAACGAAAACAGTGGCGGAGTTATCTAGCTTTTTTGCAACCTGAGCAGCAACTAAACATTCTTTAATGCCCCAGATTTCCCCAACTCATCTGAGACCAAAGTAGGCTAGCATTTTAAGCGTGGGGTTGCGCGCCAAACCACTCCAAACTCCCAGATGTAGACAATCAACATTTAGGCGTGCCCTGGACCTTGGCTCAGACCTTAGTCAGATTGTCACCCTGCCCAGGTTAGGGTGAGAGACGATGAGCTTGCTAGTTTGACGCCCCATCAGCACAGAATTGGCGTGCCACACATTATCCTTCAGTCCTTACCCCTCCATTCAATCCCATTACTTTTCCTTTTTCTGTAATAGCCTTTACAGATGTCTCCACAAGTTATCTTTTATTCTGAACTCCCATACCTGGCCCTTTCCCACTATCCCACTGCTCTCTCTTCCTGCAAGAGGCATTTGATCTAAACAATAGCAGACAGGCAGATTTCAACTCCTAAAACGTCTTTAAATGCTGATTCCAGCCCGCAAAGTGTATTGATTGAGTCTGGTGAACACTGTATCACATGTCTGCCCTGGCAGAATTGGGTTTACTCATTCAATAACTCCGGTATTAGGGCCCTATAGGAACTATCTAGGGGAAAACCAAACTACCTGCCGGACGTGTAGCATGATCGCCAGGTGACCGGTAGGTCTTCTGATTGTCGGACAGTTGGTCCAGTCCAATGATCCGTACCATTGTAGATCTAGGAAGCTCAGCCCTCCGTTATCTGCATTTTAACGTTGAAATCCATTGAGCCATGTGTGAACTGTTGTATTGTGCTCCATTAGTGCTGAAGCTCAATCTTGTGATAAGCTTGGCCAGAATTTATTTCTTGAGACTGTTTGTCTTTTAGACTGGGACTTTTCTTTAAATGTTGCCAGGTATTAATTGCGAAATGTGGGACATGAAAGTCCATAACCCTTTCTTAACCTGTTCCCAGACCTGTCTGCCTGTACTCTATGCTGTCTTTGATCTTTTAGTTGCACCATGCAAGGGCATAACCAAGGTCTTCTAGCTTTAAGAGGTTAATCACTCCGCT
Source organism: Lissotriton vulgaris (assembly GCF_964263255.1). Taxonomy (NCBI): domain Eukaryota; kingdom Metazoa; phylum Chordata; class Amphibia; order Caudata; family Salamandridae; genus Lissotriton; species Lissotriton vulgaris. The sequence continues at coordinate 890,256,014 of NC_141691.1, forward strand.
GTGCACTGGCTTCAGTTAAGCCCTCTAGGTAAGTGCATCATTTTAATCAGATCTTATCTTTGGAATATTTTTTGTTTTCAACTTTCCTGACTGCCTCTCCAATCTAAGTGCCACCATCTTTTCCAAATTGGATCTAAGCATCGACTGATGCATAGCGCTTTCATCAAGCTATCCATGTATTCGTGTAGGGACCTGCATGCAGTCACGTTCTTTTGCATAAGATGGGAGACATTGAGCACAATATTTGTTCTATGTGCTTTGTGGTTCTTGCTGTGGCTTCCAGGTCTATAGAGATAAAGTAGGAAGGCTAAATTCTCAGGTTAGAGACAAAAATCACGCTAAGGCACTACAGCTGCCGCTCAGGTTAGAGAAACTAAAGAAGACAATGGTCTTCAGTAATCCTATTAATGATTGTTAATAAATGCTTTATTAGCTTAGATAGTGACATGTCTTTATACAATACAGAAGCGTGTGACCTGTGGCAGCATGGAAATTGTATCAGACATAAGTGTTTTCCAAGCCCCACCCCCCAGTTCACCATGAATTTTATCTAAACTATCAATATTACATATATTATGAAAAAGTAATTACTTGGTCCTAAAAATGAGTTTGTCATTTCCTAGAAATGCATGTTTTATCCCTATGTATCATATATCATATATATATTTCTCCTCCAATTTCCACCATGCTAGGAATCACTCACTCCAGGGCCAAATTAACCCCAATACCGATTAAGGAATCATTTTTAGTTTATTCGGGCTAACATGCAAATCTTAACCCATTGCATTTCTTACTGAAAGCCACATGTTGATTGATCAGTATGTGTCAAGCCAATATTGCCACACTGATGTGAGTACAGGCCTGCAGTGACACTGTATTTGTATGTATTTACACATGTACTGAGGCCTAGCGTACTCAGCAGATGTATACGTACATGATTATCTAGAGCTGACTGGCCTACTGCCCCATGTACCTTTGCTTTTATGACCACAGCCATGGAAAAAGCCCAACTGGTGATTCCCCAATAGGCCAGTAATTTAAAGTACTGAACACAAACCATCCGCCCGCCCCTGTTCAAAAAGCAGTATACATAGCATACTAGCTTGGAATGCGTCATCTTGTCATCTTCTGCAGCATGTTACTGGACCTTTCATAACATGTGCAATTTAACATAACCACAATGAAGCAATTCGATATTTTCTGCTGGTGCTGCTGAATGTGGCCTCTACACAAATTAAAACAAGTTCCAATAGGTGGGCCAGCACATGTGATCAAGAGGCTCAGAGGCTGCTCAACTGTTCAATTACTAGCATTTCTATGTCAAAGTTACTTCCATGGGTCTCTGCCTGTGGCCAGCTGTTCTATGCACTGGCAGAAAAGAGGATCGGCATCTCCAAGAGGTTTACAAAATAAAAGTTTGGTCCTCATGGAGAGTGATTCCATGTTTCATTAGCTTGCTCAACACAAGTTCCAATTTAAAGATGAAGGAGTTTACCCTTCTTATGTATTAGCATAATAATGGTAAGCCACATATCTGCTGGTAAGCTATCTTGCACTTTGATTTTCTTCAACAGCTGTAGAAATGACCAGATAAACATTTAAATAGATCTGCTGGAGACCATTAGGATCAGGGCCTTTATTGGATTAGAGCTGACTGAGGGCTGCCTCAGTCCCCTCTAACGTTATATCTTCCTCCAACTTATGTCTGTCTGTCAGGGTGTATAGGAATAGTTAAATCCTTCAAGAAGCAGCCAAGGTCAGTGTCTACCTCTCGGAAATGAGAACTATACTGTCCTCCTATACTACTCTTAAATTTGGCGGCAAACGCAGGGGCCGCCACAGGCGGCAAAAGCCCTAGCTATGCCACTGATGAGAAACCATTATTATCTTTTTACTATGTCACTGTCGTGTGTTTCTGGGATTGCCCTCCTCCTGCTCCTCTTCGGAACTAACTTCCTGTGCCAGGGTTGCTGTTGAGGGGCCAGTGCAAGAAGGAACAAGTGTCTCTTCAATGTTCTGTTCACTGTTCTGTTCACTGTGTTCTTCTCTTCCGGTGCCTTCAACTGAGTGTGACAGACAGTGCGGGGCCCTGATTACATTGGCCAATACCCATGTGTCCATCTAGAAGCCACCGGGCGATTTGTCAATGTATCTCACGTGGGATGCTAACACTCTCCTCCCATCCTTCAATGGATACATTTCAAGGTCTCCTTTAGCTTCAGTTTAAAAAAACATTTTTTATACTTAAACATAACCTGACAAAACATATTTGTGCAGATGTTATTTGCAATTACCTGTTTTGGTCAAGTTGGAAATAGCTAGGATGTTTTTCAATAGGGTAAGCATATACAAAGAAGAGCGAACCAAAGCCCATAGTAAAAAATCCTAAAATGCATTTACGATGCCTTGCAAATTTTTGTGACCTCTTGTGAAAAAAACTGCACATGAGATATTACGTGGTAAAGGTGCTAGTCCTTTTTGAAGATGGTGTTTATAGGTTCAACACCTAGAATAATTAGCTTATCTTTCCTGGTATGGCACAGCTACATAATTTATAATATAGAATCTCTTTCTGTACTGTAGACATTGAGTGAATGTGACCATTCTACACCGTGAATACCAAGCAAGACACCCTTACTCATAGAACATTCTTCAGAAATCAGCCCTGTAAATTTAAGTGCAATTCATAATAAGGCCTTGAGGAAGACACACCATTCCATAGATAAAGTTTTGTGGAGCTCTATTCATTGGCCAGATTTTTCTGCCTGTACTGCATTTTGCAAGAGTGGAGCACATCTCCAAGAAACAATCGCAAAATATTTTTCGTTTTAGGGAATGCAGGAATACAGTATTAAATGCAAATTGTTGGTGGTAATTTAGCGATCGCGTTAGGCATTTGACACCAACAGCATAGGCTCTTCCTAGGGTTCCTTAATCATTTTCTTGGTAAAACTCCATTGTTTACACTTTTAATGGCTCCTCTGAATATCCTGCTAAATATGTATTCATGATGCAGGCAAACTAAAATGAACAGAGGAACCCTGTGTGAGTAATTAGTAGTCAAAGGGATTCTGTTAGAAGTCCTTATACTCCAGTTCTTGAAAGGAATCGCAGTTCTTTAGTTTGGTTACTGGAAAAAAATATAATAAACCGTAATCTCTCAGTGAGAGCATCATCAAATCATTTATTTATATTCATATATGCACAGTAATCACAACTTACCCTTCGCTGCTGATTGAAAAATCGCCATGAAAAGAAAAAGAATAACAAAACTGCGGGTGAACCATAGTCGGTGTGCGTGTGGTGTTTCAGACGTGCAAGTGGGCGCTTCTGTTCATCACTGTGAAGGACAACAATGCTGTCTGTCTGAGCCAGCCCACCAGCCGCGCTTGCGCTACGCTCATCAAGGAAAAGTGAGCGGATCAGGGGTGGCCGCCACTTAGGCGCACAAGCCGCCACAGGAAATATTGCATTTATACTTTGTCAAGAACACTAGATGATATGTTCTTGCTTTTTTAACCCTCCTACTTTAACAATGTATTTGTAGCTTCTGATTGCTTTTAACTCTCACTTAAAGTATTCAAATGCCGAAAATCCCTGAAAGAAAAACAACATTTACCATCAACCTAATTTATTTTTAAATGTGATACATTTCCCGGCAATGAAAGAGGCCATCAAGGCATTAAGGAGGGGCATCTAATGTAGATCCAGGAGACCGTATCCATGCCACATTTGAAGGCAATCAACGTGACATCAACTTGCATACAATGAATCGAACTGCAACTCTCTTGCATAGTTGGTGGTTGTGGTGGTTGTCCTGGATATCAAACACCCAAAAAGTGATGTAGGGAAGCTTCCAACTAGTTTAACCATTGGCAATTGCTCGGAGTAGCTAGAATTCCAACCCATTGTTCTTTTGCCCACCATGCCACCCCTCTGTGGATTCAGGTGTATGCAAATCAGATGTGACACCGCTCCACCCGCCAGAAGAGCTCCACTTTGTGCAAAACCAGTATTGGATTGCTTGTATTACGGTGCAGAGAGGACCTGGATTAGCAGTTTGGACTGGACTGTTTCTATTGGAGCAGGGTCAAGACTGATTTGCATATGGCTAGGTCTAACCTGAGGTTGTATGGCGGGAAAAGAACAATGTTTGGAATGCTGCCCTGAACAATTGCCATTGGTTAGACTTACTGCACGCATCGTCCCCTCACCTTTTCTGTGTTGGATATTCTGACTATCATTGTTGGCTAGGGCCTTCCTTTCATCTACGTTGAACTACCAGCGTAATGCAGGTACACACATATAGTTCAATACAGTTGTTTAAAATAAATATGAAGTCTTGGTGCACATTTTAAAATATGGAGGTGAATATTCTATGGAAACATTCGATGAGCCACAATATAGAATCTGTAGTCCTTGTGAAAACGCCCCTTATAGAACTGGGGGAATGGGGGACGAAGGGACAAAATAATTCGATACATCAATAAGGTCAAAACAGGACCACTCATGTTGGTAAAATTTCCATCCGATTTCCCTTCTCTCTGTTTTTTCCAGCATTTTGGAAAAACATGTTAATACCCAACTCTCCACATTCATTGAGACTCATCGGCTGCTCCACCCTTCAAAGTCTGGTTTTAGGGCTGCGCACAGTACCAAATCCACTCTTCTTGGGGTTACAGAATGTCTGAGGCAACAACTCATCTCTGGCAGCATAGCTGCTCTCATCCTGCTTGAGTTAAGAATGGCTTTTGATACAGTGTCTTATTCCATTCTGGCGGGTAGACTTGAGGCATTGGGCAGAGAAGGTTTGGCCTTGAGGTGGGTGACCTCCCTCTTAAAAGATCGTACCTTCCAGGTCTCCTCGGCCAATGTAAGATCTAAGACATTAGCTCTGACCTCTGGTGTCCCTCTGGGATCCATTTTGAGCCTCCTGCTCTTTAACATTTATGTTTGTCCGTTAGCAGATGTGATCGAGAAGTATGGGCTCACCCTCTTTTCATACGCTGATGACACTCAGATCATCTTTTCGTTATCGGCTGCTGAACATCTTGATCCCTCATTGCCCTATCTGGGATTGAGGGATGTTTCCCTTTGGATGAATAAAAACGCTCTGAAGCTTAACTGTGATAAAACTGAGGTCTTGGTTCTGGGTAACAACCCTAAACTCTGGGGAGCCAGTCATTGGCGGGATTCACTCGGGCCTCTACTAACTCCGATGACTAGGGTCAAGAATCTATGCTTTATCATTGACGACAAGCTCTCCCTGAAACCGCAGGTGTTCAAGGTCACTGCTACCTGCTTTCCTGTTCTCAAGCGGCTCAAGAAGATCCTTTGGCTAATTCCTCCTGCTGCTCAGAGAACAGTTATTTAAGCTTTGATGATATCTAGATTATATTACGGCAATGTACTGTACTTGGGCACAGACACACCTTCTATTAATCGTTTGCAGATAATTCAGAATGTGGCAGCTCACCTACTCTTTCGGATGCCTAGACAAGCCTAGGCTTCTCCGCTGCTTCACGAAGTGCACTGGCTCAAGATTGATAAGTGTATTGAATTCAAGGTTTTGTGCTGTATGTTGAGGGCCAGATATGGTTTGGCCCCTTTATACATTCAAGGTCTGGTGACGCCCTATGTAAATGTAAATGTAAATGTAAGGTGTTTTGTAGCGCGCTCAATTACTACCGGAGTATCCTGGCGCGAATGACCGCTGGGGAACCCGTCCTGGCTTTCCCTGTGAGATGGTCCCATGCTGGGTATCTCCAAGGTGAAGCCAGGCATCCCCGGCGTCTGTGGGGGGCCGTTGTAGCGATGAGGCAAGCTTAATGCCCAGAGTTACCGAGTGTGATCACTGCCCAAAGTGGGCACCGAGGCGAGAATTATCAGTCCGCTGACCCTGGTCCTCGACCCTGCCGCGTCGGGAATCGAACCCTGGTCCCGGGCCGTTCTCAGCCTCCGGGTCTGCCGCCTCTAACCAGTGAGCCACACCTCGCTACCTATGTGCCTACTTGTCAGCTGAAATCATCCAGACTCTTGCTGTTCACTACACCCAGGTTTTGTCTTGCCTGCATGAAGGTATGCTTGTTTGCCTACTCGGGCCAAAAACTCAGGAACTCTCTCCTGGCTTCTCTTGGGAATGGTCACTCCTTACTTACCTTTCGTAAGAATCTGAAGACATGACTTTTCTAGCTGCCCGCTGCAGCTTCCGTCAGCTGCCTCTATCCTGTGCCAGGAGATCCTTCGGGGTAGCTGCACGCATTTTAAGTCCCTCATACTAGTAATAATAATAATAAATCTCATTCTCTAATACCGAATGGATATTCACTACTGCAGGGGTCTCACGTTCAATGATGGTGTTTACTCATTTGCATGGGAACCTGGTACATGTAAGTGAGGAAAGCCATTTGTACAGGACCTTGCTCTCTCCATATAAGTGCAGCATAACTGTAAGCAAAGAAACCTATGGGAGGGACACAAAAATGTGCTATGCTAAGGAAGTGGTCGAGCCAACCTCTGCTATAGTGTGCAAAGGTGCCCTAGGGTTCCTGGGGTGGGTAGTCCATAGAGGGGCGACGGCTCCTAGAGTAGCGATGGCTCCCTTCCAAAGTCTTGTGGGAATGACCCTCTACAGAGACTGAGGCCCTCATTAAGACTGGAACAGGAAATGGCCCAGGTTTTCCTTACCCTCAAAGTTACCAATACAGGGGGTACTGCTAACTCCAGCGGTGGGGAAAATCTGAGCCATTACAAGGAGGACCATGAGGGTCCTCTTAAAAATGAGGAATTACTGGGGGAATCAGTAAATCTGGGACTGATTCCTCAGGTAATTCTTCATTTTCCAGCAGATTTTCAGACTGAGATTACCACAATCTGTATGTGAAAATAAACAGATCTGTGCAATACCGCAACTCTTATAGATGAGGCCTGTAACAGCTGCACGCCACTCCATCGAAATTAAGTGGGCTCTCCTCATACTTCTACTGACCTTAATTGTCTTTCATTATGTGTTTGAACTTTAAAATCAGTTCTTGGTAACAGCGGCGACCATTTAGTGGAATGACCCTCTCATTTTGAATGCATTTTAGTCATCTGAACTACTTTCTCCTGATTCTTTTTATCCACTTTTTGAATTTTCATTTACATATTGTGTCAGTAAAATAGCTTTTCCCTGTTCTTTTTTTGTGCCCTCCAACCGTGTTAGTACTTATGAAATCATTATAGGTTTTCTTTGGCTTTAACGTTGCTGTGCAATAAGGAGTGGGAAATAATAAATTCTGATACATTTGAAATGTTTCTTCTTTTTATGGCATTTTTCATAATACTGCATTAGGGTATCTTATGTCTTTTTTGCCTATGGCGGCGTCCTCCTATTTCCATGGTCATTTCTTTTCGAGTCATTTATATACAGGTGAAACATTTCATATTTCTCTATACTAATTCACCACTAATCCTTTATAGGTTCGGAGTAGCGTGCTACTCACTGAAAAAGCACTTCAAAACCGCATCAGGGTTAGCAAGAGCTATACGAATGCAAACTTTTTTCCCTCTTCTATCCCTTCACTATCCTTCTCGATCCAAATAACTGACTAACATATCCACCACTCAAATTACTTTCATTTGACTATACTAATTCACACTAATACTTTATGGGTTCCAGAGTAGCTACTCGCCAATAAAAGCCCTTCAACACCCCATCAGGGGTAGCAAGTGCTTTATAAGTGCAAACTACCTATATTAGTATAGGTAGGTTTGTCCGACACCTCTGTTATCCGGAAACAATAGCAAAGGGGTTAAGTACTGAATGAAGTACTACTCAAGCGTCATGTAATAAGACCACCAATGATTGGGCGCCATGTCGCAGGGATTCTGCTCCTACACAGAACTGTGCATAGAGACTTGGAACCTCAATGAATTAGGGTGTGCCAAAACTCACCTTAGTATCCAAAATCTCCTACCAGACTAGCAATCAGTGTCTCATTGGTTCTTCCATTCCCCCAATGATTAGACAACCCAGAAAATGAACTTAGAATACCTCAGGTAACGTGAAACACATGAACACTCTTTCGTTATACTATCATACCAGTCCAAAACGAGGAATAAATGAAGACACGTGCAAGTTTGAAATATTTATTTCTAGTGCAGTTTTTTCAAGCGCAGTATCTTAGCTAATACAAGCAAGCATATTATAAGCAACAAGGTTATCAGCATAGTTACTATTCCATAGAATACAAAGGGAGAAAGCATGTTAAAATGCTAAAGGGAAGAAGACTAAATTACACCTCAGTCTTACCCTCCCTTGCTAGTATATTATATTATATCTACAGAAGGTCTCTTTGGGTTTACAAGGACGGCCCCATACCTCTGGTCCTAGTAGAAAGGTATCACATCATTTTCTACACCAGCTCTCTGCATGCAAATGTTCTTCAAGTGTGTGAGCATGCTTTGCGCAGTGCATTATTAAACGCGCCAAAATCAGAGGTGGCCACAGCTGCATATGTGTTATGTCTAGGACGTGCGCTGATCAGACCGAGCAACAGCCACTGTGCTGAAATAACCTTGAAGGCCTCAGCACTCACTTTTCAGACATAGCTTACCAAGCAAAGCTGATACAATAAGAAAACATAGTATTCTTGTGTGAAGCAAAATATTCTGCTAGACTCTAAACATTTATAATATTGTGTGCCGTGTGCAAAAGCAGCAGAAAGGAAAAAGGGCGTTTAAACTACTAAGCTCATGCTAACTTAACACAGTGTAAAGGCAAAGCCCATCTCCATGAAAATCCCTCCACTATCCTTCTCGATCCAAATAACTGACTAACATATCCACCACTCAAATTACTTTCATATTTGACTATACTAATTCACACTAACCCTTTATGGATTCCAGAGTAGCGTGCTACTCACCAAAAAAGCCCTTCAACCACCCATCAGGGGTAGCAAGTGCTTTATAAATGCAAATCTTTTTCCCTCTTCTATCCCTCCACTATCCTTCTTGATCCAAATAACTGACTAACATATCCACCACTCAAATTACTTTCATATTTACTATACTAATTCACTACTAATCTTTTATGGGTTCCGGAGTTGTGTGCTACTCGCCGAAAAAGCGCTTCAATGCCTCGTATGGGGTAGTAAGAGCTATATAAATGCAATTACAATACTAATTCTCCACTAATCCTTATGGGTTCTGGAGTAGCATGATGCTTGCCGAAAAAGCGCTTTCATGCCTCAACAGGGGTGGTCAGCGCTATATAAATCCAATTACAATACAATGGGTCTTAAACCAGAAATAGTAATTCGGCGAAGCACGTTGCTGGCTTTGAAATAAATGCCTTACTATTGAATGTAAACGGAGAAAGTACACAAAATACATTTGGCTCATAGAGGTCACCATATAACTAACAACATGCCGTATATATATATATATATGTACACTGAATATAAATGCAAGGAAACTCGGCTCACATAATGCACCAGTCTCGAAGGCCTACAACACATGGTCTTAACACTCCCATTACTTCTCCTGCAAGGTTATTAACGAGACGCTCTTACCCATGTGGCAGGAGAAATGTTTCAGGAAGAAGGGGCATGTAGAACTGTTTACCAAATTTCTTTAGGAAATTTTAATTAAAATAATAATTTAGCAGACACCTTATTTAACAGAAACTTCACATCATCCGTCTTCCAGATTTATTAATATGCTTACAAGCTTTGCAGCGGTTTTAAAATCTTCCTTTCATAACAATCGGCCTCTGGGCGCCATATAAGCAGTTACCCTGCATTTCATTTTCAGGTTGTTTTTCATTTTGCACGCACACTCTTTTCAAGAGACTGCTGTGCGTGGAAGTAGTCATCATTTAGTGTTATGAGGACAAATGGAGTTCATTTCCTTTACCGAGTCGTTCCTTTATCTTTTCATAAACTTACGACTCAAGTGCTTTTGCATTTCTTTTTTTATACTGTTTGTAATTAAAGCACTGTCTCTGCGGATTATGTATTGTCGGGAAGCTACGAGAGCAATTTACACAGAGGAAAAATTAATGTAATGTAACATTTGCCTAGAATGTATAAACATATTTTAAATTCCACCCACAGTAATGTTTTAAAAAAAATGTTTTAAGAATGCATATATTATTGTTATCGACTATTCGCTTTCCCAAAGCCAGAAAGTATTAGCTCATTTTATGCCACAAGTGGCCAGACCCTCAGTCACCATCATGGAGCCGTCCCGAAGACACGAAACAACGTGGATGCACATATCTTCATAATGCCCCAGAAAGACTTCCTCTCTGAAAGATGGATTCCAGTCTACGTGAGCAGTAGGGGGCACAAAACAGAAGCTGGAGAAGGGGTAACCTAAGGGGAGAGAATGTGGTCTCACAGCTAGACTGCCTTCTTTAGGGCTGGGAAACCAAGGTTTGTGCCTCGGGGTCGACTCCACATCCTGTGTTTCTGGGCAAATCACTTCATCTCCCCGTCCCCACCAAAAAACAAGCATTTAAATGGTCTCGGCATTATTAAAGCTAGAGCTATTGGCATTGCTCACGATTTTTTTTTTATCATAAATAAATGGCATTGTCATTTACAATGCCAATAGTTTAATCGTTAAATAAATGGCATTGTCATTTACAATGCCAATAGCTTAATCGCTCGCAAATGCATGACCTATTGCATTTACACCCACACAGAGCCACACGCACAAAGCCACCCACACACATATAAAGAGCCACCCACACAGAGTCATTCACATAGAGCCACCTAAACAGCCACCCTCACACAGACAGAGCCACCCACACATAGAGCCACCTACAAAAAAGCTATCCACACAGAGCCACACACACACAGAACCACACAGACAGAGCCACACAGACAGCCACACAGACAGCCACACACAGACAGAGCCACACACAGACAGAGCCACACACAGACAGAGCCACACACAGACAGAGCCACTTATGATCCAAGCTTCTGATAACTAAAGGCATAATGCCATCACTGATAGATATATGTAATGACCATATGGCTAGGCCCTCCTCATTAAGCCTCGAGGTGGGGGCGGGGGGGCGAGAGCAGGAGGAAGGAGAGCTGCGGGCCGAAGGGGGGGCAAGAGATCTGGATGCACAAACAGGGTGGCAGAGTCAAGAAAAACGGCACAGACGCAGAGACTCTGGAGCGGCAGCAGGATCCACGATGCAAAAAAAAAACAACAGCGTCCGCAACTCCGAAAATTTTCGGATTCGGGGGCGTGTTTTGGCGTTCTGAGTGACGGATGACGTCACTGCCGAAAGAACAGCAAAACTTACGCCCCCGAATCCGAAAGAGACGGGGCTTTATTAGAGTGATGCCCCTCTCCTTAAATGGCTGGTCTCCGTTTAGGAAGCCAGCCAATAGAACAGAGACGGAGGAGAGAGGCAGGTCAAACATCGTACTAAAGGACATTAAATCTCCTCCCGGAGACTGCGCAAGCGCAGCCTTCTCGGTCCTTTAACAAATGACGCTCCGAAGGTGCCAAAATCCGACATTTTCCAGATTCTTCGGTGGCTGAAAGGGGGCAATGTTTCAATGGTCTACGCTTGAAATGCGCTGGCTGCACATGAATTAGTTTTCCATTACGGCGCATCTAAGAGGACTACACCGAACCAACCCCACTGCGGTAACTCTGCAAAATATCCTGCCAGAGATATTTTAAATTCTCCAATATCTACTTAGATACTCATATTTAGGAGGGAGCTCCATCAGCAGAGCCAGTTCATGCTTTCACGATCACGCCCACAAACGGTTTGTAGTAGGAAGGTCAGACGCCTACATCCCAGATACCCAGATATGAAAACAAAGGGACACTTGCATCTAATAAACAGTCTTGCACCATTCGATTCCCAAAACACACAGAAATAAGGCCTGTAACATACATACGATGCTAGTGAATTAAAAAGCGTCAGCGGCCAAATTTAATCTAGCATCCTAAAAAAATCACAATAGCGGTGTCCAACGTAGGGCAGGTCTATGTAACGTTTTCAGGATAAACTGCAAGCTATGTATTCGCTCAATTACATTGTATGTATGAAAATTCATCTTATCTGTATTTGCCGAAAGGCAGGAATAGAATAGGAAACTTCCGTGATCAATTTAAAACAAGTTTTGCGCTGAATGGGAAGAAATGTGTGCATGTGTTAGCATTTGCAACTTTATGCACATTTTAGCACAATCCTGAGAAATAGAGGAAGAATAAGGTAGCAGGAAAGTGTACAAAAAGATAGAGGCATAACTGGAAAAGAATTAACAAAAGCAAAAGTGAAGCCTAGTGGAGGAAAATACTTCAATACTACTGAAAGATGGGACAGTACTTTTGGTAGCCACACACTGCCAAAGGAAGACAGCTGATACTACAGGCATCGCTGTCGACCTGTTTCTAGGTTTAAAGCCAGCCAACCAATATGGTTTGATAAAAACGTATATATTCAATATACTTAAAGTTGTTTTTAAACAGCCATCTTCACCCATTGGTCTACTGCAGTGTCATTCACGTTTTGCTTCCACCCACCTCAGCAATGCATGGCTGCTTTCCGGGTCTCTACCGTAGACTGCAGTGCACCGCAAGTGCCATTCATTTCTGAAGGAGCATGAAACCCATTCCAAATGGCGGGCAGTGCAACATTCAAAGAGGACTGTCGGCGAATATGCAGGTGCATGTTCAGATGGCAAGCTTGTAATGTTTCTGCACACCTTCATTACGAAATCAATGACTGCAGTCTAAGTGTATATGGGCATTCATTATTGATATTTTGGCAAAAAAGGTTTACAAACCTTTTTTTCCCAATAAAAAAATCTGCCAACGCCAGTCAGCTGGCAGCCAAGGCCGGGCTCCTGCTTTGCAAATTGGCGAGGAAGGAGAAAACTTTCTGAATTAAGTATTTTATAACAGCCTAACGAGCCCATGTGAGGCAGAAAGTGCAGTACACTGCCTAATCACCAAGGTCTAGTTTGAACACTCCGCTCCAATTCTCAAGCATCCAAACGTACACATTAAGACTTGGAGTATCACTGATACATACAGTAGTACAACAAGATTACATGCGGAGATGTGCAAGTCGATAGGGGGCTAAAAGAAGGTAAAGAGTCAAACCACCGACATGTTTAAACTTTTTGACTTACCGGGCCTCGGATAGTAGTGAATAACTAACATGAGTCAAATGTGTGGTGCACATGCTTTTTAAAATCCCAGCTTTACTTCCGGTGTGCTCAAAAGATGGCAGAGTAAGAACCGTTCAGATTAACAAACCCCCAAGACAAACACGGAATCTGGCCTACCACCAGCCCACCAATATGAGACGAGATCCACTAACTGCACCAATGAGAATCTGAGGTCTAGACATTTTCCAAATCAATGCACAACATGTCTTTCCTGTGTTGATCCAAGAAGACTGACCGAGTAAAGGCAGTTTATCCTCTACATCATCCACTGCTCATCTTTCACTAAACACCATCACGTCATTGCTGACAAACTTTCAAATTCAATGAATGCATCTCACTTGTTTTAGATTTCACTTGCTTACAGCATTCATATTCACTTCCTCCAAAATCTACATTGTATAACTCCGCCTGACTACGTGCTAGAATCAGGAAGTAGGGCCTACATCACTGATCCCAAATGCAGATCTTAAAATTCTGCTGCAATGATCTGTACTTTCCCACTAAAGTGATCTAGCCAGCGTCCTTGACACCCATTTCAAAGCAGTCATTCTCAAACCCAAAAAAAGACGATCCTTCCCGGTCCCGTCTCTCCTCAGCTGTGGAGACACCTTCTGTTCGGCAGGCATGTCGCGGAGCTCCCCTTACTTCCCCAGGGGTGCAAACAGTTGCTCCTTCTCCGCTGATCCATGGAGCACTGCGGGAACGGACTGTGCCCCTTGGTTCGGCCCCCCACACCCCAGGGGGAGGGAGATAGTGGCTGGACCGGGGGTCTCAGTGGAGGCTACCCCAGGGAAGCATAGCCCGAACACCAATGGAGAGGATTGGCGGGAGATAAGGGAAGGGAGATAAGGAAGGAGAAAGAGCGGGCCCACCAGATAATAGGGCTGGGCCAGCGTAGTTGTAAATCTAGGGTTAGGAATGTGGTAGGGACCTTGAGGAACATAAGATCCGGCCACCACTTATATCTCAAGGTGTATATGACTTCTAGTTTCAGAACTCGTTCAGCTGCTCCTGAAATGCCCAATGTTTATTTAAGCTGTTTACCTCAGCAGATGGCGTTCTTCTTCAAGGAGTCCATGCTTTGATCTTTAATCTCAATTCTGGCCCGAAGGAGCAGCAGGGCCTTCGATTGGTTCATTACTTGCAGATCCATCCTGATTCAGTCTGTCCTGTTGGGACCTATTATGGTTCCCATGCTTACTTGTGTAGAGACTTGCACACTGGCCCCAATATCTATGCTGGTTACTAATAGAGGGCAGCTAGCTTTTTAATGGGGTGCCTGCAATGGTTCATCTACTGAGCAGAGGCTCATCTTTTAACCCTGAGAAGTAATGGCTATTTGACAAACGTCGGAGTTAACTACAGATCACTCGACTTGCAAAGCCTTTGGTGCATGCCAGTGACTAACCTGCACCAAGAGTGAAAAAGTGCCCCAGGAGTGATGTTGGGGCACCTTTCCAGGATTGTCCAGGGCCATTTTCAAAATCCATTGGCACGAATTATGCTAGCTCTGCAAAAACGCCATATAGTTGCCCTTCCTTGTTGTCTTGAAAGACCCTTCTGCACCGTGCTCCAGACACCCCAACTCTAGACCGGATTTATGCACAACATGCATCTCTTGCACTACAGGGTAATTAACAGTCCTTTTGCTCCTCGAGGACCTCGACTTGCATTGCTGGCCTACAGGCCACGCCCAGCTGGCCCCATTTCCACATCAAAGAAAAATAAACCCTTCAGGCACCAAGAGAACTGTTAGAGTAACTGGGAGCGGTTCTTCCTTTAACTGCCACTACCATTTTTTATCATACCCATTCATCCATGCAATACATAGACTATAGGTCTTATTTGTAGTAAATATTTCCTTTATTCACCATGATATATACTATAAAACCAGATCGTTACATAAAAACCGATGCAAGAGAGGACGGTTCTTTTCTCAAACTCGTGTGTATCGTAATCCTTTACCCATACGGCAATTTTGTACCACTAAGATGTGCCAATTCAAATCGGACTTGTTTCCTACTCCATATAAAACAGTTACAAGTCGTGTGCAAATGAAACTTATATCATGAAGTCTTTTACATAGAACATACAGATTAAGAAAGGATATGCTATAAACCATATATAGAAACGTTGGCGCGTTGTTTCGGTTGATTACCATTGGCTGACACCACATTCTTCAGTACAGATTTATAGATTAAATCTATTGTTGACTTTAAAAATGTATGCTACTTTTGTATATTGAGGTTCAACTTTTATGGTTCTAATCAATAAAATTTGGTCCATATGTAAAAAAAAAAAAAATGTGGTAGGGAGATTTAAAGGTGGGCACCGGGGAATTTTGTCAGGAGAAGAGGTGCGGCGACAGAGTGTGAGGTGAGGTGGGGGAGGGTAGGGTCTGGAGGTGGGCTGCAGTGAAGTGTATACAGGAGGAGGAGAGTGAGGGGCACGGGACAGCTGGGGGTGGGCGGGTGCGGAGGCCGAGTGTGCGGAGAATGATGCGCAGGGAGAGGGGGGGAATCGGCTTCGGGATATTAGCAGGGGTCCTGCTCACTGATGGGACAAAGAAACAGGTGAAGAACGGGAAGTGCGCAGAGTGGGTATTGCTGATAAAATGTCAAATGAATCGAAGCCTAGCAAAGACTGAGCAGGGCTGTGGCGGAAGGGAGAAGAAGTGTGTTAATTAATGCCCGCAATATTAGCTGAGCAGCAACGGCACAGGGGTCCTCTGGGGATGGGGGGACTGCTGGGGGGTCCTTTGTTTGCTGGCACGGTTGTATGTCGCCACATCGCGCACCATTTCATTGCGTGCCTTTACCACGTGGTTATTACTTCGTGAGATCCACAACATCGGCAACTTTGACATCGGACGTTGTTGCCTCGCAAATGCGTTCATGTGTATGGGCAGGGCTTTAAGTGGGATGAAAAAACGGGGGGGGTCTCTCAAAGGGGCGTGGTCAGTGTAATTAGGGGCGTGGCTTTAAATCACTTACGCAAACAATCTGTGCTTAGCATAGTGTGCCGCCCAACTTGTAATTTGCTGTTTCCGTCATTGCATCCAGATATTTGATACAAGGAGCATCATACCTACAATAAGTAAGTAATATTGGCTTTGTCAATGGTTATTACTTGCAGACGATAAATAAGCTGCAACTATAACTTGTATATAATATTGACAAAGCTTCCAATTAAATCCTTGGTGACCCTACCACAATGTTGCTGCTCCTGAGTTTCAGAAAGAGAAGGGACATCCAGAAAGAAAATGACTCTTAAAGGATTTCCCTTCCCCCACAACGCTCCCCTGGCATGACGTCATGCTGTAACTTCTCTAGTACTGAGAAGTGAGCTGTGTGAGCAGCGCACATCCATGTGCCTGCTGCTGTCTCGAAACGGGTCTCTATCAGGCTTTGTTTTGCGCCATGGCACTTTTTTCCGGACTGCAGTGACAGCAAACAGCGGTCATTGCAGTCCTTGAAAAAAAACGGGCTGCCTGTGTCAGGGCTCAAAACAGAGCCCGATAGAGACCCGTTTCGAGGCCCCCAGAAAAAAACTGCTGGTGCTCAGACCCCTTAAGACCCGGCCCACTTCAAGCCCTGTGTATGGGTTAGTACTTTACTCCGCAGGCTCCGAAATCGCACTCCTTTACAATGCGATTTGTGTTGTCCTACCCCAGTTTTTGCATTCTTTTGGCGGAATGCCTGATCCCGCCTCTCTAATGCCGTGCACCCACGACCCCACCCCCCCACCACTCCCCCCCCACCCCTCCTGGGCACGATGGCAATATATTGTGCACTAGAAATTACTGCATTATCAAAATGCTACCATAAAATTTGGGAAAAACGTATGGGCGGGGGGGGTATAAAAGTGCGTGAGACTGTGGCAGAGTGAGTGTGTGAGTCATAGTGTGTGGGATACTTGTTTTGTGATAGAGAGTTGGTGATGGCAGTGCTTAATTAGTTAATTTAAAAATGCATGTCCTCTTCTTAGTTGCTAGTTTGCACTAGAGCATTCCTCCCGCTTGCAGCTCCTAAAATATATTCTTGTGATTGTGGCAAAACCACTTCATCCTTCTCCTAGTGGTATGTGTTGCTAAAGATATGGATGAAGATGTGGGCTAACGGGCAGAGCTGCCGAGTTTGGAGGTGGGAAACCAGGTTCGAGTCTCGGCGACCTCTCGGGATCCTGTTATTCTGGGCAAAGCACGTCTCCTTGTTCCTACCAAAAAATGAATGTGTAATGTAACTGGTGCTCATGTGAAGCTCTCCAGTTCCTTTCTTTTGTTTTTAAAAAGGATGCTAGCGGTCCAGTCAGGAGCAGCCTATGATATGCCCTGTGACACCGATTAAAGGCTAATTAATGTCGTATAAGTGCCGCTTTGTGATATTATTCGTGGTATGAACAGTTGCCTATATTTGAATATACATTTCAGATCACGTGAATTATTTGATGGAATGAGAAGATTTCAGTCCACGATAAAAACGTACAACAATGAAAATTAAGAATGGAAAATATAGGATATAAGAACGTGCAAAACTCCCGAGTAGACCTTGGCTTGGAGGGGCGACCATAATATCCTGAGACCCGGGGAGCTGACCCAGCCCTTGAATGCTTTATGAGGCAAACTTACAAATTAATGGATACGTTCATAGACATTTTCTGACATTATCGTTTGTTATTGGTATTTCTATTACACACACGTTCATCCACTCACATTTTTTGCACCTACATCCATCCACCCATTCTTCACCCATCAACCCTATCATCCATCCACCCTTACATCCCTACTTTAATCCATCCATCCACTCATTCTTCATTCATCCACCCACCTTTTGGAACCTACATCAATCCACCCATTCATCATTCATCCACCCCCCCCTATTCAACGTTTTTATTCCATCAAGGTACAAGTGTGAGTGACATCACGGTGATTACATTGCGATTTCAAGATAGAAACGGGCTTGACATGTATGACTTTCCACATGATTATATTGCGCTCATCAAGCTTCAAGCTTTTCACTTTTTATGATTCCCACGTTTTTATCTCACCTAGCTGCATGTTTGACTGGCATCGCGCGTATGACTTTGAAAATGTAAAATGTAAACTTCCACGTTTTTATTTATTACATCGCGCTGAACAAGCTTCCAGTTTGAGTGGCATCGCGGCCGACGCCTTGACATTTTAAGACTTTCCAAATGTAAACGTTCCTAGTTTGAGTGACATTCAACATGCGATTGCAAAATTGAAACAGGCTTCGACATTAACATGGGCTTGACATTGACATTTTATGACTCCACAAATATAAACGGTCTAAACGGGCTTGACATTTTATGACGGGTTTCACTTCAAGTTGTAGTCACAGGTTATGACTTTCAAAAAGTAAACGGACCAAGTTTGATTGACAATCAACATGGTTACATCGCGCAAGTTTGCAAATTGCGTTGTTGTTGCTTACGTTGCAATGCCTTTCGATGTAAACGTCGAAGCGTTGCTATGGCATGCGATGTAAACGTTACTGCGTTGTATTGTGTTCGCGAAGCGATCACTTCGTTGCGATGGGTGTTTCCCGCTGGCACAGGACGGTGGGGTTGAACAGGGGCTGGTAGTGGTTTGTGTTCGGGCGGTATAGATGCAAGGGGGGATGGGAGGCATGCGATGAATGCAGGTAGCTGGTCTGGCGGCGCTGGCTGACGGTGGAGGTCTCTTGGCTCACTCACTCGGGCAGAAGGTCATCGCATAGCTGACATGGAGCAGATCCACTCCCGACTTTGCCCCGATGGGGGGGGGGGGGGGGGGGGGCTCGCAATGAAGGGTAACAAAGGTTTCGGTAAAATAAGTACAGAACGAGGCGGCGTCTGGCGGGACAGTGGCGCGCGTCAAAAGGGGGGCAGAGGTGCCACGGGGCTCAACACAACATCAATAGCAGCGGAGGGGAGGGGGGGCGATGAAAAGGAGATCAGGTGCGAAGGATGGCATGGGCGGGCACACGGGAAGACCGGAGGGGCGCACGGGTAGGGTTGGCTGGTTACAGATGGCTGGGGTCTCAGCTGAGTGTTTGGGTGCAGGGATGGGGCCGGCAGCACAGGGTATGGCTGGACAGGACAGTGGAGGCATGTCTTCCACGGGGCGGACGGGTGGCGCTCGGGGCACTTGAAGGAACCGACTGCAGCACGCAGGGTGGAGTGGCAAAGGAATAACGTGGGGGGAGCAAGGACGGGCTGGCAAGAGATGGGTGGAGAGGTGCACACCAAACGTAGAATGAGAACGTACCTCTGAATGCAGGATACCTATGGCTGCTCCACACGGGTCTGGAAGAAACTAAGGCAGGATTCTGGGATTGCAGGGGTTCCCGAATTGGAGGCGAGGTCTGCTTCAAGGGGGAACTTCTGCCTGCAAATACACGGCAACTGCACATTCTTTGTGTTAAACCTTCTGCTAAGCTGGGAGTGGAAACCCGCCTCGTGAAAGAAACGTTGTGCTTGCAAAACCCAGCCCCGTGATGTCCGTGTCCGTTCACACATCAGGAAGACGAACTGGGGCAAGCTGCAACAGGGATTACAATACTGCACAGATAGTAAAAGCGAGATTTGGAAACAATAAAAACGGCATAAACAGACTAAGAACGGCACAAGGCTTACCTCATGTCCTCACTAGACGCTGCTCGAGCAGCAAAATGGCGTCCCGGCAGCTCTGAAATTTTTCGGATTGGGGGCGTGGTTTTGCGCCCTGAGTGACGGGCAATGTCACAGGGCTAAAGAATGCAAAAAATCACGCCCCCAAATCCGAAAAAGACGGGGCTTGTTTGAAGTGATGCATCTGTCCTCCAATGGCTGGCCTCCGTTTAGGAAGCCAGCCAATGAAGGAGAGAGAGGGCAGGGAGGCGGAACCTACAGCGCACTCAGAGTCATTAAATCTCCAGCCTAAGTCTGCGCAAGCGCAGCCTTTCAGGCCTCCGACCTAAAAAACAAAATGAATGTGTCCTTGTGTAACGTAACTGCTGCTCATGTAAAGTGCTCCAATACCTTCGGGTCGAGTTCGCGCTAAATAAATATGCAAAAAATACCAGGACAGAGGATATTTAATAGGTGACGACAGCTGCTCCGCACAGGCAGGCAGTTTTATTTTTTATTTTATTTAATGCATTTTTATAAAGCGCTGACTTTACCCGAAGGTGTCAGAGCACTGTACAATAGAATCCGTTACGTTACATGAGAGAACTGTTGCAGGAATAGAACAAACAAAAATAGCATGCCGTCGAAGCAATGCAGGCAAAAGGCACATAATCTCAAGCACAGCATGAACAGACTGTACAAGCAAAAGTAGGAATAAATATGACAAATTTTACAATGACTAAAGAACTTCCTGGCGAACAATAGCAGGCCATAGAATCAAAACAACGCAGGCAAAAGGAACACAATTTCAAACGCAGCAAGCACAGGATGTACAAACAAAAATATAAACATATGTGACAAATTTACAATGACTAAACAACTTCCTGGCGGGGTCTGAGAAGGAGGGAATTAGTTCTGAAAGTGTCTTTGGAATAAAAGAGATTTGAGGTCCGCTTTGAAGATCTGGATGGAGGTGATGGCACGGAGCGAAGGTGGAAGCGAGTTCCAGATTCTCACCGCATTACCTGAGAACGATTGTGCCAACAATTTTTCTCTTTTGTAGGAGGAGGGTTCAAGAAGGAACTTTTCCGCATTCCGAGAAGGTCTTGAGCCTCCAGACAGTTTGAGTTTATTCGCCAGATAGCGAGGGGAGGAAGAGTGCAAAGCTTTGTGGGTGATGCATGCTGTTTTGTAGATAGCTCTAGCCTCGATGGGAAGCCATCGTAGAGAAGACAGGATAGGAGTGATGTGGTCACTTCGTTTGGACCCTGAAATGAAGCGAGCAGCTGAATGGAGGACGGATTTGAGGGGGGAGAGGTGAGATTTGGGAAGGCCAGTCAGAAGAGAATTACAATAGTCAAGTCTAGAGAGAACTAGCGATTGGACCAATGTTTTTAGGTCATTCTCCGGGAATAATCGACGAATCCCCCGTAAAAGTCGCAGTTGATAACGTGCGCTCTTGGCCATGGAGTTGATGTGTGAGATTAGGTTGAGTCTTTTGTCAAGTATGACACCTAAGGATTTAGCGCAGTCCACAATGATGGGTTTACTGTTGAGTAGATTCGATTGATCCATCCAGGCTTGAACAGGAGGCGGAGAGAGAGAGCTAGATATGAGGAGGAATTCCGTTTTTTGAAGGGATTGAGAATGAGTTGGTGAACTAGCATCCAGTAGTGAATAGTGTTGAGAGTAGAGCTGAGTAGTGAGAGATCATGAGGGGAAGACACCTTGAGGTAGATTTGGGTGTCATCCTCGGAGTGCAGCTCACCATCCACCAGAGCTTCATCTTACAGTGGCAAGTGAAGGACCCACCACCATATGGTAACTTGCCATGGCAGCTTCTCCCTCACCATGCCACGAATCTAGAAGGAAAATCTGTGGTTCTTCAGCAAGAAACTCCTCAGATCTACCAAAAGGCTATAACATTGTCATCTAGACTTTAAATTCATACGCGCTGTGTGAAAGGCCCTTGACAGTCAGCCGCCAGTGAACAGCAGACTATGGACGCCATTTTTCATTGCTTCAATAGCCGTCTTCTCAAGGCCCATATCTCAATGAGGAGTCTTTGGTGCCGCTGTCTTGAAAGCCATCAACTTCTTTCTGGCTCCTGCTAGTAACAGCAGAGGCAGTCTGAACTCCCAAAAATGCAGTTGAAGAGAGGTAGACTGTATATTACAGTGCTGTCTCCAGCCAAACTATGCAACATTCATGTATCCCCAGTCTCAGGTAGCTAATGTCAGAGGGCACAGCATCTATACTCAGGGCATAGTCTAGAACATATTTCAAATACTCTTAAAACGTGTCGGCTCATGAACCATGACCTTTGCCTTCTAGCCAATAGAAAGAAGGAGAAAAGCAGTGGCTATGTTGCAATTGCCCCCACACTCCAGAATCCTGACACAGCTGCTGCTCCAGAAGGCACCATGCTTCACATTCAGTGATGGCAAGCACTCAGTCTAAATGCAAGCAGCCGCACAAAAGCATCAGAGAGCATCACTCCAGCCACTGCTAACCCACTAGTACACCTGTAATGATGTTTGTTGCCTCACTTGGTGACTTCCTGATTCTTCCGAAAGAGCGTTATGCAAAAAGGATTTTAAAACTGCTATAGTCCTCTACAGGGTTTTCCTCCGTGAGAAGTCAGGCAAATATCATGCCTCAATACTCGCCCCGTTTGCCACTGTCATTTGCTGAGGCAGCTCTGCCACCAGCACCCTCTTAATTTGTAACTGCAGCAGCTGCAAGAACAATGTAGAGCAGCAGAGAAGCTACATTTTAGATTGTAGATTTTGTTTGCCACTCTCAGAATCTGAAGCAGTGCTTTTACTTCCGAGCCAGAAGACCCTCTATCTAGGGAGAAAACACAGTACATTTCTATGTTCCTTGTTCCTGATAATCATGGCAGCATTTGTGTGTGTTTCTGGAGAGAGGCAACGCAGTCAGTTGCCAAACAAAAATTAAAAATCAAGACAAGGTGTACTCAACCTACTCTGTAGCACCCCTTTTTTTAGGTCTGGCTTGACAGCACAGCTATCACATACCTAGGGGCCGATTCCGATGCGGTCAGAGCCGTTCCGACTGCATTGGAATCGGCTGTTCGGATTCCTTTCAGACCGACCCATTTTGATGGGGCCAATCGGAAAGGACTCCGTACCTGATTCGCAAAAGGCTTGCGAAGGGCTCGGAGAGCCTGGCTACAATTGGGAAATTCTCCATCAATCTCTCGGGCGGCTCTTTCCGGCCGAGGGATTCCAATCGCATATTCCCACAGCTTTTCTGTGCCAGCGTTCCTGACACAGAAAGGCTGTCGGAATACTAATTTTGGGGGCCCCCAGCAGGGCCCCCATTGGTGCAAGACCTCTGAATGGCGGCCTATGGGGCACTGATGGTGCTCCCCTGTTGATCTCTGCACCCCGTGGCCGGCACCTTGAGAACAGCACCTCTTCTCTTTGCAATGAGAGCATGCCGCAATGTGGAATGCATGCTCCTATTGTAAAATGTAGGATTGCAACTGAATATGGTTTGGTCGCATCCTACTTGCGGGGCTGGAACTGACGACAGGAGGTTGTTCGGTTCCAGTTCCCAACCGATGTCGGATGGACTCTGGTCCATCCGACATCGGAATCGGCCCCATAGTGTTACACATTCTTTAAAATATACATGGAGTGGACTCTGGCCCCGCTCAGAGTTGTATTTCTTGCTCACCTCATGCTGTTGGCTATGTGTTATTCTGCTACCTGTTTTGTGCTTATATTGCAGTGTATAGGACACTGTTTAACATCTTACCTGAATCATCTCCTATGCTTTATCTCAGCCATGCTATGTATACAGAAAGGATTCACTTTACGTTTTTGCATTTTACTGCCAAGGGTTTTAGACATGCCTAAAATTTTGCCTAATGAAGTACTGGTAAACATGCATTGACAGAGCCAATAGGTGTAGCTTTAGTATGCCTGCATTGGCATGCTCAAATACAGTTTGCTGACTCTCACACAGGAAAGCCAGACATATTGGCCTTGCTAGTGCTTGTTTGCCAGGGTACAAAACCTCTAATTTTAGAAATCCTTGCGTTTTTTCTACGTCTGTTCTCTCTTCTTCGAGGCCATCTCATTTTAATTGTCCAGAGGCTTTCCTCTACATGCACATCATCATACCATGAAGCGCTTTATTTATTCTTGCATAAGAAACAAAAGTTCCCTGCTGTAAGAACAATATTAAATCATACAATTGCCTTATTCTAAAGGAAAACAAATCCCTGATGTAATTCAAAAGCAAATCAATTGTTGAAAAAAGTGAGTAAAAAAAGAAGAGAAATTGCACACTAGTCATTGATTTACTGCTAAATCAGGAAGTGCTCGGTCCTCAAATAG
Organism: Lissotriton vulgaris; assembly: GCF_964263255.1. Classification (NCBI taxonomy): domain Eukaryota; kingdom Metazoa; phylum Chordata; class Amphibia; order Caudata; family Salamandridae; genus Lissotriton; species Lissotriton vulgaris. The sequence goes on from NC_141691.1 coordinate 890,280,186, forward strand.
AGCTCGCAAGGGGATAGAGTGAACTTGAGTGAGAGTAGAAACATCATAATGGAACCATAACAATAAGTACAAAGTGACAATATCAATGCATGGTATAATGCGTCACAGGTTGACTAGATCACAAATGTTTCAACCCCAGGTCATTGATGGGTTATCATCAGGACAGTAGAAAATAGGATAAGCAGCAGGGTCTTGAAAGGGGGTGACTCGTCACAATTTATTCGGAAAAAAGCAGTATGCAAGTTCCTCACTGAATGTAAATCGAAATATAGGAGGTCCTGTCATTGGACAAGGATAAAAAGTGGGTAGAATTCCTCCTCAATCCACCAGGGTTACTCAGGTCCACCACGGATAGGAAGGTTATTAGCTAGGAAAGTAACAGCAGTGAATTGAACCACGTCTACTGGTGTGGACCGCATTCGTCAGCGACCCAAAGGAGGAGATACCTCAGCTCTCTCTCCTTCGGACTGTTTAGCCCTCAGCCAAGATGTTTCATTTTATTGCAGAGGAATATCTAATAGTTTTTGAGGGTGCATAATACCGTGAGGAGATCCACCAGATGGGAACAAACTCAACATTTTTCTTTCAAGGAGTCGTCATCGCTGGTGGAAGTATATTCTTTTATCCTGAGTAACTCTTTCTTCCAGCCATCGTAGTCTGAACACGTCATAGCACTGTTTCTGACCCTGTGTTTTGGGAGCATATCATCTGGAATCTTGAGAAGGGCCATCTTTTGCAGCAAAGCGGCATATTTATTTTCATTTTAGCTAGGATGTCTCAGGAAATGCATCCACCTGCCTGCGATGGCAGGAACCACTTGGCAAAGGGGTTGGAGTGGATGGTATTCAATTTTCTCAGCATGTGGCAGGCACTCTTTTCTGCTTGGTGATGGACTACAAGTTCTGCTTTGAAACTGGAGTGCAAGAGATGATGGCTGGGCCATAATCCTGCTTATCAGTGATGAGTGCTAGGGGATCTGAAGGTTAAGGTGGTCAGTGGTTTCCACTGTTGTTGTGTAGACCAATCTGGTGAAGCCATGCTTGTTGCAAAAGACCAGAAGGTCTGTCTCATCATAGAAAACCAAATGAGCATCATAACCCAACAGTACCAGTGATCACAGAACTTGCAGTAATTTGTAGTAAAGTTGTCAGGAATACCATCACGCGCGGAAGGGGAATGCGACAGAGAACACATACGTTTCATCAAACAAGAAGGATAAGGACAAACGAGTTCACGGTATACACGTCAAGCTGTGCATTTCTGTGAACAGATATCTGAGGGGAGTCTACCTGGGGAATTAGTCTGCATTTTCGTTCTTTGGAAATGAAAGCATCAATTGCTGTTCTGCAGCAGATTGATTGTGATTTAATAAATTGAGTATTGGTTCCTAATAAAGACTTACTTTTTGGTTCTTGGCTGAGTTTAGTTCATTGCCATTGTGATGCACAATTGCTCTATGGTCTCTTGCCCCATTTTAATGTTAGGTTTTGTAGCGTTAGTTTCTCTTTCTTACATATATTGATGTTTTTATGTGCTTTTAAAAGGAGTAAACCTAGCTACAAAGCAATGGAACTCTGTATAGTAGGAGTTGTGAACGTCCATTCAAGGTATATTATGAAAACTCACACTCTACACCACCTTCCATGAATAGTTTCAGTGTTCTGCATTCTTTTTGCACAATGCCAGAAATAACATATATTTTTTATTGGACACTTTCAGTGTCTTTTTACATTTTATAAACTTTTACCAACCTGAACCCAATCGTCTGTTCATTTGTTTACATCCTCTATTCATTTGATTACATCTCACCCAAACACTCCTGAAAACTATATTTGCCTGTGTTACATTAGAAATGTGAATGCCTCAGTTGTTCTGCCTCCAGCCTCTGAATTTCAGAACCATAGGTCCTTGAGTTCAGGGGTGCGAGGAAAATGAGACCGATATTGGTGGTGCTCAGGGGGCTAGAGCGTGCCCAAGGCCAATGCTGGTGGTTTGGCCTGGTAGCGGTACTTTGCATTCCTGGTGATGGTGGCCGGTCTTGTAGGGTGTGTATGCCTTTCATGCCCTTATGTAGGGATGCTCTGCTTGAATCCTTCACAGCTCAGTAGGTTACTGAGGACCAGTCTCGAGTGGGGTGGACCTCGTATACCTGTCCGATGTTTTGTACTTCATGGTATAATGCTGCAACCTTTATTTAAAATGTCATACCCCTACGCTACCCCATCTTGTTATAGGATGATGCATAGTGCAATGGTTTATGATTCATGAGCCTTTCGCCCACAAATGCCTGATCTTGGCGTATTAGTAGGTCCCACTGCGCCTGTCCCCACACAGATATATCCACCCAGTAGCACGATGTGTGAATATCACTGAAAGCCTGGACAAATACAAGAGTGGGGGATGGGATGTTTGAAACTTATTCTGCTAACGTTTCACTGTCCACATGCTTATGTTTCTCTACATTTGTATTAACTGTACTGTGTTTAACATAAATTCCTGTTCTCCATTATTATGGTCCATAGACTGGAATGTGTGCTGTGCTTTTCCTGGCAACACACTGGTGTATGTCTGTATAGGAAAATGCAATGCAATTTGTGTTAAAAAAGAGGATGTAGTCAGTTTATTGGAAACATTAACTTTGCACAGTACTAGTTATTACTAGTCAGTGTCGTGATCTGTCATGCTTCCACAAACTTGAACGGGCTTGAAAAATGACTAGTAGTAGAAGAATGAGACCTATGAAGGTATCCTACCTCAGAAACACAGCAGTCACCTATACCAGTTTATTTGAGATGACACCTTAGTTTCTGAATCTGAAATCCCTATGTTCTTCTCTATTGTTCAATATTCAGAAGAAACTTTCAACTCACTGTGCACAAGCGAACACTAACCTGATCCAGTTTCCAAAATCTATAATTCCATGTTTATTATTTTCTGATTTTTGTAGAACTATTTTTCTTTTTCTTCAGTAGTATCAAAATATTCATATAGAATAAGGCCTAGTTGCCTAGTCGTCCATGTCAGGAGTGACACTAGAGGCCAGTACCATCTTTTATGGCTTTCAGAATAATTTATTCTCAATTCTTGTATTGAGAAAAGAAAAATGTAATGTCCCAGAGAGCAAAATGCTGGTGGCTAAAAACCCAGTGTAGGATGATGGTGCGATATCTGCCTTGGGCACACCTAGTATTCATGGAAGTTTATCTTCAAAAGAAGAGGATTCAGCCCTTATTCAATACGAAATAAAATGGCCCTTATTGTGCACAAAGAATCATATAGAAACAGGGCCATTTTTAGGTCTGGTCGAAAGCCACCTCTATCTGTTGTGCCAATCTCATGGTTTCCAAAATATTCATAATAATTATATGTTCAGGGATAAACAATTCATAAATAGAGATTATGTTTATGTTGCCTCTCTGTTTATGAATTGTTTATCGTGGGGTATGGTTTAGGAGCAGCGGACCGCTGAGTTGGGCAACATTGTTAAGCACAAGTCGATGTACTTTGATGTGACACATAGGGCGGTGCTGCTTTAGTTCATTTGATTTCTGATATGTGCATGGATATACACATTGAGACATTTGGTCATTCATATTTTGGTTCTGCCTACCACAGCATAGAGCATGGGACAATGGATCAGCCCACTTCAGCCATTGGCTGTCTCAACTGTGAGTGATGGCATTGTGTTCTTGCACATGTATGCAGCAAGCTAAATAGTAGTCCACTTCAGTGTAAGAGCCTGTAAGCCAATCTCTAATTTAATTTCTGCTTTCATTTCATGTTTTATATTTATTTTTCTGATGGGTCATTTTTTGCTTACTTTTTTTGCAGGAAAGGGTAGACCCACTGGCTTTGCCAGTGGTTGTTGATTTCGTTTGTTTTCCTCGTGGTGTCACAAACCAGCTGCCTACATTGCCCTTAATGTAGGACCAACCGACGGGTTTGTTAATTTGTAGAACGAATTATTCATTTTCAGGCAGTCCCTAGCAGTGTCTAGCAAAGCTTACCAATTTTTTCAAGAAAGCTCATGTACAAATAGAAAGACGTTCATAATTCAAGTGTAAGAAAACTATTTTTAAACAGTGTATTCAGATGTTAAATGTTTGTTCCAATATATGCAAAGTAATCCCATGTTTTTCCAGTATGCAACCTCCCATGTATAGAACTTACCTTTTTAAGGACACAGTTAAAATAAAACAAAATTGATTCAATTGGCAGAAACAATCATAGTCACTTCCCTTGCTGACATTTCACCTAGTGTGCCTGGTCGGGGGACATTTACTCTACTGGCGGAGTCTTCCGACAGTATAACATTAGAGTTGGGGAAGTCAAGCTTTGTGTTTACAAAGCTCATTTACTGCCAAGTAAAGGACGAAGTTGAATACATCGCATAATTATCCATATTTTATGTTACCCAGCTGAATCTTTTTTCATCAGCTTGTTTTTTTTTATGTGAAATAAAAGTCGACTTCTTAGGGAGGCTGATGTTGGTTTTTCCCCTGAGAACCGGAAAAATGCACTGTAAAATATAATTTATCGAAAATCATTGGTCATATTTTTGTTTTGTGACCAATATCATACATATTTCGGTCCTGTTTGGTTCAATTCTTTTTCTAATTGCCAATATACTGCATTGTGCAAACTCCAGAATTGTTTTTTGTGGGAAAGCTAGACCGTTGATGAAATGCCTCAACTGTTCATCCATTAATATTTGGGTGATTGCCAACAGTCACAAATTGCAACAAAAAAATGTTGTACTGGGTTATTTCGAATACCTAAAGTATGTTCATTTGAATGAGAGATGTGGTGAGAAGTTTGTTTTAAATTGATAACGATCCTAATTTTCTAGGAACTTTTTATTTTAATTTGATAGAGGAGTTGTCGTGACCTCACCGTTTTCTACTTGACCCCCTTTGAAACACTTTAAAAGGAATCATTATCCTCATTTTTGCTGACAAAAAATGGGAATTAATACGTGGAGAGTGGACCTAGACTGGCAGGCTCTTATGGGAGTAAAAAGGCTTGAGTGTGCACGAGCCATCGTAATGAGCCTTAGAAAGTCAGCACACGACACCCTTGTAAGTACCGCTGTATCCTATAATTGGCCATAGGGTTAACGTGCAATTACTTAAATGTAGGGCCACACATTAGTATCATGGCACTCGAGTATGGCACTTCCATTGCATTAACAAAAGAAGCGTCTGCTTCCTAACAGTGACACTGCCCAGTGCTGGTAAGTAGGGGGATCGCGACGACCCCCAGTTCAAGGATCAGGGATCCGGCTGCGGGAAATATGCATAATTGGTCTGGATGTCCTTTTCCAACACCATGACTCAATTCAGCAGCCCCATACATTGTCTGCATTCTATTGGATGCAGCAACCTGCAGGCAGCGACGTGGCTTTCATATTTTCACAATCAGACGGGTACAAACAAAGGCCTGATTTAAAGGGCCATCCTCCCTCCTTTTGTTCCGGTATCATTTTGGCTGGAAGTCATCTTGAGCCTAACAGCTGGGAGCCAATGGAATGGAAGGAAACTAAGTCACACAGCTTATCACAAGTACTTTAGCGAAACTATGATGTTAAGACAAGTTTTTGACTTCGTTCAAACCCCCTATGTACGAGATGTACATGCTCTGTAAGAATGCAAGATTTATTTCTAGGTATGAGTAATTACAGTAATAATGATTTAAAAGAAACTTACTAATTTGTTTTAATTTAGTTCTTTTATAGCACTAGACATCCCACTGTAGGATGTCAGGGCGCTCTACATCAGACACAGAAACACAGTAAATCACACAACTGTGTAAATCAATTTACAAGTAATGCTACTTAAGACAATGAGGGTTATAAGGTGCAGGAATCACATGTTAAGAGTGAACAGCTTGGAGAAACGCAGTGACACAGTAATTGGGATAGTCTGTTCTAATAAGATTTCATTAATTCCCAGAGGAGCCTTTCTTTACAATCTTAGAGAAAAAACAATAAGGATCTAAACCCATGACTTACAGTTTTCTTTCAGCTTCTTGATTCTGATGAATAGATCTTTGTGCTATTTTAGAAGGATTACAAGTTATGAACTGGAAGTAACAAAATGATCTCAGTGTAAAAAGCAGTAGTTCACTTACCTCTCTATATAAAATACAAATCTGTGATCTGCATGTTACATAATATCCTTTGCAGCAGGCACATCAACTCTTTGATAATTTATGAATCAAAACTGTGGTTGGGCAAAACACAGAACTCTCCCAGGACTGCATTGACCATCAGAATTATTATACCACTCTTACAATCCCCGCAACATTGTTGAGCATACAAAGATCTCTGCAGCAGGTGCCTTAGTCCTGTTAGATATTTTACAATGCCGCCTCTTTGTGACCAATTGTGTAAGCTAGATCATATTAGCTGTCACACACTGGAATGACGTGGCGTGCAAAATAACAATAGATTTAAGTGAGAATTGTGACTGTGGGTGAATGTTTGATTTGTTCAGCATTCTGTCCATCATCTGTTCTTTATCTGTTCTTTTTGCATTTATCACCCTAAGTGGGAAGGGTATGCCCAGACGTGTGTCCCCTGCTCTCTACGGCACCAGATTCAAGCTAGCCTGACTGATGAGGGGTGACACCCCGAAACGGGTCCCAGGATGCTTGTTGCTGGTGCAGGGAGGACCTGGCCTGGCAGTTCGGTCTGGACTGTTCCCATGGGGAGCAGGGTCAAGACTGATTTACATATGGTTGGGTCTAAACTGGAATGGCATGGCTTGCAAAATAACAATGGATTTAACACAGATCTGTGACTTGGGGGTGAATCCTTGATTTGTTCAACATTCCGTCCATCATCTGTTCTTTTTGCCGCATTATTTGCAGCATATTAAAAAAAATGTATTAGTTGACTGTCAGCCTCTGCTTTTCAAGCGCCGCCTTTTGTGACTCCACCCTCTTTTCTCTGCCACACCTTTATCTGCAATTTATGGGTTTCCGGAGAAACTGTTTTCCAGTTCGAGCACTGACCCCGCCCATTATGTACTACAATGGTGGATCACTCCAATTTATGTGGAAATTAAGTAAAATTCTAAACAAAAGACCTTGGCTTTCAGTTGCTCATGTCCGAGGGGGTGCTCATACAGTAGAACAGTCTTGGACATTTGTTGTCAGAGATGTTCTGTTCAAATGCAAGGCAGCAAAATTAAACTAGAAACGTATTGTGGTTAATTTGGTCTCTTCCGCTCCATGTTGCTCCTGTTAAGAGCCATATCTATCTTACCTTCCATTAACGTAGATACTTTTCAATGTGCATGAATGGTTTGTGTCACATTCTTTACTTTGAATCTTTTATTTTCTTTGCCAGAGTTTCTTTGAAGGACAGTCTGCCCCGTGGGATACGGCAAAGAAAGATGAAAACAGAATGAAGAACAGATATGGGAACATCATTGCATGTAAGTGTTGACACTGTGATGAAAGCGTTGTCTTTGCTTTTTGTTTTGCTGACAAATTGCATCCTGACTCCCTAGCACTGCAAATCACAGTGTTGCACAGTGACAGCTTTTGTGGTATGAAAGCCTGAGGCATACCCTAAATTGCACTGAGCAATCCTGGCTACACCCAGGGGGCTTGAGAGTGCTCTACTCAAGAAGACTTAGCATAGCCAAGAGGGGCTCGCCTTGTCGATCTATTGGTTTTGCCAATGCTTTTTGTCAGTCTAGAATCTACAGGGGGGAAAAAGAGAGAAAAGGAGGCATGGTGCGCCGCTCCTGGTGGTGTTTTCATTTTGTAAGTGTACACACATGCGTAATGAAGTGTGTGCATGCATTTTTGTTTGAATCTGTTTATTGTTTTTTCCAGACATTAACAAAGTTTACATATAGCAAGGCATATCACATCGAGATCATCTAATGACGCGTGTGCATGCATAACCACACATGGGCATTCCTAGGGAACACTGTGGGTGCCATGTTCTTTATATTTTTTATTTACTGATTTAATATTGCAGACTCCACTTACATCGGTACATTAAAAAGACATTGAATTTTCACTAAAGCATTTTTTATATAGCCGAGCGTCTCTGCAGGAAAGGGCAGCTGCCATGCGCAGAAAAATTACAAGTACCACGAGGGGTAGGAATGCAACAGAGGAGCAGGTTGGAAGGGGGCAGGTGAGGAGGAAGCCATGGATAGGGGGGGCAACACAACATGAGAGAGAGCTAGACACACGTACTCGGACGGAATGCTTAAGGAAAAAAGTAGTTCCTTAATAGCTGTGGGAGGATACAAGTCAGACAGTCAAAAGAATGGGAGGGCGGATAAGATCCAGGGCAGGGGAAACACATGCAGAAGAAGCAATCCAATAAATAAGAAGCAATCAAATGAGTGTTGACAATAAAGCCAACCAATGTAAGCAATAGGTCGTCCCTAAGCGAGCTGTATGTTTTTGCTATGGTCCACAAGAGGCTTTTCCCTACTGCCAATCTAAAAGCAGTGTGAAAAGTAGTGATGTAGCTGTCATAAAAAGTTATATAAATAAAAATGACAGTTTCTTCACATCCGCTTTAAATATGGATCACCAGTATAAACCCGCCCATGACGATCACAATATACAGACTAAGGGGCTGATTATGATGGAGGATTTTCCGCATCCTCCGGGCCGGCGGAAGCCACCGCCGGCCCGGAGGATGTGGAAAATCCTCTGCGGACCCACCAAAGACCCACCGCCCCATTAGGATGGCTGGTGGGTCCTGGTTTCAGTCCCCGCTTTTCCGCTGCGGTTGGCTTACAACCGCGGTAGAAAAGGCCTAATATGGTGTCAGTGTCTCTCAGACACCGCCAGACATATTAGTATGGCTGTGAAAAGATGCTTTTCCGCTGCGGCTTCTCCGCCGAGGAAAAGCATGTGGATCTTCACCTCGGGGGCCCGTAGCAGGCCCCCTGGGTGAAGGGGGGCGTAGGGGGTGCACATGGGGGGTACCCATGGTCCCCCCCCTGCATTTGTATGCAGAAATCGGCAGGTACCGCGCGGTGCCTGCCGCTTTCTGCATACAAATGCAATGTATGTAGTTGTAACATTGCGGCAGGTGCAGCTTGAAGCCGCACCCGCCGCAATGTTACAAATAGAGGATGTGACCGCCAGGGAGGCGGTCACATCCTAATTGCACAGGAGGGAACTTCGCAGCCCATGCGGACGTTCCCTCCTCCTCAGGGGTCCGTCCGTCCGCGATCCTAATGGGCCCCTATGTTTGTAATACCTTAGAAGAGACTAAAAGACCAATACTCGGTCATTTGCTGGTTTGGACCATGTTGTTTACTGTTGAACCATTCATTTTACATGTTTGGTCACTGAAGAATAAATATTGAAATAAAATCTTGAAAAAAGCTCAGTGGGTCGTTTTGCCCTTGAGTGAATAAGGTCTAGGTATTATCGACTAGAGCATAAATTGGAATCCCTGTCACCATTTTTGTTGAATCTGAATATTGCCGATCATACAGTCTCACTGGCATAGCGGAACAAAAGAGATGAACCAGTACAAAGACAATATACTCAATACAGTTGCAACAGTCTCAACATTGTTCTTCATCGCCATGTTGGACAAGATACATTTGTCATTAATGAAAGGGCTGAATGTAAGTACTTGCTTAATATTAACAGATGGCAGTGGTGACCTCCTGACAGCAGATCAATTGTAAACATATAATGTGGTCCCAAACGTTATATTTGCCTTTTCTGAAAACACACTTTTTTCTCCCAAAAACCTTCTTTTTTCACTTAAGTGATTCCCAACCAAAAGTGTTATTTTGTTCAAATGCATTTTTGCCCCTATATACACATTATTTGAATTTAGGGAAATACAAATTTAGTCCAAAAATTTCAGGTTATCATTATTATGAAGGACTAAATTATGCTTCTGCACTACATTGAAAGAATCTGCCACACTTGCTTTACAATCGCATGCCCATGAATGAAACGTCATGGGAATAAGTAAGTGTCACTGATACCCATCTATTGCTAGGGATGCGAATTAGAAGTCCTGGTTGACCACTATTATATTCGGGCTACCAGTACGCTTGGCATGGCCACAAACAACGCTAGATGTGGCCGTGATGATGCCAATAATTCTTATAACGTGACAGGATCTACCCACAGCAAATCTAGTCCACCATTATGCCAGGGATGGCTCAATAATTAGAAGATGCATGCATTGGACAATCAATTGCCACTCAGTGGCAGGTCCACAACTATGCCATGTGGACCACTACTATGTCTAGTGATCACAATAATATCAGGAATGTGACAATACACTAGTTACCAGCATTATGTCATGGATGCCAACATTATGCTTCGAATGCCCATCATTATGCCTATGTGTGACAGGTATTCCGAGACTTTGGTCTTGAATGAGCTATGTCGCTGGAATCATGCACACCTCAGTTGTGGCCACTTAATAGGCTGAAACCAATCTGGTGATGCTTGTTTTTTGTGTCCTTGACTCAGACTGGCAGCTTGGGCTGAACTGTTCCTATTGGAGCAGGAGCTATTTCAATTTGCATACTTCTTGTCTCTGTCTAGAATGTCATAGTGGGCGCAAAATGAAGGAGCGGAATGCAGCAGCAGTATTTACAATTGGCTGAGAATAATTTAGGTATTCCACCCTTCACCATTTTGATTTTATATGGCAACCATTATACACTTGCTGCCTTCATTGTGCTACAGGTCACCACCACTACGCCTTCAGAGACCACCGTTATGTTGAGTATGGCCACATTAATGATAAGGATACTACGGCATGCCAAGGCTTCCATTATGCCCGATAAGACTACTAACGTCCCTGGGAAGACCAACATTAAACAGGAAAAGCCATCACAATGCCAAAAGGGTGACATTAAGCAATGGCACTATTGTACCCATGATGTAAGGCACATGTTTTGAATGGCAACATGTTCTTTGTCATGCTATTCAGCCTAAGACCCTTGAGCAACTGAGTTAAAAGTGTGTTTGGTTTTGTTGCAAAGTGCCCCTGTCGTCCACAGATACTGCACTCTTTATTGGTTGCTTGACACCTTTTAAATGATGCTGTGTGTCATTTAAACAGCACATTGTTATATATTTTCTCATGCGTTTTGTGAGTTCATTTTTGTTTGCTACTTACATTAAGTGTCTCATTGAACTAAAGATCCCCTCTATCCTCGTTAGCCTCTTTGGCGCAGGATAGGAATTGCTTCATAGCTTTGTCCATTTTCACCAATTCCTCTAAACTGGTGACCCCAATCATCCACAGTCTTTCTCAAACCCTCTTGTTGTTTGTGTTCACCTTCAATTGAGATCTAGTTATTTTGTTGTCAAATTCACGAGTTGTTGACATACACAGTAAATCATTTTTCAAAGAGGTTACCTTTATATCCACTCATAGAAAAACATGATACCCGTCTAGCATGATGCTTATAGAAGGTTTGAAACGGTTTGCCTGTCTAGATAATCGCTTCCTCTTCTTCATAGTACTTTCCCTCTGTCTTGGGTGCCTCAACCTTTAGGCTGTGTTTTGAAACATTCCTGTCGTTCATATTCCAGGCCATGTAGGAGAATGCCCTTTCTGTGGACATGGAACATTTGAGATGCATCAATAACAATTAGAAAGGATTCGAATTCCTCCATTCATCTCTGGCAAGTGATTGGAGGATCACCCTTATTGAAAAACAAAATGGAGAGTTCAAACTGCATGGTTTATACTATAGCAGAAACAAGTGATATGTTAGGAAGAAAACAGTAGACACCACAGGAAGGAGAAATGCAATGCAGTCCAGAATTCCTTAAAACTATATGTGAAATGACTAGTCATTGTGGACACAATGAATACTCCTGTAGCAAAGCATGAGTTAAGGTATGCAACGGTGGATTGTGGTTCCCTAAATTGGTGTGCAGAACTAAGCAATGCTGGTAGGCAGTGCAACTTGTGTTCAACTCTGCTGCACGTGTCGAAGTGGAACGCATAAAACGACCTTAACATGCCAACCATAAGGGTCGCCCTATGTAAGTGAGGCTTGGAATGTCATGCCCAGGATTCTCTTTAGCCGAAATCTCATGTGCATGTGAAAGGAGTCGATGAAGGCCGGGCCAGGGTAGGTGCATCGCACCAGCGAAGAGCAATCAAAGTCAGCCTTAAGGGAGGGAGAATCGTTGTCTCCACACAGAACAAGGAAGGTGCGGTACAATGAAGGGGTGAGTGTGGATCTTGTTGCATTCAGTTGCATGCTTCTGGTGAAATATAGCAGCATTGTGGGCAGAGTGTAGAAGGGCTAGCAAAATGAGACATGGTAGGTGTGTGTTTGCTCTGAGCTTTCCAAATCAGGATGTCAGCACAAGCAATCTCTTCCAAAGGATGCTTTACAAGCAGCAAGGGTAGCAAGTGCTGCGCTGAAGATGTCTTCAGATCGTTGCGGACGCAGGAATACCACAGATGGTCCCATCCTTTTTGCAAGAAGGTCATTGTATCACACACAAATTATTTATTTCAAAAGTTCACAGAAATACAGTCTGTTAAACACATTGCTCACAATACCACTCAGAATTTTTTTTTTTTAAACAGTTAAGCATCACCCATAAAAAATGCTCAGGGTCAGCATTGTAAAGAATGGAAACAAGGAAAGAAAATGGGACGGGAGGGAAGATGAGAAGGGACGGAATATAATAGTCTGTTCATCCAGTCCTCCTCATGCCCTACTAGGCAGGCCTCCAGAGTAGTTGCCCTGAACGTCAGTGTGACTGTTAAGATTTAGCATGAAGATATGTATAATCGGCAAGTTATAATTGGGCTCTCTGGATCCATTCCTAGATCTGGATAGACCTGGTCGCAAGACCGCAATCTTCCCTGTAGACCTGTCCAGTAGCGCTAACCCCATTGTTATCTCGTCTCCTTTTACTACTAGCCCATGTGGGGAATATGATTTGAGCGGATCTGAGGATTCTTGTGGTTATCCAAAACCCATGGAAGAGCTGAGGATAATATATGAGAAACTAGAAGATGTCAGGGGTCTAGACACCTCTCCAGATACTGGCCCAGTCTCTCGTTCTAGTGTTACTACAGAGGAAGGAGCTTCATTTGCCATGGCGGTGAGGAGGGCAGCTGAGGTGAGCTTACACTGTCTTTGGTGGCAGTGAATACCAACCTCTTGACAGGTGCTTCAACCGGGAGTTGCCCCCACAGAACCTCTTTTAATGACGCCCTCACTGATGTCCTGCTTGGGCCAAGCCCTCCACAGGGGCTCCTGTGCATGGGACGATTGCCTGTCACAATCACCCCACTCCTGGGGACCCGACTTTCCTCACCCAGCCTGGTTGTTCAGGTCTCCATACCCAAAGTCTACCCTGCCTTGTTCCCTAGCACACCACTGGATAGGAAATCCAAGAGGCTGGACACCACCCGCCTAGCACTTCAGTCAGTGGATACTGTGTGTCTCTTGGGCCGATATACCTGCAGTTTGAGAATCGGTTGCCCAAATGCTGCCCATGGTCTCTGAGAAGGCCCAAGCCATCATGTACCAGGCTATTGCCAATGGCAGGGACGCAGCAAAGTACACGATACTCTGTGGACTGGATACAAAGTACTTGCTAGGCAGACCAATTGATTCGTTGCCATACCTGGTTGAGGTCTACTAGGTTTTTGGGGGATGTCCAGGCATCCCTTGTGGACATGCCCTTCGAGGGCACTCTGCTGTTTGTTGCTAAGGCAGGTTCAGCGTTAGATTGCTTTAAAGACAGGAGGGCTACTGCTATCAACCGTGTCCATTCCCACCCAGACACCACAGTCAACAGGCTCCCTAGTCCTTTTGTGGCCGTGGATGCAGTTCCCCCAAGCCCCATGAAACCCAGGCCACAGACCTGTCTAGTCTGCAGCCCCCTCCCAGCAGCCTCCAACCATCTTTTATATGCCCTCTCACCATTGAGGGTAACCAGATGGTGGCAGGAACACGCAGCACCCGCCATGATTGCAGTCCGTCGCCCCAGACAAATGTGTGTTTAAATTTGTTTAACAGGCTTAAACCCTTCTTTTCACAGAAACCTCACTGACCATGCCATCATCATTAGACCAGGTAATGGAGGATACCCATCTCTGCTGCGTCAGGAAGTATGTGCTCTTCTGGCTAGAAGTAGGTTGAGGTTGCTATTCAAACTATGTTCTGATGCTAAAAAAGGGTGAGACCTCCCCCTGTACTAGACCTGCTCCCTCTCAGCTGCTTCTTGAAAAGGAAGAAATTCAAAATACACTGGCTCAGGTCCTGTGTGCCCTGGGCCTTGGAGACTGGATGGTAGTGCAGGATGCCTATTTTCCCATACCCATCCTGCCAGCCCACAGACCTGTAGTTCATGGTTGGCCATGAGCACTGTCCGTTTGCTGTGCTCCCATTTGGCCTTTAGAACTTCCCCTTGGGTGTTGGCAAAGGTGATCGGTGGTTGCAGCCCATCTGTGGAGGTCAGGTGTGCCAGATTCCCCCTACCTCGACGACTGGCCGATGAAGGCGGGTTCGCCCCAGGCAATCCAAACCCACCTCCAGGCTACAGCAGACCTCCTGCATTCACTGAGGTTTACTGTCAATGTTCTGAAGTCACACCTGACTCCTTCTCAGATGCTCCCTATTATTAGAGCCATTTTGGACACAAAGCATTTTCGGGCCTATCCTTGGAAGGTCGAGTCCAGGATCTTTAGGCTATGATTCTGATGTTTCAGCCTCTATTCAGGATTTCGGTGAGACTGACTCTGAGGCTGCTGAACCTCATAGCCTCCAGCATTCTGCTGGTAACACATGCCCGCTGACATGTGCTGGGTCTGCAGAGGGACCTGAAGTCCCAGTGGTTGCAGCATCAGGGAAATTTCTCTGACCTGGTCCAGATAGCCGAGGGAACTGCAAATATTCTGCAATGATGGTTGATGGACCTGCATTTGGGTAAGCAGAAGATCCCTCTCCCTTTCCCATCCAGAGCTCACGGTGGTGACGTATGCACCACTCCTGGGTTGGGGCAGCCATCTGTGAGAGGTGGATGCCTCTAGTCTCCTACAGAGTCTCAGCTCCACATCAACTTGTTGGAGTTGAGAGCAGTCTGCTTGGCACTGATGACCTTCATCCATTACATCTAGGGAAGACTAGTTCAGGTAAGCATGGACAACACCACTGCAATGTCGGACTGCAGCAAACAGGGCAGGGTGGGGACCAGGACCATGTACCTGGAGGCTCTGCACCTTTGGACATGGCTGTAATGCCACACATTTTCCTGGTCGTACAACACTTGTCAGGCTCTCTAAATACCCGTGCAGATAAACTTAGCCGTCAATGCCTCATGGATCATGAATGGTTTGTCTATCTGGAGGTGGAGCAAGGCATCTTTCACAACTGGGGAGAACCATTGACAGATCTATTCGCCACGACCGAGAATGCGCATTGTCAGCATTTCTGCACATTTAAGTGTCCACGATGACTATCACTCAGACTCATTTCATCTTGAGTGGAATTCTTGCCGGCTGTACACATTCCTACTGAAAATACTCCAGACCAGAGATCTTGAGAAGATCAGGAATGACCAGACCCAAGTCATCCCTGCGGCTCTGGATTGGAAATAAAGAATATAGTATCCGGAACTCTTGAGAATGAGCTTCTGTCATCCGACGAGGGTCCCCCTTTGGGAGGATCTCTTGATGTAGCAACAGGATAGGGTCCTGCACACGAACCTGCATGCACACTGCCTTCATGCATAGAGATTGAGCAATGGCAGCTGACAGTCTTTGACCTCCCTTCGGAAGTCTGTGAAGTCATTCTGGCAGCCAGATGTCCCTAAACTTAGACCATATACGCCTGCTGTTGGAACAAGTTTGTGGCTTGGTACACTACTAAACACGTTGATCCTCTCTCTGCATTCTTATCCAAGGTGTTGTTGTTTGTTGTATCACTAACCCAAACATTTTATATCTTTCAGCCATATCGTCTTCCTTACAGCTGACATATCAGCCATCCCTGTTTAAGTCACCAGTTGCCACTCGTTTCCTAAAAGAACTTCAGAGCATGTTTCCTCCAAAGCCCTTTATCAATCCGAAATGGGCCTTAATTTGGGTTTTAACATTTTTGATGTGTTTACCCTTCAAGTCCATGCATAGTTGCCCTCTGCATCTCTTGACTGTCAAAACAGTCATTGCAATGTCCAGGAGGGTTCGCAAGCTTCAGGCTCTCTCTGCACCCTCCATAGACCAGCTTCTTTCCAGTGAGCTGGTTCTCTGCACCTCTGCCTCTTTGCGACCAAAGGTGGTAAGACCTTTCCATGTTGGCTGGAATATCACGCTGCTGACCTTTTTTTTTCTCTGCCTCACCCTTCTAAAGAGGAGGAGTGGGACCATCGCCTGGACCCAAAAAGAGAGTTGTTGTTCTACATTGCTGGTACCAAGGACCACCTGGTGGATGATCAACTGCTTTGTAGGGTTTGCCAGAGCAAAGAAAAGTAGAATTTGCCAGAGCAAAGAAAGAAAAAGCCATACAGAAATTAATTATCTCCAGATGGATTGTGCTCAGCGTTAAGATCTGCTACGCATTGGCCAAAAGGCAACCCCCTGAGGGCTCTGTAGTATCCTATATTTGTTAATGTAATGTATTTTACACAGGTTTACTTCACCAGAGCCAAGGGTGCGACCACTACATTAGCTCGCAGAGTCCCTGTCTTGGAACTCAGTCAGGCAGCAACATGGGCATCTCTGCACATATTTACAAACCACTACTGCCTTGACCTTTCGGTCCTCCATGACTTCTTGGTCTAACTCAGTTCACTGACCAGGCTAACCTCCATGGAGATACTGCTTGGGTATATATTCTAAGGTAAGGAATCTGTGACTAGAAGTCTCAGATGAGCAAGTTACTTAACCTTCTGTAACGCCTTATTTAGTAGAGACTCCATCTAGCTGCAGTTTTCTTACCACCCTCTCATCCACCCCGCTTCTGCGAATGGGTTCTTTTTATCTAGAAGGTCACTCTAAGTCCTTAGTGTCTGCACGCTGGTATATCGGCTTTCTAACATGGCTTTGTTCTTCATAAATGTCACGAAAAGAAACTGAAGTCCGCGCACTGAGGTGCCATCTATATAGGTACGGTGCATGCACTTCTGGCACAGATGCCTCCGATGCAGAGCTGATCTACACCACCTACTGGTGCGCAGAGATACTGCACAAGGTTTTCTGGATGCAGCCTGACATCTGGGGGAATATTGCAAGGTAAGGAATCTATGGCTAGATAGTCTCTACAAGATAAGGCATTACTGAAGGTAAATAACTTGTCTTCTCTGATTCATTCAAAACCTCAATTTCTGTACCACCATTGTTTGTTGCCAAGAGTGGAATTACATCTATCAAGGGACCTGCACTGGATTCCCTCTTACCGCCAAGGGTACTTTAAACATAAGCTGTGCAAAGCAGCCCTTGAAGGTTAATTCGTGTTAACAGGGCAAATGGAAGAGAGGAGCTGCATCACAGAACTTGTCATGCTAAACACAGGTCTTTGGTGACTTCCCATCTATACAGAACACAAGCAAAACAGAGCAAGCTTCGGAAGTTTCTTTCCCTCTGAGCTGAGCAGCCAGCAACAGTCGGTGAGCACCAACTATCTTCCAAGCAGTATCAAGGTGTCTTGTTGGCCAACAGGGAGGACAAAATTCCTTCTCATGCACGGGCGGTGGCGGAGATCTGTATGCCGGCGTGCATCACAGGGGCTTTAACAGAATTAGCGGAGGTAGCTGAAATGATCATCTTCGTCCTTTCTACCCCTTGTGACTGTGACGAATGGTGAATAACCTGACCCATGGCTTCTTGCCTACCTGCCCTGGTCTCTCGAACTCCTCGCCTCAATTTCTTATGCTCCATGAATACATACTCTATTAAAATCAACTGTATATTTGAGTACAACAAGCTGATGAAAGATGAATTTTCTTAGGTGTCACTATTGGAATGCTAAACCCATTTTCCATTATTTGAGTCACTGAAATCATGGAGCAATGACTGGCCAAATTATGCTGCAAAGTGGACAAACACTGTGCAGGAAGAAAAGGAAAATTGTGCTGCATAATATAGTAATATTTCATTATTTTTTCAATGTTAAACATTGCTGGGCGAGGTTGCAACTCGTTAGTACCAGTTCAACACATGAACACAGCAGTCGGCAACTAAAAGGTCATTAGTTAATCTTTGAAAAGGTCTTTTATTGTGTAGAGTCAGATTTCACCTTTTTTTAGTGACCTAACTTTTGATCTGTTTGAGCTAGAAACAATTTTTGGGGGTTAGAATTCGAAAATTATTGAGCAGATCCTGGGTTATGTGGCAAATTGTTGCAAATCCATAATCATGCAGAATATGCTGTGGCAGCAGAATCACATAATTCCTGTAGCCCTGATTATTATTACACATTTTATACAAACTGATTATTCTGCTCCTCTTCTTTCAAAAAAAACTATTTACTCTACTTTTTATGTACACATGTCTAGGTGTATTTCCTTGGACAAATGTTGGCACAATCACACTTTAATACCATTCCATAGTAATCATGTTGCTCCATCTGAAAGGCAGTGCAGTTGCATTCTACAGTTTTGAGATGTTTGTGGCATCCATCCATAAATGGCTTGCACTTTGAGTTAGCCTAGTTCCCTATAGGGACTGATGCTTTACCTCCCTCAGGAGAGGAACTTATTGCTACAAATCTGATTTTTATGTTTGACATGTATGGGATTACACCATTTTGTTCAAACTCCTTCACCCATTGGCTTGTTTTGCTTAGGAACCTTCAGTCACTGGCTTGAGACACTGTCAGTCACACCTTGGATCAGTTCTTAGGAGGACTTAGTTTCATCTTTGTTTGTTGTCCTTTTTATTGTGTCCTTCCACTTCCATTGGAATGCATGAGGTACTATTTTACATCTGAAATCAGTTTCCGAACAGTCCTGGAGAGTGAGCGCTAACAAAATAATCTGACAAAAGGATACTACAGTGAAAGAGTGGCTTAGTTAATTGTCCATCTATTTTTAAATGCTTTATTCTGGGTTTGATCGCTGGTGCCACTGGAGAAACAAGCATTGGCACAGCCAATAGTTAGGATGTTTGTACTATTTGGCATCCCCTATAAAGCTCAGACTTACTGACTTTGAGAATTCTTGTTTGCCACTAGAACAAGCTTATTCATTGGTTTGCATTGTTTTTTCATCAGCCAGATGCTGTGTGACTCACCTGTTAGTTCTCTTAATGCAACAGTAAAAGAAAACTTAAGCAAACTGAAGAACAGCTTTGCTGTGTTACTTTTTCCCCAAATATTATGATTGTCTTCCATTAGAATGGTTTACAGTATTCTGATTATGTTATCTAATGTGGTACTGAATGATATCTTATGTTTCCTCTGTTTGCTTGTAGCTTTACATTATGATTATTATGTTCGAACATGTTAAATTGCTTTCTTGTGTAATTTTTACTGGGCTTGTTTCATTTCGCTCCCTTATCTTATGTTAAATAATGTTTAAGTAATTTGACATCATGCTGTTGTGTTATGTTTATTTTGTTTTATGTTATATAATAGTTCTATGCTTTGTAATAGTTACATTATATTTAAAATTTGCTCAGAAGGGTGTCCTATGTTGCAGTATGTTATGCGGTTTGATAATGACAGTAGAATACATTAAGCCCTATTATACTTTTTTGTTACATTTTTTTTAAACTAAATTAATTTTATGCAATTCACATAATGTGAGATCCATATTACTAATGAAAGTTACATATAGGCCAGACAGCCACAAGAGATAAAGCAACAATATGGCTAGTTGAAGAATTGGATTGACATCTCGCTGGCCAGTATACGAAAGGATAGAGCAAGGGTAGAGACGGGAGGAAGAGCAAATGTGTAGTCTTATGGATAAGAGGGGGGAGGGGAAAAAACATGGTCACTGCAGTGGTGGAAGTTGGTGGCTTCCTTGATGTAAATGGGCAGCGGCCTCCTTGGAAAAATTTGGAACCAGCGCTTCTTTTGTTACAGATTAACTATTGCAGATTGATACAAATTAGGAATGGCTGTTGAGAATGAACAGCTATGTGATGTAACCAGCCTTATTTGTTGAAACAAGACTCCCGATATGGTAGACCACTTTTTACTTGGTCTCTTACGAGTATCTTACTCGCAAGAGTATCTTACCAGTATCACAATAATCATCGACCTTCTGCTTCTCATCTTTGTCTTCAGATGATCATTCCCGCGTGAGGTTACAAATCCTTGAAGAAGAAACCAATTCGGACTACATTAACGGCAACTATATTGACGTAAGTACACATTACCAACCTTCGTGTCAGTTGGCGGTGAATGTGTTACTTGGAACTGAGTGACTTAGCATGGAAAATTCTGAAATCATTGATTTTGGGGCATAATGAAATTTCATAGGGTGTTTTCAAATTGGTATAGATGGAACCATGGTGTATTCTTATTACATGTCAAAATGAAGCATCAAATAAGTGTTACGGTATTCACAGAGCATGTGCCCCCGCCGTCCCTCCCTCCCTCCCTCCCTCCCTCCCTCTAAATTTATAACTTGTGGGCAGTGTCCGCCAGGGATAATATGCTTGATGTCTCCTGATGAACGGTGGACAGAGAAAATTTTATTTCTTATTTCTTGTCAACAGTTTGGCATAATCCCATATTTAAATGGAAGCTGTTTGCATATTAATATGACAAAACTCTGTAATTCCTAATGCAGTGATTTGCAATCTCTTGTCATCTCCACACTTTTAAGTCGCCTTCAAAGTACTCTGCAGCTGTTAACCAGGACTTTTAATGCAAGCAAGACATTTCATTAAATATGTAGGCTCTTTAATTATTGAAGGCTACTGCTTTGTTCACTCTGCATCATGTTAACTTAATGTTTTACATTAGAATAAATTCTTTAGCAGACAGCATGTTTTCAGTTGAAAGAATAAAATCAAAAGTGGAATTGGAATCCAAGAGAAATTCATTTCATCTAAGGGCCCACAGTAGCAGATATATTTTTATACCAAGGCAGTTCACCGGGATCTTATCTTGTTAAGGGAAAAATACAAATGTATTTCTGCTTTAGAGTCACAGAAATTGAAGCATTAGTTAGTTATTTTGGCAGCAGAAGTAATTCTCTGGGAAGCCAGTAAATGTGTGCCTGGACGTATCTGGATTACAATTGTGCTTTTATTTATTCATTTATAGAAGGATGTGTAGAACACAGATGTAATCACAAAGGTAGAAGCACTTTACAGAGCCCTAGAATGTAGTGATGACAGAGTTCTAATACAGCCATATCTAAATTACACTGGAGCCGAGTTGGGAAGGGAAGCAGTTGGTAGACTGAGTCAGTGAAGTAGTCAGGTGGTGAAGGGAGAAATGCTTTTAAGTGCTTTGTGAAGGGGGCTACCAGGGTGCATAAGAGTCAGATTTTCCATGATAGCTTGTTGCATACCCTTGAAGTTCATCGCCCAAACATTATGTCGATTTTGAAAGTTATGATTGCTTCAGTTAGTGACTAATTGTTAGAATTCAGGTAACAGTTTCCAGCTTGTT
Source organism: Lissotriton vulgaris (assembly GCF_964263255.1). Classification (NCBI taxonomy): domain Eukaryota; kingdom Metazoa; phylum Chordata; class Amphibia; order Caudata; family Salamandridae; genus Lissotriton; species Lissotriton vulgaris. Next base: position 890,301,755 of record NC_141691.1, read on the forward strand.
CATTCATAAGCTCACGTAGACTGTGTAGTTGAGCACAAATATGCTGGGATCTAGTGATAATTTTGGCACCCCATGGCGGCTCATGTTTCCACCGTCTGGTTGCAGAATCATCGACCCTTCCTAAAATGATCTGAAATCTTCTTGTGGAAGAAGAGTGTTGACCTTTGTGTTTGGTCAATTTTAGACGTTGTAAACTCTGTGTGCGCTTGTATTGAGCTTCAAGTCTAGGCTGATACCCTGAGTTTTGAGTGACGGGTTAAGTGATTTGCCCATAATCACAGGATGTTGAGCCAACTCTGGGGCTCAAACCTGGTTCCCCAGCTTTAAAGTCGGCAGCTCTGGCCGATAGGCCAGAAAGAAAAACCTCATGATCAAGTGTCAAAGCCGTAAATAGGTCCAGCATTATCTGCAGACTAGCTTGCCCTCATCAGTGACAAGTACATCCTGATCTAATAACTAAAAAATTTCCATCTCAAAGCTATATTTCGAAATGAAGCCCAATTGTTGGGTTGCAATAAGTTTGATAGTAGCATTATCTGTTGATAGTTAAGGATTCAGTTAGTTTAACCAGGAATGTGAAATTGAAAGCTGGTGCAATGATTGCAGTCATTCTGGTGTCCTTTTTATTTTTTGCTATTTTAAATAGGGAGATATGGCACATTTTCAGAGCAAACAGAAAAGGAACTTTGTTGAATGGTTCTTCTTGTCGAGACAAATATTGTTCTGACAAAGCAGTACCCGTTTACTGAATGTCTTTTGGTTTCTGTTTGGAAGTGGTATAATTTGGATTTGAACGTATTGTGCCTTAGTTTGCATTATAATTTATATATGTACTTTAGCACTATAGGCCCTTTAGTGGCCTAGTAATCTCAAGAAACTGAGTTAGGCCTTCTTTTCAAGGTGTGTGGTTGCAGAATCATAGATGAACTATTGAGAGCAGAACAAACGGGATTGAAGAATTTCCGAAGTTTTTCTTTTTTTTATTATGCATACATTAATGGCATAGGAGCAAAGGAACACAGTGGAAAAAGCAACCTAGGCGGAAACAATGGATTGCCCACACAATGGTGGTAGGACAAAGACTAGGACTAAACAGCTTCCAGTTAAAAACTTAGTTTAATTAAACAATTGATTTTATAATTCATAAAGCATAAACATTGACATGTACATCACTTAAAAGACAGACAAGAAAAACATTTATAAAATTATAAAACCATTTCTAAAAAACTTTGGAAATTACAAATTAGAGATGGGTTAAATAGAACAACATTTGTGAATTCTTTAACAGTGAGATATAAGTTGTGTGTCGAAGCAAGGAGCAAAGGAAACCATCATTTTACAATTTAGTTAAAAAAAGGGGTGACCCTGTGTCCCTCAGAACCTGGGTAATGAATGGTTAAACAAAAAAGGTGGTTCTGTTGGGTAAGACAAAATTACTTTGACACTACTATTAATGCAATTTGGGATGAAAGCTCTCATATAAACACAGCTTTAAGAAATTAATGTTTAACAAATAAGTCATAAGATCAACTGGTTGTACAGTATCTTTTTATCAGAATTACGTCATTCAATGATGTCATACAATACATGGGTAGACTGTCAGAATAAGTGTTAAGGTGCAATTGAGTGACATTTGTGTGTAGTGCACAAAAGGTGAAAGATATATACAGTGCCAACAATTTCATATATACAGATATATACAAGAGTTTCAGTAGCCAGCTACTGATTTATAGCCACGGATTCCTATTCTTCCTATTGGAATCTGGTGGTGCTGGACCCAAGACAAGCGTCGACGTTTCGACCCTGGGGTGCCCCAATAGGTGGTCACGGCGGGTCTTCTAGGAATCCTTGGCTATCAATCAGTAGCTGGCCACTGAAACTCTTGTATATGTCTGTATATATGAAATTGTTGGCACTGTATGTATCTTTCACCTTTTGAGCACTACACACAAATGTCACTCAATTGCACCTTAACACTTATTCTGATAGTCTACCCATGTATTGTATGACATCATTGAATGACGTAATTTTGATAAAAAGATACAGTACAACCAGTTGATCTTATGACTTATTTGTTAAACATTAATTTCTTAAAGCTGTGTGTGTATATAAGAGCTTTCATCCCAAATTACATTAATAGCAGCGTCAAAGTAATTTTGTCTTACCCAACAGAACCCCCTTTTTTGTTTAATTATCATTTTACAATAACATTTATCAGTGATGTTTTTTAAGAAAAAAAGAAATTGATGATGTACATCCTATTCCTTTGTTCCGCCCAACCCCAGCAGTGCCCATTCTATAGCGTTGCTCAGTAGTGATTAAACGCAATACACCTAATCTCCAATGTACCCATTCCTGATTGCTCTTGTCCTTTAGTTATGCTAATCGAAGATTGGCAGCAGGACCTCACCTATAGCCAACCTCCTGTGTACCCATCCAGCTGAGCTTGGCCTTGAGGCAAGGTGCACTGGAGGATGTCCAAAGGCTCTCGTCTGACCTCCTGTGCACACATCCCCAGCTCTGCCGAGTAAGAGAAATTGTGTGCAATCGACCCTTTGTCGAGTGCTCTGAGAGCAAGCTCTATGACAACCCTTGTGCCACAGTACTAAATATCTACGGTCTTCAGCAGTGCCCAGAGCTCTCTGGGTACAGGGCCTGCTGACCATCGACCAGGCACAGCTCCAGCCTCTGTGCCCCCAAATCAGCTAACACACCCTTCATAAAGGTATCTGCTGCAAGGTCAGCTGTGCAAGTACTTTTGCCATCAATACAGGCTCTAAACACCGGATCTGGGATATCAACGGGGCCATAAGACATGCCAGGGGTTCACAGAGCCCACAGTGTGCGCTCATTTTTGTTTTACTTTTTTTTCCAAATGTGTAAAAAAAAATCATACATAAATTTTCCAAAATAATGCAGATCTACCTGCAAAATTATTGATTTATGGGTCTGATTTTAGATCTGCAAATCAAGCGAAACAATCTGCTGCCTTTGTTTCTTTAATACTGAGAGGAGTATGTCTCTCTCTGGGACTCTCCCTGGGGTCAGGGAACACTCGTTACACTCCCTCAGCTTTTCTATGCCCCCTCCACTTTTAACAGGACACAATCTTCGGTACCTGACCTTCTGTAGTAGCTGACACAACAACAACAAAATTCAGATGCTGCAAGTAGACCGCCCAGAGCCTTCAACCCTCAGAAGGTCCACAAATCTCGATCTGATGAAGGCAAAGCTGCTCCCTTTTGTAATTTCATGTCTTTTTTTATGTAGTATGCTCAGAGGATTCGGAACCTCACTACCCAAGTATTTGTGAATTGTGAGTCAAGATATTAAAGGCCCCCTATCATTAACCGATGGAAGCCCGCCTGACCTCTTTCTGTAATGCAAATTTCTCAAAATTACTAAGTGAACCTATACCGACCAAGCTGAAGCACTCTTCTGAGCCAAGTTCGAGTTACATGTCAAATTTAGTCTAATTTCGTACAGCGGTTTTTGCTGTAACAGAGAGCAATGTTTCCTACGGGAATTAATATTGAAAGCTCATCTGTTTAGCCCCCTCCATTAAGTTTTCCACTTCGTGGAAGGGCACCAAAAAATAACATTTCAAACTTGCAGCTGAAAGATCCATGGAAATGCTAAAAATATATGCTTGAACTCTTTTTCTTTCATTATTATGTCTAGAAAGTTCATTTTTAACAAATGCAGGTTGCTATGTTATGCAAATGGTGGTTAGTTGTAAAAATACAATAATATAAATTTCAAGAATATTAACTAGTCCAACACTACATTTTTTTTGCTTCTTTCTGCTAGCACCTAAAAAAGCTATAAATATCGTGCTCATTTTCGAAAAATACAGCTGTTTTTCCCAAACAGTTGCATAATGCCATAAAGAGTTGGAGTGCAAAGGAGGATGACCTGGGTTTAGAAATGGCAAGTCTATCTGTCACTAGCTGAATTACCTGGAAAAGAGCTAGCATCAACAGAAAAATGTAATAGCAGCTAGGACTGACACTGCTGAGGAAAGCTGTACCCTGACTTTTGGAAGGCTTTGGCTGAAATTACTCTGTCGGGTACGATTATTGCGGCACCTAGAAAGATGTATACTTCAGCCTAGCAGGACTCAGTGTCACGTTTGCTTCTTTGCAGCTTTTCACAGACCACTCACCGTACCATTAACTTGATTTTTTGCACCACAATAAGTTAGAATCTATTTATCTATGTATGTGTGTATGTATATATATATATATATATATATGTGTGTGTATATCTATATTCACTGAAAAAACCATAGGTTTCACACCAGTTATAGTTATCTGGAAATTTTACTCGCATAAAACCATTGAAATTCCCACGTTAAAGTTGGTTGGAGTCACTATAACTTGTGCGTGCAATGCACTGCTGTTGACGTCACATATTACATCACTCATGACATGGTCAGTGACATCACTCATGACATCACTGATGACACCATCCTTGTGACAGAGTGACAGACCTCCTTTCACTGTAATGTAACTCTTGAAACACGTATTCAAAAATAGAAACTTAAATTTACAAGAAAATGGACATATCCTTATTCTGACTTTGTCATTTGACTAAGGAAGACCTTTTTGGAGTTCTATCTCTACTCTTTACTAGTTTCAAATGGCTACATTAGCAGCAGCAGCTGGAGGATCTGCCCCACCACCACCACCACCATCTAAAAGACCACCAGAAGATTACATTGGTGGTCAAGAGGATGAGGAGGAGAATGATGAAGAGGAGGAACAGAGAAGGGAATTCCTGCCTGAAAATAAATATCCCTACCAACCAAAAGAGCACTTTATTTGGGAGTTCTACAAAATCCCAAGGGGTTTTGAAAAAGTCAGCGCTGCAAAGGTGACTTGTTTAATTTGTGGTGTTGAGTTGTCCAGGGGGAACCCTAACAAAAAGTATTCCTTCGGGAATCATACAATGATTCGCCACATAATGGGTTTGCATTCAAACAATTATTATAAGGCAGAGTTAAGGGACCTCTGCAGTAAGCTACCCCCATCTACGTCTAGACCCTCAACATCAAAACAACCCACTCCATCGGGTCCGGGGGCAAGAGGCACATTGGCAATCATTCAACCTAAGTTTGCCGATTACAAAATCGTGTGCAAATATTGTAACAAGACACTTTGCTATGGTGAGCAAAGTATCGAACTTATCATGGTTGCTGGTGATAACCATAAGTGTCCAAGAAAACCCTAAATGTTCCTGATTTTTTTTTTTGCTCCAGTTGAGCCATTTACAATTCCCTGTTTTTTGTTTCACCCCATAAAAAATACAAAAAAATATAAGTGTTCAGAAAAGCCAAAAAAAGTTAAAAAAAATCCAAAAAAACCATAAAAAAATATAAAACAACAAAAAGAAAAAAAACAGTTCTTTTGAGAACTACCTCCAATTTATAAAAAAAAATGCTACATTTTTTGAAAACTCTATCATTCTTTTTTTCCCATGGTACGCTCCCCGGTGCGCGTACCGGGTGCTCCCCCTGCGCAAATCGAATTTTTTTTTTGCCCCGCGCGGTCCTTTTATGGCCCCCACATCAAACCTAGGGGGTCGGGGGGGGGGGGTCTACTCTGCCCCCTTATGGTCATTTCCCCCTTTGTTTTTGCCACCTCTTGTGTCTCGATTTTACCAAGACACAAGATGGCAGCCGCTCCGGACTGTTTGGAATGTTTACAGTCACCCGAGAGCCAATCAGCTTTCCGTGCGCAAGTCGCGTGACGCGCCCGGTGCGCTCCCCGGGGCGCGTACCGGGGCGCGCTTATAGATATATATATTTTTTTTAACCTAAATTACTCAAAATCCACTGGAGCACATATCTTGAGACATAGCAAAGGCACATCAGGCTACCAGTGCCTACAATTTTGCCAAGTTTGGTGAAAATCCATTCAGCCGTTCGGGCTAAAAGTGAGGCCAACCGCCCTATGGAAATTAACATGGGGAAAACACGTTTTGGGACCCCCCTTTTATCTCGGCCCCCGCTTGACGAATCACCCCCACATTTTCAGGGAAGGAGCGGAGCGGGCCACAAACTTTGAGAAATTCGCAAAGATTCGTCCACCGGCGCCAAAGTTATTCCCAATAGAATGTTGCGGATTTCCTGTGGAAAGTATATCCTAACTATAACTACCTACTGGCCACCGCCAGTAGGTAATATATGTATATATATATATATATATATATATATATATATATGTGTGTGTGTATATATATATACAAGGGCTATGTGAACAGGGGCTCTCGAGCTCGAAACGCGTCACTGCTGGTACCTGGGTTGAATAAAACACCATCTCGCCTAATCTTCGTGGTCCGTCTCCTTCTTCGCCAGCTCCTGTCAGCTGGAGGTTGTTGGGAGTGATACTTCGTCGAATATATATATATTTTATGCACTTGGTTACTCACACGGGACGCACACGGATTTGCACAGGTAACCAGCCTTTATTTGAGGTATGCACACTGTCGTTTGCGAGCTTATTTCAGCAGCTTTCCGAAACGCCGACGCGTTTCGGGTTTCTCATTCTTCTTGGGCTATCGGAAAGATCGTGCTGCGGTAGGCAACTCCCTCATTAAATACAAAGTCCCGCCCCAATGGACTAAATAAAGACCTCTGGGAGGCGTAGTCCTTATTATTCCAAATGTAATCAGAGCGCACTTATGACTGCCAAATGGAGCCCTTTATGGGCCCCCGCGCACTTCTGTGTCCTCAATCCTTCATGCAGACCACGCATTGTGAATGGTGAATCCCCTTCACATGGCCCCCTTGGAATCCTGGGGTGGTGCAGTCACGGCGGATGAGCCTCCGCCTTGATATTTTATGCACTTGGTTACTCACATGGGACGCACACGAATTTGCACAGGTAACCAGCCTTTATTTGAGGTATGGACACTGTCGTTTGCGGGCTTATTTCAGCAGGTTTCCGAAACGCCGACGCGTTTCAGGTTTCCCCTTCTTCTTGGGCTATCGGAAAGATCGTGCTGCGGTAGGCAACTCCCTCATTAAATATACAGTCCCGCCCCAATGGGCCAAATAAAGACGTTGGCGTTTCGGAAATATACATATATATATATGTGATTCTGACATATCTGTATAAACGGCAGTCTCTGATTTCTTTATAATTGGTGTCTTGTGACGTACCCAGCTGCAGATTATAAAGAAAAGTCATCTGAACTCAACTATTATAAGTTATTACAGTCGAGTTCTGACATCACAATGCCTGCTGCCTGCAGCTGAGGTTAAAGTAAGCTGTCTCATGCAGTGTGTTTGAAGCAGCTGTTTAAACCAACATAATATCACTTTTCTTTTTTCTGGTCTGTTTTAATAGCTTACGATGACAAGCAGAGAGAATATGTTTGTTTGTTGCCCTTCTTTGTGAGAGGATTGCTAGAATCTTTCTGCATGTTTCTACATAGTTTGAGTTGCTGCAGCTTTTTTTTTTAAACTGACTTGTATTGAACTGTTACTAATATCTGTTTGCAACAAATATCTATCAGGTTATTGATGTGTTTAATTTTGCACTAGCGTTTTTATTTTTATTCTTAATGTTTACAAATGTGTTCACTCTTTCATATGAAGGAGCTGCGCACCAACGTTTTAAGTAGTTTTTGGAAAAGGTGATGGTGTGACAATGTTTTATATAGGATAAAGTGCTTCCGGAGCACATGATAAGGACATTGCAAATCACCTTGGCGTTACATGACCTTATAAAGAAATTCTGCCTTTAGCCTTGTTAATTTACATGGTTATGGAACTCCTCAATGACTTGCAATATCCTTATAATGTAAAGCAGGAGGTACTTTATTCCTTATATATCAAACACATAGTGTAATATGCAACTTATTACTATTTTTGAGTGTGAGTCATTGTTATAGTTTCCAGAGTCTACTCTAAAGAGGAATACTCCTCTCTCAATTTAACTCCCCATTGAAATGCCAGAATATTTTCGTATTAGATTCGTTTCCTGTGTTTTGGGGCACAAATCCTTCATCCCTAGCACACAGCCAATGTGACACTCCTGTTGGGACTCCTTGCTCACTTTGATTACAAAGATACCATCGATGGGGTTAGCATCTACGAATAAGGTTTCTACTTCATACCTGTGAACACTACATTCAACCCTAAAACAGCTCTGTGCTTTTTATGGGAATACTGATTGACACAAGTGTGTCTCGGGCACAAGCGGCCTTCCTTCTGTGAAGAATATAGTTGAGTGTTTCTTGTCACTGGAACCCATAGTGCCTTTCGTCCTGGTCTGCGACATGGTGTACTTTTACCTGGGTGTGCAGTACACAGAGGGGATCACTGCAGCCTATCAGAATGAAGGCCCTGTCCTCAGCATAGCCACAAACTCGCTCCTGCCCAGGGCCACCCTTTAGTGAGTCTGTTTGAAGTTGCCAGTGAGCATCTTACTGTGCAGGTGCTAACCTGGCCTACATTTTAAGCGGGGGTGAAATCCCCTTTCTGGCATGTGCAGAAAATGTCTGCACGAACATGCATGGGTTTATGGACCCCCTTGCCCCTTTACAGCATCACCTTCGGAGCATGGACTGACTTTGCGCCACCTCTTTGTGTTGTACAGTCTTCACTGCCTCTGTGCCCTTGTCCAGTGGCATAGCTAAACTGTTTGCTGCCTGTGATAGTCCCTGCGTTTACCACCCCTTGATGGCCGCAGGTAAGAGGGGGTGCTGGCGAACCCTGCATTTGCTGCCCCACAACGGCTGCAGGTAAGAGCGGGGGGCACCAAAACTCTTGCCGTCAGGGGCAGACCTCCACCCCCCCTTGCAACGCCACTGCCCTTGTCTATAATATGGCATGGGGTCAGAGGGGAAGTGTTTCATAATTTGTATTACAGAAGGTGTTGCCCAAATGCCTGTGTGCCCTTGGGTAATACCTAAGTGCGCTGTGGGTGGAAAAATAGGGCGCACACATTCGTTTTGATTACGCAACCCCGGGGTCTCTAGTGAAGTGTGTCAGAGCCTGCTGCATTCCCTGGCCTATTGCTTCTACAGCAGTGTGTTTGTCACCATTCTTCAGTCTGTCCTTGGTGTTCAGACTGCATTATTTCATCAATCAAACCTTGACGAGCAGCGGAGTAATGCTCCTCTGTTTTCCACTGTTTGGTTTGATATAGCCTGCCTGTTACGTGCATCGCATTAACCGCACGTGCCATAAACTGCCGTCATCCGGGGATGAACAGGAAGCCGGGCATAACTATATCCGGTGGTTTGCTGGCCATGGAAGATCCCGGGGCTAGTCAGATGCCCTCTGCGGGCACACAGGTTGTCTTCCCGGCAGTGCTCTGCAGATATTGCAGTTAAATCTCATACACACGTTGATGCGCTTGATGGACGCGATAAATAGGCTGTATTTTGTTTATCCTCATCCATGTTCATGACGAGTCCAGCTCGTCATGAGTCACAGTAGACCTAGCTGGGCTCGTCATAACTGCAGTGGTCTACCCATGCGCCATTGATTTCCCCCCTGTGCGGGAGAATTGATCAGTGGGCGGAGTGGTGACGAGCCCAGCTCGTCATGAGCACAGCTCTACCTGGACTCATGACGATTCGGGCTCGTCACGAGCACCGCGGCACCGCCCTTACTACCTAACTGTGGGGGGCTTACCCCCCGCAGCGAAGGGGTTAAAGGTTTACATTTTAAGTACATAAAGTTTGATTGAAGTAGACATCGCGTTCTCCTTTTCAAAAAACAATCAATGCATGTAAAGGGAAAGAAAGGTGAGTAGGATCTTTAGCTCGATACCGCTGAATTTTATAATTATGTTCTGTACTATTAATAACGCATTTGGAGGGTTGAAAGAACTACTTCATTAATTCCAATTTTATATTCTGTCGGATCTCAACTGAATACTGTCTACCATGCTAGTTGTCTATTGCGCCCCTTTGTTTTTTGTTTAGGCCACTGTAGTGATGTTTACATCATATTTCATTAGATAGTTAGGTGGCTCCTTTAATGTTTCATTAGAATTATTCTATGTCAATTTTAGAATGTATTTATGTCATAGAGAATGTATTTAGAGTGCAAGCCATTACAGGGTTCTTCTTCAAGCTGGCAGCACCTTAATTGTATGTACTACTTAATTTGAGAATAAAAGAAGAATTATCTAAATCTGCTTCCTGGTGATTCACTACAAATTTGGCGACGAGGGAAACTACTGAATTAATGAAGATTTGTTTGTTCCTGCTTCATTGGTGACTTCAAGCGCATTTCCACGATTTAAAAAAAAAACGAAAATAGAAATTTCTTCGTTTTTCTACAGAGATCTCCACTACTTTACAGTAAGATCTTTCCTTGTATTTTAAAAGGAAAGAAGCAAGGAAGCGAATTTGTTTATGTTTCTACAGCGCCGAGAGAATCTTGCCGTTTAATCAACCGCTGCAGCAGAGACGCCTTCAGGGAAATTCCTGCCACAGTCTCAAGAGGACATTGACCTTCACCTTCCAACTAATGCATTTTCGAAGGTACGGCAGTGTTGAATGAGGCGCCTGCGGGAAGCGTGTGGAAAGTGCTGTTTAAACGTGTCAAAGCGGCATTGAGATAATTTAAAGCCTCTGCTTTGTTTTAAAACCTGACACGAGACCTGTTTACTTTTAAACACGTACCTTGCTCGTGGATGCGAGTTCAAACGTCGCAGCTTCCTTGCTCACATCTCCGTCACTCGGAACCTACGTCAACAAACACTGAGGTGCATTGTGGGTAAGACCCCACGTAAGGTCACGCCGGTGGCCATTTTTAAGTGGTTTTCGCCCGTTTTTTCACAATTTCACCGCTTTGCATTCATTTCTGGATCGGACACTGGCAAATCTTTTGGGTATTTATTTACTTCTATATTCATTTACAAATTCTAACAGTACATACAGTTTAATTCATTTAAGGTGCTGCCTACAATTAATTTGTCTTTTATTTGAACAAGACATTTACATATATTTTTATTTATTTACTTTACCTCATTCAGTATGCCTGACACTAACAGTGCTACCACATCTGGTGATAAGCCTGTACATGGTTTAAACTTAAATGCTCCAAGGGAGTTTTTAATTGTTCCTGGTGATCCTCCTGTTGCTTGGTTAGATTGGAAGGAATATTTTTTGAACTATGTTGCAAACCTGGAAGATGTAAGTGGATCTTTCACTCCTGAAAGAAAAAAAAGGATTTTATTGTTAGGCCTTGGTCCAGAAGGATTAAGAATCTACAATCAATTGGATAAAACTGATAGATCTAGTGGTGACGTTGACGTTTTCAATTCAGCATTATTAGATATTGATGATTATTTTTCTCCGTGTGTTTGCATTGCTGTCACCAGACATTCCTTTTTCCAACGTAAGCAAGAAAAATCCGAATCAGTAGAGGACTACGTTTCAGCACTTAGAAAATTAGCTATTAAGTGCAAATTTGCTCAACTCCATGATGACCTTATTCGTGATCAAATTGTCATGTATACCAAAACTAAAACCATTCAAAACAAGTTATGGGTTGAAGGTGATGGAACTTTAAAAGAAATTATTGCTATGGTCAAAAAAGCAGAACTTTCAGAACGTTGCGCAAAAGCTTCTCTTTCCAGTGAGAAAAAGGAAACTGATATGGTAAACAAAATTTCTGAAGGGAAATCTTTTGTTAAAACTAACAAAGACTACAGACCTGGCAATTCTAAAAAGGAGAATTTTGACTATAAGAAAACTCCTGAACCAGCATGTTATAGATGTGGTAGTCACTCTCACCTTGCTCATTATCCTAAATGTCCAGCTAAAAACACTAAGTGTTTGAACTGTGGAGTTATGGGACATTTTGCTAAAGCTTGTAAGAGGAAAGTATTTAAAAACTCCAAGAGTAAAATTGCTTGCATTCAAGAGGTAGCACAGGAGGGCACCTCATCGTCTGATGAAGAAGTACTACTTGTGCAAAATGTTGTAAAAAAAAAAGTAGTATTGAATATTTCTGATATTGATGCTAGTAAACCCTTATGTCAGGTATCGTTAGGTGGAGTCATGACACAATTGGCTGCAGACTCTGGATCACCATACACTATTGTGAATAAGAGTGTTTGGGATCAGAAATTTGTTAACCAAATTGGTAATTGGTTGGAACCCTCTGATATTTCACCTGTAAGTTATACTGACAACACAATTGTAATTTTAGGGTTCAGGCTTTTGATTTTCAAGTTTAAAGGAATGCATGCCACATGCAAACTTTATGTTTCCAAAGATGGCCCTTCAGTGTTGGGTTGGAGGGACCAAAAAAGTCTACATATAATTTTAGATCCCAACAGTAAGGAACAAGTTTTAGTTTCATGCATAAGTGAAGACACAAAAAAATGGGTCATGAATGAGTTTCCTTCTGTCTTTACTGGTACCATTGGTAAACTGAAAGGTTTTACACATCAAATTAGACTTAAGGATGATGCAGTTCCAAAAATCCACAAAGCTAGGAACATTCCTATGATTATTAAGGATGAGGTCAAATCCGAATTAGATAAATTGTTGAACTCTAATATTATTGAGGCGGTAGAAGCAGCTGAATGGGTTTCGCCATTGGTCGTCGCACGCAAGGCCAATGGCAAGGCCCGTTTGTGTGTGGATTTGAGGTATTTGAACAGTCAAATCCTGGTTGATCAATATCCACTTCCACGCATTGATGAAATGTTGTCATTAACCAAAGATGCAAAGGTATTTTCTACTTTAGACCTATCAGCAGCTTATCATCAAGTTGTTCTTGACCCTGAAAGTAAACACTTGACATCATTTGCTACCCCATTTGGATGCTTTAGATTTAAAAGAATGCCATTTGGCTTAGCCTCTGCGGCAGCAGTATTTCAGAGATTAATGACAAATTTGTTTGGGCATGTAAAAGGGGTAATTTTCTTCCAGGACGATATTTTGATCATGGGGAAAGATAAAGATCACCATGACAATCTCCTAAGAAAGGTTCTAAATATACTAGCTGATAATGGTTTAGTTGGGGAACTCAGTAAGTGTAAATTTTCGCAAAATTCCGTTACTTATTTAGGTCATGAAATCTGTGATGGAGGTATAAAACCTAAAACAAAGTTGGTGGAGGCTATAGTAAACTCTCCTGAACCTAAGTCCAAGGACGAACTTAGATCATTTCTCGGTCTAGCTGAGTTCTACTCTAAGTTTGTCAATCAATTTTCACAGAAAACTTTTCACATGCGGGTGCTCATGAAGAACAAATCACCTTTTGTTTGGGATGAAAAATGCAAAGCTGCATTTAAGGAAATCAAATATGCAATAGTTAATGCACCTATGTTACAAGGTTTTGATCCCTCTGCTAAAACGTATTTGACCACTGATGCTAGCGGTGTAGGTTTAGGTTGTGTTCTCTCACAGATTTCTGAGCAGGGTGTTGAAGTCGTTATTGCTTTCGCTTCACGCTCTCTGTCACCTTGTGAAGAAAAATACTCGGTGATTGAGCGCGAAACTCTTGCTGTGGTATGGTCTATGGAGCATTTTCGTAAATTTATTTGGGGCAAACAGTTTATTTTGCGTTCAGATCATAAACCCCTGACTAAACTTCTCACCACCGAGGGTTTGTACAGAGCTTCAGCCAGGATTGCTCGTTTATCCATGAGACTTCAAGACTTTATGTATACTATACAATATGTACCAGGTGTAAAAAACGTAGTAGCTGATTTTTTAAGTAGGTTACCCTTACCCATGAAGGAAGTTGATGAGAACTCATGGAATGATTGCTGCATTGCTGGAATTTTTTCTGATCCTCATGGTTTATCAAAAGATGAGTGGAATTCAGCATATGTCAAAGATGGAGTACTGGATACAATTAAGGGAAAAATCAACCTAGGTTGGTTTGCTTTAGCAAAGTCTGACTCCCATTTGAAGCCATTTTGGGAGGTCAAGCATGAACTCAGTGTAGATGGTGATTTCCTATGTCGTGGCGACAAACTCATTCCACCGTCTGGTGTACGTCAAAAAATTATTTCCTTAGGACATGAGGGACATCCTGGAATATCCAGAACTAAAAGAATTATAAAAGCTTTGTACTGGTGGCCCGGTATTGACTTGGAAATAGAAAGGTGTGTGCGTGAGTGTGTGCAATGTGAATGTTCGGATAAAAGCCAAAAAACTCTCAATCCTCCTATGTCCTCACTTAAGTGTCCCAAGTTGCCATGGGAGGAACTAGCTTTAGATATTATGGGACCTATCATTTGGCAAGATGATTCCATCAAATTCATTTTAGTATTAGTAGATCTGTTTTCTAGATGGATTGAATTGAAAGTCGTTGATAAAGTAAACACTGACACAGTCATAGCATTTCTAGATGAATGTTTCATTAGAGAAGGTCTTCCTGCGTCCATTCTAACGGACAATGGTGTTCAGTTCAAGTCTGATACCATGAAAGTCTTTATGGAATCCTCAGGTATCAAGCAAAGATTTTCTGCAGTTTATCACCCTCAAGGCAATTCAGTTGTTGAAAGGGTTAACAGAGTCATTAAAGGTACCTTACAACTGGCCAACAAAAATAGGAAAAATTGGTTCGTTGAACTTAACAAAATGTTGTGGTCATACAGAATCACCGTCCATGAAACTTGTGGTGAAAGTCCGTTTGGTCTTATGAGAGGCAGGTTTCCTTATTCCAAGTTGAACCCTACGTGGATGGGCAGAAGCAAGGCATATGTTTGGAATCCTGTCTGTGTTAGTGATAACATCTGCAAATCTCAAAACAAAAACAAATTGTATTATGACAAAAAACATGGCACCAAGGATACACATGTTGAGGTTGGTCAATTAGTTAGAGTTAAGTCTTCAAAAAAAACTGGTAAGTCACAACCTCGTTTTTCAGATCCAAAAACCATTACTAAAGTGATGCGCAACACTGTGTTGTTGGACGATGGTTCCATTCATCATATGAGTAAAATTGCTTTTGCTAGAGGATCTGACTTCTCCAAAAATGAGGAAAGGGATGTGGGTGATGTTGGTGATTTTTGGTGGTTGACTCCTGTTGAATCTGCTGATTCCAATACAAATTCTTTTGTCAATGACAATAATGTTTGCCAATCTTTAATTCCTCTGGTTGGGTCTGAGTTGTTATCTGAAGAGTCTGAGAATGGAAATGAAGAACCATGTTCTTCATCTTCGTCATCTCTTCCTACTGTACCCAAAGATGTTAGCTATGAATCGTCTCAGATTTCATGTGAAACCAAGTCATCTGTTTCAGAAAATGTGCAATCTAAGGCATGTACCAGAAGTGGCAGAAATATTGTTGTTCCCAAATTCTTAGATGATTTTGTGTGTGAATAATTTTCTGTTTTTTTTCTTTTTATTTTAAGGAGGAGGATGTGTAGTGATGTTTACATCATATTTCATTAGATAGTTAGGTGGCTCCTTTAATGTTTCATTAGAATTATTCTATGTCAATTTTAGAATGTATTTATGTCATAGAGAATGTATTTAGAGTGCAAGCCATTACAGGGTTCTTCTTCAAGCTGGCAGCACCTTAATTGTATGTACTACTTAATTTGAGAATAAAAGAAGAATTATCTAAATCTGCTTCCTGGTGATTCACTACAGCCACGCTCTGTAAATAGTATAGGATAGTACATAAATAAATACATAAAATATGAACTCAGAAGCTAGACCAGCTCCCCTGTATTCATGTGTAAAGATACCTGATGATAGTGCACCGAAAATTAAAGGATAGAATAGGATAATATGTATAAAGCGCACTTATACCCGAGGGTTTCAAGGCGCTGAGCGGAAGGGGAGGAGAAAGAAATGCCTACATTCAACTAGGAAGCAAACAGCCAAGAAACACTGGAACTGCATAGAGAGTGTCTCCGGACATTAGGTCTATTAAGTGGCCTGCCTTAAGTATTTACTTTTTTAATTGACCTACTGTAAACGTGGACTACATTCTGTTTAAAATGTTATTTCCAGGATTCTATTCGCTATACGTGCTACTTCTGAAAGATGGCGGGGTAGGAGACTTGGGGAGTTTCTAAGGAGCGATCATTCTTGCTTTTTGAAACAGAGTTAAGAGTAGTACAGTTCTCTAGTGTTTGAAAAAGGGTGGCAGATTATCTTAGCCTCATAGCTTGACTGGCACAAAAGTCTGAACAATGTATGGGCTGACGAGCAATCTGCTTTACACTAGGTCGCCAGTTCGCCCCATGGTAGATCTGCCAAGATGGATTTGTAGAAGGAGTTTAAGGCCCTGGTAAAAGTGACATATTGCCATCTTGAATACCCTCTCCAACCTTCTTCACCTTCTCTTTCAGTTCCCCCTCACCACCCCACAATCAGTAGCATCATTGTCTTTTAGGGTAGCCGAATACATTATACCGAAACAAAGCTAATGGGGAGAGAGATTTGGTTTACTCCTGAAAAATGTTTTCAAAGCGAAGTTAAATGGTGCCTTTTAAAGCACTTCCTGCTAGATGCACTTATCTGTGTAGGGTGATTACGGTTCTCCGAATAAGTTTGAAAACAAAGGAGCCAAATTATACTTTTAAAGCAATTCCTGTCCCACTTTTTCTGCCTCGTTTTCACAGGCACCTGCATCTAGTGATGAGTAGATTTTGGCTAGGGGAACAATAGGGTTGGGCACTCCTAAAAAAGTGGCCCATATTTCCAAATTGTGCCTTTTCATTAAACACCAATTGATTAGTCTCATTGGGCACATGTTTATAGAAATGTTTGATAATTGTAACATTTTATAGCGTATGGAGCCAGTAGCGTGGGTGAAAACAAGGAGCACTGATTTTTGGCCTGGTAGGCCAAGTGAAATATAATTGTCCAAGGGCCACAACACCTGCTCTGATTGGAATGTTAAAATCCTGGCCTGTACAAAAATGACAAATAACACCAAAATCTGGTATTTTCCCCCTAATCGGTATGTATGTCAAACATTTAACGTAAGGCAAATGCACTTTATATTGATTTCTAAAGCTGCTTTCAATCAATCAATCAATCAATCAATCAATGCACTTGTAAAGCGCGCTACTTACCCTGAGGGTCTCAAGGCGCTTAATGGCCCATGACTGATCGTCAAATTAACAAAGGCAGAAAAGCCATGTTAAAAAAAGAATAAGGTTTTTATTCTATATAAAGATTCGTCTTTGATTATCATGCTCTGGCGTTTGCAACATTTGATAACATGAACAATGGCCAGTCATTTAAAAAAACATGTTTTTTGTAGTTTTATATAGTGTGAACTGGCCCCAGGGCATTGGATCTAGTTCATTGAGCACCAGCTGCGCTAGAGGAGATCAAATTAGTTGGGGTTTTTTCGGCCTCAGGACAATAAGTGATTTGCCCAGGATGTTGAGCTTAAAGGGGGATACCAACATAGTTCCAAAGTTGGCAGCTCTGGTCATGATAGCCTCACAGCTAGGCATATGCAAACAACCCCTCCACACACCACCTTACACTCAGCACAGAAAGACACTGGGGCTGACAGGACAACAACTGGACCACAGCAAAGCCCCTGAATACTCTCTCCCTCCCCATCCGCCAAGGCCTGGTCGAACCCAAGGGAGTGAGGTGAAAAAACATCCAGAAGAACAACTGCCCCCAGGGAGGCCTCCGGCTGCTTCACACACACACATCCTCCCCAGCCCACTCTAGCCTCGGGCTTTGGCCTGGCAGAGGTGGAAGGAAGCACAGAACAAAGCTTCTGGGCCTGCCTCGGAGGTGGGTGGCAATGGGGGCTGAGGTGAAGGTGTGCCATCGGCCGTTATCACCTGACAGCAAGGCTGTTTTACTCTTCCCGCCCGCCTCTGTTTGACAACCCAGCAAGGGAGAAGGAGCACTGCTTTTGGGTGTGTGTGCAGCCCCTCAGGGGCTAAGCTGAAGTCTAGTGCCACAAGTCCTGCCCTGATAGTCAGCCTGCCTTACAATACAGCAGCCTGGCTGGGGGGCTGCCAAAAATTAAAAGGTTCTGTGGGCCAGTTGACACAGGGCTTAAAAAAACGGCCCACGGGTGACACTTAGGCGCCGGCCCATCGGCCAATGCCCGACTTCCCAATCCGACCCTAAGGAACAAGACTCGAGCCAGGCCTAAATCAAAGAGGGGTCTTTTGAAGAGTGAGGCAGCCAGCATGTCATTCTCCTCACTGCATCCATCAAACCATGAGAAGGTGTACAGGATCAGAAAGTGAAGCTGCTGCCATACTTTAGACAAAACTCCAGTTTGACTCAGATTCGTCTTGGAGGGTGGGAATGACTTTCAGCCTGCAACAACCATGGGAAGCTTCACCTTGTGCCCTTCTGCTGTCCCACCATACCTTGCCCTTGTGCCTGATATGAGGAATGTGTGGATACAACCTGCCCTTCTGTAGGTACTCAGGATTGAGAGCTTTCGGTGGCTGCGTCACTTCGCGTTCGTTAGCTGTGCGCCAGAGTGCTGCACATTTAGTTAGGGGTGCGGTGACTCTGGCAGCATATCCTCAGCCCCAGTGCTTGAAGTGGAAAAATAGAAGTGCAGGTACTCTGTAACAGAGTACTTGCTTGTTTCTGAAAAGTGCAGGTACTCTTCAATTAAAAGTATTACGTTTTTCTTGAGAAGTGCAGGTACTCTCCCCCTCAAAATAAAGAAAGGGCTGGTACTCAGTACCAGACAGTACCAGCACATTTAAAGCACTGCTCAGCCCTGCCTACAGTGGCTCCATCATTCATGATCTGTTGAGGTAAATAGCTACTTTAATCTGTAGGCTTGTGTCTCTTCTGCCATCACCCAAACTGCTGAAGGTACATCACATACACAGGTCCCTGGGGGTACTCCCGATTCCAGTCCAGTGTGATCCAGCAATTATCTTACATGTTCAACTTATGATTTACACCCCACTGAAATGCAAAGAGCCCAAATGTTTTCAAAGCAAACGTCTTGTGCCCAGACGAGTATATGCGTGGCTATGCCCTCTTCTGAATGCAAGAAACAAATTCATTATGTTTGTTCCACATCTGAACTCCTCTCCCTTGAGGGTTCATAGTCGGTTCTGTTGTATATCAAACTTGTTTCTCGTTTGTAGTCTGTTTAATGCAAGATAGGTTGTTTTCTTACATTTATAATGCTTGATGGTAGTGTACAGCTTCCTTCCAGTATTTATTTTTGAACTCCTTCTTTTTTAGGGCTATCATCGACCAAACAACTACATCGCCACTCAAGGTAAGTTCATTACCTCTTTTCTCCTGTGCTGTAAGTTTATATTTACCAGAAAGGATTCGAGGCATCAGAAAGATCACAGCTTTACAAGTTTCATTCTCATTGCCTTATAATCAGACTTTGGGACAGACAGTTTCCATAATCCTAAATTCAGCAATCTCACTCCAGGTGGGTCGAGTGTAGGAGCCAAGTCATCCTCCTTCAGCACTCCTCATTTCACTCCACCATCCTGTCTGTCCAGCTGAAATGGTCTGGTGTCATTTTAAATGATTGACATGCATTGAAAGGAATGAAGGAAGAATCTGGAGGGTGGTTCCCGATGACTCCATTACTGATGGATGTACGCATGACTGTGAATTGTATTGCTTCAGTAGTTAATTTGTGACAAAATAAGGGCCAGAGCTCTCGTCAAAAGGCAGCTTGCACCAGCCCATTGATCCTATTAGTGCCGCCTATAACAGAACTAACTACTAACCAGGAAACCCTACAAGTGGGGAGAGGATGTGACGTAAGGGCTAGAGCTGCCGACTTCGGAGCTGGGGAACCAGGTTTGAGTTTCGTCGTGGGCTCCTGTGATTCTGGACAAATCATGTAATCTTCCCATCCCTGCAAAAATGAATGTGTCCTTAACTGGTGCGCATGTAAATCAGTCCAATACCTTGGAATAGCCAGGGTTGACGATTAAGTGCTGGTGCTGAGCATCGGAAACCCTCAGCTCAAATAAAGCACTGCATTGTTTATTCATTCACCTATTTGGAGGTCGGAATAGCACATACTAAGTAGTTTTTGTGGTATTGAATAGATAATATAATGAACAGGAACCACTAGTATGCAGGGACAAATCCCCTCAATAGCTGAAAGGTCACTCAATTGAGGCACTGCATGGGTCTCTTTTATATTTGATGGATGTTAGATTCTGAATTCAAGCAGGGGAAGACTCCTCTGGTTGTACAATATTGATATTGTTCAGATTTCCCGAATAACTCTTTGATCCTGATTATGCCCCACTGATTAACTCTTCTGAGCTGAAACATCAGTTGCAGGCTAGTGTCTTATAAGATTTTTACTGTGCATCAAATATTAATATACGTTTTGCCTTATCGTCCCCTAATGTTGATTAGCAACTTGTCTATAAGATTAAGGATGAACGGTATCAGTCTTGATTTTTTGTTTTGTTTGCACGATGTATGATTTGCATATTTTGCACCGGTCACTATGGTGTTCACTCACCACTGATTGTTTTCTTTATATTTATTGCCTAAACATATATCTTGGTGGACGTGAGAAACGTGTTTGTTGCTGTGTGTCCCTTTGTATTGAAATGTAATTAGCTTTCTTGCAATGAAGCTGTTTATTGAATAGTGATTTTGCTCTTTAAAGAATTATATATACTCAGACTTATGTGCATACATAAAATTAAAGTGTTGGAGGAGGCACCACTGTTTATGGATATATTTGTAGATGTATAGTTGTCTTTCAGTGGATTTACTATGCACTGGTTCTCATGTATGTCAGAGTTTCCTTATATACTCCGTAAAGCCCATGCGGTACCTGTGGTCCCTTGGCACAGACCTGTGCAGGTTTCTTGAGTCTATAACTTGGACAAGGAACGTACGTAGTGTGCAAACTACTTACAAGTAATCTAATTTTTCTCGTTTCTTCTTTCTCCTCCTGGTATTTATGGAAAAGTTGGTGTATGGCTGTTTGAGTGGCTTTGGCAGTTGCACAAGGGGAATGCTAGGCAGTAGCTGTTATGGCTATGGGGGAATAGCCTGTAACTAAGCTTTTCGGTTTGTTTTTTGTTAGGATCAGTGCTTAATTTGTAAAATATGAGGTGCAGGTGCTCAAATATTTGTCGGAGGCCACACCCACTTCCTCAACTTGCCCCACCCACTCTCTATTGACTCCGCCCATATCCTCAACTGGCACTGATGAAAGGCAGATGTGATACCCGATCTAAATTTCAGCAAGGGAGCCTTGCTCCAAGTAAGGTTTTGATAGGAGGTTCCCCTGCCCTGTGAACATTTTGAAAAAGATTACATTAAAAGTGCATTTAAAGCACAATTTTGGAATACATTAGCTAAAATGACTAGTGCATTGAAAAGGGACATGTGAAACATTCCAGTGCTCTATATGCTGATTTAGGGAAAGGACAATACTCGTATGCATTATAATGCCTAGCCCTGTCATTATGGTGGCATGACACGGTGGTGGCCAGTGTTCGGATATTAGCATCATTGTCAAATTAAGGTAGCCACATGTTGTATAATGGTGGCCACCATTGACAAACTGAGGGCATCCTTGAACTTATGATGCCACCCTGATTACCGTTTTTAATATATTTTGGGCATCCATAGTATTAATGGTGTTGAGACCTGACACAAAGGTGGCATTCACGCAATGGTACCCATTATTGGCCTATTGTGTGGTCCTTGGCTTTATGGTTGCTATCTCTGGCATAGCACTCTACATGCAGCTGAAGTCTTTGATAATAGTTTTAAGGTTACTGTAGATTAGGATTGAAATTTATGAATTGCAAGTAACAAAACATTCTATGAGACAAAAGCCGTAACCCTCTGAGATACCCACATAAAAATACTGTTCTGTGATATGCAGATTAGACGTTCTTTGCAGCAGGCATGTTAACTCGCTCTCTTGCAGAGTCAAAAGTTGCACGAGACAACTCTGATCTCTCTGCAGCAGGAATATGATAAATCATCACTTTATCTTTCACTCACCCACAGAATCACTGAGTGTTGTGTAAATAATTCCTGCTGCTCAGCTTGGTCGCTGTAGCTGGAGTCTGTGGGGCCACTCACTGCAGACCGGTGATCTGACTGATAGTGTTGTGATGTGCTGGAGACAAGAGAAGACTGGCCCATCTGCAGCGTGTAGTGAGGTTAAGAAGTCATGGTGTGGCACGCTTTCAGAGCTGTGCCCTGCATTTAGACATACGACGCACACTCTCAGTCTCACCATGACTGACATAGCCACCAAAGAATCGCCACAACCAGGCGAGAGGAGCACTGTTCAGGAAGTCATGCAGGTTGTTGAATTGTGAATTCGGTCGGCGGCAGAAGCAGGTTTTGGTCAGCCTGCAAGGACCAGAAGCCTTTCAGTTGTAGTGGCTACACCAGACATGAAGCGGTTGCCAAAGTTCCAGCAGGGCTGCAGGCCAAGAGTGTCCCTCCTGTGAGTGAAGCTCTGTCTCACCTGAGCTGACAGGAGCGCACATGCATGAGCTCGCGCCAGCCACAACAGAGCTGTAGGGGTGGTGAAACCATGATGTCCGGGGGCTGGTGCTACCTACGATTAACGTTGCAGAGATCAGATAAATCTGCTCAGCACGCGCTGGGCCCAGGCTCCACTCGGCAAACTTTAAACGTGCTTGAAAATGTGTGCACACGCACCAGCGCAACAAGGTCTGAGGCCTTAACAAAACTGAAAGCACGCCACAAGTGAAGCATGTTTGCAGTGCACTGCACCATGATATGTCGGTATATGTGTGTAGTTCCACTGCTGGAAACGGTGGCACCACAGTGACGAACGAGGAAGAACACAGAACATATCCCTTAGTCTTTTGCTGCATCACATTCCATTAAACAGACTGTGCTAAGATGTCGTTTGATGTTACACTATGTGGCACAACATGCACCAGTGTACACAGTCACACTTGCTCACTGCCCGCGGCTGGCAACATCACCTGCAGCTTTGCCATGGCTTCTGAACTACAGTACTGTAACACACCCGGCAACCACTGACTGCAGACAGCTGCCTGCTCACGCGCGGCCGTTAAAGCTTTAAAGGAATCATTTAATATCTGTGCAGTTCTCGTGTACTTGTTCATGGTAAAGAGGAAATGGGATTCCAAAGAAGGCAAACAGAAAAGGATGCGCTGAACAAATGACGTGAAGCAAGAACATTTTCCAGAGTCTTTTGTTATTAAAACCATACAGCGATATTCGCTAATTGGAGGGAAAGACGCTAACGTCCTCACAGTCATTTTCCCAATAAACATCGTTTTCCGTTGTCCTGTCAAATTCAACAAATTACTTTGTGCGATTTCCCATTTAGATGTGGTGTTACTGAATGTTTTTTGTTTTCATATTTAAAAAATATATACATATGTTCATATTTAGAGTGGTTTCAATCAGCCCTCCTCTATCGATCTGTTGCAGTGGCACTTATATTTTGGTTACTCTTACCACAACATTCATTAAGCACATCAGAGGATCAGTATGCTTCACCCGTTGGCTTCCAGCACCGTGAGCGATGGCATTTTACTTATCCGCAACCATCATAAAAGTAGTGCACTTTTGTGCCAATGCTTCAGGGACAATGTTTCCTTTTAAGATATTTTTTTTTAAAGTTTGCGAGTGCCTGCCCGCTGCCTTCTCATTGCTTAAAGGCTACTTGCTTCTTTTCTCTCTTTGTGCACGAACAAACCCACGCTTTACTACTTACTATTCAACACAGGCCATTGGCCACGTCTGAACATTAAATCAATAAAAATAAAGTATGCCACAAAACATTCAGAGATGTCTGCATGTGTGCTGTTGAATGGATGGACATCTTTAGTTGGTTTATGGTATTACACACACTACAGGGTGCACTGCAGCCATAAAACACTGACTGGGGACTCACTTACCTCAACGCAGAACATACCAGGGCAGGCTCAGGCAAGACCGCGACTCACGAGAATTCGGGTTTCCCACGCAGCTCATTTGTGAGTCCGGGCAGTGACAGAGTCCTGGCGCCTGCTGCAACTGCACTTCGTCTCCCTGATCCTCAGCAATTCATGGATTTGTGGCGCCACGGTGGTCAATCGTGATTTTAAACTCACTGCACCTGAGCAACGTGACGGCCGGTGCGAGCAGACAGCTGCGCTGTGCAGGATAGGATTCAAAATTGCCGCAAAACTTAAACAAGAAGCACTATCAGCCTACCACAACAAAATCCAGTAGCGGAAGGTGAGCACTAGCAGGACATGACGTCACGTCAGTCCCTGTGGCGCCAGCCTGTATCACGCAATGGGCTAATGTCTCCCAAATTGAAACATTGTATGAGCCTGCCATCAGCAACCGGCGCTACTAGCTCAGCCGACTCTAAGCCTGCGAGAGCAGTACGTGCAGGCCACATGTTTAAGGACAGAAAGCAGTGAGTGGTAACGGCTTGTGGAGAGGAATATATTATCGGGCTGACTGGCTCGCTCTCTCAGCTGAGTGCAGCACTGTACAGCAGCACTCTTTTTCACCGAGGGACTCCGGAGACAGTCTGTAGGTGTGTGTAAAGTGAACAACACAACAGTAAGGAAATTATATTTTATTTTCTCTTTGACACATGATGTATAAACTGCAGTGCAGTCCTGCAGTTAATTTAAGTTGTAGACCCGGCCCTGACAAAAAGGTGCCGGTGCTAAGCACCGGAAAGCACCGGCACAAATTAAGCACTGGTTAGGATAGACTCTAAGGTGCCTGCTTCGGAGGGGCAGAAACTCCTCACTGAATAGATAATCAGCTTGTAACTTGAAACTTCACGTTGACAAACGCAGGACTGTCTTTACCTTGTTCCTGTGTAATGATATTGTCTATTATTATGGAGAGCAGTCTCAACTCCTCCCCACTGCTAATGTATGAACATTCAATGTCAGTGGCCTCCTTTCGACTTCTATTTAGAGTTTTGTTCCGTATTTCACTTAATTTAAAATGCTACTCAGTGATGATAAATGTTTTGCAATGTTATATTGCTTTCCAGTGCTGCATAACTGGACACAGCAGCACTCATCAGTGTAATCTTATGTTTTCTTCTCATAACAACTATTCTTGAATACATTACGTTTGCAGATTCTTATTTTTGCGTATTTCAAAGAGCCCTAATAATGCTGCTTTGCGGAGATACATTAAGGAAGCTACCTGCTTTTGGACCTGTGAAATTTTCAAGGGCCATGTCCGATTCCTTTAATGTAGACTCCGAGCTACTTCAACTCGGTGTTTGGGCATATTCTTTGATTCTTCATTTTTGGTCAAAGAATGCATTTCTAAACTTGCATACATCTGCTTCTTTCATCTGAAATCTGATCAATTATTCTCTGATCGCTCCTTCCTGTTGCTGTTCTGTGGTCAAACCTATCATTCATACTCGCCTTGACTTTGTTTCTTAGGTTTCCTAAATACTTAGTAAACAACCATAAACTTATTCAGATCTCTTCGGCCTCGGTTGATCTTCCCACACCCTTCCATGTTTGGCCACTTTGCAAAAGCCTACCTTGACAGTATCCATCAACTGTCTTTTCTCCTGGTACTTCTGCATCAGATCCTTGCACCCAACATTTAAGAATCTTAGAATCTCCTTTTCCAAATTTCACCTTTCTCTGCTATGAGGATCAGCTTTTTCAATCATCACTGCAAATGTGTGGGAGGCTTTCTCTTCACACAGCTCAAATGCAGAGAATGTGATGACTTTCTGCAAGCGTCAGAGGGCTTCATTGTTTTTACCTACTTAGTCCTCTATGGGAGTTGAACCCAATAGCTGCACCAGGGCACAGAGGTCCTGCATAACAACACAGTATTTAAGTGTTAGATTGTGGGGTCTCTAGTTGGCACAGGTAGGTACTTGTGACAAATAGGGACCCTCTCCTCTAGTCAGGACAAGGGGGATTACACTCGTAAAATAACCCCTGCCCACCCTCTAGGCTGCGTGGCGCGAGTAGTCATGGCTTATTTCAGAGGCGTTGTAAGTTAAGCAGTTGTGACCCCATACAGTAACCCAGTGACAACACTACAAATGGACACCACAGGTTTTATATCAAAAATAAGTAGACTTTATATAGAGTTACCACAAGACCATAAACAACAAAAATACCCACTATGATTACTTTAAGATAGTAGATTTAAGCTTAGTTCAGTTCAGTTCTTAGATACGACACTCTGCGCCAATGTACCTTAGGTTGCGTTGCGCTTCCACGACAAGCAATGTCGCAGCGATGGGAAACGCGGCAAAGTTCAGATACAAAGAAACAAAGACGTGAAGATCTTCCAGATGCGGCATGCTTCTCGGGGATGCGAGAAGTCCTCGGTTCGATGCGTGGACTGCAGCGGCGACACCCTTACGGATGCGACGGCAACAGCTCCAGGGGCGACGCTCTTCTCCACGATGCATGAAGCTTACTCTCGATGCGACAACTACAGCGGTGACATCCAAGATACGACGGCAGCAGCTCAGACGGCGGCGCGCTTCTCAGGGATGCGAGGTGCTCTTGATCGTTGCAGTGCAGTGCGACAGTTCCAGCGGCGACACCCTCCTTGGGAGTTGCGACAGCAGGCACAGCAACGGCGGCACGCTCCGACCTCATCGCGAGATTCTTCTCCTGATGCGGTGCAGTGCAACAACTACAGCGGCGACACCCTCCTTCGGAGTTGCAACGGCAGCAGCAGCGACGGTGACGCGCTTCCTCTTCATTGCGGCCCGCTTCTCTCCGATGCGGTGCAGTGCAACAATTCCACCGGCGACACCCTCCTTCGGAGTTGCGACGGCAGGCCCAGCGACGGCGACACGCTTCTTCTCGTTGAGTCATGCTTCCAGCTCCTTGCGACACGCAGTTCCTCAGAAGGCCCAAAACAGCAGCAGACACTTCCAAAAGAACTCTGGGGAGCTGGGGGGTGAAGTCTGTTGTCCCTGAGACTTCAGCAGGAGGCAAGCTCTTTTCCAAGCCCTTGGAGATCCTTCACAAGTTGAAATCAAAGTACACAAAGTTACTTTCGCCTTCCTTTGGCAGTAAGGCAACACTGCAGGCCAATCCCCCAAGCAGCACTTCAGCTTGGGAATAGTCTCTCCTCAGTTTCTTCAGGTTCCTCTCCTCAGTAAAGGTTTCTTCTTGTAGTCCAAAAGTGATCTAATTTCATGGGATCAGGGTCCCAATATTTATTTCCCAAAATCCTTTGTTCTCTGATGGGAGAGTGGCCTTTGCTCAGTCCAAACCAGGTCTGAAGCACTCTGTTTACCAGACTTCTTCTTTCCTTTCACAGTGCAGGGTAGAGACATCAGATGCCCCAAAGGAGGTGGAGTCAGCATTGTGGAAGGCAAGTACAGTTCTGGAGCACTTTGTTTACAGGACTCCTTCTCTTCTTTCAGTGTGCAGGACAGAGACATCAACCGCTCCCCAGGGGGTGGAGCCAGCATTGTGGAAGGCAGGAACATACCTATTCAAGGTTCAGGTGCAACTCCTCCCTCCCATCTAGATGCAGATCTCCCTATTCAACACTGGGTGACTCAGCCTGTTTCCTGGAATTCCCCAGCCCTGTCACTCTCAAAACCAGACCTAGGAATACACAACCTAGCAGAGGCAGGTTTGAATGGTTAGCCAAGCAAATACCTACTTTCTAAAAGTGGTATTTGCAAACAGAGAATATTAAAATGAACTTTACTATAAGATGCATTTTATTATTCTGAGTTAAGGCATACTAAACTCGAATTACTACCATGTTCGCTGAGACAGTTAGGATTATAAAGTGTAAAAACTTTAACAGCCCATTGTGGCCGATGGAGAACAGGTAGCCTTGCAATAGTGAAAAACGAAAATGGCTGGAATTCACTATTAGGACTTGCCGCACACATCAGGGCTTGTCCTACCTCATACTTACAATGCACCCTGCCCTTGGGCCTACTATAGGGGTGACTGATATGAAGAAAACGGATGGTTTAAGGACTGGAAAGTGGGTGCACTTGCCCAGTCAGCATGACAGTACCAGACTGCACGCAGGCTCTGCAATGGCAGACTTTAGACATATTTTACAAGGCTGCTTCTGTGGGTGGCACAACCAGTGCTGCCGGCCCACCAGCAGCATTTGGATTACATGCCCTGCCACAATAAGTGCACTAGACTAGGGTCTGGCAAGTAAACCAAAATAGCCAAACATGGAACCACTGATTCATACATCAATTTCCAATAGGGAGCACTTGCACTGTGGCACTGGATAGCAGTGGCACAGTGCCCAAGGCATCTAGCACCAGCAAAAATACACAAGGCAACAGCAAAAAATGGAAGGGAGACCCACGCCAATGGTGCCAGGTCCAACATTAAGTAAATTTCACTCCTTCATTCATTTATTCAACACTGGGCTAGCTTAAACATTTTATAGAGTTGTAGTACAATGGTATTTGGAAACAACAAGAGCTTTGCATGTAACTAGGTTATTGTTAATTATTAGATCTTTAGAAAAGAAAGACCACCGCTATACCTTCATATTAGTTTGCTGATGGTAATATACTTGTATCCAGTTTCCATATTCAGCACAGCCTCATTTGACATGTTAATTATTCTATGTTTGGAGTGAAATGTACTTACGATATAAAACCTTAAGCCTACTTCTAGGCTGTCATATTGGGCGTGAAATGTTTTTGACTTAATCTACTGCTTTTGCACGGAAAATCGAAATCCGCTTACAGACCGTGGAAAGAGAGACAGGATTATAATGAAGTTAGTAATAATAGACAGTCCTGTGTTTGGCTGTCAGTCTACAAGTACCAAGCTTTGGTACTAGAATAGAGTGTGAAGACATGAAGCCATTATACCATTTTCAAGGAAAGGCCACATTTTGGATGGATGAATAATAGCAATATCGGCCCTGCCTAGTGCAGTTTGAGCCGTCATAGGTGAAAGCGGCCAACCTTTTTTTGTACTTTTATTGACCCTACATAAGAATCAGTGGCTTCTCCATGGTCTGCCATTGGCGGCCATGGTTTGATCTTATGTTTGTTTCACTGTGAGTTATATTGGCCCATGTTGTACCTTATGCTATGTTTTTTTGCTACCTGCGGCATTTGTTTTATTTTTCTGAATCAAATGAAAAAAAAATTATTGCTACACTGCAAACACATTTGTATGATGCCCCCAAAAAGGTTCGGGCACATTCTTATTTGTAAGTTAAAATAAACACAAAGATAAGAAGCGTATAGAAATTGAGAAAGAAAAGTTGATATTTTGTATGGACTAGACTTCATCAGAATTGGGATTCGGTTATCTATCATTCTTAGATGATACAGGAGGGCCAAGCTCATTGTGGCAGTGCATCAGTTGAAGAGAAAGGGAAAACGTATGCATTTCCATAACTCGAGTGTGTATTTGGCTTTTCGGATGCTTCTTTGGCCCGCATCTACAGTAGAAGATCTTACAAAGTTTTGTTAGAACTGCTGCCCACTGTGGCGGCCTTCATGCAAGGGGAATGAATGTCCTACTCAAGAAAAGTCTTCACATTTTAGACCTGATTCATGAAACATTTTCACAATCGATGCAGGTATAGATATATTTTTCGCCTACACTCATTCACAAGAGTAGTTTGTGTGTGTGTATACAAATACGCAACTTGAGTGTATCAAAGTTCTTGTGCCCAGCACAAAATGTGCCTGTTGGTAGTTTAAAGGCAATAAGTTGAGGCAGGACCAGATGGGATAGTTCCGGACCTGAAGCATTACGAGGTGCAAAGTGCACAGATATGTGTCCTTTGCCTGCATTTTCTAATCATGTACACCATTGACCGTACGGAGGATGATCACTGGAGTACCACAGTTTGCACACTCCCAATCCTTACTATTCACTGATGACACCCTAGAACTACGCATGCGGCACTTAAGTTGTCGGCTAGGCTTTCCTCCTGCAAGCCGGTCCCTTCTGTGAATGGGACGTATACGCAAGGAAAAGGTGCACACTCATTTGCGATACGTAAACTACTCCTTGCAGACGTGTGTAGTACTTTGTATATTTGTCCCTTTTAGATACTGAAAACTACTGAAAAGGCTTGCATAATGAAATTGAGATGTGGGAGTAGAACTGGAGCTAGAATGTGTAGATTCATGGACGAAGATGACTGGTTAATAAATATGCTCTATGATTTATTTTAGCGATATTGCTCGCTACCTAGGGCAATAATGTCTGTTTAAGGCCCCCAAACAAAGTTATAGGCCCGAGCTGCAGGGCTGGGCCTATACTGAGGGTAAAGGGCTGTAAAGATTGCTGCACCCTGACACAGATATTATTCATCAGTTACAAGATATTTGAAGCACTCTTTGAATAACCCAGAGTAGGGGCTGTCCCAAGGTCTGGTGAGGTTGTGTCCGTCTCATGGCACTGCACTGGTCCAAAAATTTAAGGGGGGTGGGGGTCCACAGCAAAAGCTAATATTCTGTTGTCTCCTGATTCTTTGTAGCTGGTGTGCCCCAAGTCTCAGTGGCGCCTGGTGATCTTTGAAAGTGGTGAGATGTAATACTTGCCACAATTTCACCCCATTTATTTCTCCAAAATATGACTTGGGTTTGCCTATGTGTTAAGCATTACTTCCAGATGCTGAATGAGATTGAGAGAGTGTGTTTGTATGTTTGGGAGGGTTATTGAGAGAGAAAATGCGTAAGAGTTAGCAAGAGAGTGTGAATATGAATAGGCGAAAGTGAGTGCAAGGGAGTGAGTGAAGGAGTGTGAGTGAGTTAGGTGTGAGTCAGGGGGATATCTATCCCTGAGGGGCCTATTGAATTCTATTTATTAGAGCAGAGCCTCTGAACATCAGGTTTTTAAAGCACAGCACCCTGTACATTAACACTTGTGAGGGAGAGTCAGTGTGAAAGGGTGAGTATGTGTTTGTAAGAGTGAGAATGTGTGAGTATGTGTGTGACAATGATACAGTGAATATGAGTGAGTAAGACTGAGTGATTTAGAGTGAGTGAAGAGGAGGGATAGTGATTTCATGAAGAAGTGAGTATGAGTGAGTATTCTTTTGTGCTTGTGAGCCACTGTCCATGGCATACTCAAGATACATTTTGGCTTATGAGGGCACTCAAGATGGCATATTGGAGGTAAATTTTGGCAACCGTGTAAAACTACAAGCACTGACATACTGGAACTAATGGTTGATGCCAGCATACTGGAGGTTATTCTTGGCCTCAGAGGGAGCAGCCGTGGCATGCTGGGGGTTTGGGAAGCAAACCATGATAAGTGCATCAGTGATGATGTGCGCCCGGACAGCACCGTTTTAGCAGATACCCTCTGCTGTCTAGAAATGTGCAATACAAAAGACAATTTGCTAGCCCTCCCACTTATTTCGTCTCGCTTACAGCTCATGAGACTGACAAACAAAAGGCCAGATCAATTTGTTTGTATGGGTAATATTATTTAACCCTTTTACTCATATTTTTTATTGAAATTTATCAATTTCATGGGCAAGAAGAACACTTCATAAACACTTACAAAAACATTTACAAAAAAATACATTTATACATATTTACACCAACTAGACATGTATCACATATACTAAGCATCAACCAATAAGCAACAAACTTCTTATGCGAATGGTATTTCTCAACTCTATGAACAAAAATCAGTTGATTTATGAGAGCTAGTCAAACAACCGTTAACCCGAAAAACGGGGGTGTACAAGAAATGTCCACGGCAGAAATCAGAAGGCAAATCAAATTATTTCCAACAAAATTATTGGACCCAAGAAGGGGGGTACTGATTCAGGAATTTATCTGCCGTTTTTGCCGACGCGTTTCGAATCTGTGATTAGTTACAGATTGTATTGGGTCCAGCTGCCCCCCGTCCAAGGACCAAACTCCATTTTCTTACCAGTCTAGAAATGTGCAGCATGTCCGGGAGGATCAATGGATTCCAGCTGGACGTTGTTGTTTTAAATTGCCTTTACACTTAAACAACCAGGTTTGTACTACATTATGCCACACAAGGCCATTTTCCTGGATTTTTACTTTGAATAAATGGTGTAAAATATCGCCTGTTTAGAAATGAGCCTTTGTTTTTTTATACTTCACCTGCAGGTTCATCCACCCATTCAGTCTTTCTTTCTACACCACACATTTAGCTTCTCCTTAACACTTTTCACAGTTATTTAATTAAATATTTTTTGTCCTTTATTGAAGTATGTTTTTCCATCATTTTATTATTTAGGTGTTTTTTAACTGAATTCTGGTCTTCAATAATGTCTCCAGTTTCTAAGCAGAAGCCTTGTGCTCACCGAAACTCTAATGTGAGCCTCTCTGTGACATTTCAGAGGTCCTCATAAAAGACGCGATTCACAAAGATTTTGCTGTGATTCACTGTTCGAGAACTCCTGAAGTCTAAGCATAAGCCAGGAAGACTGTAGGCTTACTCCTGAAGTCCGTTAACAAGCTGTACCAATTTTTGTGATTCGGAGGCAACATGTTTCTTCATTGTATCTCTATGGGTACACTGTCCAGAATAAGAAAACTATTAGAGTGCTGCCCCGAAAACAAAATTATTTCCTGGCACTTCTTGCTGACTAAAGTGTTGGTTAACGTATGTAATTGTTCCCAGCTTGTAAACATACTTTATTCCTCGAGAGACATATACAGCAGCATGCTATTACAAAAAGGAAGTACATCCCTTGGTGAGAGACAAGTCGGAAGTGTACACAGAGGCGATGAGGTGTGAGTGCTGCACCAGACGTGTAGGCTGTGAGTTTAATGACAAATGAACTAAATCCGGTAGTGGGCACCTGACGGTGAACACTTACTGCAATGTATGTAAGAGGGCTATAAATGTTAAAATCGCTATATGTCCTGTACCTTATTTAAAACTAAAGTTCCCACGTGGGAGGTGCCAGGGTGACGTCCTATGTTACTCCTCTCACAACACTGTAAATAAAGTTCAAATGTTGGGTGAAGCTTGGCAGCAGATCTGCTAGCTTTCAGAACTTTATATGGGAGCCTGGTCTCCTTCACCTCCTGTGCTGGGATGATTGTTTACCTCTGCAAGGCATAGCAACTGTAGACTATACACACAGTTTACAAATCACAATTTATAGAAGCGGTCTTATGCGTAGGGGATAGCTGGGTCAGTTTCTGGACTTGGATCCGGTGTCTGTGCCATGGTTGACTTTCCTTCTTCAGAGATGAGGAAGCTGCCTGTCATCCCCCAGAAGTGCCCAAGCCAAATGCAGAGGGTATGGTTTGTGGCTGAAGAAAGGGAAATAATTCTGCTCTGTGTCCAAGGAGGGCATTGGTGAACTGCAGAGAGCACCAAACAATCTCCGTGGAATTGAGGAACTGGGAACCCCTTTTTGCACCTGGAGGAGGCCCCGAGTGGGTGATGCTCCATGGGCCCTGAGGTGGAAGTGTAGGGTACCGGGCTCAGAATTCCCCTGTCTTGAGCTCGAATGATCAGAGCTGCACACTCATACAGCTGTTCTACCAATCAAATGGCCTTATGTCTTTAAAGATGTAGCAACTCTGTACGCCATGACTGATAGTTACACTTTATACGAATGCCTCGGATCAGTATATGATTGTTACTCACACCAACCAAAGCTGAGGGGCTGACCTAATGTTCCTTTCTCTATGTAGCTCGTGTAAACCAGACTGCCAAAGTTGTGTCTAGCCAGACCTAAAGTCCGATCAGAGTCCTGGTTCCCAACAAGTGGTAAGCGAATGGTAGGAACAGGATGTGCAGTCTACCCCACAATGTCCCAGGCAAGGGACTTTATATGAGCCACACCCAAATGAAATGTTTTCAGTCAGTCCATAAAAGCATACAGCGAGCTAGTCAGTCAGCCAAATGTTTTTTTACTAATAACAATCAACTTTGCAGTAATTGCCTCTGGCAGGCTACCTCGGCGCCTCCCTAGCTCGCAGTCCCAGAGTTAATGAAACAACGTGTTTACGGGGCATGCAAATGCCCCTAAAATGCCACACGCGCTCCTCCTTCAGCAATTGCGAGAGCCGAATGGTAAAATCATTATTCTTTGGCGGGAAATGTCAGGGAAGTCAATTCCAGGCCTCCGCGGAGCTGGCGTGACTGGGATTTAATTGTTCTGATGGCCTTCCTCAGCTGCATCCGACATATCACGTGTTAATGAGCAAATATAATTGCGCGCGGCTTTAAAGCGGCAGACGTAATCAGTTTGTAATGGGGTACCAGTCTGGCCTTAACAATGCGGGGAGCGCCGTAATTACCTGTTTATTAGCGCATCGCCGTCTTTACAGACCGCCCCGGGTCTCTTCCCCGACCCCCTGTACTCGAGCAATGCCTTGCACCCTCCAAGCTCGTCGACCGGTTCTGAGGATTTTCGGAAGCCCTGCCAGTGATGTTCGTCTGTCAAAGATAACATTGCGCGACGTATCTGGTGTGTTAAATGCAAACACCCTAGTTTAGATTGGGAAATTAGCATTGCTTTTCGATTACCCCGCACGCCTAATGAGACAGTTGGCCTGAACTTGTTGTTAATGAAGATATCTGGAGATCTAATTGACGCTGACAGATAGAATATGCCCAAGGGTCACTTTTAATATAGAATGCTTGGTCAGACCGCAGACTAATAGGCCGAGTGGGAATAGCTGCCAGCAGAACCGTAAAAAAAGCACTGGCAAATCCACTTGGTTTGGCCTTTGCAAGCCGGCGATTTTATTTGATTATTTCCCCATTTTTTTGGGAAGCGCAAGACATATGCATGAAAAGTGTAGAAGTGATGAAATTGAAAAATGCGATGTGTATAGACTGTGCACATATGCGTGCAAAATGTAAGTAAACAATGACCCACGGGGGCAAAACAAATACAAACATGAACTAAATGAAAAGAGGGATTGACTTTCCAGCCCTCTCACTTAAGAGGACTACCATCCAGGAGAATGTGCAAGAAGAAAATGCGGTCACTCACAGTGAAGAGAGGAAGTGGCTGAAGTAGGCCTCACACTTTAGGCTGTTGATGGAAGTAAAGTGTGAATGGTACTTGAACAGACCAAAGGATGAAGAGGGCTGACTGAAAGCACCCGTATGTATATATTAATACATGTTTTCCTCCTTCTTTTTTTGAGGGGGGGGGGTGCAGTTGCTACACAATATTAGGCATAGCTGTTTCTAGGGCAGACCTAAAAAGTAGCCCTGCAGGATTATTCAAACTTCATAAAAAGTGTCACTCGTCAGAAGGCTGAACGCATAAAAAATGTGAAGAGCAAGACAACAAATACCAGAATGCAAGGAAAAAACAGGACTGGATGAATTGCTGCCACCTGTGATGGGACGAATTAAGTCAGCTCGTTGTCATTGACATCAGTGATAAAAATGATAGGGCATATTTACATGCCTCTTGCGCCAATGGTGCCTCACTTTTAAAATGGGAAAAAGTGACGTACTGGCGGCGCACGCAGCTTGTAAATAAACCCCAAAATATACAGGCACATTTTGTTCTACAGCATTTAACCATCCAGTCTTCTTAAGGAAGGGTTTCTTTAAACAAACTTTACTGATTTTCATCAACAGTAGGCAGCCTCAGTGTAATGGGACAATGGAGTGAAAATTGATACCAATTTACTAGCAGCTAGAGATAGCTAGCAGAAGCTCATACTAGAGCAAACATAGAGTGTGTTTTTAATCTTGTAGTCCCAAATTATAGCGTTATGACCCTCTCTCATGAGCGGTAGTAGCTATTATTGCCTACCTTGGAAATATGTGGCAGAGCTGAAGGTGAGGGCAAATAATAAGGAGGCAGGCTAATCAACAGTGGTGAAAATAGGACTGCTAAAATGAATGGACATGTTATCAGCCGTGAGACTCGATGGAGATTCTGAGCATTTTATTTCTAGTGCAGGCACCCTGAGAAATACCCCCTATTTCAAAAATTTAGTTGAATAACAGCTCAGTCGTCAGGTGGTCTAATACCACCAAGCAAGAATGAGTTCTGATTGATTCTAGTAATCAGTGCAGCTAATTTCTTGATGACTGTGCTCAAGGAAAGTTAATAATTTAGAAATGTGCACACCCCACTCTACATTAGTACTCCCAGCAGGTCACTCCGATTAAGTTGCTGTTGAGGGCACAGAGGAATAACGTTTGTATGTTTGGTATTAATGAGCAGTTGTCAGTGGTCCTAGCTGGCTCTCATGTCTTCGGCAGGGTTGTCCTTTTTCTTTCCTTTTTTGTCTTTATGTAGAGCCACTTTCCCGGGAGGTGTGTAATGA
The DNA here is from genome assembly GCF_964263255.1 of Lissotriton vulgaris. Taxonomy (NCBI): domain Eukaryota; kingdom Metazoa; phylum Chordata; class Amphibia; order Caudata; family Salamandridae; genus Lissotriton; species Lissotriton vulgaris. The sequence goes on from NC_141691.1 coordinate 890,337,906, forward strand.
GTCAGGATTACTTCGTTTATTTATTGGCAGTGTAATAGCAAGATATTATTGTAAGCGCATAGTTTTTACAGAGAGTGCCTTTATCTTAACTCCACATTGCCTGTTAAGTTTTTTTTTAAATCACAAGGTATAGGATCAACTCTCCAAACAGGAACCATTCCCAGAGTTGCATATTGTATATGTTGGGGAGCACTTATAGAATAAAAAATGAGAATCGCCGTTTAAAATAAATTATGATGAGTTAAAGGGTCCCACCAGTGCAGCGAAAACCAGTCCTCTTCAACCAGTCATGTATCCAACAAACTCCAAAGTCTACTTTTTCTTGATGATCCTTTTAAGAAAGAACATTCAAAGAGACTTGGCTAAAAGGGACAGGTTCTGTTTTACCTTTATTGCTCAGGCGGTCTAGGTTAAAATAATAGTCTCTCGCGCTTTTAATTTTTCAAAATGTGTCCATTTTCTTGCTACCAAAATGCAATGAAAATATGGGGTCTGAAAATATGCCCTTTAATTTAGCATTTTGATGGTAGACGAAGTCTATTGAATAATACGATGAACTACGAAAAATGGAGGAATAAAATATTGAGTGCTGGTACATTTCAGTGCTTTACTTGGGTCTCTACAGATCCGGTGGAGAGGGGGTCAGAGACCATATTGATGTATTTCCGGTTCTCATGGGTGAGGGAAGACCACAGGAAAGCACCATCCCCCTCATCTACACATCACTTTGGCCTATAAAGGCCAAGAGGCGGTAAGGTTCTGGCACCAGCAGTTGCCTTGTCCCTGGTCTATGGTGATATGGAGAGAATAAGGGAAGGCACCTGCAGTTTCTGGGACTTCTGTCCAGTGATGTCACAGCATTTGACAACAGCTTCCAGAGAAATCCTTTTTCTACAGTGGGTTTCTATGGTAACTATATTCACCACAGCTGCTAATACAGTTGCTATCTCGACGTCACACAACCAATACACAGTCACACACCTGAGAGCACTGTCCACATGCGCTTCGTGCCCCTCTGTAATGACAGAGGAGCGTTGCCCCACTCGTCCGAGTCATTCACAGAAAAATAAAATGGTAATAAAACAATATCATTTTATTTTTCTCTGACTGGCTCTGGCTTAGGCATGTGTTTAGGGCGGGGTCGGGCCATGAGTGGGAAGTGTGGTGGGCACTTAGAAGTGCGCATGTCATTTTTGCCGACTGTCTTAGTCCGGCCAAACAGACATGCGCACTTCTATTTCTCTAACCCAACTGTGTTGCACAGCTGGGTTGGAGAAAAGCTGCAGGCTCTGAGGCACTGTCTGAGCGGCAGACCAGACCGCTCAGACCAATCCTGAGAGCAGCATCAGGATTGTGTGGGGACAGGCTTTCCCAGAGACCACTGGGAGAGAAGCACCGAGGCAGCCATTGTCGTTGGAGGCAGCCATTGTCGTTGGAGGCAGCGGCAGCGAAAGGTACATTTTAAATATCATTATTTTCTCCCTAAAGTCCCCATCCCCCGCCTCCCGCTTTCATTTTGTGGCGGCCGCCACTAGGTTACAGTAGACAAAACCTACATTGTAAACGTTCTGATTGGCCGAGGGCATTTTTAGCATTCCGAAAACGTAACTTTGTAGGAATGGTGCTCATCAGTTAGATTTACCAAATTTTCCCATAGAAATCAATTTCGCAAGTCGTATCTGCTGTTCTCTACTCTTCATTCCTCTTCCCTCTGTGAGATTTTGTCAAGTTTCGATCCCCACATATTTGCTGCCAATATATAAAGGCATGACTTACCAGACCGAAGACAAAAGACCTGCTTCTGAAAACACAAATGCCTTTGTTCTTCTCTCATTTTCTGCTGGCAGAGTATAAGGGCTTGCATACCTCTCTGCATTGCATGTCCTTACTGTACGTGAGTGTTTAAATAAGGGCTTTCAAACACACAAATATGCTGAGGCTTTTTTCTCCCTTTTTTGTAGTTCTGTTCTTGGCACGCACTCAGTAGAAGTGCTTTGAATACTATACTTAAGTGTCTTGGCATGTCTTTATTGCAGCTGAAAGATTCTGAACTGCAGCGGTAGTTCCCGCATACTGTATAAAAAGACTTTTGTTCCCAAGATTTTGCTTCCAGATGGGTAGGAACCTTTGAAACAATTGTGCGGTGGAACTGTAGGCCATGAAAAGGTACATCGGATTACTGCACTATGGGGGTAAATTGTTAGATTAACCTTTGCTGACTTGTCGTTTTTAATAAATATCCCCTTCATTCAGGGGCTTATTACTGTATGCTCTGGAGTGTACGGCATATTTTAGATAGACTTAGTAAAATAGGCCGAATGAAGCTTGGTGGATTGCAAATTCTATATGATATCACTACATCTTCCCCCTTTCTAACAAAATAAGAAACATTCACTATAAAAAAAAAAACATGAAAGAAAAACACAAAAATAATTTAGCATTATTCTATTAGTCTGCAGTTTTTTGAGTCTCCTTCCTGCCCTTCTGAAAGAAACATAATCATTCTGTTTTACTTCTCTATGTTCTTGAATTGGAATGACAAACTTTTTAATGTGTGCTTTGTTTCTTACTGTTGTTCGGTTTTCATTCTGCGCAGTGATCGCTCACCCCTTTACTTTTGTTATTTCCAAAGGAGATGAATGGAATCTGCTCATAGACTTTCGTACCTGGCTCTGTCTTACCAACACTAGATATCCAACTTTATCATTTCTCACTTAAATTTGTTTCCTTTGTTCTGCATATTGCTTCATTTTTCATGTCATCTCTCTTTGCAATTTGCTCATGTTCCTTAGAGGGTTTCAAAGGCACTTGCGGCAAACTTGTCTATCTGGCCTGTCCAAACAACAACTCCGAAGGACATTTATGCAGAGCCTGGATTACTAGCCAAAACGTTTATTCTTTATGCAGAAGTGTGGTGCAGCGGCCAGGGCAGCTGACTTCGGAGCACAGCACAGGGGTCACGGTTTGATCCGCGGCCCCGGCGGCAGCTCAGCTCAGCACCATGTGACTCTGGGCAAGAGCTCACTTAGGGCCGAATTTGCTAAATGGAATGTATGAAGCAAAATCTGGTGCAAAATAAGGAATCACAAAATTTGCGATTCCTTATTTTGCAATTGCATTTAAGGAATCGCACATTTTGCGATTCCTTAAATGCAATGTATGTAGCAAATAAAAAAATAGCAAAATGCCCTTAAGGAATTGTGAATTACCACCAACTTCTAGTTGGTGGTAAGTTGCGAATTCCTTGAAAAATGCAAATTTTTGCATTTTTCAAAGTGCCACGTGACGTACATACATGCCCTTAGGGCATGTATCTGCTCCACATGTGCACCCATGCATATTTCAGGGGTGCAACAGGGTGTCCTTTGGACACCCCTGGACCCTTGAAGTTATTCTCAATTTGCGATTAGCAAATTGCGAATCGCGAATTGAGAATAACTTTCCATTCATTCCTATGGCCTCCTGGCCCATAGAAATGAATGGGAAATTATTCCTTAATTGCGATTAGCAAATTGCTAAAGCAATTAAGGAATTTTAAGAAATCGCTAAAAAATAGCGAATTTCTACATACATCCCAATTTGCAATTCCCAAATAGCGATTTCTAAAAAATCGCTATTTGGGAATCGCAAATGATGGTAATGATACATCTGCCCCATAATTTCCACAATGGCCCCCAGCGCCTTGAGACCCTTAAGGGTGAGTACTTCGGGCTTTGCAAATACGGATTGACATTTACATCAGAGCAGCTCCTTCTTCTCTGCTTCTCCACTCTGTCCGTAGCTATAAATGACCCTACCGTTCCAATCCTAAGCATTCTACATGTGGCCATGACTACATGCCGCACTCTAATTCTATATGACATCCCTTCAAAGTTAACACCTGCTCAACTCAAATGGGCCGTCATAACGTTTTCTATGAACCTCACAAAAAAGGAGAGGCCTGGGTGCTGCCAGTCATGCCAGCGAAATTTAAATGTGGGTCGGTGCCCAATGGCACTTGTTGTTTAGGACTACTAATACATGGAAAAAGACACGTGTTTTACTATAGTGCACAGTTCAAATTTTGTGTTCCCACCACAGGTCATGACAGCATAAAACACTGCTTACTGTCTCACGGGCTGCCTTATAAGATAATTGTTTTGCACAGGGGAACGACTTTGCTTTTAGGAGGCCTCTGCGATTCTGTATCTCAGCACAAGTGTAACCCTTACCTCACACCATGCACAAAAAGAGCCACTGGGGATCCTGCAGAGGCAGAAATACCTGGCTGGTACCTCAGAAGTGGCGTCAAACCCTTGTGGAATATTTGACTTCTCATAGTATTTTAAGCAAGTGTAATGCTGGTTATCTATACCCATAACCGTGTAAGTGGAGCATCATTTATACATATGCTGGACAGTACAAATGTCCATACATTAAGGCTGAATCTTCGCAATGGTGTGATGTCTTCAACCTTAGTGGTAATGATTGTTCATATGATCTCCTTTTACTGCACTCTCACCAAAATGGGTTACTGTTTTGTGGTTGTGTGCACTCTACACAATATTTTGATATCTCCATAGACTACACTGTTATCTGCATTCATATTGGTATTACTAGTTTGGTTCACCTAAGTGTGTGCAGAGGTCTTGCGGCATAATTAAGACCGGACGATAAGAGTTTGGCGTGCTCTCGATTTTCTTTTCATTTCTTGAGGGATGATGCTGGCTGTTTTCGTCAAATGATAAAGGGCCTAATGACTTAAAACAATTTCTACATTTTGAGGTTTTTGGATGACCTCAGATTGAAAAGTGTTTTTAACTCCCATTAATATTAAAAGAAAGACTAACAAGCCTTGTTTGGCAGTAGGCAGTTGACTAACAGTCAAAGCAATAATGTACATACCTTCAGAGGATTTAATACGTTTTTGACCCATTTAGAATGTATGTGTAACATTATTTGACTCAAATCCAGTCACCATTACCAAGGAGGTGTCTCATGTTTTACATTTAGAAGAAGGCTTCTGTGGAACTGTCTTGTGATATAGAACCCTTGAGTATGAGGATGCTTGGATGATGTGGATGGAAAGAGGTGTGAGGTTTCTAGAGAAAGAGAGCAGTGGTGCTTGGCATCTTAGCTGGAGGTCATTTGATGTGTGTTATTCTTGGAGAAATAAATACTTCCACTACATTATCGAAGTTATTGTGTGGATTACTAAAACTTGGGTACCTTGTCTCGTAATAAATCAAAGGGAAATTGAAGGCTACTTGGTGCAATAAAATTCATCAATACTTCGTTTTCCCCAATATAGAATCGTTCCTGATTCTTCTCAGTAGAACGTGCACATAGAATCTCAGTGTGCCCACCGTCATTGGGGCTTGCCACGCCCGATCATAGCACGGCTGATGAATTTCAGGGACAGAGATGTCCTTTTACAGGGACAAGGAAACATAGTGGTAATAGATGGTCAGGAGTTGAATCAGTATCCACACTATACTAACCTAGTCCATAGACAACAGGGGTATATGTGCCAGATGATGGGATTGCGCCAGTTGAATCTCAAATACGCAATCCTCTTCCCGGCAAAGTTGTGGATAGTGCATGGGGACAAGATTCATTTTATGGCGTTGGCACAGGAGGCATGGTCATGGCGAGAGGAACCGGTTCTTTGGTCGGGTCCACCACCTGGCGTCCGAAAGGACAATGTATGGTGACCATCACAGCGTAGAACCAATAAGAACCTCACTGACTTTCCAACCAAAGAACAATTGAAGGCAGTGCAATAGAAAACATTGATGCTAGTCAAGCACCAAAATGACATCCACAGCAACTACAGATGGAGGTCCCTCGTCTCAGAGGAAGAGGGCAGTGGCTCGGAATGGACAGAGACTGAACAAGAAAAAGAGGACGATCAGCTGCCACATGTAAAACCCATGACATCCAAACACTTGGTATAGGAGAGACCTGCTGGACTCTGAGTAGTGGCAAGAGAGAGACATGCTATGGGACCTTGAGGTTTCAGGGGGCAATGGAGCTTATCAGTTACATAGAGACTGCCTGAGGGAAGGTACAGAACTATGGACAGCCGTACATTGGCAGCTTCAGGTTGCATCCCAGCAACAGAAGCACATGATGTTTTAGAGTTGTTAGGGTTTCAAATGTACCATGAGTTGGGGGTGGTTAGTTTTAGAATCACTGTATGGTAAGGTGTGGAGAGGGTAGATTTAGTGGTAAGTTACAGTTCCTTGACACATTGCAATGGGGAACTTACGGACCACTCGCTTACGGGGGTAAAGCTCAGAGAGAGGGAGGAGAACATACAAGTACCATGAAACAAACCCAAGCATTAGCCAATTTAATGTGGAATGTGAATGGACTAGGTAGCAAAATAACGAGGAGTACGGTTATCAAGGCCCTTGGCAGATACAAACTAGACATTATGTTCCTACAAGAAACACACCTCATAGACGGACAACACTGGAGCATGGAGGGGGACAAGTACAAACTGGCAGGCTATGCACAAAATACCTCTGGTTCGTGAGGCGTGTTGATCCTCCCTAGAAAGTCACTGTTGTTCCATATGTCGTGCACATGAACAGAAGCACATGGTTGCTATATGGCGATCCTGGGAGAACATGAGGGCAAAACTATGTTACGAATTAACGTATAAGTGCCCCCGTGGCTCCAGTCTGAAACACTTGAGAAAGTGGGGAGCATTCTTTTGGAAGCTCCCCCTGCGTCAAAGTTAACAGGTGGGATTGCAATCTCACAGTAGACACACAGCTAGATAGAATGAGCGCAAAAGTAGAGGGGGAGAGAACTAGAGGCAAATTAGAGAGCTTTGTGCAGGCACTTGGGATATTTCACATCTGGAGATCTCTCCCCAGTAGTGAGAGAGGATACTCATTTTATTTGGGTGCACGTGACATGCATTCACGACTGGAATATTTCCTCACACCAAGTAACTCGCTCACTAGATTTAGCAAGACAGAGTACTTGACTTGGAGAATTAGCGACCACTCGCCCTTTCGAATGGCACTGTCCATTAATATATGGATGCCACGTCGGGATTGGAGAATGGAGACGTGGCACCTCTCGAATGCACAGGAAGTTAAACGATTGGATAGAGCTAATAAGCTTTATTTTGAGGAAAACATAGTTACAGTGAAGAGCCATATTATATTGTGGGAAGCGTAGAATACAACAGTCAGAGGTGTTATCATTGCAGGGGAAATTGGGAACAGGAGAGAGAGATGCAATAGGTTGGTCACACTAGAGGGGGAACTATTACAACTGGAGAGGGGCTATGCAGCATCCCCTAGGACCAGCGTTAAAAACAAAAAGATGGACCTAAAGAGGGCTGAGTACCAGTCTGTTGCTAATCATGCGATCAAAATGACTTACCTAGCAAAACAGAAAAGGGTCTAAAAATCAGGAAACAAAGCAGGTAAATTATTGGTGTGGATTGGAAGCAAGGAAAGGGAAGGCATGTCCGTTAGAGAATTGATGGTAGAAACAATGGATAGGGTGAGGGATCGTTGAGCAATTCGCCAGATATTTAGAGGCATTTTATGACCCACAGTTACAGGCCCCCGAGGAGGAGGTGCTAGCGTTTATAGATGACTTCCCCGTGAGACGGCTAGGAACACAACAAATAAGGGACTTAAAGGCAGATATTTCAGTAGGCTAGTTTTTTTTTTAACCATAGCACAAATGCAGTCGAGTAAGCCCCTGGGCCCAAATGGGTTCCCGGTTTACCTGTTCTGAAAGCTGACTAGGGGGGATAACGGCCCCACTACATGCATCCTTGAAGACATCTTTTAGAGAGGGTGAGCTACTAGAGGACATGAGGTTGATGATGGTTGTTCTCATACCGAAGGCTGTGGCACACCCTGAGAAAGGTGTAATTCATACCAGCCAATATCACTGCTTAATGGAGATGTTAAAGTCCTGTCCAAGGTCCTAGCAACCGGACTACGGGTGGTGGTGACTGACCTGGTGCATGCGGACCAAAATGGGTTCATGCTGGGTCACTCGACTAGGTTGAAACTGAGACAACTCCACAACAACTTAGCAGCGGTAGGGTCCTTAACTGCTGGACGGGTGATCGATTTGCTCAATGAAACAAAGCTTTCAACTCTGTGGAATGGACGGACCTCTTCAGGGTGCTGGCCAAGATGGATTTTGGACCAAAATACATCAGACGGGTCAAGCTGCTTTATGACAGGCCGCAAGCCAGAATGAAGATCAGTGGTCACAACTCCATTGAATTTAGAATGCAGAGGGGTATGCGTCAGGGGTGCCCGCTCTCACCAATGCTGTTTGCATTAGCGATAGAAGTCTTTGTGGAATCGGTGCTGGTTGATGCCAGCAAATGGGGCAGTGGTAGATATCTGGAAGAGTTTGACCAGAGAAATGGGGTCTGGTAAAAGGTTGACCCTGAAAACACCACAGCTGGAGTGCCCACAATTGCACCCGTGGTGGCTTTGAGGGGCTTCTAGGGCTGGGGCACCATCAACCTCTCCTCTTTGGCAGATGTGTGAGGTGCAAATGGAGTTGTACCCTTTGTCTTCTTAAGGAAAGAATATCAGATGTCAGAGATACAGTGGCTGCAGTATAGCCAGTTAAAACACACCCTCATGGAATGTGTCTTTGGAGGAAGAGACACAAGACAACGCCATCTTTCTGTATCCTAGATGGACAAGTGAGTAAGAAACTGATCTCTATGACATATAGTACTATTATGTAAAAAACAAAATCCCTCTGTTGAAACTTCAGGATGGGTGGGAACAAGACCTGGCGGACTCGACTAAGACGATTGGCAGAAGGTTTTGAGTTTTCCTGCAGAGGTGGCAATAAAGGGAAATTTTCATGTGATCCATATTAAAACCCTGCACCTGGCATATTACACCCAAACACTGCTGCATAGGATAGTCATAATGGAGGATGCACATTTGCCTTAGAGGCTGTGGGTCGGAGACACATCACTACACACACTCTGGAGCTATCCCTGCTTGAGAGCTTTCTGGAAGTCAGTGGGGAGATCCCTTGAGGAGACAAGGAGGCTGCCTCTGGAGTTACAGCCTCAGCTGGCAAACTGGGTATATGGGGACCAACAGATGTATCCCCCCAATCAGAAAAATCTAGTAGAGCTGGGATGCCTGGTGGTAAAATGAGACCTTGTTCAGAGGTGGGGTTCTGGGGTTTATCCCTGGCACCAAGACTGGGAGATAGGAATGGAGCATTTTAAACTTTTGAAGCAAGAATATTACAAGGGACGGGGTTGTCAGAAGATATCTGGCAAAATCTGGGATGGCTAGGATGGTGCGGCCGATTAAGATCACCTGTACGTCTGTTACAGACAGTGAGGGTGGGGGGCATACAAACGAACAGTCTTTGCATGTGTGAGAGCCAGGACCATAGGGGAAAGGAGACAAGGTCATGGAAAGCGGGCAATATAGAGCAGAACTTTAACCCAGAATTATGCTGTGCCCGGGTTTCGGGGTAACGGTGGTGGTCCAGGGGCTTATTTTGATAGGTAGTTATTCATGTATATGCTGTTACGTATTAAAAAAATAAATACATTTTAAAACAAGATAAAGGGATGAATTTCAAAATTGCAGTCACCACCAAAAATTAAATAATCATCTGTAATAAACATTAGTTTGTTTGAAGTAGTATTTCACAGTTAGTTATCTAAGTCGTGTGAGCGTAAATATTAAAAAATAGAAAAAGGGATTTTGGTAATGCTTACATTCACTACAATCCATCTTCCTTCAGAGTCTTGAGAGATTAGATTAATATCTAAGACTTCATAACAGAGAATAACAAAACCATTTTGTTTACCCTTATTTGGTAAAGTTAAAGCATGGCCAACCCGGTTCTTCACAATTTTTTAACCTCTATTTCAACAATGTGAGTTTTTTGCAACAATGCAACGCCTGCTTTTAATTTGGACAAATGGGTCAAAACTGTGTATTGTAATAGGTACACCTAACCCCTTACCATTCCATGAGTTAAGGAATAAAGTAATTTATAAATAACTAACATATTTAGCATTCCTTAAACATAAAGAACATTGCAAAGTCGAATTGAAGTACAAACATTGCATTTTTAAATAAAATAGGCAATGCTATTAGAATTGAAAAATTCTAAAAGAGAATAGATATAGAAAATGGGAACATAGGAAGAGAAAAAAGTAAAAGAAGAAAGAAAGAAAGAAAAGAATTGCACTAAGCAAGAAAGACATAAAAGACATAGGTAAATAACAGACAAATGGTGAGGATTGTGAGACCACTTGAGAAAGATGACATGATTGGAGCACAGAAAAAGCCAAAAGGAGAAAGCCATATCGCACACAAAATTATGATTAAACACCTTCAAGGTGGGAAAGAACAAAAAGATAAGGATTAGCACAAAAGAAGTTATGCATTGAGATGAATAAGACAAAGGTAAAAAATGCAATACATTATGGCAAGAAAGAAACATGGAAATATTTGCATAAAATGTAATGATTTAAAATAATTTAGGAGAAGAAAGCCTTGAAGTATCCATTGCTTCTTCTTTAGAGTTTTCTATACATTTCTGTAAAAGTGATGTGTCTTCATATGTCGAAGTCATTTTTTTATGTCACTTTAAACAAACAAGGATAAAAAAGACCAAATCTGGCATTTTTTAGGCGAAGAGCTGGAAGCATGTCTGGAAATCTTTTCTGTCTATTTGCAGTGGATTTTGCTAGATCTTGAGCAACAAAAAAGTTATTTCCAGACCAAGATATTCGTCCGTTGCTTTTAGCTGCTCCAATGATTTTAAGAAGATCAACCTATTCTAAAAAGTAAATGATGTTTGCTCTGGATTTCCGAAAAGTAGCGGAGTGGTGAGGATTACGACCATGTCTTTGAGCTTGTTGAATATTTAATGTGGTTGAATCTAGCACCTCAAGGACTTTAGAAAGGAAGTATTGAAAAAGTGAGATAGGATCAGATCCGCCTCCCCATTAGCCAGGCTATAAATGCAGAGATTATTTTGACGGTTGCGTTTCTCTAAATCCACAGCAAGCTTTTTTAGTTGTATCACTGCAAATTGTAGTTGTCTAATATCTTCTGCGGCATCTTGTAGATCACTAACACATTGTTAGTCTATTTGTCACCCGAATGTTTACATTTTTAGTTTGTTTCTTCAAAAATGGCGCAAGAGTTTTTACTCAATGAAAATGGAGTAAGGAGATTTGACTGAAGAGCTCCTTTATTAGTTTGTAAAGTCGCTGTCCTAGCATTTTTCGGATGCAACATGGAAGAGACAGTAGTCGGGAGATGATTTGCTTGAAAGTAAGAAGATGACGTAGAAATAGAATCTTGAGCCATAACTGTTGCACCTTCCATGACGTTTTCCAGGGCAGAGAATGAATTGAAGGCAGTTATAGCGAATTGCTGTGGCAAAGTACAACTGGTGCATCAAGTTTCGAATTTCTGCTCTTTCCCCTTAAGAAAAATGGGAAAGAATAAATCTGTAGCGTAGGCAATATCCACTTAATAAATTTGCAGAGGATAAGAACTGTCAGAATATCTTCAAACGTATACTACATTAGTCATACATAATATTTGTGATTTTAGTGGAGCATAGGTTATTATATATAGGAACAGTCAATATAACTGCGGTGGAGCATAGCGTCAGAATAGTTGAGCAAGTGTCTCCTCGGGAAGTCAATTCAAAATGGCAGGCAGTACAGCCTCATCAGTGCACACACAGTCATGTCAGAAAGTATTCCCTAGCAGTGCATCTTTTGAGGAATAAAAGCAAACCATTCAGGGCAGGAGGTGTTCTCCCAGAAGTGTCCCTGGCTGCGACGTCCTCAGCGTGTGAAATGTCAACTACAAGCCGACTTCCCCCTATTTGCACCAGAGCCAAACCACGCCTCCCACGCAAGGGACCTTTTTAAACACAATAATTGTCAGTGAGCTCTTACTATTTTTGTATCTAGGTTCAGATACGAACCACTAAATAGCATGGGGATGATATCCCTGAAAATTATATCACAGGAAATCACATTCCATGCTGGTGGACCCAGAGCAAAGAAAAGGATTACATGGTTTCTGAACAAGATGGCACCATGAGAAATACATGCTTTGTTATAACATCTTTTTTAGATAATGCTACATATCACACTTGTACCATATGTAAATTTTGTAACCAGCAGGTTCTTTTATTAGCCAGTCTAATGGTATTCATTTTCCTGGCCTCGGAAGGATGGATTAGCCTTGACAGAATTCGAACTTGTGACCTGGGGATCACCTCCCCTCAATGGCGAGCTTTAACTCAGATCGAGGTTCCCAACTGCTACTAAAGCGGAGTGCGCAGCATTCCCGTTTGGCGAAGTCTTAAGCCTGTATTGGTGAAAATGCAAAAGCTGCCCAATAACGAATTTTTGATTTTGTAGACAGATAACTCCTGAGAGGTTGTGCAATGTCCTGCAAGACCACCTTCTCAGTGAAATAATTCTCTTCGCAGGAAAGTGAGTCTCACCCATTCGGATTGATAGTCTTCACTTTTCTTAAAAACCTGCAGTGAAGTTTTGACTGACTGTATCTTTTATGGGAAAACCCATCTCTAAATGAAGTATCCATCTCCCAGGTTGTGTTAACTCACATACACGTTTACCGTAGTACAACAGTTAAAACATGTTTTAACCTGTCACCCACCAAATATAGACCCTCTGGACCTGTACAGATATTATTGTATTCATGTATTTTATTATCACATTTCCCTGTACCAAGATCACAGAATCACGGTGTTGGTGTGCCATAATTCTAGAGTGATCTAACTCACAGCCTTAGAGGAGATTTAAGATTTCTCGAAGTCACACCCAGTGTTTGCCCCTTAATGAAGGAGCATACCCGTTCTCCTAAGAAGTTACAGCGCACCGCCTGTAGCAGACCCCGGCAAAATGATATCTTGCCCTTCGGTCAGTTCCACTTCCCTTAGCAACGAGGTCAATTGCAGACTGTTGCATTCTGGTGTCCTTTTTGGGTGAGACCCAAGGGCAGCTGCCTCAGTGTAAATTTTGTGCTGAAATATAGACACACCCTGCTATCCTGTCCCTGGTCTGTAATTTCTCTCGATGGTAATCAGATGTCATAACACATTTCACGTTATTTACAACACATGTGGCTGATGTTTAATCATGAAAGCACAATGCTCACAGGCTACTCTCAGCCTCTTCACAGGAAAAGCCGATGACATAAAGCTGTTTAATTTCCGAAATGCTTTCCACTAAAGTTCTAAGTATTCTATGGTTTGCTGCAAATTAAGAATTTTGCTTTCTGCAAGAAAAATGGAGTGAAAATAGAGGTTTTTAGAGTGAGGGTTACAATCGTGAAGGTGGTAGGGCGCACACCGGTCCGATGGCATTGCGTATGCCCTGGGGTGGTGCACCGGGCTTTACGGACATTTAAATGGCAGTCGCGTGCCACATTGACATGAGTGATTTGTCCAGTGACCTTTCCCGTGATGTCAGCCGCGTGCCGCTCAATCTTGCATGCCATAATGCAGATATGCAGCAGAAATTATGGCAGCCTTGTGGCAAGGTAGAGGGTATTTGAGTTGATTAATAAAAGCACTTTCTTTTTTGGCCTCGTTTATCGTGCAAGCCCTCTTCTCAAGCCTTGTTCAGATTCTAGACATCGCCGAATGCCTTTCTTTCAGAGTTTTTAAGTCATTTTATTTTTAATCCCATTTTTTCTCCTCCCTTGACAGTTTCAAATTATTTTTTGACATCTGAATAAATTATTACTCTGCCGGTAGCCTCCCGACTGAATTGGAAAGCACTAGAGTAGAAGGCATTGAGCTTAGGGGGTGAGAGTGTGCATTATATTGGTTTCAAGTGCTTGGGCCTTTCCTGAGACAGGTCTGCAGGTTCTTATATCTTCAATAGAAGTGTGCACCTAAAGTACACTTGATTGCATTAATAATGTGGAGGTAGAATGCCAAATAATGTACCCCGTTATGGAGAAAGGCCATTTTTCAGGATTTTTTCCTGCCGGCAGCAAGTTTTTGCCATACAGGAAGCAGTATTGTAGTTTACGGCAGAACATCAGTTCACCAATTTTTTTTAAATGTAGCAGCAGTGAGACCATGAAATATTTAAAACCAGATCAATCACAGGGCTGACACCTTGCCCCACGTATTGCATCCCGGAACTCTTCTGTTCGCTGGTGGAGAACAATGGGAAAAGCAAGGGGTGTGGAATATACAGAAAGTTGATATCCCTATTAGAGGCCTGCATACTTTGTGTTCTGCGACTACTTTCACGACCCCCGAGGCTGTGTGTGTGTGTGTGTGTGTGGAGGAGGGTAATGTAGGGTCATCAGAGGGCACCTCAGAAAAAAACACTTTTATCCATGTCTGGCCGTAGTTGACTCCCATGTGCAGAGCTACATGTGGATGGATGAGAGCTACCCTTGAAAAGCCAGCAATGAAGGTTTCTTCTACTTAGCTTTGTGTTGGTTGTGGTGTGTTGAGTCAGCTTTTCACCCAAGTAGGATTGATAAAATGAGTATCTGCCAGAGAGAACCCTTTTGGGGGGTCTAAGGACACACAGGGGTATTGGACCTCAAACATGAGTAGTTAGTTCTTTTACAATTGATGATCAGGCCCGACCTACTATGGTCTCTGATGACGGAACAACCAGTAAACCTTCACCTTAACTCTCATGGAACGAGGCATAGTCCCTGGCTTACTCATGGGGGCGGTGTGGGGTTCAAGACTGAACTCATCAGCCAGTACAGTACCAATAATGAATTTCAGGCCCAATGCTTTTACTTTTGAACAGAAGCAATACTTTAGTATGCCATTTAATCAATAGAACACAAATCGAAAAGGTGCAAGGAGCATAGGCTATAACCATGGTGCTACCTGTAAGGCATTTGAAAAGATCGGAAGAGTGAAATTTACAGGTGGAGGCTCATGATAGATTATTCAAGCAGATTTCTGTGTATGTAACTCGTGCATCAGGTTGATTGTATTCCATTAGCTCATAGTTTTAGAATTAGTTCAATAGCTCTGAGGGAATTTATGTCGATACTTCGCATACCATTACTACGCATAATTTTAGTGCGATGGTTTTACTTTGCAAGTTGTAACTGCACATGCATTTGTAATGCAAATGGATATAAATGTGCTATGGTTTATGCTAAGTAAAAACATCACAATAAAATCATGCTTACACCCCACTACCTTACGCTACCTTACACTACTTAAACACCACTACACTACCCTAAAACCTAATACACTACCCCCTAAAAGACCTTCCCCCTTTCCTGGACCCTACACTCTAACACTACACTTCACGACCCCCCAACACTAACCTAAACCCTTAAACACTACCCTACACTACACAAACACCACACCACTACCCTGCACAACCCTCACCATTCCCCCAGTCCACTCCCTATACTACAACACTACCCTACACAACACCCCAACACTACCCTAAACCCTAAAACACGACCCTACACTACACTAACACCACAACACTACCCTAAACCTTAAAACACTACCCCCAGAACGACCCTGCCCCTACCCACAGTCCGATCCCTACACTGAAACACTACCCTGATACTTCTCTAATCCCTAAAACACTACCCTACTCTACACAAACACCATATCACTACTCCCCAACACTACCCTGCACTTTGTTTTTTGGCCAGTACAGGGAGTAAAGTTTTATTCAAACAGTATTGTTAGATTGCAAGTTAGTGAGGCCTTTACCTGCAGAAGTCCAAAGTGTGGATTGAGCCTGTCTGTCTCCTAGGAGATTCTGAACAGGGAAAGCATCTCTCCAGCCCCCCAGACCAGCAGACCCAGGACTGGGGATTGGCTATTCAACTACCAGGCAACTCTGAGCCGTTCCCTCACACTAGCCCAGGCCCGGACTGGCCGTAGGGGCAGGTTTTGGGCTCCTGGGGACTGATTTTGTTACATGGCCGTTTTTGCAGCAAAATCGGCCGAAAACCGGCCCTTGCAAAGAGCCTGGCGGCACCCCCAACCCCTGGTGTGGGGGGGGGGGTTCTGCGGCGGCCGAGCACTTTGCCAGAGCCGGTTTTGGTTCCCAGTCCGGCCCTGCCCTTAAGGCCTTGCTAGGTGCACCCCAAATCATTCTCTTCCATCTTGTGAGTTGCAGGCTACCTGTGCCCCAAATTACAGTGAGCAGACTCCTGGAAGTGGTAAGGAGGCAGACTAGTGCTGTCTCTTCCCCAAAACAAAAGTTAAAAAAAAAACAATTTTCCCTTTCTGTGATTTCCGTCTTTGCCTGTGTTTGTACAGTTTAAAAATTCTAGTTTTTAACCTGCCTATGATTGGATATTTTATCACCCGTTTTGTGTTTTAAACTTGTGTTTTTTTTTCTGCCCATGATTGCTTCCACTTAACGTGTTGAATTGTGGGATTTGCAGTCCAAACTCTGTATTTTTTCCCTCTCATTGCTGATGACTTTCAGTTTTCCCTCCAAATTTCTCCTTTGCTCTGTGCTAAGACCTGTATGTTAAAACAGTGCATCCCCAGTCGCCATTTTATGTTCACAAGCCAGTGAAACCAGCCCCCATTCCCCCAGCAACAGGGATATTCTACATTGAGGGTGCTTCTGTGAGCTGTTTAAACTGTGTTTACTAGGGACTGCGCACTTTGTTTTTTGGCCAGTAGAGGGAGTAAAGTTTTATTCAATCAGTATTGTTAGATTTCAAGTTAGTGGGGCCTCTACCTGCAGAACTCCAAAGTGTGGATTGAGCCTGTCTGTCTCCTAGGAGATTCTGAACAGGAAGAGCAGCTCCCCCAGGCCCCCCCCCCCCCAGCCAGCAGACCCAGGACTGGGGATTGGCTATTTAACTACCAGGCAACTCTGAGCTGTCCCATCACACTAGCCCAGGCCCCTTAAGGCCTTGCTGGGTGCACCCCAAATCATTTCCCTCCATCTTGTGCGTTGCAGCCTCCCTGTGCCCTAAATTGTAGTGAGCAGAGTCCAGGAAGAGTGGTAAGGAGACAGACTAGTGCTGTCTCTTCCCCAAAACAAAAGTTTTAAAAAAAACTAATTTCCCTTTCTGTGATTTCTCTCTTTGCCTGTGGTTATTACAGTTTAAAAATTGGAGTTTTAACCTACCTGTGATTGGATATTTTATCACCTGTTTTGTGTTTTAAACTTGTGTTTTTTCCTGCCCATGATTGCTTCCATTTAACGTGTTGAATTGTGGGATTTGCAGTCCAAATTCTATCGTTTTTCCCTCTCATTGCTGATGACTTTCAGTTTTCCCTCTAAATTTCTCCTTTGCTCTGTGCTAAGACCTGTATGTTAAAACAGTGCACCCCCAGCCACCATTTTGTGTTCACAAGCCAGTGAAACCAGCCCCCCTGCCCCCCCACCCCATCCCCCCCAGCAAAAAGGATATTCTATTTATTATTATTATTTAGCGATTTATAGAGCGCCTGGTGACCCGGAGGCATCCCCGCGCTATGAAATCATTGGAGACCTGAGGGGAGGGGGAGGGATACTATTTGGGAAAAAGGAGGGTTTTCAGTCTTTTACGAAAGAGGAGGTGGCAGGATTCCAGACGCAGGCTGCGAGGAAGTGAGTTCCATCCTGAGGACGCTTTGACCGCAAAGCGTCGCCCACCGGTGCGTACCTTCCTGAATCTAGGGACAGTGGCCAGGCGTTCGTTGTCCGAGCGCAGGAGTCTGGGAGCTTTGTAGGGGGTGACCATGTCTTTCAGGACCGCTGGGCCTACACCGTTGATGAGTTTGTGGGCAGTGCACAGGGCCTTGAATTCTACCCTCTGGCGCACAGGAAGCCAGTGTAGGGCCTTGAGGGCAGGCCTGGCCGAAGCTCTGGGGGGGAGATTCATAATGAGCCGCGCCGCCGCATTTTGAGTGCGTTGGAGTTTCGCCAAGGTGGATTCGGGGGCACCGAGGTAGACGGCGTTGCTGTAGTCCAGGCGGGCAAGAATGAGACCTTGAACCAGTAGTTTTCTGGATAGGGGAGGAAGGAGTGGAAGGATCTTGTGGATGGATCGCATGAGTCCAAAACAGTGAGGCCTTTACCTGCAGAAGTCCAAAGTGTGTACTGAGCCTGTCTGTCTCCTAGGAGATTCAGACCAGGAAAAGCAGTTTCCATCTCCCTGGCCAGCAAACCTTGTCTGAGGTCGCTTGGACCTTATATGGTCAGATATTGTTTGTTACATGTGTACACTGATTGGTGGTTGTATCTGATGTTTCTATTGGATTAGGGTTAGTGTCCTCATGGGTTGGGTATTTGAGTGTTCTGATTGGTTTCTGGATCTGTGATTCAATCAATGTAGGGTTGGGACTAGGGCTAGGGTTAGGATTTTCATTGGAAGTAAGGACTAGGGTTTTCTGTGTTATTGATTGTTGGGACTAGGATGGGAATAGGGCTATGTTTAGGCTTTTAATTGGACGTAGCGATTAGGGCTTCTGGTCTGATTGGTTGCTGGACTGGTTGTGGGACTAAAAGTAGGGTTAGGCTTTCAATTGGAAGTAGGAACCAGGGCTTCCTGTGCCATTGGTTGCTTGGACTTGGGGTGGGACTACTGGTAGCATAGCGCATTTCCCTGTAGCGCAGGGCAGCCCACAACCCTTCCGGGGGGCCCTATTCAACACAAGGCAAATAAATATCTGTCACAGCTTGGGAATTCAGGGCCCCTCTTCACATTCTGCAGTAAGGCCCCAAAATTGGGTGTTACGCCTTTCTTAAACACTATTGGCGGACATCAGGCTCCGGCAGCTTTGCTCAAGTGGTGCACACAAGCTTTTAGGAGCGCACGTCCCTTGCTCTGACTGCTACTTGCCTTAACATTATGCTGAAAATGTGACAGGTTTGTGCAGGTAGAAATACATAACCTTAATTTGTCGCATGTTTCCGTCTGTAAGAACAATAAATAGATTCATAAACGTCAATCACATCCACCTCCTGGAGATGAGGGAAAGACAACTCCATCTGCCAGATTTAAAAATAAATTTGAGATAGCTTAAAAAGATCTTAACAGACTCCATTATGTAGGGCCGCAACGAGTTAGTTAGTTAGTTGCTCAAAGTAATGAGTTTAAAGCTCGGGAAGGACAAATCAGCCTTTTATCCTTTCAAGGATGATGAACTGCTTTGTTATTAACATAGTACTCGTGACAACAAGTATGTTAGGAGCTTTGAAGAGCCAAAAACTGATATTAAGATCAATGGTATGTATGGCTTCCACTGGAAGCAATTATTGCAAACGTAGGTTGAAATGCAATCAGAGCTCTGGCAGTGGAGTAAAAAAAAATCACACACTCACTATTTTGCCACGGCAGCGATACTAGTTTGTATTTGTTAAGACCCTGCCCTCCTGTGCTTTGCACTGGTAGAACTGATACAGTGCGCAGGGACGGACTGGCCGTTGCGGGCACCGGGCCATCCCCTGGTGCGCCGCAAGGGTGGTTGCCAGTTTGGGCCCCTGGGGGCCGTTTTTGTTACAGGACCGTTTTTGCAAAATCGTCCCTGTAACAAAATCGTGGAGGGCGAGCACTTTGACAGGGCTGGTTTTTGGTCCCAGTCCGACCCTGACAGTGCGTCAATCTTGGGTAGTGTTACTACACTGGCGCTCATTCATTCCACTGATTACGACTATGGCGGTTAAGAACTCCTTCTTTGGGGGAGCATTGTACAGCAGACAAAAGGAAGGGTGAGCTGCCAAGCCAAACGAGCCCAAGCTGTCAGAAGTGCTCAATGAAATCTTCGCCTCTGGGCATTGATGTACTTCAGAAAAAAGGTGCAGTTTTTTAATTTTATTTCAAAGACGTTGGCAAGTCATTGCGGTTTTGCTACAGGAGTGCTTGTGAAGAAACAAAGAGCTCGCTGGAGCTTCCCTGTGGAAGGTGCTGTTAAACAGCCAGCCCCAGTTAACCCCTTCGTTGCTGATGACGAGCTCAGCTCGTCATCAGCCACGGGTGGCGTGTGCTGATGACGAGCTGAGCTCGTCATGTAACGCGGTACAGTGAAAAAAGCCGCACAGCGCAAAAATCGCCGCAGCAGCGATGCGGTTAATAAGAGATTTCAAACACATTTGAGCATAGCCAGTGTTCGATGCGGCATCTTTTGGTGTGTTTCCCCTGAGATTTTGCTTTGTGACCTCCCGGTGTTGACTCCGTTTTTGCTGGCGTAGTGTGTCTGCACAGTTTTCTCACTGCTGAGCAGTTGTAAAGTGCAAGTGCTCCTGTGGTAAATTGTGTTACCTCCATGATGAACCACCACAGAGACACTTTGCATTTCTCTGGTAGAGGAGTCACTCCCACGAGGGCCACAGCAGTACTTTTATTCCTCTTTGGGCATCACCAGGAAAAGGAAAACAATCTACTTCGTATAATTGTTTTGTGCTCTAAATACTGCACCTGGAGATGCTCCGTTGATTCCCTGCGTGAAGACTTGTTCATTAATACTGGATCTGAAAGCCAAAACAGTTCCAGTGTCGCTGAAGCTTCGTGCTCTGTAAACTGTACCAGGGAGTCGATTTAACGTTAGGTTTATGTTACTGCTGAGCTATAAAAAATAAAAAATATTATTGTGGTCAGGCGTTTTCTCTTGGAAAACTCTATAATTGCTTTTCTCAGAAAAACCAGATGGTTCCAAAGCACACAACACTATCTTCACGAAACACCACTGGGAAAAGCCAGCTGACAAAGTTTGGTAGCCAATTTTCATGTCTTTTAGTGGCACTGGGAAATATAAAAATGCTTTTCATATTAAGAACTTTAAACTGCGCTTGTGCTCAGGCTCAAGCGTAGATATTGAGCTCTGCTAGAAAAACATTCGTTTTCCACATTGAAGCAGATTTTAGTAGCCAAAGATATACATAAATATAATAGGAAAACCTCTACGACTTTGCCAGATGGAGTTTTCAACCAAAGAAATCTAGGAAGGCTATCTTGGTTAAGCCTTGTGGGAGAGGTGTGTCGTCGCGGCCAGGGCGACTGATGCTGGGCTCTGGGGATCATGGTTCGATCCCTGGCTCCGGGAGCAGGGGTCTGCCCAGGACCATGCCACTCTGGGCAATAGCTCGCTTAATCTTCCCATTGTCCCCAAGCGCCGAGATACTCCTTAGGCGGTGATTCATGAGCTATACAAGTACTGGATTGACATTTACATTTAAGCCATGGTACATAAATTTGCGGTAGACCAAATCCGAGCGCATCGCATTCTTTGCACTAGGTGTCAAGGCTAGTGCAAGTTTGGTATTTCAAACCTGCCTGCAAGGCACCTTCTTCATTACCTCATGTGCCAACAACCATTTTGCCTCAATACTTTCCCAGCACAACTCATTTTCATGAAGTAGAGTTGAAGGTAAGGTTGAACAGCCAACCTGGCCGTGGTACCTTTCCTGTTAGGGAAATTCTGCAAGTGACAGAGCTACAAGTTAAGATTTTCCGACCCTATCACTGAGATGCTTGCACATTGGTCTTTATTCTTTGTATTTATCAAAGTATAATCAATCATGTGAAGATTCAGAGAGTTCGTATTACTTCTGCAACTTTCCCTGCAGATCTTTAGTTTTTTTGCAAATTGGGTGCAAGGCTCTGTGCGGCTGCATTTCTGGTATCTGTAAATCACTTTCTCCACCTTTTTTGAAAGGTTTTCAGTAGATTTGACTCATCTTTCTTCAGGACCGGAGGTTGAATGTGTGAATTTTGGAGATACCCTTTGTTTGTGGCTTTGTCGTCCTTAATCTCTGTGATGATGGGGGTGTCGAGGGTAAGGTTTGAGGGATGTTTGTAGAACAAGGTGGTCTTTTGACAGCAATTGACGATGATGAAAATGCTATTTTCCTGAACAGAGCCTACAGCCATTGGATGACAGTTCTCCATAATTTTGTCCTTACCACTTTACTCGAGTTTCCATCTGATCTTTCTTGCCTAGTTAAGGTCTTTGGGCAAGTGACCAACATCCAGCAAATGTTTTCTTAGTTCACCATCCTCATTTTCGATAACTTGTAATTTCAGTCCTAGAGTTAGGATCGATATGGGGCTGAAAGAGGGATGGGATGACATCTAAGCACCATCAGATGAAATGTCACTCTCATCTCATCGTTTATACCTAGTTTTTTTTGTTTGGAATTTGGGACGTTTTTTCCTCGCACAAATAAATGCCTGTTCTGCTCGCTGTAGAGTTTCTTGCATTTCACACTCCGGGTTGAACAACATATTTGCCCTCACTACTTGAAAACTTACCACTCTCTGTACCACCACACTGTTCCATGCAAACCTGATTGACCAACATTGCCTAGAAACCACTGGGAATAAACCGCCTCTCCAAATAATGCTTGTGTATCCCCCCCAAGGACAGCCCCTAAGAATCTTACAGAAATCTACCTGGCATTAGACCCCATATCTGTGACCTTCAAACAAGCCACGCTCGTGCCTACTAAAAAGATTTCACCTTCAGACCCGCATTAATTGACAACCATACACTTATCAGCCTACTTACTGTTTACAGTTTGGGCTAAGATAAGTTTAAAGAACGTTGACATTCTTTTTATATCATGCGAAAGTCAAAAACAGTGATCTGCAACAGGCTGAGGACAGATAGATTGTCTCTGTTACTCATAGTGTGTGTGATTCAGTGTCAGGACAGTCATGCAGTCCATATTCTGATGGGCACTACCCACTGTTAATTGCCCTTTGACCACATTAAACATCCTTGCTTTTTGCTCAGCTCATAATTGTGAATTGAGTGATTAACGGCAGTCAACACCTTATTAAGAGGCTTTAACAATTCTGCCCTCAATAGAGTGACCATAGATCAATTTTTCTTGCATGTGGGCCCTGAGATTATGTCTCAAGTGTTGTGCTGTGCTGTACTGTATTGGCATTTACAGAACACTGTGGTTCCACTTGTGTTGGCTTGACAAGATGTGTGCCCTTGTCCGTTCTGATGCAAGCCGGGGCTTGCTTGCCTGTTATGGTGTCATGTGCATGAGCACCAAAGGGTAGCTCCAGTGGTGTCTTGGCAAACCGGGCACTGCATGCAATTATTTATATCACAATGGAATGCAATTTCTTACTAATTTGTTTGTAAACAAGGGTGAGCATGAGAAACCAGTTTCAAATTTGAAAGATGTCACTGAGAGTTTAGATAGAGTATACTTTTTGCAATTGGTTTGGAACTTGTCTGGGGGCATCAGTGCCCTATACATGAAAACACACATTATACATTTTTTGAGGTAGAGGAAGATTACATGATTGCCCAGTATCACAGGATTTTGTGCAGAGGCTCAGTTTCAAATCTGGTTAAACAGTTCCAAAGTCAGCAGCTCTAATCATTAGGCCACATCCTCTCCCCAAGCTGGAGAAGTCTGAGTTAGGCATCTGGTGTCCAGCAATTTTCAAATGCAGTCCCATTAAATAATCATTTCACCTCCACTCAGCAATGGCTCCTCCTTACTTAAGACCTGAAAGCAAAAACAAATGGATGACCCATAATTCCCTTCAACCTACAACAATCCCTGCCTGGAGACAATGATAATTGCTGTTGAATAGAGGACACAGACCTAGTTTCAGTTTTAGCGAATTGTAGCCAGTGCCTGGCACATATGGGCATTGCCTACAGAGGTTTGTTGACTCTCAGAAGGTTCGCGTTTAAAATCAACTAATATTCAATTTTCTAGAGAACAAATTCATCAAATAATTTGCAGACAAGTTTACTCTAGGTTTTTTTGTGTTTCGGTTCATTTTTTTCTTGCTAAAACATGGACAGACAGCCCCGTAGGAAACCTTTTTAGTATCCGTTTTGTATTATTACCAGTTCTGAGTACTGTCAGTACTCATCCAACTTAATTCCTAGGTGATTGACCGGTTGGGGACTAGGGCTAAAGATTGTGTTTTCAGCAGTATTCTTCAAACCTGTCTTGCCTCTTGTCGGCGGAGTGGCTTTCTGTACAGGCTGATTCATTATTTTTGGAATAATGGCCTGTATTTAAAATAGGATTGTCTTTATTGCCAAGGGGGAATACATCATTTTTACTTTTAGTATATTTAATAACTCAAGGGCTGTTGCTAGTCTCATGAATTGTTACTTATAAATTACACTTTTTAAGTGGTCTAGAAGGGTCAAGTGATGTAAATTCGTTTGTGAGATCACAAAAAATCAAGTCTTGTGCCCTACTTTGTATAAAATCTTCTCTCTACATGCATGGAGAAGAGTGGACTATCGGGGAACTAAGACCAGACTGGTATTTTGAGCAGTTGCTGGCTTGGCCAGTTCTGAACCAGTTTTAATAATTCACATGTAGCAATCCGAGTTATTTGTTCCAATGGGATGACAGCTGCTGTCTGCTGGAGGGGACTTGGCTGCTAAAATGGGTGGTTTCCTAAACAAAGCCAAATCTAGAGCACCGCTGCAACTTCATTTAACAACATTGCAGATGTTTTCATCATTATCAAAGACTTAAATCAGAAGTTTTTAATAGTTGCTAGTTAACAGAACCACACGGAGCAAGGCATCTGTAAAGAAAATAGCAATGGAAAAGTTGACAAAAGTAGTAAACTTCCTGGTTGTATGTCAGACTATTGTGTGAAAATATTGATGTTCAAAATATTGTAGCTTAAATATTGAGGACATATATCAACAGGGTGCGCATGTATAGGTAAGGATAGGTTTTAGAATTCTTATATCCCCACTTACGTACCTTGGAGGTAAAAATATCTTCAAAGTACATATAAGTGGAGTGAAGTATAATAGAACTATACTTACCTATATGTACCAACTGTCAAAATATTTTGGTCTTCAATATTTTAGCTACGATATTTTGGCACGTAAATAGTTACTACCTGATATTCTCGTAGTATGCCAAACTCCCCCATGTCACCTATCACAATTTTCCCCGCTTATTAGCAGGTGCCTATGTATTGCACCACTGTTTTTTTTTACCGTTGCTCAACTTTGATCTAAGCTAAGTTGGAAAATCATTAAAAGTTGATTATCAACAAAAAAAATAATTGTAAAAGGCTGATTCTTACATTTTAGCTAGTCAGTCAGCAGTTCTGAATACAATTAATTTAATTTGATGCAGCATATTTTTTAAACAATGTTTGATTATAATATAAACAAGCTTGAGGGAAAGCTTTCAACTGCCGCGCACAAGCCCTATTTTGAGAGGCGCATCACGTGGATCGGAAAGAACTGAGAGCAATCTGTGCACTGTGAGACTTCAACGTAATGTTTAAAACAGGCTGTCCTCTTTTTTGATTTCATGCATGACTTTTGAATAAAAAATTAGCTAGCTTTTGCGCCAAGAATTTTCAATTCTATTAAGAAAAGGGAGGCGAGGATTATGCTTCTCTTTCTTATTAATGCTACACACAGCAGACAATGAAATTAGTATTATGTATCAAAAAACTACATTTAACATGATGCAAAACAACACATCACATCCTGTCATAGCCCATAAGAGCCAGTCGATACTGGATATCCTCCTCTTTTTTTGCATCAAACAATAAGTGGAGAAGTGTGGCTCACTCGTTAGAGCAGGCAGACCCTAAAGCAGAGGTCAGACCCGGTACCAGGGTTCAATTCCCGACGCGGCAGGGTCTTGAGCTCAAAATGTCCACAGACTCGATAATTCTTGCTTCGGTGCCTGACCTAATCCTGGGTTCACACTCTGCAACTCTGGGCATTAAGCTTGCTTAATCTCCACAACGGCCCCCCGCGGCGGGATGCCTGGCTTTCACCTTGGGGATGCCCTGTAGGGGCTATCTCGCAGGGAAAAGCCAGGACGGGTTCCCAAGGCAAGCGCTTAGAGACCCCTAAGAGCTATATAAATCCAATATACAATACAAGTCCATAAAAACCTTTAAGTCCAACAGAAACATCCTCCAACGTGGAAGAACAGCCAACTGGAATGAAAACTTCTTCAACCGGAAGTGCATTTAGTCCATCTTCTTCTCAGAACCTGGAAGAATGAGAAATAAAGCCCGTAAATTCTGCTTAAACAGACCATAAAATCATGGGTGGGCCCATTCATTACAATACATGTAATATAACCGGGTGGGATAATCCTCGCCTCCGTGTCCTTAAAAGAATTGAAACTTCTTGGCGCGATAGCTAGCGAATTTTTTATTCTATTACATTACCAGAGGCTTGGTATTATGCTAGTTTAACGCTGTTGAAACACTACAGAGGAAATATCACCCACTGGTTTGTAATAAAATTGTTTGAAAGTAGACTCTGAAGACCAATCAGCAGAATGCATAATGTCTTGAATAGTAGACCCTAACATAAAACTCTCAGAGGCCAAGGCACCACGAACAGAGTGTGCCCCCAAAACTGGGTATCAATACCCTCCTCTAACATATTTCAGCCATCTGGCTATAGTAGCTGCAGTAACAGGTTTGAATGGCTTCTGCAAAGCAAGCAATAATTGTGTTACAGCTGTAGGCTGAATAGACCTCATACATTCCTCATAGGCCTTAAGGCATTGACCCACACAAAGCATAACATTACTTGGCAAAGCATGATAATCAACACTTCTAGACATTGTTTTGGTCCTGGCAGTAATATTAAAAGAGACTCCTTCTGGAGTATATACTCTACCTGTAATGTCCAAGGCCTTGACATCCGATGACCGTCTACATGCCGCAAGACATTACTGCATAGCTAACTTGGCTTAGAGTTGTTTCCTTGTTAACAAATCATTTTGGGGCCAAAGATTGAACAGAGAAAGAACTAGAGAGACATCCCATAATGAAGTATACTTAGGTTTGAGCGGATTCACTACTCTAATACCTTTCAGAAGCTTACAAACAAGCGGATGCATGCCTACAGGTTTACCTTCAATTTGAGAATGACCTGCCGAGATCGCGGAACGGAAACTATTGACGAAACGATACGCTAAACCTTCCGAAGCTTTCAGGGAAAGGAAGTTCACAATGCAGGGTAGTCCCGCCCCACGGGATCCACATGTTGTTTCACGCACCAACGAACACAGCCTTTCCAGGCTGAAGCGTATCTCTTTCTAGTGGAAGGAGCCGAAGCTTGATTGATAAAGGCTGAAGCATGCTCAGAAAATCCTGGCATTTGCCAATGTTGCCGGAAAGTCTCCAGGCCTTCAGGGACAGATGCCCCAACATTACCATCGGGTGCTTCGCTCCATGAAGGCCCTGGAGCATTATCGGGGACTCCGGAATCTTCCTGGGAAGGTCGGAACTCACCTCCAGAAGACTCGGAAAACAAGGCTGCAATTTCCAGAGGGGAGTCACTCAGATCACTTCCGCCCTCTGTCTCATTATCTGTGAATACACACGAGGGATTAATATGAACGGGAGAAAGGCATAATTCAGAGACTGCGAGCAGTCCTGAGTGAAAGCATCCGTTGCCAGAGCTAACGGATCTGGTCTCCAACTGAAAAACTGAGACATCTGCTGATTCAACCTGGACGCAAAGAGGCCGATCTGGCATGTCCCCCAGATCACTTGTAACCAATGAACTACCTGCGGCTGGAGTTGCCACTCGCTGTAGTCCTTGAGGTGGCGTGAGTGCCAGATTGTCACAACGTTCGACTGGCCCGGAATGTATTCGGCTATAACCGATATCTGGTGACTTAGGCAATAGTGCCAGAAGTCCTTCGCTATCCCTACTAACATGGAGGATCTTGTGCCACCCAGTTTGTTGATGTAGCGGACTGCTGAGATGTTGTCCGTCCTCAAAAGGATGCAACATGAGACTTTCTTAGGTGACAGAGTCTTGATCGCGAATGAGCCGGCGAGTAGCTCTAGGCAATTGATATGGAGGTCTAGTTCTTGGAGGGACCACCGTCCTCCTGGGGAAATATTTCCATAACGCGCCCCCCAGCCCCAACGGCTGGCGTCGGTCTCTATGACAACTTCTGGAAGGGAGCCAAAAAGTGCCCGACCGTTCCATGCTTCCACGTGACTGAGCCACCACTGGAGCTCCTGGCGGACCTCCGAGGACAGAGGAATCAGGTCCGTGTACGAGAGACCCTTCTGTAGGTGTTGGATCTTTAATCTCTGAAGGGCCCGATAATAAAGGGGGCCCGGGAAGATCTCCTGAATAGATGACGCCAGGAGACCCATTATCCTGGCGATGGCTCTCAGTGAGACTGTTTGTTTGGACAACAGAGCGCGCAGTACTTTCTGTATGTCGCGCAATTTGGAACGGGGAAGACTCAACTGAGCCGCGTGAGAATTTATGACAAAACTCAGAAAATCTATTCTTTGCGATGGACACAGCACGGATTTGGTTTTGTTGACCACAAACCCGTGATCTTGCAGCGTAGCAATGGTCATGCGCAGATGTTGTGCCGCCATATCCTGCGTGTGTGCCATGATCAGTATATTGTCTAAATAAACTATCATGCGTATCCCTTGGTCTCTGAGATAGGCTACCACTGGTTTCAACACCTTGGTGAAACACAATGGAGCCAAGGAAAGACCGAAAAGAAGGACCAAATATTCGCAACACCGGTCTCTCCACTGGAATTCAAGAAAATCTGAACAGATAGGTAGGCATCCTTCAGATCCAGACGGACCATCCAGTCCCCCTGTTTCAGAAGATTCGCCAAGAGATGGATACCTTCCATCTGGAAGTGTTTGTAAACCATGTAGTGATTGAATTCTTTCAAATTGAGTAAATGCACTTAACTGGCTGCGTGAGCAGCAAAGAAAGAGGAGGATATCCTGTATTGACTGGCTCTTATGGGCTATGACAGGATGTGATGTGTTGTTTTGCATCATGGGAAATGTAGTTTTTCTATACATAATACTAATTTCATTGGCTGCTGTGTGTAGCATTAAAAAGAAAGAGAAGCATAATACGAAGCCTCCGGTCCTGTAATAGAATCTGCTTTTCAAGGCGGTAGGCCTTAAGCTAGTGTTTCAGGGTGCTTTCTCAAGCTTGTTGGGCTGATTTTGAAAAGACTGTTTTTGAGAAACATTAGAGCTTGTTTTGGAATAGCCACTCATTCTTTTCAGAGACGCGGATGCATGCTTACTAGTTGAAGTTGAGCGCGCCACTGAGAAAATGGAGATTTATTGGAAGTAGAAAGATAAATTTTTAGAAGTCATTCAGATTTAAATTAGTTGGTTAGTT
This sequence comes from Lissotriton vulgaris, assembly GCF_964263255.1. Lineage (NCBI taxonomy): Eukaryota > Metazoa > Chordata > Amphibia > Caudata > Salamandridae > Lissotriton > Lissotriton vulgaris. Next base: position 890,367,015 of record NC_141691.1, read on the forward strand.
TGTTGAAATAGGTAAGGATACATAGTATTTCGATTAAATTACATTCAGAGTGATTGGAAAGAAATTAGTACAATGAGAGAAGTACATTAATGAAATCAAAATGAATGAGCAGGATGAAAGTGTTTAGGATATAAAAAGGCATTAACAAATACAGTGCAATAAACTAAAGTTTCTGTTTAGAGATAAAACAAAAGAAGGGCTGCATTAAATGATAAAGAGGAATTCTAGTCTTTATCAGAGGATTGAGGTTTTTTAAACAGGGGCCCAGGTGGTAAGTTTTTTATGAAGAAGAAACACTGGTCTGGAAAGAGGTATCAAGCTCAAGAAGGTTTGCAGTCCTAAGTAGCACTAAAGAGATGGGTGTCCAAATCGACACAATGAGAAGGTATAATTTCCTTGTAAAAGTTAGGCTATTAAGACATACCTTTGAAGATAACACTAATAGAGCATTGGATGAGTAAATATTTGATATGGAGAATGATGATTATTTGGAAATGAGTTTGCAGAGAGTGAGGAAAAAAGAGAGTTTTTGGGGAACACTGTATAAGACACATTGGGTCAGAAATTATTTTATCCAAAGTATGTAAAACATCTAAGGGGCTCAAGCTAGTAGTCTTTGAACCATGTTGTAGAGTATATAAAGCATAGGATTATCAAGTCCTTGGAAAGGAAGCACAGGAATGTGATGAGAACCGAGTGTTCTCGTCCAATAATTGGTGTAAAATAAACTATGATGCCAACTCTGTATTCTGAGCTAACTGCTTATCCTTTTAAGCTCTGAAGGGACCCAGGGAGAGGGTTGGAACATTTTTTTAAACTCTGTGAGGGCAGATTGTTGGACGTTTTGGGACCTTTCGCCAGAATTTTGGATCTGATTAAAGAAACCTATATTAATAAAAATTACATAGTCATTGCTATTCTGAGAGGCTGGAGCTAGAGGGCAATTTGCTTTCATGCCAATACAAATGCTAGCCTTAAGCAGGGAGAAGAACGGTAGTCTTAATGCAAATTAGCCCTAAATGGTTGATTTAGCCAGGATAAAGTCCACAAACGAGGCAGAGGGCATGCTATATGGTGAGGGAATGGCTAAATCTCTTCTGAAGTAAGTCTCTACATTTATTACCTTAAACAAGGTTCATAATTCAACGTGCAAGGTGTTTGACGGAATCAATTGTTATAGAAGGGCTAGAATCAGATGGCACCCTTTCAGCCAAGGGTATTTTAAGACCCTATGGGCCATATGTATCAAGATACCCATTTGCGATTCTCAAATTGCGATTTTTAAGAAATCGCTATTTGAGAATCGCAAATGGGTATGTATATACGACATCGCATTTTTTTCCGATTCCTTAGAATTCCTTAATTGCGATTAGCAAATCGCGAATCGCAATAAGGAATACTTTCCCATTCATTTCTATGGGCCAGGAGGCCCATAGTTATGAATGGGAAGTTATTCTCAATTTGTGATTCGCAATTTGCTAATCGCGAATTGAGAATAATTTCAAGGGTGCAGAGGTGTCCAAAGGACACCCTGTTGCACCCCTGAAATATGCATGGGTGCACGTGGCGCATGGCACTTTAAAAAATTCAAATATGTGCATTTTTCAAGGAATTCGCAACTGGTGGTAATTTGCGATTCCTTAAGGGCATTTTGCTATTTTTTTTCTACATACATTGCATTTAAGGAATCTCAAAATTTGCGACTCCCTAAATGCAATTGCAAAATAAGGAAACGCAAATTTTGCGATTCCTTATTTTGCACCAGTTTTGCATGATACATTCCTATTAGCAAATTCGCATTCGCAAAGTCTGAAATTATGCGAATTTCGGCCTTTGCGATTGCGAATTTGCATGATACATATGGCCCTATATTCTCAAGAAAGTGGAGCATACAGGTGAAATCAGGGAACAGCAGGTTTCTTTCCGAGAGAGGCAGAGGTGGAACATATACATCTTCAAGAGGAAGAGGCAAAAATTACTCTTCAGAGCAAGGTGAGTATGAGTACGATTTCTGGTTTTATCCTTGAAATAGTTTGAGGCAAGTTGAGGTATTATAGAAAAAAGCAGAAAGAGATAACACAAAGTTCATAGGTGAATTCAACAAAGTGTATGCAATAAAATGTGAAAGGACTCTGTATCAGGAGAAATAGCTTTTGGTGTTGGATTTCAAGGAAGAAATATTAGCAATTGCGTCAAGCAAAATAAATCTGATGTTGGAATAGGATGCTATGGAAAAGATAAGCAACACAAAGCAAGCGTATGAGTACCTTCTTTTTTAGAAAGTAAAATGACAAAAGTTGGGCACCTGTGATCAATTTAAGATCTTTAAATGGTTATGAAACATACCGTCATTTGAAGATGGAGGGCGTCCATATATTGAGAGAGATTTTACAGGAATCAGATTGGTGACATTTGATTTAAGGATTCTTAGTTCACAGTTCCAATAGACATGGAGAGTGAGGCATTTCTTCACTTTGGGATGTAACACAATTGTACGAGTCAATGTGCCTTCCGTTTTGGATGCTCATCAGCCCCAAAGACAGCTTTGAAACCAGTAGTGGGGTTTTTGAGGGAGTAAGGTCTAAGGGTGATCATTTATTTAGACAATATTCTTATCTTGAATCAGAAGGAAGAAACGTTAAAGGAGCATTTGGTAATTGTGAATGATTTATTTATAGAAGTTAGATTTGTGAATCAAGAGAAATCAATTTATCATTGTGTTCTCAAACGATGGAGTTTTTGGGTTTCATAATAGACACAGTGAAAGTTCAGCTTCAGTTACCACTGAAGAAGATAAAATTAATAAACTGAGAGGTGAAACATATGTGGGCAAAAAAGGTAGTGACTTTGAGAAAGTTGCCATATATGACTAACCTTCTGTCTAATTCAGTTCAGGCAGTTTTTTCAGGACCTTCAAATTACAGGGCTTTGCAGCATTAAAAGATCCCCGCTCTTTCAAAGGGACTTTGGTATGGGGACAAGAAAGAGGTAACAGAGAAAGGGAGAGAGAATTTGGAAGCTCGGTGTGATTGAGCTGTCTTTGAAACAGCTTCAAAGTTTGTACTAGAATCGGATGCAAGCAGTCTTGTAAGGGGTTCAATGTGCCTGAATCAGAAACTATAGGGAGATGGAATTAAGAGGAGCAGAAAGAGCATATAAATGCGTTAGAGATGACAGCAGGCCTATTTGCTCTTCACAATTTCAAAGAAAAGATTCAATGGTGTTCATCTTTATTGAGCATGGACAGCATCACAGCAGTAACTTATATAAGCTGTTTGGGGAACGCAGGTCAAAGAAACTGTTGAAAATTGCAGATGATTTGGGGATTTTTTTCGGGAGCAGAGGATTGAATTGAAGGCTCAATATTTACCAGGGAAGGACAATATAATGATAGATCACAATTTGTGCCATCTGAATGATTGCAGCACGTGGAAATTGGGAAGCAACATATTTCAGAGGATAGAATTTGGAGGAAGATTTGTTTGCGTCCTGTTTGACTTATCGAAGAGAAAATATTTCAGTTGGCGTCTGAATCCAGGACTAATAGCAGTAGATGTGTTCGCTCCGAAGGCAAAAGGAGAAAAGGTCATGCTTTCCCTCTTTCACAATGACTTAGAGGGTGTTGGTACAGTAAGGAGACAGAGATTTGAGATAGTCCTGGTGACTCCTTTTTGGACTACTCAGATTTGATTCCCATCAGTGATGGAATTGTCTGTGGAAATACCTTTTCTAAGTCAATCGTACAGAGGAATGTTAGTAGCCATAGGTGTGTAGGAGCACCATTCACTGAATTTAGATGTGCTCAGCCTTCTAGTATGCAGAATTTCAGGAATTTAGGAAGATTCACAGGACTTTCAGGTGTTGCTTCTGAACTTCTAAATTATTCATAGGCTCAAGAAACAAGGAAGAGATATAGCAGTATCTGGGGGGTCTGGTTCCTTTGGTGCTTGGCAAGAGATTTTGAACCCTGGGAGGCTGATGACCTAGAGATTGCTAATTTCTTGGCAGGATTGTTTAGCAAGGGCCTATTCTATAGGATGGTTAATTGTTACAGGTCACCAATAGCGGCAGGACATTCCCTTTTAGACAGTGTACCTGTAGGTAGAAGCCCTTTGATATTTATGGTCATAAAGGGAATTCAGTGAAAAGAACCCCTAGGTCTCCAAATGAAAGCCTTTGGGATGTCAAGCTAGTTTTCAAGTTATTTGAGGTTTGGCCAGTGAATAGGTTTTTACCCTTAAGAGATTTAACTTGCAAATTGGCTACCTTCCTTTGTTTGATTTAATTCTGAAGGGTATCAGATGTGAATTTTTGAACATAAGTAAGTTCTATCAGCCAGATTGAATTTTGTTTTTTATAGATTTGGCGGGCACTACAATGTCAGAATCTTTTTTTTATCCAGAGTTTGAGGAATACGCAAAGTTTTGTCCGGTGAAATGCATTAAAGAATAGGAGTAACAGTGCAGGAGAATAGAAGAGAATGTGAGGCTTAGTTGTTGATTTCATATGTAAAGCCAGTTAGAGCAGTTCCAGTGGCAAATATTGCTAGATAGGTTAAGTCAGAAATGAAAGAGGCAGGAAGTGATATTAATAAATGTAAGTCATTATTCTAAGGGAGGAGCAATGGCCTCGAATGTTTTTTGTGAAGGGGTTAGGCTGAGAGAGATAATGAAGGCAGGATGTCCGTCAATGCTGAGATTTTCTGGATGTTTTGCTTCAAACCTGATAAGCATGTTTCGGGCTTTGCTCTGAAAGGCTTTGAACATGCACAATGCTAGACTCCTGTCTTAGCATAAAATGTTGATTCACAAAGCTTTTGTATATAGAGAATTAAGATGTTATTAACGACAAGTATGCTGGCATTATCCCACCCATCCTCCCAGGTGGTTTGTAATAGAAGGTATAAATGAAATGATTGTTATGTTTTCTAAAACTTCATAGTAAATTAAGTATGTAGGTTCTTTGTTGATTAAATGGAATACTGCAAATTGATTTTATTGTTTCAGATAATCAAAATACTGTTGGAGAATAGGGATTAGAGGTAGAACTGAATGAAGGAAGAGCAGCGCCAAAAGAGTAAAAAGATGGAGTAAACAGAGATTTTAGAGACTGAGTGTTCTATTCTACTTTGTCTCAGACAGCGTTCTGTTATCGGAACTTTGTACTCTTTGCTGCTTAAAGATAGTAAATAAAAGTTGATGCATAATGCTAGCCACCATGTCATTAATAAAAACATGATTCTCAATTTACAAACGCTTTGAGAATCAACATTCTTTTGCATCCACTATCTGGTTGCAGAAGGACCTGCTTTGTCCCACCAGACTTCTGTCTCTGTGTCGTACATATAATACTGACTATGCTCTTAAAAGGATGGGAATAGGAGGATAAAACAATTCTTATGTATTCACAGTTAGGTTGATGAAAATCCCTGTTTTGAATTCAGTCTCTGGGTTTATTGGGGGTACAGTGGTTATTTCAAACTGGATTTTGGGTTAGACATGGTAGGGCACAAGGATTACCATAATAACATAACATAAAATGTATTTGTAAAGCGCACAATCGCCCGAATGGCATCTTGGTGCTGAATAACAGATGTTTATTGTTATCCAACTCAATGGTACTCACTTTATTGACCTTAGATGGAAGAAAGGCTGAGTGGACCCACCAGAATTTGAACCTGTGACCAGGAGGTCGAACATAGGCCCCTGCATTGGACGCATTAATCTACTGAGCCACCAGTTTTGCAATTTTTAAATGGTTCATGAAATGCATTTAAGGAATCTCAAATAGAGATTCCTTAAATGCAATTCCTCGCAAATATGCGATTTCGCAATTACCGATTTTTGCATTTGGGATGAGAATCTGCCCCTTTGCGAGCCGATTTTTCTTTCATGAATCTACCTGTAAGTCAGATAGAAAACTACCTGACCAGGACGAACCTGGTTGGTGTAATCGACCCACGCTCCATCGTGGCCAGCCTCACATTGTGCCTAGGTCCTTGTCTACAGTGACCATTGATTATCATTGGCAATTTATGCTTCTTGATGCTATTTGGACTTAAAGCTTTAAAAATTAATTTCTGCTTTTCCCCTTTTAGGATTTTTGTGTCATTTTGTTTATTAAATTGTACTTTATTTTTCTAAGTTGGTTTGGAATTTTTAATGGTTTGCATTTCGACT